>NC_064630.1:33945000-35196875 GCF_023864275.1 Schistocerca cancellata
CTTCTCTAGGTGGCATACGATGTTGCCATGCAGGTGCTCATAGCTGTGCCCTGGATTTGTTTGTAGGTAATGGCTTCAAAGGAGAAGTAATTGCGGTTGGTCATGGCAACTACGAAGGAGGTTGGTTGTTCGGTATCCATCGGACATTGGGAAAGGTAGTGTTCAATAGCGGTAAGGCCATGGGCATTAGAGATGTCTGTGTAAATTGCAGTGGCATCCACAGTGATGAAAAGGGCACTGTGTGGTAAAGGGATAGGAACTGTGGAGAGTCAGTGGAGGGAATGGTTGGTATCTTTTATATAGGAGGGTAGGTTCTGTGTAATACGTTGGAGGTTTTGGTCTATGAGAGCACAGATGCTCTCAGTGAGGGCACAGTAACTGGCCACAATGCAGCCTCCTGGATGGTTAGGTTTATGGACTTAAGGAAGCATGTAGAAGGTAGGAGTTCGGGGAGTGATAGGTGTGAGCAGAGAGATGGACTCTGGGCAGAGGTTCTGGGATGAACCTACGGATTTGAGGAGTGACTGGAGATGCTGCTGGTTTTCTAGAATGGGGGTTATTCTGGCAAGGTTTGCAGGCGGATGTATATGACAGCTGGTGGAGTCCTTCTGCCAGGTAATCATTATGGTTCACAACAACAGTGGTGGAGCCTTTGTCAGCAGGTAGGATTATAAGGTTGGAATTAGTTTTTAGATGGTGGACTGTGTAAGGTTAGTTTGCATGGGATTTGGAGAATGATGGTGAGGCAAGGTTCGAGGATAAGAAATTCCAGAAAGTCAACAGGGAATGATTTGGGGGCAGTTGGGGGTCGATCGCGGTTGGATGGAGGAGTGAATTGAGTCAGGCAGGGTTCAACATTGGTCTTTGGTTGAGTCTGACAGGTAAGGTTAGTGGCGAAAAAGTGTTTCCACTGTAGGGACTGGGAGAAGGAGAGAAGGCCTGCATGACTGAATTTGGGAGTGGGGCAAAAGGTGAGGCTTTTGGAAAGAACTGATATTTATGTGGGGCTGAGGCTTCTGGAGGAAAGGTTCATGATTTTGTTTTGGGTCGGTTAGGTTCTGGATTCTGTGTGGTGGTGGGAGTGAGTTTTGGAGGGTGGGGTAAATGTAGTAAGTCTGCAAGACAGGATTTTTCAGCTATGAGGGGATGTGGGGGAGGTTTGGAGGTTGTTGTAAAGGTGGTGGACAGTGGTACTCCAAGGTGGGAGTAGGAAGTGAGCAGGGTGGAGAGTTTGTTGAGGTGGTTTTGAGCATATTGCTCTAGATCCTGGAGGGCAAGAGTCTCAATGTGTCTTATGGGTTCCAGGAATTTGGGACTGCATAGCAGGAGAATTTTGCAGACAGAGAGAATGTACTGAAAGCAGGTTTGGGCTTTATTGATATAGTTTTGGAGTATGTTGGGTAGGGCTATGGATTGGTGGAATCTGAACAGATGGAGGTCATTGTGAAAGGAGGGGTGGCAGCCGGAGATTGGTAATTTGATGTTAAGGCGATTTGGGGCATTCCAAAAGCCAAGTAACAATGCAGAAACAGTATGTGAGACTGGGTTCTGGCTAGGGATAAGGAAACTTTTCTGTATTGATGTAGATGGAAGGAGCAAGGATCTATGGTGATGGAAAAAATGTGAAAAATTACATAAATAATGTAAAATTAGTCCAACAAAATTCGCAAACGTACACCGAAATACACAGGAAAAATCACAAGAAGGATGAAACGGATGCAAAAGGGGGAAACAAGAGAAAATCTGAGGGACTTGAAGATAGCGTAAGGTGAAAGGTCACTAAAATTGGCGTGAAGTCACACTGAGATAAGAGAAGAGATATAAATAATAATAAAAAAAATATATTGCTGTGGGCAGCAGGTCTGAGGGTGGGTAAGTGTGAAGAATGGGGATGGCAGATGTGACTGGATGAGATGAAATTAGTGGGTGCCAACTGGTGTAGAAAGGAGAAAGAGTGGGGGGTGTGGGAGGGGTTCGTAGGATGAAATACAAGATCGTGCGGCCGTAGAAAGTTGTTGGAAATAACGCACGAAAATATGGGACAGTGGCACATAGAGAGTGATCAATGTGAAGGTATAGGATTAAGGATATTGGTGGAAGTAATGTGGGGCATAGTAAGATGCTGCACCATTAATCAGTGTGGACTCATAGTTGTCTGTTGTGCATGGCCGAGATGGTTGGTACCGTGAGGCCCATAAGTAGAGTGTGCAGTGCAGTTTGTAAGGTGACAAGAGAAACACATGAAAGAAGAGAGACGACAGACATTGAGTATCATAATGTGTAAGAAAATAGTAACAAAGGAAAACAGCACTGTGTTAAGATTGAAAAAAATCTGTCAGGCAAAACTCAAACAATGGAAAATCCAGGATGGAATGTAAGAATATTATGCAAAGGAAAGTTGCCATTCATCATATAGCAGAGATGCTGAGTCACAGATATGCGCAACAACAAGACTGTCACAAATGAGCTGCCGGCGAGCAACTCTGCAAAAATGAGGGTAAGTCAACTATTATACACAATTTAGTTATATTTTTGTTTATTTTGGGAGTACTGTCGTTTTACGCTGATGACTCATGCTTTGTTAATTTGTTGTTATATTTCTGCAATTTTAAAACTGCTAGGTTAGTTTCGTTATTGCTGCCATGCTGTTAATCATGGCTGCTCCGCTGTCTATTTGCTCCAAAAAAGAACAACGTTCAGTGATCTGTTTTTTTGTGGTCGGAAGGCATCTTAGAGGCCGAAATTCATCGAAGACTTTTGGTACAGTACGGGAACAGTGTTTTGCCACAACGGAGTGTCTATGAATGGATTGAAAAATTCTGAAATGGCCACACAAGTGTTACGCATGATGAAGGAGCCGGATGACCATTTACCACCACAAATAAAGAAATCATTGAGCACTCACGTGAAATGATTCTCTTAGACAGACAATTAACTACTGACGAAGTAACACATCGTCTGTAAATTAGTCATGGTTCTGCCTATGAAATCATCCACAGCAGCCTTGGGTTTCATAAAGTTTGTGCAAGATGGGTCCCAAAACAACTCACACAGTTGCACACACAAACACACTTGGACATCTGCAAAAAAACATTTGGATCGCTACAGTAACGAAGGGGACAACTTTTTAAACAGGATCATTACTGGTGATGAAACATTGATCCATCATTATGAACTGGAGAATAAACAGCAGAGTATGGAATGGAAACATACAAATTCGCTGTGCAAGAAAAAGTTCAAGAACCAACCGTCTGCACGAAAACCGATGCTTACAGGTTTTTGGGATGCACAACAATAAACAGTGTATGTATATTACAATGAGATGCTTACTGCCAGGCTGAAGCCTGCAATTTGAAGCAAACGCCGAGGATTGCTGTCACAACATGTTGTGTTGTTGCACGACAATGCCCATCTGCATACTGCTGCCCACACTGCTGAAGTACCCCAGAAAGTCAAATTTGAAGTGCTGGATCATCCTCCATACAGTTCCGATCTTGCCCCTTCTGACTATCACTTGTTTGGTCAACTTAAACAGGCACTAAGGGGCCGTCGATTTGCCTCGGACAAAGCAGCAAAAGAAGCAGTGCATTCCTGGTACCCAGCTCAACCAAGAACCTTCTTTTATGAGGGCATCAGGAAGTTTGTACAATGATGGACCAAGTCTGTTGAAACGCAAGGAGACTATGTCGAAAAATGATGTCTTGTAATTTTCCTATTTGATTACAATAAAATTTTATAACTACTTTGCAAATAATAATTGACTCTCCCTCCTATGATAATGAAGGGTAGATTATGGAGCATCAGACTTAAGTCCACCTACATCTGCAAAGGAATAACTGAAATAAGGTTGGTGCATTTTTATCAACCTGATCGCAGTGATCAATGGATGCTGCTTCAATTTGAAGGTAGCTGTTGTACTAATCCTGTGATGTAAAATAACAGCACTGTCGTAAGCTGTCCAATAAATCTTTGATATTTGGTAATGAATTTACACCTGCAGCAGTCCTATTAAAACAGTGGCTTTGGGTCTTATCTGGAGATATTTTCCTACTTGAAGACAACAGCCAGTGCTTCAAGGGGTATTACTCTCATTTACAATTCCATCCTTGAGCTTTTGCACATATTAAGTGAAGGGAAAGTACAGTGTGTATGGGTTATATGTTTTTCTTGCAGATAACAAGAATAAGACACCCAGTGTCACCAGTATCAATTAACTTTGAGCAGTGAAGCACAAGTTTCATCTTCTATGGAAATGCAGTATTCTTCCCCTATAGATGCAGCTCCTATGTAATTCTCATATATTTCTCAAAAGATTTTTCATGATTCCTCTAAACATCTCTATTAGCCAACTATAGCATTACATGGCTGAGTGCATTTCTTGTGACATGACACATCTCAATACTGATCAACAGACATACATAAAATATGACAATTTTACCACCCCCCCTTTCTTTCTTTCTTGACTAAATACGTGTAGATGCACATGGGAGCAGGCACTTCAATATATTGTATTTCTAATGGTTTTATAAGACAACCAACACCAAAATTATTAGCTTCTATTAGTAGAGAAACACACCTGGTTAGTATTGAGCGAGAGGGAGGTTTGACAACTGTTAGCCCACCGAAAATTGTCGAAAAGCTTGGGGGGGGGGGGGGGGGGGGGTGCATGGTTTTTTTGTCCTTAGTTGTGGGGAAACAGGTGCATGCACTGTTTGTTTAAGTGGCACTGTAGTGTCCAGTGAGGCCGCTTGCCTGCAATTACACTTGATCTGGCGGGGATTTATGACAACCAGGACGTTGGAAGGCTGTAGACATCTTCTCTGATGACACTGCGAGACAGTTTCATGATTTGAACTGCCTCTTTTATTTTATTATTGCCTCTCTTTATCCATGGCTGTTTCTCGAGTGCTTGAGCTTCCTGAAAATTTATCAACTGCCTATAATTGTAATGGGACTACTCAAGTGCTGATGATGTATTGTGCTGCAACAATCAAACAAACTGCTGATGTTCTGCTATGTGGGTTCTAACAATTTCTAACAACAGTTTCCCACATTCACAATGCATCTTGTATACATCTACTGTGTTGAGTGAGCTTATACTGTGTTGAAAAACTGGACTAATGCCTCCTCGGTGAGCACCTAGCCTACAAAATAGGTGATTCCTTGATAAAAGTTAAGTACACCATTTGGAACTTAGTATAAAAAGTAATGAGACTGAGCTTGTGAATCAAATTTTTTTGTAGATATTGCTACAACCACTTATTACTCTCCAATGTATGATTCTTGAGAGTCAACAGTCTGCTCCATGCGAGATATCCATGCTTCAAATGCTGCCATGAAAACTGAATCCGGGATGGCTTCAAAGCCCTCGTTGTGGCGGCTTGGACCTCCTCCAAGGTCCCATGATGATGTTCTTTCACAGAAGGTTTTAGTTTGGGGAACAAAGAAAGGTCTGGCGGGGCCACATCGGGACTGTAGGGGGGCTAGGCCAGGTAGCTGGCCACCATGAAACAGGTGTGACTCGATGTGTTGTCATGATGCAGTTTCCAATCACTGGCGATGGCTGGCCTCACGCGATGGATACTGGCTATCACTCTCTTGAGCATTTCGCAATAAAAAGCACCATTGTCAGTTTGGCCTTGGGACGCAAACTCATGATGAGCCACATCCCTGACGTCAAAAAACACACCCAGCATGGCTTTCACCTTTGTGAGCCTCTTTTAGACGTGGGATGCAGCGGTGTGAAATTTGGCACTCATGTGCTTTGTCTCCGGCTTGTAATGAAACGCTCAGGCTTTGTCTCCGATGATTACATTAGCTAAAAATTCTGCATCAGCTTCAAGGCCCTGGAGATTGTCTTGGCAGGCTTCCACACGTGCTTGCTTTCGAATGTCTGACAAAATCTTTGGGACCATCCTGGCGCAGATCTTCCTCATCGACACTTCTTTGGTGATGATGTTGCGCCTGTCATTTTATCAAGTCAAAGGTTGTCTGCTTTGTCCTAACACTCATGCTACAGTCGGTGTTTTCGCACACATGGTCAATGTTTTCATCAGTTTTGCTGGTTGATGAGCACCTGAAGCGGTCCTCGTCCTCAACGCTGCCCCGGCCCTCTTAGAAGATCTTCACCCACCTGAAAACCTGGGCTTTTAAGGCAATCATTGCCATAGGCTTGCCGACACATATCCAATGTTTCTGTACCCGATTTCCCTAGTTTCACATAAAACTTGATGGTGTATCGTTGCTCAATTGTTTGCTGTATGTTGCGCCACGACCAACGACTTTGCGACTTGTCCACTCAACGCACAATGCTGCTGAGACAAGAGCCCACAGGTGATTGACACACTGTGTGTTTTCGGCCAGATACTCCACACCACCAATCCCTCAACAGCCAGATCATCAGAGGCAGTTGATGAGAATAGAATTTCGTCAAAGGCAACCACTGTATCAGCTTTCTATATGTACCTTTGAAGCTAATGTATTTATATTTTGTAAACTTTAACTTGGGATTTCTGAAGTTTCCTTGGTGTGATTAATGAATGAAATGTTTTCAGGCTTTCACTTGATTGAAATGACAATTAAATTTTTACTTGCAATATTTTAATGATGGATATAATAACCATATTCATGTGCTTTGAATTTTGATTTTAGTCGTATCCCACTGGTTAGGATCCTCTTACCCAAAACACAATATACAACCATATCACTCATTGAACTACTGTGTATGAAAACTGAATTAAAAACGCGGTTGGAAATTCAAAAACCTACAATTAATTACACTGTTTACTGTTTGTTATCGATCAATCATGAAATATTTGGAAGTTTATAATCTAAACCCATCCAAAGAATTCATGTATTTCTTAATAGTTTACATGAACAATGGTGAACCTAACACTGTTAGTCTTTTCTGCACACACTGAACAACACTTACCATAACCATACTGAAATAGTAAGGCTAATGTGTTTAATCTTACAGTGATAAGTTACCATCTTACATAATAAGTTAGCATATCAGTCATACAAATTCTCATTAACACTTACACAAAACTGATGTTCTAAATCTAAACCATAAATAAAAACACAGTAACAGATTGGAGAGTAAAACAATAATCACGTAAATGTATTGGCTGATCACTTGCAGGTGAGGAAGTAAATTGATGCTTATATCTTCTGGTAAACCATCCGGGATGTAAGGTCGTGGTCCATGAAACTCTTCAGCTCCTAACGTTTCGTCCAGAGCTGCGCTGGACATCTTCAGAGGGGTGTTTCTCCACCGGTGAGTCTTGCCGACTGACGGGTCGGACGTCTGAGAGCGACTTATATATCGTAGAAAGTGGGCGTGACCAGAGTTACACATGATATGCAGAGATAATCTTTGTCAAAGATAAAACTTGTCTATCGATCGTAATCTCGTCACAGATAAAACTGTCTAGCAATTCTGTAGTGCTACTGTCCAAATATCACTAAGTTTCATGGTCTCTTCTTTCCGATTAAAATGATCCCTATGTTTATATATTTCAATTGCTTCTCTACAAAGTCGTGGGTAATAGTTCGTCGTCGTAGATAAAATTTTTGTTTCGGAAAACCTCACTTGATGATTTCCTGACTGAAAAGCGTGTTCTGCTACAGCCGATTCATCTGTTTTTCCTAATCAGCAAAGGCTTCTGTGTTCTTTTAACCGTGTATTTACGCTTCTTTTTGTTGTTCCAATATAAACTTTTCCACATGTACATGGAATTTTATATACGCCACTGGCTGATAGAGGAGCGCGTTTATCTTTTACAGACCGGAGAACATGACAAATTTTCTTCGTTGGTCTAAAAACAGGTCTAATATCATGTTTACTTAAAATCTTTCCAATCTGATCCGTTACTTTCTTTATGAAAGGGAGAGAGACTGTATTCTTCCATCATTTTTCGGGCTTGTCCTTATGCTTTTTGTTGTTTGGATGCAGAATTCTGCTTACTTCTTTTTTGAGTAGCCATTTTTCTCAAATGCGTGCTTCAGATGTTTTAATTCGACGTCTAGATACTCCGGCGTGCAAATCCGTCTAGCTCTGTCAACGAGACTTTTAATCACACCTCTCTTTTGTTATGGATGGTGGTTAGAGTTTTTATGTAAGTATCTGTCTGTGTGCATTATTTTTCTAAAAATCTGGACGAAACGTTAGGAGCTGAAGAGTTTCATGGACCACGACCTTACATCCCGGAAGGTTTACCAGAAGATATTTCATCCGGTCGTGAAAGCCTTCATACTATCATCAGAAGACTCTACGGGGAGCAATTCTCAAAATCAGTCAGACGCCTGTAAATTTTACATAAGAAGAGAGCGCATTTAATTTGTACTTTAACTTTCTTGTTGCGTTGTAGGGATTCGTCTACCATACCGAATTTTCTAAAGTTGAAGAGGATGTTTCAGACAGCCCGTGTTCATCGGATATTTGATTACACAGAAGCAGCACTACTTCGAGAGAGGATACATTATACAAGACGAGAGATGGATTCTGTTGACCGTAAGTTACTGCAGCTACATTTATTCCTTGCTAGTAAGATACAGATAGACCTATGGAATAAAATAGATTGCCTTACATTTCGATCAATGGAAACCATGATGGAAACGACTACTAGAAGGCATAAGAAGAAGTTCGAAAAGTTACAAACTTATGCAGAATCTACAAATAATACAGTGATGTCCGAAACTGTTATTAACAAGTCACACAGAGTTTTATCTCAAGACGAAGTTTCAGTTCTTGCAAAAGGAGGAAACTACGCTATAACACCTACGAAAGTTCCTGTTGAGGATATTATTGCAAATGTAGAAGCAGGTATATGTACTATTCCCAAAGAAACTGCAAATGCAATCTGGATCGAAACCACCAGAGTATTATGCCGCAGTAAACCTCTGGAACGTAATTTAACTCATGGTGAAAGAAAGGCTCTGAGAGATTTAAATGCAGATGAAGACATAGTGATTGTTCCTGCTGATAAAGGGAATGCTACTGTTGTTTTAAATACAGAAGATTATCAAAGCAAAATTTTGAATCTTTTAACGTCAGAACAATACAAAAAACTTAAGAAAGATCCTACAGCCAGCGTACTACGGAAAACAAATAATCTGATAAAATCGGCCACTTCTATTCAAAAAGAAGAAAAAAGAGCTTTATTGAAGACTGAAGCTATGTGTCCTAGACTCTATGGCCTACCCAAGGTACATAAGAGGGACCTTCCTCTGAGACCGATTGTTAGTGCTATCAATTCTCCAACGTATGAAATAGCAAGATATCTAGCAACTCGTTTACATCCATATATTGGAAAAACTGACTCATATATAAAGGACTCACGTCATTTCATAGAGAAAATTGAAAGTTTAATTCTGACTCCTGAAGATATTTTAGTAAGTTTTGATGTAGTGTCTTTATTTACTATGATTCCAGTTAACAAAGTTATGGATTTTATAACAGATATTTTTCCAGAAGATCTGACTGCTCTTTTCAGACATTGTCTTACTTCCAGTCAGTTCCAGTGGAATAATGAATTTTATGAGCAACTTAATGGCGTAGCAATGGGTAACCCATTGAGTCCTGCAGTAGCTAATTTCTACATGGAGAAATTCGAACAGTCAGGCTTGGAAAAAGCAGATAAGAAACCATCTCGCTGGTATCGGTATGTAGACGATACATTTGTGGTCTGGCCACATGGTAGAGAAGCCTTAGACAAATTTTTTGATTACCTTAATAATATAAATCCAAGAATCCAGTTTACCATGGAGAGAGAAAATGATAACAAAATACCGTTTTTGGATGTTTTAGTTATGAGACAGACAGATGGAAGATTGAAACAACAGAGTTTTAGAAAAATAACGCACACAGACAGATACTTACATAAAAACTCTAACCACCATCCACAACAAAAGAGAGGTGTGATTAAAAGTCTCTTTGACAGAACTAGACGGATTTACACGGCGGAGTATCTAGATGTCGAATTAAAACATCTGAAGCACGCTTTTGAGAAAAATGGCTACTCAAAGAAAGAAGTAAGCAGAATTCTGCATCCACACAACAAAAAGCATAAGGACAAGCCCGAAAAATGATGGAAGAATACAGTCTCTCTCCCTTTCATAAAGAAAGTAACGGATCAGATTGGAAAGATTTTAAGTAAACATGATATTAGACCTGTTTTTAGACCAACGAAGAAAATTTGTCATGTTCTCCGGTCTGTAAAAGATAAACGCGCTCCTCTATCAGCCAGTGGCGTATATAAAATTCCATGTACATGTGGAAAAGTTTATATTGGAACAACAAAAAGAAGCGTAAATACATAGTTAAAAGAACACAGAAGCCTTTGCCGATTAGGAAAAACAGATAAATCGGCTGTAGCAGAACACGCTTTTCAGTCAGGAAATCATCAAGTGAGGTTTTCCGAAACAAAAATTTTATCTACGACGACGAACTATTACCCACGGCTTTGTAGAGAAGCAATTGAAATATATAAACATAGGGATCATTTTAATCGGAAAGAAGAGACCATGAAACTTAGTGATATTTGGACAGTAGCACTACAGAATTGCTAGACAGTTTTATCCGTGACGAGATTACGATCGATAGTTAAGTTTTATCTTTGACAAAGATTATCTCTGCATATCATGTGTAACTCTGGTCACGCCCACTTTCTACAATATATAAGTCGCTCTCAGACGTCCGACCCGTCAGTCGGCAAGACTCACCGGTGGAGAAACACCCCTCTGAAGATGTCCAGCGCAGCTCTGGACGAAACGTTAGGAGCTGAAGAGTTTCATGGACCACGACCTTACATCCCTGAAGGTTTACCAGAAGATATTTCATCCGGTCGTGAAAGCCTTCATAAATTGATGCTTGCTTTTTCGTCCATGCAGATATTTTAATCATTTAAAATGTCACTGAAAGTTGTCATTCTGCTTAGGTTGCCTCACCTTCTGATGATGACAAGATGTAGAACTACAATCGTGTTATTTAAACAATGAAGAATTTTGGTACAGCTTAAGCAGAATGACAACTTTCAGTATCTTTACCAAAGTTGTGGAGCCAGTCCTCATGGAAATTTTGCATTTAAAATGTAGCAAACTGGTTGCCACACATAGATTGGTAGGGTCCTCTTCTTGGAGTTGAAAGCAGTGCATCATGAAGTAACATCTTCAGTAAATGTGTGTTTAGAGCATGCCATGCTATCTGAACAGCTGAAATGAGGCTTATTTGTGTCAAATGGTTCATTTTAACAAGCACAATTTTTGCCCCTCACTTGAACCATTCATTACCCCACTCATTTATAACATTGTCCCAAAACAGTGGGGATATAAACGTAACAGAATAGCACATGAACCTACAGTTACCTGTAAGGTGCCACCAAGGTTGTCTATGAGCTCATTTCTTTGGCTCTTCAGGTACCCAAAAGTACAATACCCACTTCCCATGTCTCTGTAGGTGTAGTGTGGTATCCTGGATAGAGTTTATATGATTCTCTGCTGGACACATGGACACAATGGCTTGATTAACACTCAGAAAAACTGAGAAATGAAGTAATCTCACTGTCGGTCAGCTCTTACCTCCTTCAGTCTACTCAAGAGATGTGTTGTTTATATGAAGGGAAGATGGGAGGCAGGAGGGTGGCGGCGGCGGTGGTGGTGGTGGTGGTGGTGGTGGTGGTGGGAGGAATTGATAAAATTCTTGGGAAATATGAACTCTGTTTATAAATAATAGTTTATATGGAGGGAAGATGAGAGGTGGGTGGTGGAGGGGATCGGGAGGAACTGATGAAATTATCGGAAAATATGAACTCTGTTCATAAATAATTTGAGAATAAAGTAACAATTCACCAAATAGTTTAAATTCACTATGTTGTTGAGAGGAATATCTTTTGGATGAATGTTTTGTTTATGTGCTTACTGATGACTATACGTCGCAATTATTCAGTGAGTTGCTACCTTTACTCCTTAAATTATTTATATTCCACCAAGAACTTTCCATTATCACAGACATGAACTGACAAGAATACCAAATTCAACATGGGACAAGAAAGGCATATATTCGTCTTGTTTGTACTCATGCTGTGCTTGGTATTATTTTCTACATACCTTCACTGATACATTATAATAATGTACATAAATAATCTGGATTTGAGGAGGCTAGATACAGGCATGTCTACCACTAAAATAGGTCATAGTAGAAACAACATTTTTGGTAGGGGAGGTGCAGGGACAGGCAGGGAGGAAAATGTCTAGATAATGTGTTTCAAACTCAAACCTAATATTATACACATGACAGAGATGTAACGTATCATGTACACATGTATTTTACATTTAAGACACAGGACACATCAGTATAGACATGTCTGTGAATGAAATAGCTTTTCATTACATCTTTATGTATACTTTATACAAACAAATACAAAATATTAATCATGCTGTGTTACATAAATATTATTACAGACAGTAATAAAATTGTACATAAACAACAGTAGCCTTATAAGAGTATTTTAAATGGGGAGTTTAATATAAATATTATATCTAAAGCATTGAAGTCTATCAAAATGAGATAAATCGTAATATAAAAGAATATATTAAAAGAAAAAAAACATGGATAAATCATGGCATGGAGTTACTCAGATTCACAAAGCCAAAACAGTACAATATGGGACATTTATGTTTAATAAAAATTTGTAATGTTGATTTCAATAACAGGGTGCAAAGCACTTTTTTTACACATAGCACAAATGTGTGCAAAAGTGTGTGGGTTTGAACAAAGCTTGAGTAACACCAAATTTATACAATAGGATGAGAAGTGAAAAATTATTAGAAGAAAACAAAATCCTGCCCCCTGTCTGTTTAACAATGAAAAAACACCATCTGGATCACTCAGTACATTTTTATTTTTACTTCGATTACTGGTTTTGACCTAGCATACAGATCATCTTCAGATTCAAAACTCTGTTTGATATAATGAAAAAACACTACCTGGATCACTCAGTATATTTTTATTTATACTTTGATTACTGGTTTTGACCTAGTGTACAGATCACGTTCAGATCCAAAACCAATGCTGAAAAGTATAGTTTGGCCACAAGAATAAGCAGACCTTTTTGTCTTAAAGGCGAGTATCACATGAGCTCCTAGAGCAGAACATGTGACAAATGTGGGTTCGGTCATGAACGGTGCAGTTCTTCTAACAATAAAAGTAGATATAGGAAATCAGATCAGATTAGTTTGTCAGAAGCCAATAAGTTTGGCAAGGATGTATCCTCAATCCGATGATATTTGCCATGTACCTAGATATTTAGGGAAATACAAAATCTGTAGAACAGAAAAGGTCTTCATGTCAGCAGCTTGTGACATAATATCATGAATGAATTGAAGGACTGAGAAATGAAAGTGAATGTGTTTCATAGCACCAGATACGATGAGAGGTGATTATATCAAGTAAGTGTTATTATTTCTGAAGATGATGCAGTCGAAATACTGACAAGGCACAAAAACGCTGGACGCAGACACAACCATACAGAACATGTTAATGAGTTCATGCATGCTTCATTCTAATAAGATATATGTCAGGTTATAAGTAATAAAATTATGGAAGTATACATTTAAACTCTACAAAATATGATAACAATTTGCTCTATTGTTACCACCCGGAAGCCAAGAAGTGTGATTACACCCTAAGCACTCATTCATGATGATAATTAAAGACAATCTGTTTGAGAAAAACAAAAGTAAATCTGTCAGTAACTCACAGACAACAAACTGACTGACTTTCAAGCAGGTAGGAAACTTATGCCAGATTTTACGAAGGAAAGATGAAAAACTTAAGCAATTCTGATTCACTGCAGCCATAGGTTCAGTTAGAACCCTACACTAAACTGCAATGTTGTGATCTGTCAGTCCTCGTACAGTATTTTTAATAATGACTGCTTGTATTATTGGTTTCCTGAGAAATCAAAGAAAATCAAAATAATGACTGCTTTATATAGAACATTATATACTATAAACCAGGACACACATATGCTTTCATGTTAGTATATGAAACCAATGAATACATATAAAAAGGTGACAGAATAGTGAAATAGGCAGGATGTACACTGAGACATCAAATTATTATATTTTACCTGTCCAGTATTTGACTCTGTTTACCGTTTCACATACAAACAGTTTAAATGAGTGTTTAAGTACTCTGCTGGGCAACATCAGAAACCAAGAAATTTTTTACACCACATGTTTTTAACATATACATAGTTGTCCATGTTCCCTGTATGAGAAGAAACATACTGCAGGGAAGCAATACATAACTCATGACAAAATCAATTACTCAGTTTAGAGCTGTTGTTTGGTTCTGCTCCAAGCTACATGTGAACATAATTTATTATCTAGTACTATTGTATGTGAAGTTAATATTATTTTCAAGGGCCAAAATATAAATGATAACAAAAACATGTCAACAGAAAACAAAAACAAATTGAATTCGAAACTCAAAATATAGGCAATGTAATAACTATTCCAGATATGTGTTGCAAGCAATCCAACATTCGTTACACTCTACTAGCAACACATGAATCTCAGATAACTGTGACTTTGCAGTCAGTGGCAAAGAGGCAGGCAGTATCTAACACTAGTGTAATGCTGGCCATGAACTAAATCTAAAACAATATATTTTACTCATTGATAGCCAACTGGAGAAATGACATTTTTTCAAAGGTGACATTTATGATGGCATTGCAGATAATTTTCTGAAAGATAATATTCTTTTCTGTGAATAGAGTTCCTTCAAAACTGATTTTTAGAATGTGTACATTAACGAATACTCTGCCATTTGCTAAGCCACAAGTTTTTCTGCTGTATTTAAAAGATACACCATGAAAACAATTAAATCATATATAATAACAATATCACATGAAAGTATTTTCTTGGTATCAGTATTTAATCTAGAACTTCATTGAAATGCCCACATCTCTCTATATAAAAATGACATCATCTCCAATAAGTAACTTTAGCGACCTTGGTATCTTTACTGCCTCTCTCTGTCATGATCTATATTTCCTATAATTAGTTTCTGTCGTATATCAAAAATGAAATTTAACCTGTACATAGCTTTTACATGGAGCACACAGCTATGTAGATAAAATGGCACAATCACTGACTCTGAAATGCTTAGGAAGCTAAATTTGAAGTAGATACACAAATTTTTGTTAAAATGGTATTATAAGATAAATGATTAAATCGACACCAAGATTACAAGACCCATAATGTTTAAGCCATCTTATTACCCATTTGTATACCATGGACAGCTTGGTGTCACAATTTCAAAAGTGGAACACAAAATAATTTTCAAATTTTCTGTTTTGGTACTCCAACAATATACAGCTGTATTTCATACTTAAAGCCAATGTTTTTTCAATTGTTGATTACAAAATATTTATTTATAAAGGCAAACTCTGTAACTTTTGATAAGTATCATTCCAGTAAAAAGTCACATCACCACTGGCGTGAACAGTGACAATATAGTAAGTTTCTAATATGTCCTTCCAATGTTCACAATAAACTGTAATTCTCTTTGCAATGACCAAGAATGATACCGACTGCATTCATTGTACTCCACCAACAAAGGGTAAAACTGCACTGGCATAACCACTTTGATCAAAAATATTGTCTTATTAAAACTGGCCTTCTTTATCAAACAATATGCCACACATTTAAACAAATTTTTTGTTACAGGTCCCCAATAAGATGAGAGAGATTTTAAAGATAGCAATGACTATATGATGCTAACATATATAACAGGCAAAAAACAGCATCAAGGAAGAAAGTAGACAAGAAATGGTTATAACACATATAAAAATGTTTATACAAATGATTATCAACAGTGTATGGGAATCAACGTGCAATAAATGACGACTTGCATGTTTCTTAGCATTTAAGTAAAAGAAATATCCCACAATTTTAAGGTTTAGGAAACCCGAAACAGGGTATTGTGCCTGAGTTACAGAATTAACAAACCACATATTTTATCACAAAGAAAATGATATTCAATTTTTCAGTTTTTATTATTGTACAAACTTTATGTAAGAAATAATTATACACAAATGAAAGATTTTTTATAAAAATAATGCACATATCTTAAATATATGATCAGTCATACAAAGAAGACACTGCTATGGTAGATCCAGCATGGATGATGTCCACAGTGCTCTCAGCCTAAACAGAAACAAAAGTGAATCGCTTAATATAGCGCACAAATAATATGTTTTCTATTTTATGGAACAGCTATTACAAAGCTACTAGCCTTTGCTAATTGGTACATGATTATTCTGATTATCATCCTATAAGATGCAGTCACTGTATGAAGAGTGTCTTTTTAATAAAGTATTCGAATTGACTGAATACAAAATGTGATTGAGTGCAGTACCCAACTTGCTTAAGCATGTGCACATTCTGCAAACATGAAACGCCAAAATCTCTCATAATATCACTGCCCTCTCCCTCCCTCCCTTCCTCTCTCTCTCTCTCTCTCTCTCTCTCTCTCTCTCTCTCTCTCTCTCTCTCTGACTATGATTTACAATGGCTGTGGGGAAAAAATCCTCTCATGTGAATTATGGCCAGTGATTTTAGATGTTAGGGTAGAAGGCCATAGGCCATGATGAAGCTGAAATTCAGTATCAACTATGTCACATATGTTGTTCTTCTGCAGTGCAACAAGAGATGGCCATATTAATATGTGTGATAGTACAAAGAGTGGCAGGGTTAGCATTAAACCAGTTAACCCTTTCGCGGGCCATGCGGGATATACTTGCCACTAAATGTATTTCTGTATAGTGTTTAAGGGAATATGTGTTACCACTTCTGTGTGCTCCTGGCATCTAGCGGCATGCCACTGCATCAACTGTAGTTTCTGTTTGTTGTGAAATATAGCCTTAAAAGGATCGTTTTCCAATGTGGTAAGTAAACTTTAATATCGGTAACAAATATTTTTAAAATAAAGTAAAAGAAAACATAAAATAAAAACAGAAAACACTATTCATTATTTTTTTACATGTAATGGCAACACACAACAACTCACAATAGGAAAGTGGAAAATCCAATTACCATCACAATTTTAATACATCACAAAGGTGCCATGGTGATATACACTATGTGATCAAAAGTATCCAGACACCCCCAAAAACATATGTTATTCATATTAGGAGCATTGTGCTGTCACCTATGCCAGATACTCCATATCAGCGACCTCAGTAGTCATTAGACGTCATGAGAGAGCAGAATGGGTCACTCTGCAGAACTCACACACTTCGAACGTGGTCAGGTGATTGCGTGTCACTTGTGTCATACATCTGTATGTGAGATTTCCACACTCCTCAGCACCCCTAGGTCCACTGTTTCTGATGTGTTAGTGAAGTGGAAACATGAAGGGACATGTAAAGCACAAAAGTGTACAGGCTGACCTAGTCTGTTGACTGACAAGAGACTGCTGACAGTTGAAGAGGGTCGTAAAGTGTAAGAAGAAGACATCTATCCAGACCATCACACAGAAATTCCAAACTGCATCTGGACCCACTGCAAGTACTATGACAGTTAAGCGGGAGGTGAGAAAACTTGGATTTCATGGTCGAGAGGCTGCTCATAAACCACAAATCACACCAGTAAATGCCAAACGATGCCTTGCTTGGTGTACGTAGTGTACACATTGGACGATTGAACAGTGGAAAAATGTTGTGTGGAGTGACAAATCATGGTACACAATAAGGCGATCTGATGGCAGGGTGTGGGTATGGCAAATGCCCAGTGAACATCATCTGCCAGCATATGTAGTGCCAACAGTAAAATTCGGAGGCGCTGCTGTTATGATGTGGTTGTGTTTTTCATGGAGGGAGCTTGCACCCCTTGTTGTTTTGTGTGGCACTATCATAGCACAGGCCTACATCAATGTTTTAAGCACCTTCTTGCTTCCCACTGTTGAAAAGCCATTCAGGGATGGTAATTGCATCTTTCAACAAGATCAGGCACCTGTTCATAATGCACGGCCTGTGGAGGAGTGGTTACACGACAATAACATCCCTGTAATGGACTGGCTGGCACAGAGTCCTGACCTGAACCCTATAGAACACCTTTGGGATGTTTTGGAATGCCGACTTTGTGTCAGGCCTCACCAACCAGCACTCTGCTCAGTGCAGCACTCTGTGAAGAATAGGCTGCCATTCCCCTAGAAACCTTCCAGCACCTGATTGAACATATGCCTGTGAGAGTGGATGCTGTCATCAAGGCTAAGGGTGGGCCAACACCATATTGAATTCCTGCATTAATGATGGAGGGCACCACGAACTTGTACGTCATTTTCAGCCAGGTATCCGAATACTTTTGATCACATAGTGTATGTACCACCACAGTTTTTGGTCCTACAACACAGCAATAAAATTATCAAAAAATAAGTAGAGTCAGTTGATCACAGTTCTAACAGGATAGAGAGAGAGAGAGGGAAAAAAAAAAGTCTTCACTGAGTTGCTACACAAAATGTGCCTGTGAAAGTGTTAAGTATGTGAATGAAAATGTGTTGGAAATAGCTCTGTTAATGCAGCACTAGATTATGATGAGAAATTTGAATTGTCAAAAATCAAAGTGAAAAGCGAATGCATGTGGATTTCACAATACAGTTTTGAGTAGCATCTTTTCTTGTGAGTCAGTTGTCACTTTACAGATGCAGGAGACTAGAGACATTGATTTTATAGAGAATGCAAACCCTGAAAGTAATACTATACTAAGGAGAAATATGAAATATCCTCTTACTGTTCAGTGATTTCCTGTGAATAGCAGAAGAAAATATAAAACGATGTATTTATTTCAAAATAAGCAACAGGTAAACAACTAAATTGTTATTTCACTACTATACCTTAACTCTTCATCTGCAAATCAAATTAAATATAGAAGAAAGAGGTAATATGCGAAGCATCTCATTCAGTTGCAATCTGTGTTGCTCAAAGGGAGTGCTTAGATTCAGCATCAATGGGGTAATAGCAATTTATACAGACAAAAATGATTAAGAAATTGTTATTTAAATTCTTTAAGTTACAGTATCAAAAAAATTCATTTATAAATTGAGTGACAAGCAACTAACGATTCTTTGTGCCATAACAATCTGCAAATAACTTCAAATAATTATGTCTATGTGCTTTTCACTGATATACCAGTATTCTGTTTCCTTTGAAATTTTTGCAAGCGCTAACATTTTTACAAGCACAATACAGTGCCCGCTTCCAAGGCCGAGGTCACTAATGCACACTTGTACGGTGGCACTCAACCCAGGGAGCAGCTAGCTTGAATCCTAGTTATGGGAAAAATTTTACTGCCAATATTTGGCTGGTGAGGGGTGGAGGGGTGGTGGTGTAAAGTTTCCCATCACCAGACTTTGTGTTAAAATCCTGGTTTAAATACTAAACCTTGCTGCAGTGTCTCATGAAGTGAGGGCATGTGATGCTATTGGTGGTGATCTGTCTGGATGGGGATGTTAAGCTTTACACTCCCAGGTGTGCACGCACGCACGCGCGCACACACACACACACACACACACACACACACACACACACACACACACGTAGTGTTATAAATACTGTATGGAGAATGTTGCAAATAAATAAACAAAAAAAGAATAATTCAGTGAATACTTTCTTTACCACAAGCCCTTACAACATTTTGAAGTCTGCAGAATGAATTTCCCACAAGGTGATTCTTGAATAATTATAGAATTCACCAGGAATGGCATAGAGAAAATGCACTCATAATCTCCATTGATGTGATCAACGTCTGGATTTTCTTAACAATGGTGCACCATGTAGCTCAGTGCACAAAATTATGGCTAACAGGTTAACAGTGTTTTCATTTCTAGTTATCTCAGCAAGTACACAGGTAAAAACAAATCTTTTAAGACCTTTTCTACTCTTGCATGATAACAACATAAATCACCTTCTACGTCTACATTCATACGCTGCACCACTGTGAAGTTTATGGCAGAGGGTACTGTGCACTGTGTCCTCATTAGTTCTATGGGACTGATACATAAGGATTTGTAGCATACTCCTACATCCATAACTTAAAGCTGATTCTTGAAAGTTTGCAAGCAGTCTTTCTCTGAATAGTATGCATCTATCCTTAAAGTACATGTCACTGCAGGATTTACAGCATTTCTGTAACACACTGCCATGGGGCAAACAAACCTGTGACCATTTGTGGTGCCCATCTTTGTATGTGTTTAAACATTCCCTCTTAGTCCTATTTCATACAGATTCCACACACTTGAGCAATATTCTAGGATTGGGTTGTGAGAATGTTTTGTAAGCAATTTCCTTTGCCAACTGACTGCATTTCTCTAGTATTCTGGCAATGAACCAATGTCTACCACCTGCTTTATGTATGTGTACACTTCTATTTTTCTGAACACTTAAAGAAAGTTGACAATCTTCACACCACTTTGAAGTATTATCAAGATCCGCATGAATATCTGTGTAGCTTTTTCCACACATTACTTTGCTATAGATGACTGCAACTTCTGAGAATAGTCTGAAGTTACTATTAATATTTTCAGCGAGGTCCTTAACATACAACACGAACAATAAGGATTCCAGCACACTTCGATGGGGTACTCCTGAAGTTACTTCTTGATATGATGTCAATGACTCTCCATCTAAGATAACACACTGTGCCCTCCCAACCAAAAAATCCTCAATCCAGTCACAGCTTTTGCTTGATATTCCATATAGTCATACATTTGACAATATACCTTCATGTATTGAGTCAAACTCTCTTCAGACTTCAAGAAGTACTTCATCTACCTAATTGCCTTAACCCATGGCTTTCAGGATGTCTTGTGAGAAAAGCACAAGATTGGTTTCACATGACTAATGTTTTCAAAATCCATGCTGATTGGCTTGGAGGAAGTTATCCTGTTTGAGATTCCTTATTATATTTGAGATCAGAGTATATACTAAGACTCTGAAACAAATGGTTATCAGATAAACTGGGTGCTAATTTTGTACTCAGTTCTGCTCTTCTTCTTGTAGACGGGTGTCTCAAGAGCTTTCTTCAAACTAATAGGCATGGTTTCTTGTTTGAGTAATCTGCAATATATTATGTTTAAAAAAAATACGCTAACTCGACCACACATTTCTCATAGAATCTGACAGGGATTACATCAGGTCCTGGAGCTCTGTTCAGCTTTAGTGATTTCAGCTGTTGCTCAACATCACCGACACTAGTCTCTATTGATGATCTTTGCAGTGGTATGAAAATTAAATTAGGGGAGAACACATGGATTTTCCAAAGTTAAGAAACATCTGGAAATGAGAGTTCAGTATCTCTGATTTTGCTTTACTATCCTCAATCTGAGTTCCTGTCTTGTCCTTGAGTGTCTGGACACTAAATTTGACATCAATAACAGCCTTTATGTATGATTAGAATTTATATGGGATTTACGAGAGATCTTTCAATAATATTCTGCTAAGGTAGTCATTAAAGGCTTCGCACATTGCTCTGCTGATAGTAATACACATTTCAGTTACCATCTCTTCCTCTACAGCCTTATGCTTTCTAGTATACCTATTATGTGGCACTCTGTTTCTTAATCATAACTGTATACCATGAAGACTACATCCCATCATGAGCTGTTTTATGAGGTATACAATTTGGTCAGAAACAATCTGAGGAGCTCGTACAGCTGTTGCAGGATAGGTTGTGCTGAGAAATAATAATAATTCAATATGTTGCACTGTTTCTGAGTTAATCTGCATTGAAGTTAGGCAATTAGGCCACTGCACATGCAAATTCAAGCAGCCTGCCAGATACAAATAGTTTTAGTTGTTCTCATAGCGCAGGTGTTCCTGACTGTGAGTGACTTATCAGCTTCTGGCTCAATTTTGATCCTTACTCAGGGTTGTCACAAGTTTCCCCATGTGAAATTCCCAGATATTTCCCTGATTTCCAGACAAGTTTTAGCATTTTTCCCTGACAAATTTTGAGATTTCAAGGGTAAGTTCAGCCATAAGTTGACAAACTGTCTTTGCAGAAACAATAGTGCAAAAGAGGAAATATCTAAAAAGAAAGTTTGCAAGCAGGTGGTGCTTCCTGATGTGAACAAAAGTCTTAAATACTAACATCCATATCTTTTATAATGAACTGCTTTAGATGGAGAAAGCAAATCAAATGGTATATGTGTTTCATTAAGACCACTGATGTTATTTTATTTCAGTAAAATGAAACCCATTTGGTGGCAAAAATACGCATTTCCTTGGAGTTGCAAGACAGATTTAAAATACCCTCACTGATTTCTGAAATAACCTCAGAAAAAAGTAGGCCTCTTGAAAGAAGTGTATAAGGCGGGGAAGAACTGTGTAAAAAACAGTGTAGGTGACTGCCAATAAAATGTTGGTTCTACTATGTTCGCTATTGTCAATTATTTTGCAAGTATTGTGTGAATTTTTTCTTTCAAGAAATATATGAGTACAAAGTATACAAACAGCCAGTGACTGTCACAATTTTTTTCTTCTTATTGTTCATACTTTCTAATGTATAAACTACTTTAGAAGTGCCGAAATGTACAAGAAAAAATAAAATGTCTGTAAAACACCACACTGTACAATGTATTTGTGGTGAGACAGTCACAATTCCTGAAACCCATCACCCATGGCCTCTGGCCTGCTGAGGAGCACCGCAGTCCTGGGTTCATGGTTAAACTATGAAAATCCACTGCATTACACCACACACAAACAGACCCCGCCTGTGGGCAGATCAGTGAGACTAGGTCAGACGGACAGGGTCTACATATTAGCAGGAACCGAATGGCTTCAGATTGGCAGGCCTGATCCATTACAGATACCCGCAGAAATGGCCTGTGGTTTTGGCCATCATGGAAATCCACACTTGTAGCCAGCTATTCATGAGCCACAGACACCATGTTGATGAGACCACAGTGATCAATCCATGTGACTGATAACTTGTTCAAATACTCTGAGAGCAATAATGATGAGGATAGGTAGCAACTCACTGTAAAGATGATTACTGAGTCACAGACAGGCATGTAGAAAAGACAATCACACTCTCACAACTAAATTTTCAGTCATAGCTTTTGTCAGAAAAACGAGAGCACACACACATACACACATTCACACAATCACTCAGATACAATTCTTGCACACATGACCACCATTTCCGGCCACTGCATCTACAGTCTCTGAGGATCAGATCCAAACAAACTACTACTCATGCCTCCCTGCCTTTCGTTGCAGCTGCTAGGTATGGCACCACTGACAGCATGCTGAGGGGAGTGGTAGGAAGGGGAGAAGCATTAGTAATGAGGGAATACGGAAGTGGCGAACGTACTCAGCTGCACCCAGCCAATAACGATATATGACACCTCAGTAAACAAACCATTTCATCTACTGAGACAAAAACAAGATTTTTCCAGTGTTTTTTTTTTTCCCCAAATTTCTTTAATATTTCCCTAATTTGCCTGATCCTACCCTTGTCCAATTTTTGTATCACTTTCTTGTTCAGTTTTAGGAAATCAAATGAAGAACACATGTGGCAACACCATCTCTGGAGCGCCGCTTCAATCTGCGTGCACAACAAACTGATTGACTAACTTCAATGCTAATTAACTTGGAAATGGTGCAACATAACACATCTTTTTCTTGACAATTATTTCTCAGCACAACCTACCATGCAATACCGTTACAAGCTTTTCTGATCGTGACCACCCTGTATATTGGTCCAGCACGTTGTCACCTACTTTTTTAAACTTCAGCCACAACGTCAGCAACTTCAACAGCAAACAGTTTCAAGCAAATACACATTTGTCATCAATGGATCAACTGATCAAAAATAAAATAAACTTGGTATCTGTCATGCTGAAGTAACAGCTTACATTGCACACTGAAATACAAAAATATTATTTAAGATCAGCTGAATTGGATGGAGATGCTTCAACTGTCAGTTGGGTCCAGTAAAATGCAGAAGAAGAATATCGCTGAACATCAAAACAGAGTAAGCTCTGTAACCATTGAATCAGAATTAAAGACTTTTCTGTGTGCAGACAGATTAAATTAACCTGCAGTTCAGAGACAGGGAGGCCCAGAGGCAGCAGTCATGTATGAGTGAGTTGTGCTTGAGTGCATGTGTTTTCTACTTTAGAAGATGGCCTTTTGGCTGAAGGCTTAAATGTATGGTATAGCAGTCTTTTCAACGTGCCTGTCTATAAGTTAACATCTCCTCTATATGGTGAGTAACAGTCAACCCTTTTCATAATATCAGCACAACAGAGTAAGTAATATAGTGTAATTTATGAAAATCTGTGTATTTTATCTTACACACTTTGCTCAAAATTACATAAGATTTTTGATATGAATTCTTTAGAAATCTTACCTTACTACTTACTGAAGTGATGAACATTGAGGATAATACTGTTTTAGAAGTTTTTGTTGATATGGTACACCCAAAAACAAGTGTAATGACACTAGAAATTTCTCACACTCAGACTGTGTGTCACTTTTCTTCTTCGTTGCTTTGCACACTACACGATTGCTGGAGGATGGGACTGGGAGGGGAGACAAACCAATAAAATGTGTCCAATTTGCTGCTTGCAGTCTGACAGGAGAAATTCCATACTGGGAGCTGTCTATTGTTGTCTGCTCTAGTATGTCCTCAGCTACCTGAATTTTAACTGATTGAAACAAAAAGTTTCTCCTGTCAATCTGTTTAGTAGGACATATGCATAGACCATCCCTATGTCCACGAGGTAAATGAAAATGTTCTTATATCCTTTGGTGTATCTTTTCATGGGAGGCAAGAAAGATGAATGACTGCTGGTTCACTGAATTATTGTATTGTACAACAGCTTGGTGCATCTGGACTGAGATTTGTTTTACCTTTCAGTTTTTCTTGTTGCTGTCATATTGGCATCTGTATGGACAGTGGATAGAATATTTGAACTCCAGGTAGGAATATCAGCAATGTAGGAAAAGACACATTGCTACTTACTGCAAAGAAGACATGTCAAGTTGCAGACAAGCACGACTGACACTCACATATAGGTTTCGGCCACAGCCTTCATCAGTAAAGAGAGACACACAGGGATGCAACCGGCAATCTGGAGGGGAAGGAGAAGGTGAAGGGTAAGGGATAGTAGTGTACAGGTGGGATGAGAAGTGAATGCTGTCTGGTGGAGTGTGCTGGGAGTAGATTCCAACAGGAACAGTATCAGTAGATTATGGGGCAGGGAGTTGGGGGGGGGGGGGGGGGGAAGGAGCAAAAAATGAGAGGAGTGGGGAAAGACAGGTGAATGCACTGGCAGAGGGCTGCAAATAAACAAAGAGAGCGATGAGAATGGGGAGGAGGTGGGTGGAGACAGTATGTTACCACTGTAGTTTGAGGCCATGATAATTATGAGAGAAGAGAATGTGTTGTAAGGATAACTCCCATCTGCGCAATTCAGAAAAGCCGGTGGTGGAGGGAAGGATCCAGATGGCTCAGGTAGTGAAGCAGCCGTTGAAATCAAGTGTGTTATGTTCAGCTGCATGTTGTGCCACAGAGGGGTCTACTTTGTTCTTAACCACAGTTTGGTGGTGGCCATTCATCCTAGTTGACAGCTAGTTGGTAGGCATACCAATATAAAAAGCTGTGCAATAATAGCAGCAAAGCTTGTAAATGACACGGCAGCTTTCACACGTAGCACAGCACCTGATGGAGTAGGGCAAACCTGTGACAGGACTGGAATAGGAAGTGCTGGGCGGGCGGATTGGGCAGGATCTGCACCTAGGTCTTCCACAGGGATATGATCCTTGTGGCAAGGGGTTGGGATTGAGAGTGGCATAGGAATGGGCTAGGATGTTGTGGAGGTTGGGTGGCTGACAGAACACCACTTTAGGAGGGGTGGGCAGTATCTCGGGTAGGATGTCCCTCATTTCAGGGCATGATGACAAGTAATCAAAGCCCTGGTGAAGGATATGGTTCTGTTGTTCCAGTCCAGGGTGGTACTGGGCGAAAAAGGGGACACTCCTTTGTGGCTGGTTTTTGGGGTGGTGGGAGGATTATGGTTGTTACAGGAAATGGCAGGGGAGATCTGTTTGTAGACTAGGTCTAGGGGATAGTGTGTGTCTGTGAAGGCCTTGGTGACACACTCAGCATACTGAGCAAGGGAGTTTTTGTCACAGAAGATACGCTGTTCCCCGGTAGCCAAGCTATATGTGAGGGATTTTTTGGAGTGAAAGGGATGACAGCTATCAAAATACAGGTGCTAGTGGTGGCTGGTGGGTTTAATGTTGACAGAGGTACGGATGGAGCCATCAGAGAGGAAGAGGTCAACATCTCGAAAGGCGGCACCTGGGTTGTGGACGACCACATGAACCGGATGGGAGAGAAGGTGTTGAGGTTGTAAAGGACTAAAGATAGGGTGTCTTGGCCCTGAGTCCAGATCATGAAGATATTATCAATGAACCTGAACCAGACTAGGAGTTTGATGTTTTGGGAGGCTAGGAAGGGTTCCTCTACATAGCCCACAAGAAGGTTGGCACAGAACAGTGCCATGTGGGTGCCCATGACTGTGCCCCAGATTTGTTCATATACTGTCCCTTCAAATGAGAAGTAGTTGACGGTTAGGATAAAGTTAGTAAGGCATGTGAGGAATGAGATTATGGGCTTCGAGTCTGAAGGACGTAAGGGAATGTAGCGTTCAATAGTGATAAGACCATGGGCATGAGGGATGTTGGTCTATATGGAGGTGGCATCAACAGTGACGAGTAGGGATCCAGGAGGTGAAAGGGTGGGGATGGTGCAGAGGCGATGAAGGATGTGGTTGGGGTTTTTGATGTGGGAGGCTAGTTTATGGGCAATAGTTTGGAGGTGTCGATTAATGAGTGTCAAAATTGAAACTTCCTGGCAGATTAAAACTGTGTGCCCGACCGAGACTCGAACTCGGGACCTTTGCCTTTCGAGTCTCGGTCAGGCACACAGTTTTAATCTGCCAGGAAGTTTCATATCAGCGCACACTCCGCTGCAGAGTGAAAATCTCATTCTGGAAGTGTCAAAATTCTTTATGTGGGGGCACAATAACTAGCTACAATGGGGCATCCAGAATTGTTGATTTTGTGGATTTTGGGGAGCATGTAAAAGGTAGGTGTGCAGGGTGTCATAAGAGTGAGGAGAGAAATGTTCTGGGAAGTGCCTAAGGGCTTAAGCAGGGATTGGAGCTTTTATTGGACTGGACAGTAAAGTTCCCCACTAGGATAGCCACTTGCTCACAAACAGCCATTGATAATATCTTTATAGAAAAGTCAAATGAACAAAATTATATTACAAAACCAATAGTCAATGGCCTCTCAGACCATGACATGCAGTTCCTTCTGTTAAATGTTAATACTGAACAGGATATAAAATCTGTTAAATCTGAGCTCAAAAGGGTAATCAGTAAGCCAAAAATTGATTATTTTAGGACACTCCTCAGAGACATTCACTGGACTGATGTTTACAATGCTCATGGCATGAATGAAAAATATAACATTTTTGCTAATAAAGTGCTTACCTTATTCGAACACTGCTTTCCCCCAAAACTTACCAAGGTTAGAGCAAAGTCTACAAAGAAGCCATGGATTACTCGAGGAATAGGGGTATCTTGTAAAACCAAAAGAAAACTGTATCTGTCAATCCGAAACATTTCCAATGTTGATGCTATAGCACATTATAAGAAATACTGCAAAATATTAAAGACTGTAATACGGATGTCAAAGCAAATATATTACAAGGAAAAGATAGTCATATCAGATAACAAAATAAAGACAATATGGGATATAGTGAAGGAGGAGACCGGTAGAACCAGACATGAAGAGGAACAAATAGCATTAAGAGTAAATGATGCATTGGTGACAGATGTGTATAGTGTTGCAGAACTTTTTAACAAACATTTTATAACTGTTACTGAAAAGATGGGGTTGTCAGGTTCGGTAGATCCTGCTATGGATTACCTTAGACCAGACATTTCAAGTAACTTCCATAATATGAATTTGACCCTCACTACCCCAACAGAAATAATGTCCATCATAAAATCTTTAAAATCAAAAACATCTAGTGGGTATGATGAAATATCAACAAAGTTAATTAAAGAATGTGATTCTGAGCTAAGTAACATATTAAGCTATCTGTGTAACCAGTCGTTTATCAGTGGAATATTTCCTGAATGGCTGAAATATGCTGAAGTTAAGCCACTGTTTAAGAAGGGAGATAAAGAAATAGCATCAAATTTTCATCCAATTTCACTGTTGCCAGCATTCTCAAAAATTTTCGAAAAAGTAATGTACAGTCGTCTTTATAACCATCTTATCTCAAATAACATACTGTCAAAGTCACAGTTTGGATTTCTAAAAGGTTCTGATATTGAGAAGGCTATCTACACTTACAGTGAAAATGTACTTAATTCATTAGACAAAAAATTGCAGGCAACTGGTATATTTTGTGATCTGTCAAAGGCATTTGACTGTGTAAATCACAATATCCTTTTAAGTAAACTAGAATATTATAGTGTAACAGGAAATGCTGCAAAATGGTTCAAATCTTATATCTCTGGCAGGAAACAAAGGGTGTTATTAGGAAAGAGACATGTATCAAGCTATCAGGCATCATCCAACTGGGAACTAATTACATGTGGGGTCCCACAAGGTTCCATTTTGGGGCCCTTACTTTTTCTTGTGTATATCAATGACCTTTCATCAGTAACATTACCAGATGCCAAGTTTGTTTTGTTTGCCGATGATACAAACATTGCAATAAATAGCAAATCAAGTGTAGTCTTAGAAAGATCAGCCAATAAAATATTTGTGGACATTAATCACTGGTTCCTAGCCAATTCTTTGTCACTAAACTTTGAAAAAACACACTACATGCAGTTCAGAACTTGTAAGGGGTGTCCCAAGAGTATATGTCTAACATATGATGACAAGAAGATAGAAGAAGTGGACAGTGTTAAATTCTTGGGATTACAGCTTGATAATAAATTCAACTGGGAGGAGCACACCACAGAACTGCTGAAGCGTCTTAACAAATCTCTGTTTGCAATGCGAATTTTGTCAGACATAGGGGATATAAAAATGAAAAAGCTGGCATACTATGCTTCCTTTCATTCCATAATGTCATATGGGATTATTTTTTTGGGGTAATTCATCAAGCCAAGCTAAAGTTTTCCGGGCACAAAAACGTGCAGTAAAAATTATATGTGGTGTGAACTCAAGAACATCCTGCAGAAGCCTGTTTAGGGAACTAGGGATACTAACTACTGCTTCCCAATATATTTATTCCTTAATGAAATTTGTCATTAAAAATATATCACTTTTTCAAACCAACAGCTCAATTCATGGAATCAATACTAGAAATAAGAATAATCTTCACAAGGATTTAAAGTCACTTAGTCTTGTGCAAAAAGGTGTGCATTATTCAGGAACACACATTTTCAATAACTTGCCAGCAGCCATAAAAAGCTTAACAACCAATGAAATTCAGTTTAAGAGAAGCCTAAAGGATTTATTGGTGGCCAACTCCTTCTACTCCATTGATGAATTTCTTAGTAAAACCAACTGATTTGTATATAAGTACAACATAACTTCTGCACAATTTCAGTGCAGTAATGTGTTCACTGAAAATTTGTGTGGTTGTGTGTAAGTATAATCTAACTTCTGCACCATTTCAGTGCAGTAATGTGTTCATTGTAAATAAGTATTTCAGTAGTTGTATTACATGTTTATTACCTTATAAATAAATAAAAAACTTTTTTATTTTAAATTCAGTGCATTAGTATTTGTAAAATGACTCTTAGTGTTCATTAAAATATGACGATCATTCCACTTGGGACCTATGGAATGGTACATTAGCTTATTTGTTTTAGTTGTAAATATTTGTCATGTATTGTTGTTTTTCTGACATGTTCCACATCCTGGAGGACCTCCTCACTACGGATCAATTGGAATGAAAGTAAATCTAATCTAATCTAATCTAATCTGATCTGGAATGGGATCACTCTGGCAAAGTCTATAGGTGGAGGAGTCAGACAATTGGGGGGAGACCATCTGACAGGTACTCACGGCAGTTCATCACAACAGTGACCTTTATCTGCAGGTAGGATGATTAGGTCAGGATTTTTTTGAGGCTGTGTATGGTTGTTCTTTCTTCTACTGAAACGTTGGTGTTTTGAGGAAGGGACCTGGGGAAAGATGGTGAGGCTAAGTTGGAGGTAAGGAATTCCTGGAAGGTGACCAGCGGGTGGCTAGGTGGGAGGGGAGGAGGATAACGGTTGGATGGCCATATGAACTGGAAGATGCAGGGTTCTTTGTTGGAATTAGTTTTGGTTGGAGGGCTTAGCGGCATAGAAGTGTTCTCATTGCGGTGATCGGGAGAAGGAGAGTAGGTCTTTGACAAGTCCAGCATGGTTAAATTTGGGTGTGAGGCTAAAGGTGAGGCCTTCGGATAGGACTGAAATTTCTGTCGAGCTAAGGGTTTTGATGGAAAGGTTAACAACAGTGTTATAGGAATGTTTTGGCTCTGGATTTGGTGGAGAATTGGTAGAGACCTTTGGGAGATGTAGCAAGCTGAAAATGTCAGCTAGGCAGGGTTTAGCTGCTATGAGGTGTGGACGAGGAGGAACACTGGGGGTAAGATAGGGGTTGGATACTGGTGACCTGAGGCAGCCGTAGGATGTCAGCAGTTGGCTAATTTATGGAGGTGGTGTCTGGAATGCTCCTCCAGGTGCTGGAAAGCAAGGGACTCAATTTCAGAAATATTATGTATGGAGTAGGGATTGGAGAGTAGTAGTATCTTGCAGAGGGAGCAGAGGTGGTTCTGGCATGCCTGTGCCATGTAGATATGTTTTTGCTGTACCAGGTTTGTGAAGGCCAGGTATTGGTGGAATCTGAAAAGATGTAGCTCATTGTGAAAGGAGGAGTGGGACCCAGAGAAATGAATCTTTACAGTTATGTCATTTGGGGGGATTCCATGGTTTAACCAGCATTTGAGAAACAGGATGTGTGACTGGGTATTAGCCACAGAAAGAGAAACTCTTCTAAACTGGTGCAGAAAGATGGAGCAAGGGTCTGTCGTAGCAAGAATGGTGCAAAGGAAAAGGGAATGGCACAGAAATAGGCAAAATACGTGTTGACAGATGTGAGAGAAGCTGGATATATAAAAAGATGCACAAAGAATATGTACACACACAGATATTGAAAAATACACACATGTATGCACAAATAGGCAAAAATACATAAAAATACACAAGAATATGTGAAACCGTGTGCAACCACTAAAACTACTCACAAATACATCAAAAATGTACAGAAACATGGGTGAAAAGGAACGATGAGGTGTGTGTGTGTGTGTGTGTGTGTGTGTGTGTGTGTGTGTGTGTGTGTGTCCGTCCATGTGGGCGCGCGTGCGTGCATGCGTGTTTGTTGTAATAAGTGAAGAGAGAGGGAGGGGGATGGGTTACATCAAGGATTGAAAGTTCATGTGACACAGACAGGTGTGGAAGACAAGACTCTAAAGTATGTCAGGATGAGGGATGAAGTGGGATCAATAGGAATAAACGTAATTAACTATCAGAGGAAAGAATCTGGGGCATTATATGCTGCATGAACAATCCACATGTTCATGAAGTCTGTGTTGTGAATGGGTGGTTGTTGATACAGTGTGGCTTGCAAATAGATGCAGTTTGGAAGGTGGTGAATAAATACACAAACGAAGAGAAATAACAGACACTGAGAAGAGTCATACTATAGAGAAGAGTAACAAAGGTAAATATCACAGAGTTGTAGGATGGAAGAAAGGCGTTTGGCAAAAATCAAACAATGGAAACTCCTGGTAGGAATATGAACAATGCAGGAAAGATAGAGTGCTACTTACCATAAAGGAAACATGTCAAGTTGCAGACAGGCATGATTAAAAGACATTCACATGTAGCTTTCAGCCACAGCCTTTGTCACTGAAGACAGACAGACACACACACACACACACACACACACACACACACACACACACACACACAACCGTCAACTCCAGCATCTCAAGCCAGAACACAACATAATGTGGGATGAAAGTAACAATCTGGAGTAGGAGAGGAAGGGTAACGGGAAAGGATCATAGTGTGTGGGTGATGAGAGAGAAGAACACTGTCTTGTGGAGTGTGCAGGGACTAGACTCCAACAGGTGCAGTGTCAGGAGGTTATGGGGCTGGGAGATGGGGGGAAAAAGGAACAAAAAGTGAGAGGAGGGGGAAAGAAGAGTGAATGTGATAGCAGAGGGCTGCAAATAAACAAGGTGGGAGATAAGAATGGGGAGGAGATGATAGGACGTAGCAGGTGGAGGGTGTGGGGACAGTATGTTTACTGGTCTAGGGTGAAGCCAGGATAATTATAGGAGCAGAGAATGTGTTGTAAGGATAACTCCCATCTGCACAATTCAAAAAATCTGGTGGTGGAGGGAAGGATCCAGATGGCTTGGATAGTGAAGCAGCCGTTGAAATCAAGTGTGTTATCCTCAGCTGCATGTTGTAGCACAGGGGGGTCTACTTTGCTCTTGGCCACAGCTTGGTGGTGGCTGTTCATTCTAGTGGGCAGCTGGTTGGTAGTCATACCAATATAAAAAGCTGTGCAATGATTGTATCAGAGTTGGTAAATGACATGGCTGCTTTCACATGTGGCCCAGCCCCTGACGGGGCAGGATAAACCTGTGACAGGACTGAAATAGAAATTGCTGGGTGGTTGGCTTGGGCAGGTTTTGCATCTGGGTCTTCCACAGGCATATGATCCTTCCCCATAACACTGTTGTTAACCTTTCCATCAAAACCCTCAGCCCAACAGAAGTTTCAGTCCTATCCAAAGGCCTCACCTTTAGCCCTACACACAAAGTTAACCATGCTGGATTTGTCAAAGACCTACTCTCCTTCTCCTGATCCCTGCAATGAAAGCAATTCTTTGCCACTAATCCCTCCAACCAAAACAACCCTAATTCCAACACTGAGCCCTGCCTCTTCCAGTTCGTACCATCTAACCACCTGCTGGTCACCTTCCAGGAATTCCTTACTCTAACTTGGCCTCACCATTCTTCCCCAGGTCCCTTCCTCAGAACACCAACCTCTCAGTATAAGAAAAGAACAGCCATACACAGCCTCAAATCAAATCCTGATCTAATCATCCTACTTGCAGATAAAGGTTCCACCACTGTTGCGATGAACTGCAGAGGCTACATGGCAGAAGGCCTCCCCCAATTGTCTGACTCCTCCACCTATAAACTTTGCTAGCGTGATCCCATCCCAGAAGTAAAAAAAAAAAAACTCCAATCCCTACTTAAGGTCTTCGGCCCTTCCCAGAACATCTCCCGTGAATCCATTTCTCTCCTCACTCCTATGACACCCCACACACCTACCTTTTACATGCTCCCCAAAATCCACAAACTTAACAATCCTGGACGCCCCATTGTGGCTAGTTTTTGTGCCCCACTGAAAGAATTTTGGCACTCACTGACCAACACCTCCAACAAACTGCCTGTAATACAGCCTCCTATGGCAAACACACCTACCACTTCCTTCACCGACTCTCCACCACCCCTACCCTTTCACCTCCTGGATCCCTACTCATCACTGTTTATGCCACCTCCCTATACACCAACATCCCTCATGCCCATGGTCTTACCACTATTGAACACGATCTTTCCCAACGTCCATCAGATTCCAAACTCACTACCTCATTCCTCACACGCATTACTAACTTTATCCTTACCCACAACTGCTTCTCATTTGAAGGGACAGTAAATGAACAAATCTGTGGCATAGCCATGGGCACCTGCATGGCACTCTCCTATGCCAGGCCTTTATGGCACCCTCCTATGCCAACCTTTTTACAGGCCATCTAGGGGAGACCTTCCTAGCCTCCCAAAATGTCAAACCCCTAGTCTCGTTCAGGTTCATAGATGATATATTCATGATCAAGATTCAGGGCCAAGACACCCTGTCTTCGTTCCTTCATAACCTCATAACAATCTTTCCCATCTGCTTCACGTGCTCCTCCTCTCTGATGGCTCCATCCACACCTCTGGCAGCATTAAACCCATCAACCACTACTAGTACCTGTATTTTGACAGCTGTCATCCCTTTCATTTCAAAAAATCCCTTCTATATAGCCTGGCTACACAGGTACAGTGTATATGCAGTAGGAAAAATTCCCTTGCTCGGTATGCTGAGGCTCTCACCAAGGCTGTCACAGACAGGCACTAACCCCCAGACCATAATTCTCCCACTACCCCCAAAAACCAGCCACAAAGGAGTGTCCCCTTCATTGCCCAGTGCCACCCCAGGTTGAAACAATGGAACCAATTTCCTTCGACCAGGTTTTTACTACCTATAATCGTGCCCTGAAATGAGGGACATCCTACCTGAGATAGTTCCCACCCTTCCTAAAGTGGTGTTCCAACACCCATCCAACCTCCACAACATCTTAGTCCATCCCTATGCCACTCCCAATCCCAACCCCTTGCCACAAGAATCATATCCCTGTGGAAGACCCAGATGCAAATCAATCCACCCACCCAGCATTTCCTATCCCGGTCCTGTTATAGGTTTATACTAGCCATCAGACACTGGGCTACCTTTGAAAGCAGCCATGTCCTTTACCAGCCCTGCTGCTATCATTTGCCAAGACCAACGTAGAACCCACTACTGCACAACATGCAGCTGAGCATAACACACTTGATTTCAATGGCTGCTTCACTGTCCCAGCCACATGGATCCTTCCCTCCACCACCAGCTTTACTGAATTGCGCAGATTGGAGTTATCCTTACAACACATTCTCTGCTCCTATAATTATCCTCGCCTTAACCTACAGCAACATACTGTCCCCATATCCTACACACACTACGTCCTACCATCATCTCCCCATTCTCGTCTTCCACCTTGTTTATTTACAGCCCTCTGCCAACACATTCACCCATCTTTCCCTCTCCTCACACTTTTTGTTCCTCTTTTCTCCACCTCTCTGCCCATAACCTCCTGACAATGCACCTGTTGGAGTCTAGTCCCTGCACACTCCACCAGACAGCGTTCTTCCCTCTCACCACTCACTCACTACTATACTTTCCCGTTCTCCTTTTCCACCCCTTCCAGATCACTGCTTGCATCCCACATGATGTTGCATTTTGGCCCAAGGTGCTGGAGTTGGTGGATACGTGTGTGTGTGTGTGTGTGTGTGTGTGTGTGTGTGTGTGTGTGTGTGTGTGTTTACCAATGAAGGCTGTGGCTGAAACCTACATGTATCTTTTAATTGAGCCTGTCTGCTACTTGATGTGCCTTTTTTTACAGTAAAATCTATCTTTTCCTACCTTGTTGGATAGAATATTTACTTCTTTTTTATCCATCCACTTCAGTGCCATGAACCTGGGTGAAAATAACACAAGTACCTCTTCGTAAAGTTTTGATTTCAGGGACTGGTCTGGCATATTTCATCTTATGTATCTAATTTTCCCTTTGGCACTTGTGCCGCTTTCAGTGAGTGTTACAAACAATGATGGGGAAGTGTACCAGTTGTCAACATATACTTTATGACCACTGCCCAAATACAGTTGCGTGAAGTCCATAACGACAACTTCACTAACTGGGATTTCTTTATTGCTTGGCTCAGATTTCTTCCCCTGTATAAATATCAAATCCTGAACAGTAGACAGTATTTGATTCACAAATTTTGAAGAATTTTACTCTGAAATGTGCCATTTATTGGGGCTTGAATTGGATGTGACAGTGTCTACCTCTGAATGTCATGAGGTTTTCATCAATTGCAGTATCTTCTTCAGGATCATGAACACTTTGGAAACTTTGTTTGCCATGTTCAGTAACAGGCTGCAACTTGTTCAGACAGGTTGCAGGGTCAGCAATTTCATTATTCACAAAATGAAGGAAGCTAGAAATATCTAAGGATCTTCTATACAGCATGATGTTAGAAAAGAAGCAAGTATGAATTGATTTTTATGGACCAGTATGACTGAATTGTTGGCTTCTTAACCTGTACCATAAGAATACATAAAACAGAATATGCTTGAATTTCATCAGATGTAGTAGGAAACCAAGCACTGTTTGATTTTGAAGGCGTTTATACCAATCTGTTGCATATCTATTTGTTTCTACTGCTACATCCTCCCCTGACAGACACATGATGCATTTTTCTGTACATTTCTAAGGGGTTTAGTTGTTAAGGGAGTTGTCTTTGAATACTAGGACTGAGGCCACTAGAACCAGACGATAAAAGTTTGAAAGGTTTATCGTGACTCATTCCCCATTTCCATTCTTCTACCTTCTGTTTTTTAGCAACACACAGCTGTTGCTGCAACATCGCTATCACTATCTGTTTCACTTTCCTCACAGTCTTCACTAGTATCATTTACCTCACTGTCTTTATTATCAGAACTGTGAAAAGTATCACTTACAGAGATGTGACTGTCACTTTTATTCAACAGACTTTTGATTTCCTCACCTGAGAGAAACTTTTAACTGTGCAGTATTGCTTGCTACTGGACATCTGGTGAAAAACCCTGAAAATGATTGCTTACCAACTTGCAAAATATAAAAATAAGTTGAATATGCAGAATGAGATTTTCACTCTGCAGCGGAGTGTACGCTGATATGAAACTTCCTGGCAGATTAAAACTGCCAGGAAGTTTCATATCAGTGCACACTCCGCTGCAGAGTGAAAATCTCATTCTGGAAACGTCCCCCAGGCTGTGGCTAAGCCATGTCTCCGCTATATCCTTTCTTTCAGGAGTGCTAGTTCTGCAAGGTTCGCAGGAGAGCTTCTGTTAAGTTTGGAAGGTAGGAGACGAGGTACTGGCAGAAGTAAAGCTGTGAGGACGGTGCATGAGTCGTGCTTGGGTAGCTCAGTTGGTAGAGCACTTTCCCACGAAAGGCAAAGGTCCCGAGTTCGAGTCTCAGTACGGCATACAGTTTTAATCTGCAAGGGATTTTCAAGTTGAGTATGTTACACACCACTAAATCGATCAATTTCTCAGCTTTATAAAGGTATATAATATGGCACGCCATATGCTGACAGAAGAAAAGAAACACTAAGAAGACGCTATAGCTGCCTGGACCATCTCACAGCCAGCAATGTAATATCAGTCTTGAAACATGTAGCCACTTGTGAGCCTGCTGTATAAGCTAATGGGTTAATAAGGGCTCTCCAAAATATGTATAATCGTTCAAAGTCAAGAATAAAACTTTGTAGACTGTCTCAAAGGTTTCCTATCAACGACTGTTTGTGTCAATACTGTCGTGTTACCTGCCCAGTTTAAAATATGTGCAGCAAAAGCTGCAAGTCAATGGAAAAGAAAATTCAGAGGAATGGTAGATATTGGTGAAATCTGTTTGTATACAATGCAATTTGTGGACTGTCAAGTTGTGATTGCCAACAAAAAAGATGATTTACAATATATGGCATGGAAACTACAGGAAGAGCATAAACAATGGAGCTTAGAACATAATATCCAAAAAACAAAATACCACACTACAGGGACAGAACCAACCAGCATCCAACTCAATACAGAAGAAATTCCAGCTTCCCATAGTTACACATATGTAGGAGTAGAATTTGACACCAAAGCTAAAGATGATCAAGAACTTACACAGTAAATAGCTGTGACTAGAAAAGTGACTCTTGTTTGCAATTCTCTAGAGTTGAAAAACAGGAAAGAAATAAAAATACATTATCTATGAAACTCTAATTAAAAGCTCCTTGTTGTGTGGGTCAGAAAAATGGAGAGTTACAAAGAATAACAAGAAGAAGTTGGTGGCCACCAAAATGAATGTGTTCAGACAGTCATTGGTAATATCAAGAAGAGATAAACTACCTAACAAAGATGTACGGTTACAAATGGCAGTAGAAAGATCATTAACAACTGACACTGAACATAAATAATTAATGTGGCATGGTCTTGTACAATGGATGGATGAATCTAGGTTATCTAAAAAGACTATGCTGAGACGTGGAGTGGCTGCGTGGTTTGAGGCGCCACGTCACGGATTGCGTGGTCCCTCCCACCGGAGGTTCGAGTCCTCCCTCGGGCATCAGTGTGCATGTGTTGCTCTTAGCATAAGTTAGTTTAAGGTAGTTTAAGTAGTGTATAAGTCTAGGGATCAATGACCTCAACAGTTTGTTCCCCTAGGAATTCGCAGAAATTTGAACAAGACTATGCTGTGGATACCATTGACAGCAGAAAATGTGGAAGACTGAGGAAAACTAGTAAAAACTTTTAAAAGCAGTGAGATTAAGAGATGGCAAGTCTCCAGTCTCATACATTCTACAAACCAACTGGAATAGCCTTTTAGTTGTGATTTCTCCCAGTGATTTTAAAAATTCCTTGTTTGACTGCATGTATGTCACATCTCTGTTAAACTGACTGTAATAATAGATCCCCTGTGTCTTCGAAATCAACTTCCATTTCGTCTTCTATTACATCAGCAGACAAGCCTCGAAGAGGCCTACAATGCATTCTTTCCATCTGACCACTCTCTCCTGCACTCTTAATATTGACATTTTTGCTTTTAATTTCACCAAAGATTGTTTTGATTTTTCCATATGCTGAATTTGTCCTTCTAATGACCACTTCTTTTTTGATTTCTTAATCTTTTTCCTGTAGCTGTTTCACCTTAATTTCCTTGTGCTTATTATTTATTCAATTCCTAAGTGGCTTATATTATTGTATTCCTGCTACTTCCTGAGCATTCTTGCACTTCCTTCTTTTGTCGATTAATTGCAGCGTTTCCTCTGTTATCCAGGGTTTCTTTGAAGTCCACAGAATTAGAGAACTTCAAATGTACATGATCATTTCTTAGTATTTCAGTATCCCACTTCTTTCCAAGTTGATTCTTCATCACAATTCTCTTAAACTTCAGACTATTATTCATCATTACTAAATTGTGAGTACCTTCACATGACTCCAGTCCTTTTCCAAGCACACCCTCTCCTCCTGATACTTCTGAACTGTATAACCACTATTACCAGCTGTAGATTTCTAAATAACTCTATTAGTCTTTCTTCTCTCTCATTCCTACTGCTCAGCCCATATTCCCCTGTAACATCATCATCTTCAGGTCCTTCCCCTATGATAGTGTTCCAATCTACATATACGTACATACTCCGCAAGTCACCATGTGGTACCTTACAATTATTAGATTGTCATCTCCCTTTAGATGCTGTTACCCATTCAATGCCCTTATACATCTTCTCTGTCTTTCATCTCTAGTTTATGATACTGACATTTATACCTGAATTATTGTTCTTGGAGTTGGTCTGCTGTCAATTTAATGTGAATAATTCTATCACTAAACTGTTCAAAGTAACTAGCTCTTTGATCAACTTTGTTACTCATATTGAATCCTGTTCCTGTTATACCATTTCCTGCTACTGTTCATATTACCCTACATTTGTCAGACCAGAAATCTTTATCTTCTTTCCATTTTACATCAATGAACTCCATGATATCAAGACTGAGTCTTCACATTTCATTTTCAGATTTTCTAGTTTACTCACCACATTCAGACTTCTGACATTACATGCTCCAATTCATAGAATGTTACCCTTCGAATAATTACTTGTCTTTTGCCAGTGGAGAGATCATCATGACACTTTTTCAGTTAATAGTCACATGTCCTGTGGATACACATAAAGTGTATTTAATGCAGTGGTTTCCAAGGCTTTTGCATCTTCATGCCATTAATCATTGCTGATTCCTCTGCCTTTCAGGGGCAGCTCCTATCTAAAGGGCAAGAGGGTGCCCTGAAGCTCTTTCTGCCATCGGCCCTCTTCAACAGGACCGTTAGCAGAAATAGGGTGGTTTCTTCTGCTGAAAATCTTTGCCCACCATTGCTGAAGACAAAATTTAAACAGTGGCTGGGATTGAACCCAGGAGCCAGAACACTGTGATTACTTTTTAATGAACTACTTTCTGAGCACAGTGACCTCATCAAATATTAAGCTTTCAACTTCCACCCAATCTTATTTGTGTGGTTTTTAATGTTAACACATCATCAACTCAATTACCGCACCACCAACTCAAAATGTAAGTCTATCATTCCCTCTCACAGCTGGTCCCACAATACTTTAAACCTTATGAAAAATTTTACATGTTACTATAAAAAATCTTTTCTTGTTTTCAGTCATCTGTAATTATCCATAAGTTAAATCAACAGACACATTATGACTGTTACACAACCACTGATTTATCATGTCCAATCCTAGGTCTGGGACAGGCTCCAGTATGAGACATTCGTTCTCGACATGAACACAACTCTATATCTGAAACTTACACTACAATAACTTCAAAAGAACAAGTATCAATCAAGTCTTTCAAACAAATAATAGACACATGGAAAGAGAACTCACATAGCTATCAACAGTGGTGGGTGTCCCCATATTTCCATGGTAGTTGTCAATATACGTAAAATCCTTTACAGTAGCTTGTCACTCAGAACATATGCAATGTTTTGGCCAGTGTTTCAATTATCCCCCCCCCCCTCTTAATGGGGTCTGCTCAGATGCACCAGAGGGGGAGGGGGGACTGGAAACATACATCCCTAAGTGAAGGGGTCAAACTAGAATAAAGGAGAAACTAAGAAACTAGAGGCCTCCAATGCCAAGACTAGCAGTTGACACTATTTCTGTTGAAGCTATGCTATCATATTTGACCTATCTTCAAAAAAACCTAATTATTAGTACCTACATAACTTAAATGTTGGCTGTTAATTCAGTATTGTCTGAAAAGCTATATCTGAAGTGCTCTGCTACACATAAGCTCCTGTTTGTTCAGAAGAATTTAGTGTACCTCAAACATTGTTCATGTGCAATTTTCACTGCAAAAATTAATAACTTCACTTTAAAATAGTTGTCTTGTAGAATATCACAAAAAAACTTGTTAAACAGGAGATCATTTGACAAAAATTGCAGGTTTTTTAGTATCTGTCATGACTTCCTTTGTCCAAATCAGCATCCATTATAATGTTTTATATGCCTTTCTGTTAGGCAATGGTTGATTTCTGGAAAGCTTATAAAATTATTTTATCCATTTTGGTTAGAGAATACCACAGCTGTTTTCACAGATGACACTGTAGGAAATACTGCAATCAGTCACAAGCTTTTTGAAATTATTTTATTGCACCATTGCTAGTTTTTAGCCTGAGCCTATTGTTGAATACTAGCACTGACTTGTTAGAAAGTTTTACATTTGTGTCTCATATTTTTTGTGATTACATAGTTGTACACTTATATATCCTCTATACATTGTAGTTACTTCATGAAAAGTCCTCCTTTACATATTACAAGACAAAGTTTTGATTTTCTTTTACAATCCATGTTGATCAGTGAACTGAACTAAATGCAGTCTGATATGACACTGTACCATACATTTGCATGTCTGTATATCTGCACATGTATCACATCCATTCACACATGAAATGAGCAGCCAATGTAGAGAGTTGTATTTGCCATCTTTTATTTTGTTCAGTTCACTGATCAACATGGATTGTAAAAGGAAATCAAAACTCTGTTTCCCCATGAAGTCAGTACAATGTGTAGAGCATACAGAAGTATAAATCTATGTAATCACAAAAAATGTTATATTTTTGCATAGAAATGTAAAACAGATTGTAAACTATGCAATCACAAAAACTTTGTTATATTTTAGGGCACAAACATAAAACTTGTACAGAAGTCAATGCTACTGTGCGAGAATGGGCTCACGTCCATACTAGTAATGATACATTAAAATCATTACAGAAAAACTTGTGGCTGGTTGCCGTATTTCCTACAGTGTAGTTGATAAAGTACTATCAGATACTAACACAATTATAATAAATTTCACACATCCAAAAAAAATTGCAAGAAATGTATGTTCAAAATTCACTGCTCAACAGCTACACAAACAAAATGAGAATGTAAAAAGAGTATTCTTGTACTGTTACTGCAAAGCAAACAGACCTTCATGTGATATTACACTAGTATCTGATGGTTAGGTATTTTTAAATACCTGATAAGCTTCAATGATAGAATGTAATTATTACCTTAAACTTAGTCATCACTTCGCCATTTTTCAACAGCCTCCTTGCGTGCATCAGGTGCTAGCTGACTTCGCATTCCACCCAAAACATTTGCTGTTGCTTCAGTAACCAAAATGATGGGTTTAACAACAGTTGGAGGAATCTGCCGTAGTACACCACCAACAGCTCCTGACATACCCTTTTGTTCATGTTCTTCACTAGCAACTCTTACAATATTTTGAGCAGTCTCACCTAATCCCTGAAAATTAAGATGTAAAGCATTAGAAAATGGGATTGTAAACATCCATAGCACTCCTAAAAATCCAATCTCAGCACTGTCAAAATATTAAATTTCAAGAATTATAAACTATCATAGCATTCTTACTGATGTGTCAAAATATTAAAATTGAAGGACGTGGGAAAATTGTGCTTCTGTATTTACAGAGATTTAATTTTTTCATCTACATCTATGTAATTACTCTACTATTAACAATTAAGTGCCTGGCAGAGGGTTCAATGAACCACCTTCAAGCTGTCTCTCTACCATTCCACTCTCAAACGGCATGCAGGAAAAATAAGCACTTAAATTTTTCTGTGCAAGCCCTCATTTCTCTTATTTTATCGTGACGATCATTTCTCCCTATGTAGGTGGAGGCCAACAGAATGTTTTCACAATTGGAGGAGAAAACTGGTGATTGAAATTTAATGAGAAGATCCCATCGCAACAAAAAACGCCTTTGTTTAAATGATTGCCACTCCAATTCATGTATCATGTCTTTGGCACTGTTTCCCCTATTTCATGATAAGGCAAAATGAGCTGCCCTTCTTTGTACTTTTTTGATGTCATCTGTCAGTCCCATCTGATGCTGATCCCACACCACACACCAATACTCCAGAATAGGGCGGACAAGTGTGGTGTAAGCAGTCTCTTTATTAAACCTCTTGCACCTTCTAAGTGTTTCACTAATGAATCACAGTCTTTGGTTTGCTCTACCCACAGCATTATCTATGTTATCGTTCAAATTTAAGTTATTTGTAATTGTAAACCCTAAGTATTTAGTTGAATTTACAGCCTTCGGATTTGTGTGACTCATCGTGTAATCGAAATTTAGCGGATTTCTTTTAGTACATATGTGAATAACGTCACACTTTTCTTTATCCAGGGTCAATTGCTACTTTTCGCACCATACACATATATTATCTAAATCATTTTACAGTTTGTTTTGGTCATCTGATGACTTTACAAGATGGTAAATGACAGCATCATCTGCAAACAATCTAAGACGGCTATTTAGATTGTCTCCTATGTTGTAAATATAGATCAGGAACAATAGAGGGCCTAGAACACTTCCCTGCGAACGCCAGATATTACTTCCGTTTTACTCAATGGCTTTCCATCTATTACTATGAACTGTGGCCTTTCTTACAGGAAATCATGAATCCAGTTGCACAACTCAGGCGATATTCCATAGGCACGCAGTTTGGTTAGAGGATGCTTGTGAGGAACAGTGTCGAAACCCTTCCGGAAATCTAAAAATACGGAATCAATTTGACATCCCCTGTTGATAGCACTCATTACTTCAGGAGTATAAAGAGCTAGTTGTGTTTCACAAGAATGATATTTTCTGAATCTGTACTGACTGTCTGTCAATAAATCGTTTTCTTCTAGGTACTTCATAATGTTCAAATACAGTGTATGTTCCGAACCGTACTGCAAATCGACATTACTGATATGAGCCTGTAATTCAGTGGATTACTCCTACTTCCCTTTTTGGGTATTGGTGTGACTTGAGCAATTTTCAAGTCTTTTGGTATGGCTATTTCTGGTAGAGAGCGGTTGTATATAATTGCTAAATATGGAGCTATTGTATCAGCATATTCTGAAAGGAACCTGTATGGAATACAATCTGGACCAGAGGTCTTGCCTTTAGTAAGTGATTTAAGCTGCTTTACGACACCGAGGATATCTACTTCTAAATTTCTCATCTTGGCAGTTGTTCTTGATTGTAATTCAGGAATATTTAAATCGTCTTCTTTGGTGAACAAGTTTTGGAAAAACCATGTTTAATAACTCTGCTTTAGTGGCACTGTCATCAATGACTTCACTATTGTTATCACACAGTGGAAGATTGATTGCATCTTGTCACTGTTGTGCTTTATGTATGGCCAGAATCTCTTTGGGTTTTCTACCAGATTTTGAGACAAAATTTCGTTGTGGATATTATTAAAAGCATCTTGCATTGAAGTACTTGCTATATTTTGAACTTCTGCAAAACTTTGCCAGTTTAGGGGTTTTGCGTTCTTTTAAATTTGGCATGCTTTTTTTTGCTGCTTCTGCAACAGTGATCTGACCACGTTTTGTGTACCATGGGGGATCAGTACCATCATCTTTTAATTTATGTGGTATATATCTCTCATTTGCTGTCGATACTATCTTTTTGAAATCATTCCACAACTTTTCTACGCTTACATGATCAGATGGAAGGAGTGAAGACTGTCTCTTAAAAAGGCATTAAGAGCATTTTTATTAGATTTTTTAAACAGACATGCTTTGTGTTTCTTTTTGATGGTTGTAGGTGTTACGGCATTTAGCCTAGCAGCAACTGCCTTGTGGTCACTAATCCCTGTATTCGTCATGAAACTCACTATTTGTCCAAGATTATTTGTTACTAAAAGGTCAAGTATGCTTTCGCAACCATTTACGCTTTGAGTGGGCTCATGAACTAATTGTTCAAAATAATTTTCTGAGAAAGCATTTTTATTAATTTTTTCAGTTTTTGAATAATCATAATAAAAACATCAATATAAATGCAGGAACAGGAACAGAACAATAACTAGTACCTCTCTAACAAGCACTATAGCATTTGCCATCCCTTCTCTAATGTCTGCAGGTTGACTGTATCTTTTTCGCTTTCCTTTAGTACCCTTGTGACGTCGTCGAACACTTGGTCCTGGTGAAAGCATGTCATAAGCCATTTCTGCAGTGCTCTGGAACAAGAAATTATTATATTTATGATTAATGGAAAATCTCATATAAAGATGTGAAACAAATACTAACAAAGAGGAGGGGCTGGCCAGTACTTACCTCAGCTCAGTACAGCCGATAGATAACACAAAACAGAACAGAAAATTTACATTCCTAGCTTTTGGAACTTTGTTCCTTCATCAGGGAGGAGAGAGGGGAAAAAAAGGAAGCAGGGAAAGTCGATTCAGTTACTCACAACCCAGGTTATGAAGCAACAGGGAAAGGTAAACCCCGATGATCCACAGAACATGAAACAAAGAAGCTAACTTATGCTGAAGGTTAGTTACGTATAGGTCTACAGTTTCACTGGTTATCGGAAAGATGTTAATAACTATCAATATTAAAATCATATTTTTACTGGATTACTCAACATAAATTGATTGTTTATATATAGGGGAGATGCTGAGTCGCAATAGGCACAACAAAAAGATTCACACAATCATAGCTTTCGGCTATTAAGGCTTTTGTCAGCAGTAAACACACATACGCTCATGTACACACACTCTCACGCAAACACAACATGCACACACATCTGCAGTCTCAGAGAGCTGAAACCACACTGCGAGCAGCAGCACCAGTACATGATGAGAGTGGCAACTGGGTGGAGGTAAGGAGGAGGCTGGGGCTGGGAGGGGGAGGGATAGTATGGTGGGAGTGGCAGACAGTGAAGTGTTGCAGTTTAGACGGAGGGTAGGAGAGAAGTTGCGGAAGGGGGAGGGGGTAAGTAGCAGAAAGGAGAGAAATAAAAAGAAATTAAAAGACTGGGTGTGGCGGTGAAATGACGGCTGTGTAGTGCTGGAATGGGACAGAAAGGGGGCTGGATGGGTGAGGACAGTGACTAACGAAGGTTGAGGCCAGGAGGGTTATGGGAACGTAGGATGTACTGCAGGGAAAGTTCCCACCTGCGCAATTCAGAAAAGCTGGTGCTGGTGGGAAGGATCCATATGGCACAGGCTGAGATGAGGGATGTGCGTCTACTGCTCAAAAAGGACTTCATGGCAGAAAGTTATAATTGTGTGAATCTTTTCGTTGTACCTATTGCGACTCAGCATCTCTGCTATATGGTGAGTGGCAACTTTCCTTCTCTGGTATTGTTACATTCCATCCTGGATTTTCCATTGTTTGATTTAAATTGTTTCTTTTTTGCAGTAAAAACAAACAAATTCAGCATCTTTACATCTAAGGAACAGAAATACACTCAAGAGTTAAAACACTGGAAATATAATAAATTAATACCATCCTATAATTAAAGAAAAAAAAACAATTTCAAGAAATTCTCATTTGGTTGAAACAGACTGACAGACAGACAAATATGCTGAAAGACTCACCATGTATCAGAATTCAGGTTCTTTTTTCTGGCAAAATGAGACTACTCCAGAAGTTGGTCAGAAAGTCATTCAGGACTATGTGTTATGGAGAATGGAGTAGAATAGGTTGAAAGGGAATTCCATAACGTAATATCTAGCACAAAATATATTTCCTGCTGTACTGCAGTAGCTGTTTACTTACTCTTTATCCCTAAAATCTCCACACATTGTAATTGTTTTTTGTTATATCCCAGCAATTATTTTCAGCTTCTGACAACGGTAAACTTTTCTAAATTTCTATCAGTTTCTGCAATTCTCCAGACAATCCAGTAACACCCCATCCTTTAATCCTTAAATCATATATTTTTCTCTCTTGACTCTTTTATTCTCATGAAGTGTCATAAATTGCTTCTATCTCACAATTTTAGTGTCAAAAAATATGTTGTATTTAATTTATAAATGCATTATTTTATTGGATATCTACACATTAGTGAGATATTTAGAAAGCTTTTCCATTAATGTATTTCAAAATAAATAACTTTCTTTCCAACAATATTACGAAAAGGATACCTAGCTCCTCACCACAAAGATGACACACTGAGATGCAGACAGGCTAAAAAAGTGTTACAAATTGAGCTTTTGGGCAAAGCTAATCTAACAGCCTCATGCACACATGGCCACTATCTCTAGGCACTATGGCCAGAATGCAGCTGTTGTGCTGAATGAAAGCAGCAATCCGCAGTGAAGTGAGGAAGGGGGACGAGTAACAAGGTACAAGTGGGGGGACAGAAAAGTGCTGTCTGGCAGAGCATGCACAGTGACTGGATGGCAGAGGGCACAGTTTCAGGAGGCTGTGGGAGATGAAGGTGTGTGTGTGGTGGTGGGGGAGGGGGAGGGGTGAGGTTGGAGGGTTTAGGGGTGGGTTACTGTAGATTGAGGCCAGGATAATTTCAGGAGTGGAGAACGTGTCGTAAGGATGACTCCCATCTGTACAATTCACAAAAGCTGGAGGGGAAGGAGAGAATCCAGATGGCCTGGGTTATGAAGCAGCCATTGAAATCAAGCATGTTATGTTCAGCTGCATTTTGTGCCACAGGGCTCATTTTGCACTAGGCCACAGTTTTACGGTGGCTATTCATCCTGTTGACAGCTGATTGGTAGTCATGACAATATAAAATTCTGTGCAATGGTTGTAACAGAGCTGCTATATCAATAGGCTGCTTGAACAGGTGGCCTGGCCTCTGAAGGGGTAGAATCAGCCTGTTATATGACTGAAATGGGAACTGCTGGGTGGGTGGATTGGGCAGGACATGCACCTGCATCTTCCACAGGCATCCCTGTGGCAAGGGGCTGGGATTGGGAATGGCATACGGATGGACTAGGAAGTTGTGCAGGTGCCGGAACACCACAGTAGGAAGGGAGGGTAGGATTTTGGGTACAATGTACCTCATTTCAGGGCATGAAGATAGATGTTCAAAGCCCTGATGAATGATGTGGTTCAGTTTTTCCAGTCAGTGGTGGTACTGGGCATTGAAGGGGGCACTACCCGATCCTTGGGGTTGGTGGGAGGGGGGTGGGGGGTGGGATATGGCACAGGAAATCTGTTTGTGGGCTATGTATAGAGGTATTGTCTGTCTGTGAAGGCCTATGTGAGACCTTCAGCATACTGGACAAGAGAGTTCTTGTCACTGCAGATTCTCTGCCCCTGTGTGACAAGTTTGTATGGGAGGAATTTTTTTTGTGTGGAAGGGATGGCAGCTGTGTAAATGCAGGTGCTGTTGATAGTTGGTGGGTTTAATGTTCACAGAGGTGTGGATGGAGACAACAGAGAGGAAGAGGTCAATGACAAGGTAGGTGGCATGCTTGGTTGAGGAGGATGTGGTGAAGTGGAAAGATGCTGAGATTGCAAAGGAATGAGGATAGGGTGTATTAGCCCTGAGGCCTGATCATGAAGATATCATCAGTGTATCTGAACAAGAGCACAGGTTGGGGGTTTTGGGAGAGCAGAAAGGTTTCGTTGGCTTGCCATATGATAGTGCCATGTTGGTGTCCATGACTGCACAGCAAATTTGTTTGTATATCTTCTCTTCAAAGGAGAAGTAGTTGTGTGTTGGGATACAGTTAGTAAGGTGTATGAAGTATGATGTAATGAGTTTGGAGTGTGAAGGATGGTGGGAGAGGTAGTGTTCAATGGTGGCAAGACCATGGGCATGACGGATATTGGTGTATAGGGAGGTGGCATCAACGGTGTCAAATAAGGGTCCAGGAGGTACACTGGTGCATGGGGCTGGTGGAGAATTGTTGAAAGAAGTGTATGGGATCTTTGGCATGGGAGGCTAGATTTCTGGAAACTGGCTGGGAAGTGTTGGACAATGAGGAGCGTAATTTTTCAGTGTACAACAACCAGCTACAATGGGGCATCCAGAATTGTTGGGGATTGTAGATTTTGGGGAACATGTATAAGGTGGGCATAGAGGAGATAATAGGAGTGACGAGGGGAATGGATTCAGAAGAGAGGTTCTGGGAAGTGCCAAAGATTTAAGTAGGGATTGGAGGTTATGTTGGACTTCTGGGATGGGATCACTCTGGCAGAGTTTATAGTTGTAGAAGCCACACAACAGACAAAGGCCTTCTGCCAAGTAGTCACTGTAATTCATAGTGACAGCAGTGGATATGTCTGCAAGTAGGGTGATTAAATCAGGATCTGTTTTGAAGCTGTATATGGATGTCCTTTCTTTTGCTGAAAACTTCGTGTTTTTAACAGGGGTCTTGGGGAAGGATGGTGAGGCCAAGTTGGACGTAAGGAATTCCTGGAAGGTGACTAATGGGGTTGGTTAGGTAGGTGGCAGGGGGGGGGGGGGGGGGGGGGAAGGAGGAGGAGGATCACAGTTGTATGGTGGCATGAACTGGGAGATGCTGGAAATAAGTTGGCTTTGGCTGGAAGGATTGTTGGGAAAGAAATGTTTCCATTGCTCATTCCTCACACATCTAACTAACCTTATCATAACACACATCTACAACTCCTCAGAAAAGGAGGTATACAAACAAATCCACTGCACAACCATGGGTACCCTCATGGCCTCACCCTGTGCCAACCCGTTTGTGGGCCATCTAGAGGAGACCTTCCCAGCATCCCAAAACACCAAACCTCTAGTCTGGTTCAGGTTCATTGATGATAACCTTATGATCTGGATTCAGGGCGAAGACTCCCTATCTTCGTTCCTTCACAATCTCAGCACCATCTCTCCCACCTGCTTCATGTGGTCCTCCACAACCCAGGTGGCACCTTCCTAGATGTTGACCTCCTCCTCTCTGATGGCTCCATTCACACCTCTGTCAACATTAAACCCACAAACAGTACCTCCATTTTGACAGTTGTCATCCCCTTCCACATCAAACAAGCCCTTGCATATAGACTGGTCACCCAGAGGAAGTGTATCTGCAGTGACAAAAACTCCTTTGCCCAGTATGATGAAGATCTCACAAAGACTTTCACACGCAAGCACTATCCCCCAGACCTTGTCCACCAACAGGTTGCCCAGAACACAACCTACCAACACCCCACCCTTCCCCCAACCCCAAGAACTAGCTATAAAGGAACATCCAAGTAGTCACTCAATAACACCCCCAACTGGAACAACTGAAACATATCCTTCATCATGGCTATGATCATCTAACATCATGCCCTGAAATGAGGGACAACATACCCATAATGCTTCTCATCCCTCGTAAAGTGGTGTTCCATTGCCCACCTAACCTCAACAACATCCTAGTCCATACCTATGCCACTCCCAATCCCATCCCCTTGCCACAGGCATGATATCCATGTGGAAGACCCAGATAAGTCCTGCCAAAACCACCCACCCAGCACTTCCCACTCCAGTCCTGTCACAGGTTTATCCTGACCTGTCAAAGGCCAGGCGACCTGTGAAAGCAGCTTAGCCATATATCAGCTCTGCTGCAATTACTGCACAGCTTTTTCTCCAGGATGAATGACCACCAAAAAACTGTGGCCAAGAGGAAATTGGACCACCCTGTAGCACAACATGCAGCTGAACACAACATGTATCAGAACCTGAGCCATCTGGATCCTCCACCCACCCTACCACAAGTTTTTCTGAACTGTACAGATGGGAATTATCCGTACGACACATTCTCTGCTGCTGAAATTATCCTGGCCTCAATCTCCAATAACCTACGGTCCCCAAACCCTCCACCCAACACTTTCAATCCTCTCTGTCCTACCTTCTCCTTTCAATTCATGTACCAATACCCTCATGGGAGATGATGAAGCTTGCACAGGATAGAGTAGCAAGGAGAGCTGCATCAAACCAGTCTCAGGACTGGAGACCACAACAACAACCAATACCCTCATGGGTGCCACTCTCTGCCAACACACCCATTTAGTCCCTGCACATACTGCCAGACAGCTCTCTTCCCCCCCCCCCCCCCCTCCCCCTCCCAATCCCTGCTAACCAACCCCTTCCCTGCTCCACTCCAGATTGCTGCTTTCATTCAAGCAGCAGTTGCATTCTGGCCATATCAGACAGGAATGGTGGTCATGTGTGCATGATGATGCTTGACTGTGTGAATGTGTGTGTGGTTTCTTTTCTGAAAAAGGCTTTGGTTGAAAGCTCAACTCTTAACAATCTTTCCACTGTGCCTGTTTCCAATTTACAGTGTCATCTTTACAGTGAGTAGCAATCTATCCCTTCCACTGTTTGTTTGTCTTCTCCCCACTCCCTTCCCGTTATTTGAGTAAGAAGCAGTTATATTATCAGCACCCATACAAAAATTTTATTGGAAAATTGGATAAGAGAATACGAGATGTATAAAATTTTGTGTGTCAATATGCCAAATTAGAGAATGAAAAACTGTAAATTTTTGGTCTATTCACTATTTACTAGCAGCACATGTGTCACACCTATAATTTCAATAATGTAGGATAGTGGTTACTTGATTGTAAGAAATGGTGATGCTTAAACTGCATAAAGTTAATGAATTGCATAATTAATCTAACTAAAATATCTTAAGTAGTTCTGAAACTCAAGGGTCACTTTTTTACATGATCTAACAAATATGAGACAATTTAAAATAATGTTGACAATAAGATTTTCTCATTCCAAATTTGGAAACTGATTAGGGGCAGGGGGAAGAGGTAGAGGTCATGTTAAGGAACAGAAATTTACAATGCAGCAAATAACACACAAACAAGTTTGTATTTGCTTGGGGCAAGCTAGGTTACGCTATTTGTAGGAAAAGCTGATTTTCTCGATCACTGAGTGGTGAATATTGTAAACTTGTAACAACATGTCAAAATGTACCAACATAATTTGGAAATAATGTAAATGTACGCTGACATACATCTGTGGGAAACTCTACATTCTAGCATCACAGTGTTTGCCACACTGAGTAGCTGGGTCACCAGCTGTGCTCTTGGTGATGTTACAGTCATTAGGACACTTGAAACTAAAGAGAAGTTGTAGCCATAAATTGGATTGCTATTTACACATCAATTGTAATGGGAAAGGTTTCTGAAACTGGAAATGTGTAATTTATTTATATGGGAAGAACTGGGGGACAGTCAAAGATTGAGAGACAGAGAATTTATGGATAGGAAGAGAGAGCTAGACCAAGAGAAGGTTTGAATTGAAGGCCTCATTTTCTGTCTGAAAATGTCAGCAATGTCAGCCACATTAAGTAAAGCACTGTAGACCAATCTATTGGTGTCAATAACTAGGAGTTTATCGGTTTCAAATTTAAGTGAACTCTTTTTTTTTTCTTTTCTCTTAAAATAAAGCTTAATAATAGTTTGCTGTTGCTATATCCTGCTACTAGTGCATGGCCATTGTGATGAATGTAGTGTCATCGTGCATGTGTGCTTAAATCAATCACCAAATGTATCAGCATGGGCCAGCCACTAGAGGTCACCTGTAGGAAGTGTGCACATATCATGGTCTCTGCTGTGCCATCTACCAGTGGTTCACACCTAAACAGGTGTGGCTCAGTGCCGACTCACTCTCATTATGTTCTTTTAGTTTGTACCACTCACGTTAGTTGTTCTGTGGACTGCTCATGTTGCATCTTCAGTACGATTCTTTTGTCATGTTATGTGTGGAGTCACGAGGGGCTTATTTCCATTACTGTTCAAGCGTTTATGAATAAAGACATATTTCTGTTACTTAGATCAGCTTCATGTATTACTTGGTCGCTGGATGATTGTGACAAGTTTGGAATGGTTTTCACATTTTCAGCACTGAGCAGACCAAAGCCAGCCCAAGCAGCCATATCCGTCACAATGCCAGTGTCAGCGTTCTCTGTTTCTGTCTTGTCCTTTTTGTTTTGTCCAGACTTTCAGTATGATTTCATCAGGTTTAGTCATTACGGCTGCCATGCTACTGGCCCTGACTGAATAGCTTACTTCGGCTGTGACCACTTTGTTGGCTTCCATTAACGGACAGAGTACCATTCAACAGGTTTACCCACCCACTTTTCCTCCATACGCTGATTCAGCTGATTATTGGGAAGCTTACAAAAAAAGTCGTAGACAACATTTTTTGGCTTTTGGTGACGCAGACTCAGAATTTGTGCAAAGCCTTATTCCTTCCATGGATTCCACCTAAGGTGTATCAGTGTGTCAGCTTACCCCTTCACAAGAACTGGCAGCTCTTACTTCTTATAACACATGCAGTTTATTGTGGAACTACCATCACAAATGAACACATATCACAGCAGCGCAAGTTGAAGTCTACTGATGCTGCATGAAACCAAACCACTCATACAGGGCTTGGGCAGCCGAACTTCATGGTGTAAATATCTGTTTAGCTCCGGACAAGGAATTGCACCAGAAGGCTTTACTCTAAGAAAACTCCCCAATAGCAGAAGTTTTGCAAATAGCACAATCTTTTGCAGTTTCATGGACAGTGGGTGACCAGATTGAAGCGTGGGGTGATATGACAGTAGTGTCACAAGGTGTGCCCACTAGAATAGATAGATTGCACAAGGAAGTGGCAGTGGTAAACATGTGGGCCCTGCACCGAGCAGACCAAGGCCGAGCCACGACTGCCGCAGCACCAGCATCAGCATTCTCTAGTTCTGTTTTGACCTCTTGTTTTGTCCAGCATCAACAATCTGGCATGCCCTAAGGACTGGGCTACTTGTAATACTTGCCAGAAGAAAGGGCACATCACCTCCATGTGTCGTTTGCTGGAGGCTGCTCAGGATATGGACATGGACATAAACTGTATGACTCCAATGCTTGTGACTTCTCCCAAGTTGTTTATCAAGTTAAGTGCTTTTCGCCAAGTGCTCTGGCTACAGGATGACACAGGTACTGCAGTGATGTTATAGATTTCTCAAACCTATGTGAGTTTAAGCTTGTCAACATTGACACTGGTCATGCACTAGCTGGTCAGTTATAATAAATAGAACATTGTGTTATTGGCACAATTTACGGCATCTGACTCTTACAAATCAGTGGTTCTCTGCATTACATTTTTGGTGGTTGCTGATGCCAGTGTTGACAACTTGTTCGGGATGGACGCAATTCAGGCATTTGGATTTTCTGTCACCAACACAGTTCACCTTGCATCTGATCACAACTTGTTCAGGATGGGTGCATTTCAGACATTTGGATTTTCTGTCACCAACGCGATTCATCTTGTGTCTGACCAGGTACCGTATTTTCAATTGGAAACACTGTGTGAGAAGTTTTTGGTCTTGTTTCCAGAAGGTATAGGGTGTGCTATGAATTCGGCTCATATTTCTTTGAAATCCATGGATTGGCCTCATTTTTGTCATGTGTCCTACTTCTGTTGCCCCTGAAAGATCAAGAGAAAGCAGAAGTGGACAGACTACAATCTCTTGGGGTGGTCCAACATGTTATGACTAATGAAAAGCCATCTCCACTGGTCGTAGTTCGGAAACAGTCAAGGAATTTTCACCTCAATGGCGGCTTCAGTACTACTGTCAATGAACAGTACATTGAAGATATGTATCCTCTCCCTGCCAGGAAGAACAGTTGGCAAAAATATTGGGTGGCTAGTACTTTTCTAAAATTGATTTGTCTGAAGTGTATCTGCAGTTTCCTGTGGATGAAGTGTCTCAGCGAGTTCTGGTTCGAATACTCCTTTTGGTCTCTACTGATATGTGTGCCTTCCTTTTGCTGTGGCTAGCAGCCTGAAAAATTTGCACACTTTGTTTTCTGTCTTAGTTACAGACCACAGGCTTATGATGTAACCTCGTGAAATATAAGTTTTTTTAACCTTCTATTGTTTATTTGGGGTTTGAGGTCTCACAGGATGGGGTTCACCCCTCTGCCAGACCACATCTCCACTGTTTCATCTATGGCTCACCCCTCATCCATGAAGGAGCTTCAAGCCTTCCGAGGGACGATAGTCTACTACCACAAATTCCTGCCAGGTGTGGCTGCATTGGCCCACCCTCTGATGCCTTGTTGTGCAAGAATGTATCTTTTTGCTGGAGCCTGGATTGTGACTGTGCTTTTCAAACTCTAAAATCCAAACTACTTGTTTAGCTATGTTCTCTCCATGATGATGATGAAGTTTGGAGCTTATGGCTGTTCAACAGTGATGTCTTCGGTGCCCTTACACTTATTAAAAGAAATGAATGTGGCTAAAGACCCGGAAGTTTTTCCAAACTCGTGCACTTGAAATGAGGACACAATCATTCTATCTTACATACCCTAAAACAATGCAGAAAGAGTAAAAGTAGCTACACATAACATTAAAAGAAAAGCAAAACAACAAAGGAGCTAAAAGAAAGGCAGAGGCAAATCTGACTGGCTGACTACTTACCAAAATATAGGTGAGCCAGTCACCTTGTTAACACATTAAAACCATCACCCTAAAATCTTGGGAAAAATGTTGGACAATTCACAAAACTTTAACATTCGAGCCTCATTTGTTTGAACATTACCTAGAAGAGATAGCAGGTCCGTCGGCAAATCCGCTGCGGCCCACTGGTCGAAAAATAAAACACAGTCCAATAAAATGTGGCACACAGTTATCTGTGCACCACAAGCACCACATATCGGAGGGTCCTCTCTCCACAGCACAAAGCCAAGCATTGTATGGCTTTGGCGTATGCGAAGATGAGTAAGAAGGACCTCGTCCCATCAACGTGGCTGGCCACAGCCGAGTTGTGGTCTCTACTACAAGTAGCTTATTTTCGGTCACTTCTGGCCACTCATCTTCCCATCAATGCTTGACATTGTACCTTAACAGCAAGGTGATAGGATACAGGGGGATGGCACATTGAAAGAACTGAGGATCAAAATATGCCTCCTTGGCTGCTAGATCTACCCCTTCATTCCCTGCAATACCCATGTGCCCTGGCACCCGGCAGAAAGACACCTTCTTCCACAGTCTTGTAATTGAAGGAGGGCATCCTGGATATTCTGGGTTACTTTATCTGCTGGGTACAAATGTTTCAGAGAGTGAAGGGCACTCAGAGACTTGGAGTAGATAAGAAATTTGGAACTGGAAGAACGTCTCATCTGATCCAGTGCCTGCAAGAGTACATATAATTCTGTGTCAAAGGCAGTAAAGTCTTGAGGCAGTCGGACCTTGAGGACACGATCTGGGAAAACAACAGAGTGTAATGGATCTGGGAGATGATATATTTTTTTACCGTATTTGTCGATACCGAATTGTAAATGTTTTCTTATATCTTTTGTCAGGATTTATTATAATTTGTCTTATTATATGTTAATTTACTTCTGTTTTTGAGAGTAAAAGCATATTGATTACTATTAGAAAATGTATCGAAGATTAGCAGAGAGACTGATTACAACTGGAAAATTGTGTGTGGTGTAAAACATCTTTGACGTTGGAGTCATCTTTGACTATAGTAAGTCGGCAGCTAACGGTTGGTGTGTGTTGACCATGGTGTTGACGGAAGAACAATTTGAAGTATGTTACTATTATTTTTGTATTAACTAAAAAAAAAGAAGAAACTACATTTGAAGAAACTGTATTTGAAACACCAAAATGAGAGAAACACGTTGAACCACGTCAATTCTGCAACCAACAAAGATGCATTGTGGAATCATTCTCAGACAACTGAAGCCAAGACTATATCGCCGTATAAACGTCTAATGGAAAAGGTACTGTCACGAAATATGGCAAATTTAAGTAAATAAGAAAAAATAGTGATCATATTTTCAACTTGTGTCTTAGCCGTATTTCAAGAGCAACCAACAAAGTCCCCCTGTTTAGACCCATCTGCAAGGACAGCTATGTAGTTGTGGTGCTCATATAAAATGTTAGAAAATATCGCATTAAAAACTGAAGCAGGAGTGCGATCTCTCCTCTACTGCACTAAATCTAAAATTATTCTGGGCTTCTGCAGTAGCGAGGGTGGGAGTCAGCTAAAATCCTGGATTTGGGGTTGTACATGCTCCACATGGAATGACTCCAGCACATGCTGAGCATGGATCCAAAAAGCATTATGGCTCATGGACAATTGGAGAAAGGCATTCCAGAGGCAGACGACCAACAGTATGGTATGTGGATGAAGTTGGAGCTGCAAGGAACTTACAGGCCTGACACACCATGAGGTGCTGACGCTGAATGATAAATGGTGGTTCCCCAGCCTCAGCACAGATACTGGGCATGGGACTGGCCATATGAACACCCGGGGCCAGTTGAATCCCCTCATGGTGTCAATGATCTTCAAGTAAGAAGGCCTCACCAATCCATACACCGTGCACCCAGAATCTAGACACAAAAACCCTATAAAACTGGAGCAGATGTGCCCTGTCTGCTCCCCTAGACCTGTGGGTAGGGCACCTGATGATGTTTAGTGCCTTGAGATATCTAGCTTTCAGGTGTCTCAGGCATGGCACCCACAACAACTTACCGTATATACTCAAATCTAAGCCACACCTGATAAAATGAGACTCGAAATCAAGGAAAAAAAAAATTTCCTGAATCTAAGCCGCACCTGAAATTTGAGACTCGAAATTAAAGGGGTGAGAAAAGTTTTAGGCCGCACCTCCAAATCGAAACAAAATTGCTCCATTGTAATATGAGACACAATTTAGGTTGAATGAATGACGATACAGCTACAGTAGTTTGGTTCGAGTCGTACGCTTAGCAGTTAAGCTTTACCAGGTAGCCATTGCTATGCGTCAGGCACTCTGTCCGTATTTATATGGGTACCCTTCCTTTTTCACGTGCTTCGTCTGGTTTGAATTGATTGCTTATTTTTCTTTGATCTGATAAGCGCCGTTCTCTTTGTTATAGGTGTTTACATCACTCTAAGCTGAAAATGCATTACTGTACTGTGTCATGCACTGTTTGTCGCATTCTGATAATGAGTGTTTACGGCCTGTCACCGCTTGCGACATGGCTTGCTTTTGTGCGCGCTACTGCCGCTTACAATTTAAAAAAAAAGAGGAATCATCTCATTAGCGAAACAATGGCAAGAGACTGCTATTTGTTGTTACTTACACTGGTGCTTTCTTTGATAATGATCAACAAGAACCAAATAATATACTGTGTATGATAGAAGTTCTGAACGAGAGTTTAGCAATAATTTTTCGCCATTTTAAAATCTTTGCAGACGCCTCTTTAGTACATAACATTCTGCACAGACATTAGAGCCATCTTAGAATTAAAAATCTAGTCAATTGCCATGCTTCATTTCTGACTGTATCACTATTAGGCATAAGAATAACACGAATATAAACATGACATGATATGTATATTCTTCCGCGTTTGCTGTTGTCTCACTCTAGTTTCGTAGTTTATTAGGCAAACACGATTTAAATGAGACAGCAACAAACACGAAACAATACATGGCAAAATGTTTATAACCGTATTATTCTTATGGTGAAGAGAATACTGCATGTGATTCACAGTTCATAAAAGTTCCTATTAGCAACCATCTCTTCTCATAGGTAGGAAATAATTCAGAACGTAGAGTTGGCCATATTGACAAACATCCCAAACAGTCTTGCCAGTCGGATTTTCGTAGTACATTGAAATGCTGCTACATTCAAAGATGAACAATACGGAATTTGTATTTACTTCGTTGCATAATGTATGAAAATGCAGTGGTCAAAACTCGGGGCGGAGGAAAAAAGCTCATCTTCCATCTTTTTTTAAATTTATTTACTGACGCAGAGGTTTTGGCACCAGTATTTATCTTTGTGCCTGCAAAGCATGCCTGTGTAATGCTACATATATTTGATGGCAGAAGTTAGTCGTGGCGGCACCTACCAACGTTTTTCAGAACTTCCACTTACTTTCCACTCAATTCTAAGCCGCAAGGAATTTTTTTGATTACAAAAAACCAGAAAAAAGTGCGGCTTAGATTCGAGTAAATATGGTAGTGTGAAAAATGAGGCCCAGGAACCTTACCGAGTCTTGAAATGTAGGATGGTGTCCCTCATCTCCAAGACAGCTAAATTAAAAAGATGTAGAGAATGATTAAAATGAGCACACACACACACACACACACACACACACACACACACACACATTTATCTGCAGAAAACTGAAAACCTGTCTTCACAGCCCATTTCTCTAACATCCGCACTGTGAGTTGTAACTGATGGCTAGCTGCTGCAACACTGGAGGAGGAACAGTAAACAGCAAAATGATCCACAAATAAGGAGTACTGTACATGACTCCTTACCATATATGTGATACTGTTTATGGCTATGGCAAAGATGGCAAACTTAAAATACTGCCCTGAGGGACACCATTCTCATGCTCAAAATGATCTGATAGCAAGTCACCAACCTGGGTCCAAAAAACTGCTGAGACAGGGAAGACCGTATGAAGATGGGGAGGTGGCAACGAAAGCCCCATTGATGCAGCTGTGCGAAAATACAGCGTCTCCAAGTAGTATCACATGTCTCACTGATATCAAAGAATATGCTGATCGAGTGATGTTTACATGGGAAAGCCTGCTGAATAGCCACCTCTAGCTGGTCAAGTTGTTGACAGTGGACTGAAACCTCTAGAATCCACACTAACAATGACTAAGTAGTTGCCTCACCTCTAACAACCAGACCAGATGATGGTTAACCATTCATTTCAGGGTCTTTCCTACAAAGCTCGTTAAAGCAATACTCTCATAACTACTGCGACATGTGCGGTCCTTTTAGGTTTTAAGGAGAGGTATCAAAAGTGTCTATCTCCATGAGTTGGGGAAGTTGCTCGCCTGCCATGTAAGATTAAACCATTTGAGGAGGGTTTCCTTTGATGGTGCTGGAAAACATCGAAGTATGCAGTAGCGGATTTGATTGTGACTAGATGCAGCATCACGAGTCTCATACAGGGCCAATTCTGGCTCCCACTTGGAGGAAGGATAGTTGTAAGTCAGAATTGTTGGATCTGAAATCCAATTTTCCCCTCTCTAGAGTCACATGGTTGACAAAATGCCGGATTCTGGCTGGCATTGGTAGTAGTTTGTGCAAAATTCTCTGCCAGAGTCTGATCAATGCTTCTCGGCACTGTTTGGAGACATCCTGTTTCAGCACTGTTGCTAATGGTAAACGACTGTGTTTACCAGAAATCCTCCTGATAGCTTCCCATACTTTGGTAGAACAGGGGGAATGGTTGATGGAGTCCAGGAACATATGTTATAACCTTTTCTTGCTCTCCTTAATTACGTGTCGAGCCTTGGCTCTCGCGACTCGAAAGGCCATAAGGTTATCTGCTGTAGGGTGGCATTTAAATCGTTGAAGAGCCGTACGCCTGTTCCAGATGGCTGAATGGCTTTCATCTGTCCACCAAGAGTCGCCTCCTAAGATGACCTAAGGACTTTGGGATGGATAAGTCAACGTCATGATGGCTTACTCGCATGATGCGGTCCATCCATTCCTGGACACTGCTGTGATGTTCAAACACAGCCACTGGCTGAACAGTGTCCAGTTAGCCCTGCTGACCATCCATGTTGGTGGCTTCTCTTCACGTAGTGCTCTATCCAGTAGGTGAATGCAGAGTGGGAAGTGGTCACTGGAATGAAGGCTGTCAATAACCTCCCACTGAACAGAGCCTGCAAGGGCCAGAGAGCAGAAAGAGAGGTTGATGGCTGAGAATGATCAAGTAGCAGTGCAGAAATGAATGTGAGTACCTGTGTTGAGTATGCACAGCTCATGAGATGTCATGAGGCTCTCCAAAACCCATCCCCAAGGGAAAGCAGAGGTCAAGCCCCACAAGACATGATGGGCATTGTAGATTTCGAGGAGGAGAAATGGTCATGAGAATTGTTCCACAAGATCTATGAGAGCCCCAGCATCTATTGCATATGGTGGTGATAGATACAGTGAGCAAACAGTGATTCTCCGACACCCATGACTTTCGACAGCAACTGCTTGCAGGTCAGTAGCCAGGGGAGAGCAGAGGAGCGATCCATGTTATTGACAAATACAGCGACCCCTCCCTTGGCCCTTTCCCCAGCCAGGTCATCCTTGCAATAGGGCGTATAGCCCCGTAGTACAGGGGCATCAGACGGTTTAAAATGTGTTCCCTGCAAACACAAGTACAGAGGGTGTTTCTGTGCTAGGAGTTTCAGTTACTTCACATGTATGCTGAACCCATTTACGTCCCACAGTATAATGGGAGCCATCTATCACAGGGATAGCACTTTAAGCCTGACTTTCTGCTGGGGAGAGGAGTCCGTAATGGGGGAGGGGAGCTCAGACTTGGGATGAGATGATTGCCTCAGTCTGATATCAAGCTCCATTGTGTCTAAAGAAGATTCAAGAGAGACTTCAAATAGGATGACGATGACATTGCTGGACTGCATACCTCTTGACTCTATCAGTGGGTGATTCTTTGCCTCTGACTGATTTTTTGGTCTGAGGCAGCTTTGGAACAACAACCTCAGAAGTGGTAGTGGTTGTAGCAGCACTGGGTGATGCACAAGACTTGACCTGTGGAGGGGCTGTAAGTTCCACAATGTCAGCAACCATGGCTTTTTCTGAAGTTCTAGGAGGAGGGCAGGTTTCACAGAAACTCTAGCAGCCCAAGCCCAATGATGAACACAGGTGCTACTCCTATACTATCAACCTCTGTTTGTGTAGCAGCATCAATTTTCTAGAGTGGCTGTTTGAGAATGAAAGAAGAGGCGGCAGTGAACCTGGGTTGCTGCATGGACTTGTATAACTTCTTCGCTTCATTATACGGGATGTGCTTTGTTGTTTTGATCTCCTGGATCTTCCATTCCTCAAGGAAAACTCTACATTCCCTACTCGACACAGGGTGATCCCCCAGAGCAGTTGACACACTTTGGAGGAGAGAATAACCAACTCCGTCATGGGCAGCTTTACCACATTTGTCACAAGTGGCTTCTCCTTTACAACCAAGAGCAGTGTGTCCAAAGTGCCGGTACTTAAAACTCCACATTGGGTTTCGGAAATAGGGCCGTACACTTAGGCTTAGAACACCTGCCTGCCTTGATATGCTCTGGTAGTTTGGTGCTGTTGAAAAGGATAAAAGAGACTGAATTCACCAGGTTGCCATTCATCCATCCATTTCATATTGTTTTGCACATCAGCAATGCCTTCCCAGCACCATTCAGCTTTCAGTTCTTCTCGAGGGATGTCAACCAGATCTCTACAAGTCGCAACACCTTTGCTGTAATTCAAGTTGTGCAGTTCAGTTTCAATTACATACTCCCCACAGCATTGACCTTTTTGGAGCTTCTTCACTAGTTGGTAACTTGACGTTTCGACCAATAGGGTCCCATTTCACAACTACTTGATAGATTTTATTGCTTCAGCAATTCATTAAAAACCTTTCTGTATATAAAAAAGTGAAACTTTGTTAAAAGTGCCATCTTTTCTTTTAACTATGATAATCACATTCTGAGAAACAGCTGTGTTTTGTTACAAGTGGCTGAGTCAGGAGGACTGGCTACACAAGCTCTCTTGTTACCTGAGTGTTGTTACCTTCCAGCGGCCCACCCCTTCCACTGGAAGGAGGAAAAGAAAACTTCGAAGGATCCACTTGGGTCCCATGAACAGCTAGGGATATAAAGGTCAACTCGGACAGAGCCCCGACTGCCTGAACAAGCCTTATACAAATGAGGTGTGGCAGGTTCCCCAGAGGTTGCCCCCTAACAACTGTTCCCCTCAACTGCCATGCATCTCATTGGTGCACAGCACACTTTAAGATTGAAGTTTCTTTTATAGAAGTTTTTACCATCCTCACGATATGGGCAGTCAAGCATTCCCATTCCCTGTGATACACCACGTTCCACTGTCACACTGCATGGTGGTCGCTGAAGCATGCCCAGAGCTTAAGGTGACACAGGACTGGTGGAGTTTACCATTCTCCAGCTCAGGAACCCCAGGGTCACCAAACCACAACATAGTTTTTGCAACTGACACCTCACAGTATGGGCTCAACATGGTCCAAGCACACTGAAATGCTGACAGCTCTAATGACCGGCTACTTTTGCCTCTAAATCTCTCACCCCGTTTCCATGTTTAACTCTCCCATTTATTTGCTGACAAGGCAGCTCACCGCTTACAATGCTGGACACTGTTCTCGTCTCGCTACAGCTACAAAATTCATTTTCAACCTATGTCTAAACATGCCCCTGTGGACGCCTTGTCCCACCTTCCTGTGGGTCCTGTTCCCGACTTTGATCCTGAAGAATTACTCTGCTTCCATTATAATATTTAAATGCAGGCCACGATCGAGGGTTTCCCAATTACAAGCTCATGCATAGCAGCTGCCGTTGCCGCTGACCCAGTTCTCCACCAGACGGTTTGGTTTGTTAAACAGGGCTGGCCAGATAAACTGCTGGGTTAGGCTTTGGATCCGCTGCACAACTATTTTTCCATACCGTATTGTCTCTCTGTTGTTTTGCTGCTGCCCACCGAGGACTTCTCTCCCAGAGTAGTCATTCCCTCTGCATTGTGGTTTGAGGTTCTATGCCTTCTCCACAAGATCCATTGGGAAGTTTCATGCACTGAACTGTTAGATAGGATACATGCTTTTCAGCCAGGGATTGATGGCTAAATTGTCCATTTTGTCATGGCCTGCGAGCAGTGTGACAAACAACAGGCAGCTCCCAGGGCATCTCTGTCACCTGCCCCACTGCAAGCCAACCATGGGAATGTATTCAAGTAGACTTTGCAGGTCCCTTCTTGAATTTCTATTGGCTCCTGATGTTCGTCAGTAGACCTTCTCAGTTTCCTTACAGTCTCTGGTGTGCGTCAACATCCTTTCAATTGCTTTGTTTCCATCACAGCATTCATTCATCTTGTTTCGGATCTACCATTCCACCCTCAACCAAATGGCAATGTGGAATGACTAGTGCAAATCTCCAAGTCCCAAATGAAAACGTTTCTTGTGGATTCTTCACTGGATGATGCCCTTATCCTTTTCCTGAGCACCTAAGCCTTCACACCTATGGGGGAGTGGAGCCCGGCTGAGTTGCTTCACGGCCGGCAGCCGTGCATGCTCCACCGCCATCTGTGGCCTGCACTGCACTTGCCACAGACAGGTTTTGTCCAGCCACTTTCCACCTTGATCACAGTTGTGAGTGTGATTGTAGGTTGCCTGCCCAAGTGGCTCTCGGCCACTGTTGTCTGCTGCTAGAGATGCATCTTTGTAATGTCTGAATGACTGATGGGTTAGTGGCACAACACTTTGATCAGTTATGTTCTCAATCATTACTGCAAGCTACAGGTTCACAGGTGCGGTCTGTGTCACTGCAGCCCGTCCTGCTGCTGTCCACCTTGAGCCTATCATCACTTGTTGTGGAAGCATCCCCATCCCACTGGCTGCCTCCTCCACTTGCAGTGCCCTGGGATTTCAGCTTCTTGGTGCCAGGTGCTGGTCCATCTCTGGCCTCAGGTCAGTTGCCACAGCCTGTTGTTCTGGTTGGGGTGCTTCCACCAGCCCCTCACCATCACTGCTACAGCTATCATCGCTGGTGGGTCCAGCCCCATCTCCTCCACACTGGGACCTGTCTGCTGATGATGACGCAGAGATGGCAATGGTACCCTCCTCCAAGTGCTGTCGTAGGGTGCTGCGCAGGCCCACCACCCTTGGGCGTGTCCGTATCTCTGTGTGTTCCATCCGTATGCTCCAACACCTGCCCAGCATATCATACCACCTTCGCCATTGGCACCGGCTACTGTGACACCAGATCCAAAGGATGTGTGTCTCACTGGGCCGCCAGCATCTCCTCGATTGCCTGCGTTCTCTCTTCACATGATTATGTTCTCTTAGTTTGAAACTCTCACATCAGTTGTTCCATGTATCACTTATGTTGCACCTTCTGTATGGTTCTTACGTATTGTTAGGTGCCCAGTCACAAGAGGTTTACTTCTGTTATTGCTTAGAGGTTTAAGGATAAAGAAATATTTGTGTTACTTTGGTTTTGTGTACTACTTGGTTCCTACAGCTATGGCTACTGATTCTGCAGAAATCATGTAAGACATGCAAGTAGCAGCTTAGACAAATAGTATAGCAATACTAAGTAAGTGAAAAGATCACTGATCATCACTGAGCCGATCACTTACACTCCTACCTAATGAAATTCTATAAAAAAATGTTGTTATTGCTGAACTGACTCTTTCATAATCTCAGATGGTAGCTGAAGAGAAATGTTATGGAAATGAAAATGACACTTTTGTCCAAAGAGTATACTTGTCGTCTTTAAAAGCTGAGACAAGCATATTCAAAAGCAGACATCTTTCCTACGTTTTCAACTGAAAACGACGACATCCACCCAAAAGTTTTCATCAACCATTTTAAGCGTATTTTTCCTCGCTGTTGGTCTGAACATGACAGACTTCAATTTATTGTGTCCAAGATAACAGGTGAGGCAGCACTGTGGGCTGCAGAAGTGAGTGAGAATTGTAATACATGTGCAGAGTTTGAACAACTTTTCTTGGCGAAATACTGGTCGAGTAGCAAACAAGAGGCTACGAAAGGAGGTGTATCAACCAGAATTTTATAAAGGAAATGAGGTTCATTAAGACAGTATTTCAAAAATACATTAATAAAACGAGGTACTGGAGTGATCCTATTCCCCATAGGGAAGTGATACATATTTTGAAAGGAAGATTACCTATTCACATATGTGAGAAACTTATAAATTTCCCTGACTATGACGTGGAACAGTTTCTGTCTGTAGTCGATTCAATCAATATATACTCGAAGATGACCGAGTATGGAATAATAATCAAACCTCACAACATAATAATAATGATAATAATATTAACAATAATGACAACCGAGACAGAAATCCTAAACCTATACTACATGGAGGAGGACATGCGATATCTTACGGCTATAGTAAAGCCAATAATAATAATCAATATAAATGTAACACCTATTATACTAAAGAAACCTGTGGAAATAATGATAATCAGGTGAATCAAATTAGTACAAGAAAATCAAATTGCAAACGTAGACATAATGATTCGAATAATCAGTATGGTAATTCATGCAGATGTGATATATACCCAGAAGACAATCTTGATTGTATACAACCTTGGAAAGACCTTTCGACACCTGTTCAATGGGTAGATACAAATGTAACTCAACAAGCACCACAACCGCAAGGACTGATACCACCTGGTAACGGAGCAATAAAGTCGCGAAGGGAACAACTACCAAATTCTGAGCACGCTGTACATATTGTTGAAGTACATGAACCACCGAATACGACATCCACTGAAAGATTACACTAGAACCAGTCACCGAAAGCCTTCCTAGGATGACTGGAGAGGATGAGGAAGGCAGGCATCATTTTAAAGTGAATGTACTGAGGTATAATGATGATTTGGACCTAAGGGAGGAACTGATTGAAGAAACACATTACATTTCGAATAAGTGTGGATGAATTTTGCAGGCAGTAGTTCAAACAGTAATAAATGGATTGATGTTGAAATTTTGATTGATACTGGAGCAACCGTTAGCGTAACGATGCAGGATTGTTTTCAACAAATTAGTCGAGGAGCAAAAGTGCTTACATTTCCTGTACTGGATGTACTGTATATGGAGCAATTAGTGCAAAAACACAAAAGATCTCAAAGCAGGCACAAGTCATTGTTATAATGCAGGGGGCTTCAATAGAAAGTACCTTCTTAATTGTTTCAAGAATGACCGTACCATGTGTTTGGGTTCTAGATATTTTGTGTGATGCTGGAGCAGTCATCGATTTAAAAGAACGAACATGTACCTTGGACTCCGATGGTGACATTTTGACAGTCTCTATGATAAAGGGCAAAGTAGTCCCGGACCAGTATTGGATGAAGTTAATGGTTAACTATATTGGTATTGTCTGTAATTTAGTTGATGATATTTTCTATATTGAATATACTGAAGAAGAAATAAGTCAAGTTACACTTCAGGAGAAAATCTCCCAATCTGAATACCTACCTGCAAGTCAACGAGAAGATTTGTGTTGCTTGTTAAATAATTATCTGCCCGTATTTAGCAAAAGTCCTGGCATAATCAAAGGTTTTGAATACGACATTAAGACGTATCCACATAAATCTTTTGTCGCACTTCCTATTCTGTTGCTCATTCAAAGAGAGAGAGAGTCAAGAAAGAAATTAACAAAATGTTAGAGTGGCAATTATAGAGCCCTCGCTTTCTGAATATTGTAGCCTTCTTTTGGCAGTCCTCAAAGCGAATGGTGACTTCAGATTTGTTCTTGATGCCAGAGAGATAAACAAGATAATCATACCAGTACAGACAAGACCTGAGAATTTGGATGAGTTAATTCAGAAATTCTGTGGTGCACACTTCCTAACATCCCTTGATATGAGAAGTTCATACTGGCAAATGAAAATCTCTAGTGAATCTCAAAAGTATACTGCTTTTATTTTTATGGGCAGAAGCTACCAATTCACTGTTATGCCATTCGGACTAAATATTAGTGGAGGTGTATTTATATTGGCACTAGACACTGTACTTGGCCGAGATTTGCTCGACAGGGTTACCTCGTATGTTGATGACTTATTGATCGCTACCACAACATGGGAGGAACATCTTGATTTGCTTGAAAAAGTATTTGCAAAATTCTTAGAGTATGGAGTAACAGTAAATTTAATGAAATCGAAATTCGCCAGAAGTCAACTGAAGTTCCTAGGACATATAATTGCGCCAAATATAATTATGCCAAATCCTAAGAAAATTAGTTCTATCAAAGAGTGTCCCTATCCTAAAAATAAAAAGGAATTAAAATCTGTCATGGGATTAGCCTCATTTTTCTGCTGATTTTTGCCTAATCAATTAATCAGCCAAGATGTTTATTACAGTTCTTACGAAAGAACATCATGTGGAAATGGACCCCTGAGTATAGTCAAATGTTTGACAAAATCCGAGACGCTTTGGTTAACACCCCATTGTTACATCATCCGAAACTTGAACAGGATTTTTACATTGCCACTGATGCTTCCGAAACAGGACTAGGTGCTACGCTGTTCGAAATGGATGATCCACAAGATATGAATGCCATTAAGATTATGGGATTCACAAGCAGAACACTCTCTAAATGTGAAAGGGCATACTGTACCACAGAGTTAGTAGCTGTAGCATGGGCGCTTAAAAAGTTTAGCTATTTTGTTCATGGGCGCTTAAAAAGTTTAGCTATTTTGTCTATGGAAAAAGAATAACCATATTTTGTGACCATTAAGCTTTGTCTTATATTTCAATGGGAAGAATGTTTCACTCGAGGTTAACCAGATGGGCCCTGTTACTTCAAGAGTATAATATTTAGGTGCAATATATAAAAGGGATAGACAACATTGTAGCTGATGCTGTATCTCATTTGCCTAGAAGACAGAATAATGAAGAATTTGAGGAACAGACTTAAGATTTCAAAAAAAGAATCTGTCTATTGCATTTTGTGATAAACAAATTTCAAAGTTGTGTCACAATATGTTGCAGTTGCATGAACAAGATCCTTATTGCAAATCTATTCGAGATGTAATCAACCAAGGAGCTATTAATCATTCTGGTAGTCTATATACTTTACAATCTAATGTGTCATTCTGAAGAAAAACTCATGCCGAAACCTGGAAAGTATGCGTTCCAAAGGAACATCTGGAATCTTTACTGTGGAATACAGATCTTAAGTGGGGACACTTTGGATCTTCAAAATTCAAAGCCAAGTTAGCCCAATATTGCTACCATCTGAACTTAGATTGCTTGACTAGAAACATTTAAAAGAAATGTAAGATTTTCCAGAGAACTAAACCCATCAACTATTGCCGAAAATTTGAATTACATCCAATTATACCGCATCAACCTTTGACATTGATATCTTGTGATGTGTGTGGGCCATGTCCTACTACTTGTGGAAGATTTAAGTATATTCTGGCATTCTACAATATTTTTTTGAAGTATGTGAAATTGTATCCTTTGAGGTACCTACATGTGCGTCCTATGTTAAAGAAATTTATCAATGATTTCATGACAGAGTTTGGAAAACTGAAGATGATATTGACAGATAATGCTGCCTACTGTACCAGCAGGATCTGGACTGAAACTATGAAGGAATACAATATTAAACACGTATATGTATCATGTTTTTATCCCTGCAGGAATCCAATCATAAGGTTGTTCCACAAATTAAATAGATTTTTACGTACATATACCACACACCAACATTACAAATGGATCAAGTGGTTATCAGAATTTGAAAGGATTTATAACGACTTGCCTCATACTTCTACAGGCTATTCGCCCAACGAAGTGATGTATGGCAAGGATGATTCTCAAGACTGGCTAAAGGGACAGCCACAAATTGAAGGAGACAATCTCACTAAGGAGGACATCTCGAAGAAAGTTTACTTAAATCTACAACATCAAGCTCAATTACGAAAAGCAAAATTTGATTAAAACGTGAACAAAGTGATAACCTATGTTGTTGAAGAAGAAATATTGTTGAGAAACCACCCAAAAGGCCTTGATAAACAAAAAGTTAAATAAGAAATGGCAGTATTTATATACTGGAACATACAGAATAATACAAATTCTCCATGAAGGAAGTTATATACTTGCTGACTGTGATTCTGATGTGATAAAAGGTTTATTCCACCACACAGAGATAAAGAAATATTATCAATGAGGAAATATGTAGCATTTATGAAGAGAAAATGAAGGGAAAGAGAATGAGAAGAGTATTTACTAACAGGAAATCAATATTAGACTTGAGCCACAGGATGAACTACAAGATGTATTATTGTGTTCATTATTTTATATATAGGTAAAAGGATTATTTTAATCAGTTATTATAAAATATAATGTACATGTTATGACTAACACACCACAATAATATAATGTAAGAAGATTAAAATGAAAAAGTTCACAGAAAAGATAAATTCTGGAAAGAGAAAAAAAAGCAGTTAATACGCTGAAGAACAAGAGAAAGCAAGGTTAACTGGCTTCAAGATTGTTAGCTAAGTTTAAAAGAATGCTGCCCTAGAGGCATAAGTATTTTTAGTTTATAAATTGTTGAATGAATTTTATATGTATTAACAGTAGAAAGTATATTTCATGTGTGTGTAATGGGCACAATCAAAGCTAGAGGAAATATGAGAAAGGAATGAAAAAGGGGCTGATGTAACTGTCTAATCAACGTTATAATATGGAAAACATAATACAAAATAAAACCATGTACTGAAAGCATGATACACAACATACGGAAATAATTATTTGAATTTCATGATTAACTGGTAACCATTATGGTAAGGAAAATGAATACAAATCTCATGAATGTACGATGGGAGGAAGATGGAAGGACTATTGTCTAATATAAACTGAGGACAATTATGTGATGGAACAAACTTCAATATTGGATGCAATGTATATGGAAAAAAAAAATAAATAAATAAAATAAAATGCACCAAAACAAATATTGGTGAACAATACTTACAGTATTTATGATGAAGACGCAAGTCTGCACAATAAGGAAAAAGCGCACAAGCAAATCTGTGGCACGCTTGTTATAATAGTAAACCAGCACTTGACAGCTAGCAAATGAAACCCTTCTAACACAGCAGTATATCACGATACACACATCAATGAGAATATTGCCAACCTGCAGTAAGCAACTTCAGGCCGTGAAACAGACAACAAATGCTGTGATCCAAATTTCAGAGAAATAATCTTTATTAATCAAATTATGAAACACATTCACTGAAGAACTGGAAGAATTGTGCATTCACTTCATTTTTCTGTTGACAAAACAATATCAGGCGAAGACACAACACTTGCTCCAGAGAGGATCGCAAGACACACACGGTGGAGAAGCAGAGATGATGTTACCAGCTGATATGTCATTCAACCCAACACTGTATGCGGCCCATTTGAAAAGCGAGAAAGAGGAAGATGACCGAGCCAACTACAGCTGTGTCTACAGCCTGGTGGTAGTCGCAGATCTATCCGTTTTCTATTGGAACTGGCTGCAATCCCTGCCTTGTGCAGCCAGTTGAAAGGGCTTCTCATCAAATAGTGAAGTGTTGTGTTTGTGTCGCATAGTGAGTGCGAAGTGCATTGTGTCAGAAAGTGAAATTCAAACAAATTCATTGACTTTTGGAGATTCATTTAAACAGGCAATTTCTTTTATGCCCCCATTTACAATTACTCATGTAAAATTTGATGTAAAGTGTATGTTACAACTTTTGGTACGAATCTTGGAATGCCTGAACTAAGGTATAACAGCACAGTACACCACCCGAGCACACTCCAGTGAATCCTGTAATGTCTTCAACCTTATCGCAACATGGCAGGTTGGGGGGTGGGGGGGGGGGGGGGGGGGGGGGGGCAGTGTAGTGATGCAAGGGGTACGGTACCCAAATTTGTTATAGAAGTCAGTAAATCACTCAACGGACAGTATTTTTCAGTACAGGTATTTTGTTCATTCCAAGCAAGTGTCGATTCATGACGTCATTGTCCAGACACGAGTTGACTGTAATCTGAATCCGTTTTAGCAAACTAATAGTTTCTCTCAGGCAATAAACTTTATTGATTATGAAATACAAGTTCTTGAAGTTTATTCAGAATCGGAAATGTTTAATTAGTAATTTATCTGTTTAATATAAAAGTGTTTTGATTTTTGTATGCATAAAAAAAAGTGTGAATTTATGTGTGGCTTTTACTCTGAGACGAGTTATCACTTAAAGAGTGCAAAAGTACATGTGTACAGTTTGTTGACAGGGTGGTGAATTTTATTTTTATGATTTTGACTTGGATGGAGACAGATCCAGTTCCAACAAGATGTTACGTGAGATCATGTTACTAAAAAACAGAGTCGTTTAGCCCATTAGGGAAAACTGAAAATTACACACTCGATTTGATATATGTTACGCGTCAGTGCGTGATCGAGCTGTCCTGTAAATTGCATACAATAGACTTAATGCACTAAGTTGGGAGTTAATTTTGGGATAAGTATTGATTGTGACAAAAATGAACTGAAAGTTTATTTAAAATATCAATGTTCAGTTTTAATTGCGACACCTATCACCGTGTTGATTAAGTTGCCTAGCAACACTTTAATGCATCTAAATTAATTTATCAGAACGATTTGCGACATAGTAAGTACCATTACACACACAAAATGTTACATGTGACCACATGAGAGTATGAGAGTGTCTTTCTTTCCATGAATGCCACTAAACCAGCAGTTTCAAAAGTCAAATCACCAACTGTTGGGTAACTTCATTGTATCACTATGGAACTTATTATATCATGTCTCTTCATCGAGAGATCTCAAGAAGCCGGAACAAACACGACAATGACTAAAAGAAGAGGCATCAGCATATCGTCTGCCTGCATCTCGTGCACCAGCCACCAGGTGCTGCCCTCCCTCACACATGTGAGGCCGGCTCAGGCGAAAACAGCTGCCCCTGCAGGCATGGTCCTAACCACCCCTGACAACCACAACCACTGCAAACTAATCACAGCTTGCTGGTACCACCAGAGGTTCTGCGAGAATGTGACCAACTGCAGATCTCCATGCTCCTGGTCCACAGCCACCAGCAGTAGGTGCACCCGGTTGCTGTGCCTATTCATTCGAGACTTAAATGATACTAATTCCAAGTCCACTACCTCATTGACACTGGTTCTTATTTATCCATACTCCCCCACAAACTATTCCTACATCCCCCCCCCCCCCCCCGTCTCCCCTCCTCCTCACTGTCACCAACAAGACAGCCATCGCTACCTTCGGGAAGCATTCCCGCTCGCTTGACTTGCGCTTCCAGAGCGAACTCCTGTGAACGTTCAATGGTTACAAACGTTACCAACCTTATTCTGGGCACCGACTTCCTCGGTCCTTACAGCCTAATGGCAGATGTAGTGAAGTCCCATTTAGTTTATGGCACCTCTGGCAAGACTGTCCGATGCAGCTCTTGCCCCAACAAGTGCTTCGCCGTAAAACAGCTGTTGGCTTCATGCCCATATGACCCTCATCCAGTCATCCAGTGCCCCCTGGAATGTTCAGCATGACACTGTGCATTACATCACCACTACTCCTGCCCCCCCTCCCCTGCCACAGTTTTCTGCCATGTACACCCCCTACCCCCTCACAAGCGCAAAATTGCATAAAAAGAGTTCAAAGAGCTGCTCGCCATTGGTGTACTTCACCCTACCAAATGCTCCTGGGCTTCAGCTCTTCACCTTGCCCCCAAGAAGGATGGTTCCTGGCGATCTTGTAGTGATTATTGTAAACTCCATGCCCACACCATTCCTGACCACTATCCATTCCTAGTTCTCTACACCTACAACAACGCCATCTCAGGAGCTACTATCTTCAGTAAGATAGATTGTGCTAACGCCTACATACAAACGCCAGTTGCCCCAGAGGATATGGATAAAAACAGGAATAATCACACCTTTTGGACTGTTCAAGAGTGCATTAATGGCATTTGGCCTCCACAATGCTGCACAAACATGGCAGTGATTTTTGGATAACACCCTCTGGGGTGCACCAGTGTTTTGCCTGTCTAGATGGTATACTCATCTGCTTGATAGATCCAATTGAGCATCACCAACACCTACACAAAATTTTTAGCTGCCTACAGTAAGATGGAGTGATCCTCAGCTTGGCAAAATGTATTTTTGGGGTGAGTGAGGTCAAATTCTTGGACAATTGGTCTCCACCGTTGGCTCCTGCCCCCTCCCCAAGATGGTACACACAGTAGCAGACTTCCACACCCTACTACCATCGAAGGTCTCCAGCATTTCATTGGCACGGTCAACGTTTTCCGCTGCTGTCACCCAAGAGCCCTTTACTACAGCACTCTGGGGTGATAAAAACAAAGGGAACAAGCTCTTGGACCACGGCCATCATTGAGAGATTTAAAAAAAATGAGACCTAGCCAATGCAGCCCATCTGGCCCTGCCCAACACCCACGCCCCCACTCGCAATAGTGGCAGACTCGAGCCAGATGGCTATTGGAGCCATCCTTCGACAATACGTGGACGTCTGGCAACCGCTTGCCTTCTTTTTGCCTAAGCTCTCCAATACAGAATGCCGATGGGGTGCTTATGACTGCTAGCTGCTTGTAGTCCATGAAGCAGTCTGCTATTTCCGATCTTCAGCTGTGGGACACGGCTTTACGATCTTCACAGATCACCACCCCTTCGCCTCTAGTTTTTGCAGGAAAGACATAGACCAGATCTCACCTTGACAGTTTGGGCTACAGGAGTATATTTCACAATTCACAACCAATGTACGACATATTGCCAGCATCGACAACACTGTGGCAGATTGCCTTAGCCGCTCCTGCCCCATCACTCAACCCTTTGATTACAATGCCCTGGCCACTGTTCAAGAGGGTGGCCCGGACCTAACCCATGTCCTTAGGAATGCAGACACTGGCCTCAACCTCCAGCTAAGATCTATACCTGTCTCCAACCATAAGAAGTGGTGCGTGGTGGCATGGATCCTTCACAACCTGATGGCTCCAAATGATCACCCCCGTCCCTTCCTCCCACCTGCCTTCCCAAAACTGGCATTTGACCACATCCACGGCCTCGCACACCCAAGTATTTTCACTTCAGCCACTCTCATGAAACAGTGCTTCATCTGGCCGGGCATCCAATGTGACTGCAGTAACTGGGCCCAGTCCTGTGTTCCATGCCAGTGTGCTAAGGTCAGATGGCACATTCACTCCTCTGTGGTCACCTTTACTCCAATACGACACTGGTTCATACACGTTTATCTTGATATTGTTGGCCCACTACCCTTCTCCAACAGGTATTGATATCTGCTGACAAATATTGACAGATTTAATTGCTGGCCGGAGGCCAACCCTATCCCAGATCCCAGACATTTCTACTGAAACCATTGTTCAGACCTCGGTGTCCTGCTTCGGATGGCCATGTGACATCACTACAGACTGTGGGTGCCAGTTCACCTCAGCCCTGTTCCGATCTCTGGCAGCCACCAGCAGATACAATTTCCACCATACCACCAGCTACCACCCTGCAGCTAATGGCATGGTGTAGTAGTTGCACCGCACACTTAAAGCTGCCCTTACATGTGATTCTTCTGAATGGACTGCTGCCCTGCCCCTGGTACTTCTAGGCCTACAGATCACATACAAAATCGACCTGGGAACTTTGCTGCCGAGCTGGTATATGGACAGCCACTCACCATTCTCAGAGAATTTCTGAAGTGACCCCACTCTCTCCTTGCAGCACCATCCCAGGTTTTGTGCAGCAGCTCCAGGGCTGCATGGCCCAACTGTGACGAACACCCCACAACAGCACAGCATGCATGTACCTTCATCCACTGTGACCTCACAGTATGTACACACATCATGCTTTGAGTGGGTGCATGCCAACCACCTCTCTGCCCTCAGTATTTGAGCACGCACCTGGTGTTGCAATTCTCCATCCGTCTGAATGGGGTCACGACACCCATCTCCGTAGACAGGCTCAAGCCGGCCTACGTCCTAGAGCCCCCTCCAGCCAATGAGCACAGCACCATTGAGGTAGAGTTGCCCTCACCTACCACTGAAACCAGCCACAGTAACATAACAACACACCCAATATGATGCGGGCCAATACTGTCCCAACTGGTGCTCTTGATGTGCCACCGGGTGATGCCACCTCTGACACCGTGTCCAACACACCACTACCTGACGCTGCCTCTGATCCATCACCAACTGACTACCCAAGTGACACATCTCCCAATGCCTGGAACCCTGATGTCTCGTCACCACACTACCCTTTTCACAGTCTCTAGCTGACATCTAGGGTTTGTACGAGTATAAAAAGCAATGAGACTGATTTTTTGCTGATGCGACTGTACTTCGCAGAGCGCACTCACCCGGGGGGACTGGTGGTGGGGGGCTATCTGGTTTCTAATGCTTGGCGTTCCAGTCACATGCGGGCTCTTGTCTCTGCAGCATTGTGCATTGATTGGACATGTCACAAAGTTGTCAGTCATGGCACAACATGCAGCAAATGATCGAGCAATGTTATGTCATCAAGTTTTGTGTGAAACTAGGAAAATCAGGTACAGAAACATTGGATATGTGTCAGCAAGCCTACGGCAATGTTTGCCTGTCAAAAGCCTAGGTTTTCAGGTGTGGGTGAAGAGCTTTAAAGAGGGCCAGGTCAGCATTGAGGACGAGGATCGCTCCAAACGCCTATCAACCAGCAAAACTGACAAAAACAATGACCATGTGTGCATTTTTTGAACACCAACCGTTGGATGAGGGTCAGGATGATAGCAGATGACCTTTGACTTGATAAAATGACAGTGCACAACATCATCACTAAAGAATTGTCGATGAGAAAGATCTGTGCCAAGATCATCCTGAAGATTTTGTCAGATGTTCAAAAGCAAGCATGTGTGGATGCCTGCCAAGACAATCTCCAAAGCCTTGAAGCTGATCCAGAACTTTTAGATAACATTATTACTGGAGATGGAACCTGGATGTTTCAGTACGACCCAGAGACAAAGCATGTGAGTGCCAAGTGGCACACCACAGCATCCCCACGTCCAAAGGAGACTCCCATGATCAAATGGAAGGTGAAAGCCATGGTCCGTCTGGTCCAGACCCTCCTTGATTAAGAGGTATTAGCCTGTTTTGAATGATACTGTAGTCATTAGCTTTTGGATTAGAATGTTGGAACCCACTTGTGTGGCTCTTCCAGGGCACCCCTTCATGTACTGCTGTTTTCTTAACTAGAACACCGTGTAGGCATAAGCACCCCTTAGGTTTATAGAAGGGAACATAATTTGTTGCTTCAGCATCTTGCATTACTAAATTCACTTTCTTCCTTCACAACACATCAAGTGTCAAAACTTTTTGCAGGAAGCATTACTGCACATTTTCTACTTATGTTAAATAAAATAAAAATTTTCTCACATGATTATACAGTGATAGAAACTGATAAACATATGATACAAGTTGTGGTTCTCTTTCAGACAGCAGGTCATAAGTGCTAGTACAGACTAGGAGCAAGAGTACAGTTTTACATCAAGACCTGAGTATTATGTTGGACACAACAACAGTATGTGTATCAACAAAAAGAGATTATAGCAAAGACATTTTAGATGAGAACTTGTTTTATTTGGCAGACTCAGTCAGATGTGACAGAATGAAGCTTTTTTTGCTCTAGGATAGAATTTTTTATGCACTCTGCTGACATATATAGTGCAACCTTGACTTTTAAACAGCTTCTCCAGGTTGGACCGCATTATATATCACTCCAGTGCAAGATATAGTTCTGAAAAGCTCACTAAGGTGAGTGAATAAATGCTATCATTAGCTTTATGTTTCTGGCAGTTAAATAATAATTCTACAGTTGAGTAAGACCATTTTTGTCTACAAAATGGATACATAATTCATAATGTGAAAATACTTGAACATGATGACAACAAGGATGAAACAACAGAAGTAAGTCCAGATTATTTACATCACTCCAGAGAACAGTGAATTAAGTGTCAACTGCTTACAGTATGGGGCAGACATATATAAAGTGCTATACATACCTGAATTGCCTGCACAATCCTATTTGTTAATTCAAGTGCTGCCATTGCCGTAGAAGTCGTAAAGGAATTTGCTCCCCGCTGTAAACCTCGAACAATTCTACCATCTTTTTGGTATTGTTCAATTGGCAACCAAAACAGATCTCTTATCCCTTGAACTGGAACACAATACAAGGAATAGGGAATATCTCTTTAATTATTACCTGCATCACTTATATCTGTTATATACCAATAAATGACATTAGCAATAGAACATCAGATTCCTTATGCTGAATATTACTTTCATAAGTTCATTCAGTGATTATAAATGAGAAAGATACCTTTATAGTCACATCTCTGCAAAGATTTAGGAAGAAACTGAAAGAAAAAACTGTGCAAACATAAACATGAAACTTTTATCTAACCCCAGAAGCAAAAGATGCAAGAAGACATTAAAACAAGTGTATTGGTATATGACTCACATAATCAGAGCAAAAGATGATCATACAACACAACTGGGAGGAAACACAAAGTATAGCAGACATAACTCATATTTCAAGAAAGACCATAAAGCATTGAAATAACAGTTAGTAATCACAAAATAGTTGCTATTAGCAATAAGTGTAAGTGTAGATGGGGAAAAGCAAGTGATATACACCAAAGGAATGTCAAAGACATAGTAACTTATTTGGGTATGTATAAACAATCAAACACAGAATGTGAAAATAGAAGTGTGATAAAATGAAAGGAATATGTGTAATGTTAGAAATGTATAGAGATTTAACATATAGTGGCTGATAGATTTTAACCTTAAAAAATAAACAGTGCAATGAAAAACCTGCCACAAATTTCACTTCTTTTTGTTTAGGTAATGAGTAGTTTTGGGTGAGGACATATTTTCAAATCACTGTAACAGATACTCAGTATGTGCTGTAACTGTTTGTACTTCATGATACATACATAGTTCTGATGTAGTTTTTGTATTATCAGAAATATCATTTTTAATGTTTGTTATGATGGTTTGAAAATGGGTCCCTGCCCAAAACTAGTTATTGAGTGTAAAAAAAAAAATTAATTTGCAACTTGGGCTAGTTTTTCATTATAACGATTAAAAGAAGTTGCTGACGTGCAATTATTCCAGCATGCTGGATGGTCTTAAATCATAAAGATATTTGTCATACGTCCTTCACTTCCATATTTTACAGTTCCCACTTACACATTTGTTTTACATTATTATGTTGCTAGGACAGTTAACTGACTTCTTGTAACAACACTATTTATGGTCAGAAGGAGCAGAATAACTTTAAATACATTTTTGTTCATTGTATGCAAATATCCCATGCATTATACCAGTGTTATGTGAATAGCATATATGCTAGTATTGTTTAAGGCTGTTTCTGCAAGACATTCCCTGTGCTTGTAGCTGTCTAGAAGACATGCACAGAACTTAATAAAAATCAAAGAATTCTTGAGCAATGGGATGGAATTAGACAATCTCTTGAACCAAAATTGTGAGCTGCAGATAGAAAAGACAGAAGAGTTTTTAAAGACCCAAATGCCTTTGTCTTTCAAAGGAGGGCTGCAAAAAAGCTAGAGAACAAAAAGAGAAGGTAAATCATGAGACATACAGAGCACATTTCGCAAAAAGTTTACTTGATGCTGAGAGGAACTGTTGGCTATCAGACAGTCAGTACACCTAACCCATCTGCCAAAGCTGTCGTACTGTGTAAGGTCGGCAGCATGTTGGTTGGTGGCAAAACGTGTTTCAAATAAAGATGGTTTTTTGTAATCACTGGGAGTTTTCTCGGCATATAAGAATGACTGTTCGCTATATGCAAACAATGGAAAATCTCACCATACAGTGGAGATGTCGGGTTGCAGATAGGAACACAAAAAAGACTGCCAAACAAGTAAGCTTTTGGCCAAAACGTCTTCATTGAAATTAGACAACACACACACACACACACACACCCACACACGCACGCACGCACGCACGCACGCACGCACGCAAATGCAACTAAAACTCGTGACCCCAGTCCATGGCTGCCAAGGCCAGACTGCAAGCAGCAACGGGTGATGTGAGAAGGAATCTGGGAGGAGGGCAGGGCAGGAAGGGGGGAGGGATAACAAGGTTAGGGTGAGAGTAAGGGTGGGGGACTGTAAAGTGCTGCTTCTGGGAGCATACAGGGAAGAGGTGGAAAGAGGGTAGGGCAGCTAGGTACAGTCAGGAGACTAGACATGAGGCAGGGGGATGGGGAACGGGCAGTGGAAAAGGAGAAAAGTAAAAAGCCTATGGATCTGTTGTTGGACTAGAGGGCTGTGTAGTGATGGAGTGGGAACAGGGAAGGAGACAGATGTGTGTAGGACAATGACTAACAAAGGCTGAGGCCAGGAGGGCTATGCGAATACTGCACGGAGAGTTCCCCATGCACAATTCAGAAAAGGTGGTGTTTCCAGGAAGGATCCAGATGGCACAGGCTGTGAAGCAGTCATCAAAATGAAGAACACTGTGTTGAGCAGTGAGCTCAGCCAGGTGGTCTGGCTGTCTCTTGGCCACAGTTTGTCTGTGGACATTCATGCAGACGGGCAGCTTGCTGGTTTTCATGCCCACGTAGGATGCAGCACGGTGGTTGCAGTTTAGCTTGTAGCTCATATGACTGGTTTCACAGGATGCTCTGCCTCTCATGGGATAGTTGATGCTTGTGACCGGACTGTAGTAGGTGGTGGTTGTGGTGGTGGTTGTGGGAGGATCTACAGAACAGGTCTTGCATTTAGGTCTATTACAAGTATATGAGCCTTGAGGCAAGGGGTTGGAAGCAGGGGCTGTGTCGGGATGGACAAAGATACTGTGTCGGTTCGGTGGGCAGCAGAAAACCATTGTAGAAGAGGTGGAAAGGATAGTGGGTACAACATTCCTCATTTCAGGGCACGATGAAAGGTAGTCGAAACATTAGCGGAGAATGTGATTTAGTTGCTCCAGTTCTGGTTGTGGCTGAGTCCTGAGGGAAATGCTCCTCTGTGGCCAGACAGTGAGACCTTGGGGGTGGGTGGGGTCAGTGGAGAGATAAGGCACGGGAGACATGTTTCTGTACAAGGTTGGGAGGGTAATTACAGCCTGTGAAAGCCTCATTCAGACCCTGAGTGTATTTCGGAAGGAACTGCTCGCCGCTACAGATGTGATGGCCATGAGTGGCTAGGTTGCATGGAAGGGACTTCTTGATATGGAATGTGTGGCAGCTGCCAAACTGGAAGTATTGCCAGTGGTTGCTATGTTTGATACAGATGGAGGCAAGGTCATCTTTGAGGTGGAGGTCAACATTGAGGAAGATGGCTTGTTCAGTTGAGGAGGACCAGGTAAAGTGAATTGGGAAGAATGTGTTGAAGTTCTGGAGAATGTGGATAGGCTGTCATCACCCTCGATCCAGATGATGAAGATGTTATCAGTGAATTTGAACCAAGTGAGGGGTTTGGGATTCTGGATGGTTAGAAAGGATATCCCTAGATATCTGAATGAGGCTTTCACAGGTTGTAATTACCCTCCCAACCTTGTACAGAAACATGTCTCCCGTGCCTTATCTCTCCACTGACACCCCCCCCTCCCCACCCCCCCGAGACTGGCATAGGCTGGTGCCATGTGGGTGACCATTTCCATACCTCTGATTTGTTTGTAGGTGATGCCTTCAAAGGAGAAGTGGTCATGGCAAGTGGGAAGGACGTTGTAGGTTTGGAATCTGTTGGGTGTTAGGAAAGGTAATGTTCAATAGCAGCATGGCCATGGGCATTAGGGATGTTAGTGCTAAGGGGGTGGCATCAACAGTGACAAACAGGGCACCATTTGATAAAGGAACTGTGGAGAGTTGGTGGAGGAAATGGCTGGTATCTTTTATATAGGAGGGTTGGTAGCGGGTAATAGACTGAAGATGTTAGTCTATGAGAGCACAGATTCTCTCAACGGAGGCATAATAGCCAGCCACAATGGGGAGTCCTAGAGAGACGGACTCCAGGTAGAGGTTCTGGGATGGGTCTACAGATTTGAGAGGCAAGGCTGGAGATCCTATTTGATTTCTGGAATGTGGTCACTGTGGCATGGTTTGTAGGTGGATGAATCACACACCTGGTGGGAGGTGGATGAATCTCACAATCTGCGGAATCCTTCTGCCAGGTAATCTTTGTGGTTCAAAATAACAGTGGTGGAGCCTTTGTCAGCAGATAGGATTATAGGGTCGAGATCAGTTTTTAGGTGGTGGACTGCAGGTTTTTTCTGTGGATGTAATGTTAGCTTGCATGTCGAGGGATTTGGGGAATGATGGTGAGGCAATGTTCAAAGTTAAGAAATTTTAGAAAGTTAACATGGGGTAATCTGGGGGCAGTAGTGGAGTATAACTGTTGGGTGGAGTGAACTGAGTCAGGCACGGTTCAACATTGGTCTGTGGCTGTGGCTGTGGCTAAGCCATGCCTCCGCGTTATCCTTTCTTTCAGGAGTGCTAGTACTGCAAGGTTCGCTTCTGTAAAGTTTGGAAGGTAGGAGACGAGATACTGGCAGAAGTAAAGCTGTGAGACCGGGCGTGAGTCGTGCTTCGGTAGCTCAGATGGTAGAGCACTTGCCCGCGAAAGGCAAAGGTCCCGAGTTCGAGTCTCGGTCGGGCACACAGTTTTAATCTGCCAGGAAGTTTCATATCAGCGCACACTCCGCTGCAGAGTGACAATCTCATTCTGGAAACATCCCCCAGGCTGTGGCTAAGCCATGTCTCCGCATTCTCCTTTCTTTCAGGAGTGCTAGTTCTGCAAGGTTCGCAGGAGAGCTTCTGTAAAGTTTGGAAGGTAGGAGACGAGATACTGGCAGAAGTAAAGCTGTGAGACCGGGCGTGAGTCGTGCTTCGGTAGCTTAGATGGTAGAGCACTTGCCAGCGAAAGGCAAAGGTCCCGAGTTCGAGTCTCGGTCGGGCACACAGTTTTAATCTGCCAGGAAGTTTCATATCAGCGCACACTCCGCTGCAGAGTGAAAATCTCATTCTGGAAACATCACCCAGGCTGTGGCTAAGCCACGTCTCCGCATTCTCCTTTCTTTCAGGAGTGCTAGTTCTGCAAGGTTCGCAGGAGAGCTTCTGTAAAGTTTGGAAGGTAGGAGACGAGATACTGGCAGAAGTAAAGCTGTGAGACTGGGCGTGAGTCGTGCTTCGGTAGCTTAGATGGTAGAGCACTTGCCCGCGAAAGGCAAAGGTCCCGAGTTCGAGTCTCGGTCGGGCACACAGTTTTAATCTGCCAGGAAGTTTCATTTGCCAATTAGTCATCCACAAAACAAGAATTCAAAAGTGATTTTGATAACAAAATAACTTTCAATAATGAGGACCACTTTTCACTTAATGGTTATGTGAATAAACAAAATTGCCAGATTTGGAGCACAGAGAATCCTCGCATGGTCCGTGAGTAGTGTTTCTATACAGAATAAGTCATTGTTTGGTGCTGGTTATGGGCTGGTGGACTAACTGGGCCTTACTTTCATAAAGATAAGACTGGAAAAGCAGTGACAGTGATTGGAGATTGTTATCACCACAGGATAATACAGTTTTTATGGCAGCAATTGCAACAACTGAATGTGGAAAACGTGGTTAAAACAGGATGGGGCAACCTGCCACACTGCCCTTGAAACAACAAGGTTGCTGAGAGAGAGATTCCCTATTTGTCGCATCTGTAACAATGGCAATTGGACTTGGCCACCCAGGTCGTGTCATTTGACACCACGTGACTTTTTTGTGACAGTATGTCAAATCTTGTGTTTATGTGAACAGTCCACAAACTATCTACAACTCAGGGCAGAAATTAGATGCGTCATGTGTCAAATTCAAGTGGAACTTTGTTCTAAAATAATCAATTTTTGTCCACAGAGTGGATGTGTGCAGATGAAACTATGAAGGACTTCCACCTGATATTTTCTTTCATATTTAAAAGCAGTTTTCGTTCTTCATATTGACATAATAATACTAGCACTTTTCAAATAAATTAAGTGTTTTATTATTAAATTAAAAATTGCGTTTTTAGTGGCACACCTATATTATACTTCCCACATTTTCAATACTGCATACGTATTCAGTCTTTTGAAGATTTACTTTCACCCTCCATTTATCACACTGTTCTAATAATTTTCTTAGCATAAAGTAGATATCGTCCTGTTCACTAGCCACAACTACCTGATCATTCACAAAGGACAAGGTGTACGTACGTACATCAATCCTTTGTTAACTGAATATCCATTCCTGCACATTTCCTACTCCACAAGTCTAAGGCTTTCTGCATGTATATTTTCAAAACTGTAGGAGACAAGCAGCATTCCTGATTCTATACTGTTGTAATTTTGAAAGGTTGTGATTAAATTTTTTTCCCCATTTCGATTAAACACTCTGCAAAGAAATGTAAGTCTCGAATACTTTTAACATACATCTCTTCAAGCCTACTCTCCTTCAGAGCTCAAAACAATTTATTCAGCGGCACTTCTCATGACCTATGAACATTAAACTGCTACTCAGGTCACTTCCCAGTCTCTTTACCATCAGTTGTCTTAAAGTAAAAATGTTGTCATTACAGGATCTTCCCTTCCAGATTCCACATTTCTCTTCAACTGCCCCCTCTATACTATCCTTCAAGATCCAACCATACAACCTATCAACAGAGTTTGTAACACTGACTCAACGATAATTTAAACCTAGATGATAATTTACACATACCTGATCACTAGTTTCCTTATAAACTGAACTCAGATATGCCAAACTTACTCAATCGTCTGGTCTGCATTCATAATTTTTTATTGCTCCATTTTTTTACACATTGATTATGAACACAAGTGCCTCTTCCACATTTCACATTAACAAACTGTTGGTCATAAATGTGCTATGCATATTTTGAAACTGCAATAATTTAAAGATAAGTGATGCTTGCTTGTTGCGGAAGAACTCTGTACATTGAAGTACTTTACAGCTATTACAATTTCCTTATCCACTGTCATTAACATGAATCTTTATATGTTATAAGTTGATCACATGAGATCCCAGAAAAATAGTCATACTTATAATTTGATGTTAGAAATAGAGAAAGGTAAATTGAAACTTAACTTTGAGAAGACACAATTTTGAAGAAAAATAAATATTGTAACATGGTATCATTTACGTCACGCTGTAATCTTCAATTGAAGTACTCAGTTTGTAGTTGCTAGTATTCATTCTATGCGAGCAGTTCATAATCCAGTTGTTTTGTATGTATGTCTTTGGTTATGGTACTTTGCCAAAATGGGTAAGAGCCTTGTAGTAATATATTTGTTTGGTTTCAGAAATATAATGGAGTGAGGTTTATATTTGTTTAGCAGAACAATGTGAATCTTTTATTGTTGTCCCAGAACTGAAACACAACATCATTTCTCTCTATGTCCACTTTTTACAGATAGTTGCAGAACCTCGATAGTTCAGTACAGAATGCCAAATCAAACATCTATCAGCCATCTAAATTTCCAATTTGTTATTTTATTGGGATAACAGTTTCAGCAATACAGTAAACTCACATTTATCCTAATCACATCTGATTTATCCAAACAAATTTTTCCGATTTTCGCGGCTAACATTGGTTCTGTCTGACGCATCGCGCAGCTACGCTTTTGGCTAGCCAGACTGACACCTGACAGGTTACAACTCATTTGTGCCTGGGACCATGCATTCACTGGTGTTTTTCGGCAGTCTACTGCTAATCAGTGCACTTGCACATGTCAAAAGTCTGAGTGTCGTCAATTCGTGTGTGTGTTGGTTGAAGTTTCAACATGTTTCTTGTTCATACTGTGTGGTTTCATGCCATTGCCATCTATTGGAACCTCTTGGAAGTACAGTATGTACAGTATTGCTCTATGTAGTGCGATGTGACCCTGTCGAAACCAACAATGAGAGTGCGGCAGCAAACATTTTCTGCCTGTTGTCAGTACATCAAAAAAGCTGAGCATTTAACAATTTAACAGCAAATCTGCACTGCACAGTTGTGTTGCCACATGGGCTTGGGTCAGACAGGGGAGAGGGGATAGATGAATGCTTTATTTGATGGATGCCACAGCCTGGTTTCAAAAGTCAAAAGCTTTGTCTAGTGCATCTCGAGTGTTGTCAAGTCGTGGATCTGGGTGTTTTTGATTTAACATTTCATGCTCACACTACATGCTTTAAAATTTCCAGAAATAAAAATGGTCAAAAACCAAAAGAGAATCAGTCAAGTGTCGGTTAAAAAATGCTGAAAGTGACTACCAACGCAAAATGAAAAAAGAATGTGATCTCACTGGAATACAAGCTTTGCAATTTGCAGAGAATTGATGCTGGTGAGCCACCTGTGAAAGTTGCTGCAGAAATCTCGATAAACAATGAGAAAAGGTGCACATCCTCAGTTAGAAGAGGCCTTACTCTTGAAGCATGAACAAATAAAGGTGTGCCATTTTCAGGTCCTCTACTTTGTCAAAAAGCGATGACTTTTTATGAGCTGATTGAAGGAAAGGAGCAAGAATTCCTCGGAAGTGAAGGCTGGCTGGATTGGTTCAAGAAGTGACATGGCATTCACGAAATTGCCATCAGCGGCAAATCGTTATCCAGGGATGACGCTGCTATCACTGATTTTAAGAAGAAACTGCACACAATCATTGACAAAGGAGGTTATACTGGCAATCAACTTAACAACTGTGATGAAACCGGGTTGAATTACAAAATATTGGCAACAAAAACCTTGCCTCTAAACAAGAAAAAACGGCATCCGGATATAGAAAAAAGCAAAGAAAGAGTTGCTGTCCTCGTATGCAGTAATGCCACTGGCGATCATAAACTGTGCCTTACTTTAATTGGCAAATCCAAAAAACCACAAGAGCATTTAGACAGCAACCAGCTGATAAACCTTTGCCATTGTGATACATGATGGATGAAAGGCCATCTTCAAAGAATGGTTCCAGGCAGAGTTTGTTCCAGCTGTAGAAAAACACATACAGGAAAATGGACTTCCTCGAAAAGTGCTATTCTTGTGGACAGTGCTCCTTCTCACCCAGATAATCTACAAGATGGGAATATCAAAGCTGTGTTTCTCCCACTAAACACCACGTCTTTATGTCAACCGATGGACCATGGTGATCTTGAAGCAATGAAAAAACATTACAGATGCAAGCTGCTGGAATACTTAATCGGTGTGATTGATGCTGAAGAAGATTCTGTGCAAGCTCTTAAAAAAAATTGATGTTTTAAGTGTCATTCAATGGATTGCTGAAGCTTGGAATCTAATTCCTCCAATTTCTCTCATTAGGTCTTGGAAAAGATCATATGGCAACTCATCAGTTGTGGGAAGAATGAGGCAACATTGAAACTCAAGCTGACATGCCAGAAACAGATGAAAAAGACATAATGTTGGTGAATTTACTGGAGAAGCTACTGGGTTGTGAAGACGGAAACTTCAAAGACATTGAAGAGTGGACAGAAAACGACTTTTCTGATCTGACTGAGGAAGAAATCATCCAAACTGTGACTAATCAGAAAGTGTCAGAAGAATATGTCTCTGATGACAAAGCAGAGAAAAAGATTCCTCACAAAGTTGGTTACAAAGTGATCCAAACTGCCCTGGAGTACATAAATCAACAGGAGGAGGCGACTTATGCCAAAATCGTTTGTTTCCTACGTTGGAGATATATTTCCGCAACAAAAGTTTCTCAAGCCAAAAAACAATAAACCATTACAGGCTTTTTTTACCAAAAAATAAATTCTAATGAAGTGTCCTAGAACTTCAACGTCCATAACTTAAAAGTTTTCTGTTTTTTTACTTTAAAGTTCCTCAAGACAAACTTTTCGTTCCTTTGAGTAAACTCAAGATTTATTTCATAATTTTGTACATTAGTTAATTTTTTATTCAAAAGTGTAGGTAATAAAATTAAAACTCCTGTTTTTCCTGCTGCCAAATAAGGCGGATTTTTTTCTGTAAGAAAGCAAAATATATGACTTTGTTATTCAGTATTTAAAACTTTGAGTTTTCACTCGTACTTTGACACCTTTTTACCACGTCAACACAATATGGAGTAATATATCACCAAAACTGGTAGCCCAATAAAACAACAGTTTGAAAATTTAGACAGCTGAAAGGTATTTGATTTGACATTTTGTAACGTGATTTTGTCAAGTCTATATGAAAATGTACAACTAATCATGAACGTGATGTAAAGAAAATAAATTCAAGGATGTATAAATGTCTCCATACTGCTTAGATAAATGAGAGCCATTTCAAAGAGGGTACACAAACAGGTGTGTACAATATTACTTCTTTTGAATCATATCATATCTCTCTCTCTCTCTCTCTCTCTCTCTCACTCACTCACTCACTCACACACACACACGTTAGTTGGGCTATACAAACACTAGACTATTTCCCTATGTTAAAAAATATGGTTGGGACTGTTGGTATTTGGATTGATTACAACATATAAACACTGTTTACGACCAATATTCTCACAAAATATCTTTTATTTTTATGTAATTGAAGCTTAAAAATTATGAAATATCAAGATCTGGTCACGTGATCGAAACTGTTCTGTTATTGGCTTGTGCTCTAGTGACACCACAGACTACGTGTAAGATAAAGCTATAGGTGTGTTATAGAAGCTTTAGCCAAAGTTACGAAGTTTTTATATACTTTTCTGCAAACAGTTTATGCAATTACAAATTTTAAGTAACAATAGAAAGGAATTTTTTGAATGCTGAAGGTGGAGGCCTTGCAAAAGTTGATGCGTTTACGCCCCTCCCCCCCCCCCCCCCCCCCCCACCTCCCTCCCCACCACCCCAGCGGCGATATGTGCAATGACGGACACCCTTTTCCCTGCTCCCTGCAACATAATTAAACTCACTCAAAACTAAGTAATTCTATAACTTTTCGAAATGAGTCCGTATATTATAATTAGACTGTCAACTCTCAGTCATAAGCTACGATCCATTGTCCTGCTGGTAGATGCCATTGTTCCGTGGAAAAGCAAACTGCAAGTATGGGTGGACATGGTACCCAAGGATAGATGAATACTTGTGTTGTTCCTTTGTATTTTCCAGAAAGATGAGATCACCCAGGGAATGTCACAAAAATGTTTCCCAAGATGATAACGCTCCTTCCTCCAGCCTGGACTCTTGTGATGTTTCCTTTTTTTTACTTTTCTTTAAGAAATTCCTGCCATTTGACTGTTAATTGTTCATTTATTTTACACAATCATGATTTTGGCTTTACAGCCATTCCCAAATGCATGTTGAAATGTTAAAATAAGTCTGACCTTCCCATGACATGTACTGTCGAAAAAACATATCTCTGATCCTATGGACCAGTTGTCATATTATACAGGATATGAGCACAAGTTGAAGATACGAGGGTAATCCCAAAAGTAAGGTCTCCTATTTTTTTATAAGTACATAGACCTGTTTACTTCTACAATGGTTTACATCAGTTTACAGCTTGAACATTTAGCTATTTTTCGACTTAATCACCATTTCTGTCGATGCATTTTTATAGACGCTGTGGCAGTTTTTGTATGCCCATATCATACCAGCACGCAGCCATGCTGTTCAGAAAGTTATGAAAATATTCTTTCACCTCGTCGTCAGAGCTGAATCGCTTTACAGCCAAATGTTCTTAACATTCCTCTTCTCCGGTTCTGAATTGCCTGTTTGAGTTTTTTCAGAGTCTCACACTACCTGTCAGCATTGATTGTGGTCCCAGAGATTCAGGTCCAACAATGAGGTGAAAGAAGAGATTCATAACTTTCTGAACAGCATGGCAGCGAGCTGGTATGACATGAGAATACAAAAACTGCCACAGCATCTACAAAAATGCATCGACAGAAATGGTGATTATGTCAAAAAATAGCTAAATGTTCAAGCTGTAAACTAATGTAAACCATTGTAGAAATAAACAGGTCTATTTACTTATAAAAAAATAGGAGACCTTACTTTGGGACTACCATCGTACATAATATGGCTAGTACTGGGCACAGTGAAAAATGTTAACACACAATATGGCATATTTAACAGCCAATATATTCCCGCAAAATTAATTCGTTACTTCCGTTCATCAGCTAACATTAATACATGTCAAAACATTATTTATATGCTAATAACAGAATTATAACAGTAACAAACAGAACAGAAAACAAGAATTATCTCTAATTGTTGTGTACACTCCAGAGAAAGGTGCATATGATGAATTCATAGCGTTTTATGAAATACTTCAGAAAATAATGAACAGCTGTAACCAAATTAAAAATGTAGTATTATTGATAGATCTAAATTCAAGAGGAGGACATAATCTTATATTCAATGCAGTGTACACATTTAGAGACATTACTATAAGCAACAACAGACAAGTAATAACTAATACTTTCTTTGGGGAAAATGATACATATAAGTATACCTAGACAACATGAGGCTACCAATCAGCAATATATTACATTATAGCAAATAAGAAAATGAAGGTAACTTAGGAGATACAAGGGTAGATACCACTTTTACTCAATTATAAGACGAGGCTGTTTCCAAATTCATCATTCGAAAATACGGGGTCATCTTATATTTGCAGATTAAACTATTGCTGCTGAGGTTTATTGTTTAACAGATTAATACAGGGGTCATCTTACATTTATAGATCAAGCTTTGGCTATCAATGTTTCATACAAATTTATTTTGAACAGTCCCGGAGGATAGGGCATATCAAACAATAATTGCATCCGAGTAGGCTCGAGATTTCTTGATACACCAAAGTGCTCCACACCGTATCGACTTTACTTGAACAATAATGTGACATGACATTCAAGTTGCAGCACTAGTGTGCAGGATATGTGAGAAAGTACGAACCAGCCGCTACAACAATATAATTGTCCTGCTTAAAAATTGACAATTTTGTGAAACACAGGAGGAAACAATATTAAATCCTATCAAGTTACAAACTTTTGTTGTATTTGAACAGGGTTGCAATAAATGTTCCCATAAACGTATCGATACCATATACATACATTTATGTTGATTTTTAAGTAATGGTGACATTCAAAGGCTAAAATCTTGTCCTTCAAAAACCATTACCTATTTCTGAATCCAAGTCAATATTTTATTTGACTATGAGAAATTTATGATATACCAAGTGAATTGCAAATGAGAATTCTGCCGGTGTACACAACAGAATACTGCAGAAAATCATTACCAGCTTTTAATCAGCTTTAGAACAAGATAATGACATTCAGATGAAACAAGAAGGAAAATTAATCCAGAAGAAAATGTCTAACAAACAAAATACATGGTATTAAACTGATTAATTGCTGTCACAAGAACAAATTACAGTAGAAATACCCCTTACAGAGGTAGTACGAACGGATGTCATCAGATTGTGGAAGATCAATCACTGGAGTGAATAGTGATTGTGATCTTTTATTTGTGTATCAGTTGCTGTTTGTACATGTAATCTGCACCTTAGAAGATACTGCCGTCCATGTTTCACTGTTGTTCAAGCACAGCACTAGGAAAAGTTGGAGGGATACAGTGGCCGTGCTCGGCTGTGGACTAGAAATGCAGGGTGGCGAGTCTTGAACAGACAGAAATTTCACCGTGCAGCCAACTTTGGGAATGTGGACTGTGTACTCTGGATTTTTATGAACAGCTACCATGTTTCAACAACAGTTTGTCTGAATCCATTGGCAGTTGAAATTGAATTGACTTCAAGATTCGACAAATACTCAACAATGGCATACATGTCTGCATCAGACACAAAAGTCTAGATTGGGGCCAGTGGCGTACTAACGTGTTTCGTATAGCAATGTTGTCAACACAACCCATGAGGTATGACAGAAACGACTAGGGATTTGTCAGAAGCAAGAGATATTGTAACATTGCGACATTCTCACATTGGTATAGAAGTGAAATCTGCAATGTGTTAAAAAGGGGGGGGGGGGGGGCAGTTATGTTCTCAGGTCCCACAGTAACCACACCACAACCTCAGAAATCATAACATATTTGGAAGAAACAGCCAAATACGAGGGCCGTTCAGAAAGTAACCTCTGATTGATTTAAAAAAATACACCAAGTTAAATAAAAATATTTTAATATATACATCTTACAACTACATCTTTGCACTATTTTTCTACATAGTCTCCATAGCGATTGAGGCACTTATCGTATCTCTTCACAAGCTTTGAAATTCCTTCTGCATAAAAATCACCCGCTTGTGCCTGGAGCCAGCCTGTGACCGCATCTTTGAGCTCTTCGTCGTCATCAAACCGCTGTGACCCGAGTTATTTCTTCAAATGCATGAAGAGGTGATAATCACTTGGCGCCAGGTCTGGGCTGTAAGGTGGATGGTTGATAACGTCCCACTTGAAGGACTCAAGAAGGGCCGTTGTTCTGCGAGCAGAGTGAGGACGGGCGTTATCGTGCAAAAAAACGATACCGGAAGTCAGCATACCACGGCGTTTGTTCTGTATAGCCCGTCGTAACTTTTTTATTGTTTCACAGTACACGTCTTGATTAATGGTGGTACCACGTTCCATGAATTCAACCAACAACACCCCTTTAGCATCCCAAAACACTGTTGCCATCAGTTTTCTGGCAGAAAAATCTTGCGAGGCTTTTCTTGGTTTGGTAGGCGAATTTGAATGTGCCCACATCTTTGATTGTTCTTTTGTCTCAGGGTTCACGTACTTAATCCAGGTTTCGTCACCGGTCACGATTCTGTTTAACAATGGTTCTCCTTCGTCCTCATAATGTGACAGAAAGTCTAATGCAGAGGCCATTCTTTGAGTTTTGTGGTGGTCGGTAAGAATTTTGGGCACCCATTGTGCACAAAACTTACGGTAACCCAATCTTGCTGTCACTATCTCGTACAAGAGAGTCTAAGAAATCTGTGGAAAACCAGTAGACAACTCCAACATTGACAAACGTCGATTTTCACGAACTTTTGCATCAACTGTCTGAACGAGTTCGTCAGTCACCAATGATGGTCTACCACTCCTCTCTTCATCATGAACGTTTTCTCGTCCACTTTTAAATAAACGTACCCATTCATGGACAACTCCTTCACTCATAACTCTTGGTCCGTACACGGCACAAAGCTCACGATGAATAGCTGCTGCAGAATATCCTTTGGCTGTAAAAAACCTTATGACAGCACGTACTTCACATTTGGCGGGGTTTTCTATTGCAGCACACATTTCAAACTGCCACAAAAACTAAACTAGTGCAGGTACGACGTTCACTCGACCACGGCTTGATGCCGACTGACCTGTTGAGTGCGTGAACGCACAGATGGCGTCGCTACTCCCCCCCACAACCCGCACTGTGACCGATCAGAGGTTACTTTCTGAACCGCCCTCGTATTAACAACAGAGATATAACTTTCACAGCTGCCTTTTAGGATAACAATGATGATGATTAAAAAATAGTGATACCACAGACAACAAGCTAACTAAACAAAATTGGCATTGAAGACAGAAATTAATGTAAACAATTTCTTTTCGTTTCTTTTATTTCTCCTTGCATTATCAAAACATAGACAATTAGGCCTAATAAATGGCATAAATTTAGAACAGGTGAAATGTCAACTTTCTAGACAGATTCTTTACATCAAAAAAAGTTTGTAATTTTGATTAGTCAGAACAATTATGTTGAAAAATAAATTTTTCTCAAGGAACCTCTTAAAAATGGAGGGTCGTCTCATATTCACGGTCGTCTTTTAGTCAGGTAAATATGGAAGAAGATATGATATCAGCTCTGACCATTACATTGTAGTATTTCAAACAGATAAATACAGGGTGAGTCACCTAAAATTACCACTGGAAACACCTCCCAAACCATAACAAACAATGAATAACCAATTCTGCAGACTGAAAATGAGGAGAGGGGCTGGTGTAACTGGTTAATACAAGACACTGAGAAATTCATGGATGTATGATTTTCAACACATACTTATGTTGTTTTAAATGGAAAACTGTATTATTTTTAGCACGTCTGAAAAAAGGAAAAGAAAAATAACTTAATCAATGCCATTGTTACATTATGAAATGTTAATTACATCCAGAGTAATTTGTAACGTAAAGTTGAAGCTTGAGTAACTCCTCAGCAGTTCAATTGTGTTATCGGACAGAACCGAATTAATTAGGGATACAAAAAGAACAGTGATGTAACGTAGGTACAGAAGAGACATGAACAGCATGTTATGTCCACATGCTAACATTTTTAATAGTCTTTTTCTCTCAAGAATACTCTATGGCACTGATTTGTTAAAAGAAAATGTAAATTAACATTAGAATGAGATTAAAGTTACAAATTTGTTTTTTGTTTTCGACTACAGAATGTAAAAGAGTGTGTCCTGACGTTTCAGGCCAATAAATGTTCAAAGTGGGCTCATCATTTCCTGCAAACATTTGCAATCTACTGCGTGATGAATGTCTTACATGACGCAGTACATCTGGTGTAATGTTGCCACATGCTGCCTCAATATAGCATTTGAGAGTTGTAGCATCGCGTTTTAGTACCTGAATAGTGTAAAATCACGTAGTCTCCTTCTGCCGCCGAGCAGTGTGTCAGCAGTGCGCAAGTAGCAGCATTATTGCATTTACTAGGCAATCTTCTATTTTAATAACGGTTTAAATTTTGTGTCGAATTGTTTGTGCTCTCTGTAGAGTAATTCAGACATTCTTCGCACAACAGTTGGATAGGGACTGCAACTGCTGTGTTCAGATGCAGGCTGAGTTGGCATCCCTTCGCTCCCAGCTTCAGGCAGTGTTGGCTTCGCTCACACAGCTTGAGGCTGTTGCCAATGGGCATCACTGTCGTGATCCGGATGGGAGTTTGTCGGGGACGGCCAGCTCGTCCCATGCATCCCCCGATCGGACTACGACTGTGGCTGCCTGGGATACTGCCCACATTGAGGCTGACCCCTCACCTGTGGTAGAGTGGGAGGTCGTCTTGAGGTGTGGCAGGGGGCGAAAGACATTCCGGAGGGCTGAACAGAAGGCCTCTCCAGTTTGTCTGACGAACCGGTTTCAGGCTCTGTCTCAGGCTGATACTGATTTTTGGCCAGACATGGCTGCTTATCCTGTTCCAGAGGTTGCCCCTCAGTCTGCAAGATCCGGGCAGTCGCAGAGGGTGGGCTTACTGGTAGTTGGGAGCTCCAACGTCAGGCGCGTAATGGGGCCTATTAGGGATATGGCAGCAAGAGAGAGCAAGAAAACCACTGTGCACTCCGTGTGCATACCAGGGGGAGTCATTCCAGATGTGGAAAGGGTCCTTCCGGATGCCATGAAGGGTACAGGGTGCATCCAACTGCAGGTGGTCGCTCATGTCGGCACCAATGATGTGTGTCGCTATGTATCGGAGGAAATCCTCTCTGGCTTCCAGTGGCTATCTGATTTGGTGAAGACTGCCAGTCTCGCTAGCGGGATGAAAGCAGAGCTCACCATCTGCAGCATCGTCGACAGGACTAACAGCGGACCTTTGGAACAGAGCCGAGTAGAGGGTCTGAATCAGAGGCTGAGACGATCTGCGACCGTGTGGGCAGCAGATACCTCGACTTGCGCCATAGGGTGGTGGGGTTTCAGGTACCGCTGGATAAGTCAGGAGTCCACTACACACAGCAAGCGGCTACACGGGTAGCAGGGGTTGTGTGGCGTGGACTGGGCAGTTTTTTAGGTTAGATGTCCTCGGGCAAGTACAGAAAGGGCATCAGCCTCAAAGGGTGCAGGGCAAAGTCAGGACATGCGGGGACCAAGGAGCAATCGGTATTGTAATTGTAAACTGTCAACGCTGCATTGGTAAAGTACTGGAACTTCAAGCGCTGATAGAAAGCACCGAAGCTGAAATCATTACAGGTACAGAAAGCTGGCTGAAGCCAGAGACAAATTCTGCCAACATTTTTACAAAGGCACAGATGGTGTTTAGTAAGGATAGATTGCATGCAACCGGTGGTGGCATGTTTGTCGCTGTTAATAGTAGTTTATCCTGTAGTGAAGTAGAAGTGGATAGTTCCTGTGAATTATTATGGATGGAGGTTACTCAACAACCAAGCTAGGTTAATAGTTGGCTCCTTTTACCGATCTCCCAACTCAGCAGCATTAGTGGCAGAACAACTGAGAGAAAATTTGGAATACATTTCACATAAATTTTCTCAGCATGTTATAGTTTTAGGTGGAGATTTCAATTTACCAGATATAGACTGGTACACTCAGATGTTTAGGACGGGTGGTAGGGACAGAGCATCGAGTGAAATTATACTGAGTGCACTATCCGAAAATTACCTAGAGCAATTAAACAGAGAACCAACTCATGGAGATAACATCTTGGACCTACTGATAACTAACAGACCCGAACTTTTCGACTCTGTAAGTGCAGAACAGGGAATCAGTGATCATAACGCCGTTGCAGCATCCCTGAATATGGAAGTTAATAGGAATATAAAAAAAGGGAGGAAGGTTTATCTGTTTAGCAAGAGTAATAGAAGGCAGATTTCAGACTACCTAACAGATCAAAACAAAAATTTCTGTTCAGACACTGACAATGTTGAGTGTTTATGGAAAAAGTTCAAGGCAATCGTAAAATGCGTTTTAGACAGGTACGTGCCGAGTAAAACTGTGAGGGACAGGAAAAACCCACTGTGGTTCAACAACAAAGTTAGGAAACTACTGCGAAATCAAAGAGAGCTTCACTCCAAGTTTAAACGCACCAAAACCTCTCAGACAAACAGAAGCTAAACGATGTCAAAGTTAGCATAAGGTGGACTATGTGTGAAGTGTTCAGTGAATTCGAAAGTAAAATTCTATGTACCGGCTTGACAGAAAATCCTAGGAAGTTCTGGTCTTACATTAAATCAGTAAGTGGCTCGAAACAGCATATCCAGACACTCCGGGATGATGATGGCATTGAAACAGAGGATGACAGGCGTAAAGCTGAAATACTGAACACCTTTTTCCAAAGCTGTTTCACAGAGGAAGACCGCACTGCAGTTCCTTTTCTAAATCCTCGCACAAACGAAAAAATGGCTGGCATCGAAATAAGTGTCCAAGGAATAGAAAAGCAACTGGAATCACTCAACAGAGGAAAGTCCACTGGACCTGACGGGATACCAATTCGATTCTACACAGAGTACACGAAAGAACTTGCCCCCGTTCTAACAGCCATGTACCGCAAGTCTCTAGAGGAACGGAAGGTTCCAAATGATTGGAAAAGAGCACAGGTAGTAACAGTCTTCAACAAGGGTCATCGAGCAGATGCACAAAACTATAGACCTATATCTCTGACGTCGATCTGTTGTAGAATTTTAGAACATGTTTTTTGCTCGCGTATCATGTCATTTTTGGAAACCCAGAATCTACTCTGTAGGAATCAACATGGATTCCGGAAACAGCGATCGTGTGAGACCCAACTCGCTTTATTTGTTCATGAGACCCAGAAAATATTAGATACAGGCTCCCAGGTAGATGCTATTTTCGTTGACTTCCAGAAGGCGTTCGATACAGTTCTGCACTGTCGCCTGATAAACAAAGTAAGAGCCTACGGAATATCAGACCAGCCATGTGGCTGGATTGAAGAGTTTTTAGCAAACAGAACACAGCATGTTGTTCTCAATGGAGAGATGTCTACAGACGTTAAAGTAACTACTGGCGTGCCACAGGGGAGTGTTATGGGTCCAACGTTTTTCACAATATATATAAATGACCTAGTAGGCAGTGTCGGAAGTGCCATGCGGCTTTTCGCGGATGATACTGTAGTATACAGAGAAGTTGCAGCATTAGAAAATTGTAGCGAAATGCAGGAAGATCTGCAGCAGATAGGCACTTGGTGCAGGGAGTGGCAACTGACCCTTAACATAGACAAATGTAATGTATTGTGAATACATAGAAAGAAGGATCCTTTATTGTATGATTATATGATAGCGGAACAAACACTGGTAGCAGTTACTTCTGTAAAATATCTGGGAGTATGCGTACGGAATGATATGAAGTGGAATGATCATATAAAATTAATTGTTGGTAAGGCGGGTACCAGGTTGAGATTCATTGGGAGAGTCCTTAGAAAATGTAGTCCATCAACAAAGGAGGTGGCTTACAAAACACTCGTTCGACCTATACTTGAGTATTGCTCATCAGTCTGGGATCCGTACCAGATCGGGTTGACGGGAGGAGATAGAGAAGATCCAAAGAAGAGCGGCGCGTTTCATCACAGGGTTATTTGGTAACCACGATAGCGTTACGGAGATGTTTAGCAAACTCAAGTGGCAGACTCTGCAAGAGAGGCGCTCTGCATCGCAGTGTAGCTTGCTGTCCAGGTTTCGAGAGGGTGCGTTTCTGGATGAGGTATCGAATATATTGCTTCCCCTACTTAAACCTCCCGAGGAGATCACGATTATAAAATTAGAGAGATTCGAGCACACACGGAGGCTTTCTGACAGTCGTTCTTCCCGCAAACCATACACGACTGGAGCAGAAAAGGGAGGTAATGACAGTGGCACTTAAAGTGCCCTCCGCCACACACCGTTGGGTGGCTTGCTGAGTATAAATGTAGCTGTAGATGTAGAGGAATATGATGTTTCATATCCTCTGGAGTTGTTGGCACATCACGGTACATGTTCTTCTTTAAACAGTGCCCCACAGAAAGAAGTCTAAAGGTGTAAGACCAGGAGAATGCGCTGTCCAATTTATGCATCCAGCATGTCCTATGAAATGCCCATTGAACATTCTGCCAAGGGTCAGCCTAGTGTTCATTCCAGAATGTGCAGGAGCACCATCGTGTTGATACCACATACGTCTACATGTTTCCAGCAGGACATTTTCTAGCAATTTTGGTAGATCATTTTGTAGAAACTCAATGTATTTTGCGCCTGTTTGGGTGCCTTCAATGAAGTGAGTACCAATGATATGAACACCAATTACTCCGCACCATATATTTACAATATTTACATTCCACGGTCACAGTTGTTCTACCTGTCGAAGCCAGCAAGGATTGTCCACAGATCAGGAATGCATATTTTGTAAATTCACTGCACCGTGATTTGTGAAAACTGCTTCATCTGTAAACAGGTAGAACTGCAACACATTTTCTGTCAATGTCCATTGACAGAAATTCACTCGATTATTAAAGTCATCTCCATGTAATTACTGATGCAGCGACACATGATACGGATGAAACTGGTGATGATGAAGTATGTGCATTACACTACTTTGACTCACTGCACTGCCTCTAGCGATGTCACGTGAACTCCTGTGTGGGTTCACGGCAACAGCAGCTAACACACCAACTGCACCTGCTTCTCCTGTGATGGGTTTGTTACAGACCTGTTTGCATGTTACGACCATACCTGTTGCATACAATTGCTTGTATATGTTTTCAAATGTGCGGCAAGTTGGATGATCTCTGTCCGTGTACCTTTCTGCATACAAACCACAGCCTGCAGCTGCATTTTGTCTACACTCGCCATAGATGAGTACCATCTCTGTCTTTTTAGAGTTAGAACAAACCATTTTCACAGTTCTTAAAACACTGTACACACTATTGTATTTGCGACCTTCTCATGTTCCTACTGTGCATACTTCTGTTCTTATTTGTGTACAGTACACTATCACAGACATCCGGTAACACATTCTGAGTACAAGGACTAATTCAGCAAGCGCTACATGCAAACTTGTAAACATCATAGTCTTCGTAAACATACCCCTACAGATCTTGTTTGTTACAACAAGCAACTAAACATGTCAACTTTACATTACAAATTACTCCAGATGTACTTAACATTTTAAAATGCAACAAACATTATCGATTAAATATTTGTTTCTATTTTCAGTTGTGCTAAAAATAATAACAGGTTTACATTTTAAAAAATGTAAGTATGTGTTGAAAATTATACTTCCGCACATTTCTCAATGGTTTGTATTAACCAATTCCACCAGTCCCTCTCCTCACTTTTGGTCTGTGGAATTGGTTATTCAGTGGTTGTTGTGGTTTGGGAGGTGTTTCCAGTGATAATGATAGGTGACTCACCCTGTATGCTAAATGCAAAAGATGAAATATAGCCCATCACCACAACAGAAGGAAGATATCAAGCGAATTTATTTACTAAAAGAAGCAACTACTAAGTGCCCGCACTCATGCAGATTAATAAAAGAACTAAAAAATGTACATCCTAAGGACTTCATAGAAGAGAAAGGGTCAAATGTTGAGAGCTATAATACAAGGCAGCAAATAAATCTATAGGAAACAAAAATATACATCGGGAAAATCAATGACTTAATATTAGGACACCAGCCATAAAAGCATCAAAGAAACAAGCAGCTTATTAAAACCAAACAAATTATAATCTTTAGAAATATACAAAAAAACATTCTGAAAGATTAATTAAAACAGCTCACGAAGATGCTTAGTAGCAGTACATTCACAATATAGGAAATGACATTCACGTACCAGTAGGCAAAATAAGAGCTTATAAAGCTCTAAAAGAATTCCTGACAAGTGAAAAAGCAAAATATTTCAATCAAACAATACAGTGAAACAAGACTGGACAAAACTTGTAACATAGTGAAAGTATACTAGAACTTGAGAGAAAAACATATCTATGGGAAGAAGCAAAAGACTATATGATAACATAGATGAACTGATGGTAGCTGCGAAACCATATAAAATAAGAAAGCATTGAGTAACAATGGAATGATTACATAGTTAATTATGTATGGAGATGCTTCATTTTAGACTATTGCATCCTCTGAACGTGCTTACGAGCAAAAGAAAAAGGCTCTAAACACAGGAGCCCACATGAGTGCAGTCTATTCCATCGATATGTCATTGTTTTACTAATATCTGTGTTTATCGGCAATTGTATGTTTAGAAGAATCATTCTCTACCCTTTTATGAGAGCAGTGGATATCTGCATTGCTGGATTATGCCCCCTTCCTCAACCCCCCCCCCCCCCCCCCCCACACACACACACACACACAAACAAATGTGTGTTTCTGTCCATGTTTTCATAAATTACTGTTATGTCCAAAGCCAGTACAGATGTAATACACGTGATGCTGGTTACTGACAAATAACTAGCCTATGCTGTCTATCAAAGAATGTAGGAAATGTTATATCCCATTTTATAGTTGGGAGTACAGATACAGTGGTAGATTTACAAAAGATGTCTAGAGAAGAGTGCAGATTCTTTAATTGTAGTATGTGGCACAGTAGAATGGGTAGGCTGTATCCAATTAAAAACAAGTAGCCTAAAGGTCCAGAGACTAAATAATGCTGCTCATTCTCCAATAGTGTCTTTCAATGTGGTTTTCCTTGTTGGTCTGTGGTGGCAGGAGAGTTATGAACAAATAGCTCCCAGTTTCACTAACAAGGAGACGGCAGGACCGTGGGGTTGGGGATTTGTCCGAAATTTTGTGTGGTGAAAGAGGACCCCTAACACCTCACGTGGTTAAAATATTAGGACGCACTACCCGGAAAATCCCGGGAAAAATTGATCCAAAGTTTCTTAGGTTCCCTATGGGTATAAAATGTTATTCCATTGCCAAGCCGCCATCTGGCCTAGATGGTTAGGGCTCTAACTCTTACGCCAGAGGTCTCGGGTTCTATTCCTCCTCTGGCACTTTTATTTTTTTTCTTCTTCTCTTTCATTTTCTTCTGTTATTCCAACAATTATTCAGAAAGTTTCCCAAACCTACATTACCTTTAACAAATTAGTTACATTATTGAATAAAAATTATTTTATTTTTGTCCAACAACACAATTCATGGCATTGGGTTTTCCACTTTTCCATTGTAAAGTATATGAGGAGAAACATTGGGTTTTTTAATCAGAATAACAAAGTTGATTGGGAAACATTCAACTTTTATGCATATAATAATTATAAACAAGAACTGCAGTGGTAATTATCATAAGAACAAACAAAGCAATAAGTTTTGCGACATATTGTGCAACATATAAAAGCGGATTTTTTTACAATCACAGGCTGTTTGCAATAAATCTGTACAAAAACATGCCCCATTAACATTTACGAAAATGTTTCAAGTTTCTGATAATTTTGAGGCAAACCAGGCATATTGAATCATGTCTCGGAATATTGATGACGATAATTGATGGTGAATCATAGAATGAATTTTTATACAATCTTCCCGGGAATTAATTTCACGATACTCCTGTAACAATGCACTGCAATTCTGAAAGCGCTTTATGAAATTTTTAACTTGCCTGTAAAAGCAAACATCACAAGGTTGCACCAAAGAAGTGCATTTTGGAGGTATGACTTTTACAGACCAAGTTGGCATATTTTCGTCATCTTGAAAAATTGCATCATATATCTCAAGATTCATTTGACCTCCCCATGAGTCAATGAGAAGTAAATATTTATTCTCCCCGATGTAAGATTTTAAACATTTCCAGAGAAAATCCATGTATAAAACTTTTGTTAATTTTCCGGACTTCGATGATGTTCGTATAAGTATTGGCATAGCCATCTATAAATTTGTGAACTCGAGATCCGAAATGACCGGTCGCTTCTTGAAGCATATGAAGACATGTGGGAGGCAGTTTTCCGAATAATGTTATTGAATATTGTGCGGTGTACGAATGCATCACTTTATTCAAATCCGACTTTTTCACAAAAACTGTTTTACTCCCTTTTTCAGTGAGAGTCCTGTTGAAAACAGATTGATATTGGCAACCTGAAACAATAGTATTTTTAATATTAAACAATATTCGAATGTGTATGTAAATACCTTTTTCTATACTTAAATTGGAATTGATATATTTTACATTGGTAAAAACATTTTGTACGCAGAAAACATGTATTTATCTGTTTGGTCAGTATTTATCACATAATCCTCATGGTATTGAGGGATTAAATGGCACGTCTGCCGACGCAAGGTCTCTGCAGATGCCTTGATGTCCTCCATTGACGCCGCTTCTTTTTACGAAACCAGTTTCGTGATCTTGTGTTGTGAAATTCTGTGCTTCTGTTGAAAGGCCATAACCTATCGATCAGACGCCTTGAATTTGAAATCGATGAATTGTGCATCTGCAGCCAATGCCCAATGCTGTAAATTTCTTGTTGTGACTTGGGTTGTTTTGGGGAAGGAGACCAGACAGCAAGGTCATCGGTCTCATCGTATTAGAGAAGGACAGGGAAGGAAGTCGGCCGTACCCTTTGAAAGGAACCATCCTGGCATTTGTCTGGAGCGATTTAGGGAAATCTCGGAAAACCTAAATCAGGATGGCCGGAGGCGGGATTGAACCGTCGTCCTCCCGAATGCGAGTCCAGTGTCTAACCACTGCGCCACCTCACTCGGTGTTGTGACTTGCTGATAATGCTGTCTTGCTTCCACAAAATGGCCTTAGGTCCACGAATCTATCGCCTCAAATTTATCCATTCGTGTACCACCACTTTTAATATCTCTCTCCCATTGTGAAAGGTATTCATTTCTCTTCAATTGGCGGCATCCTTTTATTTGCAATGTCGCCAAGGACCATGTGGGGTGCGCTTTGGCAATATTCACGACTTTGACTTTGTAGGCAATGGGAATCATGTCACTTTAAAATCTTTATGGTGACGGTTTATATTTGTCTGGAGACGAATCACTTTGTTGCACTTCGAACTGTTCGTCATTCTCCTCACTTTCTTCGCAATCCTTATGAGCATGAATTAATTCCTCTTCAGTTACAAATGTGTTTCCACCCAAAAGTTCCAGTGTATTATTATAAAGTTCTCCGGCCAATAACATAGCATCGCGAGGGACCTCTTCCGAAGATGTCGATGCTATTAAATTATTTTCCGTCAACAGCTTTTCATAATACACCACTGCGTCCTTCAATTGTAATTTTGATAGATCACTATGAATGGATTCTTCAGTAATTTCTGCTCCTGTCCCAGATGAGCCAGCAACTTCTTCAGTCAACATGTTTAACCTCAGATTGGAATAACATGTTGATAGTAGAAACAGGCACGTCTGTTCATGACGAAATCGAAAAACAAACTGCCGCTTACCTCTCATGGTTCGTGCACAGTCCTACGTGCAGATGACCATTATAATCCCAAGGGGACCCTTACAAAGCCCCTTTAAACCTTGAAACCCCATAAAACGAAATAGAACAACAAGCACAAATATTTTTCAATGAATTAAAAACTTTATGTTCTTGAGCTAAAATAATGTTTTAAAAATAATGTAGGTTTGAGAAACTTTTTGAATAATTGGTGGAATAACGAAAGAAAATGAAACAGAACGAAAATAAAAGTACCGGAGGAGGAATCGAACCCGAGACCTCTGGTGTAAGAGTCAGAGCCCTAACCATCTAGGCCAGATGGCGGCTCGGCAATGGACTAACATTTTATACTCATAAGGCACCTAAGAAACTTAAGATTGATTTTTCTTGGGATTTTCCAAGTAGTGCATCCTAATATTTTAACCACATGAGGTGTTAGGGGTCCTCTTTCACCACACAAAATTTTGGACAAATCCCCGACCCCACGGTCATGCGGTCTTCTTGTTAGTACATGAAGTTTCTTTCAGCCTACCCAACACCTCTTTAAAAAAAAGATTGCTAGATTCTGAAGGTATTGCTGATGTAGTAATCCTGGAATATGAATGTGGCAGCCAGGTGCAATATTAAGCCATCAATATTTTGGGGTGTTAGTAAAAACAGCTGTGATACTTTTAATCAGGGGCAAATAAGGAGTAGAATATTAGAGAATAACAGAGCAGAATATTGATGTGCAATGACACAGACATGGGAAGTGGATTTTCCAATATGGTATCGGTATCCCAGTCAGTCTAGTCACCTTTCCTCTGTTGGATATACAGTCATAAATTATAACTTCCAGACAATTACTTTCAAAAACATAACTGCCTCCAATTAGTTTTATGGTTTTATATACCATACCTTTATTTTTCTCATGAAGTACGCTATATTATCCACTAGGCTCTCACTTGAACAACTTTCTCTCTACTGATGTCTCATTTTCAGTTCTCTTGAAATAACTGAAAAGTGGAGAAGCAGACCTAATTTGTCTTCTACTGGTGGATGTTGAGTGAATACAAAGTGGGGTGCACTCACATTTTGTAACAGTTTTGATGAAAAAAAAATGTTGAGGTAAAGTCATTGTGGTATGCAATACATTCTTTTTTTTTTTTTTTTTTGCACACATCTAGTTCCGCAGGACCAAATTGAGGAGCAAATCTCCAAGGTCATGGAATGTGTCAGTAAATGAAATTGCAACATAAAAGTAATAACAGATACAATAAAATGTTTATGAACCCAAAAAAGACAAGCCATAAGTTTATGTAAATACAATCAACAATATAACACAGGAATCAGCTTTATTTTTCAAGGAACTTCTCGAGAGAATAGAAGGAGTGACCCCTGAGGAACCTCTTCAGTTTTGATTTGAAAGCACTTGGATTACTGCTAAGATTTTTGAATTCTTGTGGTAGCTTATTGAAAATGGATGCAGCAGTATACTGCACAGCTTTCTGCACAAGAGTCAAGGAAATGCAATCCAGATGCAGATTGGATTTCTGCCTAGTATTAAGTGAGTGAAAGCTGCTAATTCTTGGTAATAAGCCGATACTGTTAACAAGAAATGACAGTGAAGATGATATAAAATGAGATGCTAATATCAGAATACCAAGACTAATGAACATTACACGACTTACTGCCCAAACCACCTTGTTTCTGGGCCAGAAATATCCTTTGAGAATGGGAAGAGTTACCACAAAATTTAATACCATACAACATTAGCAAATGAAAATAGGCAAAGTGGACTACTTTTTGTGTCAAACTATCACTTGCTTCAGATACTGTTTGAATAGTAAAAATGGCAGCAATAAGTCTTTGAACAAGATCCTGAACGTGGGCTTTCCACAACGGTTTACTATCTGTCCAAACACCTAAAAATTTAAAATATTCAGTTTTACTAACCATATACCCATTCTGTGACATTTTAACATTATGTTTTGTTGAATTGTGTGTTAGAAACTGTAAAAACTGAGTCTTACTGTGATTTAGCATTAGTTTATTTTCTACTAGCCATGAACTTATGTCAAGAACTGCACTATTTGAAACAGTGCCAACATTGCCCACAACATCCTTTACTACCAAGTCATCAGCAATATTTTAGAACCACCTGTAGTACTAGAGGGCATATCATTTATATAAATAAGGAACAGGAGTGATCCCTGGGGCTACCCCTCCATTTAAGTGTGCCCCGCTTGTACCCCACATCATAGCCATACTCAGTACTGTGGATAATGACCTTTTGTTGTATGTTGTTAAAGTAAGAGGTGAACCAATTGTGAGATACTCCTTGTATTCCATAACCACCCAACTTCTAGCACAATATTTTGTGATCAACACTATCAAATGCCATAGTTAAAGCAAAAAAGATGCCTAGTGTTCAAATCTTTTGTTTAATCCATCCAGTACTTCACAGAGAAAAGAGAATATAGTATTTTCAGTTGTTAAACCACTTCTGAAACCCAACTGTGCATTTCATAGCAAATATTGTGAATAAAATGATCAATTATCCTTACATACACAGCTTTTTCAAAAACTTTAGCAAACACTGTTGGCATAGAAATAGGTCTAAAATTGTCCCTTTCTTCCTTTTTTACTCAGTACTTTAAATGTTCAGGAAACTGACCATTCTTAAAGGAAAAATAACAAATATGGCTAAGTATAGGGCTACCATGTGCAGCTCAGTATTTTAATGTTCTGCTAGGTACTCCATTCCATCCATGAGAGTCCTTCGTCTTTCAGTGATTTGGTTATTAACTCAGTCTCCCCTTTGTCAGTATCACAGAGGAGTATTTCAGACATCAGTATCAGAAAGGCATTTTCCAAGACAGTTATATGATTTTCCTGTAGAATCTATGTTTTTATTTAATTCACCAGCAATTCTCAGAAAGTGATTGTTAAGTGCTGTACACATATCTGACTTAGCAATAACAGAAATATTTTCACTACAAACTGACTTTATATTGTCAGCCTTGTACTGCTGACCAGACACTTCCTTCACAACTGACCATATGGTTTTAATTTAGCCGTGTGATTTAGCTATTCTATTTGTGTACCACATATTCTTTGCCTTCCTAATAAAAGTTTTAAGCACCTTACCTTTGTAATGGACTACTGTAGCTCGACTGAGACTACTTCTAACATTTTGATATAATTCCCACTTTGTTCTACATGATACCCTTATCCAACTAGACAGGTACCCAGGCTGCCTTTTACTGCTAGTGCCCTGCTTAGAAAGTTCTAGTGGAAAGCAACTTTCAAAGAGCATCAGAAATGTGTTAAGAAATCATTATATTTGTCATCTCTGTTATCGCCACTATCAACATCCTGCCACTCTTGTTCCTTAAAGAGGTTTAAAATACTCTCTATTGCAGTTTGATTAGCTTTTCTACATAGTTTGTAATTATAGTACAAAAACCTTTTGGTGTTAAAATTTATGCATCATGATTTTGAAATGATATTCACCCTTTTACTAAAAGAATGCCCATCCAGAAATGAAGAATCAATAAAAATATTGTCTGTGGATATGCTACTGTTCCCCTGTACCCTGGTTGGAAAAAAATACAGTCTGCATCAGATCATATGAATTTAGGAGGTCTTCCAACATCCTTTTTCTTGCACAATCACATACAAAATTAATATTGAGGTCACCACATATAACTAATTTTTGGTACTTCCTGTAAACCAAGAACCCTCTCTAGCTGAGCAGAAATGCTCTGAAGTCAGAGTTAGGGATCCTATAAATAATAACAATTAGACATTTAGTTTTACTAAATTCAACTGCCCCTGCAAAACATTCAAATACCTGTTCAGTGTGGTGCTGTGAAACATCTACGGACTCAAATGGAATACTGTCTTTTACATACATGGCAACTGCCCCACTCTTCAAAGAACTCCTTGAGAAACAGCTAGTTAATCTGTATACTGGTACAGAAAGGCTCTAAACTGCCAAATTATCAACTTGTTCAATTATTTTATATTTATGGCCTATGAATGAGAGTTATCCTACAAAGCAAGGAAAAGAAGTCTTCTATTAGTCACACTGAAGAAGATATGAGATTATTTAGTTTGTCTTCTATCTTGCAGTTACTTATTTTGTTACCTATCATTTTATTGCTCACAAGATGATTGAAAGAGAGAACCACAGAGCAATCTTCCTCCGTGAAACAATATGGGAAAAAGGAATTTAGTATTCTGAACAAACTGGTACTTGTCTTTGCTTTCTATTAAAATCTTAAATTAGCAGTTGTTGGTCTTTTTTTTTGTTAGAACATGTTATTGATTGTTTTGGTGTTTGGACCTGTTCTGTTATATTCCACTGTCTATATTCTGTACCTTCTCTGCACCATATCTTAAACCTAACTGCCTTCAATATTATTGTGTTCTTAAACTTGCTCAATAACTTTTTTCATTTTTCTTGCCTCTTCAAGGACACACCCAGCTCCAGAAAAAGATTTGATTTGTCCTTTTGTGCAATGTGTCAGATATGATGAGTTTCTGTGTGTGAGCAGTTATGTGTAACATTAGAATATGTTGTAATATTGCAATAAAGTAATTCTTTCAGATCTTGTTTTAAGGGCAATAACAGGTTTTGCATATTCTTGCTTCAAGTATGTTGAATTTCACCTAGTCTAAAAATTTTGGCACTGAGTCCAAGCAGTTATCTAATATTACTGTAATGACCAAAGGCAGGAGAAGAGACAGTGATTAGTAAGACTGGTTATTGTCCTGGAATTCAAATTGACCTATCAAGAAGTCAAGAAAGAGTAACTTCGTAACTACTGATGTGTAGAAGGTAAGCTTGTTGATGTGCTTTTCAAAGAGTAATGTGTGCAACAGTAGGTTGGTTTCTATTGACCAAATGAAATTAATGGATGTCAGTTCCTAGAACTCCCATTCTTGTAAGACTATGAAAACCATATAAACAAGTGTTCCAGAGATTGAGATTAAGTTCTATGGCACTGGATGAGAAAATTAATGAAAGTTACACAACAGTATAATTATTATTACCTGATAATGTTAATCAGCTGAGAGAAGAATTCAACTAAGTAATTATAATATATTGATGAGAGCACTCAACTTTCTAAAATGTGCATGCACATGCTTGCATCCACCCACCCAAACACACACACAAACACACACACACACACACACACACACACACACACACACACACACACTTATAATGATAATTATACATGTTACTTTTAAACTCAAGAGAAATAAAAATAAATTGATGCAAAAGTCAATGACAAATAAAAGTTATATGTATCTGATGATTCATTTATGAAAAGCACATTAAAATTCATCAGTACCATTTACAGGAATATGTGGAATTACACTATTCACAGACATAAAAATAATTTCACGACCACTAAAATCAAAGCAGTTGTTAATAACTTCCTACAACTTCTTTTTGGTGACACTGCAAAAGGTAAACAGCTAAAAACATAGAATATCAAAATCCAAATACTGAACCTATTTGTTCCCAACATTGGAACAATTACCCCCACCACCACCATACGATCTTCTACATAAGACTTCTGTAATACACTTTTTACATCCTGCAACCCCTAATCACATTATCTACTCTATGACTCTTACCCTTAAGACTGGCTCCAATTCTAACCTGCCCCATGAATTCTGCCAATACCAAATATGACAATTCCACCCACATCACACTTTGTCAAAGAGAGGCCGTTTATAGCATGAATGTGATCTAATAATACAGCTGTAAGTTTTGGTGACCATTTCGTAATCTCCAAGCAGCCAGTCAGAATGACAACCTCATGCAAACTATATCATTGAACCCAATATCAATTAGCTAGGCATGTTGTGGAAGGTTTCAGAGCCTGTTTCACTGTGTGTATCATCTGTACACCACTGCCTCTACACTCAGATATTACAACAGACTCACCTACATTCTCTGCCCACTTCCTACATACCTCAACTTAATTTATCAACGTTTCTCCATTCTTGGTATATGAGAACTGAAGAATGAACTTTGGCTAGAATTTCAAATGTTCTAGAACTTCTAATTGCTTCAACTTATGCCAACTAAAGGTGGAAAAAAAAAAAAAAAAAAAAAAAAAAAAAAAAAAAAAAAAAAAAAAAAAAAAAAAAAACCGAAAAGAAAAAACAAATGAAAATGTTATGTAAAACTTATTTAATTACTCACATAGCTGAACAAGAGCATGCATTGGTCCAACACCACCTAACAAACTTGGAAGCTGGTTCTTCTTTATGTCTTGTAACCATTCTGATAAAACAAATGCCAGCAGCTTGTCAAATCCAAGCAGTCTTCACATCACATGTCAAACAAGGAAAAGAGAGAGCATAATTTTATGTGAAAAGGTGTGCCGATAAATAAATTTAAATCAAATATTCCTCACAAGCTTACCCATGTCTGTAAGATATCCTCTTCAATCGCAGTTCTGAAGAATTAAGCTGGCCTAATCCCATCAGAAGTCCCGCAAGAGGTCCATGTGTCATGTCAACATGTTTCCCATGGTAATCAAGACGAATGGGGACTTCTGGTGTGAACGTAAAACTCCTGTAACGAAAAATATGTTTAAGTGCATAGAAATTTAATGATGTCATAGAATGCACACTGACTTATCACATGAGATATGAATCTACAGCTAGGTTGAGTTAAACTTTCATGTCTGATTTTTACTTGCAGCATAGAGAAATTATTTACCACTGTGGCAGTCAGCTACAGGGAGTAGTACATTCTTATTGCAACAAAGGATTGCTTCTTCCACAACTACTAAACAAATTAAAAAACAGAACTGTCATAGAGCATGCTCCATCAGCTGAAGTATTAAAATGACAGACTTTTCAATTTTTTTTGTTTCAAATTAAGAAAATAGAGACAATTACGGGAAAAGTGATGAATACCAAAGCATGGCAAAGACCTGAGGCAACTCACCATACCATGTGACTGCATAAAGGAACCATTTATCTGTAGTGATTTAGAGAAGTCAAGGAAAACCTAAATCTGGATGGCCAAATGCAGATTTGAACCATCCTCCTCTTAAATATGAGCCCAGTGTGGTAACCACTGCACCACCTTGCTCAGTCCAAGAGCCTCATCCCCGTGTCACACAATGCTTCACCACAGCAGTGTGTGGTGGTTGCTGAAGCTTTCAGGGAGCTTACAGTTACAGGGAACTATTGGTGCTCTCTAGTTCCCAGCTCAGGAACAATGGGTCTGCCAAACCCATACTCAGCCACAAGACTGAACTTTCATGTGCGCCTGATGTTTGGGAAAACAGAGGAGGCACGTGTGGTTTATCTGAATTTTCTCATGGCAAGAACTACCTGCTATCCCCTTTCCCTAACTCTCCCAAAAACAAACAGAAAATGTGCTAGTAATGGACCAAACAGAATTGAGCTGCTCGGGGGGAACACAATGGCAAGCGCCATCGCCGCGTATTTTGCGGTAGATGGCTAATGATACCGCTTGTGGGATGCACAATGCAGTAAACTTACTAGTAGTTCTAAATTCACTCAACAGATGTCAGGGCAGAACTTAATGGTAAGAGCCACTCTCCGTCTGTTGCGGAAACATAATGGTAAGTGACAGAGAGAATGGCGGCAAATAAAAACATCTCCGAGATTATGGCAACAGTGAACATGGCAGAAGACGAGGAATATATTTCCAATGATACTAATATCTTCGAGAGGGATCCAGAATACATTCATAACAATTCCGATGACTCAGAGGTATGCTATTTTGTAAATATACTGTCTTTAGTACATTTCACGAACATAATGGTAAGTGCCTGTACATACCATTATGTTCATGAAGTACGTTAATTTTGAGGTTATTTTAGAATGGCTACATTTTTTTGACATTTTTTTCAACAAGTCGGCTAAGAAGAATCCATTGCTTGTATATAATATGAAAAGAGAGGATTTCTATCAAATACGACACTCTACAGAAGCGTTTGTCTTCAGAAAGAAGACAGTTGATGGTCGAGATGTCAACCTAAGGAAAGTATGTAGGTGGAAGGTGACCTCCGAATATCCATCATCTTTATTCATCAGCGAGACATTTTGTCATGACATTTGGCATGAAATAAGCTTCAGGAAACCTGGAAGGCAAGGACCAGTTCCTATGCTTCGACTTAAATACAATGGGCCAAGACTTATTGAAAAGAAGAAATTTGTTGACGTCCTGTTGCTCCTAAATTTCATACCTCCTGTCCACCGTGGATTTTTCCTGTCACTAAAGCCAACAGTTTTGGATGAAAAAGACATTAGTAATGAGAGTGATGAATGATTTTGCAGTTTAAGTAAAGTGTCGAAGACTTACTGTAAAATTTATTATGTTATGTTCTATCACTCTGTGTTGGTAATGGTGTACAGTAATGTAATAATTTTTGAATATTTCATTTGTTTTAGTCAGTTCTGAGTTTCATTTATGTATGTATAGTAGAAGATAGATGTTAGAATCGCTACAGAATAAAAGGACTGTTAAAAAAAAAAATATTCAGATTTGCAGATCAATTGAAACTTTAGATGTGCTTATCTCGAAACTGTGATTTTGGCGCTTACCATTTTGTTCCCCCGAGCAGCTCAATTATTAACTGAGATCAATTAAGTAAAACTTTTGTTCCCAACAAGAATTAACAAAATTAACAGTAAAAGAAGATTTGAATGGAATGAAATTAGTGACTGATAGGACAGCTTTTCAACGTGAGTGATGGTCTGTCCTCTCAATAACTATTTAGTGCAGCTGTAATTCGACAGAGCCATTTAACAAGAAAATAATAAAACAGCTTACCGGAAGAATATTGGTGGAGGTGGGGGCCTGTTATCTATAGCAAAGCTGGGATTTACAGAGACCACTTTCTCTGACAAATATCTTCCTGGTTCATCTTCAAGTTGTATAAGTGGGGCCTGAGGCTCTGGCTTTGGCTCAGCACTGCTACCTTCAACATTCACAGTCATCACAGGTGCCTGGTGTGTCGGAGTGCTATGTCTGGGTGTATGCCCCTGACTTCCATCATCTGCCAAGTATGAAAACAAATGAGTCATTATACAGTGATGTACTATAGTTTAACCATAAAGTAATAAGTGTGAAGAAAAATATGTTGTAGAACTTCATACCATACTATTTACAGAAGAATTTCTTGCAAAGTAGTCTGCCTAAAAGCTCAAGCAAAACTATTTTGTAGTAACATTAATTTTCAGTTTCTCATGAGAAATTCTTGAAAGTGGCAAATAAAAGACATTACAGCATGCCACTCAAAATTAAGATCACATATGACTTCACTACACCTAAATGGAGTACAATTTCTCCTGATTCATCAATTTACTCTTATTCGAAATTGCATGATTGATATCAACTAATCAAATGTATACATTTGTTCTAAATTATATTAAAATAAAAAATTCGTATCCACTTATGACTTTTCATGCAGCAGTCATGATGATAAACTTATAATAAGACAGTTGCTGTAGTCGCTGTATGTGGTGCACTGAATATCTGATGCTATTTATTCACAAGTATGAAAGTATTGAGAAAGTTAAGTGCTTTGTAGTGTTCAAAAAGGTGCACAAACCTTATAAACGATTTCTTAGACCTTTTAGATCTCGCATTAAAATTTACATTTGGGCAACAATGTACAGTGACGATCAGCAAAAATTATCAACACATCATAACATTATACATTAATGATCTATAAATCAATATAAATGCCCCATCAGTTTTATTTGCAGGTGACACAACTGTATTAATTGAGGAACACGAGCCAGAAACTATCCCTGTCTGCATCATCAATAGAAAAGGCCATTTAGAAACACGGTTTCATCTCAATCTTAATCTTGAACATCCCAAAAACCCATGTGATCCAGTTCAGAACAAAACAGTCAACATCCCACAATATTAAAATAAACCATAAAAATCAAAATCCAGAAGAAGTGTATTCTGCAAAATTTTTAGAATTAAATCTACATATGAATTTAAATTGGAACAAACATGTGGAATATCTCATAAACAAACTATGCAGCTTTGCATCTGCAGTACAAATACTGGCAAATTCCACTAACAAGGACACAAGGAAAATTGCATGCTACAGCTACCTCCAGTCAGTTATAAGGTACAGTACTGTTTTTTGGGGAAATGTGAGTAACTTAATGTGCATACTGGAATTACAGAAAAGAATTATTAGAAACATGTTCTGTGAAGCCAAGGATACCATACCACCCACTGTCTAAAAATCTGAAACAGTATCCTCCCTGTATACCTACAATATTATCATTTTTTTTGCATACCAATTTAGAATTATGCAAGAAGAACTGCTTTGATCACACTTATAACACAAGAAATAAAGGAAATTTTATGCTCCCAGCTTTAAACTTATATGTTCAGACTCCTGAGTAAATGGAAATGTAAATTTATAACAAATTAAAAGCCAAGAACATTTTGAGTATGAATCTAGATTCACTGAAAAGAAAGGTTAGCATATGTATGCCATGAGACAAATAAATCACAATTCACAATTGGCTTGGTTACTAGCATATCATACAAGAGCAAACACAATCATAAAAAGAAAAACTGTTGATTGCACTGCTCTGTACAAGACACCATACAAAAGTATAAAAAAATTACATGACTCAAAAGTACATCACTAATGGCAAACTTTGGTTTTTTTTTTAGATTATTTAAACAAATAGGCTAAAACTACAAAGCATTGTTAACTGCAACAACAATGACAAACTGTAGTGTGAAAGGTGAATAGAAAACTTTGATTTGTCAAAAGTGTAGTACCATGTATTGATATCGCCCCTTGAGTGTCATGGAGTTGGCAAATGGAATTGCAAGTTTCCGTTAGATGCCAATAGCAGTCACACAGGATCTGGCAGACCCAATTATGCCTGACCACTGAGCCACACCCCCAGCAGTTCTGGACTACAAATAGTGCCCTTTGCTGCCGTGATACAACAGGAAAGCCAGTGGCAGGTGCTTAGCCCACTAGCACTTGGAGCCTTTTCATTACAACACCAACATTTGTGCTTATTACAGCAAGCCTCTTCCTTGTTGATGTTATGAGCTGGACTCTACTTCTTGTTGCATTACTTGTAATGAGTCTTTGTATGCTTGAAGAAATACAAGTTACACAAATCATGAGTTTACTGTGTTAACGTATTCACTAGTCATTTCTGCCGCTGTTCAGCTTTCTTATGACGATAGTTACCGCACCACTCTGTAACCCACCTCTCCTTACTGATGTGTACAAAACTGTACACAACAGGAAGGATTCTGGCAACTGTAGTCCATCCCTTAAAGAACCTGCATACACAATGTTAAGTGGCCTTTTCTAGAATACTAATTCTGTGTTGGAGTATTTATCAGGTCAGCCTGATAGAGGATATACAAAAGAATTCTGGGAAAATGTGTAACTGATATTTATTCACTACTGTCACTAAACAAGAATAGCCAGAGGATAAATGTAAGACTGAATAAGCATGCATCATGAGGAGAGAGATAGTTTCCACCTGCAGGAAAATTAAAAAGACCTTTGAAGAAAAGTGAAGCAGCTGCCTGGATATCAAGAGCTCAGATGAAAAACCAGTACTGCACAACGAAGAGAAAGCTCAAAAATGGAAGGAATACACAAAGAGTATATAATTGAAAGACAGAGCACTGAAAATGGAGACAAGGCCTCTGGAGTAGACAACAGTCCCTCAGAATTATTGAGATCCTTGGGGGGAGCCAGCCATGATAAAATTATTCCACACTGTGTGCAAGTTCTAGGAAACCAAATACTCTCAGCCTTAAGGAAGAATGTAATAATTCCAGTTCCAAAGAAGGAAATTTCTGACAGCTGTGAGTATTAAAGAACTGTTAGTTTGGTAAGTCATGGTTGTGAAACATTGACATGGATAATTTACAGAAGACTGGAAAAGATGGTGGATACCAACCTTGGGGAATATGAGTTTGGGTTATGGAAAAAGGAAGGACCATATGATGCCATGGCTGACCTAATGAGTTATCCTAGAAGATATAATTTGTAACTTTTGAGAAAGCTTTTGATAATTCTGACTGGGCTATACTCTTTTAAATTTTGAAGGCAGCAAGGAATAAAGTATTGTGCGTGGAAGGTTATTTACAACTTGAATGGGAGATGGAAAATGACATGCAAAAGCAATTGAACAGAATGGATCTTGTCAAATGATTGCAAGATGAATGTCAAGAAAACCAAAACTAAGATAACGGAATGTAGTTGCAATAAATCAGATGATCTGAGGGAATTAGCTTAGGGAATGAGACATCAAAAGCAGTACATGAATTTTGCTATTTGAGCAGTAAAATTTTGGTTGAAGCAGTGAAGATATAAAATGCAGATAGGCAATAGCAAGAAAAGTATTTCCCAAAGAGGAATTTGTTAACACCTAATGTAAATTTAAATTTTAGAAAGTCTTTTCTGAAAGTATTTGTCTAAAGTATAGCCTTATATGGATATGAAATGTGGATGATAAACAGTTCAGACTAGATGAGAATAAAAACTTTTGAAATAAAGTGCTATAGAAGAATGCTGAAGATTGGACAGATATATAAACTGCTGAGCTGCTTCTGAGCAGCCTTTGGACCACTTGTACAACAACAATAGGACACGTCAGAGGCAATATATTGGGTGTAACCTATTTGGAGGAACCATCCTAGCATTGGTTTGAAGTGGTATAGGAGGAATTACAGCTCATTGTGGATTCTGAACCACTGTGCAACTTGATCATTTTTCACATTAACATATTATTGTCACAGGTCATAGAAGTCGTAAAAGATCATACCTAAACTGGGACTTTGTCCAGATAGGTGTACACATAATCTAGACATATACCTGCTGAACATATAAAGTGCACTAATACTGTCAAAGAGTGTCCTTGAATTTTCAGATGAAGATGTGATATGAGGAGAAATAGTAATAGTACAGGAGAAACTGAATACCTGGATAACACATCCCAAAACTGACTTTAAATGAGGAATTCAGAACCATGGAAATAGTTATTAACACCAAAGAAATACATACTGACATCTTTCTACTAGCGACCCAGCTCATCGTCGGCTGATACTCGTATCCGAGTTTTCATTTCTCTCCTGAGATTTCCTTTGTCACGGTTCAGGCATGGAAGTGTCGTTGATGGCTTAGCAATCCAATCCTAGCATGGAAAAGGCGGCCACAGACATTACAGCTGATGGAAGGTGGAGGACGTGGCTGAGCCTGGAGGAGTTTATGTCTCCGGCGTTTGTCATCCTCCATTCTTCGACGTTCCAGCTCAAAGTTTTGAAGAGCATTTGAGGTAACTGAGTGCCAGCGACTTCGGTCTTCTGCTATTGTGGACCAGTTACTCGGATCGATGTTCAAGTTTTTCAGATTTTCTTGTACTGATCCTTATAACGTTTGAGAGGGGCACCTCGTGGCCTTTTACCTGTGCTCACTTCGCTGTACAGCATTTGGCGTGAAAGTCTGTCATTTTTCATCTGCTGGACATGTCTGACCCATCTGAGTTGATGCCCAATGATAAGAGCTTCCATGCTATACATTTTTGCTTTCTCAAGAACAGCCATGTTGGATACATACTGACATCTTTCTACTAGCGACCCAGCTATAATCAACCTAAATAACAAAAATATTGAAGACAAGCAAATTTTACCTGCAGCTAAATGATGGCTGAAACATAGCCACACTTTCAGATCAGATAACCATACATCTGAAGCTTTTGCTCTTTTTTTCATTTTAGCACCAAAGCATGGGGAATGCATCAGGTTGAGAAAGAATGTGGGAGAGGTATGAAGACGACATGCAGAGTTTTAGAAGGAAGTAGAGATGGAGACAGATGGCTCTCACTGGTTGTCGTAAATGTTGATAAAGCTGATAACAACAGCTGAAGCACAGTTTGAAAAAGAAAGCAACAGTATAACACTATGAAGGAAAAAAAAATAGATTGTGAGTAGTATGGACGAAGAGAGGGTAACTAAGAATGGCAATTAGTGGAGGTTTAGGCCAGGGATTTGGAGAAACAGGGAGTTTATAGGAGGGATACTTCTAAGGACCAGGGACTGTTGGGGCAATGGTATTAATGCTGAAGTTGATGCAGATCAGGTTAGCCAGCCATTCACAGGATCAGGGGATGTATTACAGGGACAATTCTAAGCATCTGAGACTGTGGGGGTGGTCCAAATAGTATGAGAATTGAAACAGCTGTTTCAGTTGCCAGTACTGCTAGGTAACAAATATTTGGTAATGTGGTAATATGACCGGAAATGTTGTGAATGATTTCATTAGGAGCTGACTGTAAGGTGTATAGTTAGCCCACAGGGAAATGGCCCATAGGGTGCAACAGTGACTAGAATATTGCACAGGCTTATTTGACAATGTAGCTGACATTTCTAGTTCTGGGTGGTACTGATTGGTGAAGGGACTATTGGCTGCTGGCTGGTTAACAGAGCAGACAAGGGTTAGCTGAGGTTACAGTGTAGTGCTCAAATGATGGGCGAGTGTATCGAACAGGTTTTGTGTTTGAGTCTTCTGCAGAGAAATGACCTGTGGATGCAGAGGTTGGGTGAAGGAATGGCTTAGGAATGAATTAGAATATTGTATAAATTGGGTGGACAACTGAACACCATGTGGGGAAGTGAGGGACGAATTTGGGTAGAATATCCCTCACTCACTCACTCACTCACTCACTCACTCTGTTGAAATTATGTTGCTGGAGCAAGACAATGCTGAAAAATTGGAACAAGCTTGTAACTACTCTACTTTATTACAAGGGACACAGACAAGAAATAATAATTAAAATAACATAATGATGACATGTTAAGTTGCAGACAGGAACACCGAAAAGACACTACACATTAGGTTTCAGACACAAACTTCATCACACACACACACACACACACACACACACACACACACACACACACACACACACACACACAGATCTCTGCCCAAACTCTTTGCCTCTGTATATGTCTGCTTGTGTCTGTATATGTGTGGATGGATATGTGTGTGTGTGCGAGTGTATACCCGTCCTTTTTTCCCCTAAGGTAAATCTTTCCACTCCCGGGATTGGAATGACTCCTTACCCTCTCCCTTAAAACACACATCCATTCGTCTTTCCCTCTCCTTCCCTCTTTCCTGACGAAGCAACCGTTTGTTGCGAAAGCTTGAATTTTGTGAAGTTTGGTACAGATTTATTGATGACATCTTCATGATCTGGACTCACAGTGAAGAAGAACTCCAGAATTTCCTCTCCAACCTCAACTCCTTTGGTTCCATCAGATTCACCTGGTCCTACTCCAAATCCCATGCCACTTTCCTTGACGTTGACCTCCATCTGTCCAATGGCCAACTTCACACGTCCGTCCACGTCAAACCCACCAACAAGCAACAGTACCTCCATTATAACAGCTGCCACCCATTCCACATCAAACGGTCCCTTCCCTACAGCCTAGGTCTTCATGGCAAACGAATCTGCTCCAGTCCGGAATCCCTGAACCATTACACCAACAACCTGTACTTCTGCCTTGACTGACATCTCTGCTTAAACTCTTTGCCTTTACAAATGTCTGCTTGTGTCTGTGTATGTGCGGATGGATATGTGTGTGTGTGTGTGTGCGTGTGTGTGTGTGTGTGTGTGTGGGCGCGCGCGCTAGTGTATACCTGTCCTTTTTTCCCCCTAAAGTAAGTCTTTCTGCTCCCGGGATTGGAATGACTCGTTACCCTCTCCCTTAAAACCCACATCCTTTCATCTTTCCCTCTCCTTCCCTCTTTCCTGAAGAAGCAACCGTTGATTGCGAAAGCTTGAATTTTGTGTGTATGTTTGTTTGTGTTTGTTTGTGTGTCTATCAACCTGCCAGCACTTTCATTTGGTAAGTCACCTTATCTTTGTTTTTAGATATATTTTTCCCACGTGGAATGTTTCCCTCTATTATATTCATATCATTAATTTGAACCCAACAATTACGTTTGTTATTGTCACTGTTGCATTTCGAAATCTTTTCTGTCATCTTATTTTCTCTTTCTGTTTTACCAAGTAGTTTCACTTTGTATTCACCTTCTCCTTTTTACCGTAATCTACCATACAATTTTATCCCGCCTATATATACTCAATAACACGTAACCCACTTCCAAACCATAACAAAAAAACAAAACAAAAATTTTTCCGCTTTCTACCGCTGCTATAAAATCCACCGTTTCCAGTTCACAAACAGTTCCTTTCACCTAGTAAACAACCATTTCGGCTAGTTCTAATAACTTTCGCTTTATTTCCATTTCCGCTTTTCCCCACATCACTGATCATTTTTAGCCACTTCCCACAGGTTTTAACGTCATTATTTCTTCGTCAGAGAATTGTTAGCCCCACTTTCATAATCTGACACCACAAAACCACTCCTTTTAATACATTTACACACAGTTTTTTCGAAATTTTCCTGAATTTCTCCACCCTTTAACGTGTTTTGGTGGCAACACAACCACCTAACCTTTGTGCACATCGTTGTCTACCAACCGAAGTTCACCACAGGATCAACATAGCCCAGGTTTAACCAACACTTTTTCGCCTTTTTTCACACCAGATCTCCAGTTACTTTCTAGGTCACCTTTATCTCTCCCCATATATTTCTATCTTTCTTTTTCATTTCAACCTCATGTTAAACTTTCCACCTTCTAATACCATGTCACCCTCACAACACCCCCACAACGACCCCATTAAGTTTTATTTACATTCCCTCCGCAAACATGCCTTCGCCCTAGCCAGATTATGCTCCCATATCTTATTTTCTCAGGCTTGTCTGACATTTGGCATTGCCCCCAAAGGCCTCACACTTAAAAGTTCCCATCTCTGGCTGTAACCCTTCTTTCCATCAGTCCCTATACCAGTTCCAAACTGAACAACTCATTGCCCTCATCCACCTAATCCTTCACCTACGCATCAACTCAGCCAATGAACACACCCATCAACTCCTATCCTTAATAGAAGTCCTCAATCTTCCCTCTCCCACATCCACACCGGTTGTTCAGAGCATCCTCCTACAGGCCAACTGCAAGTTAGAACAGTATGCCACCCTCCACCTCAAAAAACTATCCAATCTCCTGGTTTCCCACCTCCGGAAAGGCAACTCGCTCACCCTTCACTCCTACTCCTAATGATCCAACTCCCCAAGACACTATCCAAATTGAACCATGCCTGGAACAGTTCCGTCCTCCGTCACAGCGGGACCCACCTCCTCTTCCTCAAAATCACCCTCTCCAAACCTACCAGGAATTTCTGACTTCCAGCCTTGCCTCTTCATGATCTGGACTCACAGTGAAGAACTCCAGAATTTCCTCTCCGACCTCAACTCCTTTGGTTCCATCAGATTCACCTGGTCCTACTCCAAATCCCATGCCACTTTCCTTGATGTTGACCTCCACCTGTCCAACGGCCAACTTCAAATGTCCGTCCACATCAAACCCATCAACAAGCAACAGTACCTCCATGATGACAGCTGCCACCCATTCCACATCAAACGGTCCCTTCCTTACAGCCTAGGTCTTCGTGGCAAACGAATCTGCTCCAGTCCGGAATCCCTGAACCATTACACCAACAACCTGACAACAGCTTTCGCATACCGCAACTACCCTCCCTACCTGGTACAGAAGCAAATAACCAGAGCCACTTCCTCATCCTCTCAAACCCAGAACCTCCCACAGAAGAACCACAAAAGTGCCCCACTGGTGACAGGATACTTTCCGGGACTGGATCAGACTCTGAATGTGGCTCTCCAGCAGGGATACGACTTCCTCAAATCCTGCCCTGAAATGAGATCCATCCTTCATGAAATCCTCCCCACTGCACCAAGAGTGTCTTTCTGCCATCCACCTGACCTTCGTAACCTCTTAGTTCATCCCTATGAAATCCCCAAACCACCTTCCCTACCCTCTGGTTCCTACCCTTGTAACTGCCCCCGGTGTAAAACCTGTCCCATGCACCCTCCCACCACCACCTACTCCAGTCCTGTAACCCGGAAGGTGTACACGATCAAAGGTAGAGCCACGTGTGAAAGCACCCACGTGATCTACCAACTGACCTGCCTACACTGTGACGCATTCTATGTGGGAATGACCAACAACAAACTGTCCATTCGCATGAATGGACACAGGCAGACAGTGTTTGTTGGTAATGAGGATCACCCTGTGGCTAAACATGCCTTGGTGCACGGCCAGCACATCTTGGCACAGTGTTACGCCGTCCGGGTTATCTGGATACTTCCCACTAACACCAACCTATCCGAACTACGGAGATGGGAACTTGTTCTTCAATATATCCTCTCTTCCCGTTATCCACCAGGCCTCAATCTCCGCTAATTTCAAGTTGCCGCCACTCATACCTCACCTGTCATTCAACAACATCTTTGCCTCTGCACTTCCGCCTCGACTGACATCTCTGCCCAAACTCTTTGCCTCTGTATATGTCTGCTTGTGTCTGTATATGTGTGGATGGATATGTGTGTGTGTGTGAGTGTATACCCATCCTTTTTTCCCCCTAAGGTAAGTCTTTCCGCTCCCGGGATTGGAATGACTCCTTACCCTCTCCCTTAAAACCCATATCCTTTTGTCTTTCCTTCTCCTTCCCTCTTTCCTGACGAGGCAACCGTTGGTTGCGAAAGCTAGAATTTTGTGTGTATGTTTGTGTTTGTTTGTGTGTCTATCGACCTGCCAGCGCTTTTGTTTGGTAAGTCTCATCATCTTTCTTTTTAGATATATTTTTCCCACGTGGAATGTTTCCCTCTATTATATTCATATCATTAATTTGAACCCAACAATCACGTTTGTTATTGTTATTGTTATTGTCACTGTTACATTTCGTAGTCTTTTCTGTCATCTTATTTCCTCCTTCTGTTTTTGCCAGCAGTTTTACTTTCTATTCACCTTCTCCTTTTTTACCGTAATCCAGTATACAATTTTATCCTGCCGATATATACTCAATAATACGTAATAATACGTAACCCACTTCCAAACCATAACCAAAAAAAATTTTTTTTCCGCTTTCAACACTACCGCTGCTATGAAATCCACCGTTTCCAGTTCACAAACAGTTCCTTTCAGCTATTAAACAACCTTTTCGGCTAGTTTTAATATCTTTTGCTTTATTTCCATTTCCGTTTTTCTCACATCATCGATCATTTTTAGCCGCTTCCCACAGGTTTTAACATCATTATTTCTTCATCAGACAATTGTTAGCTTCATTTCCATAATCTGCCACCACCAAACCACCCTTTTAATACATCCTCACGTAGTTTTTTCGAAATTTTCCCGTATTTCTCCACCCTTTAACGTGTTTTGGCGGCAACACAACCGCCTAACCTTTATGCACATCATTATCTACCTACACAAGTTCACCACAGGATCAACATAGCCCAGCTCTAACCAACCCTTTTTCGCCTTTTTTCACACCAGATCTCCATTTGCTTTCTAGTTTTACCTTTATCTCTCCCCATATATTTTTATATTTATTTTCATTTTCATTTCAGCCTCGTGTTCCACTTTCCACCTTCCATTACCATGTCACCCTCACAACACCTCCACAACGACCCCATTAAGTTTTATTTACATTCCCTCCGCAAACATGCCTTCGCCCTAGCCAGATTACACTCCCATATTATATTTTCTCAGGCTTGTCTGACATTTGGCATCACCCCCAAAGGCCACACACTTAAAGTTCCCATCTCTGGCTGCAACCCTTCTTTCCATCAGTCCCTATACCAGTTCCAAACCGAACAATCCATTGCCCTCACCCACCTAATCCTTCACCTACACATTCACTCAGCCAATCAACACACCCATCAACTCCTGTCCCTAATAAAAGTCCTCAATCTTTCCTCTCCCACATCCACACCAGTTGTTCAGAGCATCCTCCTACAGGCCAACCGCAAATTAGAACAGCATGCCACCCTCCACCTTAAAAAACTATCCAACCTCCTGGTTTCCCACCTCCGGAAAGGCAACTCACTCACCCTTCACAACCTTTCCAGCAAACCTCAACCTCCTCTCATTGCACACAAACCCAGTCTCTCCCATCTACTCAATCTCCCACTTCCAGCTCCACTCCCTCCAAAACCTCAAAATTCCAATCAACACAATCTGGAACCACAACACCCCAATTCAGTAGTTAACCTCTCCTCCAAACCTCTCTCCCAATCCGAAACCTCTGTCCTATCCAAAGGCCTCACCTTCAGCCCCACTCCCAGATTTAACCAAACAGCCCTTGTCAAAGATTTACTGTCCTACACCCGTACTCTCTGCTGGAAATATCACTTTGCCACGAAGAAAAATGATCCTAATCCTACTCCTAATGATCCAACTCCCCAAGATACTATCCAAATTGAACCATGCCTGGAACAGTTCCGTCCTCCGTCACAGCGGGACCCACCTCCTCTTCCTCAAAATCACCCTCTCCTAACCTTCCAGGAATTTCTGACTTCCAGCCTTGCCTCTCAATCCTTCTTAAAAAACCTTAATCCTACTCCCAACATCACCACTGCTGAAGCCCAGGCTATCCGTGATCTGAAGGCTGACCAATCCATCGTCATTCTTCCGGCGGACAAGGGTTCCATGACTGTGGTACTTGATCGTCGGGAGTATGTGGCTGAGGGACTGCGTCAGCTTTCAGACAACACTACTTACAAAGTTTGCCATGGTAATCCCATTCCTGATGTCCAGGTGGAGCTTCAAGGAATCCTCAAAACCTTAGGCCCCCTACAAAACCTTTCACCTGACTCCATCAACCTCCTGACCCCACCAACACCCCGCACCCCTACCTTCTACCTTCTTCCCAAAATTCACAAACCCAATCATCCCGGCCGTCCCATTGTAGCTGGTTACCAAGCCCCCACAGAACGCATCTCTGCCTACGTAGATCAACACCTTCAACCCATTACATGCAGTCTCCCATCCTTCATCAAAGACACCAACCACTTTCTCAAACGCCTGGAATCCCTACCCAGTCTGTTACCCCCGGAAACCATCCTTGTAACCATTGATGCCACTTCCTTATACACAAATATTCCGCATGTCCAGGGCCTCGCTGCGATGGAGCACTTCCTTTCACGCCGATCACCTGCCGCCCTACCTAAAACCTCTTTCCTCATTACCTTAGCCAGCTTCATCCTGACCCACAACTTCTTCACTTTTGAAGGCCAGACATACCAACAATTAAAGGGAACAGCCATGGGTACCAGGATGGCCCCCTCGTACGCCAACCTATTCATGGGTCGCTTAGAGGAAGCCTTCTTGGTTACCCAGGCCTGCCAACCCAAAGTTTGGTACAGATTTATTGATGACATTTTCATGATCTGGACTCACAGTGAAAAAGAACTCCAGAATTTCCTCTCCAACCTCAACTCCTTTGGTTCCATCAGATTCACCTGGTCCTACTCTAAATCCCATGCCACTTTCCTTGACGTTGACCTCCACCTGTCCAATGGCCAGCTTCACACGTCCGTCCACATCAAACCCACCAACAAGCAACAGTACCTCCATTATGACAGCTGCCACCCATTCCACATCAAACGGTCCCTTCCCTACAGCCTAGGTGTTCGTGGCAAACGAATCTGCTACAGTCTGGAATCCTTGAACCATTACACCAACAACCTGAAAACAGCTTTTGCATCCCGTAACTACCCTCCCGACCTGGTACAGAAGCAAATAACCAGAGCCACTTCCTCATCTCCTCAAACCCGGAACCTTCCACAGAAGAACCCCAAAAGTGCCCCACTTGTGACAGGATACTTTCCGGGACTGGATCAGATTCTGAATGTGGCTCTCCAGCAGGGATACGACTTCCTCAAATCCTGCCCTGAAATGAGATCCATCCTTCATGAAATCCTCCCCACTCCACCAAGAGTGTCTTTCCGCCGTCCACCTAACCTTCGTAACCTCTTAGTTCATCCCTATGAAATCCCCAAACCACCTTCCCTACCCTCTGGTTCCTACCCCTGTAACCGCCCCCGGTGTCAAACCTGTCCCATGCACCCTCCCACCACCACCTATTCCAGTCCTGTAACCCGGTAGGTGTACACGATCAAAGGCAGAGCCACGTGTGAAAGCACACACGTGATTTACCAACTGACCTGCCTACACTGTGAAGCATTCTATGTGGGAATGACCAGCAACAAACTGTCCATTCGCATGAATGGACACAGGCAGACACTGTTTGTTGGTAATGAGGATCACCCTGTGGCTAAACATGCCTTGGTGCACGGCCAGCACATCTTGGCACAGTGTTACACCGTCCGGGTTATCTGGATGCTTCCCACTAACACCAACCTGTCAGAACTCCGGAGATGGGAACTTGCCCTTCAGCATATCCTCTCTTCTCGCTATCCGCCAGGCCTCAATCTCCGCTGATTTCTAATTTCAATCTGCCACCGCTCATACCTCACCTGTCTTTCAACATCATCTTTGCCTCTGTACTTCCGTCCCGACTGACATCTCTGCCCAAACTCTTTGCCTTTACAAATGTCTGCTTGTGTCTGTGTATGTGTGGATGGATATGTGTGTGTGTGCGAGTGTATACCTGTCCTTTTTTCCCCCTAAGGTAAGTCTTTCCGCTCCCGGGATTGGAATGACTCCTTACCCTCTCCCTTAAAACCCATATCCTTTTGTCTTTCCTTCTCCTTCCCTCTTTCCTGACGAGGCAACCATTGGTTGCGAAAGCTAGAATTTTGTGTGTATGTTTGTGTTTGTTTGTGTGTCTATCGACCTGCCAGCGCTTTTGTTTGGTAAGTCTCATCATCTTTCTTTTTAGATATATTTTTCCCACATGGAATGTTTCCCTGGATGGATATGTGTGTGTGTGTGCGCGAGTGTATACCCGTCATTTTTTCCCCCTAAGGTAAGTCTTTCCGCTCCCGGGACTGGAATGACTCCTTACCCTCTCCCTTAAAACCCACATCATTTCGTCTTTCCCTCTCCTTCCCTCTTTCCTGATGAGGCAACAGTTTGTTGCGAAAGCTTGAATTTTGTGTGTATGTATGTGTTCGTATGTGTGTCTGTCGACCTGTCAGCACTTTCATTTGGTAAGTCACATCATCTTTGTTTTTAGGTATATTTTTCCCTCGTGGAATGTTTCCTTCTATTATAACTGTATCATTAATTTGAACCCAACAATTACTTTTGTTATTGTCGCCTTTGCATTTCGAAATCTTTCCTGTCGTCTTTTTTCTCTTTATTTTCTCTTTCGGTTTTTTACCAGTAGTTTCACTTTGTATTCACCTTCCCTTTTTACCGTAATCTACTATACAATTTTATCCCGCCTATATATGCTCAACAATATGTAACCCACTTCCAAACCATAACCAAAAAAATTTTATTTTCCGCTTTCAACACTACCGCTGCTATAAAATCCACCGTTTCTAGTTCAATAACAGCTGCTTTCACATATTAAACAACCATTTCGGCTAGTTCTAATAACTATTTCCACTTCCGTTTTTCGCACATCACTGATCATTTTAGCCGCTCCCCACCGGTTTTAACGTCATTATCTCTACAATTGTCAGCCCCATTTTCGTAATCTTTCACCACAACACCACTCCTTTAATACGTTTTTTCGAAATTTCTCGAAATTTTCCCGAATTTCTCCGTCCTTTAACGTGATTTAGCGGCAATACAACCACCTAACCTCTATGCACATCGCTGTCTACCAACCCAAGTTCACCACAGGATCAACTTAACCAACACTTTTTCGCCTTTTTTCATACCAGATCTCCAATTGCTTTCTAGAGGTGGATGGATATGTGTGTGTGTGCGAGTGTATGCCCGTCCTTTTTTCCCTGTAAGGTAAGTCTTTCCGCTCCCGGGACTGGAATGACTCCTTACCCTCTCCCTTAAAACCCACATCCTTCCGTCTTTCCCTCTTTCCTGATGAGGCAACAGTTTGTTGCGAAAGCTTGAATTTTGTGTGTATGTATGTGTTCGTATGTGTGTCTGTCGACCTGCCAGCACTTTCATTTGGTAAGTCACATCATCTTTGTTTTTAGGTGTGTGTGTCTATATATATATATATATATATATATATATATATATATATATATATATATATATATATATACCTAAAAACAAAGATGATGTGACTTACCAAATGAAAGTGCTGGCAGGTCGACAGACACACAAACGAACACAAACATACACACAAAATTCAAGCTTTCGCAACAAACTGTTGCCTCATCAGGAAAGAGGGAAGGAGAGGGAAAGACAAAAGGATGGGGGTTTTAAGGGAGAGGGTAAGGAGTCATTCCAGTCCCGGGAGCGGAAAGACTTACCTTAGGGGGAAAAAAGGACGGGTACACACTCGCACACACACACATATCCATCCACACATATACAGACACAAGCAGACATATTTAAAGACAAAGAGTTTGGGCAGAGATGTCAGTCGAGGCAGAAGTGCAGAGGCAAAGATGTTGATGAATGACAGGTGAGATATGAGTGGCGGAAATTTGAAATTAGCGGAGATTGAGGCCTGGTGGATAACGGGAAGAGAGGATATATTGAAGAGCAAGTTCCCATCTCCGGAGTTCAGATAGGTTGGTGTTAGTAGGAAGTATCCAGATAACCCAGACGGTGTAACACTGCGCCAAGATGTGCTGGTCGTGCACCAAGGCATGTTTAGCCACAGGGTGATCCTCATTACCAACAAACACTGTCTGCCTGTGTCCATTCATGCGAATGGACAGTTTGTTGCTGGTCATTCCCACATAGAATGCATCACAGTGTAGGCAGGTCAGTTGGTAGATCACGTGGGTGCTTTCACACGTGGCTCTGCCTTTGATTGTGTACACCTTCCGGGTTACAGGACTGGAGTAGGTGGTGGTGGGAGGGTGCATGGGACAGGTTTTACACTGGGGGCGGTTACAGGGGTAGGAGCCAGAGGGTAGGGAAGGTGGTTTGGGGATCTCATAGGGATGAACTAAGAGGTTACGAAGGTTAGGTGGACGGCGGAAAGACACTCTTGGTGGAGTGGGGAGAATTTCATGAAGGATGGATCTCATTTCAGGGAAGGATTTGAGGAAGTCGTATCCCTGCTGGAGAGCCACATTCAGAATCTGATCCAGTCCCGGAAAGTATCCTGTCACAAGTGGGGCACTTTTGGGGTTCTTCTGTGGAAGGTCCCGGGTTTGAGGAGATGAGGAAGTGGCTCTGGTTATTTGCTTCTGTACCAGGTCGGGAGGGTAGTTGCGGGATGCGAAAGCTGTTGTCAGGTTGTTGGTGTAATGCTTCACAAACGAATCTGCTCCAGTCCAGAATCCCTGAAGCATTACACCAACAACCTGACAACAGCTTTCGCATCCCGCAACTACCCTCCCGACCTGGTACAGAAGCAAATAACCAGAGCCACTTCCTCATCCTCTCAAACCCAGAACCTCTCACAGAAGAACCACAAAAGTGCCCCACTTGTGACAGGATACTTTCCGGGACTGGATCAGATTCTGAATGTGGCTCTCCAGCAGGGATACGACTTCCTCAAATCCTGCCCTGAAATGAGATTCATCCTTCATGAAATCCTCCCCACTCCACCAAGAGCGTCTTTCCGCCGTCCACCTAACCTTCGTAACCTCTTAGTTCATCCCTATGAAATCCCCAAACCACCTTCCCTACCCTCTGGCTCCTACCCTTGTAACCGCCCCTGGTGTAAAACCTGTCCCATGCACCCTCCCACCACCACCTACTCCAGTCCTGTAACCCGGAAGGTGTACACAATCAAAGGCAGAGCCACGTGTGAAAGCACCCACGTGATCTACCAACTGACCTGCCTACACTGTGATGCATTCTATGTGGGAATGACCAGCAACAAACTGTCCATTCGCATGAATGGACACAGGCAGACAGTGTTTGTTGGTAATGAGGATCACCCTGTGGCTAAACATGCCTTGGTGCACGACCAGCACATCTTGGCGCAGTGTTACACCGTCCGGGTTATCTGGATACTTCCTACTAACACCAACCTATCTGAACTCCGGAGATGGGAACTTGCTCTTCAATATATCCTCTCTTCCTGTTATCCACCAGGCCTCAATCTCCGCTAATTTCAAATTTCCGCCACTCATATCTCACCTGTCATTCATCAACATCTTTGCCTCTGCACTTCTGCCTCGACTGACATCTCTGCCCAAACTCTTTGTCTTTAAATATGTCTGCTTGTGTCTGTATATGTGTGGATGGATATGTGTGTGTGTGCGCGAGTGTGTACCCGTCCTTTTTTCCCCCTAAGGTAAGTCTTTCCGCTCCCGGGACTGGAATGACTCCTTACCCTCTCCCTTAAAACCCCCATCCTTTTGTCTTTCCCTCTCCTTCCCTCTTTCCTGATGAGGCAACAGTTTGTTGCGAAAGCTTGAATTTTGTGTGTATGTTTGTGTTCGTTTGTGTGTCTGTCGACCTGCCAGCACTTTCATTTGGTAAGTCACATCATCTTTGTTTTTAGGTATATTTTTCCTTCGTGGAATGTTTCCTTCTATTATAACCATATATATATGTCTATCGACCTGCCAGTGCTTTTGTTTGGTAAGTCTCATCATCTTTCTTTTTAGATATATTTTTCCCACGTGGAATGTTTCCCTCTATTATTCCACATGGGAAAAATATATTAAAAACAAAGATTCCATGACTTACCAAACGGGAAAGCGCTGGTATGTCTGCTTGTGTCTGTATATGTGTGGATGGATATGTGTGTGTGTGCGAGTGTATACCTGTCCTTTTTTTCCCCCTAAGGTAAGTCTTTCCACTACCGGGATTGGAATGACTCCTTACCCTCTCCCTTAAAACCCACATCCTTCCATCTTTCCCTCTCCTTCCCTCTTTTCTGATGAAGCAACTGTGGGTTGCGAAAGCTCGAAATTTTGTGTGTGTGTGTTTTTTTATTGTGCCTATCTACCAGCGCTTTCCCGTTTGGTAAGTCATGGTGACTTACCAAACGAAAGCCTTGCCAATTTGAAGCACATGGTTCTCTGTGAAATGTGTGATATTTTTCACTGAAAGATTTAAACATGGGCAATACACCTCTCTTTGCAGATTCAATTGCCAATGTTCTGCTCTTGGAAAGTGGACCATGTCCAATGACAATGATTGTATCCAAGGAATATACCCTCTTTATAATCTTGATCTTGGTACATGTTTTCAGCTTAGTGAATGTTTTCTGAAAAGAACACTTGTGCAATATTCTTTGTAGGATGAATATCTGAAATGCATGATACATTCAGTAGGAGTTCATGTCATGAATAATGATGTCTTTCTGCCACAAAAGAACAAATGTGGGCTTTGATTAAATCAATATATTGTCCAGTATATTTTAACTTGCAGCGATTAGAAAAGAGTTTTGTTCCTCAGAGATACTAATAAATGACAATACCTCTCTTCTTCTTATTCCACTGCTTTATCAAAATGTTAATATGAATGCCAGTGAAGCCCCCAAATATTTTCAAACAATTCATTGCATATTTGAAAACAATCAGAAGGAATTGAGAAAGTATAATTAACTGACACCTGTCTTATACAGGGTTGAGATTGAGAATGAAGAAGAAGTAGGAGAAGTAGTGCATGATGTTCCAGTGCATGTTTCCAAAAATCATCCGTCACGTTTTTTGGCTCCACATTTGCAGTGACACTTCCATGTGACCTAAAAGATATGGTTACCCTACAGAAAGTGCCTTCTTGCTGGTCTGAAAGAAATAATTTTTACTGAAACCCTGCCCACTTAAACAAGTGACCAAATCAATTTGACAGCAACATTGAAAGTTGAAATGCTTTTGAGGTCATGACAACAACAAAAAGTATGATAGTTACTCTTTACCAGATGGCATTCAACTGTGGAAAAGCAAGTGGATTCTTTCAATCTGTCATGTTTTTCTACTCCCAAAAAGAACCAATTTCTTTTGTTAATTTTTATCTTATTTCCAACAGATTTACTTGTTGATATGTGACACGTACTTGGAAATCTCAGATTCCTGTTTAGACTGAATTTCACTGGAATTTATTATTCGTGTTCTCATTTCAAGTGCTCCAATTCCATCTGTGTAAATAATCTTCATTAGGCACTGTTAATTAAAATTTACATTGAACTGAAGCTAGCACAACAGTTTGCTACACAAAAACCCTTGGGCTAACACATACATTTGAGGAAAGTGACCTACACAGTTTGCAAGTTACGCATTCATACTTACCTGTAAAGTATTTTAAATTAACTAAAATTAATTATGTTCTGCAATAATTAAACTTGAAGTTCTAGAGCAGTACTATTTTCCATCATAGATTTTGTCAAAACAGCTATTCAATTTAGACTGTGACTACATGCTATTGTTGCCTTAATTTTTCTGTACAAGCCGGCCGCGGTGGCTGTGCGGTTCTAGGCGCTCCAGTCCGGAGCCGCGCTGCTGCTACGGTCGCAGGTTCGAATCCTGCCTCGGGCGTGGGTGTGTGTGATGTCCTTAGGTTAGTTAGGTTTAAGTAGTTCTAAGTTCTAGGGGACTGATGACCACAGCAGTTGAGTCCCATAGTGCTCAGAGCCATTTGAACTTTTTTTTCTGTACAGTTTGACAAACACCATTAACTGATTAACTTACTAATAAATAAAGTCATGTAATTCACTTTGATTTAAAGTATCAAACAACCAGGAATGCAGGGCCAAGTAACAATTTATCTATCCAGTTACATTATATTTTTAAATTATCTATCCAATTACATTATATTTTCAAACTATCTATCCAATTGCTGATGATGTTGTGATCCTTGGCGACACTCTAGAGCAAGTACGCAGGGATACTTCCCGATTCCTCCACAATGCAGAGAAAATTGGGCTGGTGGTGAACGAGGAAAAAACTAAATATCTTGTTGTATCACGCCGCCGAGATCTCCCTCCTTCCATTGATGTCGACAGGCATACCTTCGAACGAGTTGAAGAGTTCAAGTACCTGGGCTCCATACTAACAAATAGAAGTGAAGTAACGAAAGAAGTACAGCAACGTATAACAAATGCTAATCGCATGTTCTTTAGCCTGAACAATCTTTTCAGATCTCGGCTGATATCGCAGAAGAACAAGATCCACCTATACACGACACTGGTGAGACCAGTACTTTTATACGGCTGTGAAACTTGGGCAACATCAGCAACAGCAGAAGAAGCAATATGTGCATTTGAAAGGAAGGTACTTCGGAAGATATATGGACCCATCTACAATGCCATGGAAGGTAAATGGGAACGAAGAAAAAAAGAAGATTTATACCAGCGGTATGGAAAGCCACACATTGGACGAATATTGGCACAGAAGAGACTCCAATGGTTTGGCCACATCCTACGGGCAGACGGATCCCTTCCAAACAGAGTCCTCCACTCTCAACCCACAGGAAAACGCCCTAGAGGACGCCCAAGAACTCGATGGAAGGATAGGATAACAACGATCCTGAAAGAAGTGGAACCAGCAGCCGTGGAGGAGGACGCCAACGACCGGATGAGATGGTCTGCCATCTGCAACAGCTCCCTCCTCTCGTGTAATTGACAGACACTGCGTGTGTGTGTGTTTTTTTTTTTTTTTTTTTTTTTTGTTTCTGTAATGTATCCCTCTTGCCTTTTAAACCTTTGATTGAATGCCCTGTTTATTTTTTCGTTTCTTCTTTAAGCTGTAATGTACATATGTAACTTTTACTACTGTATAGAGTACTTTTGTAAGTCTTTTTGTCTTTACTTTTCCTTTTGTTCTTCTTGCTGTAGGCCTTAAAGGCCCGATAAGGCAATAAATGATGATGATGATCTATCCAATTACAGTATATTTTCAAACTTATCTTTCCAGTTACATTATATTTTCAAAAATTGATTATTTTTGTTGAAGTATTATGTAAAAGATAGACTGCTACTTGACATACAGAGGAAATGCTGAGTTGCAGACAGGCACAGTGAAAAAGACTGCTATACATTTTAGTTTTTGTCCCAAAGAGCCTTCTGCTTAAGTAGGAAACACACCCATTCTCACAAGCACAACTCACACACACACATGGCCATTGTCTCTGGCCACTGTGTGGAGCACACTTGTGAATGCAGCAGCAGACAGCTGTCTATCTCCTGTGTACGAGAAGTTATTCAAAACTTGAGAAAGCCTTTGATAAACTAATAAACAGATTTGTTTACAGAGTTTATGTATTACACATAATTAATGTGTGTTCTTCCTGTGACTAATTACTCAGAACGCTTGGTGTGTGTGTGTGTGTGTGTGTTTGGTGTTTACGGGCACTCAACAGTGAGGTTATCAGTGCCCTTACACACATTAAAAGAAACGAATCAGAATGCTCGGTCCGATAAATAATGGTACACAAAGCTACCAAACATAATTCATTTAACAAAAGAAACAAAAATGTTATTACTGTGAATTAAAAATTGATATGACTATGACAGTACAATATCACAAATGACCTGTATATTTCACTCAGCATATAACTTAAGATCAATTCGCACTGGATTTAAACTGAATGAAAGGGACAGAAGGTGACAGTGCTGTCGAAAGATGGCATGTTCAACACAGCTTCACTTTCCTTAGCCCAGTACCAGAAGGTGAAAATGAGATTACGAGATACCATCTGCAATACAAAATATTGCTATATAGTGTCATTCTTAATGAAGAAGCAGTGATAAAGTTTATTAATGGCCAAAGCAAAATTCATAACAAATATTCTTCACAAGGTTTGTATGGTAAACCACTGAGACATGAAACCACTGGGAGTGTGTCATCCAAACATTTCAAAACATAGATATTTTAAATTGAATCTTCCCAGTTATCTGCTAATAGTTTCATTATATTTTGTACAAAAGGCCTATTTCGCTGGTATTTCCACTGTCAAGTACACTTATGAACATTACAGCTGGTAAATTTCATTTACTTTTGTGATATTTGTATGCAGAGTTAGTTGTGCGCGTCTAGCTGGGTGAGATGAACATATTGCAGCCTAAGGAATCTATTAGTCATTTGTTGCTGTTTTTATAAGGTTAAAATAAAGTCACATACAGTAATTTGACAGCCACTTGATGAGTCCTGATGATGCTGTACATTTACAAAGAGGTTGTAGCTCATCATTGGTATTATTTGAGTTACAGATAATTTAGTTGTTTGTGTAATCTTTGATAAAAAATAATCAAACAAAGATTACACAAACAATTCAGTTATTTCTAACTCAAAAAATACTGCTGACTAGCTATGGTCCATTTGTCAACATACAGCATCATTAAGATTAGATTAGATTAGATTAATACTAGTTCCATGGATCATGAATACGATATTTCGTAATGATGTGGAACGAGTCAAATTTTCCAATACATGACATGATTAAGTTAATTTAACAACATACTTAAGTTAATATAACAACTTTTTCATTTTTTTGTGTTTTTTTTTATTTTTTTAATATTTTTTTTTTTAATTTGTATCTAAAAATTCCTCTATGGAGTAGAAGGAGTTGTCATTCAGAAATTCTTTTAATTTCTTCTTAAATACTTGTTGGTTATCTGTCAGACTTTTGATACTATTTGGTAAGTGACCAAAGACTTTAGTGCCAGTATAATTCACCCCTTTCTGGGCCAAAGTTAGATTTAATCTTGAATAGTGAAGATCATCCTTTCTCCTAGTATTGTAGTTATGCACACTGCTATTACTTTTGAATTGGGTTTGGTTGTTAATAACAAATTTCATAAGAGAGTATATATACTGAGAAGCTACTGTGAATATCCCTAGACCCTTAAATAAATGTCTGCAGGATGATCTTGGGTGGACTCCAGCTATTATTCTGATTACACGCTTTTGTGCAATAAATACTTTATTCCTCAGTGATGAATTACCCCAAAATATGATGCCATATGAAAGCAACGAGTGAAAATAGGCATAGTAAGCTAATTTACTAAGATGTTTATCACCAAAATTTGCAATGACCCTTATTGCATAAGTAGCTGAACTCAAACGTTTCAGCAGATCATCAATGTGTTTCTTCCAATTTAATCTCTCATCAATGGACACACCTAAAAATTTGGAATATTCTACCTTAGCTATATGCTTCTGATTAAGGTCTATATTTATTAATGGCGTCATACCATTCACTGTACGGAACTGTATGTACTGTGTCTTATCAAAATTCAGTGAGAGTCCGTTTACAAGGAACCACTTAGTAATTTTCTGAAATACAGTATTGACAATTTCATCAGTTAATTCTTGTTTGTCAGGTGTGATTACTATACTTGTATCATCAGCAAAGAGAACTAACTTTGCCTCTTCATGAATATAGAATGGCAAGTCATTAATATATATTAAGAACAACAAAGGACCCAAGACTGACCCTTGTGGAACCCCATTCTTGATAGTTCCCCAGTTTGAGGAATGTGCTGATCTTTGCATATTATGAGAACTACTTATTTCAACTTTCTGCACTCTTCCAGTTAGGTACGAATTAAACCATTTGTGCACTGTCCCACTCATGCCACAATACTTGAGCTTGTCTAGCAGAATTTCATGATTTACACAATCAAAAGCCTTTGAGAGATCACAAAAAATCCCAATGGGTGGTGTTTGGTTATTCAGATCATTCAAAATTTGATTGGTGAAAGCATATATGGCATTTTCTGTTGAAAAACCTTTCTGGAAACCAAATTGACATTTTGTTAGTACTTCATTGTTACAGATATGTGAAGCTACTCTTGAATACATTAATTTCTCAAAAAATTTGGATAAAGCTGTTAGAAGGGAGATTGGACGGTAATTGTTGACATCAGATCTATCCCCCTTTTTATGCAAAGGTATAACAATAGCATATTTCAGTCTATCAGGGAAAATTCCCTGTTCCAGAGAGCTATTACACAGGTGGCTGAGAATCTTACTTATCTGTTGAGAACAAGCTTTTAGTATTTTGCTGGAAATGCCATCAATTCCATGTGAGTTTTTGCTTTTAAGCAAGTTTATTATTTTCCTAATTTCAGAGGGAGAAGTGGGTGAGATTTCAATTGTATCAAATTGCATAGGTATGGCCTCTTCCATTAACAGCCTAGCATCTTCTAATGAACACCTGGATCCTACTATATCCATAACATTTAGAAAATGATTATTAAAAATATTTTCAACTTCTGACATTTTGTTCGTAAAGTTTTCATTCAATTTGATGGTAATACTGTCTTCCTGTGCTCTTGGTTGACCTGTTTCTCTTTTAATAATATTCCAAATTGTTTTAATTTTATTATCAGAGTTGCTGATTTCAGACATGATACACGTACTTCTGGATTTTTTAATAACTTTTCTTAATATAACACAGTAGTTTTTATAATGTTTGATAGTTTCTGGGTCACTACTCTTTCTTGCTGTCAGATACAGTTCCAGTTTCCGGTTACAAGATATTTTTATACCCTTAGTAAGCCATGGTTTGTTACAAGGTTTCTTACGAGTATATTTAACTATTTTCTTGGGGAAGCAGTTTTCAAATGCATTTACAAAAATGTCATGAAATAAATTATATTTTAAATTGGCATCAGGTTCACGGTACACCTCATCCCAGTCTAACTGCTCTAGGCTTTCCCTGAAATTTGCAATTGTTAAATCGTTGACTGAACGTACTACTTTGGAGGACTGTTTAGTATTGCTGAATCGAGCTATGTCATATACTGTAACTAGCTGTGCACCATGATCAGAGAGACCATTCTCAACAGGCTGAGCATTTATCTGGTTAAACTTATCTTGGTCTATAAAGAAGTTATCTATCAGTGAGCTGCTATCCTTTACCACCCGAGTAGGAAAATCAATAACGGGTGTCAAATTGAAGGAACCGAGTAATACTTCAAGGTCATTTTTCCTATTACCCTCTTTCAGAGAATCTACATTGAAGCCCCACAAATAATAATTTGCTTCCCCCTGTCTGACAGATAGCACAACAAGGAGTCCAAATTTTTCGGAAACAGATGAAAATTTCCTGATGGGGACCTATATACAGTTACAATTATAAATGTGCCTTTATTTAATTTGAGCTCACAGGCACATGCTTCTATATGTTTCTCTACACAAAACTTTTTTGTTTCTATACTTTTTGCAGAATGATAACTTTTGACATATATGGCAACTCCTCCTTTCTCCATATTTTCTCTCATTACATGTGCAGAGAGCTTATATCCACTTACATTTACCTTATCCATATCAGTAACAATGTGATGCTCAGACAGGCATAGTATATCTATTTCATCCTCAGCTTCTAAATCTTCTAAACAAACCAGAAGCTCATCTATTTTATTCTTTAAACTCCCAATATTTTGATGAAATATACTTACATTATTTTTAATTATACTTTTATGAGAACCTTTCCTTATTCTAACATTTGCAGTACTCTCCTGTCTGAGTTTCTCATTGTGCTTAGGCCTAGTTGCTATACCAGTGGTCACATGGTGTTCAGAGAGGCAGATTATGTCAACTGGGTTGGGTGACTTTAATTCATCAATGCAATTACCTAGGACTGAGATACAACTTGGTGGAGACAAAATTTCTGGTGATTGGTGAAAATTTATTATTGACAGCTGTGATTGGTGATCCAATGTGCTAGAATTGTGCTGTTTAATTTCTTTCCTAAACTGAAGATTTGTTTCAATCCTGACCTCTCGTAGAACTTGACATCTTTCTGTCTTACCTATCCTAAAAAAGGTGCTGCTCCAACACCTGTAACCACTGGTATTTTACCGTTCATGGCAGTGCCTCCCCCCCTTAAATTTCCTGCTATTACCCCAGCCAGTTTCCCCTTCCCTTTCCTAAGAACTGTAACTAGCTGTCAAATTACTAAATGACTTAATATTCTTCTTCTTCCGATTCCTATCTGTTCCAGGTGTTGGCAATAACCATTTGGCAGTGATTTTCCTGTAACTTGCAGCTCTAAATAGCTCTGTAGATGTTTTAGAGGTCCACGTTATGATGTTCTTAAGCCAGGAAATTCTTCTCCGGCCAACTCTTCTTTTCCCTGGTATTTTTCCTCGCAGGATGGTCTGGAGGAGATGGTATCTGTTGTTGTTCCGCATGATGTGTCCCAATACTGGATCTTTCTTGCTTTCATGGTGGCCAGTACTTCCTCCTGTTTCTTCATTCTTCGTAGAACCTTGACATTTGTGACATGCGCTGTCCAAGGTATTCTTAACATTCTCCTGTACAGCCACATCTCAAAAGCGTCCAGATGCTTACCCAACAATTCTGTCAGAGTCCATGTTCCAAACCCATAGAAGAGGGTGGAAAATACGTAGCAGCATAGAAGTCTGATCTTCATCGTCATTGCTAAGCCATGATTCTTGAAAATGTTAGTCATCTTACTGAAGACAGCTCTGGCTTTTCTGATTCGAGTTCTCGCCTAGGTAATTTATTGTAGTGCCAAGATACGTGTATTTAGATACTTGCTCTATGTGATTTCGGCCTATCTTAATGTGACATGCAGAGACTCTGTTTTTACTGATTATCATTGCTTTCGTTTTTTGAGGGTTGACATCTAGACCACATTCAGGGCCTTTTTGTGCAAATCTATTGATAAGGTACTGCAAACTATCCTCACTATCAGAAAATATTACTGTGTCATCAGCATATTGGATGTTGTTGATATATTCTCCGTTTAAGAGCACTCCCATCTCTACTTCATCAAGAGCTTCCTTAAAGATGTGCTCTGAATAGATGTTGAAAATCGGTGGGGATAATATACGACCCTGCCTTACACCTCATAGAATGTCTATGTCTTCCTGTATTTTCTCTGTCCAGCCTCACAGAAGCTGACTGGTTCCAATATAGGTTCACAATTATACGTAGGTCTTTATCATCCAAACCAATGCTTCTTAAAATGTCAACAATCTTCTGGTGTTTTACTCTGTTGCAAGCCTTCTGATAACAAATAAAGCAGGCATAGATGTCACAATTCATGTCTCTGCACTTTTGAATAGTACCTGGACACCAAATAATGCTTCGCGCATGCCAAATGCATTTTTGAAACCAAACTGTGTAGAAGAAATTTGTTCTTCACAGCTCTTGTAAATTATTTGGTGAATGACCCTCAGAAAAATCTTTAGCGTGTGACTCACGAGGCTGATGGCCCTATATTCACCACAAGTCTTACCTTTTGGCTTTCTGGGCAATGTAATAAATTCCCATTTAAGCCATTCCTGTGGAATATTACCAGAGTCGTAGATGTCATTGAATATTGCAGTCAATTATTTTAAATTACCCTCACAGAGCAGCTTGAGAATTTCGGAATTCACATTGTCGGGACCAGGTGATTTACCAGCTTTCATTCCATTTATCGCAGTTTGTACTTCTTCCAGCAGAATTCTAGGCCCTGTTTTGCAGTGGAAGGTTGTCACAAAAAAGTTGTTCTATGTATGTTTTCCACGTTTCTTTCAGCGTATCTTGTCCAACTATTATTTTTCCTTCATTATTCACCAACCTGTTTCCTGTTCTTTTTCTGTAATTTCCTGTCACTTCCCTGACTTTTTTATGATGTTGAAACTATCATGTTTCCATTGTAATTTCTCTATTTCATTGCACTGTTCCAGTATTTCTTTTTCCTTAACTTCTCGTATCTGTTCCCTGATCTCCTGGTTGTATTCATCAGAATTACTTTTCACTTCCCTCCTTCTACCCATCATTTTAAGTATCTCTTCAGTCATCCATGACTACTTCTTGGTGACATTGGATTTCAGATGTTCTTCTTTAACTGATTCCACTAATGAGTTTATCTTTTTAATTTTCTCTTCAGTGCACAAGTTACCTGACAGAGACTTTAGTTCATTATTAAGATGGACTCTTGCATTTTCTCTTATGAAAGACTCTTTTAGTTTGTGGATTTCATACATTTTGACTTTTTTCTTTTGAACTTTCTTCATTCCGATTTTAAAAACACCAACTAGAGGAACACGGTCCGAGTTAATGTCAGCACCTGGATAGATTTTCATTGAGAGACAGCTGTTTCTATATCTTTGATTTATCAAGACACAATCAATCTGACTCCTGGTAATATTTTCGTCTGAATCTCTTGGGGACTTCCAGGTGTAGAGATGTCTGGGCGTTAGTGTGAAGAATGTGCTAATTATTAATAATCTCCACTCTCCTGCAAATGCACTGAGTAGTTCGCCTCTCTCATTCCTTTGACCAAGTCCATAGTGACCTATAATGTTGCCTTCAGATCCCCTTCCTACTTTGGCATCAAAATCTCCCATAATTATTGTAAGATCCTTCTTCAGTAGTTGTTGCAAAACACTTGAGATTTGGGAATAAAATTCTGCAACTTCTCCTTCACTATGGTCTGTTGTTGGAGTGTTGACCTGAATAATGTTCAGTTGTGTGGTAAAGCACTTATTTGGAGTAACAACGCACTCTCTACATCTACATCTACATCCATACTCCGCAAGCCACCTGACGGTGTGTGGCGGAGGGTACCTTCAGTACCTCTATCGGTTCTCCCTTCTATTCCAGTCTCATATTGTTCGTGGAAAGAAGGATTGTCGGTATGCCTCTGTGTGGGCTCTAATCTCTCTGATTTTATCCTCATGGTCTCTTCGCGAGATATACGTACGAGGGAGCAATATACTGCTTGACTCTTCGGTGAAGGTATGTTCTCGAAACTTTGACAAAAGCCCGTACCGAGCTACTGAGCGTCTCTCCTGCAGAGTCTTCCACTGGAGTTTATCTATCATCTCCGTAACGCTTTCGCGATTACTAAATGATCCTGTAACGAAGCGCGCTGCTCTCCGTTGGATCTTCTCTATGTCTTGTATCAACCCTATCTGGTACGGATCCCACACTGCTGAGCAGTATTCAAGCAGTGGGCGAACAAGCGTACTGTAACCTACTTCCTTTGTTTTCGGATTGCATTTCCTTAGGATTCTTCCAATGAATCTCAGTCTGGCATCTGCTTTACCGACAATCAACATTATATGATCATTCCATTTTAAATCACTCCTAATGCGTACTCCCAGATAATTTATGGTATTAACTGCTTCCAGTTGCTGACCTGCTATTTTGTAGCTAAATGATAAAGGATCTATCTTTCTGTGTATTCGCAGCACATTACACTTGTCTACATTGAGATTCAGTTGCCATTCCCTGCACCATGCGTCAATTCGCTGCAGATCCTCCTGCATTTCAGTACAATTTTCCATTGTTACAACCTCTCGATACACCACAGCATCATCTGCAAAAAGCCTCAGTGAACTTCCGATGTCATCCACCAGGTCATTTATGTATATTGTGAATAGCAACGGTCCTATGACACTCCCCTGCGGCACACCTGAAATTACTCTTACTTCGGAAGACTTCTCTCCACTGAGAATAACATGCTGCGTCCTGTTATCTAGGAACTCCTCAATCCAATCACACAATTGGTCTGATAGTCCATATGCTCTTACTTTGTTCATTAAACGACTGTGGGGAACTGTATTGAACGCCTTGCGAAAGTCAAGAAACACGGCATCTACCTGTGAACCCATGTCTTTGGCCCTCTGAGTCTCGTGGACGAATAGCGCGAGCAGGGTTTCACATGACCGTCTTTTTCGAAACCCATGCTGATTCCTACAGAGTAGATTTCTAGTCTCCAGAAAAGTCATTATACTCGAACACAATACGTGTTCCAAAATTCTACAACTGATCGACGTTAGAGATATAGGTCTATAGTTCTGCACATCTGCTCGACGTCCCTTCTTGAAAACGGGGATGACCTGTGCCCTTTTCCAATCCTTTGGAACGCTACGCTCTTCTAGAGACCTACGGTACACCGCTGCAAGAAGGGGGGCAAGTTCCTTCGCGTACTCTGTGTAAAATTGAACTGGTATCCCATCAGGTCCAGAGGCCTTTCCTCTTTTGAGCGATTTTAATTGTTTCTCTATCCCTCTGTCGTCTATTTCGATATCTACCATTTTGTCATCTGTGCGACAGTCTAGAGAAGGAACTACAGTGCAATGTTCCTCTGTGAAACAACTTTGGAAAAAGACATTTAGTATCTCGGCCTTTAGTCTGTCATCCTCTGTTTCAGTACCATTTTGGTCACAGAGTGTCTGGACATTTTGTTTTGATCCACCTACCGCTTTGACATAAGACCAAAATTTCTTAGGATTTTCTGCCAAGTCAGTACATAGAATTTTACTTTCGAATTCATTGAACGCCTCTCGCATAGCTCTCTTCACACTACATTTCGCTTTGCGTAATTTTTGTTTGTCTGCAAGGCTTTGGCTATGTTTATGTTTGCTGTGAAGTTCCCTTTGCTTCCGCAGCAGTTTTCTAACTCGGTTGTTGAACCACGGTGGCTCTTTTCCCTCTCTTACGATCTTGCTTGGCACATACTCATCTAACGCATATTGTACGATGGTTTTGAACTTTGTCCACTGATCCTCAACACTATCAGTACTTGAGACAAAACTTTTGTGTTGAGCCAACAGGTACTCTGAAATCTGCTTTTTGTCACTTTTTCTAAACAGAAAAATCTTCCTACCCTTTTTAATATTCCTATTTACGGCTGAAATCATCGATGCCGCAACCGCTTTATGATCACTGATTCCCTGTTCTGCGTTAACTTTTTCAAATAGTTCGGGTCTGTTTGTCACCAGAAGGTCTAATATGTTATCGCCACGAGTCAGTTCTCTGTTTAACTGCTCAAGGTAGTTTTCAGATAAAGCACTTAAAAAAATTTCACTGGATTCTTTGTCCCTGCCACCCGTTATGAACGTCTGAGTCTCCCAGTCTATATCCGGCAAATTAAAATCTCCACCCAGAACTATAACATGGTGGGGAAATCTACTCGAAATATTTTCCAAATTATCCTTCAGGTGCTCAGCCACAACAGCTGCTGAGCCAGGGGGCCTATAGAGACATCCAATTACCGCGACCTTCACCCAAATCATTTCACATTTCGGATCTCCGTCAATTTCCTTCGATACTATTGCACTTCTTACCGCTATAAACACGCCTCCCCCTTCACTGTTCAGCCTGTCTCTGCGGTATACATTCCAATCTGAGTTTAGGATTTCGTTACTGTTTACGTCTGGTTTCAGCCAACTTTCTGTCCCTAGTACTATATGGGCGTTGTGATCGTTTATTAATGAGAGCAGTTCTGGGACCTTTCTATAGACGCTCCTGCAGTTTACTATTAGCACATTAATATTGTTATTCCCTGTTGCATTTTGCCTACTCCTATCTTGCCGCGTCTCAGGAGGCGTCTTGTCGGGCCTAGGGAGGGGATTCTCTAACCTAAAAAACCCCCATGTGCACTCCACACGTACTCCGCTACCCTTGTAGCCGCTTCCGGCGTGTAGTGCACGCCTGACCTATTCAGGGGGACCCTACATTTCTCCACCCGATAGCGGAGGTCGAGAAATTTGCACCCCAGATCTCCGCAGAATCGTCTGAGCCTCTGGTTTAAGCCTTCCACTCGGCTCCAAACCAGAGGACCGCGATCGGTTCTGGGAACGATACTACAAATAGTTAGCTCTGATTCCACCCCGCGAGCGAGGCTTTCCGCCTTCACCAAGTCCGCCAACCGCCTGTACGAACTGAGGATGACCTCTGAACCCAGACGGCAGGAGTCATTGGTGCCGACATGAGCAACAATTTGCAGTCGGGTGCACCCAGTGCTCTCTATCGCCGCCGGTAGGGCCTCCTCCACATCTCGGATGAGACCCCCCGGCAAGCAGACAGAGTGAACACTGGCCTTCTTCCCCGACCTTCTCGCTATTTCCCTAAGGGGCTCCATCACCCGCCTAACGTTGGAGCTCCCAATAACTAATAAACCCCTCCCCCCGTGTGCCTGCTCGGACCTTACTGAAGGAGCAGCCACATGTCCCGTCACAGGCAGAGCGGGCGATGCCACACGGCCAGCCTCCACATTGACCTTCCACCTCGTGCGCCGCGAACGCCGCTGAACCCGCCACTCCCCTTGGGGAGAGGGTGGCCCAACCACGCCCGGTACCCGCGAAGATGTCTCGACAGCAGGGACAGTGGGTGAAGCATGTAACACCTGGGGTGTACCCTGCGACGCACCAGACTCCCCACTGCCGCTACACTCCGAGGCAGCAGCCTGAAGACGGCTGACCGCGGCCATCAACACGCTCAGCTGTTCGCGAACAGTGGCCAGCTCCTCCTGCGTCCGTACACAGCAGTCACACATCCTATCCATCCTAAGGAAACAATTTACTGAAGGGAGTTGATCAACCTTTAACTAGACTGCTAATTCACTAAAGGCGGCTGCTTATTCACTAAACTGTGGTTGCTAGCCACTTCTTGTAGAAAACAATGAAAATAGCACTACCTGTCTCTGGACTGTATTGAAAACAAACTCTAGCACTACTGGCACTATGGTTGAGTACAGGGACTCTCTCTTACTGTATTCAAAACAAACACGAAATCTATGGAACACTATTAAGAGCACTCGAAAAATAAAGCTTCCTAAAAGCAAATACACACGGAAGAAGAAGTGACAAGTAAGAAAAATACAGTTAATACTTAAATTAAGGTAGCTCGCTGCACAGCAGACGTGAAGCAGGCGGCAGTTACGACGACACTGACACTACTGGCACTATGGCTGACTAAAGGGACTCTCTCTGACTGTATTCAAAACAAACACGAAATCTATGGAACACTATTAAGAGGACTCGAAAATTAAAGCTTCCTAAAAGCAAATACACACGGAAGAAGAAGTGACAAGTAAGAAAAATACAGTTAATACTTAAATTAAGGTAGCTCGCTGCACAGCAGCAGGTACACAATTAGTGACATGTTCTGCGATTGCTTTCGATACGGTGAATCCTACTCCAGACTTACACTGTCCATTAGATGTTCCTGAGTAGTAAATTCTGTATTCATTAATGTTATAAGAACCTGAACTTGGCCATCGCATTTCATTTCATTAATGCCAATGATCTTAATGCTCATTCTTTCCATTTCTTGGATTTTATTGTCAATTTTTCCAGCCTGAGCCATCGTCTTCACATTCCATATCTTTATACTATCTTTCAATGATGATCTCTTCATTGTGACAGTGTTGCTCAAAACTGTCCCCCCTCTCCCGGAGATCCGGCTGGGGGACTTGAAAACCTGGAAAATTTAGTTTTGAACACAACCATGATGTGTAACTAGAGAAATCCATAGGATCTTTAATGTGGTGGTTTCTCGTTGCCTTCCACATTCTGATGCCGTTGATCAATCTGGTTCTTCCTCCTTCAGGGACAATTTCTCATCCCAAGGACAATAGAGTGCCCTATTCTTTACCCACTCATCCGCCCTCCAAGGAGGCCATTGGCACTTGGTAGAAGGGGACCACTTATACCCGTGGTCACTCGGTTTGGATGCAGTTTGACATCATGCCCGGGACACAACCATACTTTATATTACAACCACACAAAAACAACAACTGACAAAAGGATTCACCAATGATGCAATATACACATGTTACCCAGCGAGACATACAGTAATAAGCCAAAACATTATGACCACTGCCCAATGTGATGCTGGATGCCGCTTGGTGGCATGGCAGGCACGTGATATGGTAACAAAAGTATGTAAGCGGAGCAGACACTGATGGGGGATCACGCTAGCAAAGATATGGACTGCAAATGGGAAAATCCATTGAGATAAGTGACTTTGACAAAGGGCAGACTATTATTATGCAGAGCCTGTGTACGAGTATCTCAAAAATAGCAAAGCTGGTCAAATGTCCATGTGCTAATGTCGTGAGCATCTACAGAAAGAGGTAGAAGGGCAGTGAAACTACCAGTAGATGCTAAATGGTTGGACATACATGACTATTCACAGAACATCTTCATCTAGATAGATGCTCTGCAAGCGACCATATGATGCATGGCGGATGGTACCCTGTACCAATACTAGTCACTTACTTTCCTGCTCCACTTGCAAATAGAGCAAGGAAAAAACGACAGTCTATATACCTCCAAATAAGCCCTCATTTCTCGTATCTTACCTAGATGAACCTTACATGAATGTATGTTAGCGGCAGTAAAATCATTCAGCAGTCAGCTTCAGATACCAGTTCTCTTAATTTTCTAAGTAGTGTTTCTCAAAATGAACATCGCCTTCCCTCGAGAGGTGCCCATTTGAGTCCCCAAAGCATCTCTATAACACTTACGTGTTGTTTGAGCCAGGATTAAAGAACATAAACGACATTGCAAGTTGGGGCACATGGAGAAATTAGCTGTGGTAGAGCACGCGCTGTTTGAGACTGACCACGTAGTAAAATTCCCCGACACGAAAGTTCTGGCTGTAGAGAAGAACTATCACACCCACCTGTTCAGAGAAGCTGAAGAAATACACAAACATGAGAACAGCTTCAACAAGAAAAAGGAAAGCCTCAACATAAATGGATCCGGGCTTCCTGTGCTGCAGAGAACAACCATTGGAGGTAGCAAGAGAGCTGCACCGGAAATGACCATGGAGAAGCCCTTGGATGCTGGCACACCAAGTACATATAGTTTGGAGCTGCGAGCTCCACCCCAGTCCACCACCAGCATTGTAGGATGAAACTTTGACAATGCCAGCCACTCGTGCTGGTGAAACGTCAGAAAAATCATCAGATGAATGTTGGCCGAAGAACCCGAGACAGAAGCCAACAGGCAGTTTGTCAACAAGTGGCCAGGAAAGCCTTAACAATTTTGCATTATTCCATGTACTCATATGTTAGTTAACAACCTGAAATGGGGCTCTGTGTCAAATGCTTTCCCAAAAATGTTGAAATATGGAATCTGCCTGTAGCCCTTCATCCATATTTCACAGTATATCATATGAGAGAAGGGCAAGCACGGTTTTGCACAAGTGATGCTTTCTAAAATTGTACTGATTCATGGACATAAGATTCTCAGTCTCAAGAAAATTTATTTTATTTGAATATGTTCAAGGATTATGCAGCAAACCAAATTTAGGAATATTGGTCTATAATTTTGTGAGGTTTGGAGGCTTTTCTGCTCTGTAAAGTAGGATAGATGGCGGTCTATGGCATCTTTGCCAAAAGAGCACAATTCTGCTGCATGCGTAAGTGTTTTGGAGCACACCATTCATCGTACATTGTCGAAAATGGAGCTCTGCATCAGACCACCCTTGCGTGCTTACACGCTGACTCAGTGACATCGTCAATTATGATTGCAGTGAGCATGAGACCACCGGGATTTGACCATCGATCAATGAAAACGTGTCAGCTGTTTGGATGAATCACATTTTTGCTACACTAGGTCAATGGTTGTCTCCACAAATGCCATCATCGAGGTGAATGGCGGCTTGAAAAGAGCAGTGCACCACAGATGCAGGCTGGTGTGAGCAGTATTATGTTGCAGGAGACATTCTCCTGTGCTTGTGTGGATCCTGTGGCAGAAATCAAAAACATGCTGAGAGCTGCGAACCACCTGCATCCCTTTATGATTGATGTTTTCTTGGAGAAAGCAAAAAGCTACAGTGGTTTGAGGAGCATTATAGTGAACTCGCATTGCTCAGTGACCAAATTTGCCTGATGTAAATCCTATGGAACCCATGTGGGTCACTATCAGGTGCCATCACCATGTAACCAAATCACTGGCTGTGTTATTCACATGAATTACATGACCTGTGCATAAGTTTCTAATACCATACACCTCCACAAACCCACCAAAAACCTGTTAGGTCCATAATATGCAGAATCAAGGATGTATTTTGTTGCAACGATGGACAAAGAAGGTATTAAGCTGGTGGTCATAATATTTTAGCTCATCAGTGTCGGTACAGTTAACTCCAAATACAAATATTGCAAAAGGAAATGAAATTTTCCAACTGTAATATACAAAGATGTACTTGACAATGGCAACAATGTCAAAATAGGCCAGATGTACCAGATATTATAAAAATATTAGCAGCTAATTTGGAAGATTGAATTTAAAATGTCATATTACAACATGTTTCATGTTGTGAAAAAATAAATCCCCCCCCACAGGACCAAGTCTTGACGTGATGGGGAAATAAATACAAATTTCAGACAGAACAATGCTAGGTACTTCTGCAGAGTTTTCAAAGAAGAATCAACAGGTTACAAGCCAATGAGCCTAAACTTCAAAGATTCAACAGGCAAACTGATTACCAACGACAAAGACAACTGTGAGTTACTTCAAAAATCTCCTCAATTGCAAGGAACCAACACAGTGATTAATTTTCACACAGCCTCAAAAGGAAAACCCATCCTCAGAACCACCATCTCTGCATCAAATTGAACAATACATTGGCCAGCTGGAAAACAACAGAGCCTCAGGTGAAGGCAGCATATTAGCTGAGATGTGGAAACCGGGAGGGAAGCAGGCAGCTGAAACCATTTATGAGGTTATTAAAGATTGCTGAGAGAAAAAAAGAATACCAGATGGCTGAAAACAAGCCATTACCCATCTACTACACGAGAAGAGTAACAGGACAGACACCAACAATTATCGAGGCATATCTCTACCTCTAGTCACCTACAAAATTATGTCCAAAGCTCTACTGAATAAGACAGAAGATCAAGCAGAACACACAAATGGCAAGTACCAAGCATGATCCAGAAAACATATATTTTGTCCACAGCAAATCTGTATTATGAAAACTATCTTCAGGATCAGAATAAAGAGGAACTTTAACACAGTTGTTACATTCATTGAGTTAAAAAAAGCGTACGATTCTGTAAACAGACAGAGAGTATTTCTAACACTGGAAGAAGCAGCTATCGACAAAACCACCAGACAATTAGTCAAACAGGCACTCGCAGACACAACTATAAAAATTATATTTCTAGGAGGAGTTACTGAACCCTTCAGAATCAACACAGGTGTTTGACACCAATTCTCCTCGATCTGGTCTTAGACAAGGTCATAAGAGAGATGGATACAGAACTACAAGAGAAAAATATTGAAGGAATCCATTTAGGACAAGGAAGAGGAAGATTTGATGTGAAATGTCTCAATTTTGTCGATGATATTGCTGTAATTTCTAAGGACAAAACAGATGCACAGATAATGATAGAAACACTTCACAAAACTGCAACTGAAACCAGATTACTAATATCGTAAGAGACAACAGAATACATAGAACATAAATACAACACAGAAAAACACATACAAACACAACACGGAAACATCAAAAGTTTGATAAGTTTAAGTATTTAAGGAGAATAGATAGAATCCAGCTGGGTTAGATAACACCACAAGTTAGGAAAGATCAAATAAAATGGAATTAGCATACAAACTCACCCAAAACTGATATAATAAAACATCAGTATCATTACAGGCAAAAATTAAACACTATGCAACAGTAATTAAGCTGGAAGCACTTTATGGACCTGAATGCTTAACACTGAATAAAAGAGGTGAACTAGAAGAACTGGAAAATAAAGAAAGGAAAACACTCAGAAAAATTTTAGGACCACAAAAGAGCTAAGATAACAACTGGACAAGAGAAGAAATTAAGATCTATACAGAAACACAGAAACAATCACAGACAAAATAAGAAAGAGGAGATTAAAATTTTATGGTCATATGTACAGAATGAATGACAACAGGCTAGTGAAGAAAATTTTTAACTTCATTTCCAAATTAAAAAACACCATGAGATGGATGGAAGAGACAAGAAAGGACTTGAGAAATCATAACATCGCAGAAAACACCATACACAACAGGGAAAGTTTCAGGCTACTGATCAATACAGGAAGATTTCCTGTCCAACAATGAAATTCACAACCTAGGAGGTGATGTCAAAAGAACAGAGGCAGGTCATCAGTCAATGTATGAAGATAAAAAAAAAAAGATTGTGCCTTTGTCTTAGGTTCTAAGCGGTCTATAATTGGCCAAATTCTGTAATAAAAAACTGTATTTTTCCTCCTTCAATAGAGCTCATATTTCCATTGTTAAATATATTATTTAATGAAAACTGTTGCAGCAATTTATGTTCTTATTTATGCACAGTGTAGGTTTTTTGTATGTACAAGTATTGTAAAATGTAAATAATTTTTTGTTTTCAGATGTCTGGCCTCTTTTGTGTAAGAACATTCATAGGAAAAATGAAGCCCTCATGAAACTTTTGGTATGAGTCACACAAACAAAGTAAACAACAAAGTAGAGATTTAAAAGACACACAATCACAAAATTTTCAACTACAAGTTGAGTGAGTGCAGCAAGAATAGTTATGTTCCAGTGAAGGCAGAACATGCCACCAATCCCTCACCAACATCAGTGTCAAAACTTCCTTCCTGAGAAGTATTGATGTTGACATCATGTTCCATTCCATTGATGGCCTGTGAGAACACCACTACTTGGAATCAAATGTGGAATGCTTTATCTGTTTCAGCAAGTGTGAATTGATGTTTTGATAGGGCGCCTTACGACACAAAACCTTTACAATGTAAATGACAATATGATACACTCCTCTAAGGCAACAAAGCAAACAATATAAGTTGCACTCCATGTGCAGTAGCCACTGACAAGAGATTCAAAAGTTATAACAGTAACTATGAGTACAGACTTTTAGGTAGAAAACTGCTGAAAAAATTGTGAAAAAGGAACTGTAACATTTCTGTAGTTTTAGCCATTAAAGTAATAACTTTATACAACAGTCAGTAATTAATAGTCACAGTATTTTTATATAGCCACTGGATTTAGTTTGCTTTGCTAGTTACAAAACTCGAGTGACAAGTATCATAGCTGCAGTAGAAATATTCAGTGTACGCTGAGGGAGGCTAGCACCTGATGGCAGCTGGAATACAAGATACTCAGCGCAGATAGTAAGACTGGGTGATAAAAACTGTGCTCAAGACAGTACACAGCAACCTCATCTGTTGTAGCCGATAGGTTACGAAAAATATTATTAATTTCAGCAGATATAATAACTTTACTTACATTTGAATGAAATCTATTTGGATATTCAAACATGTCATTATAAAAATACTAAAAACAACTAGAAAACTGAAGTTTTGACTGTCTTTGCAGCAGTCATTTTCAAGACAGTTTAGTTGACTGGAAGAGATCACTGAATGCTTCATGATCCAGCACTGAGTAAGAATGGTGTGTCAAGTAAGAAGTCTTTAAGGTGTTGATATGCTAAGGTAATGTGGCTTCCATAAAATTATACTACAAACAAGGAACTGAATATCAATTTAATTCTAGACTGAGAAGATAGAATTGGAAATCAGGGTGAAAGGGTATACATTCATGTTACAGGTAATGGAAATGTGACCCACACAGTGAAAAAATCTTGCATCGAACTGCAATTAACTTCTTTTGTATCAGAAATAGGAAAGGATTTATTGTTACTGAACAACAGTGGCACCATACTGTCTGGAGGGGTGTCACAGCACCAATAAAGAACAATCCCCAGGTGGGCAATTAAAAGGCTCTTCTGTTTCGACCAAGCAATGAAGCAACAGGTAACCCCTGCTTCAGACACTTGAGCATTTAACTGTGGAGCTGAACAGCAATTACACATGGTACAGATGTAGGAAAATTCCCCATAAAAATCAGACTGTCAACCAAATTAATGTAATGATGTCGTAGCTGTGGTCTGGATGGAGCAGTCCATGCTAGTCTGTCCTCTGCATAACTATCACAACTTACCTCCATTTGAACCCATTTACTGTTATCAAAACTTGGTCTCCTACAGTTTTTATCCCCCCCTCCCAACAAAACTTTCTTCCATTGCCAAATTTATGGCTCCTTGATGGCTTAGGATGTATCGTATTAACTGATTCATTCTTTTAGTAAAGTTGTGCCATAAACTTATTTTCTCCCCAATGTGATACAGTAGCAGTACATCTGCATTAGTTTTCTGATATACTCATTTCACTTCATCATTCGTCTGTAGCACCACATTTCAAAAGCTTCTATTTTCTTCTTGTTTGAATGATAATTCACAATAAAACTAACCCGCATTAATACATTATACTTCATGACCATGGTATGTCTAACTAATCATTAAACAATTATCATCAAAATAGATAAATAACTGTGCCAAGTCACTACACTGTTACACAAGATGATTATGCAGTCAAGACTTAAATAATGTATCATCTGATAGTCCTTGATCAGAACTCATAAGATAATTTTGGATTTTCATGTCTGCAAAAGATTTAAGACGTTCAGTTAAGTAAATAACAAATTTGAAATATTTCGGAGACATTAAGTAAGTGTTTATTCAAAATAGAAAAAGATATAGAATAACAGAGACCAACACACAGCGTAGAAGGGGAGTCAGATGAAAACAGTATTCACTGTGAAATGGAGGATAGGAGCAAAAGCAAATTTGATGCAAATGGACCAGAAAGAAAATGTGCCTCTGATATCAATCATTAAAGTGAAAAAAGGGACTAAAGGAAAGAGATTGTACAATTTAGGATATAGAGCCAAAAATATATGACATGATGTCTCCAGATACACTATGCTGCCACCTCAAAATATGAAGGAATCTAATGAAAAGTTAGTCTATCTAACCATGTACTTGATGTAAAAATATCACACAGCAAAAACATCAGAAGGTTTGCTGTCAATATCAGTAAGTGTAAAATAATTGAGCAATGGTCAGCAAAAACAGCACCCCACCACGACCACAAGAGCTGAGTCATTGTATATATGATGCATACTTCTAAATGAGGACATCTGTTCCTGTCCTGCTGTATCTCAGTTAACACAAGGCGCTGGCTGATAATCCTATATCAAATTCAGAAAGCTCTGTTTCCTCTTAATATTTCCTTCTACTTTTCACATATCATTGAACACCTGATTCTGAAAGGCAAGGTTCCTATTACTGGCTGTGTGTAAATCACTATTGTTTCCTTGTAAGAAGAAGGTTTTCCTGTTTTGGTTTATCTCATTTGTTGCTGCATAGTAATTCCTTGGTAGTAACTAACAAAAGATCATAAATTTATACATTTTTAAGGTCAATATAACATGAATTTCCAAACAAAGAAATGACGAAATGAATTAGATGGGCTTTGTAAGACTTTTACTAGCGAAAAAGTGAAAGTTAGTGTGCAGAATAAATCCATAATCATACCTTCAATTTTCACACCTCCTGATATATCAGTAAAGAAATTAAAAAGGAACACCAATGAATCTTGGTCAATATTCAACTTCAGAGGTAGGACTGATACTTTGAGGCAGCATTCCTGCACCTTTAGCTTTGGATCAGGTCGCAAATGAACTGCTTTCACGACAACCTAGGAAAAGATGTTGTTTGTTAAGCTTGAACACAAATCTGACATTTGTTTCAAAACAGAATGAATAATTATGCAACTAACTCTTTTCTAGCACCATAGTACCACTGAGTTAAAGTAACATTTATAGTACATGCAATAAATATAGGATGCAAGTTACTAATCTATTGAAAAACTATATTCATTTGAAGGAAGATGTAACTTTTATTGCTAATAAAACAATTACTGGAACTACAGAGCATCACAGAAAGGATTAAATTATATTCTTTGTTTCTCAAAGTAATTTTCAAATATGAGTCAGGTGCTTTAACGACTGTTTTATTCATTGGATATGTATAGCAGAACTGAAAACAAGTTATCACTTTTCAACACACTGTCCACTATGGTTAATGCAAGTGTGTTAGTATTTTATGATTTCCTAGGGTCATCTATATATAAATCTGTTTCGCAAGTTGGGCATTCTGCTTTTGCCATCTGATTACATCTACCAATCCATTGTGCACATCAAGGTAAATACATTACACATGCAGCTCTATTCACGATCATGGAATACGCACCAGACATAACTTAAAAGTATCAAGAAAAATTAAACAAACAACTTAAAACATTATTTTCCACCTCAGAATCAAACTATTTAATAAGTATCCATGGGGAAAAAAGATACAACTAAAACAATAATAAGGCAGCAGAAACACACCTCTTAAATGATACAAGTAACTGGATAGATATAAAATCTACTCACCAAGCAGTGGCAGGAGAACAAGCATATAAAAAGGTATTACAATTTGCAAGCTTTCGGAGCTAGCGGCTTCTTCTTCTGGCCGAAGGGTTGAAAGGAAATGAAGAGGGGTGAAGGAAAGGGACTGGTGAGGTTTAGGGGTTCTGGGTGACTTTTCTGAACTACCCATTTCCTAAGCCTCTCCAGTCCTTTTTGCTCACTCCTCTTCCTTCTCTTTCAACCCTTCTGACAGAAGAAGGAGCCACTGGCTTCAAAAGTTTGCAAATTGTATTATCTTTTTGTATGTGAGTTCTCCTGCTGCCACTTACTGAGTAATTTTTTATCTATACAATTACTTATGTTTTCAAAAATTGATTGATTATTTTCATTCCTAAATGATACATACTATATGGCGAAGGATTACTTAAATACTACAAATTAGGGGTTGGTAAAAAAAATGTGATGGTTGCTAAAATTTAAAAAAAAATATTTATCTTATTGACAACATATTTTTCGGTCTAATGGATGTTATTGGAAAACTGTTTGTCCAGGAAATGCAATGAAAACTGCTGATTTTTTTAACAGGGTGGAGCCATCTCTTGCTCCAGTACCATTCCTGAGATTAATACTTTTTCCCCTTAACTTAACACAGTTTATAAAGAATACAAGGCAATTAGCCAAAATAATTAATTTCATATTCAGGTATTATTTAATCAGAATTAATGGTTAAAGATATAATTTCTCAATTACTAACAATAATAATGTACTGAAATTACATGGAAATAAATTGCATACAAAAATTTTTGTATTTAAGATGTTTCACAAACACATGGACATTAAATTTGGAGTGAGCTAATAGGTGGTTCTAACTGAAGTGTTGTTCCTCAGTTTAAAGCCCCAATGCTCCTCTTTTTTTAGTAAAGATCTTACTTTTTCCAACAATGCCATATTAAAAAAGTTATTCTTAATTAAAGTTTTCATATTCCAGAATGTTCCTTTCTGAGCTGGCGATTATTTCCAAATTTCAGTTCCACAGTTTTGTCACTTTGATTTTTCTGGTTTAAAAAGTGCCCACTTTCACTATGAAAATTTGTTAGTTGACTACAGTCTAGAAAATTTCATGTCTTAGCCAATTTTGGTGGGATCTGTGAACTGTCAGAGTATTATAAACAATATTCACGATATAGTTCCTATGATTTAGTCAATTTTCCTGTATACAGGCATAATTAAACAGACTTTTTCCTTTGCTCATTATATCTTCAGGTCCACTAATTTTGCTGTCTTTTAGGTTACTATCAAAACCTCTATCAATATCTACAAGATTACTCTGCACTTCACACTTAAGTGCCTGGCAGAGGGTTCACTGAACCAGTTTATATATTTCACACTATTTCTCTACTGTTCCATTCTTAAATAATGGTTGGGAAAAACAAATGCTTAAATCTCTATGTGTGAGCCCTAATTTCTCTTGTTTTATTATGATGATTATTTCCCCCTATGTACAACAACAGATTTTGAGTTTACTCATTATACAAGTCTATAAGTAATTGTGCTGGACAATGCTTCAGTTAGTCTGCAGCTAGCATTCATTTTAGTAACATCTTCGCATCACCATTAGAGTCAGTGAGTCTGCTACAGTGAGTCTTTCCTTGTCATCCCGTACGGTAAGTCTTCCCTGACCCATGGTTCTGGGTGACTTTCCCAAATTTTACCCCTTTTCCGAGACCTCTCCAGTCCTTTTCCTTCATCCTTATTCCTTCCCCTTCTACCCTTATGCCTGAAGAAGGAGCCACTGGCTCCGAAAGCTTGTCAATCACAACAGTCTTTTATGTGTGTGTTCTGCTGCCGCTTGGTGAGTAGATTTTTTTATCTGTCCAATAAAATAATTTTATCAATAGTGAAATTAAAATCGTATATATGTCTCTGTGAGCTGCTTTGAGTTAGTGAATCCTTAGATCATATTTACATCTAGTGGGTAAGTGTATCACAATTAGTTTGCAGGTTTCAAACACTATGTTCACCTCAAGTATTTACGACTTAGTGCATATATGAGAATTTTCTATGTTCACCATATCCATGTAACTGTAATGTAATCTTTCATCAGTGAAATGTGAAATTATTTGTCAATGAGGGTAGCTTATATATTTGGTAAAATTATTAAACTCCTCATTGTTACAAAGCTGATCATCGTAAAAGTAAAAGTGTGTTTCAATAAATATGAAAGAGATTTAAACTACGTACTGCAGTGTATTGTATGTTCTTTAACAAATGCCAGCCCAACCACTCAATAACAGGAGTGTGATACAAAACAATGATGAGATATGAGGCCACCAAAGGTTAACAACCAGATGAAATAAGTCCCACAGTTTTGGAACTCTTTGCAGAAACAATGCAGTGAAAAATCTCTTGAAAATTTTGTCATGGATACAAAGCAGTCACAGTAGACAGTTTATGAGTCTATTACAACAAAACCTAAGGAACATTTTTGATGATTTATTAAGTTTGTATATATAAAAGAGAACCACTTGCATGAATATCAAGAGCTGAGATGGAAACCCAGTTCTAAGCAAAGAAGGGAAAGCAGAAAAGTGGAAGGAGTATATAGAGGGTCTATACAGGGGTGATGTTCTTGAGGACAATATTATGGAAATGGAAGAGGATGTAGATGACAATGAAATGGGAGATATGATACTGCGTAAAGAGTTCGACAGAGCACTGAAAGACCTAAGTCGAAACAAGGCCCCAGGAGTAGACAACATTCCATTAGAGCTACTGACAGCCTTGGGAGAGCCAGTCCTGACAAAACTCTAGCATCTGGTGAGCAAGATGTATGAGACAGGCGAAATACCCTCAGACTTCAAGAAGAATATCATAATCCCAATCCCAAAGAAAGCAGGTGTTGACAGATGTGAAAATTACCGAACTATCAGTTTAATAAGCCACAGCTGCAAATTACTAACAGGAATTCTTTACAGATGAATGAACAAACTGGTAGAAGCCGACCTTGGGGAAGATCAGTTTGGATTCCGTAGAAATGTTGGAACATGTGAGGCAATACTGACCTTACGACTTATCTTAGAAGAAAGATTAAGGAAAGGCAAACCTATGTTTCTAGCATTTGTAGACTTAGAGAAAGCTTTTGACAATGTTGACTGGAATACTCTCTTTCAAATTCTGAAAGTGGCAGAGTTAAAATACAGGGAGCGAAAGGCTATTTACAATTTGTACAGAACGCAGATGGCAGTTATAAGAGTCGAGTGACATAAAAGGGAAGCAGTGGTTGGGAAGGGAGTAAGACAGGGTTGTAGCCTCTCCCCGATGTTGTTCAATCTGTATATTGAGCAAGCAGTAAAGGAAACAAAAGAAAAATTCGGAGTAGGAATTAAAATCCATGGAGAAAAATAAAAACTTTGAGGTTTGTCGATGACATAGTAATTCTGTCAGAGACAGCAAAGGACTTGGAAGAGCAGTTCAACGGAATGGACAGTGTCTTGAAAGGAGGATATAAGATGAACATCAACAAAAGCAAAACAAAGATAATGGAATGTAGCCGAATTAAATCGGGTGATGCTGAGGGAATTAGATTAGGAAATGAGACACTTAAAGTAGTAAAGCAGTTTTGCTATTTGGGGAGCAAAATAACTGATGATGGTTGAAGTAGAGAGAATATAAAATGTAGACTGGCAATGCCAAGGAAAGCATTTCTGAAGAAGAGAAATTTGTTAACATCGAGTATAGATTTAAGTGTCAGGAAGTCATTTCTGAAAGTATTTGTATGGAGTGTAGCCATGTATGGAAGTGAAACACGGACGATAAATAGTTTAGACAAGAAGAGAATAGAAGCTTTCGAAATGTGGTGCTACAGAAGAATGCTGAAGATTAGATGGGTAGATCACATAACTAATGAGGAGGTATTGAATAGAATTGGGGAGAAGACGAGTTTGTGGCACAACTTGACTAGAAGAAGGAATCGGTTGGTAGGACATGTTCTGAGGCAGCAAGGGATCACCAATTTAGTACTGGAAGGCAGCGTGGAGTGTAAAAATCATAGAGGGAGACCAAGAGATGAATACACTAAGCAGATTCAGAAGGATGTAGGCTGCAGTAGGTACTGGGAGATGAAGAAGCTTGCACAGGATAGAGTAGCATGGAGAGCTGCATCAAACCAGTCTCAGGACTGAAGACCACAACAACGATATATAAATAAACTGAACTGTTGATATTTGGAAAAGAAGCTATACCTACACGAGAAGATTAATAAGGATGGCACCACACTGGGCACCAACCACTGAAAAATCAGGGGTATAGCCACCATACTGGAATTTATATCAGCCAATAGGGAACCAGTCTCAAGAAACTGAACTTCGTAATGTAAAACAAAATATATTATGGCTATGGCAAATAAGAAATTTAAAGTAAAAGTGTTTATGTTATTAAGTGTTTACTAATTATTTTCAAAATGTGTGACAGAAGAGGTGAACACGATGTGTTTTGTGGACTAAAAGTCAATGATAAAAAGGTGACAGTTAAAAGTGAGCTTTATGATGATACGAGAATAAAATCAGAAGAATCAACTTTAGATGATGAAATAAATGCTCATCAAAGCACTGACAAGATGGCATGGGCATCAGTGATGAAATTCTTGGTTCCTAATTGTGATGAGAGTAATGAGACAATAACAAAGGAATTTGATATGTGTAGGTTCATGGAGGAATTTGCTGAAGTGACTGAAAGCATTAGAAGGGATATCAGTAGTTTAAGGGTAGAAATGAAAGAAACTAATCTGCAATCAGACAGAAATAGTAGTGACTTTCAAAGTGACACTGGTAGCTTAGATTCAAAATTCAGTGAAAAACTGGACCAAACCTCAAGTAACATTAGTAATTTAAAATCAGATTTGAAGGGTGTAAATAATAACTTAATTTCAAACCAAGTATGCTTAGAGGAGAAAATGGAAGATGTAAAAGACAACTTGTCTCAAACAAGTAACTTTCAGTAGTGGCATGGCACACAGAGAAAAGGAAATTCACAGCAACTGTAATAAGCAAATGGAAAACAAAGGAAGTAGTTTACAGTACACTTGTTTGCCCACTGCTTGAATACTGCACACCAGTATGGGATCCGTACCAGATAGGGTTGATAGAAGAGATAGCGAAGGTCCAACGGAGAGCAGCGCACTTCATCGCAGGATCATTCAGTAATCATGAAAGTGTTACGGAGATGATAGATAAACTCCAGTGGAAGACTCTGCATGAGAGACGCTCAGTAGCTCGGTACGGGCTTTTGTTGAAGTTTTGAGCACATACCTTCATCGAGGAGTCAAGCAGTATATTGCTTCCTCCTACACATATCTTGCGAAGCGACCATGAGGATAAAATCAGAGAGATTAGAGCCCACACAGAGGCATACCGACAATCTTTCTTTCCACGGACAACACGAGACTGGAATAGAAGGGAGAACAGATAGAGGTACTCAAGTTACCCTCCGCCACACGCTGTCAGGTGGCTTGCGGAGTATGGATATAGATGTACACGTAGTTGCGGGTTCCTGTCAGGCTGCATTAATAGATGTAGTGGAAACGTGTTCTGCTAATGATACTACTGAAATAACTTCCCGAACAGAAAAAAGAGGTATCACTGATGTTAAGAATGTGAAAGTAGAGGAGCAAACAGTTAATACAAAAGTGATGTATTTGATAATAATGAGACAAAATGTATATGTATAATGAGTGAAAATGTTGATGAAGTTTATGATCTTGTCAAACAGAGTATACCATTTCTGTAATTAACAATGACATAAATGAAGTGCAAGTAATCAAAAGCAATGTAAGTACACTTTACATGAAAGATGTGAAGATATGGGAGGAAAAGAATGGGAAAGTCAAAATTCACAAAGTAATATAACAGCAATTAAATTACCAGTAGTAGATGTACCTAAAAGTAAACTGTATGCATAAGTTACATTTCAATATTTATGAAACGTTTAAGGAAATATTCAAGGCATTTATTGTGTGGTGCAACTGTAATTGCAGTTGGTTCGACTAGTAATTACTGGATTTTAACCAATGTTGTAATACTAGGCTGGGAAGATGGCGGTAAGAGCAAACAGGAAGTTATAAAATAGCTAGGGGGTTCATTATTCTTTAGTGAACACATTACTTGATGAATAGTAGCTCCACAGCTAGGTGAATCTATTCTCAATTTCTTGGTTCACTCTCTTCTTCTACTATCCTGCCTGTAGACTGCAAGAGAAAGTAATTTTCAACTACGCTCATTTTATATGTAGTCAGAATTTCTATTTCAGTGATTAAGTTTTTGTATGTATATTGTTTAAGAGGATGAACTCAAAAAAATATTTAAATTATATGTTAGAAAACTTAATTAAAATGGTATATTTTGTCACTGGGTCTAATAATAATTAAATATTGTGTAAAATAACAAATCTCTTTTGGCTAAAAGTAATGTAAAATTTAAGTTAATCCAAAAATATGAAAGAATATAAAATTGTCATAAAATATTATTGGTAAACTAAAGAAAACTGCAAATTAGAAGTTTGTATCACAGCAGTAAGGGAAATTTTTCAAACAAATTCAGTGCCATTTGTTGTGTGGATTTAAGAGAATTGCTAATGTCATATAATCAATTTAAATTGAAACTAATTTTGTCACCTTTAGTAAAGTGTAATTTGAGTAAAATATATAACTGTGTAGACCATCAGACTAGAATAAAGAAAGTTAAAGTGAAATAAGTTATTTTGTGTGTAATGATATTTATTGAGAGAAAGGTTTGAAACAACATAGCCCTTCAGGCAGAAGTGAAATATGCTGTTTAAAGTGAAGCAATACTGGAATTAGCTTGTGTATTGTCTGTTAATAAAAGAAAATAAGTTTTAGTCAATAATATTGTTGTTTGCTGCTGTGGAGTGTCATTCTTCAGTCATTTTTGTGAATAAGGAAAAAACTGTAATGAAGAAGTAGCTAATGAGGTAATTAAATGCAGCAACAGAAGGATTTGCTGAAGTATATAAAGTGACAGGACATAATGAATTATGTACAGTAAATGCTATAATGAAGAAACAAGAAGGTATTATATATTGCACTGATAGTTAAGAAATTTGTCAGGAATTCTGTCTTTGCAGTAATTAAGTTTTCCAAATGCCCTCCATCAGCTAACAAGCTGTAAGTAAAGAAGTAGATGGCATAACAGACATTAGTAAGTAATAAAATACGACTCTGTACAAGAGATAATGTTCACTGTGGAAATCGTTTATATCATGTTCATCAACAGTCTACTAATTTATGTAAACATTATGGCACAGTAGTTACAAACAGTTTAGTAATTGATGAAAAGTAATGGTAATACTTAAAGATTCCAACAAAGTTAGTTACAAATGCTCACTGAAACCTAACCTGTTTAACCGATCATTAGGCATATACTGCTGTACATTTTGTTTTCATGATGCTGTTATGCTTACGCCCTGCATAATGTGAAACTGTCATCAGTGCTTTTGTACTAATGCCTTGTCATACCTTGAGTATCCTTAGTTTCTCTTATGCACTACCCAATGATATTGCTGCAGACTTATTCAAAATCTGTTAATAACTGCTTTTTAACTACACTGTGGATGATCTTCCATGTACTTCATTATGCTTAGTGCCGGCTCCTTGGACAATGATTGTCCTTTACTACTTTCCACTGGAGATAGGGATTTTGGCTTCCTGTCCAACAAGGATGATAAACTACATGGTTCAACACCCGTTTCAATATTACTTTCACTTGTCAAGCACATATCATCATCAGTGTACTCCTCACGTACACTGTCCACACAGTTGAGCGTATATGACACCACACATTCCACTGACTCATCTTTCAGAAATGTTAATATCTTTATCCATCCCATCTTTCTCACTCTGCGAAATTCCTCTGATTCTCTTCTGATGAAATGTCAACTTTAGTGACTGATGTTGTAGATATGTTTGCTTTGCTTATGACTGCAAGTGAGTTACTTGTCGACTACGCAGTTCAACTACCCTCCGTAGCCTCGTGCTGTGGTCACCACTGGATACCTCCGGTTCAACCCTCTGTTGCCATTAGTAGCCAATACTGTGGTTGTATGGTAGACAATATGTGGGGTATCTAATGCCTTAAACATCATTGGTCTTCTGTGACCTCTCACTCAAAGGGTTCCTTGTTAAGACAAAAAGGAATTATTTGAATGGGATGGAAATTGGTACGTGTGACATACCTGTACAGACTAACGAATAATTACAATTTCAGAAACACTGGATGATTTATTCAAAAGAGAGGGCATCATAAACTGAGCAAGTCCATAATACTGTGGTCCACTTCTCGCCCTTAAGCAAGCTGTTATTCAGCTTGGCTTTGATTGACAGACTTGTTGGATGTCCTCTTGATGGATATCATGTCAAATTCCATCCAATAGGTGAGTCAGGTTGTCAAAATATTGAGATGGTTGGAGAGCCCTGACCATAATGACCCTAACATTCTCCACTGGGGACAGATCCAATGACCTTGCTGGCCAAGGTTCTGTTTTGCAAGCTCTAAGAAAAACAGTAGAAACTCTCACCATGTGTGGCTGGGTATAATATTGCTGAAATGTAAGTCCAGAATGGTTTGCCATGAAGGGCAACAAAACAGGGCACAGAAAATCATCTGCATACTGCTGTGCACTATGGGTGCCGTGCATGACAACCAAAGTGGTCATGCTATGAAACGAAATGGCCCCCCAGGCTATTGCCTCTGGTTGTCAGGCTGTATGGTAATGACAGTCAGGTTGATAGCCTACTGTTGTCCAGGTTGTCTCCACACACATCTTCACTGGGCCAAGGGGCTCAGTTCAAAGCAGGTCTCATCACTGAAGACAATTCTATTCCAGTCAATGAGATTCCAGACCAAAGATGTCTCTGGTGATGCTCCAGACATTGGCGGGATACCAACCAGATTGTCACCCACCATGTGGCCTGAAGACCAGAAGCAATGGTCTGTGGTGCCATTTAATTTCATTGCGGATGACAGTCAGGTTGGCATTCCACTGCTGCCCTGGGCATCTCCAGGCACATCTTTGCTGGTCACTGTGGCTCAGTTCAAAGCGGGACTCTTCACTGAAGACAATTCTACTCCATTCAATGCGATTACAGGTTGAAGACATGACTGGAGACACCAGTTGTGGGATTCCAGCCTGACTGTTGGCCCCCATGTGGCCCGACAATCAGGAGTGATTGCCTGGGGCGCCATTTCTTTTCATAACACCCTTACAGCACAGCAACATTTTGATGATATTCTACACCCTGTTTTTCTGCTCTTCATGGCAACCCATCCTGGGCTTATATTTCAGCAAGATAATGCCCATTCACACAAAGCAAGGGTTTCTACTTCTTGTCTTTGTTCTTGCCAAACACTACCTTGGCCATCATGATCGCCAGATCTCTCCCCACTTGAGACTGTTTGGAGAATTATAGGCCATCTCTCCAACCAGCTTGGGGTTTTGACACACTAATTTGGCACGATATCCCTCAGGAGGACATTCAACAACTCTATCATCAATGTCAAGCTGAATAACTGCTAACATAAGAGCCAGAGGTAGATCAACACACTACTGACTTGCTAATTTGTGAAACTCTTTCTCTTGAATAAATCATCTAATTTTTCTGAAACTGTAATCATTTGTTCCTCTTTACATTGATTACTAATTCAAATTTATTTGCTTGTTTTTCCTTGATATGGACACTGTGTAATGTGATGGTAGTGCCATAAAGGGCTTGAAGTGATTCTCCCTAAGGACTAAGGGATGATGGTTTGCGAGATAAGAAAACAACTTTGGGAAAAAGGAACTCAATCATTCAGTGAGTACAACTCATTTTAAAAAATTGTCATTTTGTTTATTCTTTATAAAACATAAGGACCATGAGAAATTATGTTAAATGTTTTTTACGAAGGACTTGTCAAGATATAAAGAATAATGAGCCAAATCATGTGAATGTTTTGGAGAATTTAAGAAATTCTTACTATGACAACACAATTTGTAGCTTGTATTTTTGAAATACTGTATTTTCTGTCTTGCAAACTGATGATCAGCTTGACCCCATACTTTTGCTTAAAATGTAATATGTATAATGAATATTAGTTCAAATTCTGAACTGGTAAGGTTAAAAAATCTGCCGATGACGAAGAAATTGAAAAAAAATGTATGATGAAATAAAAGAAATTATTCAGATAGTGAAGGGTGATGAAAATTTGATAGTCATGGGTGACTGGAATTCGGTAGTAGGAAAAGGGAGAGAAGGGAACGTAGTAGGTGAATATGGATTGGGGGTAAGGAACGAAATAGGAAGCCGCTTGGTAGAATTTTGCACAGAGCACAACTAAATCACAGCTAACACTTGGTTCAAGAATCATAAAAGAAGACTGTATACATGGAAGAAGCCTGGAGATACTGACAGGTATCAGATAGATTATATAATGGTAAGACAGAGATTAGGAACCAGATTTTAAATTGTAAGGCATTCCCAGGGGCAGATGTGGATTCTGACCACAATCTATTGGTTATGAATTGTAGATTAAAACTGAAGAAACTGCAAAAAGCTGGGGAATTTAAGAAGATGGGATCTGGAAAAACTGACTAAACCAGAGGTTGTAGAGAGTTTCAGGGGGTGCATAAGGGAACAATTGACAAGAATGGGGGAAAGAAATACAGTAGAAGAAAAGTGGGTAGCTCTGAGGGATGAAGTAGTGAAGGCAGCAGAGGATCAACTAGGTAAAAAGAAGAGGGCTTGTAGAAATCCTTGGGTAACAGAAGAATTATTGAATTTTATTGTTGAAAGGAGAAAATATAAAAATGCAGTAAATGAAGCAGGCAAAAAGGAATACAAATGTCTCAAAAATGAGATCGACAGAAAGTGCAACATGGCTAAGCAGGGATGGCTAGAGGACAAATGTAAGGGTGTAGAGGCTTATATCACTAGGGGTAAGATAGATACTGCCTACAGACCTTTGTAGAAAAGAGAACCACTTGTATGAATATCAAGAGCTCAGATGGAAACCCAGTTCTAAGCAAAGAAAGGTGGAAGGAGTATATAGAGGGTCTATACAAGGGCGATGTACTTGAGGACAATATTATGGAAATGGAAGAGGAAGTAGACGAGGATGAAATGGGAAATATGATACTGTGTGAAGAGTTTGGCAGAGCACTGAAAGACCTGAGTCGAAACAAGGCCCCGGGAGTAGACAACATTCCATTAGAACTACTGACAGCCTTGGGAGAGCCAGTCCTAACAAAACTCTACCATCTGGTGAGCAAGATTTATGAGACAGGCCAAATATCCTCAGACTTCAAGAAGAATATAATAATTCCAATTCCAAAGAAAGCAGGTGTTGACAGATGTGAAAATTACCAAACTATCAGTTTAATAAGTCACACCTGCAAAATACTAACACGAATTCTTTACAGACGAATGGAAAAACTGGTAGAAGCCGACCTCGGGGAAGATCAGTTAGTATTCCGTAGAAATGTTGGGACACTTGAGGCAATACTGACCCTACAACTTATCTTAGAAGCTAGATTAAGGAAAGGCAAACCTTAGTTTCTAGCATTTGTAGACTTAGAGAAAGCTTTTGACAATGTTGACTGGAATACTCTCTTTCAAATTCTGAAGGTGGCAGGGGTAAAATACAGGTAGCGAAAGGCTATTTACAATTTGTACAGAAACCAGATGGCAGTTATAAGAGTCGAGGGACATCAAAGGGAAGCAGTGGTTGGGAAGGGAGTGAGACAGGGTTGTAGCCTCTCCCCGATGTTATTCAACCTGTATATTGAGCAAGCAGTGAAGGAAACAAAAGAAAAATCCGGAGTAGGTATTAAAATCCATGGAGAAGAAATAAAAACTTTTGAGGTTCGCCGATGACATTGTAATTCTGTCAGAGACAGCAAAGGACTTGGAAGAGCAGTTGAACAGAATGGACAGGGTCTTGAAAGGAGGATATAAGATGAACATCAACAAAAGCAAAACGAGGATAATGGAATGTAGTCAAATTAAGTCACGTGTTGCTGAGGGAATTAGATTAGGAAATGAGACACTTAAAGTAGTAAAGGAGTTTTGCTATTCGGGGAGCAAAATAACTGATGATGCTCGAAGTAGAGAGGATATCAAATGTAGACTGGCAATGGCAAGGAAAGCATTTCTGAAGAAGAGAAATTTGTTAACATCGAGTATAGATTTAAGTGTCAGGAAGTCATTTCTGAAAGTATTTGTATGGAGTGTAGCCATGAATGGGAGTGAAACATGGACGATAAATAGTTTGGACAAGAAGAGAATAGAAGCTTTTGAAATGTGGTGCTACAGAAGAATGCTGAAGATAAGATGGGTAGATCACATAACTAATGAGGAGGTACTGAATAGGATTGGGGAGAAGAGAAGTTTGTGGCACAACTTGACTAGAAGAAGGGATCGGTTGGTAGGACATGTGTTGAGGCATCAAGGGATCACCAGTTTAGTATTGGAGGGCAGGGTGGTGGGTAAAAATTGTAGAGGGAGACCAAGAGATGAATACACTAAACAGATTCACAAGGATGTAGGTTGCAGTAGGTACTGGGTGATGAAGGAGATTGCACAGGATAGAGTAGCAAGGAGAGCTGCATCAAACCAGTCTCAGGACTGAAGACCACAACAACAACAACTAACATACGTATTGAAATTTCCCTTAGTGGAGAACCAGGTCTTTAATTTATACAGGGTATTACACTTCCAATAAGAGGTCAGGAATGGTATGTACATCCAGCTCCTGATGTTGACTATTAGCTAACAGATGACTTGAAGCAGCTATACGCCAGGATAAGTTGGTCTGCAGAGAAGTGGCACAAACCCAGAAGATACACAAACACACATTCACAATCAAAATGACAAGGAACAGCAACCCTTGTGTATTAGGTTTGTTGAAACAACCAAAGAAGATTCGAAATAACTGTATCAGGAAACCTGTATCGATAACGAGCAGCATTTGGAGTGAATGAATGTATCCATGTAACCCCAGAGAGGAAAGACCAACATTGTTATGTGGCAGTCATGAACCAATAAATGTAATTGTGAAGGGAACAGGAAAACTGACATTCCTAACAAAGTGTATAGGATACAATGATCAGACTATACTACATACACAGCAGATGATACAGACTGAACAAGTACTCTGGAAATACTACCCAATATTAAGATGACCATCAAAGATTTCCCATCTGGAACCAGAAGACAAAACGACAGTGAGGAAGTTGATGAATGGCAGTTCCCCATATCTACCAAACGTATGTCATTTGCAGGGTTCGAGCAGGCTGATGGGGAGAGGAGTTTACTAGTTATTTGGAGCTCCAGTGTTAGGCATGTCATGTAGTCCTTTAGGCAGATCAGAAAGAAAGCCTATGTGCACTCAGTATGTCTGCCAGCTCTGAGATATTTAGTGAGTCCTGGAATGTATATCGGAAAGACACATTAGAGGCCATAGGAGGGGGAGTGTTCATAGCAGTTGACAAAAATATTGTCCCTATTGAGGTCGAAGTCAAGTGTGACAGTGAAGTCATCTGGTTGTATATAATAGGTGCAGGTGAAACCAAGTTAATTGTTGGATGTTTTTATTGCCCACTCGATCCTGCTGTGACAGTTCTAGAGTCATTCAAAGAAAGTCTATGATCAATACTGTGTAAATACCCAGATCATGCAATACTGGTTGGAGGCGAGTTTAACCTGCCACATATAGACTGGGATGTCTATGGACTCATTGCTGGGGGTACAGACAGACAGTCATGTGAAATATTTTTCAATACATTTTTCTGAAAATTGTCCTGAGCACCTAGCTCAGCAGTCCACATGCAATGGAAGTGTCTTAGACCTTGTAGCTACAAATAGGCCAGATCTTATTGACAATGTCAGTATAGAAACAGGGATTAGTAATCATGTCATTACACACATATGATAACAGATGTTCATAAATCAGTCAAAGAGGCTAGGAGAGTGTTTCTGCTAGAGAGACCAAATAAGCAGTTATTAATATCTCACTTAGTGAACTGGCATAACTTAGTTCCAGTAGCATGGATGCAGAGGAATTGTGGACAAAGTTTAAGCAGATTGTAAATCGTAGTCTGGAGAGTGATGTGCCTAGTAAGTGGATAAAGGACGGAAAAGGCACACCATGGTTTAATAACAAAATTCAGCGGATGCTGAGAAAACAGAGGCTGTTGCACTCTCAGATCAAAAGAAAATGCATAAATGACAACAAGCGAAGGTTAGTGGAGATTCTGGAGTCTGTGAAAAGATCTACGTGCAGAGCATACCTTAGCAAAAGGTCTGGCAGAGAACCTAAGGAAATTCTGGTCGTATGAAAAATCACTACGCGGTTCTAAAGCTTCTATTCAGTCCCTTGTTGACCAGTCAGGTGTAGTTGTTGAAGATAGCAAAAAGAAAGCTGAAGTTTTAAATTTCACGTTCAAAAAATAGTTCACACAGGAGAATTCTACAAACGTACTGTCATTTGACCACTGGACAGACTCCCGTGTAGATGACAGAATGATAAGCATACCTAGCACAGAGAAACAACTGAGGGATTTGAAAGCAAATAAATCACCAGGTCCAGATGGAATCCCAGTACAATTTTACACAGAGTATTCTACGGCACTGGCCCCTTACTTAGCTTGCATTTATAATGAATCTCTCGCCCAGTGCAAAGTCTCGAGTGACTGGATAAAAGAGCAGGTGACTCCAGTATATAAGAAAGGTAAAAGAATGGACCCGCAAAATTACAGACCAATATCCTTAACTTCTGTTTGCTGCAGAATCCTCATACGTATTCTAAGTTTGAATACAATAAACTTTCTTGAGACTGAGAAGCTTATGCGCATGAACCAGCACGGTTTACGAAAACATTGCTCATGCGAAACCCTGCTTGCCCCTTTCTCACATGATATACTGAGAACTATGGATGAATGACAACAGGCAGATTCCATATTCCTAGATTTTGAGAAAGCATTTGACACGGTCCCCCACTGCAGCCTGGTAAAGAAGGAATGAGCATATGGAAAAGTTCACAGATATGTGAGTGGCTCAAAGACTTCTTAAATAATAGAACCCAGTAGGCTGTCCTTGACAGTGAGTGTTCATCAAACACAAGGGTATCATCAGGAGTGCTCCAGGAAAGTGTGCAAAGTGTGATAGAACTGCTGTTGTTCTCCACATACAGAGTTATTCTAGACGATGGACCCATTTTAAAAAATTCTTATGTTTTCAAGTACAACTCCAAAATGAACAAGCTTTATACCAATGAAAAGAGGAAGTTTCAAAGTTTTGGCAGGCAGCGGCCGGTGATGTTTTCAGAAGTAGCAGTAGGGCCATCATTCCATTTCACTGTCAGTTGTGAATGAGATGGCAACTGTGGAGCACAAGGTTTTCTGTGTTCTTGAGTTTGCAAAAAGTGAGTCGCAAATTGCAGTGCAGCACATATTTTGTACCAAATTTGGTATTCAACCTCCACCCGATGTGAAGGAAACTGTTTACGGCCAGCCTCTACCAACCACACTGAATGATCTGTGGAACTGGATAACTGCTGCCGTGCACTCAGTAACAGCAGATACGCTTTCGCATGTGTGAGACAAGTTTGGCTACCGCATCAGTATCTGGTGCCAACAGTGGCCACATTGAACATTTATAACATTTATCACATTTTTAATTATTAAATAATTATTAAAAACTAATTAATTACAAATTATTAAATGTATTAAATTGATATCAAACATTACAAAAAAAGTTTTGAAACTTCCTCTTTTTATTGGTATAAAACTTGTTCAATTTGGATTTGTACTTGAATAAATACGAAGTTTTGAAAATGGGTTCATCATTTAGAATAACCCTGTACATAAATGAACTGGCTGGCAGGGTGGGCAGCAATCTGTGGTTTTTTGCTGGTGATGCCATGGTGTATGGTAAGGTGTCAAAATTGAGTGACTGTAGGAAGATAAAAGACAACTTAGACAAAATTTCCAGTTAAAGTGATGATTGGCAGCTAGCCTTAAATGTGGAAAAATGTAAGTTAATGCGGATGAGTAGGAACACCAGACCAATTATGTTCAGATACAGTATTACTAGTGTCCTGCTTAACACAATCAAGTCATTTAAATAATGTTGCAAAGTGATATGAGGTGGAACAAGCATGTGAGAACTGTGGTAGGGAAGGTGAATGGTTGATTTCGATTTATTGGTAGAATTTTAAGAAAGAATGGTTCACCTGTAAAGGAGACTGCCTTTAGGATGCTGGTGCAACCTATTCTCGAGTGCTGCACAATGTTTGGAATCCGTACCAGGTCGGATTGAAGGAAGAGACTGAAGCAATTCAGAGGCGGGCTGCTAAATTTGTTATCAGTAGGTGTTACAGAGCTGCTTCAGGAACTCAAATGGAAATCCCTGGAGGGAAGGCTACATTCTTTTCGAGAAACACTATTGAGAAAATTTAGAGAACTGGCATTTGAAGCTGACTGCTGAACAATTCTAGTGCCGGCAACATACATTGCATGTAAGGACCATGAAGATAAGATACAACAAATTAGGGCTCTTACAGAGGCATACAGACAGTCATTTTTCCTTTGCTCTATTTGTGAGTGGAACAGGAAAGGAAATAAGAAGTAGTACCCACCGCCATGCACCGTATGGCGGCTTGTTGAGTATCTATGTAGACATAGATGTAGATGTAGATGTAGATGTAGACCTAAAAGTAGTCAGGCAGCATATGGACGAATTAGAAAATAAGTTCTCATCTATGCATCAGCAACAACTGCCACTCTTATAGATCTGTTCAAATCTAGATTTTCACAAAGCTGATAATTTAGCAAACATGTGAAGTTAAAGTATGGCTGTGGAATGTCTTGTGTGTACTGAAGGAAGTGGTGAGACCAAGATTATTTCTCCGATGGTCCATAATGGAGAATTCACAGATAGATAATACATAACAATATTATGGAAAGGATAGTTGTTACTCACCATATAGCGGAGATGTTGAATCGCAGACAGGTACAACAATTATGCTGTCGGAAAGTGAGATTTTGGCCAACAAGGCCTTTGATGAACATTAACAAAACAAAACAAAACACACACACACAAAACACACACACACACACACACACACACACACACACACACACACACACACACACCTGACCACAGTCTCTGGAAGCTGCAGCCAGTGCTTTCCAACAGTCTTTTTGTTGTGACTATCTGCAGCTCAGGACCTCTGCTATATGGTGAGTAGCAACCATCCTTCTCATAACATTGTTATGTTCCATCCTGGATTTTCCATTGTTTGATAGATAATACATAAATATTTGTATTTTCCTTGGCACCAATTTCATATAACTGCATTGTGGTCTCTCTTATAATTTTTGTAATGAGATTACTGTTATCTCACATTATATATAAGAAAGTTGTAACTGAAGCAACAAAGGAAATACTGGAAGAAAGGAATTCTGGATACATGACGGGAATATTTTGAGCAGTTGCTCAATGCTGAAGATCCTGAAAAGTTTTCCCAGAAGGAAGAATTGCAGAAGGTGTAGAGGAAGAAGAAACTGAAGTAACTCGAAAGGATGTAGATAGAGCAATTAAGAAACTGAAGGCAGATATGTTAAAGGCAGGAGGTGAAACACTTCAGAAAGAGATGTATAACCTCATAAGTGAAGTACGGAGAAAGGAGGACACCCCAAAAGAGCAGACGTTAGCTACCATTATCCCACTGCACAAAAAGAACAAGGAAAGGAACTGAAGTACCATATAAAATGTTATCATTAATAATTCTTGAAATGCTGAAGCCTTTTGTTGAAGACATTGTTGCAGAGGACCTGGCAGATTTTAAGGCAGGAAGGTAACCATGTGTTGAATTTTCACTATGAGGTAAATCTGGGAGAAGTGCTGGGAATTCAACTATCAGTTCCTGGTAAACATTTGTAGATTTCTCAAAGGCACATGATAGTATACACAGGATACGTATGTACAACATCCTGAGGGTGCTTGGCATATCAAGGAATGTAATTAATTTGGTGAAGGTGTAAACAGAAGAGACAAAAGGCAATGTGAAATACCAGGGGGAGCTATCCAAGGAATTCAGCATCAGAACAGGTGTGAGACAAGGTGATGCCATTTCACTGTTACTTTTTAATTTGGTCCTGGAGACAATAATTCAGGAAAAGAAAAGGGCAGGTAAAGAGGTAAAACTAAATTGAAGAAAACAGATATTTGGATATGCAGATGACACTGCAGCCATAATGGAGTCACAGGAAAAGGTGGCATAAACTGTAGAGGACTTAACAAGAATGCCAGTAAGTTGTACTGAGGATAAAATGGGAGAAGACTGAAATGATAGAAGTATCCATGGAAGCCCCTAATAATGTCCCTTTAAAGGTTGGAATAAAGAATATAACCAGAGTGGAAATTTTAAATACCCTGCCACCTGGTTCAACAGTCATAGTAACCTAAAACAAGAAATTAATCATCATCTATCAATCAGTCTAAAACTTATTTAAGTCTGAAGCAGATAATGTCATCAAGAAATCTATCAGTCAAGATCAGACTTAAAGCCAATAATGCAGTGATAGTACTGGCATTGTTATATGGGACTGAAATGTTAAGCACCACAAAAACGGATGCAGAGAAACTGGTCTCTGAATGGAAAATCTCAAGAAAAAACTTTGGGCCAACCTGTGAAGAGAACACAAGGAGATATAGAGTGAACTGGGAACTGTATGGCCTAATGAAACAATTGAATGTTGTGCAGAAAATGAAGGCATGAAGAATAAGCCTGGCAGGGCACATTGCCAGGAGAGCAGAACGTGCCAGGCTAAAGCCGTGCTTATGGAAAAGCCTGATTGTACTCATCCAATTGGAAGATCAATGTAGCAATGGGAGGATGAACTGGAGGATGAACTGCAGAAGGACTTTCAGCAGTTGGGCATCCATGAGAACTGGATCCAAAATGCACAAGATTGCCATCTATGGAGGAACACTGTGAGGTCAGCACAAGGTCTTCAAGGTCTCTGATTACTGATAATGTATGTACATATGTATGTATACATAAAACTGATGAACTCTGTTGGGGCAGGAAAATACTGCTGCATAACTTTGATTTACCGTATTTACTCGAATCTAAGCCGCACTTTTTTTCCGGTTTTCGTAATCCAAAAAACCGCCTGCGGCTTAGAATCGAGTGCAAAGCTAGCGGAAGTTATGAAAAATGTTCGTACGTGCCGCCACAACTAACTTCTGCCGGCGAATACATGTAGCGCTATGCAAGCATACTTTGTAGGCACAAAGATAAATACTGGCGCCAAAACCTCTGCGTCAGTAAATAATTTTTTTTTAAAAAAAAGTGGAAGACAAGATTTTTTTTCTCCGCCGCGAGTTTTGACCACTGCATTTTCATACATTATCCAACGAAGTAAATACAAATTCCGTATTGTTCATCTTCGAATGTAGCACAATTTCAGTGTACTACGAAAATCTGACTGGCAAGACTGTTTGGGATGTTTGTCAATATGGCCAACTCTACGTTCTGAATTTTTTCCTATCTGTGAGAAGAGATGGTTGCTAATAGGAACCTGATGAAATTTGAATCACATACAGTATTCTCTTCACCATAAGAATAATACGAATATAAACATTTTGCCATGTATTCTTTTGTGTTTGCTGCTATCTTATTTAAATCCTGTCTGCCTAATAAACTACGAAACTATAGAGTGAGACAACAGCAAACGTGGAAGAATATACATATCATGTCATGTTTATATTCGTATTATTCTTATGTCTAATAGTGATACAGTCAGAAATGAAGCACGGCAAGTGACTAGATTTTTAAATCTAAGATGACTGTAATTTCTGTGCAGAATTTGATGTAATAAAGAACTGGCCGCAAAGATTTTCAAACGGAGAAAAATTTTCACAAACTCTCGTTCAGAACATGTTGTATCATACGCAGTCTATTATTTGATTCTTGTTGATCATTATCAAAGAAAGCAGCAGTGTAAGTAACAACAAATAGCAGTCTCTTGCCATTGTTTCGCTAATGAGACGATTCCTCTCTCTCTCTCTCTCTTTTTTAATTGTACGCGGCGGTAGCGCGCACAAAAGCAAGCCATGCCGCGAGCCGCGACTGGCCGTAAACACGCACGATCAGAATGCGACAAACAATGCATGACACAGTGCAGTAATGCATTTTCAGCTTAAGAGTGACGCAAACACCTATAACAAAGAAAACGGCATTTATCAGATCAAAGCAAAATAAGCAATCGATTCAAACCAGACGAAGCACGTGAAAAAGGAAGGGTATCCGTATAAATACGGACGGAGCGCCTGACGCATAGCAATGGCTATGTGGTAAAGCTTAACTGCTAAGCTTACAACTCGAACCAAACTACTGTAGCTGTATCGTCATTCGACCTAAATTGTCTATCATATTACAATGGACCAACTTTGTTTCGATTTGGAGATGCGGCCTAAAACTTTTCTCTCCCCTTGAATTTCGAGTCTCAAATTTCAGGTGCGGCTTAGATTCGGGAAATTTTTTTTTCCTTTATTTCGAGTCTCACTTTTCAGGTGCGGCTTAGATTCGAGTGCGGCTTAGATTTGAGTAAATACGGTATCATTTAGTAATTTTTTATTTGCTTGCAGTATCAGTTTCTTTGTGGTGCATAGTCTCTACTTCACAAGCAGTAGCTGGCATGATCCCTTTGCACTATCTTTCACTGACTAGGCACACTGCCTTAGGAAAACACAGTGACGACCTCGTAATTTGTTCATTTTATATGTTTCAGCCTCAGGTTACACAAGTAGTGTCACTATCAGTTTCGACTTTTTACCAAGTTGTCATAATCACACTGTAAGTGCCTCTCTTGTCTCCTTCATTTGACAAGTTACTACACACTATGTTACATTCATCTGAGGATAGCTTGATAAAATGTCAAAGTCAGTAATAATACCAGTTGTGTGACATGAGACTGAAAAAAATAAATAATTCTAAATTAACAAAAAAAATTACAAGTTGTCTTGCCTTGCTTTTACATGAACACTTTTCACTTCCATTCACAGATAAGTTGGTACATTTAATCCACTGTCATTAATGAATATATTTGGGAACCTAAGGGAAAGATAATTATGATTGTGCATTAAATTTATAACTTTGCTTACCATGTTTGCATGTGATTGCTTTGGCCTTGTTTCACTAGAATATTGATAGAGAAACTTGTTTATTTGCGAAGAAGCAAGACGGTCTCTTAATTCCAGTTCATTAATTAAAAGAACTTGGCGAGATGCTTCTGTGGTCGTATCAGGATACACTTCATGTTGAAAACGGACCTAAACAAAAAAACTAATGATAACAAAATTCAATACAGAACACAATAATAAAAAAAAAACATTAAAACATATTACTTGGTGCAAATTCGTCAGCATCATCTGATATTAATGTGTAGAAGTAATTCTACTTGCAACGGGATCCACAGCCATAGTAAACTTACTGAAAGAAATTAATCTCATACAATGGCTGGTTTTTTATATCCATTTCATATACTATGACATTTCAGCTGTGTAGTCATTTTCAAACAAAATATGTTTTGGGTTACAGTCATATAATTTCAAGTGTTATGGCATAAAGTCAGCACTGGCAGGCCAGTCGGAAACGACAGAGAAGAGACAGCTGTGAGAAGAGGTCACCCAATCGCACGCTGACCCACTTCCCTCCAGGATGACAATGGGACAGCAGCGGCCCCTACGTGAAGAGGACATAAGCGCCGTGCCCGAATGGTGGCAGACACTTTGTTAGCCGATGCATTGTAGCCTCTATCATTAGAAATATCTACGGAGCACAGATTTGTGATTGTATATTCTGAAGAAGACTGATCATTTTGTATGTCGCCCTTTGCTTGCAACGCAGCTATCAAAATTAAGTATTTGTATTTGTCTTGTTTGTAATAAAACTCGTTAATATGAGTTGTTTGATTGTTTGTCTAGCAAACCAAGTATGCAGGATTCCTGGACACAACATCATGTGTGGTACGTGGTCAGCTGGGCTTGAGAGCTGTAGCCACGACATCCATTTCAGTACAAACAGAAGAACACAGTGCAGACTCGTGTGAGTTCGGTACTCTCTCAGACAACTAAATGTCTTAGCTGTGTACTACTGTTTTTACTTAAAACAGATATCATGGCTACAGCTCTCAAGCCTAGCCACTCACACTGGACATGAAATTATATGATTGTAACCCAAAACGTGTCTTTAATGTGTTAAACATATTGCTTGAAAATAGCTGCACAGATAAAACACTGTAATATATGAATTAAAAATAAAGTGGATATAAAAATAGTCAATGCAGGAAACTAATTTCTTTTAAGATATGAAGGTAATGTTCATGGTAAGTATAACTACTTTCTTTAATTTATTGTTACACAGATAAAATCACAAATTTTAAGAACAGACAATAGGGAATTGTGATATTTACAAATAATGTGAAAAAAATGCCACATAACTACATGTGCAAAACACTTTACATTAAATAATAGTCCAAACAAAATACAAGTTCAGGGTGTATCAGAAAGAATCATCTGATTTGGCATGTCTATACTTCTGAAACTAATGAACATATACACTGAATTTTGTTTTTTGATGAACGGGAAATTCAAAAAGTTTTCTTTTTTTCATACCTTTTCATAGGTGTTCAACATGTCCCCCTGGAGATGTGCGGCATATGTCAATGTGGTATTCAAATTTTTCCCACACTGCAGTGATCATGTCATGAGTTACAGCTTCCACAGCTCTTGTTATGCGATTCCTCAGTTCATTCATTGTTGTTGGTAATGGAAGCACATAAACAGAGTTTTTTATTAACCCCCACAAGAAATAATCACATACAGTCAGGTCCGGTTACCTTGGAGGCCAGTAATGTAAGGCTGAATCATTTGGTCCTGTGCGACCGATCCATTGTTCGATAATCCTTTGATTTAAAAATTCCAGCACTTCCAGATGCCAGTGTGGCAGTACCCCATCCTGTTGGTAAATGAAGTGATTCTAAACAGTCTACAACTGTGGGAAAAGAAAGTTCTGAAACATGTAGAGATATGTGCTTCCTGTAACAGTGTTCTCGGCAAAGAAAAATGCATCATACACCTTTTCTCATGAAACTGCACAGAACTCATTAAATTCTGGAGAGTCCAACTCTTGTTGTACAGGTTCATGTGGTTGCTCTGTACCCAAGATTATCATATTATGGTGGTTCACCTTTCCATTTAAATGGAATGTTACCTCATCACTAAACACTAAACATGGAAGAAAATTGTCATCCTCCATTTTACCAAGAAAGAAATTACAGAACCCCACACATTGTTGTTGTTGCCTTCAAGAGGAGCTTGCAACCCGCACTGTGTGAAACGTAAATAGCAAAATGCTTTCTGTTGTCTGCAACACCATTTTTATCAGAACTGAAGTGGGCGCACACTGCTGAATTTTGTATGGTTTCATGTGTAAACGTCAATGCAACACATGTCACACAGACATCGGGGGCATGTTGAGCTGCATGGCAGATGGATTTCTGCGGCCTCCTTGTGCAACTACGGTGGATACGTTCGACGTCTGAGTTATACACTTGGAGTCGGCCCAGCGATTTGCCTTTACAGCCTTCACACAAACAATCTGTTTCTCGGAATTGTTCATGCTCTTGTCTAAGGCTCTATACCGTAGGAGGATCCACACCATACCTAGTATGAAAATCATATTGAATAGTTATTAGCGACCCGCACTTTGCAAGCTGTGAAACACAAGATGTTTTCTGTTGTCCCCAACACTATTTTTACTAGAACTGAAGTGGGTGCACACTGCTGCTACCTAGCAGGAACCATGTAAATCTCGAGAGTTTGCTCTTTCCAACAGTACATTATTCACACACATATCTCAAATAACATATTAGTTTTGATTTTTTTAAATCGGATGATTCTTTTTGATTTACCCTGTACAATGAAACTCATAAGCTACTCAAAAAGTCACAAGAAAGATCAAAGCAAAATATATCTGGTGACAAAGGAAAACAAATGCAACCATCACATTCTTCTCCAATTGTTTGGAAGAAAGCCATACAAGTAACAAATTTAAAAAAAAAAATAAAAGGATGGTTCATGTCCAGGAATAATAATTTGAGGTGGCAATAAGCTGATGCATACCCATTATATACGAAAGAGAGCCCTCTATAAAACAGTACAAGGTCAATAGGTAAACTCACACTGCAAAGAACACACTTTTGTTTTTACTGTTGATTTTTTCCTGAATGTAATAATAACATCTTTAAATGACATCATGTATGCTTTTAGCTGTGACTGTTTTTCTGTGCTAAATGTGATCACGAATTTTTAGAAGCTGTGGGCATGTATCAGATGAAGTTAACAATAAAAAATCTACTCAACAAGTGACAGACGGCAGAACATACATTTAAAATAAGGTTATAATTAGGCAAGCTTTCGAAGCCAGTGACTCCTTCTTCAGGCAGAAGGGTTAAAGGGGAAGGAAGATGGGTGAAGGAAAAGGACTGGAGAGGTCTAGGTAAAGGGGCACATTTTGGGTAAATCATCCAGAACTGCGAGGCAGGGGAGACTTAATGCACAGGATGAGAAGGAAATACTGATTGTTGAGGACAGCATCAGATGAGATGTGAAAACCTGAGAGCTTAAAGATGGAACACTGTGTAACATGTAAGAGACAGATTACTGTTTAAACATGATGCATGAGTTAATAAAAGTTAAAAGCTAAGTGCATTGTCCGTAACGGAGGTATGAGAGGGGCGGTTAAAACAGATGAGTAAGACAAAGAAAGATCCAGAAAACTAAAATGGAGAGAAGAAAAGAGTAATTACTTTGAAGAAATTGTGAAACGGAAGAAATTAACGTGAATGAAGACTAGGTGGGTTGCAAGAACCAAGTACATGTGGTGCACTAGTTGCCACCAGCGGAGCTATGAGATACTGGTATCTGGGGGAAGACTCCAGATGGCGCGTGTGGTGAAACAGGCATTGAGGTCATGTTTTCATGTTGCAGAGCATGCTCTGCACCAGGATATTGCATGTTGCCAGTATACACCCTCTGCCTATGCCCATTCATCCTAATTGATAATTTGGTGGTAGTCACGCCAATGTACAGAGCTGAACAGTGTTTACATTACAGCTGGTATACGACATGTTGTTTTACGGGTGGCTCGCTCCTTGATAGTAGACATTTTGCCAGCTACAGGGCTGCTATAGATGGTGGTAGGAAGGTAAATAGGGGTAGTCAGAAGGGTAGGAGCCATAGGACAGGGACGTGGGTGCAGAAGGAGCATAGGGTCTGACAAGAATATTACGGAGACTGGGAGGGGAACAAAAAGCTATTCTAGGTTTGGTGGGCAAAATTTCAAACAGAATGGTTCTCATTTCAAGGCACAATTTCAGGAAGTCATGGCCCAGTCAAAGTAGCTGTTTAGTTCATTCCAGGTCAGGATAATACTGAGTCACCAGTGGTGTGCTCTGAATTTGTTTTTTGGAGGGATTAGCAGTACCAGGATTGATCAGTGAGGATGAATGGGCATAGTCGAAGGATGTATACTGGCAATACACATTATCCTGTTGCAATGCAACATGACAATCATGACCTCAGGGCCCGTTTCACTAGACGCACCATCTGGGTACTTCCCCAGACACCGGTTTCTCAGAACTTCACAGGTGGCAACTAGCGCTACAACATGTCCTTGGTTCTTGCCACCCACCTGACCTTAATTTACGCTAATTTCTTTTGCCTCAGCATTTCTTCATGGTAACTACCCTTTTCTTCACTACATTTTAGTTTTTTACATCTTTCATTTTCTCACCCATTTATCTTTAACCGGATCCCTCCCACCTCTGCTACATGCAATGTACTTAGCTTTCCACTCTTATTAACTCATGCACGACGTTTAAGCAGTAATTTGTGTCTTGCATACTACACTGCCTTCCACCTTTAAGCTCTCACGTTTTCAAATCTCATACGATGCAGACCCCAACAGCCAGTCTTTCCTTCTCATCCTGTGCGGTCAGTCTCCCCTGACCCGCAGTTCTGGGTGACTTTCCCGAAATCTAATCCTTTTGTTAGATCTCTTCAGTCCTTTTCCTTCAGCCCTCTTCCTTCCCCTTCAACCCTTCCGCCTGAAGAAGGAGCCACTGGCTCCTAAAGCTTGTCTAATTGCAACTGTCTTTTATGTGTTTGTTCCTCCAGTGCTTCGTGAGTGGACTTTTTATCGATCCCATTAAATTATTTTGTCAAAAATTTGAAGTTACTAATAAGTATTTTAAAGTGTATATTTTGTCTGGAAAATTGAATAAGTGCAAAACCTCTGTATACCTTTTTGGGGTTCAAATAACTCACTGTCAAGATTGGTGCAACACTGCCTGGACTTGACAGTGGCCAAGCATGTGTGATCTGGGCACTTATGAAAGAGAGAGAGAGAGAGAGAGAGAGAGAGAAAGTGTGTGTGTGTGTGTGTGTGTGTGTGTGTGTGTGTGTGTGTGTGTGTGTGTGTATTTCTTGAAGAATTTTGTCCAACAGCTGAATAATATTCAACAGTCTACTTTTAAATGTTCCTCTGTGATCCTAACACCTCTTCTATGTGCTAAGTAGCAATCTATCCTAATTCATACTAATTAAAAATGGTAAGACATACTAAAAATACAGGTAGTCTTATAAGGCACATTCTCCATCATAGTGGGAGAACTTTATTACAATTCATGAAACATGAAAAAGCCAATTAATTAACAGCAAATATTCTGTTTCAGAAACTACGGAAGAAAATGTATGAGATGTGATCAAAAAGTAACGGGAATTTTTTAATTTTGCAGGCTTTATATGTCCAATTTTCATTTTTTTCCTATCTTGTTGGCACAAATGTTCATGGTGTATGTTTGCATTTTCAGCAGTTTTGAATATTTAGTTTATTGTTGACAGTTGAAAATGTTGTAGGCCTACATGTTTTCAAATTCTTGGCAAATTCAACTTTTGAAGAGATGGATCAAAGAATTACCATTAAATTTTGCTTGAAAAATGGAATAAATGTAGTACAGTATTCAAAATGTTGACTGTGGCTTTTGGTAAGTCTACTATTAGTACAACAACAGTTTATGAGTGGTATAAACATTTAAAATTGGGTCAAGAAGACATTGAAGACCATGACCACCCTGGATGCCCTAGCACATCAATTACTGATGCAAATGTGGAAGAAGTAAAGAAAATGGTTCTGGAAAACCGCTAAATCACAATCAGAGAGGTTTTTGATGATGCTGGCAGATCCTTCGGCTCATTCCAAGCAATTTTTTCAGTTGTTTTGGGCATGAAGAAACTAGCAGAAAAGTTTGTTCTGAAATTGTTGAATTTCAATCACAAATTATGTCATGTAGACATCATTCAGGAAATGCTGAATGAAGCCAACAATGATCCAGAACTTCTAAAGAAGGTTATGACAGGTGACAAAACATGGGTATGCAGGTATCACATCAAAACACAGTCTCAACTGTCGCAACAGAAACTGCCTGAAGGGCCGAGAGAGAGAGAGAGAGAGAGAGAGAGAGAGAGAGAGAGAGAGATTGACAGCATAGACAGACAGATGGATATATAGAGAGAGGGGGAGTGGGGGGGGGGGGGCAGAAAGGCAAGTTTGATCACACATCAATTACTGTTTGTGACTTCTTGGCAAAAAACGAAATCATTATGTTCCCTCAGCCATCATATTCATCGGACATGGCCACCTGTCACTCCTTTCTATTCTCAAGGCTGAAGAGAACCGTAACAGGATGTCATTTTGCCACCACTGATAAAACAAAAACAAAAACAGTAGCTCAACATCATACTGAAAAGAAAGTTCCACAAGTGCTTCCAAAAACGCACAAAGCACTGGCACAAGTGTGTTATACCTGAGGGGGATTACTTTGAAGGGGACAGAGTTGATAGTGATGAACTGAGCAAGTAATGTCACTCCATTTAACTGTTACTGCACAACAAAGTGAGAGAACTGTGTTGCCAGTTAACGCAAATGTGTGAATCTATTCTAAATTTTGGTGATGTCAAATGTCATCACTTCCTATTTTCACTCTTATTTTCTGCTTGATAATAATGACTGCATGGGTAATGGCAGTAAATATGTAATGTATACAGTCCCCTTTCTTAAATTCACACTGTTTTCAACAAAACAGCATGACAATTATCGTTAATTTTAATGTTAATCACTATGGTGCCCCTGAAGCTGGACTTGACTGTAGTGCATATTTGATAATACTGCCTCACTGTCACTGATAATTTATTCCTCTGCAAGAACCAAGTGAAAGCAGAAAGATGGAAGGACTATATAGAGGGTCCATACAAGGGCGATGTACTTGAGGACAATATTATGGAAATGGAAGAGGATGTAGATGAAGATGAAATGGGAGATTCGATACTGTGTGAAGAGTTTGACAGAGCACTGAAAGACCTGAGTCGAAACAAGGCCCCGGGAGTAGACAACATTCCATTAGAACTACTGACAGCCTTGGGAGAGCCAGTCCTGACAAAACTCTACCATCTGGTGAGCAACATGTATGAGACAGGCCAAATACCCTCAGACTTCAAGAAGAATATAATAATTCCAATCCCAAAGACAGCAGGTGTTGACAGATGTGAAAATTACCGAACTATCAGTTTAATAAGTCATGGCTGCAAAATACTAACACAAATTCTTTACAGACGAATGGAAAAACTAGTAGAAGCTGACCTCGGGGAAGATCAGTTTGGATTCTGTAGAAATATTGGAACACGTGAGGCATTACTGACCTTACGACTTATCTTAGAAGCTAGATTAAGGAAAGGCAAACCTACGTTCCTAGCATTTGTAGACTTAGAGAAAGCTTTTGACAATGTTGACTGGAATACTCTCTTTCAAAGTCTGAAGGTGGCAGGGGTAAAATACAGGGAATGAAAAGCTATTTACAATTTGTACAGAAACCAAATGGCAGTTTTAAGAGTCGAGGGACATAAAAGGGAAGCAGTGGTTGGGAAGGGAGTGAGACAGGGTTCTAGCCTCTCCCCGATGTTGTTCAATCTGTATATTGAGCAAGCAGTAAAGGAAACAAAAGAAAAATTCGGAGTAGGTATTAAAATACATGGAGAAGAAATAAAAACTTTACGGTTCGCCAATGACATTGTAATTCTGTCAGAGACAGCAAAGGACTTGGAAGAGCAGTCGAACAGAATGGATAGTGTCTTGAAAGGAGGATATAAGATGAACATCAACAAAAGCAAAACAAGGATAATGGAATGTAGTCGAATTAAGTCGGGTGATGCTGAGGGAATTAGATTAGGAAATGAGACACTTAAAGTAGTAAAGGAGTTCTGCTATTTTGGGAGCAAAATAACTGATGATGGTCGAAGTAGAGAGGATATAAAATGTAGACTGGCAATGGCACGGAAAGCATTTCTGAAGAAGAGAAATTTGTTAATATCGAGTATAGGTTTAAGTGTCAGGAAGTTGTTTCTGAAAGTATTTGTATGGAGTGTAGCCATGTATGGAAGTGAAACATGGACAATAAATAGTTTAGACAAGAAGAGAATAGAAGCTTTTGAAATGTGGTGCTACAGAAGAATGCTGAAGATTAGATGGGTAGATCACATAACTAATGAGGAAGTATTGAATAGGATTGGGGAGAAGAGAAGTTTGTGGCACAACTTGTCTAGAAGAAGGGATCGGTTGGTAGGACATGTTCTGAGGCATCAAGGGATCACCAGTTTAGTATTGGAGGGCAGCGTGGAGGGTAAAAATCGTAAAGGGAGACCAAGGGATGAATACACTAAGCAGATTCAGAAGGATGTAGGTTGCAGTAGGTACTGGGAGATGATGAAGCTTGCACAGGATAGAGTAGCATGGAGAGCTGCATCAAACCAGTCTCAGGACTGAAGACCACAACAACAACAAACTTACTGTAATAATAAAATAAATTTTACCTTCTGAACTCTTTGATGGATATTAAAAACCTTGTCACAGTCACTAGCCAAAATATGTGTCAGTACATACTGAGTGCTTCCTTTCTGCAAAACTGCCATGAGAGTGATGGCTGGCACACAGTTCTGAACTATGGAGATAAGTCTTCTCTCAGTATTACACTATGTGGTCTAATAAATTATTGATAATATTAAAATTACTGTTTAAAGTGGCAGAGAACAACCATTATCATCTTCCAAAGATGCTGCCAATTTCCAAATATTTCATGGAGAAGCCAGTTGTTGGGCTGCAGGTAAAATACCTAATAAAAATTGTGACGAAACATCTCCGCTAAATGGTGAGTAGTAACTATTCTTTTCATAATATTGTTACATTACATCACACTGTCATTTACAAGTGCCTAAAACTATTTCTGCAGTCAGCCAGAAAGCGATAGAGAACATACTGCCACAATTTCCAGTCTGCAGGTCTGCAATACTCTTTGTACTCACTGAAAGAAAATATACCTACTTGCTATGTAGTCAGCTGGATCATAAACTATGACTATAAATAAAAGTTTTGAGCTCTAATTGACAGGTATATTCAGTAAAAAATCACACACCCAATTTACAATAATATCTATAATAATAATAATAATAATAATATCGCCCCTATTGGAACAGCACTAGTAGCAGTTCAGAGGCGACCTCTGTTCCAAGTAAAAATGGCCTATCACCCTGGCTTCTAATCACCAAAAGTTAATTGCTCATCTTAAAAATGGAAAATAATCTTGCCACTTGCAATGCAGTTTAGGCAACATGACAGGCAGAACACAAACAGTTACATCTGTGAAAACTAAACAATTCAGGATGGTGTACAGTCCTTGCGAGTTTTTCTGAAAACTTTTTCTGAAAGCTCTTTTAGTAACAGCCTGGCTGTGACATCATCCACGGCACAGCATATGCCGGTGTTTGACTGATGCGAAAAGATCGATATGTCGGTGCAAAGTTGTCTCTTCTTACTGCCTCACTGGCTGTATTTACATATGGGTGTAGCAGACCGCCAAATGGAACGTCTGCTACCAACCACTCTAGGCACAGGTAGTAGCATCAAAATGGCCCCTAAGAAACATTTTACCCACTGCCCCACATATGGTTTTAATCAGCCAGAAAACTGAACTGTGAAAGTAATTGGTACAAAACAAGGAACTCAGTAGGATACCAAACTGAAATACTCTGAAACCAATGAAACAACAGTGTTAAGATTTTCTGACGAGTGTTGAAGCTAAATTGCAAATGTTAGCCACAGTAACCTCGAATGTGACAGGAGGAGGTAAGAAGATGACACTACATCATGGCTACCAGGTTAGAAGACAGTGCACCATCACAAAGCTCTGTGGACCTACAAATTATCTGCAAACTACTGCACATATGCCCAGCTCACCCTGGAGCTACTACAGCAGGTGATACCTGTCACCAGGGCAGATGCCACTGCTGCTGGTAATGCGTTGCATCATGGTTGCTGGTACTTTGTGCCAGCATTGCTCATCAATGTCAGGCAATTAAGTTAAGTCAAGAATATTGAAAGTATTTGTTAATTGCTTCTCACGGGCTATTAAAAATGGAATCTAATGATAAGTATAACGTGAAAGTTAAGATGGAACCAGTCTCTGATGACGAATCCTCAGAAGTAGAAATTGCAATTAACAAGGATGGTTCCATCAAAGTAATAAACCCAAAATCTGAAAATGATTTGTTCAAAGAAGAATCAGAGGTAAATGTCCATGTTACTGTGAAGTTAGAATCAATTTCTGATGATGAGGTAATTGAAGTTGAGGTCAAAAAAGAAAAACTAGAATTAATAGAGTCATCATATAATGAAATCAGTCAGGGGATGCTAGAAACTCCTTTAAAACCTGGAGGAATGCCAAGTGGCAAAGTAGAAGTGCATTGTAAAGAAATAAACGAGAGTAGTAAAGAGCTGAACAATAAGATGGAATCAAAGAGTAAACAGTTAAGTAGTAAGACTGAGTTTAGTAATATAGAACAAAAGGATCTTCATAAAGAACTAAACAGTAAGATCAAATCTAACAGCAAAGAGCTTAAGGATGAAATGACCTCAAACCTGAATAAGTTAAATTATAAAATTGATTGTAACTACCATGAACTGCAAGTCAAAGTAGGGCAACAGCTAACTAAATTGCATAATACTTTAAAACTGAAATTGGTGAAGCTGACAAAGATTTCAAAGATGCAGATGATATTATGGAAGACAGGTTGTCAGAAAGAAATAGGCAATGAATTCAAACTTTGCTCTAATCAATTTGAAGAAGTAACTACTAAAGTAAATGCTTGTTTAAAGGATGTTAAGAAAGTAAAATCTGACAGGGAAATTATCTGAGGATGTTGACAAAAATTTTCTAAGCGGGTGGACGGAGTAGACCTACAAGTAGAAGAACTAAATAATAGTATTACTAACACAGAAAATAAAGTAACTTCTGGTAGCTCTTGTTATACCACTGTACAGCATGTTGCTTCAGTTGTGCCGCTTTCATTGAAATTTTTACATTTTGATCCAGACAAACAAATTCACCCATTAGAATTCTGGAATGATTTTGAAGATATTTCGCCAAATGCATGGTCAGAATGAGAGAAAATTTCTTTCATAAGAAATCATTTGTCAGGAGATACTTTGTGATGATCAGCTGACATACCCTAATATTTAGATGCAGATATCTTTCCGAGTTCAAAACTGCATTTCTTAATGAGTACTGGTCTCACAACAAACAAAACAATGTTTTGAGAGAATTTTGGAGTAGTAAAAAGTTTACTCCAGGTTGTGAATCAGTTAAAATGTTTTCTAGGAAGTGGGTTTCAGGCTGTCACATTAGACAGAAAAGATGAAGCCAGAATGGATTATCATGGGACTAGAAGGTAAGCTGCATTGGTATCAGCAGAAAAGAATCATTTCCACACCTAGAAATACTGTGGATAGGTTCACTGAGTATCTGATGCAAGTAGAAAGAGTAGCTGCTGTTGAGGAGCAGGTGCAGAATAATAATGGGTCTTCTAACATACATGTAAACAACTGCAATAATGACAGCGGGAACTTGAATGTTAGAAGTATGAAGGTTCTGAATACAAAATCTAATTATTGTGGTCAAGACCATGGTAGAGGAAGAGGAGGTACACAACCATCACACATTCACAATAAATATTATGACAAAGACAGAAATGTAAATAATGTGTTGTTGAAACAAGATGGAGAGCCAAATGCTACCCAATCTGATTTTGAATCAAATGAAAACAATAGGTTGCGTGTGGGAAAGTAGTCTATGAGGACTACTCTCATTATATAGATGACAATATTTTGGACATATTAGAAAAGTGGGTCAAGAAAGAAAAGAACACTACAGATAATAGGGAAGAACACACTAACAAGTTTCAAACAGAAAAGGATGAAGAGGAAGTAAATGGCAATCTAAAGCCTAAAGTTTCACTGCAGGAAGTAGCATCAGTGTTGCAAGGTTCTGAAGAAGAAGAGTTGTTGGATGAAGGGGGTAACAGTAACAATGATGTCAGGGAACCTATTAGCTGTATTGATGTGCCACAAACTGCAAAAGCCGATGACAGTATAATACATAGCAATGTTGCGCAGGGATGCAGTTGCTCAGAAGTGGAGAATAGTTTACCTGATGTGCAGCAAACAAAAGTAAAGGAGGTAGTCACAGTGCTTTGATTTAAAATTGGTGGACAGGTTGGAAAAGACAGCTTTGGATGTAGAGGTTGTTGACCCCGTGAATCCAAGTGTAAATGTATATGCAGCTGAAAAAACAGATTGAAAAGGATTTACGAAAAGGCCTTCATGAGGAGCCTGTTCAAACTAGAATCACTCACCCTATTATAAAAACTAACATATCACAAGTAGCAGCGTGCTGTCTTCTTGATAGTGGCGGGAAAGCAAGTGCTTTGTCCCAAGGATTCTTTGATTCCATTCCTAATAAGAATGAACTAACTGTCATGAAAGTAAGTGGTTAAAGAACAATAGGTGCTACTGGAAAGGTTTCTAGACCAATACAGCATGAAGCTTTGATACCAATTGGTATATGTAACATAATAATAGCTCATTTTTGTTTAATTGTGTCTGGTTTAAGTGTTGAGATGTTAACCGGCACAGACCTTTTAACAAAATATCAAGGAGCAATAAGTATTAACTTTACCAGATTCTTGAGTGATTACAGAGCCCTTCATTGGGAAGTATACGGGCAGTAATAATGAAGAATGGGAACTGCCTACTAGAGATGAGGAGTAAGGGATATTTGCAGGAAAATGCAAAATGCTAATGAGGAAAATAATTATATCCTGGAGGATGTAGAGGCTAAGGTGCAGTCAACAAATCAAATTTGTGATAAACAGAGGGCAGAATTAAGCAAAGTATTAACCACTCATCACAATGTATTCTCAAATATGTCTGGTGAAGTTATATGGTATGAATGCCATTTGAATGTAAAGCCTGGGCAGATATTTTTCAAGACACCTTATCAGATACATGTTTCGAGAAAGCAAGCTGTTAAGAAAGAAATTGAACATATACTGCCATGAGGTGCCATTGAGCAAGCAATTAGTGAACATCATAATCTGCTTGTTGTGCCCAAGCAGGACAGAAGCATCAGATTAGTGCTGGATGCACTCTGGCTACATGAAATTGTAATAAAGAGTTAGCCTCCTCAAAATATGAATGAACTGATACAAAAGTTGTGAGGAGATAAGTGTCTTACATCAAAGTACATAATTTTTGGATACTGGAATTTGCCCCTGGCGAAACAATCACAAAAATATACAGACTTTTTGTATGAAGAAGTATGCTAACAATATTAAGTAGTCCCATTTGGATTAAACATTTCTGTGTATGCTTTCCTAAGAGTGATTGCTCATGTATTGGGGCAAGGATTGTTAGGTCAGGTGACTATTTATGTAGATGATATACTGCTGGCAACTCCCACGTGGGAAGAATATATCAGTCTAGTGCTAGAAGCTTTAGAAAAAAAGGAGGTATGAAATTAAAGTTAGTGAGGACTGAGTGTGTTAGAGGCAAAATAAAATTATTGGGTCATGAAATCAGCAGGGAAGATATGTTATCTGATCCTTCCAAATCATCAGCACCCAGTTCCTTTGGACCTTGTTTTGCCATAACATTGATCGCCTAATGCACGTTTACTTTGTTACAGTCTTTTGTAAGGAATACTATATCGTAAGGTCTAAAGAAATTATCTTGGATGCACACTATTGCTGTGCTAAGGCCTTCAATATTCTACATCTACATCTACATTTATACTCCGCAAGCCACCCAACGGTGTGTGGCGGAGGGCACTTTACGTGCCACTGTCATTACCTCCCTTTCCTGTTCCAGTCGCGTATGGTTCGCGGGAAGAACGACTGTCTGAAAGCCTCTGTGCGCGCTCTAATCTCTCTAATTTTACATTCGTGATCTCCTCGGGAGGTATAAGTAGGGGGAAGCAATATATTCGATACCTCATCCAGAAACGTACCCTCTCGAAACCTGGCGAGCAAGCTACACCGCGAAGCAGAGCGCCTCTCTTGCAGAGTCCGCCACTTGAGTTTGTTAAACATCTCCGTAACGCTATCACGGTTACCAAATAACCCTGTGACGAAACGCGCCGCTCTTCTTTGAATCTTCTCTATCTCCTCCGTCAACCCGATCTGGTACGGATCCCACACTGATGAGCAATACTCAAGTATAGGTCGAACGAGTGTTTTGTAAGCCACCTCCTTTGTTGATGGACTACATTTTCTAAGGACTCTCCCAATGAATCTCAACCTGGTACCCGCCTTACCAACAATTAATTTTATATGATCATTCCACTTCAAATCGTTCCGCACGCATACTCCCAGATATTTTACAGAAGTAACTGCTACCAGTGTTTGTTCCGCTATCATATAATCATACAATAAAGGATCCTTCTTTCTACGTATTCGCAATACATTACATTTGTCTATGTTAAGGGTCAGTTGCCACTCCCTGCACCAAGTGCCTATCCGCTGCAGATCTTCCTGCATTTCGCTACAATTTTCTAATGCTGCAACTTCTCTGTATACTACAGCATCATCCGCGAAAAGCCGCATGGAACTTCCGACACTATCTACTAGGTCATTTATATATATTGTGAAAAGCAATGGTCCCATAACACTCCCCTGTGGCACACCAGAGGTTACTTTAACGTCTGTAGACGTCTCTCCGTTGATAACAACATGCTGCGTTCTGTTTGCTAAAAACTCTTCAATCCAGCCACACAGTTGGTCTGATATTCCGTAGGCTCTTACTTTGTTTATCAGGCGACAGTGCGGAACTGTATCGAACGCCTTCCGGAAGTCAAGAAAAATAGCATCTACCTGGGAGCCTGTATCTAATATTTTCTGGGTCTCATGAACAAATAAAGCGAGTTGGGTCTCACACGAACGCTGTTTCCGGAATCCATGTTGATTCCTACAGAGTAGATTCTGGGTTTCCAAAAACGACATGATACTCGAGCAAAAAACATGTTCTAAAATTCTACAACAGATCGACGTCAGAGATATAGGTCTATAGTTTTGCGCATCTGCTCGACGACCCTTCTTGAAGACTGGGACTACCTGTGCTCTTTTCCAATCATTTGGAACCTTCCGTTCCTCTAGAGACTTGCGGTACACGGCTGTTAGAAGGGGGGCAAGTTCTTTCGCGTACTCTGTGTAGAATCGAATTGGTATCCCGTCAGGTCCAGTGGACTTTCCTCTGTTGAGTGATTCCAGTTGCTTTTCTATTCCTTGGACACTTATTTCGATGTCAGCCATTTTTTCGTTTGTGCGAGGATTTAGAGAAGGAACTGCAGTGCGGTCTTCCTCTGTGAAACAGCTTTGGAAAAAGGTGTTTAGTATTTCAGCTTTACGCGTGTCATCCTCTGTTTCAATGCCATCATCATCCCGGAGTGTCTGGATATGCTGTTTCGAGCCACTTACTGATTTAACGTAAGACCAGAACTTCCTAGGATTTTCTGTCAAGTCGGTACATAGAATTTTACTTTCGAATTCACCGAACGCTTCACGCATAGCCCTCCTTACGCTAACTTTGACATCGTTTAGCTTCTGTTTGTCTGAGAGGTTTTGGCTGCGTTTAAACTTGCAGTGAAGCTCTCTTTGCTTTCGCAGTAGTTTCCTAACTTTGTTGTTGTACCACGGTGGGTTTTTCCCGTCCCTCACAGTTTTACTCAGCACATACCTGTCTAAAACGCATTTTACGATTGCCTTGAACTTTTTCCATAAACACTCAACATTGTCAGTGTCGGAACAGAAATTTTCGTTTTGATCTGTTAGGTAGTCTGAAATCTGCCTTCTATTACTCTTGCTAAACAGATAAACCTTCCGCCCTTTTTTTACATTCCTATTAACTTCCAAATTCAGGGATGCTGCAACGGCCTTATGATCACTGATTCCCTGTTCTGCACTTACAGAGTCGAAAAGTTCGGGTCTGTTTGTTACCAGTAGGTCCAAGATGTTATCTCCACGAGTCGGTTCTCTGTTTAATTGCTCGAGGTAATTTTCGGATAGTGCACTCAGTATAATGTCACTCGATGCTCTGTCCCTACCACCCGTCCTAAACATCTGAGTGTCCCAGTCTATATCTGGTAAATTGAAATCTCCACCTAAGACTATAACATGCTGAGAAAATTTATGTGAAATGTATTCCAAATTTTCTCTCAGTTGTTCTGCCACTAATGCTGCTGAGTCGGGGGGTCGGTAAAAGGAGCCAATTATTAACCTAGCTCGGTTGTTGAGTGTAACCTCCACCCATAATAATTCACAGGAACTATCCACTTCTACTTCACTACAGGATAAACTACTACTAACAGCGACGAACACTCCACCACCGGTTGCATGCAATCTATCCTTTCTAAACACCGTCTGTACCTTTGTAAAAATTTCGGCAGAATTTATCTCTGGCTTCAGCCAGCTTTCTGTACCTATAACGATTTCGGCTTCAGTGCTTTCTATCAGCGCTTGAAGTTCCGGTACTTTACCAACGCAGCTTCGACAGTTTACAACTACAATACCGATTGCTGCTTGGTCCCCGCATGTTCTGACTTTGCCCCGCACCCGTTGAGGCTGTTGCCCTTTCTGTACTTGCCCGAGGCCATCTAACCTAAAAAACCGCCCAGCCCACGCCGCACAACCCCTGCTACCCGTGTAGCCGCTTGTTGCGTGTAGTGGACTCCTGACCTATCCAGCGGAACCCGAAACCCCACCACCCTATGGCGCAAGTCGAGGAATCTGCAGCCCACAAGGTCGCAGAACCGTCTCAGCCTCTGATTCAGACCCTCCACTCGGCTCTGTACCAAAGGTCCGCAGTCAGTCCTGTCGACGATGCTGCAGATGGTGAGCTCTGCTTTCATCCCGCTAGCGAGACTGGCAGTCTTCACCAAATCAGATAGCCGCCGGAAGCCAGAGAGGATTTCCTCCGATCCATAGCGACACACATCATTGGTGCCGACATGAGCGACCACCTGCAGATGGGTGCACCCTGTACCCTTCATGGCATCCGGAAGGACCCTTTCCACATCTGGAATGACTCCCCCCGGTATGCACACGGAGTGCACTTTGGTCTTCTTCCCCTCCCTTGCTGCCATATCCCTAAGGGGCCCCATTACGCGCCTGACGTTGGAGCTCCCAACTACCAGTAAGCCCACCCTCTGCGACCGCCCGGATCTTGCAGACTGAGGGGCAACCTCTGGAACAGGACAGGCAGCCATGTCAGGCCGAAGATCAGTATCAGCCTGAGTATCAGCCAGAGACAGAGCCTGAAACCGGTTCGTCAGACAAACTGGAGAGGCCTTCCGTTCAGCCCTCCGGAATGTCTTTCGCCCCCTGCCACACCTTGAGACGACCTCCCACTCTACCACAGGTGAGGGATCAGCCTCAATGCGGGCAGTATCCCGGGCAAGCACAGTCGTAGCCCGATCGGGGGATGCGTGGGACGAGCTGGCCGTCCCCGACAAACTCCCATCCGGACCCCCACAGTGATGCCCATTGGCAACAGCCTCAAGCTGTGTGACCGAAGCCAACACTGCCTGAAGCTGGGAGCGAAGGGATGCCAACTCAGCCTGCATCCGAACACAGCAGTTGCAGTCCCTATCCATGCTAAAAACTTGTGCAAAGAACGTCTGAACTAATCTACCGAGAGCGCAAACAAATCGACACAAAATTTAAACGGTTATTAAAATACGAGATTGCCTAGTAAATGCAGTAACTTGTGCACTGCTGACACACTGCTCGGCGGCGGAAGGAGACTACGCGAATTTACACTATTCAGGTACTAACACGCGATGCTACAACTCTCAAATACTATAATACGCCCGAAATTTATGAATTAAACAATGCAAGTAACAAAAACACGCAAAGAAATTAAGAATTAAACTATGTAACAAGTGAGTGAGCTAGGAGTATACGATTTGCTGCTGCAGCTGCTTATCCAACGGCGGCAGGGAGCACACTCCAGTTTAATGTTTTTAATCTGAGTTTGTTGTGAATGGTTACAACCTGGCAGCTTCTGGTCTCTTACACCGGAAAAGGTACTGTCTCACCATCACTCCTGTTGGCCATAGTTCCGGCTGTATGGCTCGTTTGCAGCAGCCAAATGGCACCCAAATTTTGAAGGCCTTTAGGCGACCCTTTGTTTTCAGCTCATCGCACTCGATTTCTCCTGCTATTCCCAGTCCATTGAGGTGTCTGATGATTTCCTCCTTTGTGGTGTCTTGATGAATTGCCCAAATAAAGCCAGGCGGTTCGCTCTCCTGCTTGAAGCCCCGATCCTGTTGGCTGCATTGTCCCTAACACGAAGGGACATTCATTGCTTCCTCTCCCCTCTTGATGTCGTTCCCTGCGTCTTCTCCTTTCGACTAAAGTGTAGCCTTCATTTTCTTCTTCTTTTCCTTCCTCGCCCTCAGCTGGTGGCAGTGTGGCATTCCTACTTGAACTTCCCTCTCTACGACTGGCCGCTGAAAGTTGTGGTGTTGCCAGTCTCTGGTTGCATTCCGATCCCTCAGGTGCTAAATTTTTGATTTCCTGTACAATCATCTCATTTATATTGGCTGTGAGGGAGTGAATCAGAATTTGTATGTAACTGGAGACTCTGTCCACTATTCTTCCTTCTAGCCATTTGATTGTAAGGTGTTTCTGGGCTTCGCCAATAGATTCCATTAGCAGCTGAGGGGCTCTGTGTAATGTTGGCATCAGATGGTTTTCTCTTTCTCTGCTTTGCGCTCTCAGTCCGTGACTCCTTTGACTGTGGTTTGTGCTGATACATGGCTTTGTGCTGTTGTCTTCCATCGACATAGGCTGCATTACTTCATGGTTTACACCTGTAGATGGCACCACTTGCCTTACTGTATTGCCATCATTTGCCTCCTGATTCACCTCTTTGAAAGTGTCCTTAACCCGTCTAGTAATTTTTGTGTTTGCATCGATTATCTATTCAGAGTTGAGTTTCAATATTGCAAAATACTTTCCGACAATACTCACCATGTCCTGAATCTCCTCTTTACTTCCTTTTTGAGGTAGCCTCCTGCTTGTGTGATGTTTGATAAGGTTCCAGAACATTCTCCACTGGCGTTTCCACATCATCCGCCATCTTGCCTAATGTAGAACCAAGTGAACCCCTGGAATTAAGTGCTGTCAATTTTTTTGGCCCCCTCGCAACATCGAAAGGAGGATGTACCAAAGTTTTTGATGGTTTTAATAAGTATGTAACACTATATCCAAAAAGAGAGCTACTGCCAAAATGTTCGTAGATAAGCTAGAAAATGACTATTTTGTAAAGATTGGCAAGCCTGAGGGTCTCTTATGAGATATTGGTCCACAAACTGTATATGGAAAATTTAAAGCATGTCTAGAAAAGACCAAATCACCATATAAGTATCTCAGCATACTTTTCACAGAGAAATATGAGTGAGAGGGTTATGCAAGAGGAAACACTTTATGTAGAACTTATTTTGGCTGAAAGCATTCTACTTGGGCTGATCATATAAAAAACTTTGAAGAAATCATCAACAACATTAAACATGACACAACAGGGTTTGCTCCTTGTGAACTAATTTTTAATCAGGAACCCCATAACATCCTTCCAAACATGGTTGATTTTCCAGTCCTATCTCAGAGCTCTATAGATGTGTAGAATGTGTAGGCTAGGGCAAACATATGTAAAAGACCCTTGGATAGAAAAAGAAGGCATGCTGCAAAATCTTCCACCACTAGTTTTAACACTGGTGAACTAGTGTTAGTCAAAAGTAAAGAAAAATCTATACGAATGTCCGCGGAAACAGAGAAATTTATGCATGTTTATCAGGGGCCACCCAGGTTAATATAAGCCTCATGCAAATGCATACCATTTAGTATACCCGAAAAGTAAGAAAGCACTAGTTCTACAAAACATTGAAGATCTGAAGCCTTTCAAAACTCACAGTAGCTAGATTCTGCAGGGAGTCTGCCACTCTCTGGCAGATAAACAGTTTGGCGTCCTGTGCAGTCCTAGCTGGATGAAACTTTTTTTCTCTTTCAAGTTTCAATCTCTTCTCCTATTCTATCTGTAGTAAGTAAAGAATATATGACTTAATGTTGTGCATATGCTATTAGTTTGTAATGTCTTCCTAGTAAGAAAGAATGATTCCTGACAATGACCATCCTGAATGATGACTTATAAGAGAGTATGAGAGGTAGCTTGCAATAGGAAATTCTAAATGTTAAAATAACAATGGGTAACTTTTGAGCACCAATGATAGAAAAATAATGCTTGAAGTAAATAAATAATAAATGAGATCCACAAAAAGGATTAGTAACAGTAAAATACTGATACTTTTCAGTAATAGAAGTAATTGAAGCCAAAAATTTCTAAAATCTGAAACCATAAATTCAGCATAAATAAATAATTTTCAGCTGGAAGCAAGATTGTCTGTAAGTAAGATGGGGTAATAAAATGGAGCAACTAGAGGCAAGCCAAAGTGTTTTGATAATAATTAAAGGAATATGGGTGGAAGTGGTGTGAGAATCACACCAACAATACACGTAATAATGAGATCAGTAGGCTGTCGAAGAGGAAAGGCAGAATGAAGAGTCGAAATACATGAATACATTAAAATAGGGAGAAATAAGAGTAATGAACGGTAAAATAATGGAACATTTGTGAGGAATTGCACCAGGTCACATAAAAAGGTAGAGAAATGCATAATCTTGCTTAAGACAGATTGTCATTTAACAGATAAATATTAACACACACACACAAAACAATATAGATAAACAAATGTGTTAAGAAACAAAGATTGTAGAGTACTGGTATAGTATAACAAAACAGCTTTTTAATGTTGTGTGTAACAAAGCAAAGTGACTGCTCTCGAACAAATGACTACTTAGCATACTAATTCCTATGATAATAGAGCCATATGAACACAAAACTTACAAAGGGTACTCAATTTTATAAGTAAAGCAACATCTAAGGTAATGAAATAAATTGCAAACTAGTCCAAAATGTGACTATTTAAAAACCTATGCTGACTTTCAGAGCATAAGAGCTATGGTTTACATATAAAAAAAAATTGCAACAGTTTGTGATTAAAGCTTAATAATGAAGTATAGTGTCAAAATTTTCTGAAGTAACTTATTGCCAATAATCATTTTGGAAAAGTTAATAACAGTTTTCCAAATAATAAAATTTTAAAAACAAAAATTTTCTGATAACTTTTCAATTGTTTATTTAAATTCCAGGAGGATAATAGAACATAGAATGTATTTTATCCTCCATTAGATGCAAGTTGAGAACAGAAGCTTAGGCTACGTTACCTGTTTCTCAGAGACATGGAGGCACCATGAAAAAAATGGTTCGAATGACTCTGAGCACTATGGGACTTATCATCTGAGGTCATCAGTCCCCTAGAACTTAGAACTACTTAAACCTAACTAACTTAAGGACATCACACACAAACCACGCCCGAGGCCGGATTCGATCCTGCGACTGTAGCGGTCACGCGGTTCCAGACTGAAGCACCTAGAACCACTAAGCCACAACGGCTGGCGCACCATGAAAGGCAGCCTACAAGCAGTCTTGGAGAACGAACCGAGGACGACACATACAACAGTGACTCTTCCCCTTTCCCTTTTGGTAATAGAGTAGTATGGAGAACATAGTAATTTCCCACCCTCTACCTTAAATGTTTAATTGAAAGCAATGCATAAGGACACACACAACAGTGCTTACGGTTGTATTTAATAAGTGAGTACTGAAAAGCAAAATGTATTTGTGTGTTTCTCTTTCACATAAAGACTGAAAATTCTAAGTCATAAAATTAATTTTGTAATAATCAAAAATTTATTTCATGTTTTTATGTTATTTATGTACATGTTTTTTAGAAATCCACTGTATTACATATTTCTATATTTGTATTAAGGAAAATAATGCAAAAACAAGTTTCATTTAAAAGAGGTCAGCAAAAAGGTCAGCTATAGTAACATCACTTGTTTCTAATATTTAATTTTGTTCAAAAATAATTTTTTTCACACAAAGAAATAGGGGGTGATGTGGCAAAACAGGTGCTGTGTGACCGTGAGAATACAGTGGTTTGTGAGTGTGGTGTGACTTACTCCAATTCACTACTACTTGCACCACATCATCATACTTCACGTGCATAGCATCAAAATATTGCAACATAATCTAGGAGTGAAATTAAAAATTAAAATAAGTTTTTCAAACTTTGTCAGAGTATGCTTCAGTATATTAATGTTAAAATAGTGAAGTCTCAGAATGATCTCGTGAATATGTTTCGATAAATATATTATTCCAAAAAATATGTGGCACTAAATAATGAAGCTAGAAAGCTCAAAATTGTTCAGAACTTGCAAATGCATGTCCTGATTAAAAGTTGCACGATTGGAGCAATATTTTGGTCAAAATCGGCATTTTTTCAAAAAACTGAAGGAGCCAAATATTCAACTCAGAAATGTGAAATTTCGTATGAAAGCCTCAGTTTGATACAAAAATATTAACTACGTGACTCCATTATTTTTTACTTAAAACTAAATTTGGAACGAAAATGTCCCTGTTCTTATCAATTAAGGATCATTTGTATTTGTTAATAGAAAGTTCTAATTACTGCACTTGATTGTATTCATTAAATAATGTAGCTGTACCAAGTTTCAAGTCTTTAATGTAAATAACCATCATTACAAGCAATCTTAAAAGAGGCAGTTCTGAGGTCATGTTCACCTGTTGGTTCCATTCTAAAAATTCTAGCAGTCAAAGTTTAAATGCAGTCGAGCTAAAACTTTTTTTACTAACTAAAGCAAACTTAACTCCATTCATATAAAATTAAGAAAATTGTAAACTATTAAATGTCAGAGATATTAATTAATACATATCCTAGAAAGGGACCATTTAGATGCTGCTGCCTGTGCCTAGAATGATTGGCAGCAGATCCTCCGTACCACAATCCACTGAGCAAATATATAAACATGCCCAGAGAGGCAGTGAGAAGACACTTCACACTGAGATATCAATCTGTCTGAATCAGCCAAACACTTGCAAGTGCTGTGCCTTGGATGACGTCACAGCTGGATAGCTACCAAAAGCAATTTCGGTAAAAGTAGGAAGTGAACTCATGAAGATAGTACACCATCCTGGACTGCTTAGTTTTCATGAAAGTAACTGTTCCTGGGCTGCCCATTATTGTTGACAAAACCCCATGGCAAGGGCCAAGATTGTTTTCCACTTTTATGGTGAGCAATTAACTTTTGGTGATTAGAAGTCAGGGTGACAGACTTCTTACTTACTATAGAGGTCACCTCTGAACTGCTAATAGTGCTATTTCCAATAGTGACATTTATCATTATTATTATTATTATTATTAGAGACATTACTATATATTTTGTGTGTAAACTTTTACTGAATATATCTATCAGTTAAAACTCTAAGCTTTTATTTACAGTGATAGTGTCCTGATCCTACTGAGTAAACAGCAAGTAGGAACATTTTCTTTCAGTGTGTACAAAGATTAATGTGGACTTGCAGACTGGAAATTATGGTCAGTATTTTCTCCATCACTTTCCGGCTGAGTGTAAAACATAGTTTTCAGGCACCTGATGATGGCGAATCTAACTAACCCGCTGTCCAACAAGTGACACACGAAAAGTAACCTCGAAGTAATTAAGGTTCTAAATTAGTGAACCACATATAAAAGGAGTGACTTTGATATCTAATTCAGTCAATGATTCCATAAATACTTGAGTAACTCCATCTTCTGATTTTAGATCTGAGATGAAACAAAGCATAAAACTTCACAACAATTTACATATACAGACACCTTGTTTAGCTGGAGCTCCATCAGTACATCATGGCGACGACCTGGACCACCCCGTGTCTGCCATGTCATATGTGGACTAGATTTAGGGCTACCAAGAACTGGAGTTTTACTGATGAACTTCACCTGGAAAAATAAAAAGGTTGTTTGATGTAAATAGTGAAGTTTCCCGAAAGATAACCTACACACATTGCCAAAAGATGCACTGCCTTGCATTTAAGACGTAAGAGACTGAAGATATGAATATCATATTTGACAGCTAGCACCTCCTCATCGCTGTTAGAATCAATAATTAATGACAGCTATGATGCTTTTCCCCTGAAACTGCATGGTTAGGTCTACAGAAATATTTCTTTTTGCGCATAAGGTAACAGAAATTGAAGGACATTGGCTGCAAGCTGTTTGTAGTTCATACGATTATGGTCTTAGCATCAAGAGCAAGAAATGCAGGTAATATACAGAACACACACACACACACACACACACACACACACACACACACACAGAGAGAGAGAGAGAGAGAGAGAGAGAGAGAGAGAGAATGAAGAAGCAAGTGTTTCTTGTCAATTATGTTCTTGGGAATCAACAAATTCTGGAGGACCATTACTTTATAATTATGGAAGAGTAAGTGATTCTGAGACTGTGGGGAGAAAGAAACATCTGGAACACCCATGTTTGGAAGCAGGTGTAAGCTACAAGTTTACGTCAGAAAGGAAAAGACTGTAAAATACCCAATAGCACCTTACTAATAGCAATTACTTATGACATAGGAATGTCAAAGTCAGTAGAGAGCTATTTTGGCAATAATTGTCACCCAATTAGTGTTTTTAGTTACGTGGATGCACACCCACATGTTGGAGCTAAGTCCCAAGCTTCAAAGGTTAGTCACCATTATGTTGAATAGTGCTTTTAATGCTGTGCTGCAACAGAGGATACAGAAACATACAAGTTAGTAGTACTGATACTTTACAGACTGTTATCTTTTATTTGATGAAGTAGTTAGAGAGCATAATAGAAAAGTAATGTACAATTAATTAAAGACTTATTATCTGTTGAGCCTTTAACACCAATTCCTCATCAAATAGCACAGACCAAGGACATTTAAGAGTTGTTCTCCCACAAGCAAATTCTCCACAAGGGACAATGCAATAGCTAACATCTACAGGTTGACAGACTCAAATACCTTCAATGATGTTAAAGTGACAGTAACTGGTTTGTCTGATCATAGTGGTTGTAGTGGTTGAAGTTTACACACACAAGTTTTGAAAACTCTTTGCCTTTACAAATGTCTGCTTGTGTCTGTGTATGTGCGGATGGATATGTGTGTGTGTGCGCGAGTGTATACCTGTCCTTTTTTCCCCCTAAGGTAAGTCTTTCTGCTCCCGGGACTGGAATGACTCCTTACCCTCTCCCTAAAAACCCACATCCTTTCGTCTTTCCCTCTCCTTCCCTCTTTCCTGATGAAGCAACTGTTTGTTGCGAAAGCTTGAATTTTGTGTGTATGTTTGTGTTTGTTTGTGTGTCTATCGACCTGCCAGCGCTTTTGTTTGGTAAGTCTTATCATCTTTGTTTTTAGATATATTTTTCCCACGTGGAATGTTTCCCTCTATTATATTCATATTGTTAAATAATATAGTTAGATGTGAATGTGATGTGGTGAACTTCTTTAGCCAGAAATTTACTATTTTATCTTTTCCAGGGGCTTTCCAATTGTGCGTAGAATTAACTGCTCGGGTGACTTCATGTTGCAAAATTATCACTTCAGGCATTTGTGGTATCATCTTGTGCGTGTCTGTTTCTGCTTGTATCCAACGTGCATGCCTGTTATGTTGTACCGGGTTTGACCATATATTGCTCCAGAAGTGTTCCATGTCTGTTATGTTTGGTGGGTTGTCTATTTTAATGTGTGTGTTATCTATTGTCTGATAAAATTTCTTTTGGTTTGTGTTGAATGTTTGGTTTTGTATCCTTCTATTTTCACTTGTTTTGTATCTTCTAAGTCGTTTGGCCAATGCTTGTAATTTCTGCTTCTTTTCATCTAACTGCTCTATCGCTTCTTGTTGTGAGATTTTACCTAACCTTTTTCGTTTTTGTCTGATATTTCATTTCTTATAAATTGTGTTAGCTGTCCGATGTCTTTTCTCAGTTTTTCTATTCTGATCTGTAGCCTGTGTTCCAATGCTGGTTTTGTGGGTTTCTTCTGTGTGTTGGTTTGTTCCGATCTCTGCCTAATGTATATATTTAGTGTAGTGAGAGCTCCTATATAAACCAGTAGTTGTAACTCTTCCATAGTTGTATTTTCATTTATTTTGTTGTGTATGATTGTGTTTATAGTTGTTATTGTTGTTTCGAATTGTGGGTTATTTGGTGGTCTATGCAAGAATGGTCTAATGTCTGTATTTGTGTCTTTGTATTCTATATATGTTGGCTGAAATTTTTCTTCTATATCTAACATGTGTGTCACTTCATGTTCTATTATTATTATCATTATTACTATTATTATTATTATTATTATTATTATTATTATTAAGTTAGTACAATTTACTCACACCACCACTGCAGACACTTAAATCATGTTAATACTAGTTTTCATACTAAAATTATCATTTTCTTAGATAACTATGATATAATATATACTGTATGTGTGAAACCCTGGTCTGATTGAAGAGAGGGTCTGATGGCCCTCTTAGATCAGGTTAAATGAATAAATTTTTCCCTTACTCCATTTTTGAGTGGTACAGGAAAGGAAATGACTACAGCCAAGTTACAAACAGCCATTCCGCACAGGTACAGGTATGTTAAGGGAATGTAGCACTCCTAATTCCCCTGTTTTCTGCTTTGAATTTAAAGAAACTGTACATCCTGTACATTATATATCTCACCTGTTTAATGTAGAATTTGGCAATTCCCACCATTATAAGCAATGATAGCTCACAACAAGTGGAATAAAAATTCTCTAAAAAATTCACAACAGCCATGTTTAGTGCTTACACTGACTACAAAATTCTTAGCAGTGTGCTTACTGGCTGCTGGACAATGTACAACATCAGGTGTGTAGAACAAGCCTAAATTAGACATCTTTCTTTCGTGGTTGACAACTGTAATGGTACAAGATACCCCCACCATACAGAGGCTTGCAGAGTTTGTATATAGACGGAGACATAGACCAGCAATATTATAAAATTTTTAAAGGGCATTTGAGGTACATTAGCAGATATTGTTTAAGCCATTCATAATCCATCCTCTTGAAAAATACCATCCTCGAGAAGATCAAAAATCTCACTCCTGCTACTTGTTTATGTGTCAACATTATTTTACAATGCAGGAGAGGAAACAAACTTTTGTCCTCTCATGTTTTCTCTAGGTAATTCATTAATGGTGCAACTTCGGATTTACAGCCGAGTAGTCAACCCCATTTTATGCACCAAAATGTATAAAGTGGAATTAGCACCATGGAAGCCTACTGTTAATGAAATTTTTATTATGTGAACTGATGCAAGCTATATAACGTACAAACAGGACTACTGCATGAGACCCCACGCATCCAAAGCAGAGCTCTTTTCAAAGTCGACTAAAATACTGAAATGAAATTGCAGAAATGTCCTCCAAGATCAGCACATGAACCACTGTCCTCACTTGAAAAGTTCTCAAATAAACTGATTATCCAAATCAGAGGTGCTATCAGTACCATTCAGTATTAATTAAAACATCTCCTACATTTTTGATCTAATGCAATTAAACTGGGCAGTAATAAGAATAGATCAAATTACATTCTAAAATTTTACCTATGCTGTAAACTGACTGAAAGCACACTAAATGTTTGGTGTAGATGAGTACATTGTACCTACAAGACCTAAATGTTCATTAAATAAACATTCATCACCACCAAAACTTTAAGTTGTGCCATGCGATTCGTTTCTCCATGCAAAAGGAAGTAATTGGCGTACTGGATAATGATCACTAGCTGTATGCTACATATGAGGTACATAAAGTATCAGATGCAAAAAAGCAAAAACCACGGTATCCAAAAATTAACCTAAAGCTACTTATTTACTTTGCATTAATGATGATATTGAAGAGTGAACTCACTTCTGTAGGACTGGCTTTTGAGAAAGAAACACCACTACCTGTGACTCCCAGTCGAATTTCACTTGGGGATCTAACTACGTGATGAGTGGTGAAAGGAGGTGAGGATGGGCAACTTTTGCTGTAACAGAAAAAGTCTTGTTTAATTAATATAGTTTTACCCCATGGACATATTTGTAATAAAGGCAAAACTCACCATTCTACCCTGTAATGTTCATCTATCTTGACTTGTTTCTTAATGGTTTGTGAAGAATCAGGAACTGCAAAATCTTGTCCACCATACATATGCCATACAACACTCATTTCTCTTAGTGTATAGCGAAGAACAGCAGCAGGAAAATGTTTTGGTGCTTTCAGGAGATCAGTTTTTCCCAGTGGAACAGAGAAATGGTTGTCTATTATTCTCACTGGTTCTTGTATCAGCATTCTTACTTCTGGCAAACCATTACGAGGCTACAGAGAAATAAAAAAGAAAACCTTACAGTATATGTAGAGCTGAACAATATGAACATTAAATAAAAATACCTCCAAGCTACCATTTTATAAAGTGCAACAAACACATGATATTTTCATGCACATGACAGCTTGGCCAGAAATAGACAAACAAGAACATGACTTAAGTTTCCAGAATGAGATTTTCACTCTGCAGCGGAGTGTGCGCTGATATGAAACTTCCTGGCAGATTAAAACTGTGTGCCGGACCGAGACTCGAACTCGGGACCTTTGCCTTTCGCGGGCAAGTGCTCTACCAACTGAGCTACCGAAGCACGACTCACGCACCGTCCTCACAGCTTTACTTCTGCCAGTACCTCATCTCCTACCTTCCAAACTTAACAGAAGCTCTCCTGCGAACCTAGCAGAACTAGCACTCCTGAAAGAAAGGATATTGCGGAGACATGGCTTAGCCATAGCCTGGGGGATGTTTCCAGAGTGAGAGCTTCTGTTAAGTTTGGAAGGTAGGAGACAAGGTACTGGCAGAAGTAAAGCTATGAGGACATGGTACGAGTCGTGCTTGGGTAGCTCAGTTGGTAGGGCACTTGCCCGCGAAAGGCAAAGGTCCCGAGTTCGAGTCTCGGTCCGGCACACACTTTTAATCTGCCAGGAAGTTTCACACGACTAGAGTGTTTGTCTTTCTTGTGACTCACATACCTTTACCTTTTTAATGGATAAAAACCAGGAAGGGGGGAGGGGGAGGGGGGAGGGGGAGGGGGAGGGGGGAGGGGGAACAGGTATTTTTACAGCGAAGTATTGGTTGCTTCATTAATAATAGCATGGGAACAACAAACAGATCCAGCAGTGACAATCTTGGAAAAAAAGTGTGGAGTTCTCCTCCCACAGGAATACAAAAATATCAGACAAAAAAGTTATGTTAATATTTGTTGATTCTAAAAAGGCATATGATTCTACAGACAGAACCCTGAAGAAATTTGCAGTAGATAGAAAAACTCTGGAAATAACTAAACAAACTCTTGCACACAGAGTAACTAAAGTTAAATACCTTGGAACAACTTTTAGTCCCTTCCAAATTGTATCAGAAGTCAGATAAGGGGATTGTTTGTCACCATTAGTATTCAACTGGGTGCTGGAAAAAGTTATACGAAGAAGAAAAACGATAAGTTAATAACTACATAAAGTTGGGTAGTGTGAATGACACAATAAATTGTTTAGCCTTTGCAGATGATCTCATAATAATACATGGAACCTTGGAGAATGCAAAGAAAAGACTAAAACGTCTGAAGGACACAGCTGAAAAGGCAGGTCCGCAAAAAGGCAGTGGAGTAATGAAAGTAACTCTCCAAGAATTTTAAAAACCAAGTATGGTAACATAAAGAGAATATAGAACTTTAAATGTCTGAATGAAAATACAAATATAGTGCAAAATAAGCAGTTAATATTAGAGCTGAGAAAATGAAAACCGCGTACATGAAAGTGAGAAATCTGCACAATAATAAATGTTTTTCTTAAGATGTTAAATATAGCAATATAATATAGTGATAAACCATAATTCCTATTTTTATATGGATGCAAAACATCATCAGATGATTCAGAAAAGAAAGAAAGATGACTCTTGCAAAAAAAAAGGTAGGTTCAAATAAGAACAAACACGTCAATTGCATCTTGAAACCAAATAAGGAAATATATACTCATTCTGCCCTAAAATAATGGCTAAGGTCAGGAAAGGCATGTTACACTCTATGAGCACCTAGAGAGAATGATGGAAGCCAGACTAACAAAGAAGATCCACACATTCTTCCAAAACAGAAAAAAAGACAAAGAAAATGGATGGAGAGACATGGCAAAAATGGACTTAGAAGAAATGCAGACTGCACAGGAGACCTTACTCAATGGAGAGAAATTCAGACTAGAAATCCAGAAATTCAAAGGTCTTCATAAAGAAAAAAACAAACATAATAAAAACTGGAGTAAAATGATCAGATAAGAGGAAAAAATAAAAGAGTTTTTCAGAATGATGAAGGAAAAGAGTAATAAACAGTTATCCTGATGTGCTCCTTATGATGCCTTAAACAAATATTTTTAATAATTCTTAAAATAAGCTACATAGATTCTCTAATATAAAAGAAAGAACAGATACAAAATCACAATGGAGAATTATGTTCATAAAGAGTTGGGGATGATTTGAGAGAGAGAGAGAGAGAGAGAGAGAGAGAGAGAGAGAGAGAGAGAGAGAGAGACAGAGAGAGAGATTGCACAGAAGTGTAAGGAAGAGGAAAGTACAGAGTGAGTGTGAGAGCAAGAGCAGAGGAGTAGCTGCTTCCTTTCTTTAACTGGCAGTAGTTCAATGATGATTGACAATGATACCACAATTTGCAAAATTTGAGACCCACTCCTTGAATGTCCATGAATGCTGAATATTTTTCCACATCAACACAGTACATACTGTTATTGTCCAGCAATCCTCTGCAACCCAATGCAACGATGGTTGCATAGCAACTAACGCTAGCCTCATACAGTTGCACTCGCTGGCTTGTCACTAATATCAAAAGGCATCAGTGACACTTGTGTCGCTTAGCAATGTTGTGATACCCAGCCAGCATAGAAGTGACATCTGCTGTAATCAATCAATGTCAGCTGTGTTCACTAAATATATCGCTAACATCTTAAGGTCCCTACATGCACTCCATATTGAAATGTTTCATGGCTTGTTTTCGTACTGGGGGGTGATAAGAATGGGCGGTTGAAGCAGTCCAGTAGTCAATCTGCAGGTTTTGTATTTTACTGAATTTTCCAATTCTCTTATGTTTTCTGTCAGTTGCCGTACAGTATCAAAACTGCAACGGTTCTGCTACACGGTGCCCTTGAATTGTGAACCAGCTTCTCCTCTGTGGGGGATCCACAGAGTCAATGATGCTGAAAGAAACTTTTCCTTCTATCTAGTGGAATAACACAACCAGAGAAGTTGAACTCAATGTATTTCCTATAACATACATTCATAACTTCTTCTAATGGATAGACTACATAGGTGTTAAAAATCTGGCCAGGTGTTTCCATAAGTGCATCTCGAAAGAAACTCTGAACATTTTTTTTTTTTTTTTTACAGTAAAATCTGAACAATTGCCTTTTCGGTGATGATTTCTTTGACGTCATGGAGGTCACATGCGCTCCATACCATTCACTCGCGGCCCCAAGCAGCAAACAACTACACCCAGCAGGAAGAAGCACCAGTCCGCAGCCTTCACTGCCGATAGCAGAGGATTCATACAATTCTGATCTGCACAAATCATAAAAAACTTCCAAAAGTGGAATGCCTGCTACTTACTAAATACCTTAACCCATGAACATCTTTTATCAGCCAATTGATATCAAAGACGTAGAACATCTCGTTCTCTGAATGAGATGTTACACCTCAATATCAGCATATGTAGTACCAACCTAGATACAAATGTTGTAGGAAAGTTCTTGTAGAATGTAAATAGTTTAGGATTAAAGGAGACCATTCAGCGAAATGCAAAAGCATTGAGTTGTTGATAGGCAGACACAAAAGAAGGAAAACTTGCTAGCTTCCAGAGTTATCCTTTGATGAGTTAGAGTACAACGCGCACACGCACACACGCGCACACACACACACACACACACACACACACACACACACACACACACAGAGTCTCACACATATGCATACATACGCCTATGCCCTTACTTGATACGGCTAGACTAAAGTCTAGCTGGCACCAAGTAGGGGAATAGAAACGTGTGTGTTAACATACTTTACTCTGAAATCTTCAAGTGTCCTTTCTTTTGCATATCTCTTGATGGACAAATTTCAATAACTCAACCTAGATACATACATTTCACATAGTACCAACCTAGATAGATAGATTCCCTAAGTATGTAGTGACTTTTGTGCCACCCTGTATGCTGTAGCTCTAATAAATCATTTCCACAGGCACATAATTTTTAAATAATTTGAAAAAAAAAAGTCACATCAAGACAGAAAATAAATTATGTAAACCACAGCTCCGTATTGTGTGCACAAAACTGAAGAAAAATTATATTTATTAACAAATACACTTACCAGGAATCCTGATCCAGCCTCTTTATCCAGAATACAGAATTCATCCTCCCAGTTGTCATCTTCCTCTTGAGATAGCTCTGAATCACCCGAGGGCTTTATGGGAATTGGTTGATTCTCGTCAGGGAAAAAAAATACCTCCACATCTTTTTTGTTTCTCTGAGAACGTGGTGATCCTTCATAAAAGCAAGCAAGTCAGGTGAGTTAAAACACACACAATAACAGAGACAACCTAGATACAAAAAAAAGTCTACCTACTTGACTTAAGCCCAGTATCAGGAGACAGTGTTTCCCTCATTGCTTCTTCCATCATGTTATGCACATGAGCGACTTGTGATTTAGACAAGGTGTCTGATCCAGGTTCTTGCCTCGTAGTTGTTAAATCTCCAGTGTTTATTAGGACTTGATCAGCACTACTATGATTCTGCACACTGATGCTTTCAGGACCAGTCTCTACATCAGTTTCAGTTCCAATTGGTCTCAAATCACCATCTGATGCAAAGTATGTAAGGAGCTCAGCCAATGCCTTGGCTGTATCAGCACATGTGTGTATATGTAGCATATTGTTGGAAGCACGGAGATCAATACGAGGACCACCTGATCCTTTGTCACTCAGGCGCAAAGACAATTCAAATAGTCCCATATCAAGGACACAGACATAATCATTACGCAGATCCACTGGACTATTTTGCTGCTGCTGATTCAAACTGGTCTTATTAGATATATAAAGTGCTGAATCTTCAGCAATGAAACGTAAGGTTGATGTGCTAGTCTGTGCTGCTATGTTGCTTGAAATGCTGAAGCTACCAACTGTAATCAATGACTTAAGTGGTAGATACAGTGGTCTGCAAAAGAGAAAATATCTAACTGTTTACAGCTGTTATGATTTGTACTACAGAAGGTAGTAAAAACAAATTTTCACAGTCTTAACAAATTTTGTCAAAGAAAAAGAATGTCACAGAACTGTGCTGGATATTGATTCATCTGATGTGTTTGACTCTTAGAAACTATTTATCACTAAAAGGTGTTCCAGTTTGTATTGGAAAAAAAAAATCTTTTGCCTTGTTAAAACGATAGTTCTAAATATTTGCTACAGTGTTAGAATCAGAGAAATGTGTATTTTATAGCTTTGAACTAATTCCTTCTGCCTTCAGTTTCCTATATCTACTTGAGAGCTGATGAAATTCCATGTGGTCAACATTTTATTTTGTAAAAATATGGCATTTGAGACTTTCATCACTATTTTTTATTTATTTACTTATTTATTTTATAAAAAATAAAAAATAGCGATCAAAGACTGAAATGCCATATTTTTATTTAATGAACGATTGCGGCAATTCTATTACGACAATCATGTCTAGTTTTGATAAATTTCATTTTGTGATTTGGAGATATATTCATAATTTCCCATTTACTTTCTATTTTTAATTGCTTTGTAGTAGATCTTATTACACTATCTGATACAATTTTGGATTTCTTCTGACACACAATTTTATTTTTATAGGAATGCAGAAACCTTTTCTTCACCCTGGAGATTTTTATGCCAGTTGTAAGCCAACTTTTAATTCTGGTCATTTTTAAACTTGGAAGGGTTTGTTAAAATAATAAGGAAATATTTCAAGCATGGAACTGACATGCTATTTGCATCTGATTCATTAAACATTTCATGCCATGGATACCATATTAACAGTAAGTAGAAGTTCGCAAAATTAACAACACTGAAGTCCTTTCAATAATTCACTCTCATATCCCCCTCACCCTCCCGCTGTTTTTTTACATTGTTTCTTTGAGAATAATAAAGTTCCACAATTGCTACAGCCCTTATTGAACACCTTAGCACTAAACAGAGAGTAATCTTCCTTTGAAAATATGACCTAATTTTAATATCCCTAGTAATTCTTGTTTGTGTGTTTGCTGCAGGCATTGCACAAAAATTCACTGTCATGTATGGTAATTAATTTCTGCAATTAGAAGGTTTTAAAGAAATCAGTGTTACATTCACATCATTATTGCTGATCGTGATGTACTTAATTCCTCAAGTTTGAACATGAAACTTTTTAAAGTTTCCATAAAGTGAACTGCATAAATTCACAACTACTAGATGCCAAACAATTAAGTTTGACTGATGTTAAATTTCAAGGTCCTCCAACAATTTATCCTTGAAATTTTGCTTTGTAAAGATAGTTCACTCTGTTTTTACAATAAGATAACCAGGGCAAGCTGTTCAAGATGGCTAACTGATTTGCTCACATATTTTGTCATATTCAAATATAATTCATTTAAGAGTGGTTGATATGCATAAATTTTGCAGTGAATGCACACAAGAGAAAATTTAACAACTTACACTGTGTATTAACAAATCACTAATACGGTTTAAAATTCAGTTGGATGCCTAATTTTCTAATATATAAATAAAAAAACTGCAGTGTGATCATTTTGATTTAAGGACAGACAGGGAAAATCGGTGAACTTCAAGCACAGTTACATGAAGCTAGATAAGATTTGCTGAGGTCAAGAGAGAAGTGACAGAAGGAAGCTGATTGGCTATTGGCAGTTAGAAGAAAGGCTGGAAGAAATCACAAACAGTCAGAGTTTTTGCAGATAAAACACAGATTTAATCAGATGTGAGAGTAAAGTGGACAGAAGCCCCAGACCGTAGGAGGAATGAAAAAAAAATTGACAAGAAATAATAATGTACTACCAAGAAAATACCATGTAATTTAATACATTTTGTTCTAATAGAAGGAAACATTCCATGAAGGAAAAATATATCTAAAAACAAAGATGATGTGACTTACCAAATGAAAGTGCTGGCAGGTCGACAGACACACAAACGAACACAAACATACACACAAAATTCTAGCTTTCGCAACCAACGGTTGCCTCGTCAGGAAAGAGGGAAGGAGAAGGAAAGACAAAAGGATATGGGTTTTAAGGGAGAGGGTAAGGAGTCATTCCAATCCCGGGAGCGGAAAGACTTACCTTAGGGGGAAAAAAAGACAGGTATACACTCGCACACACACACATATCCATCCACACATACACAGACACAAGCAGACATTTGTAAAGGCAAAGAGTTTGGGCAGAGATGTCAGTCGAGGCAGAAGTGCAGAGGCAAAGATGATGTTGAAAGACAGGTGAGGTATGAGCGGCGGCAGATTGAAATTAGAAATTAGCGGAGATTGAGGCCTGGCGGATAGCGAGAAGAGAGGATATGCTGAAGGGCAAGTTCCCATCTCTGGAGTTCTGACAGGTTGGTGTTAGTGGGAAGTATCCAGATAACCCGGACGATGTAACACTGTGCCAAGATGTGCTGGCCGTGCACCAAGGCATGTTTAGCCACAGGGTGATCCTCATTACCAACAAACACTGTCTGCCTGTGTCCATTCATGCGAATGGACAGTTTGTTGCTGGTCATTCCCACATAGAATGCATCACAGTGTAGGCAGGTCAATTGGTAGATCACGTGGGTGCTTTCACACGTGGCTCTGCCTTTGATTGTGTACACCTTCCGGGTTACAGGACTGGAGTAGGTGGTGGTGGGAGGGTGCATGGGACAGGTTTTACACCGGGGGCGGTTACAAGGGTAGGAGCCAGAGGGTAGGGAAGGTGGTTTGGGGATTTCATAGGGATGAACCAAGAGGTTACGAAGGTTAGGTGGATGGCGGAAAGACACTCTTGGTGGAGTGGGGAGGATTTCATGAAGGATGGATCTCATTTCAGGGCAGGATTTGAGGAAGTCGTATCCCTGCTGGAGAGCCACATTCAGAATCTGATCCAGTCCCGGAAAGTATCCTGTCACAAGTGGGGCACTTTTGTGGTTCTTCTGTGGGAGGTTCTGGGTTTGAGAGGATGAGGAAGTGGCTCTGGTTATTTGCTTCTGTACCAGGTCGGGAGGGTAGTTGCGGGATGCGAAAGCTGTTGTCAGGTTGTTGGTGTAATGCCTCAGGGATTCCGGACTGGAGCAGATTCGTTTGCCACGAAGACCTAGGCTGTAGGGAAGGGACCGTTTGATGTGGAATGGGTGGCAGCTGTCGTAATGGAGGTACTGTTGCTTGTTGGTGGGTTTGATGTGGACGGACGTGTGAAGCTGGCCATTGGATAGGTGAAGGTCAACATCAAGGAAAGTGGCATGGGATTTGGAGTAGGACCAGGTGAATCTGATGGAACCAAAGGAGTTGAGGTTGGAGAGGAAATTCTGGAGTTCTTCTTCACTGTGAGTCCAGATCATGAAGATGTCATCAATAAATCTGTACCAAACTTTGGGTTGGCAGGCCTGGGTAACCAAGAAGGCTTCCTCTAAGCGACCCATGAATAGGTTGGCGTACGAGGGGGCCATCCTGGTACCCATGGCTGTTCCCTTTAATTGTTGGTATGTCTGGTTTTCAAAAGTGAAGAAGTTGTGGGTCAGGATGAAGCTGGCTAAGGTAATGAGGAAGGTTTTAGGTAGGGTGGCAGGTGATCGGCGTGAGAGGAAGTGCTCCATTGCAGCGAGGCCCTGGACGTGCGGGATATTTGTGTATAAAGAAGTGGCATCAATGGTTACAAGGATGGTTTTTGGGGGTAACGGACTGGGTAAGGATTCCAGGCGTTCGAGAAAGTGGTTGGTGTCTTTGATGAAGGATGGGAGACTGCATGTAATGGGTTGAAGGTGTTGATCCACGTAGGCAGAGATACGTTCTGTGGGGGCTTGGTAACCAGCTACAATGGGGCGGCCGGGATGATTGGGTTTGTGAATTTTAGGGAGAAGGTAGAAGGTAGGGGTGCGGGGTGTCGGTGGGCTCAGGAGGTTGATGGAGTCAGGTGAAAGGTTTTGTAGGGGGCCTAAGGTTCTGAGGATTCCTTGAAGCTCTGCCTGGACATCAGGAATGGGATTACCTTGTCAAACTTTGTATGTGGTGTTGTCTGAAAGCTGACGCAGTCCCTCAGCCACGTACTCCCGACGATCAAGTACTACGGTCGTGGAACCCTTGTCCGCCGGAGGTTAATGCTATTGGTAGGTGGAACTTCACAAGTCATGGCCTGCATCTCTATACAAAAGGGAAGGGTAAACTGGCCGGGATGATAGCAAAATCTTTAATGGTGAGGGGGTGGGTGAGAGGGAGGAGAGGGGGTTACTGAAACTCATGGGGTATGTCTTTTTTATGCTAAGTTCAGTGTGTAGTGATACAAAATTGCAAGGAATCAAACATAATGAGAATCTCAGACAGGCAGGCGTTAGAGATGTTAAAATATCACAAAATTCTCATAAAAGTACAGTGAAAAATAATGTTAGTATATTACATCACAATATCATGGGATTTAAAAAAAGCTTCTTGTTTGTGCAGAAGATTTAGAAACTGAAGGTGGAATAGATGTACTATGCCTGTCTGAACATCATATAGTCACAGATGTGTCACAAGATAAATGTAGATGGATATAAAGCTTTCAGCACATATAAGTAGAGACACTATGGAGAGAGGAGGAGCTGCCTTATACGTTAAAACTTATCATGGAGTGAAAAATTTAGAAACTGAAAAATTGTGTGTATAGTACGATATAGAAGCATGTGCCTGTGAGCTTATAGTAAATAATGGTACTTTTTGTATAATTGTAGCTGTCTATATATCCCCATTAGGAAATTTTCAGCTCTTCCTGAAGAACGTAGATTCTTTGTTATGCTAGTACAGTAAAGCAGCACACTGATAGACAATGTTTTTACAGACCAAGATGAATTTAATCAAATCAATACTTTTACTGTTAAGAATGGTCTGTTTGATCACGATACAAAGCTAGTTACAGTATATTACATAGCTCCATACAGTAATACAAAACAGTCCTCCAAAATACAGTGTTCAACTAACAATTTAACAATTGCAAATTTTAGGGAAAGCATGCAACAGTTAGACTAGGATGAGGTGTACAGTAAACATGGTGATAATTTAAAATTTAACCTATTTCATGATACCTTTGTGAGTATATTTGAAAACAGTTTTCCTAAGAAAACAGTGAAATATAGCTATAAGAAACCATCTAAAAAGCCGTGGCTTACTAAAGGGTTAAAAATATCTTATAAACAGAGAAGGGAAATGCATTAATGATCAAGAAGCAGTGAAATGTTGTAAAAACTACTGCATTGTATTAAGAAAAGTTATTAAAAAGTCCAAAAGTATGTGCATTATGTTTGAGATTATCACCTCTGATAATAAAATTAAGCAGTTTGGAATGTTGTAAAAAGGGAAGCAGGGTAACAGAGTACAGAAAGACTTTATTTCTATCAAACTCAATGAGAAGATTGAAATTCAACCCACCTCTCCAACTGAAATTATGAAAACAATAAATTCACTCAAAAGTAAAAGCTCACATTGAATTGATGACATTTCCAACAGAGTACCAAAAGCTTGTTCCCAACAGATAAGTAGGATTCTCAGCCACCTATGTAGTAGCTCACTGAAACAGGGCATTTTTCCAGATAGATCGAAATATGCTATTATTAAACCATTGCATGCAAAAGGGGATAGGTCTGATGTCAACAACTACCACACAATGTCACTTCTGACAGCTAGCTACATCCAAAATTCCTGAAAGAGTAATGTATTCAAGAGTAGCTTCACATCTCTGTAAAAATGAAGTACTAACAAAATGTCAATTTTGGTCACAGAAAGGCTTTTCAACAGAATATGCTGTATATGCTTTCACTGTTCAAATATTAAATGCTCTGAATAACTGAAAATCACCTATTGGGATTTTTCCTTATCTCTCAAAGGTTTTTGACTGTGAAAATCATGAAATTCTTCTACATAAGCTTAAGTATTGTGATATGAGGGGGACAGTGCACAAATGGATTAATTCATATTTAACTGGTAGAATGCAGAGGGTTGAAACTAACAGTACAAATAGTCTGCAAAAATCGGCATAGTCCTCTAATTGGAGAGGTGTCAAGAATGGTGTCCCACACAGTTCAGTCTGGGTCCCTTATTGTTCTAAATATACATTAATGACTTGCCACTCTATATTCATGAAGATGCAGATGAAATGTTACTTTATAACTGTATAAAAACTAGCCCCAATTTTAATTAACACCTGAAAATATTATAAATAATTTTACAAATATAAATAAATTTGTATAGTAATTGAAAGAAATTGTGTACTAATGGGATAATGTGTTTTCAATTATTCATGAATTGAGTTAAAATGTGTAAAGAAAATGCTGTTAAACAAAACGTAGTAAGTACCTTAATTTGTCTAGCACTATAAGAAAGCGGAATGCGTCTCTTTCTCTTGTCCTCTGCTATCGAGATAAGCTGTGTACGTGTCACTTATATACTTTTGTTGAATAATTATGTTAATTTGATTTTAAGTAGCTGTGTTTCATTTGAGGATCTCTTTCCCTGCTATTCATATTATATGTGATTTTATTATGGCTTTTTTTTTAGTCTAGTTTCAGGCGGCATCAAAAAGAAGTTACTGGTCCACTGTTCGGTGGCCAGGGCCGAACACTGTTAGTGTGCATTTGCCATTTAACCCATCAGCTTATAATTCACACGTCCCTGAGGTAATTTTTACTGATCTTTCTGTCTCAAAATTCTGGCAATGTTATTACGTGAACTGTGTAATACTGAGATCGGTCATTGGCCTCCAAGCAATGTTGTCTACCAACACACTCACCGGTCTGCTGTACTAATAATGCTGGACGGCAGAGTTCCACTTGTGTTAAAAAAGAGAGTAAAATTTTTCTGTGCTGTTTTATCATTTTAATAGCATTGCCTCCAGCACATCAAGAAACATTCATGTAGTGTTCTCAACCAGTACTTACCAATTATTCGATGCTTTCTAAAGAGTCATATTTACTAGCAGAGATAAAATCCATTAACATTCCATTTTAATTAATTAATTCATATCTATCTAACCAACAATAATAGAAAATACCTTATCTTATGTCTTTCATTATTTTTTAATTGACAAAAAGCTAATTCTATTTGCTCATGATTCCCATATGCAATCACACCCAACAAACAAGAATTAGCTGATGAAATTGTAAATAATGTATTTCAGAAAATTATTAAGTGGTTCTCTGCAAATGGGCTCTCACCAAATTTTGAGAAAACACATTATATATAGTTCTGTACAGTAAATGGCAAAACACCATTGATAAATATTGACTCTGAACAGAAGTCTGTTGCTAAGACAGAATTTCTGAGTGTATACACTGATGAGAAACTGAATTGGAAGAAACACACTAATGATATGCTAAAATGTTTAGGTTTAGCGACTTGTACTATTAGGGTAATTGCAAATTTTGGTGATAAACCTATTAGTAAATTAGTCTATTATGCCTATTTTCATTCACTGCTTTCATATGCCATCATATTTTGAAGTAATTCATCATTAAGAGAAAAAGTATTCATTGCACAAAAGCGTGTAATCAGAATAATAGCTGCAGCCCACCCAAGATCACCTTGCCGACATATATTTAAGGAACTCAGGATATTCACAGTACCTTTACATATCTTTACTTATGATTCAAAAATGATAGTGAAGTGCATAGCTACAGTGCTAGAAGAAAAGATGATCTTCACTATTCTGGGTTAAATCTTACTTTGGCAGAGAAAAGGGTGAATTATGCTGCAACGAAAATCTTTTGTCATCGCCCAAATAGCATTAAAAGTTTGAAAGATAGCCAACCAGCATTTAAAACCAAGTCAAAAGAAATTCTGAATGACAACTCCTTCTACTCAACAGTGAATTTTTAGATATGAAGTGGGACAACAAATTATAATTGTATTCATGATCAATGGAAGAAGTATTATTGTAATGTGATGTAATATAGCAGGGTATGGGTGGGGGAAGATGATGTGCTGCATGTGAAAGTGTGCAGGGATGTGGTGGAGACAGGGTAGGGGTGCTAGGTTCAGAGTTAGCCTGCCCTCCGGGATCTACAGCAGTAGGCACATCAACTCAACAAACTCTCCAACCTGTTCACCTACTCCTTCTGCCTTAGATTACCACTATCCACCACCTCTACAAGAGCCTCCATCAAACCTCCCCAAAATCCCGTCATAGCCAACAAATCTACCTCACAGACGTATACTACATTTACCACACACTCAGAAACTCACTCCCATCATCATATAGAATCTAGAACCTAAACAGACCAATACACAGTCATGAACATCTTCTCAAAAAGCTTACATCCCACAGAAGTATCAGTCTATTCCAATTGCCTTACCTTTATCCCCACTCCCAAGTTCAATCATTCTGAACTTGCTAAAACCTTTTTCTCCTTCTGCTGGTCTCTACAGTGGAAACACTTTTGGCCACCAGCACTACCAATCAGGCTCAATCCAAATGCAAAATTAACTCTGCCTGATTCAGTGTAGTCTCCCATCCAACTGTGATCCACCCTCTGCCCATAAATCACCTCTGTTAACTTTCCAAATTTCTTAACATAAAACCTCGTCTCACAATCATTGCCCAAATCTCTTAATGGAAACCAAATTTAGATCTTCAGAAAGAACTGCAATCCACCACCTGAAAACTGATCTTGATCATAAAGTCCTTCCTGCCGACAAAGGCCTCATCACTGTAGGTATCAACAGCAGGGATTATCTGGTGGCAGGATTCCACCAGCTGTCAGACATGTCCACCTACAAACTCTGGCATTGTGACACCAATCCAGAAATGCAGCAAGATATCCAGTCCCTCCTCAAATCCTTAGGCGCATGCCAGAGCCTCTCCCGTAAGTCTGTTTCTCTCCTAACCCCTACCACTCCCCACACTTCTACATGCTTCCTATTTCATAAACCTAACCATCCAGGATGACACATTAAGGCTTATTACTGTACCATTACAAAGAGGTTCTTTGCTCTTGTGAGCCAATACCTTCAGTCTATTAAGCATGACCTACATATTCCTATATAAAAAGACACCAATCATTTTTCCGACGATTCTTCACAATTCTTGCCCTTTTAGCACCTGGAACCTTGCTTGTCACAGTTGATGCCGGTCCCTCTACACTAACCTCCTCAATGCCCCTGGTCTTCCTGCTACTGAACACTACATTTCCCAATGCTTGACTGACCTCATACCTGCAACCTCCTTCCTGGTCACCATGAACAGCAGTCTACTTGCCCACAATTACTTCTCCTTTGAAGGCATCACCTACAAACAAATCCATACTAAAGCAAAGGGCATCCACATGGCACCATCATATGCCAACCTTTTAATGGGGCTCACTTATTATTAATGGGCTGTCGAGAGGCATCCTTCTTAACCACCCAGAACCCCAAACACCTCACCTGGTTCACATTTGATTATGGAATCTTCATGATGTGGACTGAGGGTGAGGACACCCTATTCACATTCCTCCAATACTTCAACCGCTTCTCCCCCATTTGCTTCAACTGGTCCTCCTCAAACCAACAAGCCACTGTCCTCGATGTTCCACCTCAAGGATTGCTACTCAGTACCTCCATCCACATCAAACCAACTAACAACCGACAATACCTTGATTTGAATAGCTGCCACCCATACCATACCAAGAAGTCCCTTCCATGTAGCCTAACCACTAGTGGTTGTCGCATCTGTAGCGATGAGCAGCCCCTCTCCAAATATGCCAAGGGTCTCACTGAGGCCTTCACAGAGTGAAATTACTCTCTCAACCTTGTTCAGAAAGAGATCTATGGTACTTTGTCTCTCCAATTACCTACCTTCTCCCACAAATCCACTGTCCAGCCACAAAGGTGCACTCCTCTCATGACTCGCGGCACTATCCAGAACTGAAACAACTCCATCACATTCTCCACCAAGATTCTGACTACCTCTCGTCATGCCCTGAAAGGAGGAATATCCTACCCCCTATCCTTGCCAATCCTCTCACACTGGTATTCCACCAAATCTATGCAATCTTCCTATCCAGTCCCACTCCACCTCTGCTCCCAACCTTGCTCTTAGCTCATATCCTTGCAATAAGCCTAGATACTAGACCTGTTCTCTCACTGCCACTTACTCCATTTCTGTCACAGGCATCCCCTATCCCATCAAAGACAGGACTTCATGTGAAAGCAGCCATGTGACCTACAAATTAAGGTGCAACCACTGCGCAGTTTTCTCCATGGACATGAAACTAACAAGCTGTATGTCCAAATGAAGACCACTGCCACACTGTGGGCATGGGAAAGCTCAACCAAGATTTGCTGAACATACTGCCCAACAAGATGTGCTTCACCTAAAGGACTGCATTATGGCTTGTAACATACAGATTCTTCCTACTAACACTAGCTTTTCTGAATTGTGCAGGTGGGATATCTTTCTACAACACATCCTTCATTCCTATAACCCACCTCGCCTCAGTCTTCACTAGTTTATATCCTCCACCTACCTGTTTTCGTCCCTGCTCACACTCCAGAACTACACATGCCTTCTATTCTGTCAACACACCTACAGGCTTTTCCACTTCTCTACCTCTCTCCTCCACCTTTTCGGCTCCCCTCCCCCTGTTCCCATCTCCAGCACAGTTTCCTAACTCTGCACTTAGCACCTGCATTCCACCATGTCCCTGCACACTCTCACATGTAGGCACAGCATCTTCCCTAAACCCTACCCTGCTATCCCTCTCTGCCTCATGCCATTTCCATACCCTCACCACCACTCCAGATTGCTGCTCACACCAAACATAGTTGCAGTCTACAGTCAGGCCACAGTCGCCAGAGACAGTGGTCACATGTGCACGAATTGTGCTGATGTGAAAGAGTGTGTGTGTGTGTGTGTGGTGTGTGTGTGTGTGTGTGTATTTTATTTCTGATGAAGGTCTTTTTGGTCTGAAAGCCTAAATGTTTAGCAGTCTTTTTTATTGTGCCTCCTCTATGAGGTAAGCAGCAATCTACCCTTTTCATAATATTGTTGTTACTCCATCCTGGACATTTTTAAAAAAAAAAAAAAAAAAAAAAAAAAAAAAAAAAAAAAAAAAAAAAAAAAAAAAAAAAAAAAAAGGAGGTTCAAATGGCTCTGAGCACTATGGGACTTAACTTCTCAGGTCATCAGTCCCCTAGAACTTAGAACTACTTAAACCTAACTAACCTAAGGACATCACACACATCCATGCCCGAGGCAGGATTTGAACCTGCGACCGTAGCGGTCGCGCGGTTCCAGACTGTAGCACCTAGAACCGCTCGGCCACTCCGGCCGGTGGACATTCCATTATTTCAATATTTCCAGTACCTCCAACAGAAAACCTAAGAGTAAATACTGCTTCATGTGTTTGTTAATAATGCACTGTGGACATGAGTAAAGTATACGATGATGTCACATCTCTACCAACATTCATTACAGGTAACAACACACGGTGTCACAAACATAGCTAGATTACCAACCAAACATGAGCCAGTGAATGATTTCTTCATCACCATGACAGAAGAAAACAATACAAATTGTATTTCATTGTAAAAATACAGCAACCAGCCACTTTTTAATGCGTTTTATTTATGCCAATATGCATTTCGGGTTTGCACCCATCTTCAGCTGGCAAATTACATGGATCTTCAGTTACTACAGTAGTACAATCTCGACAGCAGTTTGGATGCTGCAGCAGGCCTGTGCAAAAGCAACGATTCCAATCATTTACTTCAATTGTACCATTACTTCAATTGTAAATGATTGGAATCGTTGCTTTTGCACAGGCCTGCTGCAGCATCCAAACTGCTGTCGAGATTGTACTACTGTAGTAACTGAAGATCCATGTAATTTGCCAGCTGAAGATGGGTGCAAACCCGAAATGCATATTGGCATAAATAAAATGCATTAAAAAGTGGCTGGTTGCTGTATTTTTACGATGAAATATCATTATCCACGGCCACGGAGCTCAACAGTCCAAATATAATGGACAAATTGTTAATACAAATTGTTAACAGTACTAGTTTCTTTCCTGTCATGACGGAGATAGTCAACAGCCAATTTGTTTTGCAAGGTACTACAGCTAACCAGCACTGTTATCTTCAAGTGCTAAAATGAAAGTGGGTAGTACTTTGTAAAAAATGTCTGTATGGAGGTGATCAATGGATTGGCTTCTAGACCATGGAAATTCTTCCAATCAAATGGCTCTGGATGTTGAACAGCTTCTGACAAAAATAAAATGAAAACTTTTGGTGAGCACCTTCCTCTCGGGATCTGTGCTCTTTCCTGCTTCCTAGGGGTCTATTTCTGGAAGGAGACAAATTGTGCCACGTATATTAAACAGTGAAGTTTCTGCATGGGTGATTGTTGGTCAGATGATCAAAATAGTGTGTTGTAGACAAACCTAGTACATTGACTTCTCACTAGTGTCTGTCTGCTTAGCAACAAGGAAAGAATTCAGGTGACTTTTGGGACCTCCTGTTCAAGTTGAACAAATCACTGTCATCAAAAATAATCACAGTAACAGGTACCATTAATCATCTGGCTAGAACCCAGTCCCACATACTGTTCCTACATTGTTGCTTGGCTCATTGAATTCCCCCAAATGGCCTTACCATCAAATTACCTATCTCTAGCTGCCACCCCTCCTACCACAAGGACCTCCACCTGTTCAGAATCTGCCAATCCTTAGTCCTCACCAACATAGTCCTGCAAAACCATATCAACTACACCCAAACCTCATTTCAGTACCTTCTCTCCATCCGCAAAATTCTCCTGCTATGCAATCCCAAATTCTTGGAACCCATAACACACATTGAAACTGAATATAGATTTAAGTATTTTAAGTCTTTTCTGAAGGTACAGAGACAGCACAAGATGAATACAGTTAGCAGATCCGGAAGGGCATAGGTTGCAGCAGTTATTCGGAGATGATGAGGTTTGTGCAGGATAGAGTAACAGGGGAAGCTGCACCAAGCCAATCTTTGAACTGAATACCACGACTACAACAACAACAACAACAAGGTACATTTCGAGCCATGGTATCTCATCTTCAGCATCTGATCAAGAACCTGAAGATGAACCCCAAGGGCTCGAATTGCATTGTGTATTGAAATAAAAATCATGATTCGTGACAAAGGCAGTTTTTTTTTTTTTTTTTTTTTTTTTTTTTTTTTTTTTTTTTTTTTTTTTTTTTTTTTTTTTGTGTGTGTGTTCTGCTGATACTGAAGCATTTCAAAAATAGCTTTTGGATTCTGAGATATGAAAACAAACAGCTTCTTGATTTTATTTATGTTTCTTGGCACTGCAAATGGTATAATAGTTCTAATGATATAGTAATCCTAATATCAACGGAAAAATGAAATAACTTTTTCAGAGAAGGTGAAAAGAAAAATGAACACAAAATATGTATGTACTGATCTTAACATGAAGATGATAAATTAATCTATACCTTCTGCGACCTTTTCACTAGTTTTGAAACACGCCTAACAATACCACATTAAAATCAAACATTAAATAACTGTTTTATTAACTCAATAATGAGATGTATTACTTTAACTCTTGATCAAAAAATGAATAAATCAATCAATTTTAATTTCGCAAACCCATATTCGAAAACAATGACCTATTCTGTAGAAAAGTTATACTCATCACTGTATTAAGTCACATATAAATGGGTTAACTCAAATATCTTTGTGATAATTATGCTTCTTAATATAATATTTTTACTCAGTTATGAACTAAACACTACATTACCTGTAATCAACTGCACAGTCCCAGAGATGCATGTGCAACTCAGTTATAACTCCAGGAGGATCATATCCTGCAACTGGGTAATCTCTGACATCAAAGAAGTCCACAAACTGTGTGAACCAGCTTGTACTACTAGCACACATTCGGTGCCTTAATGTGGCCCCACGAAGACCTGCTGCTACTCGGAATGTCTGGAAATACAATCAACATATAAAACTGCAAGAAGTTTTATTTTTCTCCTTATAAAAATCCAAATTTATAAATAATCAAACAAAAGTTAACAATCACAGGAGATATAAGAAATGACAAAGAGTGTTAACATGAAAGACATAACAACAAAAAGGTAACAAAGTATGGGGAAAAAACAGGAAAATAGGAAAGCTGTGATAGATAAAAAAAGGAGTCCACTGAAACAATACTGAATAATGGCACCAGTCAGTAATACTGGTGTTTTATTACACTACACTATGCATTTATGGTCCCGTGGGCCCATCGAGAGGTGTATATTGATCGGGTTTTAGTACCTGAATAGTGTAAAATCGCTTAGACGTCTGTCTTCTGTTTTTGATTTGAATGGCCAGTGTCTGTTGGTCACAGCCAGTGTGCTCCCTGCCACCGTTGGATAAGCAGCTGCAGCAGCAAGTCGTATACTTTTAGCTCGCTTATTTGTTACATAGTTTAATTCTTAATTTCTTTGCGTGTTTTTGGTACTTGCGTTGTTTAATTCATAAATTTCGGGCGTATTATAGTATTTGAGAGTGTAGCATCGCATTTTAATACCTGAATAGTGTAAAATCGCGTAGTTTCCTTCCGTCGCCGAGCAGCGTGTCAGCAGTGTGCAAGTAGCAGCATTACTGCATCTATTAGGCAATCTTGTATTTTAATAACCGTTTAAATTTTGTGTCGAATTGTTTGTGCTCTCTGTAGATTAGTTCAGACGTTCTTTGCACAACAGTTTTTAGCATGGATAGGGACTGCAACTGCTGTGTTCGGATGCAGGCTGAGTTGGCATCCCTTCACTCCCAGCTTAAGGCAGTGTTGGCTTCGGTCACACAGCTTGAGGCTGTTGCCAATGGGCATCACTGTGGGGGTCCGGATGGGGGTTTGTCGGGGACGGCCAGCTCGTCCCACGCATCCCCCGATCGGACTATGCCCGGCACCAATGATGTGTGTCGCTATGGATCGGAGGAAATCCTCTCTGGCTTCCGGCGGCTATCTGATTTGGTGAAGACTGCCAGTCTCGCTAGCGGGATGAAAGCAGAGCTCACCATCTGCAGCATCGTCGACAGGACTGACTGCGGACATTTGGTACAGGGCCGAGTGGAGGGTCTGAATCAGAGGCTGAGACGGTTCTGGGACCGTGTGAGCTGCAGATTCCTCGACTTGCGCCATAGGGTGGTGGAGTTTCGGGTTCCGCTGGATAGGTCAGGAGTCCACTACACACAGCAAGCGGCTACACGGGTAGCAGGGGTTGTGTGGCGTGGACTGGGTGGCTTTTTAGGTTAGATGGCCTCGGGCAAGTACAGAAAGGGCAACAGCCTCAAAGGGTGCGGGGCAAAGTCTGACATGCGGGGACCAAGCAGAAATCGGTATTGTAATTGTAAACTGTCAAAGCTGCATTGGTAAAGTGCCAGAACTTCAAGCGCTGGTAGAAAGCACCGAAGCTGAAATCGTCATAGGTACAGAAAGCTGGCTGAAGCCAGAGATAAATTCTGCCAAAATTTTTACAAAGGCACAGACGGTGTTTAGAAAGGATAGATTGCATGCAACCGGTGGTGGCGTGTTTGTCGCTGTTAGTAGTAGTTTATCCTGTAGTGAAGTAGAAGTGGATAGTTCCTATGAATTATTATGGGTGGAGGTTACACTCAACAACCAAGCTAGGTTAATAGTTGGCTCCTTTTACCTACCTCCCGACTCAGCAGCATTAGTGGCAGAACAACTGAGAGAAAATTTGGAATACATTTCACATAAATTTTCTCAGCATGTTATAGTTTTAGGTGGAGATTTCAATTTACCAGATATAGACTGGGACACTCAGATGTTTAGGACGGGTGGTAGGGACAGAGCATTGAGTGACATTATACTGAGTGCACTATCCGAAAATTACCTCGAGCAATTAAACAGAGAACCGACTCATGGAGATAACATCTTGGACCTACTCATAACTAACAGACCCGAACTTTTCGACTCTGTAAGTGCAGAACAGGGAATCAGTGATCATAAAGCCGTTGCTGCATCCCTGAATATGGAAGTTAATAGGAATATAAGAAAAGGGAGGAAAGTTTATCCGTTTAGCAAGAGTAATAGAAGGCAGATTTCAGACTACTTAACAGATCAAAACAAAAATTTCTGTTCCGACACTGACAATGTTGAGTGTTTATGGAAAAAGTTCAAGGCAATCGTAAAATGCGCTTTAGACAGGTACGTGTCGAGTAAAACTGTGAGGGACGGGAAAAACCCACCATGGTTCACCAACAAAGTTAGGAAACTACTGCGAAAGCAAAGAGGGCTTCACTCCAAGTTAATTTGCAGCCAAAACCTCTCAGACAAACAGAAGCTAAACGATGTCAAAGTTAGCGTAAGGAGAGCTATGCGTGAAGCGTTCAGTGAATTCGAAAGTAAAATTCTATGTACCGACTTGACAGAAAATCCTAGGAAGTTCTGGTCTTATGTTGAATCAGTAAGTGGCTCGAAACAGCATATCCAGACACTCCGGGATGATGATGGTATTGAAACATAGGATGACACGCATAAAGGTGAAATACTAAGCACCTTTTTCCAAAGCTGTTTCACAGAGGAAGACCACACTGCAGTTCCTTCTCTAAATCCTCGCACAAACCAAAAAATGGCTGACATCGAAATAAGTGTCCCAGGAATAGAAAAGCAACTGGAATCACTCAACAGAGGAAAGTCCACTGGAGCTGACGGGATACCAATTCAATTCTACACAGAGTACACGAAAGAACTTGCCCCCCTTCTAACAGCCATGTACCGCAAGTCTCTAGAGGAACGGAAGGTTCCAAATGATTGGAAAAGAACACAGGTAGTCCCAGCCTCCAACAAGGGTCGTCGAGCAGATGCGCAAAACTATAGACCTATATCTCTGACGTCGATCTGTTGTAGAATTTTAGAACATGTTTTTTGCTCACGTATCGTGTCGTTTTTGGAAACCCAGAATCTACTCTGTAGGAATCAACATGGATTCCGGAAACAGCGATTGTGTGAGACCCAACTCGCTTTATTTGTTCATGAGACCCAGCAAATATTAGATAAAGGCTCCCAGGTAGATGCTATTTTCCTTGACTTCTGGAATGCGTTCGATACAGTTCCACACTGTCGCCTGATAAACAAAGTAAGAGCCTACGGAATATCAGACCAGCTGTGTGGCTGGATTGAAGAGATTTTAGCAAACAAAACACAGCATGCTGTTATCAATGGAGAGACATCTACAGACGTTAAGGTAACCTCTGGCATGCCACAAGGGAGTGTTATGGGACCATTGCTTTTCACCATATATATAAATGACCTAGTAGATAGTGTCGGAAATTCCATGTGGCTTTTCGCGGATGATGCTGTAGTATACAGAGAAGTTGCAGCATTAGAAAATTGTAGCGAAATGCAGGAAGATCTGCAGCGGATAGGCACTTGGTGCAGGGAGTGGCAACTGACCCTTAACACAGATAAATGTAATGTATTGCGAATACATAGAAAGAAGGATCCTTTATTGTATGATTATATGATAGTGGAACAAACACTGGTAGCAGTTACTTCTGTAAAACATCTGGGAGTACGCGTGCGGAATGATTTGAAGTGGAATGATCACATAAAATTAACTGTTGGTAAGGCGGGTACCAGGTTGAGATTCATTGTGAGAGTCCTTAGAAAATGTAGTCCATCAACAAAGGAGGTGGCTTACAAAACACTCGTTCGACCTATACTTGAGTATTGCTCATCTGTGTGGGATCCGTACCAGATCGGGTTGACGGAGGAGATAGAGAAGATCCAAAGAAGAGCGGCGCGTTTCGTCACTGGGTTATTTGGTAACCATGATAGCATTACGGAGATGTTTAACAAACTCAAGTGGCAGACTCTGCAAGAGAGGCGCTCTGCATCGCGGTGTAGCTTGCTCGCCAGGTTTCGAGAGGGTGCGTTTCTGGATGAGGTATCGAATATATTGCTTCCCCCTACTTATACATCCCGAGGAGATCACGAATGTAAAATTAGAGAGATTCGAGTGCGACTGGAACAGAAAAGGGAGGTAATGACAGTGGCACATAAAGTGCCCTCCACCACACGCCGTTGGGTGACTTGCGGAGTATAAATGTAGATGTAGATGTAGATGTATTTACCATAAGCCCTGAAATGCATAGTACATCTCAATGAAACACAAATATTTGTAACTGAGCATGTTGTTCAATATATTTTCAGTATATTTAGCACAGTTATATCCACAGCTGCAAAACACGGATCAAATTAAAGAAAATAAGTACTTAAGATAAACATTACTGTTCATAATGGAAAGCCATAAGTCAAGGAGAACAGAAAGGAGAACTTTGGTAAGAATGGTGGGATCTGGAAAGGAAATGAGGAAAGGTACAATACACTTTGGGAGCAGTGGTCGTGAAATGTACAAATACAAATATCAGTGTCTGATGACAGGATGGGGTAAACCAAAATATGTGAAAAATTTAAACATGTGTTAATGTGAAGCTACATGATGATGATGATGATGTTTGGTTTGTGGGGCGCTCAACAGCGTGGTTATCAGCGCCCGTACAATTACCCAATCTTTGCTCAGCCCAATTGCGCCACTTTCCTGGATGATGATGAAATGATGAGGACAACACAAACACCCAGTCATCTCGATGTGTAGCTACAGGGCATCTGTAGCGGCACTTACATTTTTGAATCTAACTTCTTCTTTTTTTGCCACAGTATAGCGCCACACTGAAGAAAAAGCTTGATAGTGGCACAGGTATCTACATACATACTCCACGAGTTACCATACACTGCAGTGTAGAGGGTACCTTGTTCCACTACTGGTCATTTTCTTTCCTGCTCCATTCATTAATGGAGCAAGCAAAAAATGACCGCCTACATGCCTAAATGTGAGCCCTAATTGCTCTTACCTTGTCTTTGTGGTTGTTATGTGAAATGTATGCTGGCAACATTAGAATCAGTATTCAGTCACGTGCAAATGGTGGCTCTATAAATTTTATCAATAGTGTTTCATTAACAGGATGTTGACTCCCATCCAGGGATTCCCATTAGAGTTCATGAAGCATATCCATAATGTTTTGACGGTGTCAGTGTTGAGACAGGGATTAGTGATCATGATGTCATTACGACTATGGTTAAGAAAGTTAAAAAGTTAGTCAAGATGGCTAGGAGAGTATTCTTACCAGAAAGAGCAGATAAGCAGTTGTTAGCATCCCACTTAGTAAATTAATCGACTTCATTTACTTCCGGTAGGATGGACGTGGAAGAATTATGGGCAAATTTTAAACACATTGTAAATCACGCATTGGAGAAGTATGCGCCGAAAAAGTGGGTTACAGACGGAAAAGACCCACTGTGGTTTAACAGTGCAATTTGGAGAATGCTCAGGAAGCAAAGACAGTTGCACTCGTGGTACAAGAAAGATCGGGAGAGCGAGGACAGGCAAAAGTTAGTAGAGATTTGTGCTGCTGTAAAAAGAGCAATGCGCGAAGCATACAACCACTACCACCGTCATACCTTAGCAAAAGATCTTGCTGAAAAACCAAGGAAATTCTGGTCTTACGTAAAATCGGTAAGCGGGTTGAAGGCTTCCATCCAGTCACTCACTGATCAGTCTGGCCTGGCAATGGAAGACAGCAAAACGAAAGCTGAAATTTTAAATTTAGCATTTGAGAAATTTTTCACGCAGTAGGATCGTACAAACATACTGCCGTTTGAGTCTCGTACAGATTCTTGTATGGAGGACATAGTGATAGACATCCCTGGGGTTGTGAAGCAGCTGAATGGGTTGAAAATAAATAAATCGCCAGGTCCTGATGGGATTCCAATTTGTTTTTACAGAGAGTACTCTACTGCATTGGCTCCTTACTTAGCTTGCATTTATCACGAATCTCTTGCCCAACATAAAGTCCCGAGCGACTGTGAAAAAGCGCAGGTGACGCCTGTATATAAGAAGGGTAGGATGGATCCTCAAAATTATAGACCAATATCCTTAACATTGGTTTGTTGCAGGATTCTCGAAGATATTCTCAGTTCGAATATAATGAATTTCCTTGAGACAGAGAAGTTGCTGTCCACGCATCGGCATGGCCTCAGAAGGCATCGCTCCTGCGAAACGCAACTCGCCCTTTTTTCACATGATATCTTGTGAACCATGGATGAAGGGTATCAGACGGATGCCATATTCCTTGACTTCCGGAAAGCATTTGACTCGGTGCCCCACTGTAGACTCCTAACTAAGGTACGAGCATATGGGACTGGTTCCCAATATATTCTTAAGTAATAGAACCCAGTACGTTGTCATTGATGGTGAGTGTTCATCGGAGGTGAGGGTATCATCTGGAGTGCCCCAGGGAAGTTTGGTAGGTCTGCTGTTGTTTTCTATCTACATAAATGATCTTTTGGATAGGGTGGATAGCAATGTGCGGCTGTTTGCTGATGATGCTGTGGTGTACGGGAAGGTGTCATCGTTGAGTGACTGTAGGAGGATACAAGATGACTTGGAAAGGATTTGTGATTGGTGTAAAGAATGGAAGCTAACTCTAAATATAGATAAACGTAAATGAATAGGAAAAAGAATCCTGTAATGTTTGAATACTCCATTAGTAGCACTTGACACAGTCACGTCGATTAAATATTTGGGCATAACATTGCAGAGCGATATGAAGTGGGACAAGCATGTAATGGCAGTTGTGGGGAAGGTGGGTAGTTGTCTTCGGTTCATTGGTAGAATTTTGGGAAGATGTGGTTCATCTGTAAAGGAGACCGCTTATAAAACACTAATACGGCCTATTCTTGAGTACTGCTCGAGCCTTTGGGATCCCTATCAGGTCGGATTGAGGGAGGACATAGAAGCAATTCAGAGGTGGGCTGCTAGATTTGTTACTGGTAGGTTTGATCATCATGCGAGTGTTACAGAAATGCTTCAGGAACTTGGGTGGGAGTCTCTAGAGGAAAGGAGGTGTTCTTTTCGTGAATCGCTACTGAGGAAATTTAGAGAACCAGCATTTGAGGCTGACTGCAGTACAATTTTACTACCGCCAACTTATACTTCACAGAAAGACCACAAAGATAAGATAAGAGATATTAAGGCTCGTACGGAGGCATATAGGCAGTCATTTTTCCCTCGTTCTGTTTGGGAGTGAAACAGGGAGAGAAAATACTAGTTGTGGTACGAGGTACCCTCCGCCACACACCGTATGGTGGATTGCGAAGTATGTATGCAGATTTAGATGTAGCTGTTTCTGCTGAAATCTTCTTGAGGTTCCATCTGGAAGGCTGTAATGAAATTCCACAACACTCTGGCAAGTGTTCTCTCTCAACATCTACTGGCAAGATTATTTGGGGATGCTATACATACAGCTGAGCAGTTGCTGCCTCTTTATCACCCCATCCATCAAGCACAGGGATCAGAGAGTGGTGGGGAGGGGGTGGGAGGCAGACCACCATTCAATTCTTGGTGCAATCGGTCCTTCGTAGAATAACACACCAACAAGCTCTGGGTGTGGTCTTGGTATATAGCTGCAAGTGCAAAGGTTCCATGTCTAACTTAGCTGTTGACGAGACTGTCATGGAACCTTATCTCAATTGCTAATGCTCTCCCAAAAGCAACAAGTTTGGCACAATGTTTTTGTTGGCAGGATCATAGGACATGCAGTCAACAGAAAGAAGACCCACACAGATCTGTACCTTCAAGCAAAGAGCTGTCATCAGCCAGCACAACGGTACATTGTTCTAACAACTCTAGTTCAAATGGCATATGCCATTTGTGAATATGTGATCTCTCAGGTTTTGTTGGCAAGACTGTTTAATGTTGTGCTTCCAATTGTTGTTTCTGACTCAGCAGAACACCCAGAAACACATCATTAAACTTAAACATGTGCTTCACCAGAATTGATAGTCAGATGCAGGTTAGACGTGCACTGAAGAAAACAATTGTTACAGCCACCTGTACAGAAGAGGTGGAGAAAGGGAATGAGAAACTCTGCTTTATTCCCTATATATTAGACCTTCTTAAGCTAAAATTGTGAGAAACCTTGAAAAAATAACCTCAAAAACCACGTTTTGAGCACCATAAAAAATGAAAGATATGCTTGGTTCTGTAAAGAACAAACTGCAATTGCAAATCCTGATGTATATATATATAGCATCACGTGTAAATATGGCCTCCAGTACAATGGGCAAACACAGCACTGCATTTTGCAAAATTGCATGGAGCAGATTAGAAGTGTATGTCTGGGGTGTAAAGATATATCAGCAGTGGCACAACACAGCCACAACAACAAGCACACATTCCAATTTTAGAAAACAAAAATGTTGTGCCAATTCAGTGGCTTTTGGGAGAGCATTATTAAAGAACCAATTGAGATAATGCTCCAGGAGAATCTCGTCAACAGGGATGAGAGCCACCAGCTACATTCGGCATGGACTTGGGCTAACAGCTATATGGTGAAACCCCACAAAGCAGCTAAAGCTTTGCAAGTGCAGGAAGGACTGAATGTGCCAACAATTGAACAGCAGTCCACCCCCACTGCAGGTCATCGACATCAACGTGAAGGGGAATGGTCGGCGGGGTGGAGTATGGCTGCTGCTCAGGTATGTATATGGAATGTACATGTAATCTTGATACTTTGCCAGTAGATTATGAGAGTGTCACTCATTGAAACATCACAAAATTTCAAAGCAGCTACCTGGCTTGAAGCCCGAGAAGATTTTATCAGCAGTATATGCTAGAGAAGCCTACATTCACATATCTCCACGACACTCGTGTGTTCGTTGAACCTACTGGTAATGAGTCTAGCTGCTTCAATGTTGTCCTTCAATGTGACCAACTAGACATCCTAAACACTCGAGCAGTACAACAGCTGTACTCGAGAATGGGTTGCAGTAGTGTTCTGTAAGTGTTCTTCATAGATGAGTTACACTTTCCTAGAATTCTCCAAATAAACTGAGGTCAACCATTCATCTTCCCTGCTGTTGACCTAACATGCTTGTTCCATTTAATATCACTTTGCAGCATTTCACTTTGATATTTAATCAATGTAACTGTGTCGAGAAACACGCCACTAATACTCCATTAAAAAATTACAGGATTGTTTCTCCAATTCATCTGCATTAACTTACACTTTTCTACATTTAGACCAAGCTGCCATTCATCAAACAAAATAGAAATTCTGTCTAAGTCATCCTGTATCCATCTACAGTTACTTGATGATGATATTTTCCCATACAATACAGCATCAGCAGCAGTCGCAGATCGCTGTTCACATTATCTGTCAGATAATTTATGTATATAGAGAACATGAAGACTCCTATCAAACTTCTCTGGGGCACTCTTGATGAATCTTTTTGTCTCTGATGAACACTCACTGCCAGGACATCATACTGGGTTCTATCACCTCTTCGAGCTGCTCACATATCTGAGAACTTATTCTGTATGCTTGGACCTTTGTTAACAGTCTGGAGCAGGGCACTGTGTCACTAGGAAAATGGGATCAACCCACAGTCTTCTACCTACGGTTCGCAGGACATTGTGCAAGGAAAGGGCAGGCAGAGTTTCACACAAGTGTCAGACTACAAACACAAAAGTCCAAATTTTGATTTCCTGTTGGTCTCCTACAGTTACCTTGACCTTTGTCTCTGTCAGTTCTTTGTGTATGTGAAATAATTAAGGAACATAATGGTTGAGATTACATTTTAAATAGTACACTGCCCTATACTGGTTTGGATGAGTCAGAGGAAGATAAAGGCGTCTCTCTATCAATGTAACTATGCATGATAAAGCACTGTGATGTAAAAATCAGTCTTTAGCTAGACAACAACTAGATTATCCTATTATAGTGTGGACACTTCAACATGGCAGCTGGTCACGAGTGTAAACAAGTGAGAAGTCGTGAAAGAAGAGGAGAGACATGGCGGAACAAGCCCTGGCCCCACCTCTCAAGCACTGCCCATGTTCTGTGCTACTGCAAAAGTAGGACTGATACATAGTGACAGTGACTGACACACTTTCTTTGAGTCATGAGAGTTGTACTGAAACCCTAGAGTGGACCTAGAGTAGCCTTTCCATTCATTTCAAACTCCAGTCTGTTCAGAAAACAGATTCCATGCCCACACAAATTCAACTATGTTCCTCTGTCCACCTGAAAAACTGAGTCAGCATTCCCCCACGATGAACGAGATGAGCTCAGCAGAACAAAAAGACATTACAATCATGCATTTTACATCTTGACATATGATTTGCTAGTGAAAGCAGTAACCGGTGATCATGTGTTGCAGTTATTTCCTTTTATTACTACCAACACACTGAGTCCTCTAAGTAAGATTTGTGTAGTATGCATTACTTATAAAGAATGTGTTAGCTGCCTTTTTAAGCAGATATATTTTAATAATCTTTTACATTTCCTTTGGTAATTTACTATATAATTTTATTCCTTGATATAAAATGCTGTTTTGAGTTTTTTTTATTTGTATTTCTTGGGTAAATGCATGTGAAAGATGGCACATGTTCCATTACTACGTATAGAACTCTTAGTGAAATACTGAGTATTACTTTCCCTGATATGCAAACAGATTCGTAAATGCACTCATTTGGTGCAGTAAGGATGCAGTTTTTTAAAAAGCTCTCTACAACAAGCTCAAAATACTCCCAGTTATTATCCTTACAGCCTTTCTCCCCAGTTTAAAAACTGTGTCCATGTTTTGTGTCTTTGACAGCCAGAAAAAATCCCATAACTAAGAATTAAGTGTTCATTGGAACTGTGTGTCAACAAGAGATGACATTCTTTTTGCCAGTATCTTTGTGTATTCATTCCATGTTAACTGATGATCAATATTCATCCCCAAAACTTTGTGTTTGTTACACATCTTTAGATTTATCATCTATGCTTAATGTAACAGAGTTATTCCCCCTCTTTATGCTCAAGTGAATATTGTTTGTTTTCTTTGTGCTCAATCTCACTTTATTACATACTGCCCAATCACAAACATTCTTGACAGTATAAACGATGGAACAATTTTAACCAGTATATATTAATAGTTTTATTCCTTTACTACACCATGCATTGTAAATTACATCACTGGCCAGTTTCAGACTTATGCCATTATCAAATGCTTGATTTGCTATGTGTGTGTCACATTTAAAACCTAATATGAAACAAAATTTTTAAATGTGAATCACATACACCAAAATCATATATTTGATAATGCCCTATGGCTGAAACTGGATAGTACTGTAATTTACAAGCATGGTGCTTTAAAGGAATAAAACTGACAGCCTACAGTGGTTAAAATGGTTCCATCACTACACAATACAATGCTTGAGGAAGACCGAGTCACAATTTTGTTGGCTTCATAATATACCTGATCTGGAGGTCATTAGAAAAAGAGAAGAGAGATTGGACTATGTACTGTGGGATGTAGACAGGCATTGCTCCTCCTTGCCAAACATGCAACTGGCATAGGATACAAAAATACCAATACTTGTACAAAATACCCTCCATTATATATTGTGCAGGGGCTTGCAGAACTTATACGTAGCTGTGTGTTGATGCCATTAGCAGTAAAAATGCATGAAGGTGTCTTTTACTGGTGATAAACAATTCACAAGGAGACAGTTATGAATACAAACGCAGTGATCATCTTAAAAGTTGAGCTAAACACCACTGGGCTGTGCTAGGCACAGTTACATATTTGGTATTATGCCACTGCCCACATCCAATGTGAGGTCCTGTTCATACAAACAGCTATTTTTTAACACTGAAGATCAAACACCAATCTTCTAGATTACTAATCCAACACTTACCAAATGACACATCTATCAAAATGCTGACAATTCTGGAAAAGATCTTCAGCTTGTTAAAGTAACGAAGAAATTTGTAACACCTTGTAATTCAAATGATAAAATGGTAATGTTAACAGAATCTTCCATCGGTTCTCGGTAGAACAACATTAATATAAATAATAAAATAATATAATAAATATAACAATATAATAAATATTGTAGAACAAAAGCAAACTGGTGCTTTTCATTTATTATAAAATGGTAACATGTTCAGAGTTGTATTAAAGAATAGCTTTTGAGATTTCAAAGACACATCCCCAGTTAGTGGTTACTAAAAAGGTTAAAAGGTATGTCTTATGTGAAGCTACATCTTATGATCAATATGGCAGTCACCTCCCGTGAGATCATTGTTTCATGTCGATCATGAGGCAAACCCTCATACAAAATAATTCCTCCTCTAATGTTATTCCAGTTAGCTAAACATTCCAGTTATTTTGATATGAGTACAAAATACAAAAGTTTAATCTTCCTTTATTCTAATATGGCCTGCCCAACATACCTGTTTCAACACACAGCTCCCCTAGAAATTATCAGTAAAATTTCTCAGCCCTTAGTGATCACAATGATATTTTATGTAGTCAAATTTCTATTTTTGTCTTAGTGATACCTCATCACGGTGTATCCTATTCATAATGCAAGAAAAGCATTCATTTCCATATTCATTGATAACAATCTGCAGAATCTATTAACCACATCCCCTGGCAAGGCTGATGTTATTTCCTGATATTCACCTTTTATAGGAAGCCACTCACTATAACAATGTTATGTTCTTCTTAATTATCCTTTCAATGCATCTTTCTTCCAACATTGAATAATTACTCTCCCTCTTCATCCCTCTATGGCACATACTTTGAATTGACTTCTCCCCATCGGCAAATCTTCTTCAATGCTTTAGCTAGTCTATACCTTCACTGTATGGAACACTTCTTTAAATGAAAACGGCACCTGGTGAGAAAACTTTTAAACACGTGCAAAAGACTATTCAACACTCTATCTTGTCACGACTGTAAATCAGAGAGTAATGACACACACATGCATGCAGCAGCTGCTCAGAATATGAACTATCTTCCAGCAGAGGCAGGCACTTCAAAATCAGATGAGACACCTACATCTAGGTCTGCACTTCTAGAACCCCGTACATAGCATCCAGAAGTCAAGCTGTTGCTACATTCATTATTTGTACTGGGTTCCAATTTCTGTTGATCTCTTCCCAGCTGTCACTTTTTTCTTTTTCCTAATCTCCCCTTTCAGTGTTCGTGTCAAACTGGAAACGTTACTGTCATGAAATAAGTTTTAACAAGTTCACCTTAAGATTGAGAATGCTGTCATCAAGCTGTATCTTGATGGCCATCGTAAGCATGTCTCCTCCTGCAGCAGAATGGTTCACTAGTGCTTCTCCTTCAGACTTGTATATTGTTAGATCTAGATGGCTTGGAGGTGGTGATCCGTACATTCTGAGGGGTGGTGCTATTGTAGGTGTCCGTACTAAACCTGTGGAACATGCAAGTTTAACCTTGATCTTATACATTCCTGAAGACTGAAAATAAAGGCACAAAATATAACATGTCAAAACTTCTTAAAATAAACATTCTTGGCAAACAAAGTTGACAAAGAAAATTTATCTGTAACACTCAGAGTGAATTTAGGAACTAGATTTATTGTTGATTCACGTCAAAAGCTACAGGATACTGATACAAACAATATATAAGTTAATTGTTAAATTCTAAGTTAATTGTTAAATTCTAAGTTAATTGTTAAATTTTAATGGCACAGCAAGCATCAAAATCAAAAGATTAAAAATACATTAAGCTTCAGAGAAGGTCTCACAAGTGAAGGACAAAAACACTTACTAACAAAGTAGATCATTCAATAGAACTGTATAATTGTTTGTTAGCAAAGTACAGTAGTTTTCAATTACACTTATAAAAATTTGAAAAAGCTTGCCCAGAAAATATAAACAGCGAACTTACATGCCTGCTAAACTTATGTGTACATTATAAACTTGACGTACTGGTCCTTCTTATAGTAATAGATAAAACTCGTGTATTAAAAGCTTGAGTGGTGCATACATTTGAATTGCCACAAGGAGGTATGCTACAGCCAAGTACCAGATTTAACCATCTGTAGTGTGTTATCCTCACACCAAGTCATTCCCCATTCCACTGATGGTAGAGTTTCTACATGAATATCCAGGTTACAGAGTGCACGGACATGGGAGGGGAAGGGGCATATAATGTCACGGGGTCTACTATAAGCATCCATAGCAGAGGATCCTCCTAATTTCCTACCCTGAATTCTGCACCCAATGATGATGGTGACAATAATGATAATGACTGTCAGATTTGAGTGCACAACATTATGGTTATCAAACTGAATAACTTTCACTCTATTATTACCTAAAATTCTAGTCGCATACTCATTTAAATCGAGAGCATCCCTTCTGTCAGTATGCAAAATACAATCAATTAAAAAATGTTTCACTGACAAAAGTATATAATGAGCAAACGAATAGGTGGGCAACTGCATCAAACATTCATGGGGTGTGGTCAGTATGTGAAAATGTAAGATGATGTTAATATCTTTTTTGTGGTTGCTTGGAGATACTTGTTAGGGAATGCATATATCAGAGCTTACTGACACTCACATAAACATTTTGTTTTCCTACTAGCATACTAATTTTTAGTTCATCAGCACGGTAACGGGTGCAGCAGAACAGTACACTGTGCTAATGTCAGGTACCCACAATCCTCCCTTGCCACTTTAACAGCCATTTCATTCACCTGGATTTTCACCTTTCTTGGTATAAACTTAATTCCGCAACCTTTCCTTGCTGTTATAACTGGCAAAGGGTATTCTTCATATTCTGGGCAGCTTTGTCTACTGGGTAGAACTGGTGGATGGTACAAACAGCAAATTGGAAATTGGTGCAGATGTGGAATTTCTTGCTTCAGCCATGTCTCATTTGCTCCAATACCTTCAAGATTTCATATCATCTAGTGTTGAAACAGTGAACTGATTTGAAAGATGAATCCTGAAGACACTTTTAGGGAAAGCCACTGGACAGCCACACTAGCCTCTGTCGAGACTCATCAGTGGTATCGTGGATAGAGTCAGAACTTTATACAGGAAAGGGGACCGGGCCAGGGAGGGGGATTCTAAAACAGCCACTTTTTTTAATAACTGATTCAGTGAGTTTGAAGAAGTGTCATGCCCTAAGAACTAAATTTTATATCGAACAAACAAAACATACTTCTTCTCTAAAAAGTAATAATTGTCAACTCAATACTTCTTTGAAGGTAGATTATTTGGATACCAAAGAGGTAAGTATACATAATTTCAGTATACAATATAAATCTTTTATATTATTATTATTGTTATTATTAGTCTTTCTTTCTTTCCTCAGATGTTACGTCTGGTCAAAAATGGAAAGTGACGCGGACCTTGATCAAGCGTAACTTCCTTTTAACTGTACAGTTTATGTCATATTGCATTTAGGACCTTCGGGTGATTGAACATGTATCAATAATTATGGATTTCTGTAGTTGTACATATAAGTTTGGATGTAGCTGTATTGCATTGATGTACTGGTGGATATTGTGTGGTATGACTCCTGTAGTTGATAGTATAATTGGTATAATGTCAACTTTATCCTGATGCCACATGTCCTTGACTTCCTCAGCCAGTTGGATGTATTTTTCAATTTTTTCTCCTGTTTTCTTTTGTATATTTGTTGTATTGGGTATGGATATTTCGATTAGTTGTGTTAATTTCTTCTTTTTATTGGCGAGTGTGATGTCAGGTTTGTTATGTGGTGTTGTTTTATCTGTTATAATGGTTCTGTTCCAGTATAATTTGTATTCATCATTCTCCAGTACATTTTGTGGTGCATACTTGTATGTGGGAACATGTTGTTTTATAAGTTTGTGTTGTAAGGCAAGCTATTGATGTATTATTTTTGCTACATTGTCATGTCTTCTGGGGTATTCTGTATTTGCTAGTATTGTACATCTGCTTGTGATGTGATCTACTGTTTCTATTTGTTGTTTGCAAAGTCTGCATTTATCTGTTGTGGTATTGGGATCTTTAATAATATGCTTGCTGTAATATCTGGTGTTTATTGTATGATCCTGTATTGCAATCATGAATCCTTCCATCTCACTGTATATATTGCCTTTTCTTAGCCATGTGTTGGATGTGTCTTGATCGATGTGTGGCTGTGTTAGATGATACGGGTGCTTGCCATGTAGTGTTTTCTTTTTCCAATTTACTTTCTTCGTATCTGTTGATGTTATGTGATCTAGAGGGTTGAAGAAGTGGTTATGAAATTGCAGTGGTGTAGCCGATGTATTTATATGAGAGATTGCTTTGTGTATTTTGCTAGTTTCTGCGCGTTCTAGAAAGAATTTTCTTAAATTGTCTACCTGTCCATAATGTAGGTTTTTTATGTCGATAAATCCCCTTCCTCCTTCCTTTCTGCTTAATGTGAATCTTTCTGTTGCTGAATGTATGTGATGTATTCTATATTTGTGGCATTGTGATCGTGTAAGTGTATTGAGTGCTTCTAGGTCTGTGTTACTCCATTTCACTACTCCAAATGAGTAGGTCAATATTGGTACAACATAAGTATTTATAACTTTTGTCTTGTTTCTTGCTGTTAATTCTGTTTTCAGTATTTTTGTTAGTCTTTGTCTATATTTTTCTTTTAGTTCTTATTTAATATTTGTATTATCTATTCCTATTTTTTGTCTGTGTCCTAGATATTTATAGGTATCTGTTTTTTCCATCGCTTCTATTATTATTATTATTATTATTATATACTGGTTTCATAGAAGTTAGCAAATAAAGTTAAAAATATTCACAAAAGTTATTCTTTGCTACATATAAACAAGAATAATTAGCAAAAAATACAATTGATGTGTAGTCTCGGGCTCTCCCAGTGAATCAGCTGTTTGTATTGTTGTCGGGTTTCCAGACAGGTGCAGCATTGCTTGCTATCATATTCATGTGATACCTGAAGAATGAGCACCTTTGCTACATTCCTCCTTTATATTATTATTACCCCACCCCTTTCTCCACTACTGACTGCACCACCGTGGTGCGCTGAGTGGCAGGGGACACCACCACTTGGAGCTTGGTGAGAACTCTGTTCCCTCAGTACTCCTGTGACCTGTGTTGGGCGTGGAAGTCACTCTTGGCTGATGCTGTGATTTTAGTTGGCTGACTACTGAGTCCCAAGCTTTTCCGAGACTCAACCCAGTGTCTCTCTTGATCAACCTGTCAGGCACTTTTATTTTAACTGCCTCCTTCAAAAAACTGTCTCAAAATGACAAGGTATACCTTAGCACTTCTATTTTTCCATACTTCATGGAGTCCCCTGTAGCCATGCAGTGTTCTGCAAGCACAGATTTTGTTGGCTGCTTGAGTTCGGTGTGTCTTCTGTATTCCTTGTGTCTTTCTTCGATTGTTCCTTGGGCCTTCCTTCCCTAACACACACTTTACTGCACATACACAGAATGGGCTAAACGCCTCATTTACAGTGCCCCAAGTAATCTTTCACTGTACATAACACGGCACACGTTTTCAAAGGTGGACAGAAAACACATTTGGTGTTAGTCAAGTCAGGATTCTGCAGATTTTGTTCGATACTTTGCCAGCGTTCAGAAGATATGTCGTTGCCTTTTCCTCCTTGTCGTTTTGTGACTAATGGGTTTGTACTTTCTCCCTGGAAACACTTCGGATTTCTCTCTCATCATGTCTGTTCTTCTTGAAAAAAGGTGACTAAGGTGGTTACGGTCATTTGGTAGGCTTTCTTCATCCAATATTGCATGGACCCTGTGTTGCAGTGCACATATCACACCCTCATGTTCTGAAGAATGATGGTAGCTGACAGTCAGGAGATACAAATCAGTGTGACTGGCTTTCCTGTACACACTGTGTCCTATAGTGCCATTCATTCTGTGCTTGACTAAGACACCCAGGAGTTCGCCATTCTCTTTGATGTCCATGATGAATTTGATACTGGGGTGTAGAAAGTTCAGATGTTGGAGGAACTACTGAAGTCTTCCACTCTCATGTGGCCACATGACAAATGTTTCATCAACATACGTGAAAAAGCATGTAGCTTCAGTGCAGTAGTTTCCAGAACTTTCTCTTTTAGGTCCTCCATAAACAAGTTTGGCACAATTGGTGACAAAGGACACCACATGGTGACACCATCAGATTGTTCATAACAGTCATCAGTGAAGATAAAATTTGTTGATGTGAGGACAAATTCAAAGAGATTAGTCACTGTTGGGTTGAACTTCTCCCTGATCAACTTCAAGGAATCAGCAAGCTGTATGTATGAAACCAGGGACCTAGAAATGACGGAGAGGCTTCGTCCTACCGTAGCCCTCAGTGGTTCACAACCACACAGCAGGCCACCCACACCACCGCCACCCCGCACCAAACCCAGGGTTATTGCACAGTTCGGCTCCCAGTGGAAACCCCCCCTGCCCCCTCGGGAAGCGGCACTTTAGACCGTGCGGCTAGCCGGACGGGTATGAGCTGCATTCTGGTGAAGAGGGATACCACGTCAAAGCTCACCACACAAGGTCCTGGTCATGGAGGCATAGCTCTTGCACCTGTTGAATGAAATGTACAGCGTTCCTGATGTGATACTGACATTTAATGGTATAGGGGCCTAATACAGGCATTAGGTGTATGGCCAGCAGGTACGCTGGTGTGCCTATGTTGGTTACAATAGGACATACAGGAACATACCATTTGTGAACCTTTGGTAAGCCATAGAAACTTGATGGTGCAGAAGTTCAATACTCTTCTTCTTCCCCACTCTGCTGGTTGAATCTCCCTTCAATTTTCTGGATGCTGGATCCTTGAGTAGTTCATACATTTTGTGACTATACACTGACAGTGGGAGTAGTACAGTGGATTTCTTTTGTCTGCAGATAGAATGACTACTTCAGGATCGGTCCATAGTTCTCAAATGGCAGCTCTTTTGTGATATTCATCTTTAGTAAGATGGCTCTAGGGACTGCACTGCATGTTTTCCAAGGTATTTCTTCCACATTGTCGCTTAGGAGGGTGGAACATATGGCAGCAAGAGAACAACAGCTGCACGACGAGCAACAATGAAAAACCGTATTCAACCATATAGGGAAAGAGATCGATGAAGCAGCAGAATTAGTTTTGGAAAAGGGATTCAACTTCACACCAGCACTGACTGCTAGGGCTGTTGCAGATTTTACCACTGGTGTAGAATAAGTGTTTTCCACGGTCCCTACAGAATCTGCAGTATTCTGTAACTTTGACCACAAGCTGCTGCACCACCAAGGCTCTACAGCTTACCAAAGGTGCACAAATGGGACGTTCCTCTACTCCCTATTGTCAGCAACATAGGCACCCCAACATATCAGATACGGCAGTATTAAACCCCTAACTCAGTAAATATCAGCACCACATCAGGAACTCTGTACATTTCACTCAACAGATGCAAGATGTACACCTCCGTGACCAAAACTATGTGGTGAGCTTTGACATGGTATCCCTCTCCACCAGAGTGCTGCTTGCTGATTTCTTGAAGTTGATCAGGGAGAAGTTCAACTCGACAATGACTAATCTCTTTGAATTTATCCTCAAATAGACATTCTTTCTCTTCACTAGTGATTATTACGAACAAATGAATGGCATAACTATGGAGTGTCCTTCTGTAACCAGTTGTGGCAAATTCGTTTTTGGAGGACTTTGAAAAGTAACTCTGGAAACACATGCACTGAAGCCTACATATTTTTTCACATATGTTGATAAAACATTTGTGGTGTTGTCACATGGGAGTGAAAGACTTCAGGAGTTCCTCCAACATCTGAACTCTCTGCACCCCCGTATCAAATTCACCATGGAGGTGGAAGAGAATGGTAAACTCCCCTTTTGTATGTCTTAGTCCAGTGGAGAATGAACAGCACTATAGGACACAGTGTGTACAGGTAAGCCAATCCCACTGGTTTTTATTTCCATGCTGTGACATACCATCACCCTTCACAGTGTGAGGGTGTGCTATGTACCCTGCAACACAGGATCTGCATAATATCCGACGAAGAAAGCCTACCAAGGGAGCTTAATCACCTTAAGCACCTTTTTCAAGAAGAACAGATATGATGAGAGACAAATATCATGTGCTTTCAGGCAGAAAGTACAAGCTCAGCAGGTGGAAAAGATAAGAGACAAAGGCAGTGGCGCATCTGCTGTACACTGGAAAAAATCGAACAAAAATCGGCAAAATCCTGACTTGACATAATACTAAATACGTTTTCAGTCCACCTCCAAACGTGTGGGCTCTATTACATGTGGTGGAAGATGACTTGGGGCTACATAAACCAGGAGTTTACTGTATTCCGTGTAAACGTGGTGAGACGTATATCAGGGAGATTGTATGGACAATCAAACAAAGACACGTGGAACACAGGAGATACACCAAACTCAAAGCAACCAACAAAATCTGCAGTTGCACAGCACTGCACGACTCCAAGGAAATCCATGATGCATGAAGAAATGGAAGTGCTAAGACAAACCTCATCATTTTGAGATTGTGTTCTGAAGGAGGCAACCAAAATACAAGCGGCTGTCACGCTGATCCACAGAGACACTGAGTTCACTCTCAGCAAAACCTGGGACTCAGTACTGAAGGACCAGAGTTCATCCCAAATCATTCCACTCATCATGGTGTGCGGCCGACAGTGGAGGAAGGTGCAGGGGGCGATAGGAGTTTATAGGTGGTGGGATGAAGCAAAGACACTCATTCTACAGGTATCACCTAAAGATGATGGTAAGGTACACTGTCGAAATACTGTGTTACGAAAATGACTGCGCCCAGCCTGACACCCAACAACAGTACACTCAAAATACTCTGTTTGCTTATAAAGCTCCAAATCTGATCATAGTAATATGCTATTTTTTGCACTCTGTTCATGTCTTTTCTAATGTCTACTGAAGTGTCATCAAATATGTTTTGTATGCTGCATTTGTCTATTGTGTAATCTTACTCAAAATTCAACTAGATGAATGTGAGAAACCACATAAATAAACCTGGAAATTGGCTTTCAAAATTGACTCTTAACAGCCTAAGACTAAACCAAGATTGTCTTCCCTGTATTGAGCAGCCATGCCACGTGGGTTGCTGAATTCTTCACCTATGATAGCATGTTGTGCTGTTCTACAACCCACAGACCCAGAGAAATTACCAACTTCTTTTTTATCTTGATATTCCATTCTTTTTTCCTTTTCATTGACTACAAAACAGTTTCTCTTTACTATAGACAATCCTTCAATTTTCCTATACGTGGCATCTCTATTTCCTTTACTTATGCATGTTTCTATGCATTCATTCAGACTGCTTCAGTTGCTCGATTTTTAGATTAGATTAAATATACTTTTAATTCCATAGATCCACCATGAGAAGATCCTCAGGAAGAGGAAGAGGAGGAAGAAGAAGGGGGAAGGGGGAAGGGGGGGAAGGGGGGGGGGGGGGGAAGAAAGGTGCAATCAGATGAAAATTTTACCAAATCATCAGCTTACTAAGTCATGGTTACCAAATGTTAACATGATCTACCTACATATGGTCAAAATGATTGCTAAAATCAAACCTGGGGAAAGAGAGGTATTAGTTTTGGAGAACACTAGTAACTCAAGAAAAAATACTGCCTTTATGACCTACCTTAGAAAATAGGTTGGAGAAAACAAAAAAAATGGCTCTGAGCACCATGGCACTTAACATCTGAGGTCATCAGTCCCCTTGGAGAGAGCAAAAACCCACCTTTATAGTATGTGTAGATTTAAGAAAAGCTTTTGACAATTTTCACTGGAACACACTTTTTTGGAATTCTGAACTTATCATTGGTAACATCCAGGGAGGAAAGGCTATCTACAGCTTATACAGTAACAAGACTGATGTTACAAGAGTCAAAGGACATGAGAGGGAAGAAGTAGCTTAGCAGGGAGAAGGGCCAGGTTAAGTCCTAAGTGGCACAAGATGGCTTGAGGGGTGCCAAGTTGAGAGATATCTATACAAGACATATCACAATTAGTAGCAGCCACTTGGGACACTAAGCTGTGAGAGGCCCCCAAGTGCAAAATTTGTATATAGTGTATATCACAATTAGCAGTAAAAGTGTATGAGGGAACAAGGGGATAGGGAAGCACCACATGATAAGTCGTTTGTGTGAAAAAAATGTTCTCGAACTTGCAGCGTGTGAGACAGGGTTGCAGCCTATCCCTCTTGTTATACAATCTATACATAAATTTGAAAAAAGAATTAAAGAATAGGGGGAAGAAATAGAAACATGAAGGTTTGTTGATGACAACATAATTTTGTCAGATACCAGGTGAGTGGAATGTATAAAGTCTCGAAAACAGGTTGTACAATGGACATCACCAAAAGTAAAATAAGGGATTGGAATGTAGTAGAATTAAATCAGTTGATGCTACAGTAATTATATTAGAAATGAAACAGTGAAAGTGGTAGGTGATTATTGTATCTGCTGATGAGCAGCGCTCGCTTCAGGAGACCCACTCCAGCCTCTGGTAGTTGGAGCTTGGTCATGCAAAAAGAGTCATAATTTGAAATATCTGGGGGTAATCTTTACAATCCAAGCCACAAACCAATCATACTCGAGTCTAAATAAACTTTTAAATCACCCAGTCTCTCAAGAAATTTCAAACTTCAACTATACAAAACACTGACCCAACCCATAGGGCTGTATGGTTGCAAAACTCGGAGTGTCTGCAAAAATGACTTAAATATTCTTCTAATTTTTTAAGCAAAAAGTCTTAAGAAAGATCTATGGTCTGGTACAAGATGCAGTCACTGGTAAGTGGACGATTTGGCATAATTATGAGCTGACTGAACTCTACAATAGACCGAACACTGTAGGCACATTGTGAAGCAAGCAGCTATTATGGGCAGGACATGTTGCTTGGATGGATAAGCATCAATGTCCTTTGAAACCCACAGATTTTACTTCCTGTGGAAGAACAGCACTAGACAGACCACAGAAAAAGTGTAGAGAGAGAACCGATGGGGACTTGCTGCAGATTGACACAGAGGTGAAACAGAATCCAGTGGGAAGAGGAGTTTTGTAGAAGTATGTTAAGTACATGATTATTGTTATTTGGGCAGCAAAATAATTGATGACAGCTGAAGTAAAGAAGATACAAAGAAGGACTGACAACAGCAAGAAATGCATGTCTGAATAAGAGAAATTTGCTAACACTAAAATATAAATTTAAGTGTTAGGAAAATGCCCCCCCCCCCCCCCCCCCCCCCCTCATGAACCATGGACCTTGGCGTTGGTGGGGAGGCTTGCATGCCTCAGCGATACAGATAGCCATACCGTAGGTGCAACCACAACCGAGGGGTATCTGTTGAGAGGCCAGACAAATGTGTGGTTCCCGAAGATGGGCAGCAGCCTTTTCAGTAGTTGCAAGGGCAACAGTCTGGATGATTGACTGATCTGGCCTTGTAACACTAACCAAAACGGCCTTGCTGTGCTGGTACTGCGAACTGCTGAAAGCAAGGGGAAACTACGCCGTAATTTTTCCCGAGGGAATGCAGCTTTACTGTATGGTTAAATGATGATTGTGTCCTCTTGGGTAAAATATTCCAGAGGTAAAATAGTCCCCCATTCGGATTTCCCGGCGGAGACTACTCAAGAGGATGTCGTTATCAGGAGAAAGAAAACTGGCGTTTTATGGACCGGAGCGTGGAATGTCAGATCCCCTAATCGGGCAGGTAGGTTAGAAAATTTAAAAATGGAAATGGATAGGTTAAAGTTAGATATAGTGGGAATTAGTGAAGTTCAGTGGCAGGAGGAACAAGACTTCTGGTCAGGTGACCACAGGGTTATAAACACAAAATCAAATAGGGGTAATGCAGGAGTAGGTTTAATAATGAATAGGAAAATAGGAATGCGGGTAAGCTACTACAAACAGCATAGTGAACACATATAGATACGAAGCCCACGCCTACTACAGTAGTACAAGTTTATATGCCAACTAGCTCTGCAGATCACGAAGAAACTGAAGAAATGTATGATGAAATAAAAGAAATTATTCAGATAGTGAAGGGTGATGAAAATTTAATAGTCATGGGTGATTGGAATTCGGTAGTAGGAAAAGGGAGAGAAGGGAACGTAGTAGGTGAATATGGATTGGGGGTAAGAAACGAAATAGGAAGCCGCCTGGTAGAATTTTGCACAGAGCACAACCTAATCATAGCTAACACTTGGTTCAAGAATCATAAAAGAAGGCTGTATACATGGAAGAAGCCTGGCGATACTAACAGGTTTCAGATAGATTATATAATGGTAAGACAGAGATTTAGGAACCAGGTTTTAAACTGTAAGACAATTCCAGGGGCAGATGTGGACTCTGACCACAATCTATTGGTTATGACCTGTAGATTAAAACTGAAGAAACTGCAAAAAGGTGGGAATTTAAGGAGATGGGACCTGGATAAACTGAAAGAACCAGAGGTTGTAGAGTGTTTCAGGGAGAGCATAAGGAAACAATTGACAGGAATGGGGGAAAGAAATACAGTAGAAGAAGAATGGGTAACTCTGAGGGATGAAGTAGTGAAGGTAGCAGAGGATCAAGTAGGTAAAAAGACGAGGGCTAGTAGAAATCCTTGGGTAACAGAAGAGATATTGAATTTAATTGATGAAAGGAGAAAATATAAAAAGGCAGTAAATGAAGCAGGCAAAAAGGAATACAGACTTCTCACAAATGAGATCGACAGGAAGTGCAAAATGGCTAAGCATGGATGGCTAGAGGACAAATGTAAGGATGTAGAGGCTTATCTCACGAGGAGTAAGATAGATACTGCCTACAGGAAAATTAAAGAGACCTTTGGAGAAAAGAGAACCACTTGCATGAACATCAAGGACTCAGATGGAAACCCAGTTCTAAGCAAAGAAGGGAAAGCAGAAAGGTGGAAGGAGTATACAGAGGGTCTATACAAGGGTGATTTACTTGAGGACAATATTATGGAAATGGAAGAGGATGTAGATGAAGATGAAATGAGAGATACGATACTGCATGAAGAGTTTGACAGGGCACTGAAAGACCTGAGTCGAAACAAGGCCCCGGGAGTAGACAACATTCCATTAGAACTACTGACGGCCTTGGGAGGGCCAGTCCTGACAAAACTCTACCATCTGGTGAGCAAGATGTATGAGACTGGCGAAATACCCTCAGACTTCAAGAAGAATATAATAATTCCAATCCCAAAGAAAGCAGGTGTTGACAGATGTGAAAATTATCGAACTATCAGTTTAATAAGTCACAGCTGCAAAAAACTAACGCGACTTCTTTACAGACGAATGGAAAAACTGATAGAAGCCGACGTCGGGGGAGATCAGTTTGGATTCCGTAGAAATGTTGGAACACGTGAGGGAATACTGACCCTGCGACTTATCTTAGAAGCTAGATTAAGGAAGGGCAAACCTACATTTCTAGCATTTGTAGACTTAGAGAAAGCTTTTGACAATGTTGACTGGAATACTCTCTTCAAATTCTGAAGGTGGCAGGGGTAAAATACAGGGAGCGAAAGGCTATTTACAATTTGTACAGAAACCAGATGGCAGTTATAAGAGTAGAGGGACATGAAAGGGAAGCAGTGGTTGGGAAGGGAGTGAGACAGGGTTGCAGCCTATCCCCGATGTTATTCAATCAGTATATTGAGCAAGCAGTAATGGAAACAAAAGAAAAATTTGTAGTAGGAATTAAAATCCATGGAGAAAAATAAAAACTTTGAGGTTCGCCGATGACATTGTAATTCTGTCAGAGACAGCAAAGGATTTGGAAGAGCAGTTGAACGGAATGGACAGTGTCTTGAAAGGAGGATATAAGATGAACAACAACAAAAGCAAAACGAGGATAATGGAATGTAGTCGAATTAAGTCGGTTGATGCTGAAGGAATTAGATTAGGAAATGAGACACTTAAAGTAGTAAAGGAGTTTTGCTATTTGGGGAGCAAAATAACTAATGATGGTCGAAGTAGAGAGGATATAAAATGTAGACTGGCAATGGCAAGGAAAGCCTTTCTGAAGAAGAGAAATTTGTTAACATCGAGTGTAGATTTAAGTGTCAGGAAATCATTTCTGAAAGTATTTGTATGGAGTGTAGCCATGTATGGAAGTGAAACATGGACGATAAATAATTTGGACAAGAAGAGAATAGAAGCTTTTGAAATGTGGTGCTACAGAAGAATGCTGAAGATTAGATGGGTAGATCACATAACTAATGAGGAAGTATTAAATAGGACTGGGGAGAAGAGAAGTTTGTGGCACAACTTGACTAGAAGAAGGGATCGGTTGGTAGGATATGTTCTGAGGCATCAAGGGATCACCAATTTAGTATTGGAGGGCAGCGTGGAGGGTAAAAATTGTAGAGGGAGACCAAGAGATGAATACACTAAGCAGATTCAGAAGGATGTAGGTTGCGGTAGGTACTGGGAGATGATGAAGCTTGCACAGGATAGAGTAGCATGGAGAGCTGCATCAAACCAGTCTCAGGACTGAAGACCACAATAACAACAACAACAACAGGAAAATTTTTATGGACATATTTGTCCACATTTATATATTATATGCAAGAGAAATGTGGAAAATAAACAGTACAGACAAAGGGAGAAATGTGTTACAGAAGAATGTTGCAGATTCGAGAGTAGACTGAGTAACTAATTGTGATGTACAGGTTCTGTCCCAAGTGTTCCCAGAATGAGTTTTGGTAGTTTGCAATGCTGGATAATGGGGCAAAGCTTCAGATGGAGAAATTAGTCAGGGATCTAAGCTTCGAAATGAAACTAGTGTCAGTCACCTGCAGGCAATTGTTGAGGCAGGGTCACGCTCCACACAGATGACTCTACAGCACCCTCGGTGAGCACAATATGAACCAGTCTTTGGAGCAGCATTATATGCTCAAGTTCTGTGTGAAACTGGGGGAAAATGGGGTGGAGATGCTCAAAATGCTTCACAATGCCTATGGTGATGGGGCGATGAAACAAAGTCGAACTTTCATGTGGCATAAGAGGTTCCAGGAAGGTCGAGAGATCATCAACGAAAACGACAGCTCAGGTCGCTTGTCGATGTCACAAACAGATAACTTGGTGCAGAAAGTGCCTCAAGTTGTAAATAAGACCAATGATGAAGTGATTGGATGACTGCATAGGAGTATGGAACACTCAAAACAATCGTTCACCCATTTTAACTGTGGATCTTCACATGAAAGTGATGCCAAAAGTCCTGACGAGTGACATGAAGAAACAGCATTTGTTGAAGTGCCAGGAATTGCATGAATGCTACAAAACAGACCCAGAATATTTGGACAGAGGAATCACAGGGGACAAGATGTGCATTTCTGAGTATGATCCCAAAACAAAGCGTCAGTGGAGCGAGTGGCACACCAAGGAGTCTTATCACCTGAAAAAAGCAAGGATGAGCAAATCATGAATCATGACAATGCTCATTGCATTTTTTGACAGAAAAGGTGTGGTTCACAGTGAATATGTGCCACAAGGACAAACAGTAATCTGTAAAGAAATTGCAACACTGCATGCTCTAAGTCTACCTCTTCAGATTTGGTGCCTACCGTATTTACTCGAATTTAAGCCGCACTTTTTTTCCGGTTTTTGCAATCCAAAAAACCGCCTGCGGCTTAGAATCGAGTGCAAAGCAAGCGGAAATTCAGAAAAATGTTGGTAGGTGCCGCCTCAACTAACTTCTGCCGTCGAATATATGTAGCGCTACACAGGCATGTCTTGTAGGCACAAAGATAAATACGGGTGCCAAAACCTCTGCGTCAGTAAATAAATAAAAAAAAAGTGAAAGACGAGCTTTTTTTCCTCCGCCCCGAGTTTCGACCACTGCATTTTCATACATTATCCAACGAAGCAAATACAAATTCCGTATTGTTCATCTTCGAATGTAGCACAATTTAAATGTACTACTAAAATCCGACTGGCAAGACTGTTTTGGGATGTTTGTCAATATGGCCAACTCTACGTTCTGAATTTTTTCCTACCTGTGAGAATAGATGGTTGCTAATAGGAACCTGATGAAACGTGAATCACATGCAGTATTCTCTTCACCATAAGAATAATACGAATATAAACATTTTGCCATGTATTCTTTCGTGTTTGCTGCTATCTCATTTAAATCCTGTCTGCCTAATAAACTACGAAACTTGAGTGAGACAATAGCAAACACGGAAGAATATACGTATCGTGTCATGTTTATATTCGTATTATTCTTATGCCTAATAGTGATACAGTCAGAAATGAAGCACGGCAACTGACTAGATTTTTAAATCTAAGATGATTAATTTCTGTGCAGAATTTGATGTACTAAAGAAGCGGGCGCAAAAATTTTCAAACAGAGAAAAATTTTCGCCTAACTCTCGTTCAGAACATGTTGTATCATACGCAGTCTATTATTTGGTTCTTGTTGATCATTATCAAAGAAAGCAGCAGTGTAAGTAACAACAAATAGCAGTCTCTTGCCATTGTTTCGCTAATGAGACGATTTCTTTCTTTTTTTTTAACTGTAAGCGGCGGTAGCGCGCACAAAAGCAAGCCATGCCGCGAGCAGCGACAAGCCGTAAACACGCACTATCAGAATGCGACAAACAATGCATGACACAGTATAGTAATGCATTTTCAGCTTAGAGTGACTGACGTAAACACCTATAACTTAGAAAATGGCACTTATCAGATCAAAGCAAAATAAGCAATCGATTCAAACCAGACGAAGCACGTGAAAAAGGAAGGGTACCCGTATAAATACGGACGGAGAGCCTGACGCATAGCAATGACTACCTGGTAAAGCTTAACTGCTAAGCTTACGACTCGAACCAAACTACTGTAGCTGTATCGTCATTCATTTGACCTAAATTGTGTCTCATATTACAATGGACCAACTTTGTTTCGATTTGGAGGTGCGGCCTAAAACTTTTCTCTCCCCTTGAATTTCGAGTCTCAAATTTCAGGTGCGGCTTAGATTCGGGAATTTCTTTTTTCCTTTATTTCGAGTCTCATTTTTCAGGTGCGGCTTAGATTCGAGTAAATACGGTATCCACTGGTTGGACACTTTCTGGAAACTTCAGTCACAGCAGACTCCTACCCTCAAGAGTAGCCATTCAGGACCGGGTTAGCGCAGCAGTTCACACACCTACACTGTGCAGGCATCCTAGTGCTACACGCCTTCACTTGCAAGATCCCCTGCAAGAATTACAGTGGGCCTCTGTGCCACTGGCACACCTTGCCACAAGCAGCCCTGCCATGAATATCTGAGGACTCTGGGCATTAGCACTCCTCCAGCTGCTCATGTCACAGCTGTATATCTGGCAACCTGCTGGTTCAGCAACCCGCCAGTCCATCATGCACTGTCCTCACCGTGTGTCACAGAAGGGTGGAGTTGGAGGGCTGGGGGACTGGTGGATGCCACAAAGCAGCACTATGAGTGTTGCAGCTTGAGTCTAAACAAAATATTTGACTATTGGGGTTGTTTCCATGTGTCACCAACAGCCAACATCCTCATAATGACCCACTGTCACTACCCAACCCTGCCACCACAGAGGTCACCCACTAGGGGTCACTACAGTTGGTGTCAGGAAGTCCAAATACCACAGCTGCAGGTCCAGTTTCAACATGCAGTGGGGTGAGTGGACAAACTGTTTTGCTTCTCCTTCTTAGATGTGCAGAGGAGGTGGGTTCAAGGCAGGACTACTATCAGAATTACATTTGCCAGGGAGCACTGTTTGGAATGAATACGGTATTCACTGTGCAACCTACTAGGGTACAGTGCAACATGTGCTGAGTCTGTATCAGTGGAGTGCTTTATGTGGCTTCATTATGGTCATACTTCTAGGTAGTGTACGAAGTCGAAGTGGCTAATGGTTAGGCATCAGGTGTGTGTAGTATGCTATGGTTATGAATGTGTAAACTATTTTTTTGTTGTGCTTTTGTTTTATGCACTTGGTTACGTATCGTAGGTAAGGGTTCCATAACAGCACAGTCCAGGAGACAGGGTGTTTCCAAGCAGTGGGCAAGCAGTTGTTAGTTAAACAGAAAGCACAGTTGTCACTGGATAATGTGAAGAAAAAAAAGGGCATTCCTGGCCACGAGGAGTCTACTAGTATCAAACATAGGCCTTAATTTGAGGAAAAAATTCCTGAGGATGTATGTTTTGAGCACAGCATTGCTTAGTAGTGAAACATGGACTGTGGGAAAACCAGAACAGAAGAGAATCACAGCATTTGAGATGTGGTGCTAAACAAGAATGTTGAAAATTAGGTGGACCGAAAAGGTAAGAAATGGGGAGGTTCTCCGCAGGTTTGGTGAGGAAAGGAATATATAGAAAACACTGACAAGAAGAAGGGACAGGATGGTAGGACATCTTTTAAGAGATCACTGACTAACTTCTGTGGTACTAGGGGGCAGCTGTACAGGGTAAAAACCGTAGAGGAAGACAGAGATTGGAATATATCCAACAAATAATTGAAGATAAAAGTTGCAAGTGCTACTTTGAGATGAAGAGTTTGGCACAGGAGAGGAATTCATGGCGGGCTGCATCTAACTAATCAGGAGCCTGATAAAATAAATAAATAAATAAAAATAATAATAAAAAAGTGAAGATGTATAAGTGACTGACAGCTAGGAATAAAAAGGAGGTATTGTCCATGGCAGCTAGTCCTTTAACAGATTAAGCTGTCACCAAATTGATTACTTTCTTTTCTGGTAAGTCAATCATGTGATGTCTTTCTCGGATGACCTGGAAGCAGCAGCAAAGGTTGGCGGTTGAGAAAACAGATAGCTACTGCAAGCAGCAAGCTTAAGGTTGACAGGAGAAGCAAAAGCTTTTTTGAGAAGCACAAAAAGTTTAAAAATGCACACACATTTGAGGAGCTGAACCAGAGCCTGCAGTAACACTATAAAATAAATAGAATTTAATAAAATACAGATTAGCATGAGGTTTTCCCATGAGCAATTACATGAATATGAAGAAACACAATGAGACAATGGAATGTTTTGTTGACAGAATATGGAAAGTTAATGTACAAACTTACGAGTGGGGGGGGGGGGGGGGGGGTAGGAAAGTGATGAGCAAATTGGATTATACTCCAAGAAAGCATGCATAGGGTAATAGATCCTTCCCTGAGGGAGCTGCCACTTGACATGTCTAGGAGAGTTCAGACAGGTACCCCAAAAGACCTGTACACTGCTGTCAGGTTGGCTACAGAGTCAGAAGATTATGTAGCGAAAGGGGTATGCAGCAATAAGTGAGGTGCGTTTTCTGTTGACATAAGGTGTTATAAGTGTGGATTATTAGGGCATGTCCAGAGCAATATCGTCACTCTAAGTATGTATAGTGTTGTGTGGTTGGACACTGGCAACAAGATTGCAGAAGCAACAGAGTAGGTTAGGGGGAAATAGACAATTTTTAAAGTCCTCCCAGCAGCATTCCCATTAAATTCGGATGCTACAGATACATATGCAGAGGTATAATGTGGTGTAGCAGGAATTTTGGGGGTGGGGGGCAAGAAACACCTATTTCTGTTGGACACAGGGGCATACATATCTGTGGCAAGTCTGGACCTAGAAAGGAGGAAGTAATTAAATCAACTGCACTATACTTTGTGCGGGGTGGGAGACAGTGATGTTAAAGCAGTAGGTTCAATGGTATTCAATTTTCACGTTGGGCAGAGCAATTTAAGCAATGTGTGAAAGTAGTGACTCATGTGAGCAAAGGTTACTGTGCAATCCTGGGATTAGACTTTCCGTTCAAACATCATGTCAAATTTGACCTTCAGCAACATGCAGTATAACGTAGAGGGCAAATTTTCACCTAGGGAACCTGTCGCCTACAGAGAAATGTTGTAAGGTTCATCTGTCTTAATAAATAGACCGGTTAAACTGTGGACAAAAACACTAACATGTCATATAATGCTGGGAGGCAACAGGACATTGCTTTGGGTGACTGTGGAAATAGAGCTGCGTGTTGACATGTTATGTGTGGTGGAGACACTAGAGAAACACGATGCATTGAATGCATCATCTTGTTTTCTGTGGAGAATCATTGAATGCATACAGGAAAGAGATGGTGGAAGAGTGGTACCCATCAATTTAGACAATTTTGACACTGATGATGGAAGCTGAACAAGGGCTGTTGGTAGTTAATTCAGACATCCCAGATGAGGATGACTGGAACACATCATGTGTGAGCCATTGTCATAAGCAAACTGCCATTAGTACTGCATTACTTATGAAAGTAGAGCATCTAAAGGAAGCAGAGAGGATAGAAATGGGAAAGTTGTTGCTAGAATCCAAGGTTCTATGTAATCCTCTGGGCCCATTGCTAGCAATACCCACAATGCAACACACAATTCCAACAGTATATAGACAACCATATTTTACACCTCAACAATTACAGTTAATTATGGAGGATTTCATTAACCACCAACTACAGATGAAATAATACACGAGGGGGGGGGGGGGGGCAACTGTTATATCCATACCCTAACAATCATTAGATGGTTGAAAAAACTGTAGTTGCTGTTGCCACTATCAACATCTCAACATCTAAATAGCACAACATTACAGAGACCATCAATAAATTGGCACAGTGCAAGTACTTCTCTAAGACACAATGGTTAAAGGAAGTTTTCAAAAGATTATGTGCTGCACATCTCACATGAAGCACTAAGGTTTGTTATTTGGGGCATTAAATCAGTCGAGATGGGATGAAGACAGATACATGCAGTATGAGATTTTCCAGTTCCTAAAACAAGCAAGGAGTTTCAGTTGGTTCTGGGGTTGGTAAATTATTACAGAAGATTCACGAATGGGTTCATATATGTTGCCTGGCCACTTACGCAACTGCGAATGACAAGTGAAATTCAAATGGGCAAAAGAGTATCAAGCAATATTTGAGGGGTTGAATGCTTTATGTCAATTCTGGTGCTGATTTTTTCAGACTATGAGAAAGGGTTCGCACGATCATGTGACAATTCCAGTCACGCACTGTGGTGTGTTTTGAGCCAGGTGATAGATGGCAAAGAGTATCCTGTGGCTTGTCCTTCACGGCAGTTAAACAACATGAAAAGGGATTACTCCACAACAGAGAAGGAAACTCTGAGTGTAACATACAGGATTAGGTCTTTTTGATGCAACTTCTATGGCAAGAAGTTCGAGGCAGTACCCGATCATGCAGCACTGAAGTGGTTGTGGGGTTGAAGGACCCTTCAAGCAGATCCAAAAGGTGGGCATTGAGACTAAGTGAGTTTGACTATGTAGTTATTCGTACACCGGGCAAGAGATACGTGCACACAGGCATCCGAACACACAAAGCAGGAACGTTATGGTAGAGCAAGTACTGGTTCAACGTCTTGCAGAGTGTCAGACAGTGCAAGCTGCTGTTGCTGAATGCAGTCTGTACAATACACAGCTGTGGTTCACTGTGCACAACACCCTTCATGTAGATCAGCAAAGTTGGTACAACGCATGATAGCAACTGCTAAGCTGAGAGAAGAGATGCTGAAGGAAGTACACAGCCTCATGCAACCTGGGCATGGGGTCCGATGGTGACGAATTGAAGGGTTTTGGAGTGTGTGACGAATGAGCCAACAGCAAGTACCATTACAGAGGTTAGGAGAGGCAACCAGACCTTTTGAAATGACAGGAATGGCTAGTCCATGACCGTTTAACTAGACTCCAGCTGGAAACTGTTATGTTTTTAATGACTATCGACCATTTCTCGATGTACATGGGAATTATCAACATTCCTAATGAACAAGCATCTACAGTGGTGCAGGCCACAGTGAGCAACTGGTTGCTGAAGTTTGATGTCTCTGAAACAATTATCACAGACCAAGATAGTAATTTTATGTCGGACGTGATGAAGCAATTATGTCACTAGCTATGGGTTTGAAAACTAAGAACTAGCCTGTTGCCCCTGTAAGCTAATGGTAGAACAGAACACTTGCATTGTATGACTGGTAGAAAGTTGAGTTACTACACCAACTCCCAACATAATGTTTGGGATACTTACTTGTCATTTGTCATAGCAGCATACAGTTACAAAGTTCACACTAGCATGGAGGCTATCCCCCCTATGGGATACTATATCGAACAATGACGCCTTTATTGTTTGAAGTAATCCAACCACAAATCGGGAAGGATGAGCCAGTTAAAATTTTTGCCAAGACACTAACAGAGGTATGGAAATGTGTACAGAGGGCAAACACAAAGGTACTGGAACATCAGGAAGAGGTCATAAAATGAATGAGGAAGTTATCACATTATGGAGTAGGATGAAGGCGTGATGTTATTGAGCCCAAATATCCCAAAGGGTAAAACAAAAAAAACTATTGCAAGGTACCACAGGTCATACCAAGCAAAAAAACAATGTCACTGGTAAATGTCAAGCTTCAATTGCCATGCAGAATGATCAGACTTCATGTTGAATGCCTATGGCCACTTCATGGCACCCCAAATGCATTGCTGGAAGTTTCGGCATTGACCACTAAGAGAAGGGCTAAAGCAAATAAGAAGGTTGAGCACAAGGATCTTGCACCACCCATGCACAAGACACTGCATGGGTTGAGACTGAGGAAGTACGAATGAATATCTTGGTCTCACGGTTAGCGAGCGTAGAATGTAAAGTTAGTTTGGACTGTAATGTTAGTCCAAGTGTTTCGCTTGTATTGGTACTGAGGGATGGCATATGATCACTCCACAACCACATTTCATTGTTATAGGGGCTGTGGGGGATAATATTTCTTTTTTGCCATAGCTGCTTGTTGTGACAGTGCCACAACATTTAACAGTGCTGCCACGACAGTACGCACAAACGGCGATAGAGGCGCTCCGCAACTCGGCTGAGCGCGGGAGCACCACCTAGCTACGAACGGCGCCGGTCGCATGTCACGGCACGGCAGTCGAATAAGAGATACTGAGTTGTTATCATGTAACCAGCTATTGTTTCTAAGTGAGTGTGTTTGAATATCCACGCACTTATTGGTGATTAAAGATTATAACACTTTTTGGCGCCGAGGTCGGATATTTTCACTGCGTTGTGGATTTGTGTGTTCGTGACAGGGCAGACATGGAACAGCTTTTGCAAGCGCTCATTGAACAACAAACACAGCTGACGGCTGCTATTCAGGCATTGTCGACGTCGCTTACTCATCGTCTGTCTTCCTCTTCTCCGCCTCCATTCCCTCCTTACGACGAGACCGCTGAAGACTGGGAGGATTATGAGAAGCGTTTGCGGCAACACTTCTTGGCTTTCAGCGTTGTCGACGCTCCTATGTGTAAGTTGTTATTTCTATCTTGGATTTCCCCACGGATCTATCAGCTGCTATCTTAGTTAGCCCCTCTGCGGGAACCTGCCTCTCTGTCCTTCCAAGAAATGTGTGACTTATTGTCTAACTATTACCGAAAAAACACCCACGTTGTTGCCGCCCGCGTGGCGTTCTACCGGTGTCGTAAACAGCCCCATCAATCTTACCAGGCTTGGGCGGCGGAGCTACACAGTCTGAGTAGGTGTTGGTCCGACGAGTGTGAGCAGGCTCTTGTCCGCCTGAAGGCTCATTTGCAGTCGGCGCCTTGTCTTGCCACATTCCATCCGGGTCAGCACTTGGTTCTGGCGACTGACGCGTCACAGTATGGCCTAGGGGCTGTTCTCGCCCATCGGTATGAGGATGGGTCGGAACGACCCATCGCCTATGCTTCCAAGACCCTCAACGATGCGCAACGGCGTTACTCTCAAATTGAAAAGGAGGCGCTCCATCATTTATGCTCTAAGAAAGTTCAGCGTTTTTTTGTATGGTTCTAAGTTTCACCTCATCACCGACCACAAGCCGCTGGTCTCTCTGTTCAGCCCATCGGCATCGCTTCCGGATAAGGCAGCTCACTGCCTGCAACGTTGGGCCTTATACTTCTCTCGTTTTCACTATGAGATTCACTATTGCCCCACGGCCCAGCACACCAACGCTGACGCATTGTCGCGATTGCTGATGGCCCCCGACCCAGTTTTCGATCGTGATGAACTACTCTGTTTCTACATTGATGAGGAAGAACGTCGTGCGATCGAGGGTTTTCCACTTACAGGTTCGCAGGTCGCGTCGGATACTGCGTGGGACCCGGTCCTGCGTCAGGTGATCGGTTTTGTTCAACGGGGTTGGCCGGACATGACCAAGGGCCGGGCATTGGATCCCCTTCGCAACTACCATGCCTTGCGCCTTCGTCTGTCTGTTCGTGATGGTGTTGTTCTTCTGGCCACGGATGGCGCATCTCCACGGGTCATGGTGCCAGCCTCTCTTCGCAAAGATGTTCTCAAACTGTTGCATGAAGGCCATTGGGGGAATTCTCGGACTAAGTCCCTGGCCCGCAGGCACATTTATTGGCCCGGTATTGATTCGGACATCGCCCACATGGTTGCTGCGTGTGGTCAGTGTGCTCAACAACTGGCTGCACCTCGTACAATGCCCTCTCCATGGCCTGATCCAGCGCAGCCATGGGAACGATTGCACGCTGACTCTGCCGGCCCCTTCCTCGGTACTTATTGGTTACTGTTGATTGACGCCTTCTCGAAGTTTCCGTTTGTTGTTCGATGCCCATCGCCCACCACTGCGGTGACAATGCTGGCTTTGTCCAAAATCTTTGCACTAGAAGGTCTTCCATCCACAATCGTCACGGACAATGGCCCTCAGTTCTCTTCGCAGGCCTTCCGTGATTTTTGTACTGGACAAGGGATTCATCACGTTACAGCACCGCCCTTTCATCCGCAATCGAATGGGGAGGTCGAGAGCCACGTCCGCACTTTCAAAAGCCAGATGAAAAAATTCCTTAGTGATTTTTCCACAGATGATGCTGATGATGCTCTGCTGCAATTTCTGAGTTCTTATTGCTCCTCGCTTCTGGGTGATCGCAAGCTTGCTGAACTCTTGCATGGCCGCCAACCGCGCACTCTACTGCACCTGCTTCACCCTGTCAGGCCTTGTGCTGTGTTCCCTACTGTGGGAAAATACTCGGTGGGCACCGACGTGTGGGCACGAGGGTATGGATCTCGCCCTAAATGGATTCCAGGGGTGGTCAAGGCTCTTTGCGGCCGCCGGCTTTGTGAAATACGTACGGACGACGGCATGGTTGTTCGTCATTACGACCAGATGCTCCCAGGAGTGGTGGCTACGCCGGTGCCACTGCCCCTACCTTCGCCTCCACCAGCCCGAGAAGCCAGTCCTGTCACTGCTGCCGATCTACCATACGTGTTGATGCAGCCGACGTCGCTATCGCTTCCGAGTATGCCGGAACCAGCCCCAGTCGTGACGCCACCTTCTCCGGGACCCATCTCGCTGGAGCACACCCCCAGGTCCACGACACCTATGGATGCTGCTCCGGAGTTTTCACCCATCATCTCGTCCAGGAGGCACATTCCATGCACGAGCTTCCATCCTGGACATTTTTGACCATACTCTCGTGTCTCTCCGCGGGATCTTCTTGGGGCCTCACAAGAGGCCATGGATGTCTCCGCACTGTCCATGTCTCCGAGGAAGTGAGTGTTTTTTTTTTTTTTCAAGGGGGGAAAAGTGTTGTGACAGTGCCACGACATTTAACAGTGCCGCCACGACAGTACGCGCAAACGGCGATAGAGGCGCTCCGCAACTCGGCTGAGTGCGGGAGTGCCACCTAGCTACAAACGGCGCCGGCCGCATGTCACGGCACGGCAGTCGAATAAGAGATACTGAGTTGTTATCATGTAACCAGCTATTGTTTCTAAGTGAGTGTGTTTGAATATCCACACAATTATTGGTGATTAAAGGTTATAACACTGCTACTGTTTAATGTCAGGGGTGTCTTGTCTGTATACTCAAGGAACTGTGTTGGCAGATGGCAGATCTTTCAAAGGGAAGAAGAAAAGTAACTGCAGCTTCCTTTTTTTTCAAGTTGCCATATGCAAGAGATGATGATTGGGGAAGCCTAATTATAATAGTGCTTCATCTCCCACCAAGGGTGGAGTGGAAGCACTGCGGTATTACGTGCTGCACCAAAGAGTACCGTGGTCGGCATCATGACAAAATTTGTTGTCCAACATTAGTTATGAATCAACTGTATGCTAAGTTTAAATTACAACATGGTTGTAATGTAAATTTGTTTTTCTATCTTCTAATTGCCATGTGTACTATGTTGTAGTGAAAGGAGACCTGAGAGCAGTGTGAATTGATGCAGAGACAAGTAGAATCACACGCAGAAACTCCATGGCACTAGAAGAACAGACGAGCAGAAGCTGGACACTGCATTAAGCACAAAAGAACAGTTACAACAATATGCCTATTCTTCAAGTACTAACAGCTGTTCACTTGTCAAAGTTTAATAGTTCCTATTGCTTTTTAACATGGGCTAAATGGACATAGCATATCTGAGATCTGCACGGGACAGTATCTGATGTACAAACTGATTAGTTCATTTTGAGGTCCAAGAGGGGCAGTAGATAGCAAATATCCAAGCTGGATGGCATGTAAGACAATCAATCATCTTACAGAACTGTCCTAAACCAGTAACAGTGAGTCACGATACTGAATGGGCTGTATTACTTGATCCTGTCCTTCAAGGAAGGTGGATTACAGTTAATAATTACATGGTACCAAAGATATGAACCTTAGTGAGACTAAAATTGAATTCGATATACAATCAGCCAGGTTCTTAATGTAGCATTTGGTTCTAATAATTTAATGTGCTAGTGAAATGATATTGACTACTTGCTGATTCATAGAGGTATTGTAATTGGGTTTCGCGAGCAGTGATCTGTCTTAAGCACCTGTGTCTTATGCCTTTATATCGGATTGTGTAAGCTCTACATCTATTTTGTGTCAAACTGAGCTTCAACTGAAAACAGGTGGGCAGCATGCAATGTTTAAAAAGGATCATATCCATAGTGAGTGGACTATGCCTTTTAGTGGGTTGGAGACTACTGTGGCTTGCAACGGGTGCTCAGAGCAGACTCGATCGCAAGATATTGCTGATGACTGGTGCAACCGATCCTATCTGATTTAAAATTTTGCTTACAGATATTCTGTCCATATAAGAATAAAGATTGAGAACTGGACCTGTTAGATTCTTAGTGTATTACTGGAGCCATTAAGTATTTGATGAACAAAGTTGTTAGTTACTTTAATCACTGAATAAAGTTCCCTTCACTGCTGCAACCATTTACTGCGGTAAGCATAATGTTAAAACCCAATGCCCGGAGTGCTAAAGATTTCATTACTATAATTGTAATTAGAAATCAAGTGGTGGTGGCATACGATGATTATTTTTATTTATGTGGGGCCCAGAGTAGGATTGGGGATACACAAAGGCTCGATGTCAGCAAACTGTATACAAATAAAAAAAGCGACCAATAAAATCCACCTTCATTTAACTTCAAACAAAGTTTATTGTGATATTTTGTAGTTAGCTCTGTAGCTGATTCTGATGAAGAAGAAATTTTTAAAAAATGAAAAAATGGTAATAATAATAATAATAATAATAATAATAATAATATGTATATATGAAGGGATTCATCTACCTCTACATCTACATGGATACTTTGCAAATAACATGTAAGTGTCTGGCAGAGGGTTCATCGAACCACCTTCACAATTTTCTATTATTCCAATCTCGTATAGTGCACGGAAAGAACGAACACCTATATCTTGCCATACGAGCTCTGATTTCCCTTATTTTATCGTGGTGATCATTTCTCCCTATGTAGGTTGGTGTCAACAAAATATTTTCACATTCGGGGGAGAAAGTTGGTGATTGGAATTTCGTGAGAAGATACCGTCGGAATGAAAAACGCCTTTTTTAAATTATGTACAGCCCAAATTCTGTATCGTTTCTGTGACACTCTCTCCCATATTTCCCGATAATACAAAACATGCTGCCCTTCTTTGAACTCTTTCGATGTACTCCGTCAGTGCTATCTGGTAAGGATCCCATACCGCACAGAAGTATTCAAAAAGTGGATGGACAAGTGTAGTGTAGGCAGTCTCCTTAGTAGATCTGTTACATTTTCTAAGTGTCCTCCCAATAAAACACAGTCTTTGGTTAGCCTTCCCCACAACATTTTCTATGTGTTCCTTCCAATTTACGTTGTTCGTAATTGTAATATCTAGGTATTTAGTTGAATTTAAGGCTTTTAGATTAGACTGATTTATTGCGTAACCGAAGTTTAACGAATTCTTTTTAGCACTCATGTGGATGACCTCATACTTTTCGTTATTTAGGATTAACTGTCAATTTTCGCACCATTCAGGTATCTTTCCTAAATAATTTTACAACTTGTTATGATCTTCTGATGACTTTATTAGTCAATAAATGACAGTGTCATCTGCAAACAACCTAAGACGGCTGCTCAGATTGTCTCCCAAATCGTTTATATAGATAAGGAACAGCAAAGGGCCTATAACACTACCATGGGCAACGCCAGAAATCACTTCTGTTTAACTCAATTGCTTTCTATCATTTACTATGAACTGTGACCTCTCTGACAGGTAATCACAAATCCAGTCACATAACTGAGACGATGTTCCATAAGCACACAATTTCACTACAAGCCGCTTGTGTGGTACAGCGTCAAAAGCCTTCCAGAAATCCAAAAATACGGAATCGATCTGAAATCCCTTGTTCATAGCACTCAACACTTCATGTGAATAAATAGTTAGTTGTGTTTCACCGGAACGATGTTTTCTAAACCCATATCGACTGTGTGTCAACAGACAGTTTTCTTCAAGGTAATTCATAATGTTTGAACACAATATTTGTTACAGAATCCTGCTGCATATCAACGGTAACGATATGGGCCTGTAAATTAGTGGATTACTCCTACTACCTTTCTTGAATATTGGTGTGGCCTGTCCAACTTTCCAGTCTTTGGGTATGGTTCTTTCATCCAGTGAACGGTTGTATACAACTGTTAAATATGGAGCTAATGCATCAGTGTACTCCAAAAGGAACTTAACTGGTATACAGTCTGGACCAGAAGACTTGCTTTTATTAAGTGATTTAAGTTGCTTCACTATTCTTTGTTACTCATGTTGGCAGCTGTTCTCAATTCGAACTCTGGAATATTTACTTCATCTTCTTTTGTGATGGCATTTCGGAAGGCTGTGTTTAGTAACTCTGCTTTGGCAATACTGTCTTCGACAGTATCTCCATTGCTATCGCGCAGAGAAGGCATTGATTGTTTCTTGCCACTAACATACTTCACATACGACCAGAATCTCTTGGATTTTCTGCCAGGTTTCGAGACAAAGTTTCGTTGTGGAAACTGTTATATGCATCTCGCATTGAAGTCCGTGCTAAATTTTGAGCTTCTGTAAAAGATCACCAATCTGGGGGATATTGCATCTGTTTAAATTTGGCATGTTTGTTTCGTTGTTTCTGCAATAGTGTTCTAATCCATTTTATGTACCAAGGAGGATCAGCTCCATCATTTAATTTATTTGGTATAAATCTCTCAATTTCTGCCGATACTATTTCTTTGAATTCAAGCCACATCTGGTTTACACTTATATTATTAATTTGGAATGAGTGGAGATTGTCTCTCAGGAAGGCACCATGTGAATTTTTATCTGCTTTTTTGAATAGGTATATTTTTCGCTTATTTTTGGAGGATTTGGGGATTACAATATTCAATCTCACTATGATAACCCTGTGTACACTAATCCCTGTATCCGTTTTGATGCTCGTTATTAACTTAGGATTTTTTGATGCTAAGAGGTCAAGTATGTTTTCACAACCGTTTACTATTCGCGTGTGCTTATGAACTAACTGCTCAAAATAATTTTCGGAGAATGCGTTTAGCATTATTTTGGATGATATTTTATGGGTACCTCCAGAATTAAACATGTATTTTCGCCAACATATCGAAGGTAAATTAAAGTCACCACCAACTATTATCGTATGAGTCGGGTACGTGTTTGAAATCAAACTCAAGTTTTCTTTGAACCTTTTCAGCAACTGTATCATCTGAATTGGGACATCGGTAAAAGGATCCTATTATTATTTTATTCCAGTTGCCAACAATGACATCTGCCCATGCTAACTCACAGGAAGTATCTACTTCAATTTCGCGACAAGTTAAACTACTTCTAACAGCAACAAACAGGCCACCGCCAACTGTGTTTAGCCTACCCTTTCAGAACACCGTTAGGTTCTTCGCAAAAATTTCAGCTGAGCTTATATCTGGCTTCAGCGAGCTTTCAGTGCCTACAACGATTTGAGCATCAGTGCTTTCTATTAGCACTTGGAGCTCTGGTACTTTCCCAACACATCTACGACAATTTACAACTGTTATACCAATGGTTCCTGTACCTACGGTCCTCCTGTGTTCGGCCAGAACCCTTTGTGACTGAAGCCCTTCTTGTGTTTTCCCGAGACCCTCTAACCTAAAAAACTGCCCAGTCCACGCCACATAGCCCCTGCTACCCATGTAGCCACCTCGTGCATGTAGTGGACACCTGACCTATTCAGCAGAACCTGAAACTCAACCACCCTTTGGCGCAAGTTGAGGAATCTGAAGCCTACACGGTCGCAGAACTATCTCAGCCTCTGATTCAGACCCTCCACTCGGCTCTGTACCAGAGGTCTGCAAATGGTCCTGTGCCTTTCGTGGCATCTGCGAGGACCCTTTCCACATCTGGAATGGTTCCACTCGGTATGCACATGGAGTGCACATTGGTTTTCTTTCCCTTCTTGTCAGCCAAGTCCCTAAGAGGCCCCATAACGTGCCTAACGTTGGAGATTCCAACTACCAATAACCCCAACCTCTAAGACTGCCTCGTTCTTGCACGCTGAGTGGTTTCCTCTAAAACAGGACAGGCGACAGCATCTGGCTCAGCGACAGTGTCTGCCACAGACAGCACCTGGAACCTGTTTGTCAGACAAACCGGAGAGGCCTTCCGTGCGGCCGCGTGGGAAGTCTTTCGCCACCTGCTTTGCCCCGGGTGACCTCCCACTCGACCACAGGTGAGGGGTCAACTTCAGTGCGAGCAGTTGGTTGGCCACCGGTGAGGACCGATCGGAGGACTCGGACGTGCTGGACGTCCATTGGATCCCCACGGCCGGCCCACAACAGTGGTGCCCATCCACTGCAGCCTTAAGATGTGTAACTGAAGCCATCACAGCCTCAAGCTGAGAGCGAAGTGTCACCAACTCGGCTCACATCCGCATACAACAATTGCAGTCCCTGTTCATACTAAAGACCGTGGAAAACTAACTACGCAGATAAACAGGCTATCGGCATGTGCTGCATAACTCTACTGTAGACCCTGATGAAAACTTAGGAACTGTGTGTAACAAGATGCAGAAATTCTAAAACATGACTACCAAAGCACTCAGGTGAAGCCAAATAATTTGCCCCTGATTAGGAACTTTTAATATGTCACAAAACTGGTTTCCTTACTGACACAAACGAAAATGCAAGAACTGTGGCTATAAATATTAAATTTACACGCAGAAACACGAGAAACTAAACTATTAAAGCACACAGACGACATAATAAAATTTGCTCCTGGTTAGGAACTTGTAAATGTCACAAAAGTGGTTACTTCCCTGCTGCTGCGGTCGGCTACTGCTGCCTGACTGACTGCCTGACTAAATTACTGAAAATAAATTGCTACATACGACTTACGTCATATATATAGATGTATAAACTGGTAACTAGCAGCATTAACTTTACAAATAGATTGTTGTTGTTGCTGCTGTTGTAATCTGTATTACAAAGACAGGTTTGATACAGCTCTCCATGTTACTCTAGCCTGTGCAGGCCTCTTCATCTCCAAATAACTATTGCAATTTACATCCTTCTGAATCTGTTACTGTAGTCATCTCTTGGTCTCCCTCTCCATGAATTTTAACCCAACACTTTCCTCCGACACTAAACTGCTGATCCCTTGATGTCTCAGAATATGTCCTACCAACCAATTCCTTCTTCTAGTCAGGTTGTGCCACAAATTTCTTTTCTCCCCAATTCTGTTCAGTACCTCCTTGTTACTTATGTGATCCACCCTGCTAATCCCCAATATTCTTCTATAGCATGTTTCAAAAGCTTCTATTCTCTTCTGATCTAAATTGTTTATCATCCACGTTTCACATCCATACATGGCTACGCTCCACATACACTTTCAGGAAAGACTATGTAACACGTAAAGCTATATTCAATGTTAACAAACTTTTCTTCTTCGGAAACACTTTCCTTGTATTTTATATACCCTCTACTTCAGACATCATCATTTATTTTGGTTCCCAAATAGCAAAACCCATCAACAACTTTCAGAGTCTCATTTCCTAACCTCATTCCTTCAGCATAATCTGATTTAATTAGACTACATTCCATTATCCTTGTTGTGCTTCTTTTATATTCACCTTATATTCTCCTTTCAAGTCACGGTCCATTCCATTCAACAGCTCTTCTAAGTCCTTTGCTGTCTCTGACAGAATTGCAATGTCATCAGTAATCCTCAAAGTTTTTGTATGAATGCATGGTGTCTGTTCTTTCAGAAATGTCCAAAAGAACAGACACTTCATAGAATCTGTACCTGTGATACATGTTACGTAAAATGAAAGTGGAGGAAGTGAAAAGAAAGGAAACTTTCATTTCTACACCACATTTTCTTTTGGTCTCATTTACGGCTTGCTCAGTGTACAGTTTGAATAACATCGGGGATAAGCTACAACCCTGTCTCACTCCCTGCTCAAATAAGTATGTAATTAATATAAATAGGAAAATTCAGAGATACTAGTATTTGTTCAGTGCTGTATAAAGTGATATGCTTGGTTGGTTGTAGAGTGTCTGAATATTTACTGAACTATTAACTGAAGTCCACTAGACTGAGGATTTATAACTGATGGTACATTTTATACCATCTTTATACACTACGTAGATTGGCCAGATACAAATTCTTGTACGTCCATTTCAATGATTTACCGTGAATATCAGGAATCTGGTAAAACGTCAAATCTCAGACATCGCCGCAGCTGGAAAAAGATACTGCAAGAATGAGACCAACGATGGCTGAAAAGAATCGTTCAACATGACAGAAGTGCAACCCTTCTGCAAATTACTGCAGTTTCAACACAGGGTCAGCAACAAGTGTCAGTGTGCAAACCATTCAATGAAACATCGTCGATACAGGTTTTCAGAGCCAAAGGCCCACTCCAGTACCCTTGATGTCTGCACGACACAAAGCTTTACACCTTTCCTGAGCCTGTCAACACCGACATTGGCCTGTAGATGACTGGAAACATGTTTCCTGGTCAGACGAGTCCTGGTTCAAATTGCATCGAGCAGGTATGGAGACAACCTCATGAATCCATGAACCCTGCATGTCAACAGGGGACTATTCAAGCTGGTGGAGGCTCTGTAATGGTTAGGGGCACATACAGTTGGAGTGAAATGGGACCCCTGATACGTCTAATTATGATTCTGACAGGTGACACGAACATAAGCACCCTCTCTGATCACCTGCATCCATTCATGTTGAATTGGGCAATTCCAGCAGGATAATGTGACACCCCACACATCCAGAATTGGTACAGAGTGACTCCAGGAACACTCTTCTGAGTTTAAACACTTTTGCTGACCACCAAACTCCCCAGACATGAAGATTATTGAGCATGTCTGGGATGCCTTGCAACATACTGTTCACAAGAGTCTCCACCCCCTCATACTCTTATGGATTTACGGACAGCCCTGCAGGATTCTTGATGTTAATTCCCGCTATCACTACTTCAGACATTAATTGAGTCCACACCACATCATGTTATGGCACTTCTGTGTGCTCGTGGGAGCCCTCCAGGATGGTGGAGGCTCTTCAGTGTATATAATAGATAGTCAAGTTAGTCTGCCTATATATGATAGCTTAATGCACAGGCAATGCTGCAAGTTAACATGATCATAATTAACAGTATTATGACAAGCTTTGGTGACGTGTACATTTACGACTACACATACCGATAGGAATTATGTACTGGAAAGATGGGCAAAATAACAATTGACATCACAGTATATCTTCTGCACAGTACAATCAGTAGTTGGAAAGTGGTGTGCAATTTACAAGGCAAGAGGATGTCGTTCTCGCCAGTCACCAATGGATGATGAGACCATAATTTAATCCATGAGAGATAAGGAATAATGTGAGGAGGTTGGAGGATATGTTTTGAAAGTTACGTCAAAAAGCAGAGGAAAAAGGTGTGTTCAGAGAAGTGTGGAGGAAATACAGCAAATTGCGTACGTCCTGGAAATGGTTATGGGGCAAATGCAGCAAGTAGTTGATATACAAGGTGGTGTTGTTGTGGTCTTCAGTCCTGAGACTGGTTTGATGCAGCTCTCCATGCTACTCTATCCTGTGCAAGCTTCTTCATCTCCCAGTACCTACTGCAACCTACATCCTTTTGAATCTGCTTAGTGTATTCATCTCTTGGTCTCCCTCTATGATTTTTACCCTCCACACTGCCCTCCAATACTAAATTGGTGATCCCTTGATGCCTCAGAATATGTCCTACCAACCGATCCCTTCTTCTAGTCAAGTTGTGCCACAAAGGTCTCTTCTCCCCAATCCTATTCAATACCTCCTCATTAGTTACGTGATCTACCCTTCTAGATGGGTAGATATACAAGGAATGTGAGGAAATTAATGAGACTCATTTTTTATCTATCCAAGTTTTTATCAAAATATGTCGGTCACATTCTTTCGAATGTTCTCCAGGGTCCAAAATGATGTCCTTTTAAGACATGTTTTTCAATTTTGGAAAGAGAAAAATGTCACAAGGACTCAGGTCAGGTGATCAGGGAGGTTGTGGAACAACAGCAATGCCTTTTGAGCTCAAAAATTCCATGATGGAAGCGGCCACGTGATATGGGGCGCTGTCATGATGCAGCATCCACTTCTCAGCAGTGTCTGGTCTCACTCAATTGACTCTTTTCCTGAGCCTCTTAAGGACATCTTTGTAAAACACTTGGTTGACAGTTTGTCCTGGAGGAACAAATTCTTCACGCATGACACCCCTACTGTCAAAAAAGCAAATCAGCATTGTTTTGGTCTTTGATTTGCTCACTCAGCTGTTTTCAGTCGAGGAGATGTCTCAGTGTGCCACTTCTCACTTTGCTGCTTTGTCTCAGGATTGTACTAAAAAATCCTGGATTCATCACCTCTACATCTACATCTACATCTACATCTACATCCATACTCCACAAGCCACCTGACGGTGTGTGGCAGAGGGTACCTTGAGTACCTCTATTGATTCTCCCTTCTATTCCAGTCTCGTATTGTTTAAATCACTCCTAATACCTACTCCCAGATAATTTATGGAATTAACTGCTTAAAGTTGCTATATTGTAGCTAAATGATAAAGGATCTTTCTTTCTATGTATTCGCAGCACATTACACTTGTCTACATTGAGATTCAATTGCCATCCCCTGCACCATGCGTCAATATGTTGCAGATCCTCCTGCATTTCAGTACAATTTTCCATTGTTACAACCTCTCAATATACTACAGCATCATCAGCAAAAAGCCTCAGTGAACTTCCGATGTTATCCACAAGGTCATTTATATATATTGTGAATAGCAACAGTTCTACGACATTCCCCTGTGGCACACCTGAAATCACTCTTACTTTGGAAGACTTCTCTCTGTTGAGAATGACATGCTGCCTTCTGTTATCTAGTAACTCTTCAATCCAATCACACAATTGGTCTGATAGTCCATATGCTCTTACTTTGTTCATTAAACTACTGTGGGGAACTGTATCAAATGCCTTGCGGAAGTCGAGAAACACAGCATCTACCTGGGAACCCGTGTCTATGGCCCTCTGAGTCTCGTGGACAAATAGTGCGAGCAGGGTTTCACATGTTCGTCTTTTTCAAAACCCATGCTGATTCCTACAGAGTAGATTTCTAGTCTCTAGAAAAAGTCATTATACTCAAACATAATATGTGTTCCAAAATTCTACAACTGATCGACGTTAGAGATATAGGTCTATAGTTCTGCACATCTGTTTGACGTCCCTTCTTGAAAATGGGGATGACCTGTGCCCTTTTCCAATCATTTGGAATGCTACGCTCTCTAGAGACCTACGGTACACCACTGCAAGAAGGAGGGCCAGTTCCTTCGCGTACTCTGTGTAAAATCGAACTGGTATCCCATCAGGTCCAGTGGCCTTTCCTCTTTTGAGCGATTTTAATTGTTTTTCTATCCCTCTGTTATCTATTTTGATATCTACCATTTTGTCATCTGTGCGACAATCTAGAGAAGGAACTACAGTGCAGTCTTCCTCTGTGAAACAGCTTTGGAAAAAGACATTTAGTATTTTGGCCTTTAGTCTGTCATCCTCTGTTTCAGTACCATTTTGGTCACAGTGTGTCTGGACATTTTGTTTTGATCCACCTACCACTTTAACATAAGACCAAGGATTTTCTGCCAAGTCAGTATATAGAACTTTACTTTCAAATTCATTGAACACCTCTCGCATAGCCCTCCTCACATTACATTTCGCTTTGTGTAATTTTTGTTTGGCTGCAAGGCTTTGGCTACATTTATGTTTGCTGTGAAATTCCATTTGCTTCCGTAGCAGTTTTCTAACTCGGCTGTTGTACCACGGTGGCTCTTTTCCATCTCTTACGATCTTGCTTGGCACACACTCATCTAATGCATATTGTATGATGGTTTTGAACTTTGTCCACTGATCCTCAACACCATCTGTACTTGAGATAAAATTATTGTGTTGAGCTGTCAAGTACTCTGAAATCTGCTTTTTGTCACTTTTGCTAAAAGGAAAAATCTTCCTACCTTTTTTAATATTTCTATTTACGGCTGAAATCACTGATGCTGTAACCACTTTATGGTCGCTGATTCCCTGTTCTGCGTTAACTGTTTCAAATAGTTCGGGTCTATTTGTCATCAGAAGGTCTAATATGTTATCGCCACGAGTCAGTTCTCTGTTTAACTGCTCAAGGTAGTTTTCAGATAAGGCACTTAAAAAAATTTCACTGGATTCTTTATCCCTGCCACCCGTTATAAATGTTTGAGTCTCCCAGTCTATATCTGCTAAATTAAAATCTCCACCCAAAACTATAACAAGGTTGAGAAATCTACTTGAAATATTTTCCAAATTTTCCTTCATGTGTTCTGCCACAACAGTTGTTGAGCCAGGGGGCCTATAGAGACATCCAATTACCATGTTTGAGCCTGCTTTAACCATGACCGTCACCCAAATTATTTCACATTTCGGATCTTCGTCAATTTCCTTTGATGGTATTGCACTTTTTATTGCTATAAACACGTCTCCCCCTTCACCGTCCAGCCTGTCTCTGCAGTATACATTCCAATCTGAGTTTAGAATTTCATTACTGTTTACATCTGGTTTCAGACAACTTTCCGTCCCTAGTACTATATGGGCATTGTGACCGTTTATTAATGAGAGCAGTTCTGGGACCTTTCTATAGATGCTCCTGCAGTTTACTATTACCACATTAATATTGTCATTCCCTGTTGTGTTTTGCCTGCTGCTGCCTTGTCGTGTCTCAAGAGGTGTCTTGTCGGGCCTAGGAAGGGAATTCTCTAGCCTAAAAAACCCACATGTGCACTCCACAAGTACTCCGCTACCCTTGTAGCCGCTTCCTGCGTGTGGAGCACACCTGACCTATTCAGGGGGGACCCTACATTTCTCCACCCGATAGCGGAGATTGAGAAATTTGCACCCCAGATCTTCGCAGAATCATCTGAGCCTCTGGTTTAAGCCTTCCACTTGGCTCCAAACCAGAGGACTGTGATCGGTTCTGGGAACAACACTACAAATAATTAACTCAGATTCCACCCCATGAGCGAGGCTTCACCAACTCAGCCATCCACCTGTATGAACTGAGGATGACCTCTGAACCCAGATGGCAGGAGTCATTGGTGCCGACATGAGCAACAATTTGCAGTCGGGTGCACCCAGTGCTCTCTACCGCCGCTGGCAGGGCCTCCTCCACATCTCGGATGACCATTCATGGTCATTAGCAAACCATTCAAGAAGATCACTGCAATCATTTCTTCGAGTGTCCTACTGCTCAGCTGTGAGGTTTTTCAGAACCATTTTGGCACAAGCCTTTTGCATGTGCAAAACTTCTGTCAAAATTGGAAATATGGTGAAAGTGTCGAACAAGTCACCCATCATCCTTACTGTTAAACATCGCTCTGATCTCACAAGAGCACGCACATGTTTGAAGTTTAGGTCAGCTTTTGAATTGAAGGTCTCCCTGAGCAAGGTTCATCTTCAACATGTTCTCTGCCTTCCAAAAATAATATGTGAAACAAAAAACTTGTGCACTTTATATAAGAAATGTTCCCCGTAGGCCTTTTTCACCTTTTCAAAGGTCACAAGATTTCTCAAGTTTACACAAAATTTGATAGCATAATGTTGCACTAAATTCCACATTTCTATTTTCATAACACACAACAAAAACATAGCTTCACTTATGGTGCTCTCAAAAATATTGTGATGACTGTACAGAGCTGAAACTCAGACTGAGCATCTGGAAGGATGAACATACTGGTCTACACAAGTAGAAAAACACTGCATTGCCAGATCGCTCACAGTGTTGTCAGTCTCACAAATTTTCTCACACAGCTCACAGTGCTGTGTACCTTGCAAAGGCACAAGAGGGGTTGCTTGGAGGAGGATTTTAAAACAGTGTTCCAAACTGCACATGACAATATCTGAGAGCTGAAGGGCAGCATGGAGAGGTTACAGGAAGTTACGAAGAGTAACATAGCAGTGACATAATGGTACATTTCCCAGTTGTCAAGTTTGTAACAGTGGGAAGGGAGGGGGAGGGGAGGAGTTGCAGAGGAAGGAGGGGTGCTAAACAATAAACACCAATAGCAGAAGTTTACAATGGAGTTAATGAAGTGTGTGAAGAGATAACAATGGAGTTAATGGAGTGTGCGAATAGAACAATGAACACCACAGACCAAGATCTGCAGGTTATACAGACCTGAGTGCATGCATTGGATACAAAAGCAGTAATTGCAAGGCAGTTATGATCACTAGCTGACAGCACACAGGATGTGTGGGCAGTAATATCAGGTTTGCAGGAAGCCATTCACCATGTGGTGCACAGTCAGCTGAACCTAACATGACTAATGCTGGCACAGTACCTGGCTGGCTTATGAAAGGTGCAGGTAAAAAAAGGAGATGTATTTCTGATTGCAGAAGACAGTGGTAGGCACACAGTAATGACAGCAGAGAAATTCCAGCACTGTTAGAGCGAAAGCATATGACAGGCCCAACCTGGATAAGGCACACTGCCACTGACGTATGTGAGGTTCAGTTGTTTCTAAGCAAAACAAATGATCAGGAATGTTCACGAGACATTCTGGAACTGCAACCCCACTTAATAAATGCAGAGCAGCATAGGATCTACTCTGTGTATAATGCAACAGTATTGGTAGTAAATTGCTATGAGTGGGGTAGATCCACAGCTACAAAGTCATTGGAATTACGTGGGGGTGGATTGTTAATCAATTGGAAATCTGCAATATAACAAGGCCAACATTTCATCTATCAACCGATGTTATGGGTACCAGCAGGATGAACATAATACAATCACTATTGTGCTCACCAAACAAACTGTGAGGGGTGCAAGTTTGACCTGCCTCAGTTGTAGACTAGAACCTGACCTCATCCTCTCCCTGAATCAACTCTTAGCAATATCAGTGGGGCGTATTTCTGTTGAATGGATATTTCTGCATGTGCAGCAGTACAGGGAGAAATAGCACTGTGTGACTATAACCATGAATATCACGGTATACGGCACCATACCAGCTCTGACTCTGTTCAGTGCAGCCTTCATCTATCTTAGGCAGAGAGCAGCTCACCCACATGACTCTCTGGTACACCAGCCACCAATAGATTGGATTACCAATCATGGGTAATGTAACAAAGGAGATTGTTATTTTACATGAGCATTTAATGTAAATAATGATAAGGAATATATTTTCTAGTATTTACAATGTTTTGCAGACTCCTTACTTGTGCAACAGAGCACTGATGTGACTGAGTGCACAGTACCCGTAATTGATTTTTTGTGTGATGGGAAATGGCACGTTGGAGAAGTGCCAATACTAGCAGCTGCATTCTTCTGTTGTGTAATTTTACAAGATGTCTATTTGGCCAATGTACTGTTAAATAGTTGTGAACAAGAGTGGGAAATTGATAATACTATTCTGTTAATTATAATGGAGATTTCAGAAAGGTTACTATATACGTGTAAAAGGAAAGCCAATGTGATTTTCATACATTAAATTCACAGCCACTGAACCCTGTGGTTCAAGCTCACTAGTACATATGGAGGAGCTGAAGATATTGTACACTGTTGTTCATATATATTGAGTCTCTGCAGATCTATCAAAGGCAGAGAACCGGAGGTTGTGTCTACCAAAGACAGGAGGTATGTAGTGTAGCCACAATTTCTACGGCACTACTATGAAAATATTAGCTCTGTCACAAAAGTCGTGAGAAGCCTTACAAGCTGGCTGCAGCCAAAATCTCATCATGGCAGTTGCAACAATTGGCCTGTCTTTGCACTGCAAGCCAAGCCAGGCTCAGGATCGCAATACTCATGACACAACGAAAAGACAGGGCTATTGCGGCACTGGCTGTTTGGTTCCCACACCTTGGAGCGATGGAACTTAGTTATACTGTAAGGGGTCAAAAGTGGCACATACGTACAACAATTGAGCATCTAATCATCATAAATAACCTTCATTTCCAGCAAAAGTTGTTCCAGCATGTCAGCATCATCCTTGAAGAGACACCTACACAAGGCAGTGGGGCAATATGGTTCTGCAAGCAGCCACCACAAGTTAGGGCTTCCCCCAACATCAGCTGGACTGCAGGTTCTAAGACAACATCCTTGGACTTGACAACATTCCACTGGTGACCTGCCTTCCGGCTCACTCAGGCCACTGCAGACTTCTGGCATGGAGGACAGCCATTCAGGACCAGGGCAGTGTAGGCACTCACCCTCCTATGCCGGAGCAGGCATTCTTGTGCCGTGCACCTTCACTGATAAGGGTAAGTTCCACTCTGAGGGATGACAACCCCTGAAAGAATTACTATAGGCCTCCGCACCACCAGTACACCTCGCCGCAAGCTGCCATGTCGTGCGTAGCCTGAGGCCTCATCACTCCACTATGTGCTGTCCTCACCATGTGCCAAAGGAGTGGGGGGGGGGGGGGGGGAGATGCTAACAGAAAGCAGCACTTAACCATGTGCCAAAGGAGAGGGTGGGGAGGGTGCTACCAGAAAGCAGTGCTACAAGTATAGTTGCTTGAGACTGAATAAAATGTTTGACTGTTGATGCTGTTTTCCTGTGTTACCAATGGCCAACCTTGCCACCATAGAGACCATCCACTCTGGGCCATTAAAATGAGAGGAGTGCAGAGGAATGAGAATGGGAGCCACAGGTGCAAGAAGGGGTGCTGGAACCACAGGTGCAAGAAGGGGCACAGAGAAGAGAAAAAGAGGCCCACAACAGTGAAAATGGAGTTCACAGGAGCAAAGGAGGGGTCCAGAGGAGTGAAAATGGGTTCACAGGAGCAATAAAGGAATCCAGAGGAGCAATACAGAGATCTAGATGAGTGATAAAGGGACCCAAAGGAGGGGGGAAGGGGAAATCAGATGAGCAAAAAAGAGAGCTGGAAGAGTGAAATAGGGGGCCCAAAGAGTGAAATAGGGGGCCCAAAGAGAGAATCAGGGGGTTGGAGGGCTGAAAAGTGGGTTAAAAAAAAAACAATAAGTGAAGTAGTACGACTGAGAAAGGGGGCCATCAGTGAGGAGTGGGGGCAAAGGGATGAAGATCAAGAAGGGGGGCTGCAAGATCGAAAAAGTGGCCAGATGAGCAAAACAACAGGTCAGAGGATCAAAAGGGGTGGGGGGCTGGAGGATCAAAAAGGGGGGCCAGAAGATCAAGAAGAGTGGCCAGAGGATCGAGAAGAGTGACCAGAGGATCAGGGGGGGGGGGGGGGGGGGCTGAAGGATCAAGAATGGAGGAAGAGTGGGAATTTTATATTACCACCTCTCATCATCTTGCCGGGCATATACTATTCAAGATTTTTTAACACCACTAGGGTTTGAATCATGTATCTTTTAGTCGAGTACCAGCTACAAAGGAAAAGGTTTCTTAACTGGATATATTTAATTCAAACAGAAATGAGATACAATATATTGTTTAAGTGTTTTCCCTTTTGCATTGCTCACAACAGAATAAGATTATCAGGCTTGAATAACTTCAAAGAAAAACATGAACTGTTTGCTAATATGAACAACTGCTTGTGTTAATTAAATTCATTTTCTGTATTCTAAACCACACACAAAAAGTGACTGCAGTGCCTTTTGATTTTAGGTGACTACATTACACTACACTGCAGAAACACACATAACTTTAAGCAGCATTTTAGTAAATTTGTGATAAATCAATTGTGTGAAGAAATTATTACAGTTGTAAACATTTAATTTTTGACAATAGTTTCTCAAGATACACTTTCTCACATCCAAATCATTACTATCATAATTATTACTATAAATATAATTGTACTCTTCAAATAGTTCACAATTAATGCTCATCCCTGTCTCTCTCTCGATATCCTGAAATGTTACTGATCAGACATAACATAAAAGGTCTCGCTTGAAATGAGGTAACTGTCTTGTATCTTTCCACATGCATGGATGTCAGTATGGTAGTATAGACAAAATGTAACTGACATTTACAAATAGGAAACAAGGATAGGAAAGTAGAATAAAGCTGCACATGATCCCACATGGCAAAACATTAGCACTTGAGATGACACTGAAGAACATATAGGTAAATACTGCAGTGAGAATACATATCATAAAAATGTAGCAAAACAAAAAGCTATAAAAACATGCTTAAGTATGCCTTACCACTGTGATAAAATGTTGCCTGGTTGACCTGAAGGCAAACATATCCTAAGCCAGTCTTTCCTCGATACCCAGAAACAGAAAACATATTGCCGTCTTCAAAATGAATTTCCAACTCCCCATGCTGTCCAGGAATAACATTCCCTGAGGAATCCTGCAAAGGCACAGAGCAAATGTTTATAAAGTCATTTAATAAGTGGCATTTATGTGTTTATAAACCAAAGCTCTACTTGTATACAGCTTTTAAATAATAGAAACCCAGATAAGGTCTAACTCAATATTGTCACGTAAATTAATCATTGTTATGAATGCTACACTAGGTAAAGATGTATCTACAAAAGGGATAATAGACTTAAATAGATAGTTCAAGTGACAGCTTTCGTGTGCACCTACCAATCATTTATTTGAGATAAGCATGATTCTAAATCATGTGAAAGCAAGTTTCTACATCTACACCTGTACATTGTAAATCACTGTCAGCTGCATAGCAGACGGTACATTTTGGCATACTCTGTATTAAATCTTCTTCTCATTTCACGTGAGGGTGGGGCACAGAAAGAATGACTGCTTGCATGCCTCTGTTGCTTACCTAATTCTGCTTGTACAATCACTATGGAATAAATACATAAGGGCTGAAGACTATTAGCAGTTGAAAGATGGTTCTTAAAGTTACCTAAGCAAGTTCTCAAGAGTTGTATGACAGCTTTATTTAGTGTTTGACCAGTTAACATTTTTCGTCTCTTTTGCTAAAAGTTTATTAACAACACAAACACTGAAGGCTCAGTACATGTTGTAAAATATGAATATGCTGCTGTTCTGGGACTGGTTTGATATAGCTCTCCTCACTTCTCTCTCCTGTGAAAGCCTCTTCACCAATTTAACCTATGGCATTTGAACCTGCTTACTGTATTCATGCCTTGACCTTCTCTGTAATTTTTACACCTCACAATTGCTTCCCTTCCAGTCTGACTTTTCCTCGAGGCCTCAGAATCTAACCTACCAATCACTTCCTTCTTTTACTCAAGTTATGCCATAAATGTCTTTTTTTCCCAATTTGATTCAGCACCTTTTCATTATTTATTCGATCTACTCATCTAATCTTCAACATTCATATGCAGCATCACATTTCAAAAGTTTCCATTCTCTTTGAGTTTAAATTGTTTATTGTAAATGTATCACTACCATACATGGCTAAATGCAACACATTACCTTCAGATGGGGTTTCCTAATACAAAACTTTTTTTTTTTTCAATGTAAAAAATTTCCCTTTTTTAGAAACAATTTTCTTTCTATTGTCAGTGTACATTTTACATACTTTCCTACTTTGACGATCATCAGTTATTTTGCTGCCCAAATAGCAAAACTCATTGGCTGCTTTTTGTGTCTCGTCCCCTAATCTAATCCTATCGTCACCTGTTGTTATTTGACTGCATTCCATTATCCTTGTTTTACTTTTGTTCATCTCATAACATCTTTTCAAGGCATTATCCATTCCATTCAACTAAATCTTCAAACCTTCTAGCATTTCTGACAGAATTACATCGTCATCAGCAAACTTAAATTTCTTTTGCAAATTCCTCCTAGGTTTCCTTTACTGCTAGCTCAATGTGCAGATTAAATACATTATTCTGGTTCACTCCCTTCTCAATTACTGCTTCGCTTCCATGTCCTTCAACTCTTATAACCGCAGGCTGGTGTCTGTACAAATTGTATACCATGTCCTTCAACTCTTATAACGCAGGCTGGTGTCTGTACAAATTGTACATAACTTTTTGTTCTCAGTATTTTATCCCTGCTACCTTCAGAATTTCAAAAAGTGTACTCCAGTCAACAATATTAAAAGCTTTCTCTAACCACATAAATGAAATAAATGTAGATTCTCCTTTCTTCAACCTATCTTCTACAGTAAGTCATATGACCAGTACTGCCTCACCTGGTCTCACAGTTTTCCAGAACCTGTACTGATCTTCCCCAAGGTCAGCTTCTACCAGTTTTTCCATTCTTTTGTAAATAATTTGAGTCAGTATTTTGCAGCCTCCTTGTAATCCCACTGGATGTATTGATGGATTATATAATCAAGTGTATGTCTGTTGAGGTTGCCAGGCATGGTGTGGCAGGTTACACATGCCAACACCAGGTCACATTGCAAAAACCACCACAGATTTAATGGCTGCCATTGCCTCACTTTTCACACGTTTACAGTAAGCTCTCTGGTGTGCTGATTGACAGTGACCCTGTATGACATGAGTGTAAATTTTTTTTTAAGGGACTGGGATTTGGACCCTGTTGTTACCTACCATTAATGCTTCGCTACGAGTTGGACTTGTCTTTCTGCCTAATGTGGGGCTATCTTCAATCACCATTCAACTAACAGTTATGGTTTCAGTGAATGTTCCAGTGGAATATGGTGCACCAAATGCATCACATTTGAACCTACATATAGTTTTCTCCAGCACTGACGTGTGAGTTAAAAACTCTCAGGGTTCTGTATTGATCATGAGGTATCCACATCCAGAAGTCTTTTCATGTGTATTTCCAGAAGAGCCAGGAACTATTACTTTATGTGATATAACTGTAAATAAATTGTACTTAAGAAGATCTGTGTTGTGAAGAAGCAAACTCACAACAACTGCGACAAATTAAATCGATGGTTTCATAGCATTCACACCTGTCAACACCTACCTTTCTTATAATTTGAATAATTACATTCTTCTGGAAGTCTGAGGCTTTTTCAGCTGTTTCACATCTCTTGTACCATCCACTCACAGACCTTATTTCAACCTAGGTCTTTCAGTCCTCTGTCTAATTTTTCTTGCAGTGTCAAATTACTTATCTCATCGACACTTTCTTCCTCTGCATGTTTTTTCCACCTTTCTGCTTTCCCTTTTTTCCCTTAATATGGACTTGCCATCTGAGCTCTTGATATTCACACAGGTGGATTTCCTTTTCCTAAGGCCTTGTAATTTTCCTACAAACAACATCTATCTTTCTCATAATCATGCATGCTTTTTCACCTTCATATTTCTCTTCTCACCATTCCTGGTTTGCCAAGTTCCAGTCCCTGTCACAATTAAATTTTCATTCCACTTAACTTCCACTTCTTTCTTTGACTTTAGTCATCTGTGAACCACATGAATGAAATTCCTCTTGATTTTGTCCTCTTTCCGAACATTCAGTTGTTCCAGTATTTCACTTTTTATAGTGCACTTTTCTTCTTTCACGAGTCCACACAGAGAGGCATTTTCCAACTTGTCCTGAAAACTCCTGAACTTCCCAATCTTGTTTCATAAACTTAGCCTGTCTATAATTTCTGTTTTTGTAACATTGATTTCTGCTAAGTCCTTTTTCACTTCACTGGAACACCTGACCTGCATTTTGGGATTTTCGTGAAAAGGTCAAAAATTTTTAATCATTTCCAGTTCCATTCAAGCCAGCTGACCATAAAATGAAATTTTCCTTTTTATGTGAGCATCAGATAGTTTTTCATTTAGGGTGTAGATTTCTTCATTACTTTTTCTCTTCTACATACTCTGAACTTTTCTCAGATTGAGTATTTTCCACAGTACCTTCCTTTCCCTTCTCTCCAACTCTTCAGTATCTCCCATTTTGTTGAGGATTAAATATTCCACAGCGTAATGGCACATCAGTTTTTAAGGCAGGGTTGTAATGCCAAATTTTTGTTTTTACTCAGAGTGATTTTTTATTGTAAATGTCCTGTTTTAATTGATTAGCCATTTCCATCTTCTGGACTCCATTTTTGCTTCCTTCAAACAATGAAAAATCCAGGATGGAATGTAACAATATTAGGAAGGAAAGCTGCTACTCACTATATAGCGGAGATGATGAGATGCAATAGCCACAGCAAAAAGATTCACACAATTATAGCTTTTGACCATTAAGGCCTTTGTCAGCATAGACACACACACACACACACACACACACACACACACACACACACACACACACACACAAAACTTGCACACACGTCTGCAGTCTCAGTGGTGTGGTTTCAGTTATCTGAGACTGCAGACGTGTGTGCAAGTTGCGTTTGGGTGAGTGTGTGTGCGTGTGCATGGGTGTGTATGTGTGTCTTGCTGACAAAGGCCTTAATGGCCGAAAGCTATAATTGTGTGAATGTTTTTGTTGTGCCTATTGCGACTCAGCATCTCCACTATATGGTGAGTAGCAACTTCCCTTCTTAATAGTGTTACATTTTTGCTTCCTTCTTTATCTGCTAGATTTGTTACTGGTAGGTTAGGGCAACACACAAGTGTTACGGAGATGCTTCAGAAACACAAATGTGAATCCATGTAGGCTTTCAATAGGAAAAACAAAGAAGTCATTGGTTTCTTACAACTGAGAAGCTTCTAAAAGCACTCTGCAAATATTTCTGTTTTCTTTACCATTAATGGCTAGTTTGCTGTTTTCCCCTTTAGAACATAGACTTGGCGGTTGATACTTCACCAGATTAGTCTTAAAACATTTTATAAAAATTCCTTGTTGTTTTTCTGGAAGTCTTCTTCAATATCATGTAGCACATGTGGCTATTACCCAAAGCTTTCAGACATATTAATACTAAGTGTAGAACAAAAGAATTGTCAGCTTATTATACTTTGTGAGTTATTTGAAGGCCACTGTAACTTCATCTAATGAAGCACATTGTATCAATAGAAAAAGAGAAAAGAAGATTTAAAGTATGACATTTCTTCAACAGTGTGGTCATAAAAGATGGAACATCAGCTTATTTGGATAAGTATAGAGGAGGAATTTGGCTGTGGCCTGAAATGAAGGAATCATCAACAATTCATTTAAAATCACTGAGGATATCTATTACAAGAACAATTAGATGGATATATGCACACAACTGGAGTGTCTCAACCATTGTATCAAAGATAGGAGAAAAAGATTAGGGTTGAAAGTTCTGTTGACAATGAAGTCATTAGAGAGGAAGCACATTTTATTGCTTACCCAAAGTCCATGTTCTACTACTATATATCTTCTCTTTGTTTTCCTGCTATTAAATTGTAGTTCCTCAGATATAAATTTTTGTCTTCCATAACTGTTGGAATAACCTCCTTTATGTCATCAAACAGTCTTTCAATCTCTATCTTTGTTAGAACGAGCAGGGATATAATCTTACTACTGTGATAGCTGTTGGCTTTCAATCTATCTAGGCTACAATAATGCATACACTATGCCATTCTTAGTTGCTTCCTCACATATTTATTTTCATATTAGCTATTAGACATATTGTAACCTCCCTTGGTGGCTGGGTACAGGTAAAGAATGGTTAACTGAGAGAACACCCGTGACACAAAACCTGACTTGTTGCCTAAAATGAAAATGTGATTTTTTTACATATACTAAAACAGTAATTCTTGAATTTAAGGGAAAAGGTTGTCTTGAAAGGATAACAGTTCACTCCGTATACTTCGTTTATCCAGTTTGTAAGTTGCACACCTCTTAATAATGGTTAGACCGAACTAGCTCATTTTAGCACCTAAATTTAGTTTCATTTTCACACTGAAGGTTGGCATTGCTATATTGTTTTTTGAAACTGAACTATCACACTACCATAGTTCACAATACCCTTAATAACTGTTCAAGTAATAATCCAGCTCACCAAATGCATGCTGCTGTTTAAGAATGATGCTACTTTTTTGTCCACTGATTTTGTGTGTAATGTTGCATACCCTGCACTGTCACACTACCATTTGATGGAAAACATCCAAACTGATATTTTATCAACATGTGTAAACTGTTCATATTTTTTCATTCAGCTTGACTGCATATGTCACACCTGAAAACCGAACAACGAAAGGAAGATTGAGTATAATGTCCCGTCAACAGCTAGGTCATTAGAGATGGAGCACAAGCTCAAACTGTGTCAAGGATGAGGAAGGAAATCGGCCATGCCATTTCAAAGGAACAATCCCAGCATTTGCATGGAGCGATTTAGGGAAATCATGGAAAACAAAATCGAACAACCGTTCCTTCCTTCTCTGCATAGATGTGTACGAATGGTAACATTTGGGCATTGTTGAATGAAACAGCAAAACAATCCCTTCTACTGAAAAATTGTGTACTCTGTTCCACTACTGATGATAATAACTCTTATCTTTCCCCACTAGAATTATTTAAAGAATGTAAAGAAGTTTTTTAGGAGAAAAAAGAGGAACATGAGAAGAAAAGAGGTACCAAAATTTTTTGTCCAAACAACAAAGAATCCCAAAACCAAATAAAAACACATCAACAAACAACCCATCAATAGCTTCCTCACAAGTCACCATAACAATTATGTAATAAAAATGTCAGGCATACTTCAAATTCTCCCAGCCCTACATCTGACTATTCTGTCAGCACTTGTTTGTACAGGTGATACACAGATATATAATACACTATGAAATCAGTTTGGTTATGTCACAGGCTTGTCATGTGCCTAGTGCTCACAGGGAGACATCTGACCTACCAGTTACATATGTCCTCTCAGAATAGCACACAACTGTTTTTTGTAATTTGATTAGTTTGCTAATATCATTTGGGTACTATGGTCACCTATAAATTTATATTGTAGAGCTGGTTCTGCTATGCATTCCCAGCTAATAATCTTCTTCACTGTGCTCAGATCCTCTTCCTTGAAGATTTCATGAATTAGTTAGAAAACAATCTCATTTTTTTCTTCGAACAACATAAGGCTTTCATAAACAGAGCTCCAAATTCAACCATATATTGTCAAATTAACCATTAATACAATGGACCAAGCTAGTCCTCCTCCTCCTCCTCCTCCTCCTCCTCTCTGGTCCATATACAATAGAGTAAGTCAAATAAATTACATTTTACATAACATTCATTGCTAATACAGGCTCTTTGATTATTTTTTGGCAGGCCACCATAACACCCTCCATCAGCAGCTGCACAGAATAACACATTCGTTCACCATTCATGCCCATGGGAGGTGCAACTCCCATGTGTATTCTGGGCTTTGCCTAATGACAATGTTTTGCTTGACTGTAGCTCAGTTAACTTAAAATATTAACTTTTCCTCTCTATATTCATGTGAATATCTTCCATAGCTCAAAGAGCTTAAGTGTGTACCACCGCATTATCTAATGAAATGTCATATTACACTACAGGCTAAACAACCACCAAAATATCACAAAATCTACTTAAAGGAGGAAACCTACTCTTTTTAACTCTGCTGTTACCCCAATGGCACTATTATTAAAATATAGTGTGTTAACCTTAGACAAATGGGGTGGGGAATGTGGTTTTCCTAGAAACTTAGCTCTTACATAAAGTCTCTAAGTTTCAAATGACTAACAATATCCCACTTTCTTCATCTCAGATGGGTAAATGGGTGAAATGTCCATATGACTGAATTTTATGTGGGTTGCGTTTCGAACATACTGCTTTGATTTTTCTCTAGAACTGTTTGTCCCTATATTTCCTACTATAGTTAAGAAATAATTATTGAACAATCCTGCTACCTATGAATGATCATTTACAGCCCATAAATTTAAATCAATGATGATGTTATCCTGCTCTGTGGCCTGTTGTCCTATGCGTTGGTTCACTACATTCTGTATAGACCTAAGACTGTTGACGGAATTACTGACCTCTGACATAATGTAAATGTTCTTTGATTCTTAATAACTTTTCTTAGTAATTTTTGCAGTGTGTAACTGCTGCATGATCTTCACTAGTCTCATCAACAGATGCATTTCCTTTTTCCTTTCACATGATACTTCAATCCCTCTAGTGATCAATGGTTTTTTTACATGGCAGTTTAATATCCTTTCTTATTAACTTAAGCAGAAAGCTATCCTCAAGTAATGACATGAATTTATCGTGGAATAGATTAAATTTTACATCAGTATTTGGTTCCTTATATATTTCATACCAAGTCATCTCTCGTACGCTATTCTCACGAATGTTTGTTGTCCCTATGACTACAAAATAAGCTTCTGCCACTCTTCAGGAAACATAAGTTGGTCTGGCTCCTCTACAGACACCTCTGTGATGTGGTTTTGTATATGATTTGGCTATCTGTATAACAGAGGCATAACACTTTTTCTTTTGATTTCAGTTCACTATGTTGTGCTGATAAAGACAGGTAAATTAAGAAACTTAATAATTGCTAGCATTTGAAGATGTGATTTGTTACCTTGCCCAATCTGGATACCATTAATTAAAAAGAAGAGAGAAGGGCTTACTCTAAAGCAGACCTTGGACTAAATGTCAGAGAACTTATGTAACCAAAATGAAAAAAATGGCTATATGATTAAAGTTGATGCCCAGTTGGCAGAAATGGACAGTAAGGGAGGGACATATGACAGTGGATATGAACAGGTACAGGAACTATATTTTTAGGTAGAAGACATGCATGAGGTAATGGACTTGACTAGAACATAAATTTCGTGCCACAGAAGATGAAAATTCTAAAGGCAGGCAAATAGTTAAGGCAGTTATGCAATCATCTTGTAGTAAAGCAAGCATTTCCATTTTGTTTTGTTACTTGTCTGCTTAAATGATTTTTAAGTGTTAGTGAGAGATCTGCAATAAGATAAACCTGTCATTCTGTAATTCCGAGTATAAGGCCAGGTCCACCTGTTCTAATTTACATTAGTCAGAATAATTTCCTAATTAATTTGACCATTTCAAGTACACAGTTTTGCTAAAGCTCAGTTTAATTAACTAATAGTACTTATTTTTCCTATTCCAGTCACATTGTTGACATGTAAGCAGATGTAATTACTACATTGCTGATAAAGTTAGGAAAATAACGCGTAGAAATCCTTACAGTATTCATGTAGCTAATTTTCAAAACACTGTAGGAATGTCAGCACTTAATTAGGTAATTAACACTTTTATGTAGGGCATTGTTTATTTTGCTATTTTTGACACTTTCATCATCAAGAAGGCTTATTTCAGTTGAAACTCTTATTGTAACTTAAAGTTCAGGCCAAAACAAATTTTTCTACACTATTCAATTAATGTGAGAAGTAAAATCCTAATTGTAATTTATGAAAATTATGTATTTAACAATGTGAAGCTTTAGCAGCCATTTTTCCAAAGCTATATAAGCAGGGAGCGAAAGGCTATTTACAATTTGTACAGAAACCAGATGCCAGTTATAAGAGTTGAGGGACATGAAAGGGAAGCAGTGGTTGGGAAGGAGTGAGACAGGGTTGTAGCCTCTCCCCATTACTATTCAATCTGTATATTGAACAAGCAGTAAAGGAAACGAAAGAAAAGTTCAGAGTAGGTATTAAAATCCATGGAGAAGAAATAAAAACTTTGAGGTTCACCGATGACATTGTAATTCTGTCAGAGACAGCAAAGGACTTGGAAGAGCAGTTGAACGGAATGGACAGTGTCTTGAAAGGAGGATAAAAGATTAACATCAACAAAAGCAAAATGAGGATAATGGAATGTAGTCGAATTAAGTCGGGTGATGCTGAGGGAATTAGATTAGGAAATGAGACACTTAAAGTAGTAAAGGAGTTTTGCTATTTGGGGAGCAAAATAACTGATGATGGTCGAAGTAGAGACGATATAAAATGTAGACTGGCAATGGCAAGGAAAGCAAGCGCGCGCGCGCGCGCGCGCGCGCGCGCGCACACACACACACACACACACACACACACATATATAAAACTGCAGTCTATGGCAGCTAAAGCCAGTGTGGCGTCAGCTGCAGTCGTGTGTGTTGTTGCGTTTGCACGCGTGTCTGTCTGTGTCTGTGTCTGTGTGTGTGTGTGTGTGTGTGTGTGTGTGTGTGTGTGTGTGTGTGTGCTGTCTATTTTCGACAAAGGCCTTGTTGGCTGAAAGTTTATATTGTGACAGACTTTCTGTTGTGCCTACCTGCGACTCAGCACTCCTGCTATATGGTAAGTAGCAATTTTCCTTTTCATAATAATGTTACATTCCATCCTGGGTTTTCCATTGTTTTATTTATTTATACAACCAGTTTATGTCATCTGACCATCATCAGGTTCATAAAAATATTCACAGCATCATGTTACGCAAAATATAAATTCGTTATCATCAGGTGATAAATCATGATCAATACACTGTCATCACATCATAATATAAATTGTCAGTCTATAAAAACTGTGCTATGGAGTTAATGCTAAAACTGCAACTGGCATTAACACAGGACCTGTCTAAGCATTTAACACAAATGACTCTGGAAAATCGAGAAAAAATTAACTGGTGATTACTGGACAGGATTGGAAACTTACTGCTCTTCTGCTCTTATCACTGACGACAATGTAGAAATGAAATGATATAATTAGTTATGGGCAGTTGAAACTTTCCATTACATGCACATAACCCACAGGTGTGTGTGTGTGTGTGTGTGTGTGTGTGTGTGTGTGTGTGGGAGGGGGGGCCACGCGTGCCTGTGGTACCCGTCATTTCACCGCCACACCCAGTCTTTTAATTTCTTTTTATTTTTATTTCTCTCCTTTCCGCTACTTGCCCCCTCCCCACCTTCTCTCCTGCCCTCTGTCTAAACTGCAACACTTCACTGTCTGCCACTCCCACCATACTATCCCTCCCTCTTGTTTTCTTTTCTTATTTTGAAATGAGTGAAAAGACTTAATCCGGGTCCATCACAGATTTCGATTACAACAGTCAGAATACCAGAAGCGATTGGTGATCCCTGTGACCATGTGTCATGTCAGTTTTGCTTTTGCAGGAACACATTGGCCTGCCAGAGGGAGGTGGGGCCTGTTTCCACGTACCTCTCCTCTCCCCTATGGCAGTCAAAATTCCAGTTGTGGCTGTCTGCCAATATATAGTGTCCATATTCTGCACTATAAAACTGGAAAACAAAACCTGTCAGCATATTTTGATCATGCCAATATTCATCCCCTAATGTGCAAATAGATTTATTTTCAGTCCTACTTCTATGTTCAGTGCTGTGCCAGTTCTGTCTGCAGCATTGTCAAGTATAGGTAGTGTGGGGCTATGCATGTCCATGAAAGGTCGAAATTAATATCCGGCAGATTCTGTAATTATCGAACTGGGTGGGAAAAGAAAAATAACGTTGAGAAACACCTTAAATCAAAGATGCAGTCACTTCATCAGCAGGAAAATGCTGCTACTTCTCAACAAAATGATTATTTGTTTAAAGCTTAACACTAGAATGGTGAAGTTTCGGACATTCATAAAATAGTGGAAAGGGGTCATTTTGGCTTAAACAAGTATTTTGTTTATAGTATGTGAATTCCAACAATAATTCTTTAACATAATAATCAATACATTACTTACTTATCTCATCAAAAAAATTCTCAGCAATTTATTGTTAGTCATGCTAACAAATTCCCTAAACTCCAGACTTTCATTTAGTAACTATTTGCAGCTCTTTCTAGGTGCCTTCAGTAGATATGGTCCTTATTACATTCACATGTGTTTTATATGTGGCAAAGCTGTAATGTTTACTTAAGTCATTCCAATCTGCTAGAGTCTTAGTACGGGTGATTTCTGTTTTATGTGCACATTTTCCACACATGGCTTTGTGGCACTCTACAGAGTTGTTAGTGATCTTCTTGCCTTTACTAGCAGTGATTTGCCCCTTCTTCCACTTTCTACATGATTTAGGTCCTGTGTCCCCTTCTTTTGGTCGTTCTTCTTCCTGCTCTTTTGTTCCTTTGAATTCATTTGCCAGCTTAAATATAAACTTCTTACTTTCCATTTTCTTGTTTGTTACTATATTGTAGATGACTCTTGCTCTTATAGCTGCAAGTCCAGTATGTTTTAAAGACCTTATGTATCCCACATTTCGTTGTACTATAGAATATTACAGTTTCAGGTTTCTTCTTTCTTTCTTTGTTGATTGCTTCTTCATCATACAGTGTACTATGAAGAATGATACTTTTATTCTTCTTTCATTGGTATACAGTCACGGTACAGTATGTGTTGCCAGTCCAGTGCAGAACTGTGGTGAAGCACATTTCAGCATTTGGCTTCTTTACCTCATCAGGAATTTCATGACGGATCTTGTTCATTGCATCAACTAATGAGGTTATCTTTGGCCTTCTTAGCAAGGTGAAGAGACATTGATTCGAAAATGAATCCTCGAGATGCAGAACAATCTGCTCTCCATGTAGTTGCTTCTGTCTGTGCACATCTTCAAACCTGAGGTATGGGAAAGCATTACATATATACTTTGTCACTACAATGGCAGCAACACAGGATTTGAGAGCATATTTATCGTGTGACTCTTCAAGGTTTCCGGGCAGATGTGTTGTAAATAGTCTTCACGGGTTTGCCGCTGGATCACGTAGTGCAAATTCCACAATATTTCCTCAGAGCAACTGTCTGACATCTTCAGGTGGTTCAACCTTGCTCGTGGCTAGGTACGAATGACAGTATCCGCACACCGATGCTCTGTTTTTAGAACACGCATGCAAAGAATGCGCAGCCGTGGAAATCGTGCATGCACAGTGATTTGCCCTATTCAAATTCCCTCTGCCGTAAATCGCAGAGCGTCTCTCCCGAACGTGCGCTGTATGCTGCATTTGTCAACAGTGCAGCCAGATGTTACTCACCAATGGCCGTACTAGGCCAGTGTTATGACGGGCCTGTTATCGAAGAATCTTCTTGATTTTCACATCGTGATTTAATAGCAGCTAATGCAGGGTTCCAGGCTGTGCTCAGTTGAAATCCTGTATCCTTGTTGATGAGATTATAGGCTGTATGGATATGTATTGCTTCCTTAATGATGCAGTCCCAGAAAGATGATGCCGGGGGTAAAACTTCAATCTTTTCGTAAATCATATGACGTCCTGTATTCAGGCAGTGTTCCACAATTGCCGACTTTTCCCGTTGACGAAGACATGTACGACGCTGATGTTCATCGCAGCGTTTTTGTACTGTGCGGCATGTCTGGCCTATATACACTGCCTCACACTGACAAGGAATCTTGTACACACCACACTTCCTCAGTCCAAGGTCATGCTTAACCAAACCCAACAGGTTCCTCAGTTTTGCAGATGGTTGAAAAACACACTTAATTTCATATCTTCCAAGGACTCTTCCGATTCTTGATGACATGGCACCAAAATAGAGCAAAAAGGCCAAAGTGGTGGGTGTCTTCGTATCTTCATTCTACCCCACAGACTGAACTTGCCTGGGCCTGAATGCATTACATATCTGTCTCTCATAATAACCATTTTGTCGGAACACTGTCTCCAAATGTTGTATTTCACTCGACAGGCTCTCAGGATCAGATACCACATGTGCTCTGTGAACTAATGTACATAATGCACTACCGCACTGCGCAGGATGGCAGCAGCTTGTGGCCTGCAGATATAGATCTGTATGCGTTGGCTTGCGGTAGACGCTGTGTCCTAAGGTTCCATCTGCTTTCCTTCGTACCAAGACATCAAGAAAAGGTAAAGTACCATCTTTTTTTACTTCCATTGTGAAGTTTATATTCGGATGGAGTGAATTCAGATGCTGAAGAAATGTAGGTAGAGTATCAAGTCCATGTGGCCACAACACAAATGTATCATCCACGTGCCGCAGAAAACAAGAGGGTTTGAGAGTGGCTGACTGTAGTGCTTTTTCTTCAAAGTCCTCCATAAAATAATAGGCCACCACAGAAGACAGAGGGCTTCCCATGGTGACACCATCCACTTGCTCAAAATATTGGTCTTCAAATAAGAGGTGAGTAACGTCTGGCTGCACTGTTGACAAACGCAGCGTACAGTGCACGTGCGGGAGAGCCGCTCTGCAATTTTCAGCAAATGGAGTTTGAATAGGACTAATCACTACGTATGTGTGATTTCTGTGGCTGCACATTCTTCATGCGTGTGTTCTAAAAATGGGGCATTGGTGTGCGGATACCGTCAGTCGTACCTAGCCACGAGCAAGGTTGCACCACCTGACGGTATCGGACAGTTGCTCCAAGGAAATATTGTGGAATTTGCACAACATGATTCGGCAGCAAACCCGTGAAGACTATTTACATATTTATCATGTTTACTGGGCATGAACTGAGTGAATCTGCATCTTGTTTTGCATGGCAGTAGTTGCTCATCTATGGTTATATATTCTCCAGCGCAGCAGGAACAACAACTGTTTTCCAAGAACTTTCTCCAAATTTGAGACACGACAGTGAATTTGCTGGCTGGTAGGCATTCAAATGAGGTAATTTTTCATTGAAATGGAAAAGTCTGAGAAGTTCCTGACATCTCTCACTCAACATAATGTCCTTTACGAAAGAAGGCCCCCAAGAACGCAACCAAAGATGATCCATAGGCTCATCTCTTGTACAAATACACCCTGAGCATATACCATGGCCACCAATTTTCTCAGTCCCTCAGTGTTTCAGTCCAATTACTGTTTTCTAGTACTTTCTGAGGGTTTGATTCTGAGTATTTCTTCACAAGTTGTAGCACTGCTTTGTCAAAATAAGACAGAAAGCACTGATTACAGAGTTGCATACTTTTTCACAAGTGTAAGAGATCCGACCTCCTCTCTTCTTTGGAATATTCACAGCCAACTGACAATGTTGACTGGAATACTCTCTTTCAAATTCTAAAGGTGGCAGGGGTAAAATACAGGGAGCGAAAGGCTATTTAAAATTTGTACAGAAACCAGATGGCAGTTATAAGAGTTGAGGGACATGAAAGGGAAGCAGCGGTTGGGAAGGGAGTGAGACAGGGTTGTAGCCTCTCCCCAATATTATTCAATCTGTATATTTCTGAAAGTATTTGTATGGAGTGTAGCCATGTATGGAAGTGAAACATGGACAATAAACAGTTTGGACAAGAAGAGAATAGAAGCTTTCAAAATGTGGTGCTACAGAAGAATGCTGAAGATTAGATGGGTAGATCACATAACTAATGAGGAGGTATTGAATAGAATTGGGGAGAAGAGGAGTCTGTGGCACAACTTGAGGAGAAGAAGAAGGGACCGGTTGGTAGGACATGTTCTGAGGCATCAAGGGATCACAAATTTAGCATTGGAGGGCAGCGTGGAGGGTAAAAATCGTATAGGGAGACCAAGAGATGAATACACTAAGCAGATTCAGAAGGATGTAGGTTGCAGTAAATACTGGGAGATGAAGAAGCTTGCACAGGATGGAGTAGCATGGAGAGCTGCATCAAACGAGTCTCAGGACTGAAGACCACAACAACAACAACTTGCTTCTATAAAATAAAAAGTTGCTAATCTCTCACTTGGTTCCACCCCTAGTAACCATCTTTGTAAAGGCATTCAACTGGGCCTGCTGTGGTGCATAAGGTTAGGATCGACATACAGCGTCGTCCATCTGAAGTTTCGGATGAGATTATCTCGCAAACTATACATCGGGTAAAAATAGTGGGTAAGACAAGTTTGTAAGCTCAAAGAGGGACATCAAATGATACTACACTTGACTTCCAGCCCCCATCTTAAATGGAAACACCCATTCTTTTATTTCAGATTTGGATTCTCCAGAAAAAAGTAATCAAGTTTTGTCTGAAACATTTTTTTAAACCATTGACAGATCAAGAAAAAGGTAAGATTGGGGAGGAACTCTGATTTATTTAGAATTATCTGAGAAAGAAGCATGAAATTGATAAAAAATGTGCACCAATACTTTTGTTACACCAAATTAAGCTATTTTTGTACAAAATGTACTGTATATTACTTTTAACGTTGCTGAGGAACAATGACATGGATGTAGTAGAATGATGTTCCCATGGGGTGCTTCATTAGTATGAGTCCCCTTGCCTCTCACAGTGAGTCCCCTTGCTTCTCACAATTTGGAGTGCTTAATTAATTAAATAAGCCATGAAGAAATTGTTCAAAATCATCCCCATTTGCTTCAATGCATAAAGTCAATCGTCTGCGAAAGTTGTCCACAGTTTTGAGCAGCACATCCTGTGGTATGGCTGCACATGCTCTTCGAATGCATTACTCCATATTGTTTTGGGTTGTGGGCTGTCTATCATTAACAATGTTTTTTAAATAACCCCAATGGAAAAAAATCAGGAGATGTTAGGTCTGGTGAACGTGATTGGCCACTGAATTGGTCCACCGTGTCCTATCCACTTGGTCAATAGATAGGACACGGTGCGGTAAATTTAAAACGTTCCGCACATTTTTAGCATAATGGGGAGCTGCTCCATCCTGCTGGAACAACATTCATTGCGTAGTTTCTAAATCAACATCTTCCATTAGCTCCAACAAATCATCGCACAGAAGTTGTAAATAAGATTCCCCAGTAACATTTCAGTAAAAAAAATTCGGTCCTATAAAGTAACTGTTTAAAATTCCACACCAGCTCATTAACGATCATTTGCATTGATTGTCAACTGGACTGTGCCAGTGTAGATTGACAGGGGACCTATAATGACAATCATGACGATTTAATTCGCCATTGTTTTTGAATGTTGCTTCATTGGTGAACATAATGTATCTAAAAAAATCATTGTCACCTCTTATCATTTCCAAGGCCCACTGGCAGAAGTGCACGCATATTTGCATATCTTTCGGCATTAATGCCTGTGTCAGTGTGATATGATATACATGATATTTATGTGCCATCAAAAGCCTCAAAACAGTTGATTTTGGTATTCTAGTTTGTCTCTGAATCACACAACTACTCATTTCAGGATCCAGTTGAACACAGGTGAGAATGGTAATACATTGTATTCGCGATGACGAGGTGGACGATGCATGTATCCATTTCGAGTTCATTGAGTGCAATTTAAAATAATGTTTTCGCTTGGATATCGTCTGTTTGGGAAATGATCCGCATACAATTGCGCAGCTGCAGCGTAATTGTTATGGCATTCACCTAAAATTAACAGCATATCAACAATCTCTGTAGGAGGATAGTGAGCCATGTTTCGCTGTAGAATAATTTACCTTCATCAGCTGATGTTTATGGTACATAATCTAAAAGTGAAGTGATGTTTGATCACATTTCACTGACCTTTATACTGAGCCATAGTTTGCAGTTTGTCCACGGTAGCACCACAGTCGTGTGAGTAATGCAATTGTGAAGAGTTCCCTAATGAGATTGTAATACCATTCTGCCTCCGTCCATCAAAAACTGTGGCAGGTAGGATACACTTTGTAAAAAAATAGCTTAATTTGGCGTAGTAAAAGAATTGGTGCACATTTTGTATTGATTTGATGCATCCTTCTTGGAATATTCTAAATAAATCGGAGTTTTAATTTTTCTCGATTTCAGCGCAATCTGTCAATGGTTTAAAAAAATGTTTCAGACAAAACTTGATTACTTTTTTATGGAGAGGGGGCGGGGGTTGGGGGTCATGTGTAGGATCATTTGATGTCCCCCTTTGAGCTTACGAACTTGTCTTACCCACTATTTTTACTCAATGTATAGTTTTCGAGATAATCTCATCCGAAACTTCAGATGGACCACCCTGTGTATAAGCATCTAAAGCCACTTCCAATAAGGCCTCCTCATTCACACCGTCATCTTCTATTTCATTTGTCTCTGGTTCAAAATCTTCATCTTCATCTGTGAAGACAACTACCAGTTCAACATCATAATTCTCTAATGGAAGTAAAATTTCTTCATCAGAAAGTCCACACTGACAAAGACAGTTGAAAAAGTCCTTCCTGGACAAAGAATATTACCTGCCCTGAAAGAAGATAAACTGCAGCAGACTGGAATGTGTACATACTAAGTAGCAGCAGCAACAACTGTGTATTATTTCTGATTGCTGCCACCTCATTGTTGGCTTACTTACATATATTCAGAAGAGAAATTACAGCAGTGTCAAACTGACCCCTTCCACTGTTCTAAGTATATTGAATGAAATGTCCTAGAAAATAGAAATATTTTGTACATCCAAATTCCTCATCATTAACAGGAAAAAAGTTAGGAGAAGTCATATGTTTTCATGAACAAAGTAAAGAAAATTGGATATGCCATTGAAGAAAAAGGTAGGACACCATTCTAGTGTTACACACAGTTAAAAGAAGAAAACAAAGAACATTTCAGCAAAAAGCTTTTGTAAAAGCAAACATTCTAGTCAAGAGGTTCCACCAATCACAACTTTTCTTTAACAGTCAATTTCGAAGCACTAAGTCTTTGTCTTTGCGCACGTAATATGACAATCGTGAATGTAATTGTTTGCAAAAAATGGCAAATTTTACCAAAAATACATGCTAAATTTTCGGTCCGTACATATGTATATGTTCTTTTCATATCTATATAGGCATGCAACTGTACTCATTGACAAGTCACAAATGTTTCAATCGAATGATTATATGTGACACGTTGTAGTGCCTCGAGAATTTTGGGGTAAATTCTAGACACAATCGGTCCTCCACCATCTTGAACACTCAATATTTTAAGTATGAATGTGGGAGAGTGGAGATGTGTCTACTGCACCACCGGTTTTGGTGTGTGCAGGATGGACATGTATCGGGAGAATACTGCAATCGTGGGGGTCGATCGGTGCAGACAAGTGTTTGCCGCTTGCACTACAGAAGCTGTATGTGATGTACAAGGAGCAAGCACGCGTTATTCCTTGACAGTGTAATGATTGTAATTCTTATGAACAAATGAAATATGTTTTGACTAGAGACTTTTAATTCGGGTGTTAGACTTGCTAGAAGCAAGAACTGTCTTTCAATTTCTGGTGGTTATTAAACTCATCACATCGTAAATATACTTGATTGTATCTGACAGTTAAAGACACAATTGACTTGCAAGAATTTGTATACTTATGCAAGACTTGTGGAAACAGAAATATATCAGAACTGAACTGAAAGTATTATGAGAGTTTCAAGTAAGTCAATTGTAATAAGAGAACAGGAAAGTGTGCAATCCAGTTTTACACTGCTTCTCTCGTCGCCGAACCATTAGAACGTGGTGGCCGACATGATCAGGACTCGAAGAAAGAGGAATTTTAAAACGAAATCAAGATAAGAAGATATAGTGAGTTGCCATCGCAACCAATAGTAACAAGACAGGGAAATTGTTTCGCAGAGTTGGATTCTGCATAAACGGCAAAAAGGGTGAAAGTTGATGAATACCAGACAAAAAAAGAAGTAAGGAAAATCTCAACAATTTTGACTAAGAAGAGTTACGATGAGATCTATTTGATGACGAGGATCCAGTGTGGAGAGTAAGCAGCTTTCATACACATCGCAGGGGCATGAAAGCAGTAACCAGCCACAGACACCAACGGCGTCAACTGCTGCTCACTGGTGCTGACTACAAATCTGTTCACTGATGCTGAAACTAACCTTCGATGCTGCCGGCACCCGTGCTGCTCACTGGTGCTGATTCCACACCTGCTCACTGGCGCAGCCTACCACTCTACGCCGGGTGAGCGAAAGACAATAATTATTTGAGTGTGAAGTTAAGGACACTGTTCAATAATGGACTGTTAGTATAGTTATTATACTCTGAGGTGAATTTTTTTAATGATCTCTAGATCTAAAAGTAGGAAGAATATGGATCAAGAACAGCAACTAGCAGAACCAGCCACAGCTATTAAAAGTGACTAGGGAAATGCCAGACTGGTCTGAAGTAGTGGAAGGAATTCAAACTAATGCAGAACAAAGTAGATAACAGAGTGACTTCTCCCAACATTGTATTAACTAGTGAAGTGACGACAGATTTATAATGGGGAACAAATTCAGGGTTATCTAGACAGTTCCCCAAGTTTAAGCCAGATGGGGAAGTACATCCTACCCATTTTCTGAAACAGTTTAACCAAATCTTGCCAAAAAACTGGGAAGATTTAAAAAGGATCGAATTTGCAGTAGGGTCCTTTTAGGAGAAGCTTCGGAGTGCGGCACAGTGAACATCAAGAACTTTTTGTCTCGGGCAGACTTCCAGAAGAAGTTTAAGGAGAAGTATTGGTCAGCTAGTGCCCAGGAAAAATTAATATCTGATTTGTGGGAACCTAAATATTATAACAGTATGTGGGGTATGATGAGACAGTATTTTGACTTGCATTTAACACGTGCGAAGTACTTAGATAAACCCGTGGAGGAAGAAGGGTTAGTTTGAATTCTAATAAGACGTTTAGCCATTTATGCCATAAAAGATATACTCTGTAGTGGGTGGAAAACCTTAGAATAACTGTTAACTGTTGTCTTTTGTAGATGCACTTGATACCTTAAACAAAGACCATGACGAAAAAGTGCATCAGAGCAAAAATCTGAATTACAGAAGAGGTAGTAATAATAGTAATAGTAATTTTAAGAGACATAAGACCAACTTAGCTAGAGTACACCAGTGTAACTGGAATAAAGGTAACAAAAATTACCAGAAGAAGCATCCAACTTTGAATATAAGCCCAGCGGCATTGCAAGAACTTGTACCAAGCAGTAATAAAGTACAAAGTGGTAACGTAATACCCTGATTCGGTAACCAACCATTGATTACCAATAACGAGAAAAACATAGTGCAATCTGGATCCAGGGCCGGGACCCAGGTCGTAGAAATACATTAGGAGGTCTAGTCCATAATAAGTATGTTAATTTCACACATACAATACCAACCACAGAATGGTTGTTGCTGGAAGAACCGAGCTTAACCATCATTAAGCCACAACCAATAATAATAGGAAAAGTAGAGGATTTTGAAGTTAACGTATTTATAGATACCGGGAGTGAAGTGTCACTTATTTCTAGCACTTTCTTTAGCAGATTACGAACTACACATCACTTACAGCTATTACCAATAATGGGGGTGTACATAGTCAGTATTACTGGAACGAAGAGCAAAGTCTTAAAACATGACACACTGTTAGTAGTACAAAATATCAATAGGGATGTGTTGTTTGGCCTAGATTGTCTGTCAAAATTTAACGTCATAATGAATCTTGAGGAGAATCTTCTGCATTTTGATAAAGATGGCTACAAATATTGTGTACCATTTGCAACAGACAGCTATATTGGTAAACAAACAACTGAGAGGCAATGTTTACAATTAACAGTGACAGCACAATTGTCACCAGAGATAGAAAAGGTAAGTCACATGTCACATCAAGTTGACACACAGGGCAAAGTAAATGATTCACCAATATTAACCAGTGAACAAAAACTAGATTTATATAAAATTCTAATGGAATATGAAGAAATATTTTCCAATCATTCTGATAGTATTAGTGATTATACATGTAAATTTAAAATCAAAGATAGTACTCCATTTTTCTGTAAGCCATATCCAATACTAAGAAGTCTAAAAGAAGCAGTTAAGGAAGAAATTGACAAGATGATTGACAATAACATAATAGAATGTAGCTCTAGCAGCATGAATAATCCCTTGGTAGTAGTAAAAAAAAGGCTACAGGAGGTGTGCGATTAGTGCTAGATGCATGTACTTTGAATAAGTATATAGAGACAGAATGACACAGACCAATTAACATAGATGAATTATTGTCCAAATTTGAGAAAGCAAAGTATTTTAGCCAATGAACCTGACTGCTGGATATTGGCAAATTAGGTTACATCCTGAATCAAAGAAATATACAGTGTTTCTATTTGATGGGAAATCATATCATTTTAACGTGTTACCATTCGGGCTAAATATCTCGGTATCTGTGTTCATATGTGCGCTGGATGAGGCATTAGGAAAGGAATTGTTAAAAGTATTTGATAATATATGTACATGATATACTCATAATCTCATCTACCTAGGCAGAGCATTTCCTGACCTTGAGTAGAACCCTGGAAAGATTTAAAGAAAAAAGTATTACAGTAAAATTGTCCAAATCGCACTTTGCGAGGCAAGAGCTTAAGTTTTTGGGGCATATTGTAGGAGTGCAGGGAATTAAACCCAATGCAGAACACATAAAAGCTATTAAGGAGTGTTCACCACCTAAAAACATAAGACAATCGAAGGGATTCCATAGGATGGACGGATACTACATACGATATATACGAAATCAAGAGTTGAACGACGTAAGACTTTTACATTTATTACGGAAGGGAATACTGTGGGTTTGAGACCAAGAGGTCGATGATGCATTTGAAAATGTATAAAGAGCACTGGTAGAATCACCTATATTACACCATCCGGTTATAGGTGAGCCATTTAAAGTATCAAGAGATGCGTCTGACAATGGTATAGCAGCAGAACTTTTCCAAAGAGAGTGAGGTCTGAAAAGTACAAATCACAGATCTATAGCTTTTGCTATCCAGAGTCTTAATAAACATAAATTAAACTACACAGCCACAGAAAAAGAACTATTGGCAGTAGTATGGAGTATCCAACAATTCCTAACACTAGTATGAGGGTCAGAGTCCCATGTATATATGGATCATCAAACTCTATCTTTTTTAATGAGTAGTCAGTTATTACATAGTAGATTAATGCGGTGGATATTGTTCCTACAGGAATATGACATTAAAATACAGTATGTAAAATGTTCTGAAAATATTGTACCTGACACTTTGTCTACACTACCTGTATACATGAAAGTGTTAAAACATACAAAAGGACCCGGTGTAATTTTTGTGATTAATTTTATGACAGTAGAATATCCGCACAACAGGGTACAAGAAATGACTCAAAGAATAACTGACAACATCCATCACGATCCCTACTTTACAGAAATATACGCTATGTGTGACAAGAATTCCTCACCTCTTAATCTGGTAGGGAAGTGGAAAATTATAGGGCATAATTTATTTTGGAGAGACAGTATAACATCTCGATGGTGGCGTTTATGCATCCTGAAGTTGATGGAGGACGAAATTGTGTGGTATGTCCATATGGGATATGGATATTTTGGAATAAAAAAGTGTATAGCCCACATGAACAAGTCCTATTATTTTAAGAAATTAGGACATAAGGTAGCATCTTTAATTAGAACTTGTAAAACCTGTCAGAAAGTAAAAGAGAATAACACTCATGTTACATACAAAATGTATCTAATCATTCCTAAGGCATTACACGATCTTACAGCAGTGGATTTCTTCGGACAAATTCCAAAAGGGAAAGGAGGAGTACCGTACATTTTTGTCCTCGTAGTGTGTTGCTCGAAGTATGTTAAATTATATCCTATTAAGAAAGCGAATACACCAACCGTGATTCACTGTCTACAACAATACTTTCTCGAAGTAGGTGAACCAAAACGATTTCTCACAAACTACAGGCCACAATTTGTCAGTAAGGAATTCAAAGATTTTTTAGCATGGGAGGACCACTGTCAAGTACTAATATCCAACCATAATCCATCTTCCAATTCGTGTGAAAGGATTATGAAGGAAATTGGAAAATTATGCCGCACCTATTGCCATGAAAAACATACGTCATGGGCATCGAAAGTTAAAGACTTTGAGCTTATCTTAAATGAATTATTGCTGTTATTAACTGGATTAACACCTTTGGAAGTAATAGGCAAAATCTTTGTGGGAGAACATCTTATTAAATGTTTTACTTGACTGCAAGAACCTATTGTAGATGACAAACTTAATCAAACTTAAGAACTTGGTTGAAAGGGCACAACAATGAGTAAGCAGACATAATGAGAAAGCTATCGAACCTCAATACAAGGTTGATGACCTGGTTCTAGTAAAACAGCATCTTCATAGTTCTGACCTGAAGAACGAGACGCATAAATTTTTCCAAAGTATGAAGGACCTTACCAATTACAAGCAGTGATACATCCTAAAGCCTTGGCTTTAGTCGATCCTATAATGGGATCAGAAAAAAGAAAATACAATGTTAAAGACATAAAGTTATATATCTCCCCTGGACATTAACATTCTGTGTTATCAGGCGGAGTGACGAGTGTCGGATACCTACTTGTTTTCAGTGTTTCTTCTGTGCTATTTTTTCCTGCACCAAATTCCCTTAAAATCTGAAACTATTACGTAATCTATTCTTGAATTCTTAAACTATCCTATAATTTTAATGCATACAAAACCGAATATAATGGTAAAGTAGAAAACTTAAGAGAATCACAGATGAACAGTGATCTTTAGACATGAAATGAAATGAATAAAATATTATTTGAGTGGAAGGTATAATATGATGACACTATTTAAACTGAGTGATGTCTACACGACAGAAACTGAACAGTGTATTTTATGTGTGTATAAAATAGTGTTAAGTGATTAACTAAACAACTATTTTATTCTAGTGTATAATTTTCTATTTTTATAGAACATTTTATACCTTTTATGAGATTTGTGTAAAGGGATGGTTTGTATTAGTAGCATGACTAACACCAAACACACACCACACCTTTCACACAATCCTCGCAGACAAGTGTGACTGATTCTTCTCCATTTTCCATTCCACAGGGGTTGCTAAGATTTTTCTTGGGGGACTTCAAAGGTGAAGGTGAGAATGTCCGGTCTGTAGAAGACATTTAAAACCATACCTCCTCTGGCTTCTCACTAAAGTACCGGCAAAGTAGGGATCCTAGGGAAGGGGGGTGGGAAGGGTTTCCTGTCTTTGGGGCTATCTTCTTTCTCTTTGTCGATCTTAGCAACCATTTCTACTTTTTCCTTTCTTACTTCTCATCTGAGTACCAGTCTATCTTTCCCTCATTACATATTCATATACTTTTATCGCTCAAGTCCTTCTTATTTTCCGTGGCTTCCAATAACCTTCAACTTATTTCATGTAAGTAGGCCGAAGAATCAAGATACACAGACACACTTACGCATATACACAAAACACGAAGACGCAAACAATGAAAGTACAGATAAAAATTATGTAAGAACCGACAAGTGTTGTAGGGGGAAAGAATGTGCACATAGAGAAATATGCACACATGGCTGTTTATTGAGATGGTTCTACATCACCTAGTTACTTGAGAAAACTATCATGTAGATATTTATTAATATGTGTATATAGGAAATATATGTATAAGAATAATAATGATTCTATATCGCATATGTACATATGGATATAAAAACTATGAGAATTCCACATCAGGGATACGTAAGAATGAAGTGTGAGTAAATACATAAGAAGGAAGTGTGAGTGGTTAAGGAGAGCATAAGCCAAGGAGGAACTAATTGTGATAATTATTCAGGAATGTCAGTCGAAAATTTGTTCTGATGATTTGTAGGATAGTGGGACAAGTAAAGCATACGTAAATGTATGATATATTGAATAATACATATGTGGTGTACATTGGAAGCATAGAAGTGGAAGCATACTGGAGGACTCTAGGGGATTAAATGGAGTATTAAGAAGTGAGTGTTAAGTGTGAAACAGATTTAGTTTCCAAACAATATTTAATTATAGTGAACATAAAGATGTATACTAGGGTAATGAACCATGAGGCCTACTCAGGAAGGATAAGGAGGGTGCACCCAGCATGTATTGGATATAAAAGGGCAGATAGGCAGACCTAAGAAAGGCTGACTTATATTGAGAGGACAGGGGCACCAAGAAGGGGATTGACCCGTACCATAGGAAAATAGGAATTGCAAAGGGGTGTACCTGCCAAAACAGAAGGGAAAGGGTACTCATAGGATCAACCCGTATGTGAGTTATAGGTACTGTGCCTAGAGGGGAAAGGACAGTATCGTGACAAAAATCACAAAACTTTGTAGAGATTATTCTGGTAAGTTTGGATTCTCTATTACACTAGCATTGTTATGGTTTATGTTTATGAGTGTCGGAAAGAACACTTTCATTTTCCCAGAGTTCTCCCAGACTACAAGCTACGGTAGATAATGAAACTAATACACGCTAAAGAAAAAAAAAAACAGTACAGAGAAGTAGAATACAGAATGACATAATTAAGTGTCTACGACACCTGGAGTTTGTGATTGGAAATCAAAAATTTTGCCTGCATGATTCCTAGATATAAAAGTACTAACTCCAGTAGTAGGTGAAATGCTCAGGTAGTTATTATCAAAATGAAGAAAGAAGAGCTAGATATTAAGTACACGATTACTAGAAGAAATATAATGTATATTGATTAAAATGTCAATTAGCATTATGGGAGATATTAATGTACATGAATATATATAAAATGTACATGAATATATATAAAATATCGCATGTTCGAGCAAAGGGGAGGGATATGTAGTCCCTCGAGAATTTCGGGGTAAATTCTAGAGACAATCGGTCTTCCACCATCTTGAACACTTGATATTTTAAGCACGAGTGTGGTAGAGTGTAGATGTGTCTACCGCACCACCAGTTTTTGTGTGTGCAGGATGGACGTGTACTGGGAGAATACTGCAATCGTGGCTGTCAATCGGCGCAGACAAGTGTTTGTTGCTCGCACCATAGAAGCTGTATGTGACGTACAAGGAGCAAGCAAGCGTTATTCCTTGGCGGTGTAATGGTTGTAATTGTTATGAACAAATAAAATATGTTTTCACTAGAGACTTTTAATTCGGGTGTTAGACTTGCTAGAAACAAGAACTGTCTTTGAATTTCTGGTGGTTATTAAACTCATCACATTGTAAATATACTTGATTGTATCTGACGGTTACAGACACAATTGACTTGCAAGAATTTGTATACTTATGCAAGACTTGTTATTATGAGAGTAACTAGTTATTTCAAGAGCAGAGAGAGAGAGAGAGAGAGAGAGAGAGAGAGAGAGAGAGAGAGAGAGAGAGAGAGAGTTTTTTTTTAAATCCCTCTAACCAGCATTATTTCTTTGGAGAAGGAGTTGCGGAGATCGACGCAGCCACGTATCCAGAGAATTGTAATAAGAGAAAAGGAAAGTGTGCAGTCCAGTTTTGCACCACGTCTCTTGTCGCCAAACTGTTAGAATGTCATGTGACAATATGTCATGTGACAATAAAGATTCTACTCTGTTCTGTTCTGTTCAGGTACTGTTTGATACACAGGGCTGAAACACCACCAGTTGTATATACACATACTACTGCGTGATCCAGTTCTTGAAAACTCATGTTATTACTTCTTCAAATGTTCAACAATTAATAACCCAAATCAATATGTGTGTAACTGTCCTTCACAAAAGGAATTTAGAAGCTGCAGACATAACCAACCCGGATTTTACAAAATTATTAGTTGGTAGTATAGATTTGTATCTGACATTTAGTAGTATACATTTGTATCTGACATTTAGTAGTATAGATTTGTATCTGACATTCAGTACTGCCCTCTCATCTACTTTCCAAGTCTGATTATTACATGATGCTCACTACAACCACCTGCGTAAACAAATAACTGTTGTTTGTTCTTTCTGTGAAAGTGCCAAAAGGTGGGGGCCACAAAAACAAAATTAGACTAATTACAGTGCACACAGCGGTTTTTACGCAGTCATTCTTCCCTTGCTCCACATGCGATTGGAACACGAAAAAACCCTACTGTATGATACAATCTTAGGAACCCTCCAACATACTCTCTGCCATACACTTCAGAGTGGATTGCAGAGTATGTATGTATATGTAGATTATCAAACTGTACAAATATTTATCCAAGCAATTGCGAACAGACACATAATTACCCTGACAGGTGCAAAGACATTCAGTATACCCTGACTAACAGACAGAGTGACGGCAACAAGAGACTGTCCAGAAAGACTTGCACCCTCAGTCTGTTGACGCCGTTTCTGTCTCTGGCGATGTTCGTATACTGAATAATATATTCCCTCAGTTTCTTCTGAATCGGTATCAGAATCTGCAAGCAAACAGAACAAATTAAATACTATCAAGAATACATAATGATGTACCTAATTTCAGTTTGCATGTAGCTCACCATATTGAATTCCAGACTTGCATAAACTGAAAGTAGGATAAGTCTGATCTTGTAACAAAGCTGAAGACAAGTCAGCACCTCCTGATCCTTTCCCAGAATACAAGTCTGTATGTGAAGGTTTCGGTGCAGATGGCTCCCACAGAAACATATCTGTGTTAATCCTGGAAAAACAATATGTGGTATATTTTTCAGTAGATTCATTGCAAAAGAATTATTATTTAAACTTAAAATGCTGGGGAAATGGATGATAGTGTTAGAAACTATACTGGAAGAAAGTCTAAATTTCTTAAAATTCTTATTTTGAGAACTAATTAAGTATTTAAGAAAGATAATAAATAAGAGATGAGATGACTGACTGCAAGGAGCAAAAGAAGGAAGTAGGAAAAATTGTAAGAATGGATAAATGCTTTTTTTTTTTCATTCTGGCAAGGAACTGACACTCTATATAAAAAGTAGTACAGTAATGGACAATGAAAATACATGATTCTTGACATTTAAATGAATAAAATTGTCCACTGAAACTAAGTATCACAACATTCAATTTGTGTTATAATGAGATTAATGCTGTACAGTGTGATCCAGCAAGCAAATCTTATTTATGAAAAATATGAGTGATTTGAAGTGATAGTAACTGTTAGGTTTACTTGTATGTATGTGTACAGTATGGCATTCTGTCTCACTCTGCTTCACACAGCAACTGTATACCGGTACGTCTGTTTAATTTTAGTATGGTATCTCTTAGACATAAACAGCTGAAATAAAAGCAAAATTTTCAACAACTGTGTCCTACATTAAAAACTGTAATATCTTTATCTTGTTATGGCCATTGGAAAATTCTCTTAAGTGTACCAGCTTAGCAAAGCTATTAGAATTCCATAAACTGACACTACACTAAGAATGTCAGACCATATTTTCACCTCATCTTGCTGCACTCTGAATGAAATCAAACAGCTAAAGTTAGGAAAACCAAATACTCTAGTTACAGTAAAGACAAATTTTTACACTACACATGTGCCAATTCCATTGTCAAAGTTCCTATAATCTTTCTAGGCCAACATAACCACATAGTGATTGGTGACTAACTGTCCTAGCACGGCAGGGGCATATGTGTATATGATGGCGAGGATGGCACAGCACTACAAGAATGGGCTGAAACTAACCATCCTAGCCTTAATTAAACATGATTTGAACCAACTCCCATCGTTTGTCTGTTGTAGACAGAAACACGGTTATACACAGATCTGATATGTAGCAGTGATAATATAACCCAGCAGTGCATCAAAAGAGTCTGCAATGTTATTCCAGACACACAGCATACACAAATCATGTGTTCAATATATGCAGGAATTAGACTACAGAGGATCTCATTATGAAGGAGGTTCAACTTCAAGAAAGCTGACTGGCAGTAAATTTAGATAGCTGCCACATGCTGCAGTTTCCAGCCTCAAACAACACCCAAGTCATTTCACGCATTCATTGAAGCTGTAAAGAGGCACTCTAAATTGTCGATGCCTTGTGGCTGTTAGACCTTATATATCATTGACCTTACTTCTCAGCTTGCCCTTCAAGTAACAGAGCACAAGACTCATTAAAATAAAATTAAAAAAAAAAAAAAAAGTCTATGTGGTCAACTAACAAAGGAACCTGAGAATCAATTCATCAAAAACTGACATTTGGATATAAGAATGACTATATTTAACTAGAGGCATCCTCTATAGTGATCCAACCAGGTCTACTACACATTACAATATCACTGTCCAGATAGTTCACTATGTACTCATGAATGGGAAAGTCAGACACAAAGTTCTTGAAATACCCATGAGGTTCAGAAGGATTCTGATGGTCTTACTAGCCCATTTGAGATGTTAGAACTCTAAAACGTTCTCAAGGAGAGTGAACCAGGTAAAGTGGTTGGGTTAAATGACTTCTGAACAAAACAGATAAAGAACTCGGCATTCAGCAAGTGAATGGATCCCACAGCTCTTCAACAACTGTACAAGGAGCTGCCCACATCTACAAACTGTTGGAGAAAATGATTCTGAATAAAATTCTATTTATACCAGACTATCTACTTATAATTGAATAAGCAGGGTTTTGCACCATGAACAGCTGTAGAGAGGGCCTCTTGAAACTTATGTTAACAGAGGATGGGTTTAAAACTGATCATGTTATAGTGTGGTTTTGGTGGATCTGACGCCAGCATATGACACCGTCAATCACCGATTACTACTTGTCAAACTGAACAACATTCTCAAGGACCTCTATCATAATTCATTTATTAACACTCTTCTGCAAATCATACATTTTTTGTCAACTTTAAGCACATTATAGTTGCTGGAGAGCACAGAAAAAATTAACTACCTCAGAAAAATGCTATAGCTCCACTTCACTTTGACATCTACATTAAAAACTAACTGCTGACTCTAATTACAAAAACTTACTGTATGCAGATGATCTAGCTTTGGCTACATAGAGCAAGAGTTTGACATTGTGGAGAGAAATCTGACAGCTGCCCTCAGAAATCTACTAGGGTACTACAATCAGAATCAGCTACAATCACATCCTTCTACAACACAAGTCTGTGAATTCCATCTATAGAACAGAGAAGCTCATCATGGACTACATATAGTATTGTCAGGAACCTGATTACAACACTGTCACACTCCAAAATATCTGAGAGTAATGCTGGACAAAACTCTTTAACTTCAAGAATCACTGTAAGAACAACAGAATGAAAATCTTTACACGAAACAATCTGATTCATAAACTGGCAGGATCAAAATGGGGCTCACACCCTCAAATAATCCATGCATCTGCAATGGCACTGAATTTTTCTACTGTAGAATATGCCTTTCTGGTCTGGTACAGACCACTGATAGTGAAACAAGTAGCCTGATTACAGGTCACCTCAAGTTACCTAGTTTGAGCAGTACCACCTTCTATAGGCAGAGAGGTGGCTATTGATCAGGAGGCACTTACAGTGGAATAGAGTAGTGCCCACCCATTTCACAGGCATAGGCCTCTCCTCAAAGGTTGAGGTCCATGAGGAACTTGTTTACTATCATCTCAGAAGCTTACCACTGTGCCACTGAGAAGGTAAGACTGGAAATGTGTAATGTGAGAACATCTCATCTCCACAGATGGATGACAGTTGAGAAAATAACCACAGAACACAGTGAAAGTTGGTCGGTATGGAGGCCACTAAACAGTTTATGGTCCAAAATGAGAAGATCCAAAGAAGAAATGAAGAAATGAAGCCTCAATGATTATGATACATATTGTGAATTAAGAAAGAGAAAATCACAAGCTATATGTTTCACTACCTTCTGTGCCCAAAATCCTACAAATGGGACGATATAATTCATGCCACAATGAGTTCCTTGGAGGTTGCGAAGTTCTGGACTTACATAATATGAAGATGATGTATTTTCCCAGTCTAATTATTTTGTTCATTGGTTTGATTGTCACTGTGTGTATTTGTATGTTATTGGTTCAAGAACAAATAAATAGTGACCATGATCAAGCACTGTTGAGTGGTAGAGAGAACAAACAGAAAAGGCAATGGTTTGCATTCCATTAGACACCACATGTGATCTCCACAACTTTGTAGTGGGGATTATCCGAACAGCAACAAGAACATGAATGTCTTGGAGCCCAAGGAACTGCCCCTCCTTTAGGCAATACAATTTTTGGTAGGGTAATTCCCAGCTATATGATGCAAGGAACACATAAGCCTTCATCAAAGAATGACGGATATCACTTTATCTCTTGCTTGCAAGTTTCCCTGAAATGTCATTCATCAAACTTATCTGGGATATGATGAGTCAGCAGTTTGTTCACCACAGTCATCCAGCCACTACTGCTGCAGCTTTGTTGTCTCGCCTACAATTAACTGAATGGAGATTTTCCAGAACATATCCAGCCTGCCTTCGATTCCATGCTGCAACGACTACAGGCTCAGACCACAGCATGTAACGTCTTTACATCATTCAATCCTCAGAGTCATAATAGAAGGAAACATTCCACGAAGGAAAAATATATCTAAAAACAAAGATGATGTGACTTACCAAATGAAAGTGCTGGCAGGTCGACAGACACACAAACGAACACAAACATACACACAAAATTCAAGCTTTCGCAACAAACTGTTGCCTCATCAGGAAAGAGGGAAGGAGAGGGAAAGACGAAAGGATGTGGGTTTTAAGGGAGAGGGTAAGGAGTCATTCCAGTCCCGGGAGCGGAAAGACTTACCTTAGGGGGAAAAAAGGACGGGTACACACTCGCACACACACACATATCCATCCACACATATACAGACACAAGCAGACATAATAAATATGTCTGCTTGTGTCTGTATATGTGTGGATGGATATGTGTGTGTGTGCGAGTGTGTACCCGTCCTTTTTTCCCCCTAAGGTAAGTCTTTCCGCTCCCGGGACTGGAATGACTCCTTACCCTCTCCCTTAAAACCCACATCCTTTCGTCTTTCCCTCTCCTTCCCTCTTTCCTGATGAGGCAACAGTTTGTTGCGAAAGCTTGAATTTTGTGTGTATTTTTGTGTTCGTTTGTGTGTCTGTCGACCTGCCAGCACTTTCATTTGGTAAGTCACATCATCTTTGTTTTTAGATATAATCCTCAGAGTCAAGTATATTTCTGTAATTCTAATCATTTGGATATTGCCATGTTCTTAATAAGTTGCATAAACCTCATACCTACATTTCTTGCTGTGCAGTTTTCACAAAGAAGCCAGGAATTTCTTTAAGTGCTACACTTCCAGACATTTAGAGCCTGTTTAGATGTCATCCAATTAATTTGTGATAGTAAAAATAATAAATTTAAAAATTTAGAATAATGTAAGATATTATAAGAAAATATAACCACTTCTGAAAATGTTACCAATATACCAATAAGAAATATTATAAATCTATAGGAAAGTTCTGCAAAAAGTACATATTCAGGAGTAAAGAAGACTACTCACTGAATAGCAGAGGTGTTGAGTTATCGGAGAGGCAAAGACAAAAGGGAATGAAAACTCTGCTAGCTTTCACAATAAATCTTTTGATGAGGTAAAGTACAAGCAACACACACACACACACACACACACACACACACACACACACACACACACAGACACCACATGCAGTTACATTGTGTCTGCTGAACATACAAAGTCTGTACTGCAGTTCAGCAGGAGGACTGCAGTGGATGGAAGAGAGACAGAAGTGTAGGTTGGAGATGGGGAGCTAGCAGCTCGGAGGAAAGTATCAGGTGTGCAAGATAAGAATGCAGTCTGTTAGCAGAGGTTGAGTCCATGAAGATTATGGGAGTAAAGGATGAGTTACAAGAATAACTCCCATCAATGTACTTCAGAAAAGCTGGTGTTGGATGGAAGGATCCAGACTGTATGAATTGTGAAGCAGCCACTGAACTCAAGCATGCTGTGCTCAGTGGTGTGTTGTAACACTCAGTGGCATGTTGTAACACTGGATGATCAACAATGTTCTTGGCCATAGTTTGAGAGTGGCCATACATATTGGTGGACAGTTGGCTGGTGATCGTGCCCATGTAGTATGTTGAGCAATGATTACAACACAACTGGTGGGAGTGGCATAGGGATGAACCAGGATGTTGTGCAGGTTGGATGAGCAACAGAAAACCACTTTACGAGGGGTTGGAAGGGTATTGGGTAGGATGTCCCCGATTTCCAGATATGAAGATAGATAATCAAAGCCATGGTAAAGGATATGGTTTAGTTGCTCCAATCTGGAGTGATACTGTGATACTGGGTGACGGAGGGGGGAGGGGGGGGGGGGGGGAGTAATTCCTTTTCATTTGATTATTGGATTGCTGCCATCAGAATTTTATGTCTTTCATTTTTCTTTCCTGCATGTGATCATAAATTATACATTATGTGATCAAAAGTATACTGACGCCTGGCTCAAAATGACTTACAAGTTCATGGTGCCCTCCATCGGAAATGCCGGAATTCAATATGATGTTGGCCCACCCTTAGCTTTGATAACAGCTTCCACTCTCCCAGGCATATGTTCTATCAGATGCTGGAAGGCTTCTTGTGGAATGGCAGCCCATTCTTCATGGAGTGCTGCACTGACGAGAGGTATCAATGTCGGTCGGTGAGGCCTGGCATGAAGTCAGCGTTCCAAAACATCCCAAAGGTGTTCTATAGGATTCAGATCAGGACTCTGTGCACACCAGTTCATTACAGGGATTTTATTGTTGGGTAACCATTCCGCCACAGGCAGTGAATTATGAACAGGTGCTCGATAGTGTTAAAAGATGCAATCACCATCCCCAAATTGCTCTTCAACTGTGGGAAGCAAGAAGGTGCTTAAAACATCAATGTAGGCCTGTCCTGTGATAGTGCCATGAAAAACAACAAGGGATGCAAGCCCCCTCCAAGAGAAAACATGACCACACCACAACACCACCGCCTCCGAATTTTACTGTTGGCACTACACACGCTGGCAGATGATGTTCACCAGGCATTCGCCATACCCACACCCTGCCACTGGATTGCCATACTGTGTTCTGTGATTCGTCACTCCACACAATCTTTTTCCACTGTGGAATTGTCCAATGTTTATGATCCTTACACCAAGCAAGGTGTCATTTGGCATTTACTGGGGTGATGCGTGGCTTATGAGCAGACGCTCGACCATGAAATCCAAGTTTTCTCACCTCCTGCCTAACTGTCATAGTACTTGCAGTAGATCCTGATGCAGTTTGGAACTGCCGTGTAATGGTCTGGATCGATGTCTTCCTATTACACATTATGACGCTCTTCAACTGTTGGCAGTCTCTGTCAGTGAAGACAAGGTCAGCCTGTATGCTTTTGTGCTGTACATGTACCTTCATGTTTCCACTTAACTATCACATCAGAAACAGTGGACCTATGGAAGTTTAGGAGTGTGGAAATCTCACTTACAGACATATGACACAAGTGACACCCAATCACCTGACCACATTTGAAGTCTGTGAGTTCAGTGGAGTGCCCCATTCTGCTCTCTCATGATGTCTAATGACTACTGAGGTCGCTGATATGGACCACCTGGCAGTAGGTGACAGCACAATGCACCTAATATGGAAAATGTATGTTTTTGGGGGTGTCCGGATACTTTTGATCACTTAGTGTATGTGAGCGAAAACCTTCATGCCACTTACTGACCTTAGCACAATTTCTTCTGCCCTTTTCACACAGCAAACCAACACTTCATTAACCATAGTTCCCTTTGCATCAACCTAACACTTTCAATTGTTCATTTCCCATGTCACTTCACTTTTTCCTAGAAGCATCCCATCCCAAATGGCCTCCTGCTCCACCTCTCTGCACCAGCTGAGAAAGGTATCTCTAACCCCAGCTAAAACCCAGCCCCACATCCTGTTCCTTAAATGCTACCTTAGCCATGGAATGTAATACTTGACTTTTCCAACAGAACTTTAAGATGTAGTCTGGATGACTTTAGGAGTAATTTTTAAGCGAAGTTCACCTGTAAATACTGGAACAGAGTATTGAAGATGTTGAGGATCAATCCAGACTATAAACAAATACATCAAAACAGAGACAGGCCTGTCACCACAGAATATGACAAAGTGAGTTGACACAGTGACACACTCATACTCTGATGACACAAAGGACATGAACAAATGACAACATTTAGTCGTGTCACGATTTTGAGGGGCTAAAGGGTACATCAATTAAATAATGTATGACACACTAAATGACCCACATAAATTATGAAAAAAGAACCCAGTGGGTTAAAATGGTAAGTATTACCAATGCACGTCAAAAACACTTGTGTGAGAGAAATACAAATGAAAATAGTTATTGATACAAAAGCACAAGAATAATGAACAGGACAAAGAATATGAAAAATACATAGAGAGAGAGGAAAGAAGGTGTTGAAATCAAAACAGAGTAAAATTTGAGGAAAACTGTTAATGAACCTCTTTGTTCCTGGTCAATAGAGTTGTTAAAGATGCTGACAGTACTGTCCGACAAAAATGAGGTGTACAAAGTGTAACGCTCCAATGACCACCTTAAAGTCAATTAAGAAAGAACATGAAGTAGGGAAAGTTATCTTGGCAGTTACGACATCTTTGCCAATGAGCTAACACAAAAGATTTTTGTCAGCAACTACATTGTACACCACTGAGCATATTTGTTAGCGAAAGAGAAAGAAGAAACATCGTATTTCAGCAATGGACAAATATCCATGTGACAAATGCGAAACTAATATCTCAAAAGTTAAGTCCAAAGTAATGTCATCAGAGATAACTTTTATGTGGAAGAGAGTTGTAAGCGCAACGAAGAAATTCAATGCACCTACAATGCTCTTCCACAGAAGAAGTCGCTTGCTAGAACTCATCCAGTGCAGACGTATGAGAGCAGTTCTGATCTGAATTATTGAGATTGCGAATCGTGACGAGATTGTTTTCGAGTTTAGAAGTGTTTGTTGCGTGACAAGATTCACGGCTTAAGAAACTGATTTTATGAACTGAGACAGGAACAGATAGACTCATTTAACCGTGCACTATGGGTTAATTGAAATCTAATAACGGAATTAGTGAACACTGGACTTGACTTTAAATTAGTTGGACCTTAAGGAGAAGTGAACATTCTGTGAAAGAATACATGCAATTAGTCTTGAGTAGGACCCAAGTACACGACATCATGAAGATAAAACAATTACGCTAAAGTGTTGAGTTGTGGTAATTGCCAAGAAACTATAACTCAATTGGACTGATTTAACTAAACTATTCCGTGTGCGTGTGGTGTGGGAGTTATAAGTATTTAGTGCCAAAATAACAATAAAATGTTCGTTATCAGTTAAATACCCAGTGTGGACTACATCATTAAATAGTTTGATAAATGACTAAATCAATGACTACTCATGAAAGACTATTTCATTGAAGTGCAAATATTCACGTCATTAGTTGAGAAGTGAACTTTAAAATATTTTCATATTTCGATGCAATCTTACAAAGACTGAATCAAAGAGTATCTCTGGATCTCGCTGCATACCAGCACAACAATTCCATAGCAACGAGACAACAGCATAAGAAAAAACTGTTAACTAAAATATTTCCTCGCAATATGTGGTGTGTGCTATGCGAACGAGAGAAGAATTAGTAACTACCGCAAATCCGGGCAATTAACAATACAATATTAATAATAAAAAAGCATCAATTATATGAGTTTGCGTAAGTGGAAACGTTGCGGACTAGTAATTGAGATACAACGACTACGCGAGGAACGCCTTTTCGAAAGTTTTTCAGGTTTTTTTCTCCCGTTAATCTACAGGGACTGACATTATATCGCATCGTGTCTCTACTCTGCCATGAGAGCTGTGGCAGTAGCAACTCTAGGTGTCGACTACATCAGAACGCGGTTGTAGTCGACTACATCAGCACGCGGTTGGAGTCCGGGGCCACGCGCCACAAAAGTATGTGAACTCATGAGGGACTGGATACTATGCGAGTAGATAGATCCTGAAGTGATTTATCTGTAATGTAGATTCATTCACAAGAGAAATGGTCCATACCACTTTTACGAAACAGTTGAGGATGGGTCCTTTCACGTACAAATAAAATTAAGTTGTGCAGTAGTTACCCAAAAATGGGGTGACTCAATTATAATGCAATAGAAAAGAATTTAAGTAAGAATTAGTGGGACAAGTGATCAGACTAAAGAAGGGGATATCATACATAAATGCAAAAGATAGTTAAGGAGATTTATATATCCCCAGATGTAACTTGAAATTTCGAGATGGAATACCCGTGAGCATAACAGTCACTCAATGTGAACTGGTAGTATCAATAAATCAAGTGAATCTATACATTATAGTATTTAAGGAACACTTATGAATGGTATCACAAAATAATAAAACAGTTATGTATAATGGGTACTAAGTGACAACGTTGGAAATGGGTTATAACAAAATACACTAAAATATGTAATAATGCAATAAGGAATAAAATGAACGTCAAAAGGAAATTTAATAACAAGGCAATTATGTGCTACGAAATATGTCTAAATTCTATATTATAAAAGACAATAATAAAAAACATATTTAGTTTGAGTGTGGGTCAAATACTATTCCACTATATGAAGAACTGTTGCATCAGCTAAAGATGTCTGCAATGTTTAAGTAAAGCAGGGAGGTCAAATGTCGACAGACCTGCAGTCTGTACTGTATCTGTTTCTACAGAGAGGGCGTATGAGAAAAGATGTAACTGCAGTGCACAGAAGCCAGGGGAATGCTGACTACTTGCTGGGTGTAAGCAGTCCATGGACCCAGAAGACACGGACAGGATCTACATCTACATCTACATCTACATTTATACTCCGCAAGCCACCCAAGGGTGTGTGGCGGAGGGCACTTTACGTGCCACTGTCATTACCTCCCTTTCCTGTTCCAGTCGCGTATGGTTCGCGGGAAGAACGACTGTCTGAAAGCCTCTGTGCGCGCTCTAATCTCTCTAATTTTACATTCGTGATCTCCTTGGGAGGTATAAGTAGGGGGAAGCAATATATTCGATACCTCATCCAGAAACGCATCCTCTCGAAACCTGGCGAGCAAGCTACACCGCGATGCAGAGCGCCTCTCTTGCAGAGTCTGCCACTTGAGTTTGTTAAACATCTCCGTAACGCTATCACGGTTACCAAATAACCCTGTGACGAAACGCGCCGCTCTTCTTTGGATCTTCTCTATCTCCTCCGTCAACCCGATCTGGTACGGATCCCACACTGATGAGCAATACTCAAGTATAGGTCGAACGAGTGTTTTGTAAGCCACCTCCTTTGCTGATGGACTACATTTTCTAAGGACTCTCCCAATGAATCTCAACCTGGTACCCGCCTTACCAACAATTAATTTTACATGATCATTCCACTTCATATCGTTCCGCACGCATACTCCCAGATATTTTACAGAAGTAACTGCTACCAGTGTTTGTTCCGCTATCATATAATCATACAATAAAGGATCCTTCTTTCTATGTATTCTCAATACATTACATTTGTCTATGTTAAGGGTCAGTTGCCACTCCCTGCACCAAGTGCCTATCCGCTGCACATCTTCCTGCATTTCGCTACAATTTTCTAATGCTGCAACTTCTCTGTATACTACAGTATCATCCGCGAAAAGCCGCATGGAACTTCCGACACTATCTACTAGGTCATTTATATATATTGTGAAAAGCAATGGTCCCATAACACTCCCCTGTGGCACGCCAGAGGTTACTTTAACGTCTGTAGACATCTCTCCGTTGAGAACAACATGCCTTGTTCTGTTTGCTAAAAACTCTTCAATCCAGCCACACAGCTGGTCTGATATTCCGTAGGCTCTTACTTTGTTTATCAGGCGACAGTGCGGAACTGTATCGAACGCCTTCCGGAAGTCAAGAAAAATAGCATCTACCTAGGAGCCTGTATCTAATATTTTCTGGGTCTCATGAACAAATAGAGCGAGTTGGGTCTCACACGATCGCTGTTTCCGGAATCCATGTTGATTCCTACATAGTAGATTCTGAGTTTCCAAAAACGACATGATACTCGAGCAAAAAACATGTTCTAAAATTCTACAACAGATCGACGTCAGAGATATAGGTCTATAGTTTTGCGCATCTGCTCGACGACCCTTCTTGAAGACTGGGACTACCTGTGCTCTTTTCCAATCATTTGGAACCTTCCATTCGTCTAGAGACTTGCGGTACACGGCTGTTAGAAGGAGGGCAAGTTCTTTCGCGTACTCTATGTAGAATCGAATTGGTATCCCGTCAGGTCCAGTGGACTTTCCTCTGTTGAGTGATTCCAGTTGCTTTTCTATTCCTTGGACACTTATTTCAATGTCAGCCATTTTTTCGTTTGTGCGAGGATTTAGAGAAGGAACTGCAGTGCGGTCTTCCTCTGTGAAACAGCTTTGGAAAAAGGTGTTTAGTATTTCAGCTTTTTGCTTGTCATCCTCTGTTTCAATGCCATCATCATCCCGGAGTGTCTGGACATGCTGTTTCGAGCCACTTACTGATTTAATGTAAGACCAGAACTTCCTATTTTCTGTCAAGTCGGTACCTAGTATTTCACTTTCGAATTCACTAAACGCTTCACGCATAGCCCTCCTTACGCTAACTTTGACATCGTTTAGCTTCTGTTTGTCTGAGAGGTTTTGGCTGCGTTTAATTTTGGAGTGAAGCTCTCTTTGCTTTCGCAGTAATTTCCTAACTTTGTTGTTGTACCACGGTGGGTTTTTCCCGTCCCTCACAGTTTTACTCAGCACGTACCTGTCTAAAACGCATTTTACGATTGCCTTGAACTTTTTCCATAAACACTCAACATTGTCAGTGTCGGAACAGAAATTTTTGTTTTGATCTGTTAGGTAGCCTGAAATCTGCCTTCTATTACTCTTGTTAAACAGATAAACCTTCCTCCCTTTTTTTATATTCCTATTAACTTCCATATTCAGGGATGCTGCAACGGCCTTATGATCACTGATTCCCTGTTCTGCGCTTACAGAGTCGAAAAGTTCGAGTCTGTTTGTTATCAGTAGGTCCAAGATGTTATCTCCACGAGTCGGTTCTCTGTTTAATTGCTCGAGGTAATTTTCGGATAGTGCACTCAGTATAATGTCACTCGATGCTCTGTCCCTACCACCCGTCCTAAACATCTGAGTGTCCCAGTCTATATCTGGTAAATTGAAATCTCCACCTAAGACTATAACATGCTGAGAAAATTTATGTGAAATGTATTCCAAATTTTCTCTCAGCTGTTCTGCCACTAATGCTGCTGAGTCGGGGGGTCGGTAAAAGGAGCCAATTATTAACCTAGCTCGGTTGTTGAGTGTAACCTCCACCCATAATAATTCACAGGAACTATCCACTTCTACTTCACTACAGGATAAACTACTACTAACAGCAACGAACACTCCACCACCGGTTGCATGCAATCTATCCTTTCTAAACACCGTCTGTACGTTTGTAAAAATTTCGGCAGAATTTATCTCTGATTTCAGCCAGCTTTCTGTACCTATAACGATTTCAGCTTCGGTGCTTTCTATCAGCGCTTGAAGTTCCGGTACTTTACCAATGCAGCTTCGACAGTTTACAACTACAATACCGATTGCTGCTTGGTCCCCGCATGTCCTGACTTTGCCCCGCACCCATTGAGGCTGTTGCCCTTTCTGTACTTGCCCGAGGCCATCTAACCTAAAAAACCGCCCAGCCCACGCCACACAACCCCTGCTACCCGTGTAGCCGCTTGTTGCGTGTAGTGGACTCCTGACCTATCCAGCGGAACCCGAAACCCCACCACCCTACGGCGCAAGTCGAGGAATCTGTAGCCCACACGGTCGCAGAAACGTCTCAGCCTCTGATTCAGACCCTCCACTCGGCTCTGTACCAAAGGTCCGCAGTCAGTCCTGTCGACGATGCTGCAGATGGTGAGCTCTGCTTTCATCCCGCTAGCGAGACTGGCAGTCTTCACCAAATCAGATAGCCGCTGGAAGCCAGAGAGGATTTCCTCCGATCCATAGCGACACACATCATTGGTGCTGACATGAGCGACCACCTGCAGATGGGTGCACCCTGTACCCTTCATGGCATCCGGAAGGACCCTTTCCACATTTGGAATGACTCCCCCCCCGGTATGCACACGGAGTGCACTTTGGTTTCCTTCCCCTCCCTTGCTGCCATATCCCTAAGGGGCTCCATTACGCGCCTGACGTTGGAGCTCCCAACTACCAGTAAGCCCACCCTCTGCGACCGCCCGGATCTTGCAGACTGAGGGGCAACCTCTCGAACAGGACAAGCAGCCATGTCAGGCCGAAGATCAGTATCAGCCTGAGACAGAGCCTGAAACCGGTTCGTCAGACAAACTGGAGAGGCCTTCCGCTCAGCCCTCCGGAATGTCTTTCGCCCCCTGCCACACCTTGAGACGACCTCCCACTCTACCACAGGTGAGGGATCAGCCTCAACGCGGGCAGTATCCCGGGCAACCACAGTCGTAGTCCGATCGGGGGATGCGTGGGACGAGCTGGCTGTCCCCGACAAACCTCCATCCGGACCCCCACAGTGATGACCATTGGCAACAGCCTCAAGCTGTGTGACCGAAGCCAACACTGCCTGAAGCTGGGAGCGAAGGGATGCCAACTCAGCCTGCATCCGAACACAGCAGTTGCAGTCCCTATCCATGCTAAAAACTGTTGTGCAAAGAACGTCTGAACTAATCTACAGAGAGCGCAAACAAATCGACACAAAATTTAAACGGTTATTAAAATACAAGATTGCCTAGTAAATGCAGTAATGCTGCTACTTGTGCACTGCTGACACACTGCTCGGCGGCGAAAGGAGACTACGCGATTTTACACTATTCAGGTACTAAAACGCGATGCTGCAACTCTCAAATACTATAATACGCCCGAAATTTATGAATTAAACAATGCAAGTACCAAAAACATGCAAAGAAATTAAGAATTAAACTATGTAACAAATGAGTGAGCTAGGAGTATACGACTTGCTGCTGCAGCTGCTTATCCAACGGCGGCAGAGAGCACACTGACTGTGACCAACCGACATTGGCCGTTCAAAACAAAAACAGAAGACAGACGACTACGCGAATTTACACTATTCAGGTACTAAAACGTGATGCTGCAACTCTCAAATACTATAATACGCCCGAAATTTATGATTTAAACAATGCAAGTACCAAAATCACGCAAAGAAATTAAGAATTAAACTATGTAACAAATGAATGAGCTAGGAGTATACGACTTGCTGCTGCAGCTGCTTATCCAACGGCGGCAGGGAGCACACTGACTGTGACCAACCGACACTGGCCGTTCAAAACAAAAACAGAAGACAGACGACTACGCGAATTTACACTATTCAGGTACTAAAACGCGATGCTGCAACTCTCAAATACTATAATACGCCCGAAATTTATGATTTAAACAATGCAAGTACCAAAAACACGCAAAGAAATTAAGAATTAAACTATGTAACAAATGAATGAGCTAGAAGTATACGACTTGCTGCTGCAGCTGCTTATCCAACGGTGGCAGGGCAGGGGATAAATGGTATTATGAAATTTCTTAGGAGAAATACAAATAATGGAAATACAAATAATGTTTTCTTTTATTGCAATGTAAGAAAGCTTTTGTATTACTGTTAGATCGGTGGCACTTTTGTCTGAGTTCTCATGGAGAAGGAATATATTTGTGTCATGCTAATGGACTGAACTGTAATTGCAGTTATGCAATAAACATCTGGAAATGGATGGTTTAGAGTGAAAATAAGAGTTTAGTAAGTGTCTGATAATTTGGTATAAGTCATTAGTTGGAAAGCTTTAACAATCTCCTGCAGCAGAGAAGACGCTTCGGAGAAGAAGTGCACACAGGTTTGGCACAGCATAGCTGGACCCTAAAATTCTACATGGTGACCAGAATTACATACAAGGTGACTCACAGTACAGGCTGCAGGGGAAATAGCACTGGGCCATACGAAACTAAACTGAACCAACTGACTCGACCAAAATCCATCTGAATATTTATTTTTTTGCCATGAAGGTCCACCCCCCCCCCCCCCCCAAAAAAAAATAAAAAATAAAAAAATAAAGAATTGCACAGCACCAGTACCACACTGGCCAGGAGAAACTGAACCATATCTTTCACCAGGGCTATCTTATCTATCATTATGCCCAGAAATGAGGGACATTCTGCTCAAGATCCTCTCAAGATCCTAAAGTGGTATTCTGTCAGTCACCCAAGCTACATAAATCCCAGTCTATCCCTAGGCCACTCCCAACGCCTTGCCATAAGGGTCCTGACCAGAGTGCAAGATCTCCCAGATCCACCCACCCAGCACATCCTACTTCAGTCCTGTTGCAGACTTATCCTACCCCATCAGCGGCAGGGCCACCTGTGAAAGCACCATGTCATACACTGACTGTGCTGGAATCAGTGCACGGCATTCTATGCAGGTGTGACGACCAACCAGCTCTTGAAACAATGAATGGTCACTGTCAAATGTGGCAAAGAAGAAAGTTGACCATCTACAGGCACAACATGCTGCTGAGCACAATGAGCTGAAGTCCAGTTACTGCTTTACAACTCATGCCATCTGGATCCTTCCCTCCAAAACTAGCTTTCTTAAGTACATAGGTGGGAGTTATCCTTGCAACATATCCTTCACTCTTGCAATCCTCCTGGCTTCAACCTCTGCTAACCTACTGTCCCCAAACCCTCTAGTCAACACTTTCCCTCCCTCTGTCCTGTTACCTCCTCCCAATCTGTGCCTCCATATCATCTTCATCGTGTGCCACACCTAATCGGCCCCTGTAGCAGCGTGTCACACACCCAGCCCACATACAGTGGCTACGAGCCATGATGGTGCAGTTGAGTGGTAGAGGTGTGGATCCACAGAAACGCGTCAGTAAAGGTAACAAGTTCTTTATTGTAGCATCTGCATTGTGTGATACACTGGATCAGTTGCCGACTGGCTGCTGAGTTTTGTCGGGCTGGCCATTTGCATGCCCAGTAATGCCATTTAAGAATCTTTGCCGGTCACCAACAGACTCATTACATATGCTGGCAGTGAAGCTTCTAAACTTCTGAGTCAGCAGTGCATATACTCAACGGTACTGTATCTGCTGTGGCCAAGGGTGACACTTTGGATTTGTCACGGTAAAAGGTGCCCACTGTGATGAGGTGTCGATCTTATATTGGTGGCAGATGGTCGGTGTGCTAGGGGAGCATCCTGCTGTCCCCTGGGCAGAAGTCAGGCGTACTGCTGAAGTAGACCTGGGACGATCTGCTACACCACAGCACTTAAGTCCGGAGGGGACATGGCACGTAGAACTGTTGCTCCACCATTGTCTCGAACCTGTGACTCCTACTCTTGGGCCCAAGTGGCTTACATCATCTGGAACAGCCCCATTGTCCCAGTAGAGCTGCAAAACTAAGACTAATTTTGTTGCAAAATACCCCACATGTACAGCTGGCAGTGACACACTTGTTGAACGTATGTGCCACTCCCGTATCCTAAAACATCATTGCCACTGCAGAAATCTTTCTTGCCCCATGCTGCACAAGTTCGTGCAGTATCACGGAGTCTGCTGTTACAGCAAGCTAATCTGCCGTGGCTTGCAACATTGTGCCAGCCTTGTCAAATTATTACAGTGACAAAACCCTGCACTCACCTACTGTCAGTGTGGCTGCAATACACCACTCGGGCTCACATTGTTATACCCGTATATGGCCGATGCACTACATTACCCCCTCTGCAAGCGATTTAGTGTTTTATGTAGCTGCTAGCTTCCTGCTTGTGGTTGAAGCAGAGTCAGAACACTCAATGAGATCTGTCACCTGATGTAACCTCTGACATATTTACCTTTTTCTTTTAATCCAGTCACTGTAGTTAATTCTCTTGAAGCAGAGGTCCTGCTAATTGGGGCCTCTGAAATCCCACGTGTAGCCAAGGAAAGGCTTGACTTCTTCACATTCTCCATCTGTTACTGGAGCAAAAGAAGATAACTTCTACTTGTATCACAAGAAACCACATCCACTACTTTCCGCGAATGGGTGCGATCAGCACACACTCCACTGCAGAGTGAAAATTTCATTCTGGAAGCATCCCCAGGCTGTGGCAAAGCCACGTCTCCACATTATCCTTTCTTCCAGAAGTACCAGTTCTGCAAGTTTCATGGGAGAGCTTCTGTGAAGTTTGCAAGGTAGGAGATGAGATACTTGCTTAAGTAAAGTTGTGATGACGAGTCATCGTGCTTGGGTAGCTCACACGGTAGAGCACTCACCTGCGAAAAGCACAGGTCCCGACTTCGAGTCTCGGTCTGGCACACAGTTTTAATGTGCCAGGAAGTTTCATACCAGTGCACACTCTGCTGCAGAGTGATAATTTCTTTCTGGAATACCCATGCTGATAGTGATGTCATCTGAAGAGCAAGGTGTCAAAGCAAGGTTGGCACCCCGCAATGAAATCACAGAAAAATATAGTCACTGCAGGTCATTATGACGAATAAGAAATGTTGGCATAGCCATGCCTACTACAGCCCCACTACACCACAGCAATCAATGGTCTACTTACAGTTGAGCAGAGGAAAGCTTGTGTCAGTTTACAGACAAAGATCAAGACCACAGCATCATCTTAGATAGGCCACCAGTGTATTAGATGACTTACACAGAAATGTATGTGAATATCATGTCAGTTTTGCTTCAGGTGAAGAGTCTTGTGAATTTGTCTGTGTCAACTGATACTTCAATATTCAGAGACAGTTGTAAATGCTCAGAACATTTGTGTCATGATGGATTACACAAAATTAAGTATGTATCCATATCCGCATTGTAATAAAGTGAATTAATATTTTACACATTGTAGTTCCACTCAATCTCCTTCTGGGGAAAACCAAAGAACACACCGTTGTGCCCGTGGATTTATTTTCGTATGGCACAACATTGCTTCTGGCTCTGGCATACCTTGTGTCTCTGACTCTTATCGCTGCAACACTCTTTCTTTCCAATACATTCACAATTAGAATGTACAGACACCAAACACTGCTCTCTATAGTTATCCCTAAACCCAGATAAGTGAAACAGCTTGTCTGGCCTAAACAAGGTAAGCTTTAAGTTACAATGTCAGTCAAACCTCAATTCCATGCCGTCATCCCTGCCAAAAAAATAATCATATGGTTCATCACTTACTGCACAGTGTTGACACCATAGGTCATGGCCCAGAAGCCGTGCCGAGTTAAGATGATCCCGCTAATTCTGACACCAAACTAGAGTACGGGGAGGGGCAGCTATGAGCCAGGATGGTGCAAGTAGGTAGTGGAGGTGAGATGGGAGCCCAGGAAGCTCCAGACAAAAGCAGCTAAAAAGTTGACACATTTTTTGTCGAAGTTTGTGAGCGGTGTAGTGCACTAGATCAGTGGCCGGCTGGCTACTGAGTTCTGCCGGGCTAGCTGCTTGCACTCCCCACGATGCTGACATAGTCTCCGCCGTGCACCGGTGGTCTTCTTATGCGAGCCGGCAGTGAGGCTTCTGCACGAGTGGCACGTATACTCAACGATGCCAACGATGCCATATTGCTGTGGCTCCAGGCAGCACCTCTGTTTGTACTGTACTTTCTCAAATGACTTATTCCAAAATCTAAAAAAGTTTTCATTCTCTTTTGTGTGTGCCAGTGGATGACTCAGTGCCTCTGCTATTCAGTCAGTAGCCTCCTTTACTGCTTAACATTACAGTCCAGAACTCTCCTGATGGCTGGGTTGGGAGGAATTCAAATAGAGATACTCTACCTGTTGTATATCAGTTCATATAGGTGTTTTGAGGAAATCTGCATACTGGCACATGGAAGATTTATCTCAAGTTGCACCCGGCAGTTTCGTGAAGCATGTTCAATGAACTCAGCCATTTCATGTTTGTCACCTGGAATAACTAATTCTTCACCATCTCCTAGAAATTAAGATAAAAAACAGGATAAATATTAATACACATCAGTTATTTACAGTTCCCACAAAGCACTTTTGTATTAATACCTTCTGTATGGTTAACAGATCTTCCATGTGGTGTGTCACTTTCGTGAATTACTTTTTTGGAACTAAAAGGTGATGGCTCTTTTGATGTTGCTTTTTCTAAAGGTTCAAATGTAGAATGAGGCATTGAATCCTCTAGCACTTCATTCTCTCCAATGTCATCCAGATCTCCAGGACTATTCACAGGATATACCACAATCACAATCCTGCAGGTGTGAAAGAAAGAAACAAAGAAAATCACTGATGCTGGGAAAAATAACAATCCCTTGATACCACAATACAAGAGTGAGAAAGTGAATTATTACAAAATCTACCTCAACTACCTTGGCCAACCAAATCCCTTTCCTCCATCTGGCAAAGAATTCCCATTTCTATCATCACAAGAGGCACGGAGAAAAGGAAGAGAAACATCAGTGTCTGCCTCCTGCCAAATATCAAAATTAGTACATTAAGACTCAGATTTGAATAAAAAGTACAACAACAGTTTACCTTTTCAATAAATCCATACCTGGAAAAGACCTTTCACATCTCTGCACTGGAATTCATATCTTATAGTTGGATCACGACTAGTGATCATTGTGTGGAAAGATACATCCTCCAACTCAAATATGAGAATATCCTTTCTCACAGAGCGTTTCCACCATGGTGGACGATCCATGTCATGTATAGGCCGAAGGTCAGGAGTGGGAAATCTTTATAAACAGAAATAATCAATGTTTGAAAATATAATTGGATAGATACAAGATCTACTCACCAAGCAGTAGCAGGAGAAGACACATACAAAACATATGGAAATGTGCAAGTTTTCGGAGCCAGTGGCTTCGTCTTCTGGCAGATGGATTGGTGGGAAAGGAAGAGCGATGAAGGAAATGGACTGGTCAGGTTTAGGAAATAGGGAAAGTCACAGAAAAGCTGCCCAGAACACTGGGTCATGGGAGACTTATAGGAGGGGATGAGAAGGAAAGACTGATTGTTGGTGCCTGGATTGGATGTAATTTGAAAACCTGAGAACTTAAAGGTGGAAGATAGAGTAATAAGCAAGACAGAGATTAGTGAAAGAACTTTGTGCAAGAGTCAATAACAGCAGAAAGGTAAGTGCATTATAGGTGGTAGACAGGTGAGGGGATGGGGGAGCTGGGGGTGGGGGAAAGGGGTGGGGAAAGAGAGGAGGTGAGGTGAGGTGGGGGGGGGGGGGGGGAGACGGACAGGGGAGGGCAAAAGAATTGACAGGTCGGAAAATGAAAAATACACAAAAATAAAAGGGAGTACAGCAAAAGAATAGTTATTAAAAAGGAATTCTGAGACAACAGAAATTAGTGTGCCATTTGGATTATCCCTCCTGACACCAGTTTTCCAGAACTCTGCTGGTGAGAACTGGCTTTCCAGCATGTGCTTCGTTCTCGCTGCCAACCTGGCCTAAATTTATGGTAATTTCTGTGGTCTCAGCATTTCTTTCCAGCAACTATTTTTTTCTTGCTTTTGTTTTTCTACTTCTTTTATTTTCCAACCTGTCTACTGCGCCCACCCCACTTGTCTACAATGTATAATGCAATTAGTTTTCTGCTCTTATTGATGTCTGCATGATGTTCTGTCAGTAATCTCTATGTCGGTTATTACTCCTTTTTCCAACTTTAAGTTCTCTGGTTTTTAAATTTTGTCCAATGCAGGCACGAATGATCACTCTTTCCTTCACACCCTGTTCATTGTGTCTCCCCTGACATGGGGTTCTGGGTGGTTTTTCCATAACTCTCTCCATTTCTTAAACACACCAGTCCTTTTCCTTCATTTGTCTTCTTTTCCTTTCAACCCTTCTTTATAAACATAAACACTGAAATGTCTGTCTTTACTAGTGTCATAAAAATAACAGGACATTTATTTCACCTCACAAAATGAAGACAATTTTTAAAGTACATATGTATGAAAACTGCTATTGATATTCCTACATCTTTCAAGAATATAAAAGTAATAGGAAGTTAACACAAATGTACATTACCTTAAATTCATTTTTAAAAGTGATGATGACACCTTTATTTCTGTTTTGCTATCTGCTAGTGAAGAACTTTCAACAGCCTGATAAAAACATGTCTGTTGAGTCTGGAAAAAAAAAAAGATTGTTTAAACTCGACAGATTTAATTTTTTTACAACTAAACTTAGTTACTCTTAATCTCAAAAGCAGCCAAAAGAAACATATTCATATTGAAACAGGCAGCCTGTTTCTACTATGGGCAACAGAAAAATTTAACAATGTTGTTACGTGACTCACAGTATCAAAAAATGTGCTGTATGAGAATATATTTTGAAAAAATGTTAAATTACTTATTGAAACAATTCAAAATTAGGCACTTTCTGGTCTGGTAGTTCGTTAGATTCTTTAGTCCTTTCTTTTGTGTTCGTTATAGGAACATACTACAGCTACAAAAAGAAACTTCAGGATTGTAGCATAGTGGTCATATACAATTAAATTGGTCCACACAAGAAAGTACACTGTTTCTTGGACATAGTGTGCTGTTGTATTATCAGCATGGAAGAATCTGGCATTGGAACAAGGCTATAGGTGGATTTACTTAATGGAGTAGCACATTGTTTAAAACTCACAAGTCATTTAATTCTGAGGACTATACATCCTAGGCCTCAACTTCTACCAATTCTCTTGATTAGTCTTATGTATAAGTAAAATTTTTTTGTGATTCTGCCAGGTATTCAAAATAACACAAGGTTCTTTCACTACTTATTATTTAATCAGAGTGAGAGAGGTTTCACCTAGTAAAATTTTTGGCTCTAACTTTCTTACTTATTCAATACTGCATCATCAAAAGATAACAACTTCTTCATACCTTATGATGATAAGAGGATTGTCTTGGCAATTTATGTATATAATAAGGATCCTTATGCAGATACGTACCTTGATCTTGGTGCCAGTTTCATTATTTTGTCTGAAGGCATGAATATTTCTCCAATAGAGGAATGATTTTGCAAGATAACTTTCATATGACAAACTTTGCATGACACTGCACAAATAATTGCTCAGTATGAACACATTATATAAATATGATACAAAAAAAACTGAGTAAGGAGGAGGGGGACACCACACACCATTATTCTGCATGTCAGGGAGAACAGTAAGTAGCAATGAAGAGAAAATTATATATCTGTTCCAAGGCTTGTGTAGGGCAAGAGATAAATTGGAAACACAGATGATTATTAATGAAGTAATGTAGAATGAAGTGTATACATTCATTTAATGTATGGTGAAAGGAAAAGAAGCTGGAAATGACTGTGTTTGAATATAAAGAAACAAGCTGGCTTTAGTTGTGGATAAAGCAAAATGAACCATCTGCAAGGCACGAACAAAATTACACAACTGATCAGTAAGTATGAATTACCACCTTGTTTGGTATTCATATATTATTAGAAAACTTTTGACACTGAAACTTCCTCACAGGTTAAAACTGTGAGCTGGCGCGAGACTTGAACTTGGGACCTTTGACTTTCATGGGCAAGTTCTCTACTGGCTGAGCTATCCAAGCACAATTCATGACCCATTCTCATAGCTTTAGTTTCCCCCCGTACCTCATCTCCTACTTTCGAAACTTCACAGAAGCTCTGCTGTGAACCTTACAAGACTAGCACTCCTGGAAGAAAGAACATAGTGGAGATGTGGCTTAGCCACCTCATGGGGAATGTTTCCAGAATGATAGCTCATTCGATAGAGCACTTGCCCGCGAAAAGCAAAGGTCGCCAGTTCAAGTCACGCTCCTGCACACAGTTTTAATCTGCCAGGAAGATTTGTATCAGCACACACTCAACTTCAGAGTGAAAATATTATTCTGGGAACATCCCCCAGGCTTTGGCTAAGCCATGTCTCTGCTATATCCTTTCCTCCAGGAGTGCTAGTCTTGCAAGGTTTGCAGGAGAGCTTCTGTGAGGTTTGTAACATAGGAGATGGGGTACTGGTATGATGAAAGCTGTGGGGATGGGTTGTGAGTTATGCTTGGATAGCTCAGTCAGTAGCGCACTTGCCTGCAAAAGGCAAAGGTCCTGAGTTCAAGTCTTGCTCCGACACACAGTTTTGATCTGCTAGGAAGTTTCATATCAGCACACACTATGCCGGAGAGTGAAAATTTCCTTCTGGACTTTTGACACTCTTTCAACATTATCCCCACTAACAGCTCAAGAGAAACACAGCAGTGATTCTACATAAGTCAGCATACTCAGGAATGTATGTTTCAATGCTACAGTTTTCATTATATTTCATCACAGCTGTGAGAAATTTAGAACTGAAAGAGGAGGCAGATAAGATAATTCAATATCATCAGAATGGTTACCATCCCTCTTAGAGGTAAGTTTTAGTCCCCTGAATTGTGAAAACAAAGGAGAAAATGTTTGAAACATATCTGAACCATCTCTGCTGATTACGCACAACTGTTTGCCTTTAGCACAGTTAAACTACAACAATTAATGGAAAATTTTTACAGTGGAAGCTAAGGTAGGCTTTGAAATTTATGACAATAAGGCTACAATATTTAAAATTAACACATTGCAAAACACTTCAAATCAATAATGATGCCAAGGAACAAGCTGAGTTCTTGCTTTTATGGCAGTTGAAGATGACTGGATGAACTATAAAAGCTCAAAATGAACGTTTACAATCAATGTGTATTGCCAGTTTTCACTAATGGGAGTGAGAAATGGCATTTTAACATGGAAACGTTCATTGGTGAGTGTATTGGGTATTACAAGGAAAGAAAGGAGAAAAAGTGGATTGATCAGAGAACAGGCTGGAGCTGAAGACATAACTATGACTGCAATGAAAATTAAATGGGGAGATTTGTAACACGTAGCTAGGCAAATAGATAATACACAGACCAAGGAAGCTATTTTCTGTATTACAAGAGATATGATAAGACCGAGACAACGAATTAATGGGAGAGAGTGGAGGACATTACAAAACATGCAGGGGCAGCTCGAACACATGTAGCTGAAACCTGTAATGCACGCAAAGTCTAGGGGAGGTCTGTACCCAACAGTGCACATCAAATGGGTGGTGAGGATAGTCATTTTCTCTGTTGTGAGCAACATTATTTTGTATGTTACGTATACTGGTATTTAATGGGAACACATAAAAAAGTTGTTCCAGGGGCACTTGAATTATAACAACAACTAATTTAATTGACATTATATACTATTTACTTTTATCTCGACTGTGCGGATATATTTGTTCTACCTCAGAACCTAGTTTCCACTTCCACCAAATATTTGATCATCTATATTTTAAACCAGCAGCAGCATAAAAAACTACCATTTCACCATGAAATTACAAAGGCACAGGTCTGGTCGAAACAAATGAAAGTATGCTGAATCATGAAAGAGACCATTTAGGAACAAAGGAGTTGCTTATAGCTTTGTGTTTACACAAAATAATTGAAAAAGAAAACTGAAATCCAACAAAAATAGAGAATATCTGCATTTCTCAGATGGCCCTGCCATTGATGGATAGGGTATGCCAGTGAAATACAGAGGTCTTAAGTCTAGGTCCTCCACAAGATTATGCTCAATGTGCAAGCAGTTGAGATCAGCAGTGGCATAGGGATGGGCAAAGTTATTTGAAAATTTGATGGACAACAAAGTACTACTTAAGAAGGGATGAGAAGAAAGGTTGGGAGCATATTCCTTATTTTAGGCTATGTCAACAGGAAGTTGAAAACCACAAAAGGAAACAAACTTCAGTGACTCCAGTCACATGTGATGTTGTGTGACAGAGGGGCACTGTTCTTAGGCTTCTCAGCAAGTATGTGACATGTGGTACCTTTGAGCGTAAGGCATTGGAGATTTCTGTGTCATAACAACCAACACTGATGGTATTTCAACTAGAGCCATAGAGAAGGTACATTTCTCTTCCATCAACTTTATTTATTTAACAGAGCCCAAATAACCCTAAAATACAATATAATAAAAAACTGTACAATCTATTATTAATTAATCCAATGTCCAGTAACCAGAATGGTACAGTTATTCGCTGCAAACAAGTCTTCCATGTCACAGGGTTCACCCAGGTCACTGCACACCAACCAGTATTCAGAGTCCTGCATTGCCCCACATTCACAATACTTATCATCACTGATGCCCCAATTCTTCAAATTAATCTTGCACATTGTCACCGCTATTCTCAACCTGTTGAGGGTTTCCCATGTCCAGTACTGGATATGGCAGCCTGATGGTAGCTTCTTAGCTTCTCTTTTGCTGTCCATAATCCTCCAGGAGACCTTGTTCTCCACAGTTCGGTTTGGCAGGCTTCTGCTGATCTTTGAATTGGAGCAATTCTAAGTAGCAAGCTTCTTCTGGTCTTCTGTCATGATGGATAGGTGAGAGTTTCAAACAGTGGATGTCTTGGCGTTTTCTGGCTGCTTCTTTTCATTCTCTGCTGCTAATGTCTTCTTACATCTGGAGATTCTATGCCCACAAGTGGAAATATCTTCTTGACTGGAACTGGTATTAGGAACCATGTGACTATGCAGCCTATTCTCATGAATTGTCACATCAACTTGGTTACCACTTGCAGAGTTCCTCCAGACTGACGTGGCATACTCCACAGCAGAGGAACACAGAGCACATGTGGATGTGCATAGGTTGCTGGGCTGCACTCCCCGTGTGGTGTTTGTCAGCTTACGGATAAGGTTGTTTCTAGTGCACACCTTCTGTCTGGTTCCCATACGTTGTTGTTCATAGGTTAACAAATGATCCAACTTCAACCCTAGGTGGGCACAGTGATTTAGATTGTGTCCTTTCCTGGTGATGGTCAATTTTCTTCTTGCCTCCTTATGTGGGTGGAATGCACACACCTGACTTATATCTTGTTTGGGTGTCCAGTGGTTGTCATCATAGTAGATGGAAAGTTTTCGGAGAGTAGATGTTAGCTAGGATTCTACTTCTTCAAATGTTGCTCCCTGAGCAGCAACAGCTGTGTCATCTGCATTGGTGAAGAACTGGCTTCCAATGTTGAGTGGCTAACCATATGTATACGTTATATAATATTGGAGTCAGCATACTTGACTGAGGAATGCCATTTCCCTGCATTTCCAGCATTTAGAGTGACAAAAAAATCATCTATTCTGTAGCAGACACTGAATAAACTGTGTCAGTCCATGGTCCATAGTTGTTGTGTAAAACTTCTTTGTTAGTTTCTTACGATTCATGGTCATAAGCAGCTGTAAGACCGGTAAAGGCAACTCCTATAAATAATCTGCTTTCTTTCATACCATGAAAGACACTTCAATGCTACCATTAACTGTTTAACTATTAGAATAAAATTATGAGATACAATTGCTGGCCAATACTTACCTTTAGGATGTGAAATTTCAGCACTGCTGTTCTATGCACATATAAAAATATGTGATATTGTCTAGCTTTTGGAACAAATACTTCCTTTCTCAAGGTTGAGAGGGGATAGGTTGGAGAAAGTTACAGAGGAAGGGCAGGTCACTCAGACACCAGGACTAGAGCACACAAAGCTGGGAAAATTGCATATTTGCTATAGGGGCAACAAGTAATGCCCGTCAGGGTGTTCAAATTGTTCAAATGGTTCTGAGCACTATGGGACTTAACAGCTATGGTCATCAGTCCCCCAGAACTTAGAACTACTTAAACCTAACTAACCTAAGGACAGCACACAACATCCAGTCATCACGAGGCAGAGAAAATCTCTGACCCCGCCGGTAATCGAACCCGGGAACCCGGGCGTGGGAAGCGAGAACGCGGCCGCACGACCACGAGCTGCGGACTGTCAGGGTGTCAAATACAAAAAACAGACGAGAGAATGCAGAAGAAATTAGAGCCTGATGTGTATAAAAATAATTTATACAATACCAGTAATAGTCACTAATATAATAAGTCCATTAGTACTCATCATAAAGATGACATATTAATTTGCACACAAGCACTATGAAAAGACGTTACAACATTTAGCTTTCAGCCAAAGCCTTCTTCAGAAAAGCAAACACACACACACACACACACACACACACACACACACACACACACACACAAAAAGCACACACGCACATTCACTTATACAAGCTAGTACACCTCATGAACACGGCTGCTTGCTTGTGTGAATGAATGTGTGCGCGATTCCTTTTCTGAGGAAGGCTTTGGGCAAAAGCTAAATGTGTAATAAACTTTTTGTTGTGCCTGCTTCCATCTCATCATGTCACCTTTATGCATCTATACCAATCTATACTTTTCGTTATATTGTTGATATTCCAACATGGATTTTCTACTGTTTAGTAAGTCCATTAGTGTCACACTACTTGCTACACACAAGAAAACACTTTACCATTAGGTCTTTAACTGCACCAGATCCCATTCCATATTTAGACGTACTTCGACGACACAATGGCTGAGGGTTCAGCACGGCAGTAATACGATCCACAATTGAAATATCTATCTCTGATGCACATTTCTCAAGCGTGAATCTGGAAAAGAGATAAAAAAGAAAATATCAATTTAAAATACGTTTTTTTATATATGGTGAAGACCATAACAATGTGGAATGATGGCTTCTTGACTTAACAAATTAATATGAAATGTGATTAGAGGGGAAGAGGGAAGGCGAGAAGAAGGTGGGAAGATTGAGGTGTATAGGACAAGGCAATAAATCTCTTATGCAGAACTACCTTTAACAGAAAAATTGGAAGTACAGACTAGAAGATATAGGAAAGTAGTAAATATTATGGCAGTGGGCATTATATCAAAATATGACTGATAATTTATATGATGTCCACTGCAATAATATTTATTTACATACAATTGTTTTTCATTATTTATTTTGTTTCCTTTTCTGTGGCACAATATTTACATAACATCTACTTCTATAACATTTTCAAACAAACTGGTATTTTTTATTTATGATATAAGGAATGCAAGAGATTGGTACTAACCATAAAGATGACCCACTGAGTTGCAGACAGGCACAACAAAAAGATTGCAGCACATGCAGCTATCAGCTAAAGCCTTCCTCAGCAAAGAAAACTTACACAAAGCAGGCACACCCCATGCACATTTGGGCGCCACCTCCGGCAGCTCCGACAGGAATGCGACTATCATGTGAATAGCAGACTGGTGTTGGGAGGGGAAGGGGGAGGGATAGAAGGGTACAGGTGGGGGGGGGTGAAGAAGCACACTCTGGCAGGGTGTGCAGGGTCTAGAGACTGCCAGCCACAGCACCAAGAGGCGGGATTTGGAGGAGGGAAAAAAAGAAATGGGGAGTAAAAAGGAGGAAAGTGGAAAAGGAGAGGAGAGTAAAAGGAGGGGAGCAGAAAAGGGGAGCAGCTGGCAAAGAGGGGAGCAGGGAAGGGGGGAGGACAGACAAGTATACTGGCAGAGGATGACACACAAACAAAACGAAGAAAAGTGAGAAGGGAGGGGGTGACATGATGAGGGGGCAGAAACTGTTGGGTTGAGCATGTGGGGGCAGTAGGTTACATGCAATTGCTCATAATACAGTCTCCCATGTCGAAGATACCAACCGCTTCCATCACCGACCCTCCACCATCCCCTCTGCTTTACCTCCTGGTTTCCCACTGTCACTGTTGGCACCACTTCCCTATACACCAGTATCCTTCATGTTCATGGCCTTGCTGCAACTGAACAATGTCCTTCAGACTCCAAACCAACAACCTTATTTCTCATTCATCTGCCTAACTTTGTCTTAACACGTAACTACTTCCCCTTCGAAGGAAAAGTATACAAACAAATCTGTGGCACAGCCACAGGCAGCCACATTGCACCCTCCTATGCCAACCTGTCTGCAGGCCACCTAGAGGAAACCTTCCTAGCCTCTCAAACCCCAACCCTCTGTCCTGATTCAAGTTCATTGATGATATCTTCATGATCTTGACTCATCCTCATTCCTTCACAACCTCAACACCTTCTATCTCATTTGCTTCACCTGGTCTTTCTCAGCCCAGCATGACACCTTCCTGACGCTGACCTCTCTTCTCCGATGACTCCATCCACACCTCCGTCTACATTAAACCCACCAACCACCAACAGTGCCTACATTCTGACACCGACCACCCATTCACCCATTCCACATCAAAAAGTTCCTCCCACACAGCCTTGCTACCTGAGGACAGCATATCTGCAGTGACAAGAACTCTCATTCTCAATATACTGAAGATCTCATCAAGGCCTCCACAAACAAGCACTATCCCTCAGACCTAGTCCGCCAACAGATTTCCTGTGGCATCCCCCCCCCCCCCCCCCCCCATCCTCACACCACCTCCAAGAGTGAGACACAAAGGAGTGTCCCACCCAATACCACCCCAGACTTGAACAACTGAACTACATCCTTCATCATGGCTTTGATTATCATTATGCACTGAAATTAGACACCCTACCCAAGATCCTTCCCACTCCTCCCAAAGTGGTGTTATGTCACCCACCCAACCTCCAAAGCATCCTAGTCCATCCCTATGCCACTTCCAAACCCAAATCTTTGCCACAGAGATCATGTCTCTGTGGAAGACCTAAGTGCAAGACCTGTCCAACCCAACCACCACTTCCTATTCCAGTCCTGTCACAGGCTTATCTTATCCCATCAAAGGTCAGGTCACTTCTGAAAGCAGCCATATTGTGTATCAGCTTGGCTGCAACCATTGCACAGCTTTTTATATTGGTATGACGACCAACCAGCTGTCCACCAGGATGAACAGCTACCGCCAAACCGTGGCCAAAAGCAAAGTAGACAACCCTGTGGCATGACATGCTATGGAACATAACATGCTTGATTTCACAACCCGAGCATCTGGATCCTCCCCTCCATCGCCAGGTTTTCTGAAATGAACAGATGAGAGTTATCCTTACAACACATTCTCTGCTCCCAAAATTATCCTGGCCTCAACCTACAGTAACCTACTGCCCCCACATCGTCCACCCAAAAAACTCCACCCCCTTGCCCTATCACCTTCTGCCTTCTCACATTCCCTCATCCTCTTTGTGTGCTGCCCTTTGTCAGTGTACCTGTCCATCCTTTCACCTTCCCTGCTTCCCTTCTTTCTTGCTCCTCTCCTTTCCCGCTCTTCACCTTTTTCACTCCCTCCTGACACTGCGCCTGGAAATCTCTGGACACTGCATACCATTCCAGACAATGTTCTTTTCTCTCTCTCTCCCTCCCTCCCTCCCTCCCTCCCTCCCTCTCTCTCTCTCTCTCTCTCTCTCTCTCTCTCTCTCTCTCTCTCTCTCTCTCTCTCCACCCTTACCCTACAATCTGTTCCCCTTCCCTGCCCCAATCCAGATCGCTATTTACATGACAGTTGATTTTGGTCAGACCTGCCAATGGCAGCAGCTGGGTGAGTGTGACATGTGCTCGGTTGTGTGAATGTGTGTATGTTTCCTTTGCTGAGGAAGGCTTTGGCCGATAGCTGCACATGTAACAGTCTTTTCGTTATGCCTGGCTACAATTAAACTGGTCATCCTCATGGTGAATAACGATCTATCCTATTCCTTATATTGTTGTTATTCCAAGTTTTCATTGTTTTTTTATATGTTTATTTTAATTGTCATCAATACTCATTCATTATAAATTGCTTGTAATGAAATGTTTATACATCATAAATTTCCTGGTGTGACACCAGTGTACATACATCTCTGAGTGAGAAATACTTTGTCACCGTTTTATCTGTGATTATCGCCACCTTTGTGTACACTTCTCTGTATTTTAAAAACTGTATGGTCTCTGTGTGTGGTGTTACACACTATGTGCATATTTACAAATAAAAAAGTGCATTTTTTAACAATGGGAAGTCCAAGTTGGAATATCAACAATATTATGAAAAGGACAGGTTGCTACTCAACATAAAGATGACATGCTGAGTTGTAGACAGGCATGACGAAAACACTGTTAGATATTTAGCTTTCATCTAAAGCCTTCTTCAGAAAAGAAAAATGCACACAAATTCACACAAACTAGCAGACTTCCACCCACTGACTCACCCACCCCACATACATGCAAACACAAAACACATATGCCTCCTTTGTACTGCCACCTACTCACAATTCACCTCCCCCCACTCTCATTGTGTGCTGCTCTCTGCTGACATACACACTGGTCTTTTCTCCTTCTCTGCTCCTCTCTGCTCCTCTCTTTTCCACTCCCCATATCCCACCCACCCCTCTCCCTCCCCCAACACTGTGACTGGCAGTTCCGTCTTGCCCTACGTGCTCTGCCAGACTATTGCGATTCCTCTTGCCCCACCTGTATCCTGCTATTCACACCTCCTCGTCCCAATCTAGGTTGTTGCTCCCATTCGATGCATTTATGTTGCAGTCTGGCTAGAGTAGTCAGACATAGCAGTCACGAGTATATGAGGTCTGCTTACTGGGGTGAACATGTATGCATTTTTCTTTTCTGAAGAATGCTTTGGCTGAAAGCATGTAACAGTCATGATGTAGCATGTAACAGTCATGATCCCTGTCTGCAAATCAATATGTCATCTTTACAGTGAGTATCAATCTATACTTTTCATAATACTGTTTATAATTTTTTTCCTACTTTGTGAACACTAGCAGTTGACAGTGAAACATAAAGATACAGGAATTCTGATGCAAGTAATCTGAAACTCAAACAGTTCTACCTCAAAGATTTGTTTACTTTGTTTCTATTCATTATTAGGTACTGTACAAGTTAAATAGGCCATTTCTCACATTGTTTCTTTTCTGTAGAGCACCATCACCCCAAAGGAAGTTTTGTCACAAGCGGGAGGAAGAGGGGAAGGGGGGAGGGGGGGGGGGGGGCAGCCAACAACTACCCTAAAACATCAAATGTAATATGAACCTAACAGTTGTCTGAAGATGAACCTATAATTTTGAAACCAGTAATAGCGCTATTTATGTAAATAAATAGCATTATTGACACTGACTGGTTGCTGTTTTCTTCTTTTCATGAATAAACTTGTACTTTTCACACAGCCACAGCATCATAACATCGGTTTTTAGCAACACAGAATGAAGTAAGCTGCATAAAGTTTAAACCAAATAAGGCTAGTTTTATAACCTTTAATCACCAATAATTGCGTGGATATTCAAACACACTCACTTAGAAACAATAGCTGGTTACATGATAACAACTCAGTATCTCTCATTCGACTGCCATGCCGTGACATGCGGCTGGCGCCGTTCGTAGCTAGGTGGCACTCCCGCGCTCAGCCGAGTTGCGGAGTGTCTCTATCGCCGTTTACGCGTACTGTCATGACGGCACTGTTAAATGTTGTGGCACTGTCACAACACTTTTCCCCCCTTGAAAAAAAAAAACACTCACTTCCTTGGAGACATGGACAGTGCGGAGACATCCATGGCCTCTTGTGAAGCCCCGAGAAGATCCCGCGGAGAGACACGAGAGTACAGTCGAAAATGTCCAGGATGGAAGCTCGTGCGTGGAACGTGCCTCCCGGACGAGATGATGGGTGAAAACTCCGGAGCAGCATCCATAGGTGTCATGGACCTGGGGGTGTGCTCCAGCGAGATGGGTCCCGGAGAAGGTGGTGTCGCGACTGGGGCCGGTTCCGGCGTACTCGGAAGCGGTAGCGACGTCGGCTGCATCAATATGTACAGTAGATCGGCAGCAGTCACAGGACTGGCTTCTCGGGCTGGTGGAGGCGAAGGAAGGGGCGGTGGCACCGGCGTGGCCACCACTCGTGGGCACATCTGGTCGTAATGGCGAACAAGCATGCCGTCGTCCGTACATATTTCGCAAAGCCGGCGGCTGCGAAGAGCCTTGACCACCCCTGGAATCCATTTAGGGCAAGATCCATACCCTCGTGCCCACACGTCGGCGCCCACCGAGTATTTTCCCGCACTAGGGGACACAGCACAAGGCCTGACAGGGTGAAGCAGGTGCAGTAGAGTGCGCGGTTGGCGGTCATGCAAGAGTTCAGCAGGGCTGCGATCACCCAGAGGCGTGAAGCGATAAGAACTCAGATATTGCAGCAGAGCGTCATCTGTGGAAAAATCACTAAGGAATTTTTTCATCTGGCTTTTGAAAGTGCGGACAAGGCGCTCGACCTCCCCATTCGATTGTGGATGGAAGGGCGGTGCTGTAACATGACGAATCCCTTGTCCAGTACAAAAATCACAGAAGGCCTGCGAAGAGAACTGAGGGCCATTGTCCGTGACGATCGTGGATGGAAGACCTTCTAGCGCAAAGATTTTGGACAAAGCCAGCGTTGTCACCGCAGTGGTGGGCAACGGACATCAAACAACAAATGGAAACTTCGAGAAGGCATCAATCAACAGTAGCCAATAAGTACCGAGGAAGGGGCCAGCAAAGTCAGCGTGCACCCGTTCCCATGGCTGCGCCGGATCAGGCCACGGAGATGGCATTGTACGAGGTGCAGCCAGTTGTTGAGCACACTGACCACACGCAGCAACCATGTGGGCGATGTCCGAATCAATACCGGGCCAATAAACGTGCCTGCGGGCCAGGGACTTAGTCCGAGAAATCCCCCAATGGCCTTCATGCAACAGTTTGAGAACATCTTTGTGAAGAGAGGCTGGCACCATGACCCGTGGAGATGCACCATCCGTGGCCAGAAGAACAACACCATCACAAACAGACAAACCAAGGCGCAAGGCATGGTAGTTGCGAAGGGGATCTGATGCCCGGCCCTTGGTCCTGTCCGGCCAACCCCGTTGAACAAAACCGATCACCTGACGCAGGACTGGGTCCCGCGCGGTAGCCGACGAGACCTGTGAACCTGTAAGTGGAAAACCCTCGAGCGCACGACGTTCTTCCTCATCAATGTGGAAACAGAGTAGTTCATCACGATCGAAAACCGGGGCGGGGCCCATCGGCAATCGCGACAATGCGTCAGCGTTGGCATGCTGGGCCGTGGGGCGATAGTGAATCTCATAGTGAAAACAAGAGAAGTATGAGGCCCAACGTTGTACGCGGTGAGCTGCCTTATCCGGAAGCGACGCCGATGGGCTGAACAGAGAGACCAGTGGCTTGTGGTCGATGATGAGGTGAAACTTAGAACCATACAAAAAAACGATGAACTTTTTTAGAGCATAAATGATGGCGAGCGCCTCCTTTTCGATTTGAGGGTAACGCCGTTGCGCATCGTTGAGGATCTTGGAAGCATAGGTGATGGGTCGTTCCGACCCATCCTCATACCGATGGGCGAGAACAGCCCCTAGGCCATACTGTGACGCGTCAGTCGCCAGAACCAAGTGCTGACCCGGATGGAATGTGGCAAGACAAGGCGCCGACTGCAAATGAGCCTTCAGGCGGACAAAAGCCTGCTCACACTCGTCGGACCAACACCTACTCAGACCGTGTAGTTCCGCCAACTAAGCCCGGTAAGATTGATGGTCATCATTTAGAGAATCACATAGAACTGTGATGTTTTAATGTAAAGGAATCCTGCCCTGATCCTTAATATATTCGGCAACAATTGTGAGTTGTATGACAGTAAAAGCATGCTTGTTCTCTTTGAGGTATCCCCTCCACAAAAAGTCTAATACAGCTCTTGTTAGAATGTATCAACGTCTGAGCAAGGTACATTACTTAAATGAAGTTAGGAGTACTATTTAACCTAAAATGTATAAGAAATTTGGTTACATTCAGAAGCTGAACTGCATCGCTGGGTGTCACCATTTCAATAAAGAGAGTGCCACTTCCCCACCTTTTCTCATATTTCGATATTCCTGTTATTTGCTGAAGCAATTTCTCTAAATGTAATGCAGACTGCTATTCACAAATTACTCTCTGTTCTTTATGATCATACACAAATTTTGCATGGCAGGCTTTCGACCTGTTACTGTTGCAATCCCTTGCATTTTACAGAAGTAGGGCTTGACATCTGGGTTATCTAGCTGTGTGAGTTTGGTTTAAAGTAATCCTCTCATAACCCTCACAACATATGCTGTCAGGAATAAAGCACTATCAATTTGGAAATAATTTTTTTATATTCTGTGTGTAAAAGTGGGCCAAATTCATAAATGGAATGCAAGGGAAAGGTTACTGATGTTTTTTAAAGGGAAGATGGGAAGAGAAGGGGGGACACCTGGAATGCAGAGGAAATGATGGGGCTTAAATGGTGTCAAACTTAGTTAACACTTTGTTAATCAGGCTCTACTAAATTTATTATATGTGCTTTGACAAAGCACATATAAAGGTATAAACCTTAAGTTCTTATGACATATGGCTATTATTTGTACATGATCCATAAAAAACCTGAAAATCATATAAATGAATTAATTTACCCCGTCAAGTATAAAAAAGCATCACACAAACGAATATCTAGTACATGAAAATCATTATATCTGACTGCACACATACATGTTCAAAAGAACATTGCTGTACAATAAACTCTACTTATGAGGTTTTGCTAAACTATGGACATAACTTGCGAAAAGATTAATCCAATACTTTTAACTGATAGAGGAACACTGTTTCAAATGCCTGTCACAATGTTGACTATCATGATACAGAATAAAACAGATCCAATGTTTATTATTACATACTTGAGATCAGTACGTGGATGTGTATAATGCCTCAGCTGGCCATGGTTAATTGCTTTCTCTGTGTACTTGAAAACTAACTTCAAGTCAGGTTGAGAATGAAGTGGGAAAGTATTCTGTCCTTCTTCTGCATCAGAGCATCGTAAAAACCGCAACAACTGTAAACAAATTACTTTTTAAAGAGAGAAGACTAAGTAATATATGGATTATGTGAATAACAATTAATAAAAACTGAGAGACAAAAAACAATCTCCATATGAGTTAGAAAACACATAAATAACAAGAACAAAAGTTACAGTCTGAAAGCAGATTATGCTCCTTAATTTTGGATAACAAGTTGCTTTGTATCAAGCAATAATATCTGTAAGGAAAGGAATTGACTGATGCCAAAAGAATTACAGTATAAACAATTTTGTAAGCTGTATCTAGGTTTCTATTATTACTCCTACTAACATTTGGAGCAAATCATGTATCATGAATGGAGTCTCCTGGTCTGATGTCCATGTACTAGAATATGAATCGATCCCATCAAACATCAGTAAATGAAACTATTGTTTTTCTAAATATCTGCTTTTTTAAAAAAAAAAAAAATTCTTTTGGTGTGGCAGCCATCTCAGAATTTCAGAAATACAGTACAGGATGTGAAAACCTATGTCTATAATGGAATGTCATATTTAAAATTCAGCATAGTTATAAAGAGAAATGCAAAGAAAATTGGAAATCACAAGAGACATAAGTGGGCAAAAATGATAAATTTTTATCCTAAGGCTTCATCAGTATGTGGTAGCACACAATATGCAACTAATCATAAACAGATTATTATTCCATGCAATAGACCACGGCAAACCGATGATATTGTGTCAAATGTGAGTTTATGAACAGAGATACTGCTGCATATGGTGTATAGACTGTCAGATTATGAAACAATATGACTGAGTTCTCTAGCAGTCACAATAATCACAATGATTGTTAATAAATATAGAAATCATGTAAACATAATGCACTTACAAAGGTGACAACTCAAAATATTGACACACCACTTAAAAGCTAATGAATATACATTATGTCTCAGTTAAAGTGTGGTTTCAGTTGCCTGAGACTGCAGTCGTGTGAGTGAGTTGCGTTTGTGTGTGTGTGTGTGTGTGTGTGTGTGTGTCTATTGCTGACAAACGCCAATGGTGGCCAAAAGCTTTAATTGTGAGAGTCTTTTTGTTGTGTCTATCTGCGACTCAGCATCTCCGCTATATCGTGATTAGCAACTTTCCTTCTCACAATATCGTTATGTCTCCATTATTTGTTTAAATTTAGTTTAATGCTAAAGAAAAACGTGAACAAACTGTGTGACATCGATCAATGCCCTTTTCAGTTCTCAGTGGTCTTGATCACAAGATTTTCATTATTTCCCCCATTTATGTTAGCAAACTTGCTTCTTGTTGCTTGAAGCATATTGCTACTTCTTGCAGACTTTCAACCGCAATTTGGATTTGGAACTTTTGACTGGAGTACTTCTCAAACTTACATTCTTATTTTATCTTAATCACCTCTGAATATGTGACTTGGAATTTAGAAAACACTTCCAAAAACTGGAAAGTGTGACTATAGATTTTCTTCAAAGATAGTTAAGTTTCAACAAGAATTAACTGAAAGAAGTTAATTGATTTTATCATCATATGCACTGCAAACACATTCAGAGTTACAGGAAAAAAATGACGATTACGAAGTAGATGAAAAAATGAAATAACAAATTATACTTATCTGAATAAAAGAATCATGTTTATGCATTACAAAGAATGAAGTCATAAATCGGTGTTAATATCAAGGAAAAAACAATTAATTTTGCTGACTGACTAGCATCTCATTTTATAATCTACCCATGAAATATTAATTACAACTATTCAGGTCTAAAAGCAACAGACCTCAACATATTCCACATTTGCTCTTTGTGAAGGTGTCTTCTTGTCTATAAGACACTCGAGAACCTCAAGACTTGCAGCTGTAAGGGTACCTGCCACAGAACTTGCTTGTGTTGTTGTTCTTTCATTGCCTTCAATTATAACAGGAGCCGCCAAAAGCCTGCACAAAAAAAGGATTCAAACATGGAATATGACAGTGTGTGTATGTTAATAGTGTGCTTCTGGGTGTTCTGCTGAGTTGCTGCTTCCATTTCATGTATATATTATTACATGCATAACATGGAAACAACAACTTCACAGAACACCAGGAGGCACACCATTACTCAATCACACAAGGAAGTTTGAGAGATCACAGTGTGTATATGTTCTCTCCAATGAAAGTTAGTTAGATGCACCAATCTTATAAAATAATAATACTGTACACAAATCACACAATAATACAAAGTCCTATATGGAATAATAAGAAAAGAGAACCACTCACAGAATAGAGATGTATAAGGAAGCATTCAGTGAGAGTGTAGAGAGAAGCTGGGAATGTAGAGGAATGGTGTGGTTGATATAACACATATTTTTGTGCGGATGTGTGCAAAGAACACAAATTTGAAAGTTGGGCTAAAATTCCTTATTTATGTGTTTTTATACTATTCATCAATTCCTCTCTCTGGTGTCTGATTGTCTTTCCACATAATGATGTTACTCAAATAGTGTTCAGTTGTGAATGCATAGGATTTTCAAAAACAGTATCTTAATATAATGCAAAGTTCTAACCCACCAACTTTCTCACTACCTGAGTCAAAAAAGTGATTCAAACAGTACTTTTCATGGATAAGAGCATGGTTTGTTCAGCTACCAGACTGCCATTAACACCTTTAAAATACTCCTACTGAACTGCCAAAGCCAAATTGTTAAGAACTTGCTGCCACAAGAAAAAGATTGATAATTAGTATAGGTGTTGAAAATAGCTGGTATTAACACCCTTCCTTGTGGCAGACTGTTTATTTGAACTTGTTTTCATTGAAATTCAACAAGAAATAATTGTTTTGCAACACAATGTTTACAGCTATTTTAATGACTGGGTTATATACAACTGAGGAATTTAGAAAGTGTATTCCTGTTCCACACATCCTGTAAACCATCACAAAGAATAGCAGATCATGTGCAGCTTGCCATTATGGTCATATCTGCAGCACTTAAGTTTGTAAGCTGACAGTTCATCAGCCATCATCAACAGGACCACAGTGTGTATTATCTGCTGTTACATTTGCAGTGTCTTGTTGCATTTTTGTACCCTGTCACAATCCATTTTCTTCAACAGCTGAGCATACCTGTCTCATACAATATGTTTGACTATTATACATAAAAATAAAAGGAGCAAGCAGAGGACGACAAAATAAGCAAATAACCCTAATAAATGTAGGTCCGTAAACGAATTCCCCAATACAATATGTGCGCAAGTGTAGTAATGCCAGTGTCACAACACTGTTAATGTCTAAAGCTACATTTATGCTGCTGGCACATCACTGTCAATTAGTTAAGCATATTACATTCACTGGTGTAAAGTGGAAAGTTACCTTGAAGAAACCAATTACAGCTCAAGCTCTGGCAATATGCAAGCTCCAAGGCTGCAGCATAAACAAAGTGAACTGCAAATGTACTTTGCCTGTGTAACATTTAAAGTAGTTGTCATGGCTCCACACATTTTCAAATTAAGAACTGGCTCACATTCACTTCATGTAAAGGTATCCTCAAAATAGACAGCAATGTTCACCATGCCCCATCAGTGACTGCATGAGACCGGCTCATGTAAATCCAACATGCAATGTAGAGTTAAACAGAGAATAGTGTTGACACCACAAATGGAAGAGCCTACATTACAAGCAGCAGAAGGAATACTGGGCACAAGCAAGTACTAGGACTGCTGCAGCAGAATGTGTTTTACCCTCCACCATATGGTGCATATTACATGGAATGATGCACAATTTCTCTTGTGCATGTTATATAAGACCGAAGCATGTTTTGCCCAAGATGGTATTATGGACATCCAGTGAACAAACTTTAGGCTTTTGAGAACCTACACAATATCACTGAGATGACACAGCAATGGAGATTTTCTGTTAATGTTTGGGCAGGTGTGGTTACTGATTGGCTGATGGCCACATTTCCTACCTGGCCAATGTACTGATCTTGTATACCTTCAGTTTCTGCAACACAAGCTAATAGACTATTTGGATGACATTCTTTATGGAAAAAGGACGTGTATATGATACATGCACGAAGCTGCAATGGCACACTTTCACATGACTGTTCGTTAATAAGTAGCACGAATCTTTGATAACAAATATATCGATAACGGTTTGCCAATACTCCCAGGTCCCCTGAAGTGAACTCACTTGTTTTTTAGGTGTGAACATTTAAAAACTTTGGTGTATTCCAACACTGTTAACAGTGTCAATGCATTCGGAACATGCCTGGGATTTTTGAATGTATACGGGTAACAATGAGGAGATATGTTGAAGCCTGCTTTCACGTGAATGGTGGCCACATGGAACACTTGTGGCAATGTGTTTGTCTTGAAGTGTGTTTCTGCTGTTTGAATCCTCGAGAACTGTGTTGTAAAGTGGTTGTGTACTCAGTTGCGTATATTAGGACTATTTGCTTCCCCTTTAATTTGTACCTATAATAACCAAACACCTTTTGTACGCTTTTTGTGTGTGTGTATGTCTATATTGTAACTCCAATATGCTGAAAAAAGTTGAATAAGTTGGAACTAGTTATGTTTACAAACTTCCTGGCAGATTAAAACTGTATGCCAGACTGGGTTTCAAACCTGGGACCTGGCCCGTGAAAGGAAAAGGCGCCAGGTTTGAGTCCCTGTCCAGCACTCAGTTTTCATCTGCCAGGAAGTGGTCATTCTACTTTAAATCATTCTGTATGCATGCTCCTTTGTGTTTTATGGAAGTAACTGCTTTCAATCATTGTTCACCAATCATGCACTCACACAAGAGTAGGTCTTTCTGCCTTTATGTACACAATGCATAACAGTTATTTTTGAGGAGGGTCAATTGCCACTCCCTGTACTTAGTGTTGATCCTTTGCAGATCTTCCTGCATTTCACTAAAATTTTCTAGCACTACAACTTCTCTGTAAACAACTGCATTGTCTATGAAAAGCCTCATGGCACGGAACTACAGACATTGTCTACTATGGCATATATGTAAACTGTGAAAAGTAAATGATCCATACCACTCCCTTAGGGTACGTCTGAAGTTACTTTTGTGTCTAATGATCTCTCCTTTGAGAATGATGTGCTGTACTCTGTTTGTTAGAAACACTTCAATCCAATTACACAGTTTGTTTGATATTCTGTTGTTCAATTGGCAGCAGTGTGGAACTGTATTGATTGGCACCTACCTCGGGGTCCAGTATCTACTGCTTTCTGGGTTTTGTGGATGAAATGAGCAAGCTGGGTTTCACACGATAGTTGATTTTGGAAGCCATGTTGATTCCAACAGAGGAGATTTTTGTTGATTCCTACACAGGAGATTTTCAGTCTCCAGAAATGTCACAATACGTGAGCATAAAATATGTTCCCGAATTCTCCAACAGACCTCAGATGCATAGGCCTATAGTTTTGAGTGTCTGTTGGAACAGACCCTTCTTGAAAATAAAAATGACCTGTGATTATTTTCAAACTGTCAGAAACGCTTCACTTATTCAGAGACCTACAATATGTTTCTACAACAAGAGGGGCAAGCTCTTTGCATACTCTATGTAGAATCATACAGGTATCCCATCGGGTCCATTAGCCTTTCATTTGTTTAGCAGTTTAAGTTACTTTTTAATCTTGTGTGTACTTATTTTAACGGCCAAATAGTCATTAGTGTGATGATTTAAAGGAAGAACTACAGTACATGCTTCCTCTGTGAAACTATTTTGGAAAAGGGTGTTTAGTATTTTGGCCTTTTCTGTATCACAAAAAAAAAAAAAAAAAAAAATCATAAGAGTACTTAATGTGTTACTGTGCTGACAGGCATAGCTTCCTGGAAGGAAATGCATTTGGTGATGAGTCCTTGGCATGCCACTACTCATCTGAATCAAAGTAGACCTGCAGAGGGTAAGAAGTATATACTTATTAAAGAGCGAAGAACCAACAGTGATGCAATGTGGCAAAAATCGCTACTGATGATGTTCAGAGATGCAGATACTGTTGTGCTGGTGAATGTTACCACAAAGATCACTTTACATGCAGCAAGTTTTGGAAAGACATTACTTAATCTTACAGTCCCATAAATGTCAAATGCTGCAAATATCACAACAATCTGTAACAATGTTAACACCCATGTTGTGGCTTATGTTCCTAAATAAATGTTCAATATAATAGAGGGAAACATTCCACGTGGGAAAAATATATCTAAAAACAAAGATGATGTGACTTACCAAACGAAAAAGCTGGCAGGTCGATAGACACACAAACAAACACAAACATACACACAAAATTCAAGCTTTCGCAACAAACGGTTGCTTCATCAGGAAAGAGGGAAGGAGAGGGAAAGACAAAAGGATGTGGGTTTTAAGGGAGAGGGTAAGGAGTCATTCCAATCCTGGGAGTGGAAAGACTTACCTTAGGGGGGAAAAAAGGACAGGTATACACTCGCACACACACACATATCCACCCGAACATACACAGGCACAAGCAGACACAAGCAGTCATTTGGCCTTTACAAATGTCTGCTTGTGTGTGTGTATGTGCGGATGGATGTGTGTGTGTGTGTGTGTGTGTGTGTGTGTGTGTGTGTGTGTGTGTGTGTGTGTGTGTGTGCGCGCGCGCGCGCGCGCGCGCGCGCGCGCGCGCGAGTGTATACTTGTCCTTTTTTCCCCCTAAGGTAAGTCTTTCCGCTCCTGGGATTGGAATAACTCCTTACCCTCTCCCTTAAAACCCACATCCTTTCGTCTTTCACTCTCCTTCCCTCTTTCCTGATGAGGCAACAGTTTGTTGCGAAAGCTTGAATTTTGTGTGTATGTATGTGTTCGTATGTGTGTCTGTCGACCTGCCAGCACTATTGTTTGGTAAGTCACATCATCTTTGTTTTTAGATATAAACAAATGTTCAAATTTACTTGGGATTTGCTCCAGCATCCCATCACACAAATTCATACTTTCATCTGTTTCATACAGTGAATGAATTCCTGGGCAGCCAACACCTCTGTTCAGATGAAGATATGAAACTGATTGTTTAAGGTGGTTACACTCCCTAAAAATGGTGGTTTATGAAGGGAGTATATTGATACTGTTCCCACAATTGAAAAAATTTCGTGTGAGACATGGCCAATACAATGAAAAATATCTGTTTACTGTATTGCATATTTAACTATTTGTTTAAATAAAAGTTACTCATCACTCGCTTGTCTACTTTCCATCATTAATATGATCAAATTTTATATATACATACAATATAACTTTTAAAATAAAATTAAAAATCCTATAGTTTTCAAACATTTTCTGTATATAGATAGGAAAAAGTGCAACAATGTTCTTAAAATGAGGACACAGTTGAAACTAATGTAAATACAAAGGCATATAACAACAACAAAATATCTGACTGAAACCCTGGGCAAATCAATTGGGAACTTGGACATCACAAAACAACTTGTTTGGAGCTCCTATATTACAAATGTCTGTAAGTCAAATACATTCTCAAGTTTACATTTTTTATATAAAGTTGATTTAATACCTGATGTGGTTCAGTTGGCATGCTTTCAGGAAAACATCCCGAGCCTCCTTAAAGTCTTTGCGACCATAACCAGATACAGCAAAGAGACCAAGTTCAGAGAAGAAATCATTGGCAATAGTTTTCATCTGCTGCACTGAAGACCGTGCTAACATGCTTCCATCACTATCAACACAAACGGTCAGCACATCCTCGTGCAATAGAACTACTGCCAGGCTGCTCATCCGAATGTGAAAGTGACTAACTTCAGCTGATGGGTCAGATTCCAGTGTGGACGTAACTGAACCTGTAAAATGATAGTTCTAATTGTTCTTAACGCAACAGGTGTGATACATCACACATGATGTGCACATACTTCTTAGAAATTCAAATACAATTATAAACAACTATGGAAAGCATAGATTGCTACTGACTGTAAAGATGACACACTGAGTTGCAGAGAGGCACAATGAAAAGACTATTACACACTGAGTTTTTGCCAAAGCCTTCTTCAGAAAAGAAAGGAAAACACATACATGCACATAAGTGGGCACACCTCACACATTCATGACTGCTACCTCCAGCCACTCTGGCCAGACTGCACTGTTGAGTTGAACAAACCAGCAATCTGGAGTGGGGCAGGAAAGGGGGTGAGGGGGATGGATAGTAGGGTATGGGTGTGGAGGGAGAGAAGAGCACTGTCTAGCAATGCATGCAAGGACTAGAGGGTGGCAGGGGCAGGACAAGGCTGCCAGATGTAGTGTCAGGAGCCTGTGATGGAGGAGGGGGTGGGGGGAGGGGGGGGGGGGAGATGAGAAGAACTGAGGGAGAAAAAGACTGGTGGTTGCATTGGCAGAGAGCCTGGCCACCAAGACCTCATATTTACTATTTTTCTTGTCTGAATTTTCTTTTGATATGGACAAGTGTTCGCTTATTTTGCATGTCTTCAGTCCCTGATGCCTTATGGAATATCTTCTGTGATAGTTCAGCTACAGTGAACGAAGTGTTTATTTGGCAGAAGTGAGGTGTAATAATACTGGGTATAGTAGATAAACATACATCTTGCATAAGCCTGAAAGGAGTCTAGAGAATTCTTACACTCATTTCCCAATGCATTTACTCTTTAATGGTTTTTGTTGCTGTCAATAAAAATCAGTTTCAGCTTAACTGTTACCTAGATAATGACAACACAAGACAGAAAAATAATATTCATGTAGACTTTGCTTACTTGTCTAGGATTCAGAATAGAGTTACATAGCCTGGAAGGAAGATATTCAACAACTTCGCATCTAACATAGCACAAGAATTTGTGACTCACCACCAATTCAAAAGACAATTAAAAACATATATTGGTAGCCACTTTTTCCAGAAACTATTGAAATATCTACATTCATGGATTGTAAAGTTCTGTTAACAACATAGCAAGTAGCAGTGTTCATTGTAAAGCTGCGTGACAGGTAGTAATCTACTATAAACACTAATCTGTATTTACTGATATAGGTAATCATTTTCTTTTAAAAATCATGTAAATATTAAGCTAACAACAGCAGCTTAACAACAGCTCTCTAGAGAAAGTGAGAAGGTTGCAGCTTAGTTTTCTTTCTAATGTGCCAAATTAGCTTTAGCTGGTATAAAGATGAATAGCATTAAGCAGTATAGTGATAGTTCATTGCTAATACAGTATATAGGTTACATTTCTCTGAGCCAGCCGGTGTGGTCGAGCGGTTCTAGACGCATCAGCCTGGAACCGTGCGACCGCTACAGTCGCAGGTTCGAATCCTGCCTTGGGCACGAATGTGGCCTCAGTCATGGATGTGTGTGATGTCCTTAGGTTAGTTAGGTTTAAGTAGTTCTGACTTCTAGGGAACTGATGACCTCAGATGTTAAGTCATACAGTGCTCAGAGCCATTTGAAGCATTTTGAACCATTTCTCTGATTTCCCTGTCTTCTGTTAGTGGACACCTTGACTTGTTCCACATCCTTCATGGTTCACCTTCTCGATTTAGTTCACAAAACATTATGACTGGATGAATGACTGAATTAATGAACAAGGCTACAGTTCCCACACAATTACATTGAGAGAGTGAAAAGTTTGAATTGAGGAAGGTACTAGGCAACAGTACTCCATTTCACCAAAATTGTTTCCTGCAGCTTTGGAGGAGTTTTCAAACCATTGAGATGAAGAAGGAATATGCATAAATTAGTTTTTACCAACCCACCTTTCATTTGGAGAGGACACTTTTTCTTCCCTTTGCCTCAAATACAGAACAACTTACATGAAGAGTAGGGTAACTTAGCAAATCAAGTTTGAGATATTAACAGAAAAATATTGTACAATCATTACAACAATAACAAAATAGTCAAAATTAATTACAACATTGTAAGTTAAGTCTGATTGCATCACAGATAGAAATCAATAATTAGGATATATTACTAGTACTAATTTATGTACATGAAACATGGATGTTAAGAAAACAAACATTCCAAAAATTGAGAGGTACTCAATGTGTAATGGAAAGACGCATGTTGGCCATAACTGGATGGGTCAGAAAGACAAACAAATGGATAAAATGAAAGACATAGGTTGAGAATGTAACAGTAACTGTTACAAAAATGAAACAGAGATACACTGGGTATAAGGTGAGATTAAATGAATAGAGATGGACTAAGAAGATTTTGTGTTGGATTCCTTGTGATAAGAAAAGGCCTAGAGAATGACCTAGTGTTAAGATGAGTTGATGACATAAACAAACAAACAGGACAAACTCGGATGCTTCAATACGAAGAGTCTGTATACAATAGTGGATGATAAATTGGTGACAGAGGATTAAGGTCCAAAGAATTGAAACAAGAGTTAGTAGGATGACAAGTAATAGTATTCAAACAATGGAAAATCCAGGATGTAATGTAATAATATTTCCTGGAACCCGTAACACACATCGAAACTCTTGCCCTGCAGGAACTTGAGCAACATGCACAATGCCACCTCAAAAAGCTGTCCATCCTGCTCACTTCCTACTCCCACCTTGGAAACCACTGTCCACCACCTCTAGAACAACCTCCAAACCTCCCCCACGTCCCCTCATAGCTGACAAAACATGTCTCGCAGACCTACTACACCTGCCCCACCCTCCAAAACTCCCTCCCACCACCACACAGAATCCACGACCTAAACAGACCCGCAACATAGTCATGAACCTTTCCTCTAGAAGCCTTAGTCCCACAGAAATATCAGTCCTTTCCAAAGGCCTTACCTTTTGCCCCACCCCCAAATTCAATCATGCAGGACTTGTTAAAGACCTTCTCTCCTTCTCCCGGTGCCTACAGTGGAAACACTTTTTCGCCACCAACCCTACCAATCAGACTCAACCAAAGACCAATATTAAACCTTGCCTAACTCAGTTCACTCCTTCAACCAACCGTGATCCACCCCCACTGCCCCCAAACCACTCCCTTTTAACTTTCCAGAATTTCTTAACCTCAAACCTTGCCTCACCATCATTACCCAAATCCCTCAACATGCAAACTAACCTTACATCCACACAAAGAACCGCAGTCCACCATCTAAAAACTGATCCCAACCTTATAATCCTACCTGCAGACAAAGGCTCCACCACTGTTGTCTGCCAGCTATCGGATACTTCCACCAACAAACCTTGCCACAGTGACCCCATTCTAGTAATCCAGCATGATCTCCAGTCACTACTCAAGTCCTTAGGCCTATCCCAGAACCTCTCACCAGAGTCCATCTCTGTACTCACTCCTACCACTCCCTGCACTCCTACCTTCTACATGCTTCTTAAAGTCTATAAAGCTAATCACCCAGGATGCCCCATTGTGGCCAGTTACTGTGCCCCCACTGAGAGAATCTCTGTTCTCCTAGACCAATACCTTCAACCAATTACCCGGAACCTACCCTCCTAAATAAAAGAGAGAAACCATTTCCTCAACTGACTCTCCACAGTTTCTGTTCCTTTGCCACACAGGTCCCTGCTCGTCACTATTGATGCCACCTCCCTGTACATTAACATTCCTAATGCCCATGGCCTTACTGCTATTGAATATTAAATTTCCCAACTCCCTGTGGATTCTAAACCGATAACCTCCTTCCTAGTCGCCATGACAAACTACATCCTCACCCACAATTACTTCTTCTTTGAGGGCATTACCTACAAACAAATCCACAGTACGGCTATGGGCACCTGCATGGCACCATCCTATACCAACCTATTCATGGGCCATCTAGAGGAATCCTTCATAAAAACCCAGAATCCTAAATCCCTCACCTAGTTCAGATTCACTGATGACATCTTTGCTATCTGGATCGAAGGCGAGGACATCCTATCTACATTCCTTCAGAACCTCAACAACTTCTCCTCCATTTGCTTCACTCGGTCCTACTCAACCCAACAAGCCACCATCCTAGATGTTGACCTCCACCTCAAAGATGGCTACATCAGTACCTCCATCCATATCAAACCTACTACCCAACGGCAATACCTCCACTTCAACAGCTGCCTCCTATTCCATACCAAGAAGTCCCTTCTGTACAGCCTAGCCACCCGTGGTTGTCACATCTGCAGTGACAAGCAGTCCATCTCGAAATATACCGAGAGTCTCACTGAAACCTTCAATGACCGCAGTTATCCTCCCAACCTTGTACAGAAACAAATCTCCTATGCCTTATCTTTCGAGTCTCCCACCTCCTCACAAAGTCCCACCATACAGCCACAGAGCATTCCCCTCGTAACTCAGTACCACACAGAGCTGAAGCAACTGAATTATAGTCTCCATAAGGGTTTCGATTACCTCTCATCATGCTATGAAATGAGAAATGTCCTGCCCACTATCCTTCCCACCTCTCCCACAGTGGTATTCCGCTGTCCACTGAACCTACACAATATACTTGTCCATTCTTACACAACCCCTGCTCCGAATCCCTTACCTTATGGTTCATACCCCTGTAATAAACCTAGATGCAAGACCTGTCCCATACATCCTCCCACCACTACCTACTCAAGTCCGGTCACTAAGATCACCTATCCCATCAAAGGCAGGGCTACCTGTAAAACCAGTCATGGGATTTACAAACTAAGCTGCAACCACTGTGCTGCATTCTATGTAGGCATGACAACCAACAAGCTGTCTGTCTGCATGAATGGCCACTGACAAACTGTGGGCAAGAAACAAGTGGAGCATCCTGTTGCTGAACACGCTGCCCAAAATGATATTCCTCATCTCAATGACTGCTTCACAGCCTGTGCCATATGGGTCCTTCCCACCAACACCTGCTTTTCTGAATTGCGCAGGTGGGAACTTTCCCTGCAATACGTCCTATGTTCCCATAACCCTCCTGGCCTTAACCTCCATTAGTCACTGTCCTCACCCATCCAGTCCCCTCCCTGTTCCCATTCCAGCACTACACAGCCATGACTCCATCACCACACCAAGTCTTTTTATTTCTCTCCTTTTCCACTACTCCCTCCCTCCCCACCTCTCCCCTCCCTCCATCTGTGTGTGTGAGTGTATCGTTGATGAAGGTCTTAATGGCCAAAAACTATAATTATGTGAGTATTTTTGTTGTGCCTATCTGCGACTCAGTATCTCCACAATAAAGTAATAGTATTCTCTGTATAAAAACCTCCAATTTTGCAGCAGGTATATACTTTGAAAATCATTATAAGTAACTATTAAACCTTGAGCAATCAGTAGCAGAAAAACTGGAGTTGAACAGTAAGGTATAAAAAGAGGGTATTTGCAGTTTCTCTACTAATTGCATAAAATGTTAATTTAAGCACAAATGAAATATAAGATGTTATGATTAATGACAGTTTTTGTGTTTATGTCAATCAGAAGTCATTTGTGACAGCTACTTCTTGCTGTTATGTACTTCTTGCCTTATTCAACATTTCCACAGAATGGTATCTTCACAGGTAAGATACAAACAACACAATATATGCATAACCACCACCCAAATGACATGCAGTGCTGGATATAGGGCTGCTTCACAATTTTTGTGCATTGTGGTCTTCAGTGATGCACAACACTGCTGCCCCTATGTGTTTCCCAATGCCATCTATTGACCTCCCATTAGGCTGCTCTCTCAGTTATATTGGAATCCAGCGGAGAATGTCCTTGGTCAATTTACTAACATCCACTTTTCTGGCAACATGCAATTGCGCCCGATGGAAGAATCTCAGCAAGGTTTTGAATAATGGCATTGGGTGATCTTTTCCTTTTAAGATTGATTGTTATGAGGACACACATGAAAAATTTTTAAACAAGCAACAGTTACATGAATCTGAGTTTGAAGAAGTCATCCAGTTTACTAACAGTGACTTGATAGGACAGGGTGTGGACTCTAACACAATGGAACACTTCCTACACAACCTAAAGTGTAATTTACAGAAACATTCATTTTTCAATATTTAAACTGACTATTTGGGACATGTCATACATGCCCCAGGCACTCATCCCTCGACTAAGCATTTCGAGATCATACAGATTTCCTTCTCCTACAAAGGTGTGAGAACTTCAAGCTATTCTTGGCAAACTAACATACTATGTAAGATGATTCTCAACACAATGCAAATGGCTGCTCTTTTGCATAGTCTCTGGCATAAAAATGGTCCTATTAAACATACTGGAAAATGTGAAAAATCTTTTCAGAAATTTAGCCCACATCTCACACATTTCGATCTGCAAAAACCATTAGTACTTGCAGTACACACATCACATAGAACAGTGGTAGTCTTATCTCACAAGGATGGCAACACAGACTGTCCTACAGCATTCACACGTAAGACATTGAACAAGGTACACATCAACTACAATCAGACGAAAAAGGAAGCTTTGGCCATAATTTATGATGTCACAAAATTTAGTCGATATCTGCGTGGCAGAAAATTTTACCCTGTGGATGACTGTCATCAATATGAGATTGTTTATCATCCTATGGCACAGCTTGCAAATGCAGACACTCTGTCTTGCTTACCTATGGGAAATGATCCACATTTTGACACATCAGACATTTCCTGTCTTCAAATTGGTCATTCTGGTTCACAAGCACTGCAACCTTTCTCCACTGATTCTCAGGGGATTGCACAGGTTACTGAACACAATCAGCCACTACAATTGCTCTGGTACTGTATTCAGATAAGTTGGCCTCATAATCCAAAACTGGACTGCACAGGTTACTGAACACAATCAGCCAATACAATTGCTCTGGTACTGTATTCAGATGAGTTGGCCTCATAATCCAAAACTAATCTCAGATCCAGTAGTTGACAAATACCATACACAATGCAACAGCCCTTCACTTCAAAATGTTGTAATTTAATTGCAATATCCAATGAACAAACGTGAGTGCTGATTCCCACGTCTTTGCAATGACATGTGTTCAAACTATTACAGAGAGGACACTGGGGAATCATTATTCCCAAGCAGCCACAGCACCAGCATTGTTCATTGGTTGGTTGATTGATTTGGGGGAGGGGACCAAACAGTGAGGTCATCGGTCACATCGGATCAGGAAAGATGGGGAAGGAAGTCAGTCATGCCTTTTAATGGAACCATCCTGGCACTTGCCTGAAGCGATTTAGGGAAATCCTGGAAAACCGAAATCAGGATGTCAGTTAGCGAGTTTGAACCGTCATCCTCCTGAATGCAAGTTCAGTGTGCTGACCACTGCGCTGCCTCACACCGTTAATAGCTCGGGCTTGATAAACAGATAGAAATATGAGAACCTGATACTGTGCATGTGTGTATAAATAGGCAGTGCCACATCAAGAATTTTTCAGTTGGCCTCGACTTGATAGCCCTGTACAATGTATTCGTACTGATTTTGTTGGTCCTTCTCGAAAACAAGATGGCTCACTACTGCCAATGCATACAGCAAATATCATTTTGTCATTACAGTGCATCTGACTACTAGCGTTAGCACTATCAAAGAACTCACTTCTGTCTTTCGCTTAGAGGGTTTGCTCCAAACAAATGTTTCAGACAATGGTCCACAATTTTCTTCATTATAATTTCAACAGTTCCAGCAAAAAAATTGAATTTAACATAACTGAATGGCATCATTCCCTCCTTGACTGAATGGTGAAGCTGAACATTTGGTTCAAAAATGTTCTGTTGTGTTTCTGAGCATCTATCGCACTACGACTACTCACAACTACCCCCCCCCCCCCCCCCCAGCAGAACTCTTACATGGTCTTCAACACCACACTCTGTTGCATCTTTTTCACCATAGGTACTCTGTTTCTGATACTAACTTCACAATGAAGTTCCACAAAAATGGCAAAGTTTTCTGTCATATCTATAACAAGCCTCACAACTGGGAATCTAGCACCGTCTTTCAGACATCTGGCCATGCTCATAATACCATCCACAGCACATATAGCACGCACTGATGTCAGCAAAACCAATTTCATTTCCATGATTACAATTATCCTGCCATAGATTTTTATTTTTCAGACATGCTGGCTGCAACCCTGCTCCTGCCCCCAAGCAGCTCTTGATGGTGCTTGAGGGGGGGGGGGGGGGGGCAGCACTGATGGCGCACCTTCATCAACTGTAACCCCAGCACACTGCTCAGAGCTATGCAGGAGGTGTCATATCTAAAGTTAGTGCCAATGCACCATTGGGCGAGCTCACTCTTTCGTCACTCACTGTCTCTCATGGGGGGCGCCGTGCATACACGTCATCAGAGGATGCTAAATACACATGACCTCACTGCATGCAACTCCCAATTGGCCAGCACATCTTGTGAAGCAACTGCATTAAGAGCGTTGCATGAGATTCAGACTTGTCAACAGTACAAAACTGCATAGCACAATGCTACCAATTATTATTAGTTACCAGTGACTTATCCAATTGTATCAGCATTCGAGCCTGTTTGTTACAATTACTCATTGTATGTAACTCAACACTACAGAAGAATCTACAGCAATACAAAGTTATGATATCTGAATTATTAAATGTACATATCATAAATAAACTTACTAACGTGACTGTCTTTATTGGCCGCCTGTATTAATGACACATCAGATTGATTAACGGTGTACTTCCGACTGTTCATCCGAATTGTTGTTTTCCTTTTATGCACAATATTTTTTTTAGGTGCTGTGAGTTGTGCTACTGCCAGTTGGAATCCCTGCAGTGAGTACTCATTAGAGCATGACTCACAGCATCTGAAGAAGATGACTGGGATGGCCATTGAAATACTGAGCATAAAATGGATATAACTACTCAGCTGAACATCCAGAATTACATCATTAATATGAATACCACCCAGACCACAGTTACATACTGCAATATCATGTTATTCAAGCGAATTGTGGGCAGGAAATAGTAGGATGATTCGATGAGATATCTACAGTGTGATGGTGCAGCACATACAGCACTAGTCTCTGGTCCTGGAGGTCTAGGGATCAATCCCAGATAGGAGCGTACATTTTTTCTCATTCCAGACCCTATAGAAGTCCCCAGGTCCACTCAGTCTGCCATCAAATGAGTACCAGGAATTTGAACAGCCCGGTCACAGACTCTACCCCACACTAACAATTTTACAGCTCAGAGCAACAATTTTGTCTTATATACAACTGATGCCCACAGAGGCCTATGCATTGGTCTGCTTATATCATTAAATATGACTGTGCTTCTGAGGGATTATATGTTATTTATTTATGGCATTCAGATGCTGTCACTTTCCAATGATGAGTTATGGGACAGGATTATATTGTCACTTTAGGTGGCACTGGCTCGCAAGTGAAATGACGTCCTGAACAGACCAACTATTGACAGATAAACAAACAGTTGTTAAATGGATACTTTCAAGACAATGAGATGAATTTATAAAAAGGATACATTGCCGCTAACCATAAAGATGACATGTCAGTTGCACACAGACACAACAAAAAGACTGGTACACACTAAGCTTTCAGCCAAGCCTTCTACAGAAAAGAAAGGAAAACACACACACATTAACACAAGCAAGCACACATCATGCACACATGAGTGTTATCTCCAGCCACTGTAGCTGAACTGCAACTGTTGCACTGGATGAAAGCAGCAATCTGGAGTGCTGTAGGGGAGGAGGGATAGCGGAATACAGGTGAGGAGAGGGAAGAGCGCTGTCTGGCGGAGTGTGTAGGGTCTAGAAAGCTTCAGAACAAGCTTCCAGAGGCAGTGTCTGGAGTGTGTGTGGGAGGGATAGTGGTGGAATGGGAAATGGAAAAAGAGAGGAGCAGAGAGGGGAAAAGCCTGGTGGGGGAATTGGCAGAGCAGCGCACCATGTTGATGAGGCGATGTCAATAGGGAGGAGGTGATAGGGCAGATGGGGAGGAAACTGTTGGGGGCGGGCACCGAGACATTATGTTATCATAGGCTGAGGCTAGGATAATTTTGGCAGCAGAGGATGTGTTGTAAGGATAGCTCCCATCTCCACATTTCAGAAAAGCTAGTGGTGGAGCGAAGGATCCAGATGGCATCGTTTGTGAAACAGCCATTGAAATCAAGCATGTTATGTCCAGCTGCATGTTGCGCCACAGAGTGGTCCACTTTGTCCATTTTGCTCTCAGTCACAATTAGGCAGTGGCATTTCATCCTGGGGAAAACTGGTCGGTAGTCATACCAACCTAAAAGGCAGTGCAATTATTGCAGTAGAGCTGGAATACAACATGGCTGCTTCACAGGTGGGCTTGTCTCTGATGGGGTAAGATAACCCTATGACAGGAATGGAATATGAAGTAGTGGTGATGGTGGGGGGAGGGGGGAGGGGTAGGGGTGAATTGGGAAGTTATTACACCTGGGTCTTCCACTGGGATTGGCATATGGATATCTGGATATCCCTGTGGAAGACTCTGCTGCAACACCTGCCCAATCCACCCACCCAGCACTTCCTAACCCAGTCCTGTCTCAGGCTTATCCTTTCCCATCAGAGGCCAGGCCTGAAAGCAACCATGCCATATGCCAACTATGCTGCAATGATTGCTTAGCTTTTTATATTGGTATGACTACCAACCAGTTGTTCACCACAGCCAAACTGTGGCCAAGAGCAAAGTTGACCACCCAACAGCACAACACCCAGCTGAATAACGAGCTTGATTTTCATGGCTGCTTCACAACATGAGCCATCTAGATCCTCCCATCCATCACTAGCTTTTCTGAACTGCACAAGATGGGAATTATCCTTTTAACACATTGTTAAAAAATTAATCTGGCCTCAATGTATGATAACATGTTGTCCCCACACCCTCCTCCCAATTCATGTCCTCTCACCCTCAATGTTCACCACTCTCTGCCAATGCCAATGTACCCACCACTCTTTTCCCCTTCTCTGCATCCCTCCTTTTCTGTTCCCCATAACCACCTTCCCCTGCCCATCCACAGCCTCCCAACGCTGCCCCTGAGAGCCTTGTCCTGCCACCTTCTAGCCCCTGCATGTTCTGCCAGACAACATTCTTCTCTCTCTCCACTAGTACTCTGCTAACCCTCCCCTTTACTTACCCCACTCCAATTGCCACTTTTGTTCAACACAACAATTGCAGTCTGGTTAGAGTGGCCAGAGATAGTGTGTGTGTGTGTGCATGGGTAGTATCTGCTTTTGTGAATGTATGTGTGTTTTCCTTCCTTTCCTGAAGCAAGCTTTGGCTGAAAACTTAATTTGTAACAGCCTATTTTTTATGCCTATCTGTAACTCAGCACATTGTCTTTGTGGTGAGTAGCAAGAGATCCTTTTCATAATCATTGATATTCCAACCTGGACTTTTCATTCCAGAATGAGATTTTCATTCTGCAGCAGAGTGTGCGCTGATATGAAACTTCCTGGCAGGTTAAAACTGTGTGCCGGACCGGAAGGTAGGAGACGAGGTACTGGCGGAAGTAAAGCTGTGAGGACAGGGCGTGAGTTGTGCTTGGGTAGCTCAGTTGGTACAGCACCTGCTCGCGAAAGACAAAGGTCCCGAGTTCGAGTCTTGGTCGGGCACACAGTTTTAATCTGCCAGGAAGTTTCATATCAGCGCACACTCCGCTGCAGAGTGAAAATCTCATTCCGATCATATGGGTAGTTGACAGACTTATGAACAGGGCATTTAGTAAACTCCTGTCCGGCTAGGAGAAATATGACAAAAGAATTTGTGCACATGTTGAAATATATCTAGGAATACATACTATTAATTCTCTTAATTTATGTAACTTTGCTGTGTACAAGATAATAACAATATATGATAATAATTTCTGTACATTTATCAAAGAAGAAATGGAAGCTGTGATGAAGAATGATGATACGTTTTCATATTGGATACACCAGACACATTAGCTACATTTATGAAATTCACATGCACTTCTTCTCAAAGAAGAAATGGAAGCTGTGATGAAGAATGATTAAACATTTTCATATTGGATACACCAGACACATTAGCTGCATTTATGAAATTCACATGCACTTTTTTTTTAAATTTATAACATAATTGTGAAGACGTTTGAAAAACAAGATAACACATGAACTATGCATGTTTAGTATCTGCTATGACCAACATAATGCAACCTTTCTACTGGTTGAAACATCCAGATCTACTACCAAATAAGAAAGTAAAACTGTTCTCAAACTGAGGGTTGCTTTGAATATCACACTGCTTTATTAGACATGGTCTAATTCTGACCCCTGAACTGACTTATCCAGTAAGTTATGGGAGGACCTACAGAGTAATGTAGACTCCCAGCCATGGTGCAACTTAGTATTTTTCCTGTTAACAAATCACTAACAGTACTGGAAGAAGTGATGTGTGACAGAAACAAAATCCTAGGACCGACTGAGGACTGAACCCTGGACCTTCAGACTTGTAGGCTGATACCTCTCCACCAAGCCACTACTTTTACAAACTCTATGTGATCGAAAGTATCCGGACACCTGGCTGAAAATGACTTACAAGTTCGTGGCGCCCTCCATCAGTAATGCTGGAGTTCAATATGGTGTTGGCCCACTGTTAGCCTTGATGACAGCTTCCACTCTCGCAGGCATATGTTCAATCAGGTGCTGGAAAGTTTCTAGCGGAATGGCAGCCCATTCTTCATGAAGTGCTGCACTGAGGAGAGGTATCGATGCTGGTTGGTGAGGACTGGCACAAAGCCGGCATTCCAAAACATCCCAAAGGTGCTCTATAGGATTCAGGTCAGGACTCTGTGCGTGCCAGTCCATTACAGGGCACTCCACCCAACATTTTTCCACTGTTCAATTGTCCAATGTTTATGCTCCTTACACCAAGCGAGGCGTCATTTGGCATGTTCCGGCATGATGTGTGGCTTATGAGCAGCCGCTCGACCATTAAATTCAAGTTTTCTTACCTCCCGCCTATCTGACATAGTACTTGCAGTGGATACTGATGCAGTTTGGAACTGCTGTGTGATGGTCTGGATAGATGTCTGCCTATCACACATTACGACACTCTTCAACTGTTGGCGGTCTCTGTCAGTCAACAGACGAGGTCAGCCTGTACGCTTTTGTGTTGTATGTGTCCCTTCACGTTTCCACTTCACTATCACATTGGAAACAGTGGACCTAGCGAAGTTTAGGAGTGTGGAAATCTCGCATACAGACATATGACACAAGTGCCATCCAATCATCTGACGACATTCGAAGTCTGTGAGTTCCGCGGAGTGCCCCATTCTGCTCTCTCACGATGTCTAATGACTACTGAGGTCGCTGATATGGAGTACTTGGCAGTAGGTGCAGCACAATGCACCTAATATGAAAAACGTATGTATTTGAGGGTGTCCGGATTCCTTTGAACACATGGTGTAACAATTTACAATTATTTACCAACCAAGCACCACTATAAAAATACTTGGATAGCAACTTACTTGTATACAAATAGCGAAAAAATCCAAGTGAAAGTTAAAATATTACCCTTATGTGATTTCTTCTTAGGTCGTGATGACACATTCTGCTGAAAAGAGGGACTCTGTGTTCCATGTGATCCACCAAATCCAGCCAGCCTGTTAAACATGAGATGTCAGACAGTACTGGAAAATCCTGGATTAAATACAAACAGTGTAACAAGCTGAGTAAAGACAACCACATATGACATATTGAACAAGAAAAGTGAAGGGTAGGTACATAAAAAAGTAGTTGAACATACTGGCTCAGCTTACAAAGTTGTGCTTTTCGTCAAAGCACACAGAAAAATAGACTTTTTTACCCAGTAATGCAGCCTTACTACAAAATTGTAGCTGAGTGTGTGTGTGTGTGTGTGTGTGTGTGTGTGTGTGTGTGTGTGTGTGTTTTCCAAAGTTTATTACAATATTAATACATGAAATGTAGGAAATCATTAGTTGCCATTTACTTTATGAAAGTGACAGTAGAATGGAAACACTTGGCCATTTTTCCAATCCTACTGTCACCAAATCCCGTTTCCCTCTGACAAGTGGAGGGAGTATCATCTGATAGGCAGCACAATTATCAAACTTGATGACTTTTTATAAAATCAGAAATAACAACAAAATAACTCTTAGATTACCCTATTGAATATCCAAATGTTCTGTATGAATAGCTGCAAACTCTTCATTTCCAGAGGATGTGATGGACAAGAATAAGGTACATGTCTAGGCTGTGGATGAACTTGAGCACCATTGACTCAATATGAGGCCAAAACCATTAAGTGATGGAGAAAATAATTTGACTTGAAGAGTCTTCTTGCACTTAATTCAGTTGTCGACAATGATCTCCACTTTTGTGCATTCAGTACGAGACCAACACGAGAAAACAGTAGAACCACTACTAGAGGGCACACAAAGTCACTTGACCTGTAACTGCACAGGTGGTGCAGCACATGAGGGGACAATGGCAGTGACAGAGACCCTGTAGTGAATGACTACCATGTGGTAGGGATGATGCAGTTCAATAAATGAGTCCTGGGACATGAAAATTATGCTTCAGTACCCCTATAATCTGTCTGGCAATAATTCCTAAATAAAGCTAAACTGTAATAACTTCAAGGTGAACAAATATATTTCAAGGAAGAGACAATACATGAAAGTCACAGATCAAGTAAACAGTGTAAGACGTGTGTACACTTTAACAGTTAAATCATGACTGAGTCCAAGTCTAGCGGCCGCTGGCTGGCTTGCTGCTTAGGTGGCGCTGCTGCTGCATGGCTGGCAGACAGCACCGCATGTAGAGGACGCGCGTAACTGCGCAGCGGCACTTTGAAAGATCGGCGAGTCACAACAATTTTCCCCCCTTTGAAGTTTTTGCACAAGTCTTGATGGAGGTGGCCTGTAGATTGCTAACGTCCGTAGGTGTTGTTTGACTGGCCGTAAAGTCTCGAGAAGGAGGCTTCCCATACGGACAGAAGTGTCCCCGATGATAACGGGTCGAGATGACAGGAGAAGTGGGGATCGAATCTGCTAGGGCCCCGTGCACCAATCTGCCCATTGCGGCAAGTCCGGTTGTTATAACAGGAGACATGGGCGATGTGTCCGCGTCTGTAGGAGAAGGAGGCGAGTAGAGTTGCTCCGACAAACGATGGTCATCTGGTTCCTGCATGGGCACGTCTCCTGTTGGCGTCGGATCTTGTGCTGGCACCGATATGATGGTGAGAGGACTGCGTTGTGAGTAATGAGAGACTCTAGGATCCCAAGCGTCAGGTAGAGCCAAAGGTGGTGTAGCGGCATCCAGAACAGGCGTTGCCGGCACACAAGGCCAAAGCTGGTCCAAATGACACACTGCAACACCCGTGTACATCTGGATTTCATACAGGCATCGGCCACGGTGTCGTAAGATGCGGCCAGGACTCCATTTTGGCCACCTGCCATATCCCCGTACCCATACAAGGTCGCCAACAGTGAACCGGCCAAGCGAAGCCACCCGTGGCCGTGAGGTGGAAGGCCGCAGAAGATGAAGTAGCGTGCGGGGCTGTCGGCCATGTAAAAGCTCAGCTGGGTTGTGGTTGCCCATGGGGGTGAAACAGTAAGAAGCCAGAAATTGGAGAAGCACATCATCAGCACCAGAAGACGTCAGGAGTTTCCTCATCTGAGCCTTAAATGTGCGGACCAGTCGTTCAGCCTCACCATTTGACTGTGGATGGAACGGAGGGGCCGTGACATGCATGACGCCGTGATGGGCACAAAAATCCGCAAAATCGGAAGAGGCAAATTGCGGACCATTATCAGTGACAAGAGTAGAGGGAAGGCCTTCCAAAGAGAAAATGCGAGCTAGAGCATTGGTGGCTGCCGCAGTGGTAGGCAACGTGCAATGGACAATGAAAGTAAAGTTAGAGTAGGCATCAATAACGAAAAGCCAATAAGTACCTAAAAAAAGTCCTGCAAATTCTGCATGAATACGCTCCCAGGGCTTCTCAGGCGAAGGCCACGGTGACAAAGATGACTTCGGGGCGGTGGCCTGTGACGCTCAAGGGCTGCAGGCAGTGACCATGTGTGCGATTTCAGAGTAGCCAGTACACATGATGGCGCGCCAGAGATGTTGTACGAGAGACACCCCAGTGCCCTTGGTGAAGGAGGCACAAGACCGAAGCACGCAAAGACACAGGTACCACAACACGCGGTGAAGCATTTTCGGTGGAAAGGAGGATAACACCATCCCTAGCCTTGAGGCGGTAACGCAAAGCGTAGTAGTTCCGCAATGGATCAGAAGTCTTAGTGGATGGACGATTTGGCCAACCCTTCTGAATACAGCATAAAACCCGGGAGAGGGTAGGGTCAGAACCCGCTGCTCGGCAACATCCAGGTGGTAACACAAAAGTTTGTCACTATCGAATGCCAGATCAGGACCCATGGGAAGGCGAGACAGTGCATCAGCATTCGCATGTTGAGCCATCGGCCGGAAATGAATCTAATAATTGAAACGAGACAAGTAAAGAGCCCAACGCTGGAGGCAGTGTGCAGCCTTGTCGAGAAATGACGTTGATGGATGAAACAAGGACACAAGTGGTTTGTGATCCATAACAAGATGAAATTTTGAGCCATAGAGAAAAAAACCAAACTTATGAAGAGCATAAATAATGGCCAAAGCTCCTTTTTCCATTTGAGAATACTTTTGTTGGGCATCCGTGAGCGATTTGGAGGCATAAGCAATGGTTGTTAAGAACTATCAGAAAAATGGTGCGCAAGGACTGCACCAACCCCGTATTGAGAGGCATCCGTGGCAAGAACAAGATGTTGGCCAGGTCAATAAGTAGCCAGGCACAAGGCCTGTTTCAGCATAGTCTTCAATTTCTGGAAAGCCGCATCGCGTGACGCGGATCAGTGAAAAGGCACGTTTTTATGCATCAGGCGATGCAACGGCTGAGCCACCGAAGCAGCAGGCGGTAAAAACCTGTGATAGTATGCTATTTTCCCCAAGAAGGCCTGCAGTTCCTTAACAGATGTAGGGCGAGGAAGGGCATCGATCTCAGCGACAGTTTGCTGAAGCGGATGAATACCTTCCCGAGAGAGTTGAAACCCCAAGTACGTGATAGATGCCTGAAAAAATTATGATTTCTGAAGATTACACTTAAGACCGGCAGTCTGTAAGACATGAAAAAGTGTGTGGAGATTCTGAAGATGTTCGTCAGTGGTGGAGCCAGTGACAACAATGTCGTCCATGTAATTTGTACACCCAGGGACAGTGAGCAATAATTGTTCCAAGAATCGTTGAAAGAGAGCAGGGGCACTGGCAACCCTGAATGGCAATCGTTGGTATTGATAGAGGCTGAAAGGCATGTTAAGGACCAGAAACTGCCGGGAAGCAGTGTCAAGAGGAAGTTGATAAATTTCTGACAGGTCAAGTTTAGAAAAATACTGGCCCCCAGCAAGCTTAGTGAACAGTTCTTCAGGTCGAGGGATAGGGTAAGTGTCGATAAGGCATTGATCATTTACAGTGGCTTTGAAATCGCCACAGAGACGAATATCACCATTTGGCTCAGCAACGACAACGACAGGAGAGGACCACTCACTGGAAGTGACAGGAAACAAGACCCCTGAAGCAGTGAGACGATCCAGCTCCCATTTGACCTGATCACGAAAGGCCACAGGAATGGGCTGAGACCAAAAAACCTTAGGCCGAGCAATGGGTTTGAGAGTGATCAGAGCTTCAAAGTCGTTTGCATGGCCTAACCCAGGAGAAAAAAAGGATGAAAATGTCGTCGACAAGGAATCCAATTGAGCATAAGGAATATCATCAGAGACGATATTGACAGAGTCACCTATGGAGAACCCAAAAATGCGAAAGGCATCGAAACCAAAAAGATTCTCCGCATTACTATGGTCGACCACAAATATGGGAACAGTGGGAACGACAGATTTGTAAGATACCTCAGCATCAAATTGTCCCAAGAGAGAAATCTTCTGTTTATCGTATGTCCGTAATTGCCTAGTGACAGGTGACAGGATTGGAGAACCCAACTGAAGATACGTCTGAGAATTGATGTTAGTGGCAGCAGAACCAGTATCCACCCGCATGCGAACATCTCGACCAAGTATTTGGACAGTGAGGAATAACTTCCCTGAAAGGGAAGAAGTACAATTGACAGACAACACAGAAGCACAATCAGCGCCATGTTCATGAACAACATGTATGCGGTCGGATTTGCAAACGGATGACACATGACCCTTTTTTTTTGCTTTTGTGACACACGGCCCAACATTGTGGACAATCCTATCATAAATGTTTCGTAAAACACTGCGGACATGGAAGTTGCCATGGGTTTTGGTGCAGTTTCTTAGAGGTTTGTTTACGGTTAGGCTGAGGCTGTGCTTGGGAGTGTACTGCGGCCACATCGGCCAGCGCGGACACACCATACGCTTCGTCAACAGCACACAGAGGTTGTATTTCCTCGATGACACGCCATGCCTCTATTTGCACTCCAGCGGCGCAAGAAATTTCAAAAGACTCAGCGATGGATAGGACTTCATCTAGAGTTGGATTTGCCAACTGAAGGGCACGTTGCCTAACTTGCTTGTCGGGTGCCAACCGGATAATAGCATCCCATACCATGGAATCGGCGTAAGATTCTTTGTGAACTTCAGTAACAAACTGACACTTTCTACTGAGGCCGTGAAGTTCAGCAGCCCAAGCGCGATAGGATTGATTCGGTTGTTTTTAACAATGATAAAAGGCAACACGAAAGGCTACCACATGCGTTTGCTTTTGAAAATAGACAGACAGAAGTGAGCACATTTCATCAGAGGACAAAGACGCAGGATCTTTCAGAGGAGCCACTTGTGACAACAACTGATACATTTGAGGTGAAATCCATGAAAGGAACAGAGATGTACATGTTTGTTCGTCTGCAACATGAAATGCCAAGAAGTGCTGTTGAAGACGTTTTTCATAATCAGACCAGTCTTCCGCTGTCTCGTTGTAAGGAGGAAAAGGAGGTAGAGACAATGACGAGAGACGCCCTGCATTTGATGCCGCGACGAAATCATGAATCACATTTGTGAGAAGCATTTGCTGTCCTATGAGACCTTGCAATAGTTGCTCTAAGGTAGCCATGGAAACACGAGGGTCAACGACAGAAAAGAAAAATCACTACCTCGTCGCTAATTGTAATAACTTCAAGGTGAACAAATATATTTCAAGGAAGACGCAATACATGAAAGTCACAGATCAAGTAAACAGAGTAAGACGTGTGTACACTTTAACAGTCAAATCATAACTGAGTCCAAGTCTAGTGGCCGCTGGCTGGCTGGCCGCTTAGGTGGTGCTGCTGCTGCACGGCTGGCAGACAGCGCCGCATGTAGAGGATGCGTGTAACTGCGCGGTGGTATTTTGAAAGATCGGTGAGTCACAACATAAACAGGTTATCTGGGAACTGACACATAATTTCCTCATATTACCTAAATTTTGTCCACCTCTGTAGCTGAGTGATCAATATGGTTTACTGCTATGGAGGAGGTCCAGGTTCAGTTCCTGGCCAGGTAGGAGATTTTATCTGTTTAGTGACTGGGTGTTATGTTGACCTCATCAACATTTCCTCTTTGTTGATGTGCAAGTCACCGAAGTGACATCAAATAAAAAGACTTGTACTAGTCAGACAAATGTGGCAAGTCCTCTTTTCTCCAAATTTTCTCTACAGAAGTAAGAAACTAACTTGAATCCTGTAACATTTAACATATCTATACCAGTGGTCACATTATGTTCAGAGTGGCAGATTATATCAACCAGTTTGCTCAAGTCTAATTCTTCAACACAAATAAGTAACTCATTAAGTTTACTCGATAGTCCTCAAATATTCTGATGCAATAAGGATAACTGATTATTTGCACTGGCTGAATTACAACTAGATGAACCTAATTTTCCAGTCAGTTTTTGAGAATCTCTAGTTTAGAGGTTGTCTGCATGAATTATGTACATTAAAATTTGCTTTCTGGCTGCCTGTTTTATTCATGTGAACGTCATTTTTATCCTGTCTCGGAACATCTATTGTTTCTGCCCTCCCTACCCAAAAAAAACTGCTACTCTGTCACTTGAAACCAGTGGTACTTTACCACTAGTGAAAGTGCTCCCCCCTCCCTTAATTGAGGTGAAGGCTATGCCTAGTATACCGTATTTACTCGAATCTAAGCCGCACTCAAATTTAAGCTGCACCTGAAAAATGACACTCGGAATCAAGGAAAAAAATTTTTCCTGAATCTAAGCCGCACCTGAAATTTGAGATTCGAAATTCAAGGGAGAGAATCGATTGCTTATTTTTCTTTGATCTGATAAGTGCTGTTCTCTTTGTTATAGGTGTTTACGTCACTCTAAGCTGAAAATGCATTATTGTACTGTGTCATGCATTGTTTGTCGCATTCTGATAATGTGTGTTTACGACCTGTCGCCCCTCGCGGCATGGCTTGCTTTTGTGCGCGCTACCGTCGGCGCTTACGATAAAAAACAGAGAGGAATTGTCTCATTAGCGACACAATGGCAAGAGACTGCTATTTGTTGCTACTTACATTGCTGCTTTCTTTGATAATGATCAACAAGAACCAAATAATAGTCTGCATATGATAGAAGATGTTCTGAACGAGAATGTAGCTGAAATTTTTCGCCGTTTGAAAATCTTTGCAGACGCCCCTTTTGTACATTACATTCTGCACAGAAATTAAAGTCATCTTAGATTTAAAAATCTAGTCAATTGCCGTGCTTCATTTCTGAGTGTATCACTATTAGGCATAAGAATAATAACGAATATAAACATGACATGATATGTATATTCTTCCGCGTTTGTTGTTGTCTCGCACTAGTTTCGTAGTTTATTAGGCAGACAGGATTTAAATGAGATAGCAGCAAACACAAAAGAATACATGGCAAAATGTTTATATCTGTATTATTCTTATGGTGAAGAGAATACTGCATGTGATTCACTAGAGTTGGTCATATTGACAAACATCCCAAACAATACTGCCAGTCGGATTTTGTAGTACATTGAAATGCTGCTACATTCGAAGATGTACAATATAGAATTTGTATTTACTTCGTTGGATTATGTATGAAAATGCATTGGTCGAAACTCGGGGTGGAGAAAAAAGCTCGTCTTCCACCTTTTTTTTAAAGATTTATTTACAGAGTCAGAGGTTTTGGCGCCAGTATTTATCTTTGTGCCTGCAAACCATGCCTGTGTACCGCTACATATATTCGACGGCAGAAGTTAGTTGTGGCGGCACCTACCAACATTTTTCAGAACTTCCGCTTACTATACACTCGATTCTAAACTGGAGGTGGTTTTTTGGAATACAAAAACCGGAAAAAAAGTGCGGCTTAGATTCGAGTAAATACGGTAGTCCCACCTGCTGAAAGAGTCAACAGGGACCACACTGATGTGAGGTCACTCTCAGTTGAATAGTCAGGGTTCCTGTCTATGATGTTGATGCCCCACCCACTATTACCACGGCGTCTTACTTTGTGAAGTCTTTGTGAAGTGAACCTACATCCTCTACCACCTGACCCAGACTTGCACTAGGTTTAGAAAAACTTGTGACCTGGTAATCTGACCTTAGGTCATCCTGCAACAGCTACAAACAGCTGTTCATCATATTTCTGTGAAACACATCTCTTCTACTTGACAAGTGTTCACAGCTCTTAAGGTATGTATTTTAGAGCCCATGTTCACTAAACCTTTTTTGCTTCAGATGATCATGACTGTCATATCCCTGAATATTGGCCACTCCTCCTGAGACCCCTTGTTTACTTATCTCATATTACAACTGCAGGAAGTGAATGTGCTACGATATGTATGTACATCGTTTCCGAGATGGTTGCGGGAGTTGGCTGCTTGATACAGGATGTCAAATCAAACACCTTTCAGACATCTAGTTTCCAAACTTATTTTATTTGGCTACCAGTTTTGGCAATTTACTATGCTACCTTCAGGCCTTTTCTACAGACAACAATGGTACCAGTATGAAATAGATAACCAAAAAAGGGTGCGTGGTGCAAGTCTTAAATACAGTGGTAATATGTAATCACGTAACAATACCAATCATCACAGGAAGTTACATACAGTTACAGATAAATTAAGAAATAAAATGCGAGAACAGTTGCACACTGTATTAACTTAAACTCGTGAGCGAAGTATGTATGTCATATAATTGTAAAAAAACAAACTACTAAATGGAGGTCAAAATGGTTCAAATGGCTCTAAGCACTATGGGACTTAACATCTGAGGTCATCAGTCCCCTAGACTTAAAACTACTTAAACCTAACTAACCTAAGGACATCACACACATCCATGCCCAAGGCAGGATTCGAACCTGCAACCGTAGCAGCAGCGCGGTTCCGGACTTAAGTGCTTAGAACTGCTCGGCCACAGCGGCTGGCTAATGGAGGTCAATATTTCCTGTTATGCATAGATAATAATGGTATACTGCTAATGCAATGCCTGTGAAACAACTGGAGTAAAATAACATAGTCATATACTGATGAGCACAGACTGAACATAAAACATTTGATTGCATACTGTCATATACTAGTGAAACATATACCACTTACTGGAGGTCAACCCAATAACTATCTGTATCATCATGTTCCATATGCTACTCATAAATGATAGAAGGAGAATATAAAAATACATCATTGCAATGTATCGATCACAAACTCATAAGATGCAACTTATTTAATAAAATGTAGGTTAACATTGCCTCCACCTTCTTACTTACTTACCTTCATTCTTCGGCATGAAACCACAACAGTGGTGCCATTGGTTGGCATTATGGTTTAGTGTTGTGAGTTCTTTCCCTCTTTACATTGTTTTCATGTTACATGACAAATGTTAATTTTCACGTGATTACTAATTTTGTTAGTTGACATGGGTGGTTATTGAGATTGTACACCTGAACCTATAATGCCTTGATAATACCCGACTCAGTGTTCTGGTATATTCCTAAAAATTCTCGTTCTCCAATAATCATCTAATCACAAAGGTATTAACTGACATATTACACATTGTATGGTATACCCCGACACGTGTTCTGATGGTTTTTCAGTCATAGGGTATCCTATCTTTTCTCTTCCCTTGCTTCAAGGCTACATGACACATAGAGGTTGTTCTGATTGCAATGAGTGTCTTTCTAATATACTTTGTATGTACTGCACTACTTTTCTTTTAGGATTATTTCATAGATTATGGTTTGGTATATAACCTAGCCCCATGCCTGCTTACCAGCAGACTTATCACTTTCTTGATAACGTTGGTTTTGCCTTTTCCATATATTTCAATACTTACTGCTTAGTGGGAATTCGTTATGGTATATTACATTAGATTCATAGTTTGGTTCACTAGAGATGTTTTTTTTTTTAAATAAGTCGCATCTTATGAGTATGTGATCGATAAATTGCACTGATGTATTTTTATATTCTTCTTTTATTACTTATTGGTAGTATATAGAACATGACGATATAGATAGTTATGTGGTTGACTTCCAGTAAGTGGTATATGTTTCACTAGTACATGACAGCATACAATCAAATGTTTTGTGTTCAGTCTGTACTCGTCAGTATATGACTATATTGTTTTACTCAACTTGTTTCATGGGCATTGCATTAACATTAAACTGTGATTATAGACGACAGAGGGATAGAGAAACAATTAAAATCGCTCAAAAGAGGAAAGGACTCTGGACCTGATGGGATACCAGTTCAATTTTACACAGAGTACGTGAAGGAACTTGCCCCCCTTCTTGCAGCGGTGTACCGTAGGTCTCTAGAAGAGCGTAGCGTTCCAAAGGATTGGAAAAGGGCACAGGTCATCCCCGTTTTCAAGAAGGGACATCGAACAGATGTGCAGAACTATAGACCTATATCTCTAACGTCGATCAGTTGTAGTATTTTGGAACACGTATTGTGTTCGAGTATAATGACTTTTCTGGAGACTAGAAATCTACAGGAATCAGCATGGGTTTCGAAAAAGACGGTCATGTGAAACCCAGCTCGCGCTATTCGTCCACGAGACTCAGAGGGCCATAGACACGGGTTCCCAGGTAGATGCCGTGTTTCTTGACTTCCGCAAGGCATTCGATACAGTTCCCCACAGTCGTTTAATGAACAAAGTAAGAGCATATGGACTATCAGACCAATTGTGTGATTGGATTGAGGAGTTCCTAGATAACAGGACACAGCATGTCATTCTCAATGGAGAGAAGTCCTCCGAAGTAAGAGTGATTTCAGGTGTGCCGCAGGGGAGTGTCATAGGACCGTTGCTATTCACAATATACATAAATGACCTGGTGGATGACATCGGAAGTTCACTGAGGCTTTTTGCAGATGATGCTGTGGTGTATCGAGAGGTTGTAACAATGGAAAATTGTACTGAAATGCAGGAGGATCTGCAGCAAATTGACGCATGGTGCAGGGAATGGCAATTGAATCTCAATGTAGACAAGTGTAATGTGCTGCGAATACACAGTAAGATAGATCCTTTATCATTTAGCTACAAAATAGCAGGTCAGCAACTGGAAGCAGTTAATACCATAAATTATCTGGGAGTAAGCATTAGGAGTGATTTAAAATGGAATGATCATATAATGTTGATCGTCGGTAAAGCAGATGCCAGACTGAGATTCATTGGAAGAATCCTAAGGAAAAGCAATCCGAAAACAAAGGAAGTAGGTTACAGTACGCTTGTTCGCCCACTGCTTGAATACTGCTCAGCAGTGTGGGATCCGTACCAGATAGGGTTGATAGAAGATATAGAGAAGATCCAACAGAGAGCAGCGCGCTTCGTTACAGGATCATTTAGTAATCGCGAAAGCGTTACAGAGATGATAGATAAACTCCAGTGGAAGGCTCTGCAGGAGAGACGCTCAGTAGCTCGGTACGGGCTTTTGTCAAAGTTTCGAGAACATACCTTCACCGAAGAGTCAAGCAGTATATTGCTCCCTCCTACGTATATCTCGCGAAGAGACCATGAGGATAAAATCAGAGAGATTAGAGCCCACACAGAGGCATACCGACAATCCTTCTTTCCACGAACAATACGAGACTGGAATAGAAGGGAGAACCGATAGAGGTACTCAAGGTACCCTCCGCCACACACCGTCGGGTGGCTTGCGGAGTGTGGAAGTGGATGTGGATGGATCTATGCATAACATAAAATATTGACCTCTGTTTAGTAGGTTTCTTTTTTACAATTATATGATGTATATACTTCGCTCACTAGTTTAAGTTAATACAGGGTGCAACTGTTCTCATATTTTATTCCTTGATTTATCTGTAACTGTATGTAACTTCCTGTGATGGTTGGTATTGTTATGTTATTACATATTACCACTGTATACAGGGTGTTACAAAAAGGTACAGCCAAACTTTCAGGAAACATTCCTCACACACCAATAAAGTAAAGATGTTATGTGGACATGTGTCCGGAAACGCTTAATTTCAATGTTAGAGCTCATTTTAGTTTCGTCAGTATGTACTGTACTTCCTCGATTCACCGCCAGTTGGCCCAATTGAAGGAAGGTCATGTTGACTTCGGTGCTTGTGTTGACATGCGACTCATTGCTCTACAGTACTAGCATCAAACACAGCAGTACGTAGCATCTACAGGTTAGTGTTCATCACGAACATGGTTTTGCAGTCAGTGCAATGTTTACAAATGCGGAGTTGGCAGATGCCCATTTGATGTATGGATTAGCACGGGGCAATAGCCGTGGTGCGGTACATTTGTATCGAGACAGATTTCCAGAACGAAGATGTCCCAACAGGAAGACATTCGAAGCAATTGATCAGCGTCTTAGGGAGCACGGAACATTCCAGCCTATGACTCGCGACTGGGGAAGACCTAGAACGACGAGGACATCTGCAATGGATGAGGCAATTCTTCGTGCAGTTGACGATAACCCTAATGTCAGCGTCAGAGAAGTTGCTGCTGTACAAGATAACGTTGACCACGTCACTGTATGGAGAGTGCTACGGGAGAACCAGTTGTTTCCGTACCATGTATAGCGTGTGCAGGCACTATCAGCAGCTAACTGGCCTCCACGGGTACACTTCTGCGAATGGTTCATCCAACAATGTGTCAATCCTCATTTCAGTGCAAATGTTCTCTTTATGGATGAGGCTTCATTCCAACGTGATCAAATTGTAAATTTTCACAATCAACATGTGTGGGCTGACGAGAATCCGCACGCAATTGTGCAATCACATCATCAACACAGATTTTCTGTGAACGATTGAGCAGGCATTGTTGGTGATGTCTTGACTGGGCCCCATGTTCTTCCACCTACGCTCGATGGAGCACGTTATCATGATTTCATACGGGATACTCTACCTGCGCTGCTAGAACACGTGCCTTTACAAGTACGACACAACTTGTGGTTCATGCACGATGGAGCTCCTGCACATTTCAGTCGAAGTGTTCGTACACTTCTCAACAACAGATACGGTGACCGATGGATTGATAGAGGTGGACCAATTCCATGGCCTCCACGCTCTCCTGACCTCAACCCTCTTGACTTTCATTTATGGGGGCATTTGAAAACTCTTGTCTGCACAACCCCGGTACCAGATGTAGAGACTCTTCGTGTTCGTATTGTGGACGGCTGTGATACAATACGCCATTCTCCAGGGCTGCATCAGCGCATCAGGGATTCCATGCGACGGGGGGTGGATGCATGTACCGTATTTACTCGAATCTAAGCCGCACTCAAATCTAAGCCGCACCTGAAAAATGAGACTCGAAATTAAGGAAAAAAAAATTTTCCCGAATCTAAGCCGCACCTGAAATTTGAGACTCGAAATTCAAGGGGAGAGAAAAGTTTTAGGCCGCATCTCCAAATCGAAACAAAGTTGGTCCATTGTAATATGAAACACAATTCAGGTCGAATGAATGATGATACAGCTACAGTAGTTTGGTTCGAATCGTAACCTTAGCAGTTAAGCTTTACCAGGTAGCCATTGCTATGCGTCAGGCACTCCGTCCCTATTTATACGGGTACCCTTCCTTTTTTACGTGCTTCGTCTGATTTGAATTGATTGCTTATTTTTCTTTGATCTGATAAGCGCCGTTTCCTTTGTTATATGTGTTAACATCACTCTAAGCTCAAAATACATTACTGTACTGTGTCATGCATTGTTTGTCGCATTCTGATAGTGCGTGTCTATGGCCTGTTGCCGCTCGCGGCATGGCTTGCTTTTGTGCGCACTACCGCCACTTACAATAAAAAAAAGAAGAGAGGAATCGTCTCATTAGCGAAACAATGGCAAGAGACTGCTATTTGTTGTTACTTACACTGCTGCTTTCTTTGATACTGAACAACAAGAACCAAATAATACACTGTGTATGATAGAAGATGTTCTGAACGAGAGTTTAGCGAAAATTTTTCTCAGTTTGAAAATCTTTGCAGGCGCCTTTTAGTACATTACATTCTGCACAGAAATTAGAGCCATCTTAGATTTAAAAATATAGTCAATTGTTGTGCTTCATTTCTGACTGTATCACTATTAGGCATAAGAATAATACGAATATAAACATGACATGATATGTATATTCTTCCGCGTTTGCTGTTGTCTCACTCTAGTTTCGTAGTTTATTAGGCAGACAGGATTTAAATGAGGTAGCAGCAAACACGAAACAATACATGGCAAAATGTTTATATTCGTATTATTCTTATGGTGAAGAGAATACTGCATGTGATTCATAATTCATAGAAGTTCCTATTAGCAACCATCTCTTCTCACAGATAGGAAAAAATTCAGAACGTAGAGTTGGCCATATTGACAAACATCGCAAACAGTCTTGGCACTCGGATTTTCGTAGTACATTGAAATGCTGCTACATTCGAAGATGAACAATACAGAATTTGTATTTACTTCGTTGGATAATGTATGAAAATGTAGTGGTCGAAATGCGGGCCGGAGAAGAAAAGCTCGTCTTCCACCTTTTTTTAAAAATTTATTTACTGACGCAGAGGATTTGGTGCCAGTATTTATCTTTGTGCCTACAAAGCATGCCTGTGTAGCGCTACATACATTCGACGGCAGAAGTTAGTTGTGGCGGCACCCACCAACATTTTTCAGAACTTCCGCTTGCTTTGCACTCGATTCTAAGCCGCAGGCGGTTTTTTGGATTACAAAAACCGGAAAAAAAGTGCGGCTTAGATTCGAGTAAATACGGTATCCTCGCTAACGGAGGACATTTTGAACATTTCCTGTAACAAAGGGTTTGAAGTCACGCTGGTACGTTCTGTTGCTGTGTGTTTCTATTCCATGATTAATGTGATTTGAAGAGAAGTAATAAAATGAGCTCTAACATGGAAACTAAGAGTTTCCGGACACATGTCCACATAACATATTTTCTTTCTTTGTGTGTGAGGAATGTTTCCTGCAAGTTTGGCCGTACCTTTTTGTAACACCCTGTATAAGACTTGCACCACATCCCTTTTTTTTGGTTATCTATTTCATTCTTGTACCAATGTTATCTGTACACAGGGCCTGAAGATGGTGTAGTAAATTGCCGAAACTGGTAGCCAAATAATACAAGTTTGGAAACCAGATGGCTGTAAGGTGTTTGATTTGACATCCTCTAGTAAGATTTGGGTTGAATACACTACACTATGTTTCATTGAGGATTAAGGTAACCAACCTGTTTAGATTAAAATGTCACGTCCAGATGTTCACAGAGTGCAGCTGTCAGTACCTATAAAGTAAAAGTGTTAATGGTTCACTTCGTGGGGAACAAACACGGATGGGCTGCTCACAAATTCATTCAAACAGCATGGTGGATCAAAATCTGCTTCCTTCTAGTATTACATCAAAAAAAGTTTTGCATCAGCTCAGTTCCAAGAGTTAGGGAACCTGTACAGGAAATTGGAATAGAGATCAACATAAACATCATTTCCACCCTTTTTATTGGTCATGAAAAACACACTGCATGTTGTACCACCATACAGCAAGATGTTCACACAGCAAAATGGTGGTCCAGATTGCTCTACACACCGTTACCTCTAATACCCAGTAGCATGTCCTCTTGCACTGATGCATGCCTGTATTTGTCGTGGCATACTATCCATAAGTTCATCAAGGCACTGTTGGTCCAGATTGTTCCACAACTCAACGACGATTCAGCATAGATCCCTCAGAGTGGTTGGTGGGTCACGTCGTCCACAAACAGCCCTTTTCAATCCATCCCGGGCATGTTCAATAGGGTTCATGTCTGGAGAACACGTTGGCCACTGTAGTCAAGTGATGTTGTTATCCTGTAGGGAGTCATTCACAAGGTGCGAATGATGGTGGCATGAATCATCATCCATGAAGACGAATGCCTCGCCAATATGCTGCCGATAGGGTTGCAGTATCGGTCAGAGGATGCCATTCACGTCTCATATAGCTGTTACAGTGCCTTCCATGACCACCAGCAGCATACATCGGCCCTACACAATACCACCCCAAAACAGCAGAGAACATCCACCTTGCTGCATGCACTTAAGTGTGTGTCTAAGGCATTCAGCCTGACTGGGTTGCCTACAAACACGTCTCCAACGATTGTCTGGTTGAAGGCATATTGCAACACTCAGCAGTGAAGAGAACGTGATGCCAATACTTAGCAGTCCATTCGGCATGTTGTTGAGCCCATCTGTACCGTGCTGCTTGGTGTCGTGGTTGCAAAGATGGACCTCGCCATGGACATCGGGAGTGAAGTTGGGCGTCATGCAGCCTATTGCGCACAGTTTGAGTCATAGCAAAACGTCCTGGGGCTGCACAAAAAGCATTATTCAACATGATGGCGTTCCTGTCTGGGCTCATCTGAGCTATAATCCTTAGGTAGAGGTCATCCGCTGCACAAGTAGCCCTTGAGCAGCCTGAGCGATGTATGTCATTGACAGTTCCTGTCTCTCTGTATCTTCTCCATGTCCGAACAACATCGCTTTGGTTCACTCCGAAATGCCTGGACACTTCCCTTGTTGAGAGCCCTTTCTGGCACAAAGTAACAATGTGGACATGATCAAACCGCGGTATTGACCGTCTAGGCATGGTTGAACTACAGACAAAACGATCTGTGTACCTTCTTGCTGGTGGAATGACTGGAACTGATCGGCTATCAGACCCCCACCAACTAATAGGTGCTCCTCAGGCATGGTTGTTTACATCTTTGGGTGGGTTTAGTGACATCCCTGAACAGTCAAAGGGACTGTGTCTGTGATACAATATCCACAGTCAACGTCTATCTTCAGGAGTTCTCGGAACCGGAGTGTTGCAAAACTTTTTTTGGTGTGTGTATAATATGTGACTCAATGGATGAGAGACACCTGATGATGTGTGTATAATAAGTGACTCAATGGATGACAGACACCTAGATGATGGTATTGACTAGAGACTTGAGGACTCTACTGGCACATCATCAATATGTAACTTAGTTGTGTTGATTCAAGGCACTGAGATTCAGAAGCCCTCTGGCCTGACATGATACTACAGTGAGCATAGTTGTGTCAGTGTTTCACACTGCCCAAATCTCTCAACAAAGTCTTGACCACAGCAGGCTCGAGTACCACGGTTGTTGGAGTCCCTATTGCCACATGCAAAATTCTTGGGTATAAATATTCCCAGCCTAAATGGAAGAAAACTGGAAGAACTAGAATAAGAGGACTCAGACAATGACTTCAGGATATGGAAAAAGCCAAAGTTATATCTGCACCCACACTCTGTGACATGAAGTTTGACTAGATGTAGAGCAATGTGTACCTTAGCAGCCCAGCAACTACTTCTACTTTCTATTTGGGGATGATAAATCTCAGAACATGAGAATCCAGAAATAGAGTAATGAAGAAGTTATATGTTGTTACGTTGCACACACAATCAAATACAAATTCAGAGACAGGGCCATCAGAGCAGTGCAACACTTGGAACTGAAAGCAATTTTATTGCTGACACAAATCTACAGTCAGAAACAAACAGAACTCTGGGACAAAGTGTGCAGCTATTTATAAAACCTTAAATATTCCAGAATGCTGGTATTTATGCAAACATCAAATACTGCAGAATACACAAACAGAAACTATTTCAAGAACATTCCAGAAACTATAAATACTAAATAAAAAAGAACTGCTGGAGGTCAGGGTTGAACTGGCGACCCACAGCACATCAACCTGTGATACTAAACACTACACCACACTGTGTGCACCATGGCTCACAGCACTGTTCCCTTTCCTGAAGAAACTGTAATCCACTGTTCCAGATATTCTCACTGGAGCTGACTAGCACACCAAAGTCCTACTTTCTGACCAGCCATAAAAATCCAAACCAAGTCTCCTGGGCTGTATTACACTGGCCAGTGATTAACATTGTTCTGCTCTCAGCCCTTCTCCTGTGTGTCCAGCTGTCTTGCTTTTTGGTCCTAGGGATGAGATGTTTCATGTAGTCATCCTGAGTGTCATCCTCTTGAAACAGAACCAATGTCTCCATTGTCATTTAGGCCTTGCTTATGTGGAGCGGAACAAACAGTGTTGAGCCTGTGGTGCTTTGCTTAGCTGTGTTGTATGCAATGTCACAACATGTAGTATTGTATCCCAATCTGCCTGTACACTGAGCACATATCTATCAAAGTTTTATTAAAGTGTTCTGTGGAACCATTCATCTGTGAATGATAGGCAGTTGTCATCCTGTGGGTGATGTAACAACTTGAAATTACCTCTTATCCTGGTCTCAACTGGAATACTTGTCCACAATAAGAAATTACCACAGGAAGTGCTCTGTGCTGCAAAGTGATGTCTTCCACAACAAAATTTGCAGTTTCCAGAGCTTAGGTAGTCAGCACAGCTTTGGTAACAGCAAAGTGGTTGAGGTAGTCAGTGCAGACCATTATCCATCAATTTTGTTTGTTCACTTTGGAAACCTCCGCAAGTAACTGTTGCCCGTGGAAGATTTTCATCTGTGGTAGACTCACCTCCATAGATGATCACCTCGTTTAGTTTTCTCGAATTCAATGATTAAGTGAATTGTCAGTATCTCCATATGGTGGCGAGGAACAGCAACAATGAGTTGGGGAGCTATCTTGTCCAGGGTATGATGATGGGATTCATCTCTCATGCTGACTATAATTGTCTGCAGTCAACTGATGTGAATAGGACTGTTTTGATGGTCGATGTCTTGTGATGTAATAGTCAGTGAATAATCGTCTTATCTCTCCGGGATGATGTGCAACTTGAAGAGTGCTCAAAGTGAAAACATACCAGTTGTTCTCTGTACCCCAAATGTCTGTTTTTCTGGTGCAGGAGTTGGTTGAACTTGTGTTGGTAGCATTTGACAGCTGTGGCATAACTTCAAGTTGGCTGATACCATTCTCAGAGCACATCTGACAAGTGACATAGACTGGTGCCAAAGATTGATACACCTCTTCCACAACATTCTTTATTATGTCCCGATTTACGGGATCTACATGCTTTCATGTCTGCTATCTCTTGTGTACTCAGTTCAACATTTCTGGCTGCCATACCCTGCTATCTTCCCCTACTATCTGGTGTATGAGCAAGGTGAGATGATGGTGGTCTTCCACAAGTGCTGTAACAGTCACATTTGGCAGTTGGTCATTCCTGTTTCATCCCACTCTTTTCCATTGCATTTCCTTGATGTGCTGGCACTACTTGATAAATTCCTCTGTCATTGTGACATCTGTCACCAAAAGAGCTTGGTACATGTCTCTTGCAACACCTTTCATCATGTGTGAGATTTTGTCAGCTTCTGTTCTATATAGATTTATCATGTGGTGTAGGTCCCAAACATTATAAGACTGTTCATTTCCCCATGACACAGAGCCCTGTTCTTCAACTGTTCTTCTTCTAAGGGGACTTGCTGCTGATTGTTGCCGAACATTTTCTTCATTTTGGCCTGGAATTTATTCTAGCTATTGAGCTTCTCTTTACTTCTGCCAAACCACAGCTGGGTTGTTCCATCCAGCTAAAAGTGCACTTTTGCCAAACATATCATGACATCCCACCTGTGTATTTGGCAACTCAGTCTACCCCTTCCAGCCATTTTGTTGGTTCCCAACCAGCATCTCTGGAAAACACTGATGGAAGCCTCACATGCAGCTGAGGTAGTGCTGTTTTGGAATCCATCTGTCTCCTTAATGTATAAGTCTTTGGAGCAATGTACCACTTGGATTCCAGTTCCTGTTCATGAAGTCAATGACTTTTACATCACCCAATTGGAGATGCTGTATTGTAAATATTTTGAGTACCTGGGCTCTCCTCCAAACAATGTTACATTGAAGTGGCATCGAGTCCAAATCCAAAAGCAGAGTTAGCAATGAAGTATAGAACTTAGAACTGAAATCATATTTATCACTGACACCAACATATATCCAGAACAGAATTGAATTCTTGGACAGAGAGGGCAGCTACTTATACAAACATTGAATATTTCAGAATTTATACAATCACTGACTATTCCAAAATATACAAACATTACAAAAATAAATTTTTTCATGAACATTCCAAAAATGATGAATACTAAATAATAAATAATTGCTAGTTGTTGTGTTTCAATTGGTGAACTGCAGCACACCAATCAGTGATGCTAACCACTAAGCCACACTGCATGCACCATAGCTCATGGCAACATGAACAAATGGGATATAGTACATTTATAAGAAGTGAAGGACTAAAACAAAGAGTACATAAATTAAAATCATGAAGTGTCTTACAGCAGAGAAATAGAGTAGGAAGGAAATTCAGGTGTTAACAAGAGAATTAAAGAAATATAATGAATAATTTCATATAACATGGTCACATTCTGATAAGGAGGCAGAAGATCTCTACAAAAGGTTACAGAAGCTGTTACCTGGCACTAAGTCATGCAACAAGAAGGTAGTGGATAATTTTGATGTGAAAGCAAGATATAAACTAAAGAAAGATTCTTCAGTGTGAAAGTTTGGGATAAAAGCAGAATTGACAAATGACACAGATGAGTAAAATTTGCTGAAAAGAAAAATATGTTTGTCTTCAAGAGGAGGAGGAGGAGATTTAGTGTTTAACGTCCCGTCGACAACGAGGTCATTAGAGACGGAGCGCAAGCTCGGGTTCGGGAAGGATAGGGAAGTAAATCGGCTGTGCCCTTTCAAAGGATCCATCCCGGCATTTGCCTGAAGCGATTTAGGGAAATCACGGAAAACCTAAATCAGGATGGCCGGAGACGGGATTGAACCGTCGTCCTCCCGAATGCGAGTCCAGTGTGCTAACCACTGCGCCACCTCGCTCGGTTGTCTTCAAGACATTCTTCCAGGAAACAACTATAATGATTTAGTTTTTGCAATGACCAAATCAAAATAAAAATGAAATTAAGTTCATTGAATCAAACAGTGATGATTTTTCACACAATGTGACAGTCCTTGGCCAATTCTGAACTGCAGGTTTTGTTAAATATGTAGGTGCAGAATTAAAATAACAGCGTGGAGGGTAAAAATCATAGAGGGAGACCAAGAGATGAATACATTAGGCAGATTCAGAAGGATTTAGGTTGCAGTAGGTACTGGGAGATGAAGAAGCTTGCATAGGATAGAGTAGCATGGAGAGCTGCATGAAACCAGTCTCAGGACTGAAAACCACACAACACAACAACTACGCTAGAAAGAAATATATTTATCAGACTGGAATCAGAAAATTAGGTTCTGAGAATTTATTTCAGTATAAGAAAGTACATTAAATTAAATAAAGCAATAAGTTCAGCTTCTTAGATTATACAGACATGGAGGTAAAGGGTTATTACACTCTAAGAAGGAAAAAAAAATGACACACCATGAAAGAGTTACACAAATTGGTCACAGAGTTACACTCACTCATACAAATATCGACGGAAAAAAAAAAAAAAAACAGTAAACTTTGGCTGCCAATGGACAAATGTGTGACACTGCAGTGCAATTTTACTGCACAGCTGGCAAGGATAGTAAAGAGTGGACATGTTGATACCATGGAATAAGTCTTTGTGAATTTCTTTCCATTTCTTCAGCTGGACAGTAACTATGCCTTGCAGACAGGCACGTGAACAATATACGCAGACATCAGCATTTGAGAGAGGATGTGTAGTTGGGCTCAAAGAAGCCGGTTGGAGTAATTGGTGAATTGCTCGACATTTGAATAGGAGCGAAGCTACTATTAAACAATGTTGCACGAACCGTGCCCGACGACAGTGTCAATAACAAAGCAGACGACCTAGAAAGACAACAGTACCTGCAGACCAAGTAATAATCAAAGAGGCAATCAGAGCCTCGGATTCATCATTATCAATAATTCAACATGCAACTGGTGCCTCAGTCCTTGTGATCATTAACAGGTGGCTCTCAGAAATGGGGCTGAGCTCACAGTGCCAACTAACACTGGCCTTTATACACCAACAAGCCCATTTGTAGTGGTGTTGAGCACATTCACCCTGGAATCTCATTGACTGTATACCCTTCGTGGCAAGCTATCCTGGCCTTACATTCAGAAAAAATAATGTCTGCCCACACACAGTGAGATTTTCCATTGCATGTCATCATGCTTGCCGTACACTACCTCGGCCAGCAAGTTCATCGGGTTTCTCCCCAACTGAGAAGGTTTTAGAGCGTTATGGGCAGGACCCTCCAACCAGCTTGGGGTTTTGATAATCTAACATGCCAATTGGACAAAATTTGGCATGATATACCTCAGGAAGACATCCAACAACCCTATCAATCAATGCCAAGCCAAATAACTGCTTGCATAAGGGCCACAGATGGACCAATGCATTACTGACTTGGTCAATTTGTAATACTCTTTCTCTTGAATAAATCATACAATTTCTCTGAAATTGTAATCATTTGTTTGTCTGTACAAGTGCACCACATCTACTGATTTCCTTCCCATTCAGATTATCCTTCATGGTGCATCCTTTTCATCCCTTTCTTCGTCCAACCTCCTCCCCCACTTAGAGCGTATTTCACAAAAGTGTTTGTGCAAGCAATTAAAGACATTTCTTGTATGAAAAAAATAAAAGAAAATCTTGAATGATACAAAGGAGTTACTAAAGCAAAACAAGAGTTTCAAGGAAAGCTAACACAAACATGACAGGATAAAAAATGGTTCAACTGGCTCTAAGCAGTTAAGATCTGAAGTCATCGGTCCCCTAGACTTAGACCTACTTAAACCCAACTAACCTAAGGACATCACAAACCTGTGATCACGAACCTGTGACCGTAACAGCAGCGCGGTTCTGGACTGAAGCGCCTAGAACCGCTCGGCCACAGCAGCCGGCCTGACAGAATACTTTGAATGAAACAAAACTATTCAGAAATGTCTTCAAGGAAAAGGGAAGTGTAATGAAGACTTGGTAAGCAAGACACCAAAAAATAATAAGAATATGAAGAAAACACAATAGAGACTTATATTGCTTAGACAACACATTTCATCAATTAATATGACAGATAGTACAGTAACTAGAAACAGGGGAAGAAAGGAGGAATAATTCACAGACTTCTTTAAATATTTGAAAAAATAAACAAAAATGAGGATAGATACTGATCACTTGAAGCTGACTGATGCATGGCACATATACATATGTAACAGCGTGCAGCATCAACAGCCAAGTAAAGTAAGTAAAGTCATATGGCATGAATTTTCAGCCACCTTATTGGAAATATTTTCCCAATCCTTCATGCCCACAATCATCTTTCCTTCACAGAGTTGGGTGAGCAAGTTATCTGTTAAGCATGAACGACTGTAATGGTGTGTGTGTGTGTGTGTGTGTGTGTGTGTGTGTATGTGTGTGTGTGTGTGTGTGTGAATTCACACATGTGTTTATGTATTGTAGTGCTGCGCAAACCTATGTGAAAGATACCACAAACCACTACTAGTCGTTTCCTTTCCTGTTCCACTCGCAAATAAAATGAGGGGTGAATGGCTGCCTGCAAGCCTCTATACAAGCCCTAATTTCTCTCCTCTTATCTTTGTGGTCCTTACCCACAATGTCCATTGGCGACAGTAGAACTGTTCTGCAATTGGTCTCAAATGCTGGTTCTAAATTGTCTCAATAATGGCTCACATAAAGAACGTATTCTTCCCTTCAGGGATTCCCATTTGAGTTTAGAAAGCATCTCCACAATACTTGCGTGCTGATCAAACCTATCGGTAACAAATCTATCAACGCACCCCTGAATTGCTTCAATGTATTCCCTTCATCTTACCTGATGGCATTCCTAAATACTCAATAAGTATTCCAGAAAGAGTTGCACCAGTTTTTTATATGTTATCTGCTTTAGACTTCCCCAAAATACTCCCAATAAAAAGAAGTCAGCCGTTCGCCTTCCCTACCACTCTCATTCACTGCAGTTTTACATCGATGAAGTTGTATTACCCAATTTTTGATGTGTACTGTACTCTAATCAAATGATTAGCATCTGTGTGTGTTTAAGAAAAACAAATGTGTGTGTACTTGAACTAAAAAAAGTGCGCTAGCTCACAAACTACAAATTAAGTTCCCTGTCATGTTATATGTGTCTACGTACTATACAATTTAATAGATGGTCTGCATAAGACCAATTGAGTTATGAAGAGATAAAGACTTCTGCAAATGGTATTTCAATGGAAATTGCTAAAATTGGTGAACAAGTAATACAAAAGGAACTAAAAAATTGACATTAATCGCAGTCATACTACACGAAAATATTCAAAATGTTGAAATATGATGTAAAAATAAAATATTAATAGAACGAAAGTAATCTCTACAGTGAGACTATAACTCAATAAATGCTGAGAAGTTAGCCTAATGGGAGCACCATCTTGTAATGAAATTTTTTAATTGTATTTGTCAGGCTTGATTTTATTTCCAATCTGTTCTGTTGTATCTTCCTTGAGCAGATGTTCTAAGTGATGTTCTTGCCTAATCACTGAATAACACCATTTTCTATAGCCCTTTCCTTCTTCTTCTTTTTTTTTAATAGATAAAGGAACCCCAAGTGCTGACAGTGTTTCGCTAAGTCATATTCATGTGTATTTATCTGCTGAACATCAGCTTCTTCTACTTTTATTTTGTTGTAATAATATTATTATTTTAAAATAATCCTCAATAACAATACTGATATGAAAACCAAAACACATTTCCCATCGCACAAATAATGAGATTTCTTATTATCAAAGTATCTGCTTAGTACAGTAATTTCAAACCATAACCTTCTGGTAGGAGATGAGACAGAAGTGGATTTGCTGGCACTGCTTGTACTGCTCACAGAAGAGGAGAGAGATGCATCCATACTCCCAGCATCTGACAGCATACTCTCAGTCATGGCTGTTCCACGCATTGGCAAGAATTCTTCATCGCTGTCATCTAAAACAGATGTGACTGCAATAAAATTTCTCATTTTCTAGAGGCATTATGGAAGCTTGCATTCATAAAACATCACAACTGTGGTTCAAATTGGAATTAGAACACACATTTATGTTCTGTAGGTAGTGTTCATTCTGGCAAACTACCACAGCTACTGCCTGTGGAAGATAAAATTTAATATCTTATTGGTTAGGATGGCTTTTACAAGTCGCCAGTGCATTCATTAGTTCTGTTTTCATAGAACTGGCACCAGTTTCTGATCCTGTACATCAAAGAAGCAGTTTTTGTGTTATTAAATTGTGTAAAATTTGCACTTATGAGCAGCATGGCTAAATTCATCCTTCCGAGTTTATACTTAATTGTTTTGACTGTGTTTAGATTAGATTAGATTAGATTAGATTAATACTAGTTCCATGGATCATGAATACGATATTTCGTAATGATGTGGAACGAGTCAAATTTTCCAATACATGACATAATTAAGTTAATTTAACAACATACTTAAGTTAATATAACAACTTTTTCATTTTTTGTGTTTTTTTATTTTTATTTTTATTTTTTTATTTTTTATTTTTTTTTTAATATTTCTTTTAATTTATATCTACAAATTCCTCTATGGAGTAGAAGGAGTTGTCATTCAGAAATTCTTTTAATTTCTTCTTAAATACTTGTTGGTTATCTGTCAGACTTTTGATACTATTTGGTAAGTGACCAAAGACTTTAGTGCCAGTATAATTCACCCCTTTCTGTGCCAAAGTTAGATTTAATCTTGAATAGTGAAGATCATCCTTTCTCCTAGTATTGTAGTTATGCACACTGCTATTACTTTTGAACTGGGTTTGTTTGTTAATAACAAATTTCATAAGAGAGTATATATACTGAGAAGCTACTGTGAATATCCCTATATCCTTAAATGTGTGAGACAGCATCTCATGTGCTAAAAATTTTACATAACTACAAAACATTTTCAGGGCATCATATTGTCAATAGCCTTCATATGAAGCAAGAGTTTACTCACTGTTGCCAATAACCCTCATTAGAATCATATACAACATGCTGTTAAATAAATTGCATATTCACAAGAATTTTATGGAAACTGACAATCGCTGTGCAAGCCTATCTTTGCATTTATAAAACAATATAACAATCATGTAATCGAATGCTGTATAGTGTAGTACTGTGTGTGACAAAAATCTGACAGTAGTGACTGCAAGGAAAAACCTAAGAAGTGAAAAGGAGATGATAATTTAAATGCTGAAGATATTTTGAAATAAAGCAAAACAGATTTGGTCAAAATAGCGACTTCCACAAACCAGCAACAAGATAAAATACATAAAACTGTGACTGTGGATTTAAAGTATAAAATAAGATAAACAAAACAAAAATGTACAAGAATATAAGTCTGGCACACAAGTTGAGGCATAATACAGTATAAGCTGATCATAAGCACTATTCTCAATGTTGCTGCTCTTTTTTAATATTTTGTCTCAACATGAAGTTCAAACAATGCACTCCCTCTCAAAGAGTAAGATTTTATCTGAGCATTGCACTTTCAATACAATATTATGTAAATTGGCACTTAAATTAACACTGAATTTCAAACATGTTAACATGACTACATTTGAATAGCAAACTGAATTAGTGGTCACAAACTGGCACTAACGACAATACAACAGACATGTTATGTAACAAAATACTTCTCTGAGAAAAAGTTATTAATTTAATTAATGTGTTACAGTTAACAGTAACTTAACTAGATGGATACAGCACTGAACAAAATTACTATGTTTGTAATTCACCGTGTAATAAAGTCTACAGCTGAATGAAGTTCATCGCTTACGGCTTTGAACAGACCACTACTGCACTTGCCATGCTAGCATAAGAAGATAAACTATATAACACAATAGAGGCACTACTCTTTGCTTCTTAATAAAATTTCTTAATTTCTTTCTTCAATGAAAAAATAATTTAAGTAAAGAACGGGTAGATATTCATTAGCTCCATTGAGCTTATATGTAATACTGCTGAATACAGAACAGTTTCCCTGTCCCTAGCCGGAACCCAGTACCACTTACTGCTCCTGTGTTGTCGCCTAGCTTATCAAATCCTCCCAAATGATCTGACAACCAAATTACCCATCTCCAGCTGCAGCCCCCCTTACACGATGTTTGGTCAAGAGTGTGTTCAATTTTAAATTACCCAAAACAAGTGGCCATTCTTAGCCAGGGTCACGATGAAAAAAAGTGAAGAAAGAGTACTCAGGATTGACAAAAGGAGATTAATTTTAACCAGGGAACAAAAGTACACAAAAGCTTTTGATACTGTAGAGTGAAGAAACAAAATACTGACAGACAGTATTGAGAGTATTATCTACATTTGTCAGAAGTTAATGCTATTTTTGGATTTGTTAGTGACTTACCATCAAAAAGTTAGGAAACCAGTAATTTTTGGCACAGGTTGTTTTGTTGCCCTAACAGAAATGTCATCTTGTATACTAACTGCCTCAGTTCTTAAAGTGAATTAGGAATATTTTAGCTCAACAGATTAAAAGATAATCAGCAGGCTTAGTTTAATGTTATTCGTTTACTGCCCTGTACAACAATCCAGCCACAGAGCAGCTCCACCTTGAATGCTGTTCTCAAACAAGGGATGAGAAGCTGGAAATCACAAATCACTTTGATTACTGTCAAACAATTGGCAGCTGCTGCAAACAGGTATGCTGGGAGAGCTCCTGAGGGTCATGTATCAAGAGTTACCAAAGGTATCTCAAATACTATTATACTCTGCTATGAATCCTGCCCCCTCTGCAGGAATTACAGGATCTGTCATTACCCATCCACCTGACTGTGAGTGGCATGTCACTGATAGGTATGGGTATACAGGGTCAGGGACCAGGGAGGACTTAGGGTGTACACCTAAACAACAGGTTGAAGGTGCTGTCTTCCAGGGAAACTGAAACTGAGCTATTGGCACTCGATTTACCTGTCCGTTGGGGAACCTGCTTTATTCTATGTAACGAGGTGGCAAATGCAAAAAGTTAGGGATCCATAATGTTGAAGATGCTATTCTAGCAGCCACTCAGGGAACAGAGTGCAATCAACCACAAATTGTGACACACATTGGAAACAAATGATGCATATCACCTGAGCTCTGAGGTCGTACCTGGTTATTTTGGCAGCTGGTGGAGAAGACTGAAAAGATCACCCTTACACACAGAGTTTTAACGAAGCTCACAATTTGCACCATTGCCCCCAGAACTGATCATGGCTCCCTAGTTCTGAGTTGAGTGGAAGGACTGAACCAGAGACTTCAAAGGTTTTGTGACATAGATACTGCCTACAGGAAAATTAAAGAGACCTTTGGAGAAAAGAGAACCACTTGTATGAATATCAAGAGCTCAGATGAAAACCCAGTTCTAAGCAAAGAAGGGAAAGCAGAAAGGTGGAAGGAGTATATAGAGGGTCTATACAAGGGTGACGTACTTGAGGACAATATTATGGAAATGGAAGAGGATGTAGATGAAGATGAAATGGGAGATACGATACTGCGTGAAGAGTTTGACACAGCACTGAAAGACCTAAGTCGAAACAAGGCCCCAGGAGTAGACAACATTCCATTAGAACTACTGACGGCCTTGGGAGAGCCAGTCATAACAAAACTCTACCATCTGGTTAGCAAGATGTAGGAGACAGGCGAAATTCTCTCAGATATCAAGAAGGATATAATAATTCCAATCCCAAAGAAAGCAGGTGTTGACAGATGTGAAAATTACTGAACTATCAGTTAATAAGTCACATCTGTAAAATACTAACACAACTTCTTTACAGACAAATGGAAAAACTGGTAGAAACCGACCTCGGAGAAGATCAGTTTGGATTCCGTAGAAATGATGGAACACGTGAGGCAATACCGACCTTACAACTTATCTTAGAAGAAAGATTAAGGAAAGACAAACCTATGTTTCTAGCATTTGTAGACTTAGAGAAAGCTTTAGACAATGTTGACTGGAATACTCTCTTTCAAATTCTGGAGGTGGCAGGGGTAAAATACAGGGAGCAAAAGGCTATTTACAATTTGTACAGAAACCAGATGGCAGTTTTAAGAGTCGAGGGGCATGAAAGGGAAGCAGTGGTTGGGAAGGGAGTGAGACAGGGTTGTAGCCTTTCCCCGATGTTATTCAATCTGTATATTGAGCAAGCAGTGAAGGAAACAAAAGAAAAATTCGGAGTAGGTATTAAAATCCATGGAGAAGAAATAAAAACTTTGAGGTTTGCCGATAACATTGTAATTCTGTCAGAGACAGCAAAGGACTTGGAAGAGCAGTTGAATGGAATGGACAGTGTCTTGAAAGGAGGGTATAAGATGAACATCAACAAAAGCAAAAGGAGGATAATGGAATCTAGTCAAATTAAGTCAGGTGATGCTGAGGGAATTAGATTAGGAAATGAAACACTTAAAGTAGTAAAGGAGTTTTGCTATTTGGGGAGCAAAATAACTGATGACGATCGAAGTAGAGAGGATATAAAATGTAGACTGGCAATGGCAAGGAAAGCGTTTCTGAAGAAGAGAAATTTGTTAACATCAAGTATAGATGTAGGTGTCAGGAAGTCGTTTCTCAAAGTATTTGTATGGAGTGTAGCCATGTATGGGAGTGAAACATGGACGATAAATAGTTTGGACAAGAAAAGAATAGAAGATTTCGAAATGTGGTGCTACAGAAGAATGATGAAGAATAAATGGGTGGATTACATAACTAATGAGGAGGTATTGAATAGAATTGGGGAGAAGAGGAGCTTGTGGCACAACTTGACAAGAAGAAGGGACCGGTTAGTAGGACATGTTCTGAGGCATCAAGGATTCACAAATTTACCATTGGAGGGCAGCGTTGAGGGTAAAAATCGTAGAGGGAGACCAAGAGATGAATACACTAAGCAGATTCAGAAGGATGTAGGTTGCAGTAAGTACCAGGAGATGAAGAAGCTTGCACAGGATACAGTAGCATGGAGAGCTGCATCAAACCAGTCTCAGGACTGAAGACCACAACAACAACAACAACAACAACAACAAAAAGATTTAAACATTTTTGGAGGGTGACTACTAACAGCCGTCAAGTAATGTATAAAATGCAGGTTTAACCATCAGCTGGCTTTAAAAAAAAAAAAAAAAATCGATCGGTTTCAGTCACAGACCATCTTCACAGATTAGGGTTAAAATGGTTTAGGCCACATCATCACACCACTTACATGTGTAAACAGAACAATACTGAGGAGAAGATCAGATCTTCTGCTCTGTTTATGCATGTTATAGTATATTTGCCTTTAAAAGTCCTGTGTTATACTGGAATCCATGGTATGCTCTATATATGAGATTATTTAAGTAATGAAAGATGTTAAGTTGTAGCTTAAACTGTTTTAACTCTAATCCGTGAAGGTGGTCTATGACTGAAACCTGTCGATATTTGGGTTTTAAGTAAAAAACCAGCTAATGGTCAAACATGCATTTTATACATAAAAAGACTTATATGTCCAACAAACTAGAAAAAAAGCAAACAGTGTCTGAGTGAAGAACTTGAAACTTGAAACTCAAGACAGGAGCCTATAGAGGTATTACAACTCAAGTTTAAAAGAACAGCTGACCACGCACTGTACAAATATGTACCCAACAGAACAATTCATAATAGGGGGGATCGTCCATTGTATACAGTCTCTGTAAAGAAACTTCTAAAGAAACAGATTACTGCATAATAGGTGGAAAACAAAGCACAGGGCATTAGATACAGAGATGTTAAATGAAACATATTTGGCTGTCAACAGAGCAATCCATGAAGCCTTCAGTGCAAAAGTCACTCATGGATAAGACAGGAAATGAAATTGATGGCAGCAAAGCAAAAGCAGGATGTTTAAGTCCATTTTCAAATATTTCTTTACAAGGAAAACCTAGGAAAGTTGCCTCAATTTAATCCTTGTACCACTGAAAAGATGAGTGAAATAGGTGTTAGCATCAGGAGGCTGAGAAACAACTGAAATCGTTAAAATTGAACATAGCTTCAGGTCCCAATGGAATCCCTGCCATATTCTATACTGAATTTGCAGTTGAATTAGCCCCTCTGTTAACTATAATCTATCGTAGATCCCTCAAACAAAAAACAGTGCCCAGTAGTTGGTAGAAAGCACAGCTCACACCCATTTACAAGAAGGATAGTAGAAGTAATCCACAAAACTACCGTCTGATACTTCGACATCAATTTGTTGTAGAATCTTAGAACATATTCTGAGTTCGAACATAATTTGGTATCCAGATGAGAATGACCTTCTCCATGTCAATCAGTAATGATTCCAAAAACAGTAATCATGTGAAATCCAACTCGCACTTTTCTCGCATTACATACTGAAAGCTTTGGGCCAAGGCAGTCAAACAGATGCAGTATTTCTTTATTTCTGAAAAGTATTTGACTCTGCACCACATCTATGTTTATTACCAAAAGTATGACTGAATGGGTCTCAAGTGAAATTTGTGACTATACTGAGGACTTTTTGGCAGGGAGGACAAAGAAAGTTATCTCGGATGGAGAGTCATCAACAGATGTGGAAGTAAGTTTGGGTGTGTCCAGGGAGGCATGTCAGGACCCTTGCTGTTGATGTATATTAATGACCTTGTGGGCAGTATTAGTAGTAACCTCAGACTGTATGCGGATGATATGACTATCTGTAGTGAAATTCTGTCTGAAGAAAGCTGCATAAATATTCAGTAAGATCTTGATAAGATTTCACAGTGGTGCAAAAATTGGCAACTTGATGTAAATGATCAGAAATGTAAAATAGTGCAGTTCACATAATGAAAAAATGTAGTATCCTATGACTAAAATATCAATGAGTCACAGGTGGAATCAATTAAATAATACAAAAACCTGGGTGTAACACTTCTTAGAGACATGAAATGAAATAACACATAGGCTCAGTCATGGGTAAAGCAAGTGGTACACTCTGGTTTATTGGTAGAATACAGGGGAAATGCTATCACTCTACAATGGAGTTCGCTTACAAATCACTCACATGCAACCCATCCAAGAATACAGCTCAAATGTGCGGCACCCATACCAAACAGACCTAACAGGGGATGTTGAAGGTATACTGAGAGGGACAATACAAATGCTGACAGGTTTGTCTGATCTGTGAGAGAGTGTCATAGAGATGCTGAAGAAACTGTACAGGCAAACTTTTGAAGAGAGACAAAAATTATCCTGAGAAAGCTGACCTACAAAGTTCCAAGAACCAGCTTTAAATGATAAATAACTACAACCCCATAAGGATCACTCTCATAGTGGTCATGAGGACAAGATTAGATTAATTATAGCATGCATGAAAGCATTTAAACAATCATTCTTCCTTCGCTCCATGTGTGAAAGAAACTGGAAAATACCTAATAACTGGTACAACTGGATGTATCCTCTGCCACACACTTCACAGTGTTTGCAGAATATAGATGTAGATGTAGATGAGAGTACAGATATAATGTGAGAATAGTAACTGGAGACAGGTCTAGGAAGGGGAAAGATGAACAAGTTGAACTATTGAAATTGATGATATGGCAACTCTTCAGGTTCCAAGAAAAAGAGTCCAGCTGATTAAGAGTTATATTGGTAAAATGTAAACTGTGCTAAATGCTATTAAAGTGCTACTATTTTTAGATCATGCTTAATCTTATTTTTATATTTCTCTAAACCCTGTTCTGGTTTAGGTAATATGGAACATTCTTTCATATCTTTTGTAAGTCTTTTTACTCATGGTAGTTTAGGAAACTTGGATTATTAGTTGGCAATGAATTCTTCTGACACAAAACTAGTTCTTTACAGTTATAATATAAACTTAGTACGACAAATAATAATGGAACAAGAGAAGTATTGACAGGTAGGTTCCAGTACTAAGGATATTAGAACCATAAACATCCTTGACCAAGGAAGAACCACAGGAGTACTGTCTTCTTCACATGTGGAGTACTTTTAGGGTTCAGTGCTTTTGTACTGAGGGGGCAAGGTGAAGATAAACCACAAATCCATATATGGTATATGCTTTTTTGTAGTTTTTCCTACAATATGTCCCTGAGAAGGCACAAATATTTAATTTTCGAATTGCTGCTCGCAATGGCACAGAATAGCACTGTGAGATGGTCTTCACTGGCTTGTGATCAGGTAATGCATCCTCCTCTGCTGTCATACAGGTATGCTTCGGCATCTTTTTCCAAAATAGATCCATCTTGTCACAATAAAAAAACTGTTGTGGCAGACAATCCTCAGAATCTACAAACATCTTGAAGTTGCTGACAAAGTTCTCTGCTGCCTTCACATCAGAACTGGCTGCCTCGCCATGCCTCACAATGCTGTGGATGTCAGTTCTTCTCTTAAACTTCTCGAGCCACCCACAGCTTCTCATAAACACTTCTTTAGCCCCTGATGATCCTGGCATCTTCTTAATGAGGTCAGCCAAAATCATTCTCACCTTCTCACAAACGATATTTTCATTAATAGTGTCACCTTGTAATTGCTTTTCATTTATCCATATAAGCAGCAACCTTTCAACATTGTCCAGAATACGAAACAGTTATTTAGATACCTCTGTCACTCCCTTTGAAGCATATATCTCCTGAATCTTGTCATCGTCCTTGAGGGCAGTGCAAAGAGTTGATGTAGACCGATTGTATGTGCATGCTAAATCAGCAACACTCACACCACATTCAAGTTTTTCAATGATTTTATGTTTCACGTCTAGGGTCATTTTCTTTCTCTTATGGTAATCTTGCAGCTTTATCGGAATATTTCTACCAAGGTTATTAAAATTTGCACACAAAGAAAAACTATCTGATCGCAAGTTTTAGAAAAAATTGTGATCACAAGCTACACTACAACGGTAGCAGAGAGAGCGCTCAACCCAGACTGCAGTACTTACTAAAGACGTTGTACATATGCTGCTGCAAACAGTCAAAAGTGTTGATACTGTTGAACGTTTCCCCTGCTGTGTGCGAATGGCTGGTGACATCACATTAAATTGCCATCATTCATTATGTGAAACATCACTCATTAAGTGAGTCACTTTTTACAATATGTTTTGCTCATTATGTGAATTGTGCATAAGGGGAGGTGCTCATTAAGTGAAGTTCCACTGTACAATAGAAAATGAATGGGTAGCTTTGAGAGATGAAATAGGGAAGGCAGCAGAGGATCACATTGGTAAAAAGAGAAGGCCTAGTAGAAATCCTTGGATAACTCAGGAGATACTGAAATTAATTTCTGAAAGGAGGAAATATAAAAATGAAACAAATGAAACTGGTGAAAGATAATGCAGACATCTAAAAAATGAGGGCATTGGAGAAAAGAGAAGCAGCTGTATGAACACCAAGAGCTCAGATGAAAAACTACATTAGAAAGTTAAAGCTGAAAAGTGGAAGGAATATACTGAGGGTCTATATAAGTTTGAGGACAATATCACAGAAAGAAGAGATCTTGGTAACCAAGAGATGGGAGATACAATACCACGAGAAGAATTTGATAGAGTAGTGAAAGACCTAAGTGGAAACTCTTGAATGTTTCACCAGAATTGTTGAGATCCTTGGGAGAGCCAGCCATGACTAAATTATTCCATCTGGGGTGTAAGGTACATGAGGTAGATGAGGTATCCCCAATACTTCAGGATGATTGTAATAATTCTAATGCTAGAGAGGGTAGGAACTGGAAGAGACCTGGAGATATTGGCTGAACAACCGCAGTATCACAGAAAGGATACACTGCTACTCACCAAATACGGGAAACACTGAGTTGCAGACAGGCGGAACAAAAAGACTGTTATACGTTTGAACTTTCTGTCACAAGGCCTTCTCCTAAAGTAGAAAACACACATACATTCACACAAGCACAAGTCACATACATATTACCACTCTCCCTGAGAGCCGAGGACAGACTGCATATAGCAGCTGTGCCTGACGGGGAAAGAAATCGGCAGGCGGTGGAGAGAAGGAGGAGAGAGGGAGGGGCTGAGGGTGAGGGCTAGCAGGATAGGGTTGGGGCAAAATATAGCTTGTAGGAGCATGCAGGGATGTGGTGGAGATAGGGTAGGGCTGCTGGCAGCAGTTGGGAGGTTTGAAATAGGGGTGAAGGGTGAAGGAGAGAAATACAAGGAGGGGAAAAGAGATTAATGGATGCAATGGTGGAATAGGAGCCTGTGTAGTGCTGCAGTGGTAGCAGGGAAGGGGACGGGTGGGAGAAGGACAACGACTAGTGAAGGATGAGACCAGGGGGATTATAGGAAACTAAGATATATTACAGGTGGAGTTCCCACCTGCACAACTCAGAAAAACTGGTATTGGTAGGAAGGATTCATATGGTGCACGTTATGAAGCAGTCACTGAACTGAAGCATGCTGTTTTGGGCAACATGTTCAGTAACTTGGCCACAGTCTGTCGGTAGCCGTTCATATGGACAGACCGCTTGTTCGCTGTCATTCCCGGGCACAAAGCAGCACAGTGGTTGCATCTTAGGTTGTAGATCAACTGACTGCTTTCCCTAGTAGGAATCCTGAGATTCCTGCTACATGAGAGATAGGTGTGAATTATTTGCCTAAGAAACTATATCATTATCTGAGGTAATAGCACAGAAATTAATTCTGCAAATATGTCAAAAGTATACATTTGAGTGTCAAATTCCCCAATAAAACCTATGATAACCAAAATAAATGCAGTTTCAAGACACATATCGTACATCTGTGGCCAATAAACTGCTTTTATTTGCAGACCGGCTGCACACTCGACTTCAAGAATACTAGTAGCACCATCAGTGCCATTACTCTTACCAAAGACTAGCTTTTCCTTTCTAAGCGCTTTATATTTTCTGAGACTCTTGTGCATACCTAGTGACGCAGTGGACCATCCTTGTGTATGTTGCAACCCCTTGTCGCCAAGGGATGACTGGGGATGCAGCTGTTGTTGTAGTTCTTGCTCTACACGGTGAAAATCTGCTGGATCCATCGGTTTCTCAACACAGCGAGAACGAGGTGCAACATTGCTGAAACATTCACAGACTTCCGTAAATGCAAGTCCACAGAAAATTTGTCAAAAGCAAACAAATGAGAGAAGAGGTAAGGAACCATAGTTTAATAATGAGAATATATTTAAGGAGATGTTACTCATTCAAATGTACAAACTGGTATATCATCCCATCATCATAAAATGCTTTTTTGTATGGCTCATTACCAAAAGAAGTACATCATAATTTTGTGAAGTTTAATAAGAAGTCCCTTCAACATTCTAAATGATTAAAAAATTGGTGACTGAATTAAAACATGGCTGTATCTTCCTTGAAGATGATACATGTAATGGATGTTCTGAAACCACACAATACAATATTGAATTGAATGACTGGTGATTAAACAAGTACAAAATGGTTGTTGTCGTTGTAACACCACCAGAGGAAAGAGTGTTTTCAGCACTAATTTGGCCATTTCAAAAGGAATCCAATTGATTTTTTACGCTAATGTCTTATCACATATCAAACGTAGTTCCACCAATTCATGAAACGAAACAGAAATTAAAGCAATGACTGTGTACAGTGTCACCAGCCAGTCATCAGGAATGTTGCAGGAAATTGGTTTAAACATTTGTATTTCAAAAGCTCCAGTAAAGTGTTTCAAACACTCTCCCTAGTATAACTCCATTATTGCCAACATGCCATCCCAGCTTGCCTTTCAGGACACAAGCAGTTCAGTCCAGTGTAAGTTGCTGAATTCACTTTTCTGATGTGTCTGTTAAATAGACTGGTGTACCCACAACACCGTTTTAAGCAACAGGGAATGTGGGAGGTGAGTCACGTGTGTGGTCCCTGGAGGATCTCGGAGGGTAGGGCACAGTCGCTTTGTGCTCTCAGTTCCCAGCTTTGAGGCAGAGCAAATGCTCTCTCGCACTCTAGACTTCAGCCAGAACAGAAAGCTCCCACTGTCTACCCTCGACCCTGCTTACTAAGATCAGTCACCAGCCACATGAACGCGAACTGCCACATCTCCCATTTCCTATTCTGTCCATTTCTTTGATCAGACTCCTAGACTGGTATCTGACCTCTAACTCCACCTGAGGTGAGCACTTTCTATATTCCGTCATTGAGAATATGAATATCTCCTAAGTTTTCTTTAATTAGCTCTTTTATGTCACCGTCTACATTCTGACACTCCTCTTCCACTCCACATCCTGTATAAATTAGATCAGAATATGGATACAATATACTGTTCGCATCTGCACAATCTGTTGTGTAACTAGCAAAGTCTGCCATCTGCTGCAAGCACAGGCAGAGACGCGACATAAGTGGGCTGAGCCTTGCTGTACAGCACACGATGTACATGTGCGTGTTTTGTACACGTGTGTGTGAGCCTACCCAGTTCAGCGTCACAGACTGCCACCCAGTGCCAGCTGGAGTTTTCCAGCCACTGCATGTTGCTTCCCCAGCACTGCCAAGCCCAAGGGCACGCCGTATACAGTCAGCGAGGCCCACTTGCTGCCTTCGCCACACACAGGCACTGCCCAGAGACATCGCCCACTCGCACAGCCCACCAGCTGCCAGCCTGCCTTTCCTGCCGAGAGAATAGCCGGGCCCACTGACACTGCCCACAAATGGGTAAGCGTGTGGCTGGCATCACTGCCGTGGCTGAGCAGTTCACTGCCTAGCTGCATACCCCACAATGACCGGCACTGTGCCACCTCTCTGCGGCCAAACCGTGCCTCAGTGCCGTTACAGCAGCTGTCACCAGATTCACACTGTGCTCAGAGGGCGCCACTCGCCTGCAGTCCCCGCTGCCCAGGTGTGCCGTGCTGCTGCCGCCCACCGTCAAATGCGTGTTGTGCTGCCACCGGTCACCACACAGAGCCCATCACACTGCACTGCACTGGGCTGCAACGATCTTCAACTGGACAGTACCCTTGAACTCTCAGACCAGGAAATTGTAGTTTAAATGGCCAGTATTCTACTAGAATACAGATGCAGAAGGATTTTGATTCACTACATGAAGTGTTTTGTGACACAGTCATTAGATAGAGGCTCGCTCAGATTCATTAAGAGTCGTAATTTTGTAGGCAGAACATTTAAATGCTTGGCCAGTGTAAGGAGCAGTGGGAAGGACACTATCTGTGAATAAACTGAGCGAGGTGGCACAATGGTTAGAGCAATAGACTCGCATCTGGGAGGACGACGGTTCAAACCTGCAAACGGCCATCCTGACTTAGGTTTTCTGTGATTTCCCTAAACTGGTTCATGCAAATGCCAGAGTGGTTCCTCCAAAAGGGCACAGCCGACTTCCTTCCTCATCCACCCCTAATCCGATGGGACAAATGACATCACTTTTTGGTCCCCTCACACAACTAAACCAACCAACTGACCAACCAGTGAATGACAGTAGTTATACTGCACTTTTCTATGTGATGACTTCGTTGTTTTAGAATTTTGAAAGTAACTTGTATTCATTGTCTGGAGCTTCAGTTTTGAGAGTGCTAAATGATTACTTAGGAAATGTTTTCTTATTAACGTTACTATTTCAAGTCACTTTTTATTAAGCCAAAGTAAAATGAAATATTGCTCCTCAAAGGAATAATCAGTAATCTAATCATGTGCCAAAGTGAGCCCTTTATTCCTATAACGCCTTGATTTTAAGCAAATGTTTGAGGCAGGTGGTTCATGGTGTGGGTTCCTGTAGTCATGTCCTAGTTCATGAACCACGGGCAACGTATGAGTGGCCAAGTAAGTGGTCCCGACAGTCGGGATACCAGTTACTTTGGAATAAGGCTGGGCATCTTGGACATATTCTGAGTCGTGGTCACCTTTGTGCTCATACGGCAAAGACTACCAAATCCACCGGTTAGTCCCTCAGCCGTTAGGGGTAAAACCCAATGGGACTCGGGGCAAGTAAGGCTAGCAACCTGCTTCCCTGGTACTTTAAATATGATGCTGGCAACAATCAGAGCAAAATGCCTCGGACCTTTGGAGGTGACGGAGTCCCACCTCTAACTGACAAACCAGGGACTCCTAAGATACGACTTGGCAAACAAATGGTAATGAGATGGGGAGCTATTAATATCAATGGGGGCTACTCTGGGAAGAAGGTAGAGCTGGCAGAGGTTGCGAGTAAGATGGGGCTGGACATTTTAGCTGTTAGTGACATTCGGGTAAGGAGTGAGAAAGAAGAGGAAGTGGGAGAATACAAGGTCTACCTGTCAGGAGTCAAAGCAGGAATAGCACAATGGGGTGTAGGGCTTTACATCAGGAAAGAAATGGAACCCAGCGTAGTTGCAATAAGGTATGTAAACGAACGACTGATGTGGATAGATTTGACAGTGTCTAGAAAGAAAATTAGGATTGTGTCAGTATACTCGCATTGTGAAGGGACAGATCAAGATAAGATGGATAGTTTTTATGAGGCACTCAGTGATGTAGTTGTTAGAGTAAAGGACAAGGACAGCGTTCTGCTCATGGGTGATTTTAACGCCAGGATTGGAAATCGAACAGAAGGGTATGAAAAGGTTATGGGTAAATTTGGAGAGGATATGGAGGCCAACAGGAACGGGAAACAACTCTTGGATTTCTGTGCCAGTATGGGCTTAGTAATCACAAACTCCTTTTTTAAACATAAGAACATTCACCGGTATACTTGGGAAGGCAGGGGAACCAGATCTGTCATTGACTATATAATAACAGATCAGGAATTCAGGAAGGTTGTGAGGGACACACGTGTATTCAGGGGATTCTTTGATGACACTGATCATTATTTAATCTGCAGTGAAATTGGGATTGTGAGGCCGAAAGTGCAGGAGGTCAGGTCCATATGTAGGAGGATCAGAGTGGAGAAACTTCAGGATAGGGAAATCAGGCACAAGTACATAACAGCGATCTCAGAAAGGTACCAGTTAGTTGAATGTAGTCAATTACAGTCATTGGAAAAGGAATGGATAAGGTACAGGGACACAGTACTACAAGTGGCTAAAGAATGTCTTGGAACAGTAGTGTGTAAAAGTAGGATGAAGCAAACAGCTTGGTGGAATGATACAGTCAAGGCAGCCTGTAAAAGGAAAAAGAAGGCGTATCAAAAATGGCTACATACCAGAACCCAGGTAGACAGAGAAAGTTATGTTGAAGAAAGAAACAAAGCCAAACAGATAATTGCAGCATCCAAGAAGAATTCGTGGGAAGACTTTGGAAACAGGTTGGAGACTATGGGTCAAGCTGCTGGAAAACCATTCTGGAGTGTAATTAGCAGTCTTCGAAAGGGAGGTAAGAAGGAAATGACAAGTATTTTGGACAGGTCAGGAAAACTGCTGGTGAATCCTGTGGATGCCTTGGGCAGATGGAGGGAATATTTTCAAGAGTTGCTCAATGTAGGTGAAAATGCGATCAGTAATGTTTCAGATTTCGAGGTAGAATGGGATAGGAATGACGATGGAAATAGGATCACATTTGAGGAAGTGGAAAAAATGGTCAATAGACTGCAGTGCAATAAAGCGGCTGGGGTGGATGAAATTAAGTCGGAACTCATCAAATACAGTGGAATGTCAGGTCTTAAATGGCTACACAGGATAATTGAAATGGCCTGGGATTCGGGACAGGTTCCATCAGACTGGGCAAAAGCAGTAATCACACCAATCTTTAAACATGGAGCAGAAAAGATTGTAACAACTACAGAGGTATCTCTTTAATCAGCGTTGTGGGTAAAATCTTCTCAGGTATTGTTGAAAGGAAAGTGCGAGTATTAGTTGAGGACCAATTGGATGAAAATCAGTGTGGGTTTAGGCCTCTTAGAGGTTGTCAGGACCAGATCTTTAGCTTACGGCAAATAATGGAGAAGTGTTATGAGTGGAACAGGGAATTGTATCTATGATTTATAGATCTAGAAAAGGCATATGACCGGGTTCCTAGGAGGAAGTTATTGTCTGTTCTACAAGATTATGGAATAGGAGGCAAACTTTTGCAAACAATTAAAGGTCTTTACATGGATAGTCAGGCAGCAGTTAGAGTTGACGGTAAATTGAGTTCATGGTTCAGAGTAGTTTCAGGGGTAAGACAAGGTTGCAACCTGTCTCCATTGTTGTTCATATTATTTATGGATCATATGTTGAAAACAATAGACTGGCTGGGTGAGATTAAGATATATGAACACAAAATAAGCAGTCTTGCATATGCGGATGACTTAGTTGTGATGGCAGATTCGATTGAAAGTTTGCAAAGTAATATTTCAGAGCTAGATCAGAAATGTAAGGACTATGGTATGAAGATTAGCATCTCCAAAACGAAAGTAATGTCAGTGGGAAAGAAATATAAATGGATTGAGTGCCAAATACGAGGAACAAAGTTAGAACAGGTGGACGGTTTCAAGTACTTAGGATGCATATTTTCACAGGATGGCAACATAGTGAACGAACTGGAAGCGAGGTGTAGCAAAGCTAATGCAGTGAGCGCTCAGCTACGATCTACTCTCTTCTGCAAGAAGGAAGTCAGTACCAAGACTAAGTTATCTGTGCACTGTTCAATCTTTCGACCAACTTTGTTGTATGGGAATGAAAGCTGGGTGGATTCAGGTTACCTTATCAACAAGATTGAGGTTACGGATATGAAAGTAGCTAGGACGATTGCAGGTACTAGTAGATGGGAACAATGGCAGGAGGGTGTCCACAATGAGGAAATCAAAGAAAAACTGGGAATGAACTCTATAGATGTAGCAGTCAGGGCGAACAGGCTTAGATGGTGGGGTCATGTTACACGCATGGGAGAAGCAAGGTTACCCAAGAGACTCATGGATTCAGCAGTAGAGGGTAGGAGGAGTCGGGGCAGACCGAGGAGAAGGTACCTGGATTCGGTTAAGAATGATTTTGAAGTAATAGGTTTAACATCAGAAGAGGCACCAATGTTAGCACTGAATAGGGGATCATGGAGGAACTGTATAAGGGGGTCTATGCTCCAGACTGAACGCTGAAAGGCATAATCAGTCTTAAATGATGATGATGATGATGGTTTGAGGCAGTTGTTTCAAAGGAGACACAGAGAATTATTCAGGGAAATATTTGAGTTTATTTGTAGTATATGAAATTACAGTTTTTGATTTTTTGGTACGGTTTTCAACTAATCTCTGGGGACTTGTGACTAACAGGACATGTTTGGTAACCTCAGAGTATCCCAGCTGTTCAGAGCACTTTCTTCCATTTTGATTTCATGTAACATTTCTTTCTGTCTTCTTTCATCTTACCTATCAACAACAGTTCCCAATGATGGGAGCAAGATTTCTGTCCCTAGGGCACCATGCACCACAGACATGAGAGCCTCAAAGATTTTACTACCCACTGTAGCTCAAGATCACATATGCAGGGCTTCTGCAAGCATCAGCACACTGAATCTTTAAACATGGATGGGAGTGAGTCTTTGTTTCAGTGTCATGTACAAATGCTATTATGTACCTAGTAAGTAGATTAAGAATGGAAATGACCCAACAAGGTTTAATAGCAAGATTCGGAAAATGCTGAGGAAGCAGAGGCTGTTGTTCTCTCAGTTCAAAAGAGAAAGCAAAGGTTAGTAGAGATTCGTGCATCTGTGAAAAGACCTATGCACGAAGCATACAACCACTATGTCTGTAATACCTCGGCAACAGATCTGGCACGCATACCGAGAAAATACTGGTTCTATGCAAAATCGTTAAGTGGGTCTAAGGCTTCCATCCAGTCATTTGCTGACCATCTAGTAATTTGCTGACCAGTCTGATGTGACAGTTGAAGATAGCAAAACAAAAGTTATAAATTTCAGTTCAAGAAATCATTCACGTAGGAGAATCATACAAACATATCGTCACTGGACCACCAAACAAACTCCCGTATGGACAACATAGTAATAAGCACCCCCAGAAGTTGAAAACAAATAAGTCACCAGCTCTGGATGAAATCCCAATTCAGCTTTTCAAAGAAATCTCTACGGCGTTGCCCCCTTACTTAGCTTACATTTATTGCGAATCTCTAGTCCAGCACAAAGCCCCAAGTGAAAGGAAAAAAGTGCAAGAATGGACCCACAAAATTACAGACCAATATCCCTAACATTGGTTTGCTGCAGAATCCTTGACCACATTCTCAGTTCAAATGTAACAAATTTTCTTGAGAGTGAGAAGCTTATGTCCACAAATCAGCATGGTTTTAGAAAGGATCACTTTGTGAAACTCAGTTTGCCCTTTGCTCAAATGACATACTGAAAATTTTGGATGAAGGGCAACAGGCAGATTCCATGTTTCTAGATTTCCAGAAACCTTTTGACATGGTGCCCCACTGTAGGCTGTTAAAGAAGGTGCGAGCATATGGAATAGATTCACAGATATGTGAGTAGCTCGAAGATTTTAAAGTTATAGAACCTAGTATTTTGTCCATGACAGTTAGTGTTCATCAGAGACAACGGTATTGTGAGGAGTGCCCCAGGGAGGTTTGACAGGACCACTATTATTATCTCTATATATAAATCATTTGGCAGACAGGGTGGGCAGCAATCTGCGGTTGTTTGAAGATAATACTATTGTGTATGGTAAGATGTTGAAGTTGAATGACTGTAGTAGGATACAAGATGTCTTAGACAAAATTTCTAGTTGATGTGATGAATGGCAGCTTGCTCTAAATGTAGAAAAATGTAAGTTGAAGCAGATGTGTAGGAAAAATAAACCTGTAATGTTCGGATACAGCATTAGTAGTGTCCTGCTTGACACAGTCACATCATTTAAATATCGGGGAGGGGGGGGGGGGGGGGGGACATTGCAAAGCAATATGAAATGGAATGAGCATGTGACGATTGCAGTAGAAAAGGAAAATGGTCGACTTCAGTTTATTGAGAGATTTTAAAAAAGTGTTGTTCATCTGTAAAAGAAACTGCATAAAGGATGCTAGTGTGACCCATTCTTGGTTGCTCAAGTGTTTGGGATCCATACCAAGTCAGATTAAAGGAGGACATTGAAGCAATCTACATCTACATCTACATCCATACTCCGCAAGTCACCTGACGGTGTGTGGCGGAGGGTACCTCTATCATTTCTCCCTTCTATTCCAGTCTCGTATTGTTCGTGGAAAGAAGGATTTTCGGTATGCCTCTGTGTGGGCTCTAATCTCTCTGATTTTATCCTCATGGACTCTTCGCGAGATATACGTAGGAGGGAGCAATATACTGCTTGACTCCTCGGTGAAGGTATGTTCTCGAAACTTCGACAAAAGCCCATACTGAGCTACTGAGTGTCTATCCTGCAGAGTCTTCCACTGGAGTTTATCTATCATCTCTGTAACGCTTTCGCGATTACTAACTGATCCCGTAACAAAGCGCACTGCTTTCCATTGGATCTTCTCTATCTCTTCTATTCCTTCTATCAACCCTATCTGGCTGCTAGATGTGTTACCGGTAGGTTCGAACAACATGTAAATGTTACAGAGATGCTTCACGAACTTAAATGGAAATCCCTGGAGGGAAGGCAACATTCTTTTCAAGGAACACTATTGAGAAAATTTAGAGAACCGGCATCTGAAGCTGACTGCAAAATGATTCTGTTGCCTCCAACATAGATTGCTCATAAGGACCACAGTTATAAGATATGAGAAATAAGGGCTGTTATAGAGGCATGTAGACAATCACTTTTCCCTTGTTCTATTTGCGAGTGGAACAGAAAAGGAAATGACTGGCAGTGGTGTGGGGGTAGCCTCTGCCATGCACCGTACAATGGACTGCATCTTATATGTTTTGATGATTCTCTCCATTTCTGCCTTTTGAGAAGATCCCTAACAATACTACAATTCAACACAATTGTTGATAATGTACCATTTCACATGAAGCAAATGTGGTAATAAGTTAATATGATGATGATAAGCATTGACTAATGGGAGAAAAGTTAGTGGGGAATATGGTGTGTACAGAGAATACGATAATTAATGTGGAGAAGTGCCCTATTCCCTGCTGTTAGCCCACAGAGGGCAGCCAAGGTTAGTCAGGTATTAAGTAAAAGTAATGATGTAATCTGTAATTGGACAGATAAAACGTTTACTCACAAAGTGGTGGCAGGAGATCACACATAAAAAAGGGCAATATGTATGCAAGCTTTCAGAGCCAGTGGCTCCTTCTTCTGGCACAAGGGTAGAAGGGAAAGGAAGAGGAATGTAGGAAAAGGACTGGGGAGGTTTATGAAAAGGGGTAGAGTTTGGAAAAGCCACCTAGAACTCTGGGTTAGGAGAGACTTACCGGATGGGATGAGAAAGAAAGACCTCCTCCTTCCTTCTCACCCTGTCTAGTAAGTCTCCCCTGAACCGGGGCTCTGGGTGACTTTTCCCAACTCTACCCCTTTTCCTAAACTTCTCTTGTCCTTTTCCTATACTCCTCTTTTCCTTCAGCCGTCTTCCTTCCCCTTCAACTCTTTTAGCAGAATAAGGAGCCACTGGCTCTGAAATCTTGCATATGTAATACCTTTTTTTATATGTGCGTTCTCCTGCTGCCGCTTGGTAAGTAAATATTTTATGCATCCAATTACATTACATTATAAAAATTTATTGTTTTTGTTGTTATAATGATGTGTTCTGAAATCTATGAGAGAGAGTGATGATAAATATGGTGAGGTGCAGAGGGTAATAATCAATAATGTGGAGATAACTGATGTCAACAATAAAGTGTGCAAGTAGTAGAAGTTGCATTTTAACTTATCTCACAGAGTGAGTATCCAAATTAGGGTATCCCAACAGAAGCAACCGCCACTGTGCATTCTAACTCTTCTCTACTTCTAGCTGGTTTCCATATTTTGTTTGCTATTGATGGGAGATTTTTAGAAGTTGTTTTTTTAGCAGTGCCCAGTCAGTAACTGATAATGTTGAGAAACCAGCTGTAAGAAGTCATGTAGGTCAATGAACTGATTTAGCTGTCTTTTATGTTGTGTATAGGTTGTAAGTGACCATAAACATTAATTATCCTGATGAGGCTGAAATCTGTTATCTTCTGAGAGAATGCATCAAAATTACGAAGTAGTTCTGAAACTGAACTGCAAGTGTTCTAAGTTTTAGTTTTTCTCTGGCTACAAATTAGTATACGTCAATAAGAATCCAAGCTTTTAGGTGTTACAAAAAGGTACCCTCACTCATTAGCTGTATCTACATCTACATATATACTCAGCCAGCCACCAATCGGTGTGTGGCGGAGGGCACAATTCGCACCAAAGTCATATTCCCCCCCCCACCCCCCACCCCCCCACCCCCCCATTCCACTTGCGGATTGTGAGAGGGAAAAACGACTATCTGAATGCCTCAGAACGAGCTCTTATTTCCCTTATCTTTGAATGGTGATCATTGTGCGATTTGTAAGCTGGTGGTAATAATATATTCTCGACACCCTCGGTGAAGATCGATTTCAGAATTTAGTAAGCAGCCGCTTCTGTTTAGCGTGCCATCTATCTGCAGGAGTGTCCCACTTCAAAATTTCCATTAGATTTGTAACGCTCTCACAATGGCTAAATGTACCAGTCATGAATCTTGCCACTCTTCTTTGGACCTTCTCAATCTCTTGAAACAGATCCAAACGGTAAGGGTCCCACACAGGCGAACAATACTCCAAGACTGGATGAACTAATGTATTGTAAGCTATTTCCAAAGACTGAGCATTTATTTTGTACTCGTACATCAATGGGGATTTTTGCCTTGTTATTCGCAGTAGGTTACACTTACTAATATTGAGAGATAACTGCCAATCATTACACCACGCATTTATTTTCTGCAAATCCTCAGTGATTTGGTCACAACTTTCGTGAGATACTACTTTCCTGTAGACTACAGCATCATCAGCAAACAGTCTAAGGCCGCTGTCAACACCATCAACCAGATCGTTCATGTAACTTGTAAAAAGCAGAGGACCTATTATGCTGCCCTGGGGCACACCTGAAGTTACACTTGTTTCTGTTGAAGTCAACCTGTTCAGGGTGACATACTGCTCCCTGTCTGTTAGAAAACTTTCTATCCAACCACATATGTCATCGGATAGGCCGTAAGCGCGCACGTTTTGTAGCAAGCAACAGTGCAGAACTGATTTGAATACCTTTTGAAAGTCGAGAAATATGGCATCAACCTGGAAACTGGTTTCTAGAGCCTGTTGTATATCATGCACAAAGAGGACCAGCTGTGTTTCGCAAGACCGCTGTTTCCTAAAACTGTGCTGGTTTCTGCAGATGAGTTTCCCAGAGTCTAGAAAGGTCATTATGTCTGAACACAAAATATGTTCCATGATTCTACAACAAATCGATGTCAGTGAAATTGGCCGATAATTATGTGCATCCGATTTTCTACCCTTTTTATAAATTGCTTTGACCTGGGCCTTCTTCCAGTCCTGTGGAACTTTCCACTGTTCCAATGATCTCTGATAGATGATGGGTAAGAATGGTGCTATATTTGTAGCATAGTCAACATAAAATCTTACGGGGATACCATCTGGGACAGATGCCTTCCTGTCTTAACTGTTTTACAATCCCAGATACACTAAAGACTATATGAGCCATCTTTTCGTTTGCTCAATAATTGAAAGGCGGAATAGTGCTGCAGTCCTCTACCGTAAACAATTTTTTGAAGGCTAGGTTTAGAATTTCAGCCTTCTGTTTATCATCAGTTACATTACCCGTAATGTCAGCAAGAGAACGTATTGAATTATTTGTAGTGTTCATAGATTTTAAGTACAACCAAAATTTTTTGGGATTATTTTTAGAATCTGCAGATAAAATATCGCTTTCAAATTCGTTAAAAGAATCTCTCATTGTCCTTCTGACAGCTGTATAGGTTCCTTGTCACTTTATTACTTTAAGCAGTGTATTTTATTCAGTCACGTTGTAAAATATCGGTGCCAATACTCCACTTCTCTTAAAAGTGATATGATGTGGATGTCCTTTCATATTCTTTTTCTACGAGGACTTTGCTTTGTCTATTTTGAAGCTTTCTTGAGAACTGAAAGAATGTATTAAGTCTGCCTTGCTATGCAAGGTCGTCTGCAGTGTTACATTTTATAATTCAGCTTTGTTGAGTGTTACATTTTTTTTTGTTAAGTTTACAACATGTAGCCCCTCTTTCTGCAGAGTCTATCTGTTTGCTTTTATTTTCAATGGACCGTTATACATGGAGCTTTTCTTGCTTCCTATCACGTGGCCACTTAATGTTTTAAAACTTTTAAAGTATTACTCCATGCACTGCAAACTGCGTCGAACTGGCAGTAAGCAACCACATGCTTGAACATATCTGCTCAGCTGTCAAGCCGACGGCCATGTATGATAGCGAGAGGGCAGAGTCTGGGCTGGATCATGACGTATGACGGCTCCCACGACAAGAGATATGAAATGCTATGCCACTGCACAAGCTGCCCAAGTAAGGAGCTGGTGGTGTTCCAGTGCTGTGTATTAGGTCGCGAGACTCTACAACAACTGAAGCAATGTTCTCCCATTGCATTCAGCTACGACTGCCCAAACAGCATTTGTCGCTTTGTCCATAATGTTTTAAATTTTGATACTAAGTAGCCATTTCCATTTGCAGCATAGTGTATGATGCAAGACATTCCTGCTAGCCAGCCACAACAATTAATTTTCAAAATTAAAGAAGTGATCCTTTCAAACATTTATGTATCCATCATATCTCGAATTTAGCCCCTGTGAGCCCATTTACAACAAGTTTTGGACATCCTACAGTGTGTCACCTAATTTGCAATTTAATTATAGTGCTAACTTTTGCACTATAGTCTTCAAACTGTGTCTACTCGATTACCCACAACCTACCCTCCTGTATTAATGGTACCAACCATTTCCTCCACCGACTCTCCACAGTTCCTGTCCTTTTACCGCACGGTGCCTGCTCACCACTATTGATGACACCTCCCTTTACACTAACATCCCTAATGCTGATGGCCTTACTGCTGTTGAACACTACCTTTCCAAAGCCAGATGGATTCCAAACCAACAACTGCCTTCCTAATTGCCATGACAAACTATACCCTCACCCACAATTACTTCTCCTTTCAGGGCATTGCCTACAAACAAATCCAGGGTAGGGCAATGGGCACCCGAATGGCAGCATCCTATGCCAACCTATTCATGGACCATCTAGAGGAATCCTTCCTGAACACCTACCATCCAAAACCCCTCACCTGCTTCAGATTCATTGATGATATCTTTGCGGTGTGGATTGAGGGTGAGGACACTCTACCTACATTCCTCCAGAACCTCAACAGCTTCTCCCCCATTTGATTCACAAGGTCCTATTCAACCCAACAAACCACCTTCCTGGATGTTGACCTCCACCTAAAAGATGGCTACATCTGCACCTCTGTCCATATCAAACCTACTAACCACATGCAATACCTCTATTTTGACAGCTGCCACCCATTTCATACCAAGAAGTCACTTCCATTCAGCTTAGCCATCCGTGATTGTCACATCTGCTGTGACGAGTGGTCCCTCTCAAAATATACCAAGGGTCTCACTGAGGATTTCACAGACTGTAATTATCCTCCCACCCTTGAACAAAAACAAATCTCCTGTGCCTTACCTTTCCAGTCTCCCACAACCTCCAAAGTCTCACAGTCTAGGCACAGAGGAGCATTCCCATAGTAGCTCAGTACCACCCAGGACTCGAGCAACTGAATTAGATTTTCCGCCAGGGTTTCAACTACTTCTCGTTGTGCCCTGAAATGGGAAATTTCCTGCCCACTATCCTTCCCACCCCTCAAACAGTGGTATTCCACCGCCCACCGAACCTACACAATATACTCGTCCATCCTTACACAACCCCTGCTCCCAACTCCTTACCTCATGGCTCATATCCCTGTAATATGACCTAGATATAATACCTGTCCCATACACCATCACACCATCACCTACTCCAGTCTGCTCACAAACATCACCTATCCCACAAAGGCAGGGCTACCTCTGAAACCAGCCACGTAATCTACAAACTAAGCTGCAATCACTGTGCTGCATTTCATGTGGGCATGACAACCAACAAGCTGTCTGTCCGCACAAATGTTCACTGACAAACTGTGGCCAAGAAACAAGTGGACCACCTTGTTGCTAAGCACGCTGCCCAACATGACAGCCTTCATTTGAATTACTGCTTCACAGCCTGTGCCATATGGATCCTTCCTTCCCACCAACACCAGCTTTTCTAAACTGCACAGGTGGGAATTCTCCCCGCAATATATCCTATGTTCCCATAACCCTCCTGGCCTCAATCTCATTAGTTATTGTCCTCACTTATTAAGCTCCTTCCCTGTTTCCATTCCAGCACCACACAGCCCTCATTCCAGCAGCACAACCAGTCTTTTAACTTCTCTCCTTTACCACAACCCCCCCCCCCCCCCCCCACCTACCTTTCCCCTGCCCTCTGTCTAACCTCCTGACTGCACCTCCTGACTATCTGCGACTCAGCATCTCTGCTACATGGTGAGTAGCTGCCCTATCATCTCTCCACCTCATCCTTGAGTGCTCCCCAACAGCACTTCACCGTACCCCCCCACCCCACCCTGCTATCCCTCCCCCTTCCTGCCCCAGCCTCCTCCTTACCCCCAACCAGTTGCCACTCCCATCATGCACAGCTGCTGTTGCTCACAGTGTGGCTCCAGGTGCCGAGGTGTGTGTGAGCTGCGTTTGTGTGTGTGTGTGTGTGTGTGTGTGTGTGTGTGTGTGTGTGTGTCATCTATTTTCGATAAAGACCTATAAAATCCATCTTTTGACCTGACCAACACAAAGATGTTTCTGCAAAGCAACTATAATTTCCTCTGTATTTCATAATAACAAGGACAATTATAAATTTATATTATGAAAAGGATAGTTGCTACTCAACATATAAAAGAGACGCTGATTCACAGACAGGCACAGCAAAAGAGACTGTCAGAAAGTGAGCTTTCAGCAAACAAGGTCTTCATCAGAAATTGACAACATACAAACACACACTCACGCAAACGCAACCCCACACACACTTTGCCACTGTCTCGAGGAAGGGGGTAGGTGTGTGTGTGTGGGGAGGGGGGAATATGGGGGGGGTGAAGGGGAGGGGGGAGCAAGTGGGAGGGGGGAGCAAGTGGGAGGGGGAAGCTCCTAAGGCCCAGCTGCGTCTGGTGTGAGGAACAATCTAGTTGGGGTAGATAGTGGGGGTGATGGGGTAAGGAAGGGCTATGGGATGGGTGGGGGGAGGTATAGCAGGACAGGGTGGGGCAAAATGCTAGTGCTGCCTGTGGAAGTATGCAGGGTTGTGATAAGGACAGGGTAGGACTGTTAGGTGCAGCAGTGGGAGGCTGTGCTTGGTGGTGGGCGGGGAGGGGTGGGGGGAAGGGAGGGAGGGAGGGAGGGAGACGAGAGGAGAGAAGTAGAGGGATAGCTCTATGTAGGTGCATTGGTGGGATTGAAGGCATTTGTAGTACGGGAGTGGGAGTAGAAAAGGGGATAGGCAGATGGAGAACAGGGACTATTTAAGTACTTTAATAATGATAATTGAAACCAACAGCTTTATTGTAATCCAATGTCATTTACTCAAAACATGCTACCATTTCTGACACTGAAAAGCATCATTTTCAGACCCCTATGTATGGAAACATACATAGTGTGATAGTATAGTATGAGAAAACTGACAACAAAAGTCATAGTTTGTAACTGTTGTTGTTGTGGTCTTCAGTCCAGAGACTGATTTGATGCAGCTCTCGACGCATGTTTGTGACTAAAATGGGGATAAATCACATCATAAAATTACATAAAAATCTTACTATCATTACCTATACAAAACAAAATTCAGTATCTAATTTATATTGCTTATTTTTCTTATTTTTTTTTCCTTCTTTTGAACCCAATAATCATACTCCAGTGACATAATGAACCTGAGGTAAAGCCACACATACAATGAATTATACCAGCAAAGCAACTGAAGTCGCATATATCTCTGAAAGGAACACCTGTGAATACGGGATATACCAATAATAAAATGAAACAGCCTAATGACATAGTACCAAACAACCAGAGTAAGCAAATACAACAAAGGCCCAATGAACAAACATTCATTGGATGCCACTTCCTATCCTTGGTTTCTAAGGGGTATCAGAGCTGTAGTTTTTGCCACCACTTATTGTTGATCATTGGTGGTGCTGCATGAACAACTTGGTAGTATGAAAACAGTGATTTCCCTGTTCCTATTATCTTGTTAAAGAGAAGGTCACATATATTGCTCCTGCAGTAGTGGTGCACTGGCAATGATCATGTAGAATCCTTTGTTTTATTAACTTTAACAGTTTGGCTTACATGACAGTGGTTTTTTGGGCATTATGGTTACTAATGTGCTTCTTTGCACTATTTAGCCTTACATCTACAGCTGTCACTTCTACTGTATTTTATAGTTGTCCCAGTAGCAGTGACTACTATGTTTTTGCTTGTGGCAGCTGGGTGTTTCCAGAGTCGCGGATGTTGTGTGTGGCACAAATGGCTTCCTGGTTTCTTTCACTGAACTAAGTCATGACCTGTGGTGCTGGCCTATTATTTTTGGATGTACTTTTGTGTTACTGCTTCAGTTAATTATGTGTACACCACTTGTTGCTTTGCAGACATTAAAATGTTTTGTTATTCTGCATTTTTAAGCAACTACATAGAATTCCTATGACATGCCTCTCTTGGTGCAGATATGTATTTAGTTTTTAGAGTTTTCTACAGTTTTTATGTTTTTAGGGTTTTCTGTGATACTTGTCCAAAAATGTTCATTTTGGTGGTTAATATATGTACAGTGGCTGTGGTTATTTCCAAGTGGCTACTGAGGCCATTTGTAGGTTATGGTTATGGGGCCTGTTACACACAAGTTTCCCAGTGTTCAGTATCAGAACGGTTGTTTAGACCATTTGGTCTGGATATTTTACAACCACTTCCCACTTTTAAGGTGTGTGAGTGCATAATTTGTTTCATTTATTAGTTTGTCCTTTTACTACTTTGTGTGTGCTTGTGCAGCCTTCAATAGTGACTTTATAACAGTTGATGTTATGCTATGTAATGAATGACTTCAACTGCCACTTCTGTTTCAAATGTATGATTGAGTCTGGTTCATTAGTAACTGGGTTCAGCAATGAGTTTCTCTGTACAAAGTTCCTTTTGGGCACACAATTTGGTCTGAATTATGCATTTCATCTACTATCACTTCCTGTAGATTGCGACTAGGTATGAGATGGAGGCCACCATATTTTTCTAGGTTAACGACGTCATGAAAGGATGTACTCGGTGTTTATCATGTATGTGTAAGTTATTGCCTGTGTTCCCCTTCTTATGGACTCTACAAAGTTCATTGTTTGCTCCTGTATGTTAATATGTTTGAGTTTCTTGGTTTCACTTCATTGGATTTCCATATGGATGTTTCCAAGTTCATGGTCCTGTACATATATTTTATACATATGTGGCTTTTGATTTTATTGACTTCTTCTAGGTTACTTTGTACGCTGTTGTTGCGTATAAATAGATGATATGAGATGTTCTTCAGCAATTGTTTGTCAATATGTATGATGCATGTTACTTTTAATCCTGCAAGAACATACTGATGGCAGATGTTGCTACAGCTGACAACACTTATGTTCAGTACATTTCCTGGAATTAGTAGAAACATTGGTGACTTTATTTCATTGTTACTTTGGAGATATTGCATTTAGGCCTTTTACTTACACAAGTTACACATTTGCTATACTAGCGTGGCCATGGACCTTAGGGATGTGGGTGGGCTGCTTATAGTAATACCAATGGAACTAGTGTTTATAGTTTTTCATGACTTCAACACTATTTGTGCACTAGATTTTAATATGTGACTTACATTGTTTATGTAGAGTTATTATTTCAGCAGGTTTGCATTATCCAGTGAATGTTTGTTCATTAGGTCTTTGTTGCATTTGTTTACTCCAGCCATCTGGTTTTATGTTACTAGATTGTTTTGTTTCATTATTGGATTTATTGGTATATCCTATATTCGCAAGTGTTCCGATTAGGGAAATATGTGGCTTCAGTTGCTTTACTGGTGTAATTCATTGTGCACGTGGGTTTCTCTCAGGTACATTATGACACTGTAGTATGTAATTACTATATATAAAAAAGGAACAAAAAAATTAAATTAAATTAAAAAAATGGATTAAGCAATATAAATTAGGTGCTAAACTTTGTTTTGTATGGATAACAACAGCATTTTATTATTACATAATTTTGTGATGCGAGTTATCCCCGCTTTAGTTACAAGCTGTGATTTTTGTTGTCAGTTCTCTCCTACTTTACTATCACACTACGTATTTTTCCATATCCAGGGCTAGGAGGTGATGCTTCTCAGTGTTGAAACTAGTTGCTTGTTTTGAATAAATGACATTGGATTACAATATAGCTGTTGTTTTTAATCTTCATTATTCAAGTACTTCTCATCCAGCTGCTGTCCCACTGTCTCAATAGATTTCCAGAGACACTACTGAAGTTAGGCCAGAGGGGTTACAAGAATGAATGATATGTTGTAAGGAGAGTTCCCACCTGAGCAATACAGAAAAGTTGGTGTTGGTGGGAAGAATTTTGATGGCACAAGCTGTAAAGTAGTCATTAAAGTGAAGCACATTATGTTGGAAGCGTGTTCAGCAAATGGGTGGTGCAGCCGTCTCTTGGCCACTGTTTGTCGGTGGCCATTCATGTGGACAGACAGCTGTCATACCCAGGTAGGATGCAGCAGCTAAGTTGGTAACCAAATGGCCACTTTCACATGTGGCAATGCCTTTGGTGGGGCAGGAGATGCCAGTGACAGGACCAGAACAGGTAATAATTGAAAGAATGTTCGGAACAGGTCTTGCGTCTGGATCTAGAGAAGGGATATGAGCCACAAGACAACGGGTTGGAGAAGTGGTGGAGCAGGAACAGAAAATGTTATTGTGTAGATTGAGTAGGTGGCAGAATACACTGTGGGAGGGTTGGAGGGGACAGTGGGGAGGATATTCTCATTTCAGAGTACGAGGAGAGATAGTCAAAAACTCTGGCAGAGAATGTGATTACTTTGCTCCAGTCTTCGATGGTACCGAGTCATGAGAGTGGTGCTGCTTTGTGGTTGGACAGTAGGTATGTGGGGGATGATAAGTGACTGGTGAGACAAGGCATGGAAGGTCTGTTCCTGGACAAGATTGGGAGGGTAATTTTGGTCTGTGAAGGCCTGAGTGAGATCCTTCACAAATTTGGAGAGGCATTCCATGTGCAAATGACAACTAATATGCTCTCTGTCTGTATGAATGTCCACTGCCAAATTGTGCCCAAGAGACAGCAGGACAACCCAGTTACTGAACATGTTATACAACATGATGTGCTTCACTTTAATGACTGCCTCACAGCTTGTGCCATTGCACCACTTGGAAACTTCCCACCATCACCAGCTTTTCTGAACTGTGCAGTTGGAACCCAACAATCAGTATTACTTTTTCATCCCATCCTGTAAGTCTCCCCGCACCCATGGTTCTGGATGACATTTTTTATATATCCAATTACATCATATTGTGAAAAATTGATTACTCTCTTGTTACAAAATAATTCTAAGCATTTCATGAATCACTAGGTACTATAGAAAATGACTTAAGAATATCACATTTCCTTGAGGTATTCAATGTTACCACTTGTGACTACAGGTGTCGGTACATAAGACTCTTAAAAGCTGTCTCAATAAATCTAAGGCCACAATTTATGGCACATATGAAATAATTATTATAAATGCAATATCATTCATAAACTGTTAAAAGCAAGAAACATAGCATTAACATATTGACATTACCTGGTGTCTTCAAGATCAGGTGTGGACAGACCATGCAACAGCTCCAGAAGTACATGGAATTGCCTTGGAGATATAAATAAAGACAATGAACCAAGAGTCAGTTCCAGATCAACTTTTGGTCCAGGTACTCCTTCTGCTTGCTTAAGTTTGACACGCAACTCTTGGCGCCCTGCCAGTTTAGCAAAAAGTACTGGATCAGGTTCCACAGACAGATTTCTGTGCTGAGTGTGGTCATCTGCAGCAACAGCTGGTGGAACTGTTTGCAGGGGTGACACTGGAGATGATGATGATGGTGTAACAGGGGCTGTTCCAAAATTGTAATCTGAATTCTGAAGAACACAAAAACTGGATAAAAGTACATTTAAAGAAACATAAATTATATCTCGTGTGATTAAGTGAACATATAGATTTAATTAATTTGAAATTCAAAAAGGTATTCAAAATAATTTCTGAAGTGCAAATTTTTCTCAGAAGTCTTACAAGTATTGTAGAAAATGTTTTTTCTGCCCTTTCATAAGCCATCTATAGTTAATACCATAAAACGTACATAAAATACAAGCATCAAACTATTAACATCAGATATACAATTTTAAACATAAGTTTGTTGCTCTTTGCACAGTACAACTGCAAATAAAATATATTAAAAAACACGAGTATGTAACTATGTGCCTACATTTAGTATTTTTAAATTTTTTAAAGACATCATAAAGTATTTCAGAGACTGTGGACAAGCTGCCTTTTTTATGTGACAAATAAATTTGTTAATAATTAAATTCATGTTGTACTTCAGAAAAGTTAAAAATATTCCTTGAGCAATAATTAAATGTTCCAGCTGTTGCACACCAAACTTCATTCTTTTTTGTTGTTAGTAATATCTACAGAAGTGCTAAATAGATTTTAATATAAACAAGCAGGTGTACACATAGTAAAATGCAGTGACTGTAGTTGCTTCTATGTACAGCAGTATGGAAGAGAATTCAGCACCCAGTTCAATGAAAATGAGATCATTTCAGTTTGAGAGTCACAACAAGTCAGCAACATACACAAGAATTTATGTAGCAGGGTGTAATATATGGAATATGAAGAAAAGGAATATTAGGGCTTAGTGCCTCACTGACAATTAGGCCTTCAGTGTTGGAGCAAAAACTAGGATTAAGGAAGTAAAAGAAAAATATACACTACCAATCAAAAGTTTTCCATCACCTATCCCAACTAAGGATTTGTGGTTAAGACAGGGTTTCCATTTTGAATATTCTATCATATTCCTGTATTGATAATAAAACAAGTACAACCAGTAAAGTAAGTTATGTTATGTATTTGACTGGTTGTTCGCATACAGGGGTGCTGATAGTATCCACAACAACACTGACATACCTTTACCTAAGATGGTTCCACTCAAACAGGCCTCTTTCCTTCAGCTGTCTGGGTAGTAATCAGTTCATATTAGTTTACAGTACATTATGTGCATGTAGCAGTGTGTTTGTATAAATGATTAGGTTCATACCATGTTACTTCATAATGTGACAGAAGCATGATATTGGAATTGAAAAGTGTGGAGCAATTGTAGCCCTGCATCAGGAGTACTATTATAGTAGGACAATAGCAACAAAAGTTGGCAGAGCCCAATCTAGTGTGGTGTGTATGTTGCAGCAGTTCAAGCAAACTGCTGTCAATGCAACTGTTTTACAATCTGGAAGACCCCATGTCCGCATCATACAGGGAAGATCAGTTCATATGTTCATACTCATCCAACTATGTCTATAACACGGATGTAGTACACACAGGTTTTAGTGATCACTATGCTCAAATTCAAACGATGAATGTTGCAGGAGTCTCACAACTTCATAGAATAACATACAATGTACTCAATTTCACTACCGAAAATGTGGAACATTTCTTTTCTCCTGAAGGGGGAAAATTGGAATGATATATACAACTATAATGATACCAATGACAAATATAATAAGTTTATGACCACATTTACCCTTTTTTTTCTTCAAATAACTTTTTCCAAGGAAAAGTTACACTCACATCTGTACAAAAACAGTCAAGTGGATCACAAAAGGGATAAAGATCTGAATTTCTTACTTACCTCAAAAGATACCAACATATACTTTAAAAAAAATAAAAAATGGGGCAGGGCAGGGGGGGGGGGGGGGGGGGGGGGGTTGTTTGGAGCATAGTTGAAAGAGCTACCAATACGTTAAGGCACCCTAATGTTGCATCTCAATTCCCTGCTATCGAAGCAGTATTCACAAAAATGGACAGCACTGGTTTAAAAAGTGCATGCAATTGCTTCAGGACAAGATTGGAGCTGGTCATTTCATTTCAGCTGAAGGGTGTTACATCATGTGATGTTAACTCTCAAAAGATGCCACTATTTATATGCAAAACAATTTTTATTTTCATTTGTATTATATTTTAATAAATGTGCTTTTAAAAAGTTTCATTTGTCCGGATTTAAGTGCTGCACCCTGTACACCTTACACACACATGACAGCACACACTGGCGGCTGCGACCACAATTGCACTCTACTTGCTTGTTAGAATGTATGTGTGTTTTCTTTTCTTTTTGAAGAAGGGTTTGGCTGAAAACTCAGTGTGTAACAGTCTTTTCAGTGTGCCTGTCTGAAACTCAACATGTCATCTTTATGGTGAGTAGCAATCTATTGTTTTCATAATATTGTTCAAATTATAAAGGGAGTACCTAATAAATATTCAATGGGTTGCTGATAAGATACCGGGAGTTAATATCAGAGGTAGAGCAACATTTACTGTAGAACCATTAGCAGACATACTAACTGAGAGTGCTGTATTTCAAAATACAGGGTGGGTCAAAAGTCACTACCCACTGAAAACATTAAGGTAATCCTGCATCTTTGTGATAATTATAGTTTGAAACACCAGAGTTCATTGCTATATTTTTTTCAGATAATTACTGATACAAACACCAGAGCTTACTACTATTAAATCGAACTTCTCTCACATTGTTTATTCTTGATTCTAACCTGCTTTGAAGGTGTTTTCTAATGAAGAAAGAGTTTTTGCTTTAAAAACATGGTATAAAGGTGGATACAGCAGGCTGTGGGAGTGCTGCAAGGAGTCCAAAATTATGAAATGGAACACACTGATACACAAAATGCACTTTGTCAATGATATGGCAGCCAAGAACAGAAAAAGCATTGAGCCCAAAGATATTTTGGGTCAACAGTGAAGGGTAAGTTGCCATTCCACCTCTTGCAACGCGTGGACAAGAAGAACTGCCCCCACAAAGGAATGTGCTGTTTACTATATAACACAACCTGATGGAGAGGCCATTGCAGCTCCAGACAGCCCAACAGCCTATACTTATCTAAGTTAACAAAGCTAACCATCTCTCCCATGTCACCTGAAATTTGACCAGCTGCCCATCCACTACTAACATCAGCAAAATATTTATGGGGCATCGGAGACAGCCCCAGAGTCCAATGAAAACACAGGGGCATACGATGACTAAATTGAGGCACATCAAATAGTTGTAAATGGTCAATCAGCTGGCATACCCCACACATTCCTGGTGTGTGTGAGCAGTCATGGTGAACACGCAACAAATAAAAATCGGAAAAGGACCGCCAGCTCGCCCAACGTGCAGAAGAGGAACAAAATCGAGGACCCGAAAAACGCACTCGTGGGAATTACAATGCTGGGAGCAGCGTGAACTCACCAAGCTCAGCACAGGCGAGGAGGGGCTGTACTGTAACACCACTGCACCAGAAAATAAAATGTCGGCAACACATAGTGACTCAGCAGGAAGCAAGGCCATCTGGGATATCCTGCGTGACACTGGAGGTTGTTTACCAAATGCACCCAATTGACCCTCCTGCCAACTATCAGAAGGGTCAGACAAGGCCACAGACTGAACCTCGTGATCAGGAGATAATCTTATAATCACATCCCGAATTAGCGAGTCCGCATAAGAGGTAGAACATTTTGGACACTGAAAATGACACTTGCATGAGAGGCCCAGCAAATTGGAAATCTAGGGCATACACGACTGCCCGAGGCGCTTGTAGTGTTGGTTAAACTGCAACCACACTGCCACCACATGGGTTTCATGTCCAAACTATTGTGCAAGCAACCGACAAAGCTCATCAAGGGGAATTTTCTTGGGCTCAGCGGAGGGCTTCAAATTTTGGACAACATTGTATAAACCTACACTGCTAGACAACAACAAGGCAGCCTTGTCAACTGAATCAATGATACACCTTACCTGGCAGTGCAGATAGAACTTACGCATGTAATTCTCCCACCTTTCCATCAACTCATTGAAACTGGTAAATGGCATTGGAAGGAACTCTGAGGACAACCTGGATAAGCATCTATGTTTCAGGTAGAAGTAGAAGAAGAAGAAGTGGAAGAAGAAGAAGAAGTGGAAGAAGAAGAAGAGGAGGTGGGTTTTCCATATGAAGATGGCTGAAATGTTGTTAGATGAAATATCATGGGAAGATGTTGATGTCCACCAGGTCCCAACCTGAAATCTTAAGGAATACTCATTATGCTGGGAAATGTTCAAAATCACATTAGGTGTAGGTAGTACACAAATATCTTTGGAGTGCTTGAAATGCACGGCCAATTCAAGCTTTGTTTCTTTCCAGCATAACAGGTTCAAGAATGGTGAAATTTCACCAGAACGGGAAATAATTACTGTGTGATCCTTAATTTTTCTTAAATATGTTTGGAATTCAGTATGTTAGTATATCATGGAAGAAAGTAATTGTCAAGTGTTATTCTGCTGGTAAAATACTGGGCACCTGCCTAAAGTATACAACTTCCTTTTGAAAAATTTTACATGTCTGGGTTACTAAGCAACTAGCCAGAAACCTAAAACAGTTACAGGTTGCCTATCAACAGCATCCAAGGGCAACAAGAATCTTATTTTCAATATTCCCTGAATTACTGACCGAATTTAAAAAAAAAAAAAAAAAATAGTGTCGTAATTAAGAGATATAATATTATGTTAAATGTTTAACACAATAAGACAAGTACTATAGTTAGAAACCGTGTGTGCATATGGGGGCAGTGTAACTGACACCACACGAACACACAGACTTTGTTCATCCAGTATTTGATTACGAGAGCACTTAGTGAAGTCCAACACACTTTAAGCATAATTTCAAACCTTTTCTAAACTTTTTATCACTTACATGCTTAATAAAATATTTAAAACATTAATTAATCTGTAAAGTAGTTATAAATTTGAAGTTGTTTTACAGACAGGAATTCAATTCTTTAAAAAAATTGTTGGTTTACTTGTATTTTAGATTGCATTTTCATCATGCTTCGTGGAGAAGGGTAAAAACTTTCAGAAATGTTGGTGGATGCAACACTGTGATGGAAGGGTCACTTGTTGCTGTTGCAGAAGCAGGTGAAACATCTGGTCCTTGTTATGTTCCTGCAGCTTAAGCACTTTATCATGCTAACTGCAGATGTTATTGGCACAATCTCATGAATGTGCAATCCCCATTTGCACTAACAGATATCACTATTTAGGTGTTACTTTTCTGCTGGACTATGACGATCTTCAATCAATGATGTTGCTGAAAGTACTGTATTTTCCAATGTATAACCTGCATTAGCATAAAAGATGCACCCCACTTTTTAAGATCTTTTTTAGAGAAAACATTCTCACTTAATACATCTACTGTCAAACAATAATAACACACATGTACATGTATACACATAAAAAAATTTTGTATCACCTTGGTTCTGAGAGTTCTGGAACCTGTACAGAAAATTGGAATAGAGATCAACATAAACATCATTTCCGCCCTTTTTATTGCTCATGAAAACCATACATTGTATGTCATACCACCACACAGCGAGACCTCCAGAGGTGGTGGTTCAGATCGCTGTACACACCAGTACCTCTTAAATACCCAGTAGCACGTCCTCTTGCACTGATGCATGCCTGTATTCGTCATGGCATGCTATCCACAAGTTCATCAAGGCACTGTTGGTCCAGATTGTCCCACTCCTCAACGGTGATTCGGCGTAGATCCCTTGGAGGGGTTGGTGGGTCACGTTGTCCATAAACAGCCCTTTTCAATCTATCCCAGGCATGTTAAATAGGATTCATGTCTGGAGAACATGCTGGCCACTCTAATCAAACAATGTCGCTATCCTGAAGAAAGTCATTCACAAGATGTGCATGATGGGGGCACGAATCGTCGTCCATGAAGACGAATGTCCGGCCAATATGCTGCCGGTATAGTTTCACTATCGGTCGGAGGATGGCATTCACGTATTGTACAGCTGTTACGGTGCCTTCCATGACCACCAGTGGCGTAAGTCGACACCACATAATGACCCCCCCCCCCTCCCCAAACAGCAGGAAACCCTCACCTTGTTGCCTCGCTGGGCAGTGCATCTAAGGCGTTCAGCCTGACCTCCAAACACATCTCCGACAATTGTCTGGTTGAAGGCATGTGCTACACTCTCTGATGAAGAGAATGTGATGCCAATCCTGTCCATTTGGCATGCAGCTGGGCAAATCGGTACTACACTGCATGGTGTCGTGGTTGCACAGATGGACCTCATCATGGACATGGGGAGTGAAGTTGTGTATCAGGCAGCATATTGCGTACAATTTGAGTCACAACACAACGTCCTGTGGCTTCACAAAAAGCATTACTCAACATGGTGGCATTGCTGTCAGGGTTACTCCAAGCCACAATCCGTAGGTAGCAGTCATCCAGTGCAGTAGTAGCCCTTGGGCAGCCTGAGCAAGGCATGTCATCAAAAGTTCCAGTTTCTCTGTATCTCCTCCATATCCAAACAACTTCGCTTTGGTTCACTCCAAGACACCTGGACACTTCCCTTGTTGAGAGCCCTTTCTGGCACAAAGTAACAATGCAGATACAACTGAACCTCAGTATTGACTGTCTAGGCATGGTTGAACTACAGACAACACGAACCGTGTACCTTCTTCCTGGTAAAATGACTGGAACTGATTGGCTGTCGGACCCCTCTCCGTCTAATAGGCACTTCTCATGCATGGTTGTTTACATCTTTGGGCAGGTTTAGTGACATCTCTGAACAGTCAAAGGGACTGTGTCAGTGATACAATATCCATAGTCAACGTCTATCTTCAGGAGTTATCGGAACCGTGGTGATGCAAAACATTTTTTGATGTATGTACATCATACATCTAGGCCATTTAAATAAGTAAAAGTGATCAATTTCAAATCTGCAAAATTCATCCACAGAGCTAAAGAAAGAATACTTGAAGCTGCCATGACAGAATATGAATCCTCATACAACAAATTATCCTCTGGATACAGAGGATCCAGTGCACTACTAATTCCACACTTCTTAAACAATCTTATCACTGTTTCGGTTTTTATAGAGACCTATGAAGCTTTGATCCACTCACAAACTTGAGAAATGCTAGATGTGTTGCTCCTTCATGACAGTGTAGTTTCAAAATCTGTAGACCGCACCCATCCATTCAGTTCCCTTTATTAAGCCCCTTAAATGGTTTGTTGATACATACATTTAATGGTTGAAGCTCTTCTAGAATTACAGCTAACTGAGTCTTCAATACATTCCGTCTCCAGGTGGCCTAGTCCACATCTTATCTATCCAAAACCTCATTCCCTCTCCATCCAGCCAGCCTTCATTGCATACATGAATGAATACTCCTTTTGCCAATTATTCCTTAGGAAGCACCTTTCTTCTAAAAATCAAAAGTGGTGGCAATTTTGTCCCATCAGAACAGCAAGCTAAAACGACTCTGTACTGCCTGAGGTTTTGGCAAAAATCCTTTTGGTGCTCATGGAATCCACAGTGCTGTTAGAAGGCACATCAAAGATTAGTGGAGTCTCTTCCATGTTTTCAATTTGTGAAAGTTCAAAGTTTTCTCTTTTTCTTGTGTTAATGACAAATTGATGAAATTCAACAATTTGTTCTCTGTACTCAGCTGCCATCTTCTGTAATATCTTTGTCTTCATCTACATACAAAGCTAATACCTCTTCATAAATTCTGAACTTCATAATGTTGATCCAGTTAAAGTCAGCAATCCCTTTGTTAGTGGATATCGTTTTCTCTTGATGAATTTTTTGTAGAAACTGAAATTCCCACTTGTGTGTTCTCTAAAATAGAAGTATTGATTTCTCCTTAAATTTTTGTCTATTTAAGGGTTCCAATTCCACTCCTCAGATTATGTTTATTGCGAGGTGCTTTCTTTAAATCATGTTCCTGATTCTGCCAAGTTCTTATCATTTTTTCAGTTGGAGGTAGCTCAAAATGCCTTTCTGCAGCCCTATTTCCATGCTTTTTACCGTATGGAATCATGTGCAACTTAAATGCCATAGCACAGCAATGCGTTTTTCAGTCATAGGTTGCAAATAAAACTACAACTTAGGTACGACACAAGTAGACTGCCACACTAAACACAACAATAACTGAAGCTTGAACAAATAATATAAAAGCCATTAATGAAGGCGCACGTCTATCGACTGAACTCGGTGTGTTGTGGTCTTCAGTCCGAAGACTGGTTTGAAGCATCTCTCCATGCTGCTCTATCCTGTGCAAGTCCTTTCATCTCACTGTAACTGCTGCAGCCTACATCCTTCTGAATCTGCTTACTGTACTCATCTCTTGGTCTCCCTCTGTTATTTTACCATGCTCACTTCCCTCCGATATTAAACTGGTGATCCTTTGATGTCTCAGAAAGTGTCCTATCAACTGATCCCTTCTTCTGGTCAGGTTATGCCACAAATTTCTTTTCTCCCCAATTTTGTTTAGTACCTCTTCATTAGTAATGTGATCTACCCATCCAATCTTCAGCATTCTTCTGTAACACCACATTTCAAAAGCTTCTGTTCTCTTCCTGTCTAAACTGTTTATCGACCATGTTTCACTTCCATACATGGCTACATTCCAGACAATTAGCTTGAGAAATGACTTTCTAAAACTTAAGTCTATATTTGATGTTAACAAATTTAAGAAATGCCTATCTTGCCATTGTCAGTCTACATTTTACATCCTCTCTATTTCAGCCATCATCAGTTATTATGCTGTCCAAATAGCAAAACTCATATACTACTTTAAGTGTCTCATTTCTTAATCTATTTTCCTCTGCATCACCTGATGTAATTCAACTACATTCCATTACCCTTATTCTGATTTTGTTGATGTTCATCTTATATCCTCCTTTCAAGACACTGTCCATTCCATTCAACTGCTCTTCCAGTCCTTTACTGTCTCTGACAGAATTACATCGGCAGCAAGCCTTAAAGCTTTTATTTCTTCTCCTTGAACCTTAATTCCTACTCCAAATTTTTCTTTGCTTTCCTTTACTGCTTGCTCTATGTACAAACTAAATAACTTTGGGGACAGGCTACAGCCTTGTCTCACCCCCTTCTCAGCCACTGCTTCCCTTTCGTGCCCTTTGGTTCTTATAACTGCCATCTGGTATCTGTACAAGTTGTAAATAGCCTTTCCCTACCTGTATTTCACCCCTGTTCCCTTCATAATTTCCAAGAAAATATTCCAGTCAGCATTGTCAAAAGTTTTCTCTAACCTACAAATGCTAGAAATATAGGTTTGCCGTTCCTTAACCTATCTTCTAAGATAAATCATAGGGTCAATGCTGCATCGCATGTACCTACATCTCTCTGGAATTTTTTTCCTTTTATTAAACTGACTGTTTGGTAATTTTAATGCCTGTCAATAGCTGCTTTCTTTGGGATTGGAATTATTACATTCTTCCAGAATGAGATTTTCACTCTGCAGCGGAGTGTGCGCTGATATGAAACTTCCTGGCAGATTAAAACTGTGTGCCCGACCGAGACTCGAACTCGGGACCTTTGCCTTTCGCGGGCAAGTGCTCTACCATCTGAGCTACCGAAGCACGACTCACGCCCGGTCCTCACAGCTTTACTTCTGCCAGTATCTCGTCTCCTACCTTCCAAACTTTACAGAAGCTCTCCTGCGAACCTTGCAGAACTAGCACTCCTGAAAGAAAGGATATTGTGGAGACATGGCTTAGCCACAGCCTGGGGAATGTTTCCAGAATGAGATTTTCACTCTGCAGCGGAGTGTGCGCTGATATGAAACTTCCTAGCAGATTAAAACTGTGCGCCCGACTGAGACTCGAACTCGGGACCTTTGCCTTTCGCGGGCAAGTGCTCTACCAACTGAGCTACCGAAGCACGACTCACGCCCAGTACTCACAGCTTTACTTCTGCCAGTACCTCGTCTCCTACCTTCCAAACTTTACAGAAGCCCTCTTGCGAACCTTGCAGAACTAGCACTCCTGAAAGAAAGGATATTGCGGAGACATGGCTTAGCCACAGCCTGAGGAATGTTTCCAGAATGAGAAGAGTCTCCACAATATCCTTTCTTTCAGGAGTGCTAGTTCTGCAAGGTTCGCAGGAGAGCTTCTGTAAAGTTTGGAAGGTAGGAGACGAGATACTGGCAGAAGTAAAGCTGTGAGGACCGGGCGTGAGTCGTGCTTCGGTAGCTCAGATGGTAGAGCACTTGCCCGCGAAAGGCAAAGGTCCTGAGTTCGAGTCTCGGTCGGGCACACAGTTTTAATCTGCCAGGAAGTTTTATTACATTCTTTTTGACATCTGAGGGTATTTTGCCTGTCTCTTACATCTTGCATATGAGATGGAAAGAGTTTTGTCATGGCTGGCTCTACAAGGCTATCAGTAATTCAGACAGAATGTCATCTACTCCTGGGGCCTTATTTCGACTTAGGCCTTTCAGTGCTCCATCAAATTCTTCTCGCAGTATGATATCTCCCACCTCCTCTTCATCTATGTCCTCTTCGATTTCTACAATGCTGTCTTCAAGTTCATCTCCCTTGTACATATCCCCTATAGCTCCTTCCATCTTTCAGCTTTCCCTTCTCTGAGGACAACACAAACACCCAGTGCCCGGGCAGAGAAAATACCCAATCTGGTTGAGTCTGATTAGTATTGATTTTACATCTAAGCTCTTGATATTCAAATAACGGCTTCTCTTTTCTCCAAAGATCTCTCTAATTTTGGTGCATGCAGAATCTGTCTTCCTCCTAGTGAAATATGCTTCTACCTCTAGCCATTTTGCACTTATCGTCAATCTCAGCTTTTACACATATTATTCTCTTTTTTGATGCTTCATTTGCTCCATTTATATATTTTTTTTTCCTTTTGTGAATTAAATTCAGTATCTCCTGTGTTATCCAAGGACTTCTATCAGACCTTGTTTTTCTACCTATTCGATCCTCTGCTGCCTTCACTATTTCATCTCTTAAAGCTACCGATTCGCCTTCTGCTGTATTCCTTTCACCTGTTCCAGTCAACCATTGCCTAATGCTCCCTCTGAAACTCTCAACCACCTCTGATTCATTCAACTTTTCAGGTCCCATCTCCTCAATTTCCTAGTTTTTTTGCAATTTCTTCAGTTTTAATCTACAGTTCGTAACCAATAAACTGTGGTCAGAGTGCACATGCACTCCTGGAAATGTCTTACAATTTAAAATATTGTTCTGAAATCTATTATCATTACACAATCAATCTGAAACCTTCTGGTGTCTCCAGATCTCTTCCACTTATACAACTTTCTTTCATGATTCTTAACCCAAGAGTTAGTGTTGATTAAATTTGCTCTGTGCAAAATTCTACCAGGTGGCTTCTTCTTTCATTCCTTTCCACCAGCCCATATTCAGCTACTATTTTTCCTTCTCGTCCATTTCCTACCATCAAATTCCAGTCCCTCATCGCAATTAAATTTTCCGATATAATTAAATTTTCCCGGAGACATATGTGTCTCAAATTTATCCTTCGTAAAGTTAGAAGCTGAAGAAATGAATTAAAATTTGTGCCACTTCTGTGACTTGAACCCTGGTCTCCTTGCTTACTAGGTCAATGTGCTAGTCATTACACCACCACAGCAGTGTAACTAAAACAGTTGCACGGACTGCTCTAGTCCAATGCCCTTCCTAAGACAAACTTCAGTTCACATCTTCAGCTGATTTTCCCCTTCTTAAATTGTCACAACTGCCAGGGCTCTCTGGTTTTGCAGCTGTGGTAGCTATACTGCCGTGGCAGTCTAATGGCTAGCACACTGACCTCGTAAGCAAGGAGACCAGGGTTCAAGTCACGGAGGTGGCACAAATTTTAATTCATTTCTTCAGCTTCTAACATTTTTGAGGATAAATTTGAGACTCATATGTCTCCAAGAAAATTTAATTGTATCAGGTCTACAGATAACCAATGACCGAGAGACAGGTAGGATTTCCCCTTATGTCCCAGGCTGGGGTGCTATTCCAATACCAGAGAGTCTCGGCAATAGTGACGATTTTAGAAAGGGGAAATAAGCTGAAGACGTGAACTGAAGCTTGTGTTAGGGAGGTGGGCTAGGGTAGCCCAAGCAGCCATGTTAGCTATACTGCTGTGCTGCTGTAATGGCTAGCGCACCTGCCTAGTACCCAAGGAAACCCGGGTTCAAGTCCCAGCTGTGGTAAGTCCCATCTGTGACACAAATTTTAATTCATTTCTTCAGCTTCTAACATTATCGTGATTAAATTTTCATCTCCCTTAACTGTCCACATAATTTCTTTTATCTCATGATACATTTCTTCAAACTCTTCATTGTCTGCGGAGGTAGTTGGCACATAAACGCATACTACTGTGGTGGGTGTTGGCTTTGTGTGTGTCTTAGGCATGATAATGCATTCACTACGCTGTTCATAGTAGCTTACCCGCATTGCTATTTTCTTATTCATTATTAAACCCACTCCTGCATTACCTCTACTTGACTTTGTATTTATAACCCTGTATTCACCTGACTAGAAGTCCTGTTCATCCTGCCACCAGATTTCATTGACCCCTACTATATCTAACTTCAACCTATCCATTTCCCTTTTTAAATTTTCTAACCTACCTCTGTGGCTAGGGGATCTAACATTCCAAGCTCCAATCCATAGAATGTCAGTTTTGTTCCTCCTGATGATGACATCCTCCTGAGTAGTCCCTGCCCAGAGATCCCAATGGGGGACTATTTTTATCTTCAGAATATTTTACCCAAGAGGACACTATCATCATTTAACCATACAGTAAAGCTTCATGGTCTCTGCAAAAATTATGGCTGTAGTTTCCCTTGTTTTTAGCTGTTCGCAGTGTCAGGAAAGCAAGGTTGTTTTGGTTGATGTTACAAGGCCAGATCAGTCAATCATCTATGCTGTTGTCCCTGCAACTATTGAAAATGTTGCTTCTTCTTTTCAGGAATCATATGTTTGTCTGGCTCCTCAACAGATATCCCTCTGTCATGGTTGCACCTATAGTACAGCTAGTATCACTCAGGCATGCTTGCCACCCCACCAACGGCTAGGTCCATGGTTCATAGGGGGGCAACTGAACTCAACACAACTGGAATGCTCAAAATTCACAAGGAAGCTAACAATGAATTGTTTCAATCCCAAACAAATTTTGAAGAAATGGAGCTAACAATGAATTGTTTCAATCCCAAACAAATTTTGAAGAAATGGAGCTTACAGATACCTTAACTTACTACCAGCGTGTATGACGCATCCAGTTTTTGGGCCTGTTTTCAAAGGAAAAAAAGTGTGGCTTATATGCTGCCAAATACAGTATGTGAAGAGACATATCAACATGTGAGCAGCTTTTCCACATGATGTTGGCTCACCTCATGATTACTTTCCTTGCCATATACTCCATCCTTTCAAATACTGTTTAGGCCTTTGTTAAATTACTTCTTGGAGTGACAAGCTGCAGAAGTGTAATGTGTCCTTTCTATGTTTTATGTAAAATGTGTGTGTGTGTGTGTGTGTGTGTGTGTGTGTGTGTGTGAGTGAGAGAGAGAGAGAGAGAGAGAGAGAGAGAGAGAGAGCACGCACAAACACATGGGTGGGAATGCATGCACATGTTTCAGTCCATTATTCATTGTTCTACTTCATTTTTAAGACACCCTTTGCAAATAGCTAGGAGTTAACTTAAACACAATCGACATGATTCTGGTACGTCAATTTCAGCTACATAAAATGCATCAATTAACTTTTTCTATTTTTTTCTCTAATAAATATAACTTTTTTCTGTTGAGTAACTGCAGAAGGTAAAGTGTAGCCTACAATTTGCTACTCACAGCGTTATTACAAGTACAAACCCTTCCTACAAGTAGGTAAAGAAGTCTGAATTCCTTGTGTGTGGAACAGTTATTTTATTGCCATTGTGTGTGGAATAACTTCACAGCACAGCAACACCTCCCAGAAATCCATTCCTTCCCTAGTTCCCCACTTCCTCTACTACTCGTTAATGCACCAAGCTGAGGTAAGCAAACAGCCAGTACACAAGTAGCCCCATAAATGTACATATGAAGCCCAAAAATAACAGGAGCAATCAACTAATAGGTCTAATGAGTAGGTCTAATGAGTGCTCTCAATACCCAGGGGCGGAGGCAAGCAGAAAATGAGCTGATGATAATTAGCATTTGCCAGCCTTACATGATCGAGGACATGTGGTGCTTATTATTTGGCCAACAGTGTTATCACTGTCAGTAACAAGGCAGTCCCTCAAGTGCTGCAGTCTTTGCGAGCAGCATCATTTCTTGTTTGCTATCACTCCTGATATTATTGTCAGACACTGAGCCCTGGTACATACACACAATGTGCAAACTGTAAATACTCCTCAATGAACAGTATTGGCACACTGAACACTTCTAAATTCAGTTGAAAGCCTACAACCATGATTTATAATTGATGTTGAAAGTCTCAGTATACCACATGGCATCAATGCATTTAACACAGTGTACATCTTTTTTTGGAAGTGGTATGATATGTGTTGAAGCACCACAAATTTTAAAAGTTTATTTAGGTACTAATAGTGTAGAAAGTTTGTCATATGTACTACCACTGCATCAGTCTCTCATGTATTGTCAGTTGTGGGGCAATCGAAGTATGCAACACCATCAGAGGGGGGAGGTGTGCCACAGAGTGAGGCATTTCTAGAAAGTAAAGGGCAATATTCAAACATGTTATTAAAAATGTGTGTGTGTGTGTGTGTGTGTGTGTGTGTGTGAACATGTTACTCATCTCCTCCTAAACCACTGAACCAATTTCAACCAAACTTGGTACACATATGCCTTACTGTGAAGCAACAATTGCTGTGTAGATAAGAACTATCTACCTATCACATTTCACAAGATATGACATCATAAACAATGAGATGTGTGAAAAAATGCCGCACCATGCAGGACAGTTAAATATATTACTTATGTGCTACTAATTCTATTCGCAATAAATTTCACATACAGTATTCATATACGTCACCAAACATGTCTACAAAATTACATCATGGTATCACACACAGTTCAGAAGATATGACATAATACACACTGAGACGCATGAAAAAATGCCGGATCATGAATGAAGTTTTAAAATATTTATTCTTTACCGCTAAGAAACTTCTATAGTCAAGTCAACTTAAGGAAAGTCGAGTCAATCTAAGGAAATTCCTGACGCCTGGCAGCGCTTTTGGCAAATTTCGACTGCGAACTGCAAATGGCTGTAGGCGAAAAAAATAGCTGCCTATAGAGTTATGAAGAGGCGTCGCCATGGACACGGTTACAAAATCACCTTGTAGACAGGTGAAGCAGTTGTACCCATACATTTGTACATTATGCATATTTTTTTGTACAACTGTTTCATAGTTTCAAAGATGTTTTCAGAAATATGTGGAAATGGAGTTCTTACAATTTACTTGACAAACACTGTTCATTTTTCGTTTTTGTTCCTAATTGAAAATTTGCAAAATGAATACCCAGAAAATGCAGGGTTTGTCAGCTAGTATATAATAAACATGATGAGTTTAACTGATGATACAAGGTCTGGCACCACTGAAGAAGAAGGAAGAAGTTTTTAAATAAGATGCTTTATAACACAGAAGGATGCTAAGAGATATAGAAGAGAAAGACAGAGGTGCAAATCATAGTGCAGATGTATGTACAGGGTGATAGCGCATAATCTGAAGAAGACTGTCTACAAATAAAATTACTTTGCAATATAAGTAGTTTGTGGTTCAGAATAAAACATTCATTAAGCAAATTAAAGTCCCATACCAGAGCAATAAGCTACAGAACACACAAAGCCAAACCATGGATGAAGGTATGAAAAATATGATGCAATAGGGCTAATATGAACCTAATGGACAAAAGTCACCACAAACATGGTATGTACAGAATTGGTCAGAAAAAAATTCAAGGATTCTCCAAAAGATTTCATAAAATTTTCATCCTATTAGAATCATTCCACATGGCATCATATCATTTAACTTGAGGCAATTTTCCTGGGGAAAAATCTATTTAGAAACATTATCAGATAATATAAAGTTTGGGCCATTCCATATGAATACACTCATTTTTTTTAAAAAAATTGTTGCTCCATGTTAAGATAGACATAATTTCTCTATTCCTCCACAGGTGATTATCAGGAATATACGTCACTGCAATTTATATACATAAAAATAGTCAAGGACTAGGAACAAAAAATAAAATAAATTAATAAAAAAACCACAAATTTTTAAAATGTCAGCCAACAAAACAAAATTAATTAATTAATTACAAAAAAAATCAATTATTGACTAAATTAATTGTATAGACAAAAAATCTACTCACTAAGTGGTGACAGAACACACACATAAAAGACGGTTGTAATTGTCAAGCTTTCAGAACCAGTGTCTCCTTCTTCAGGCAGCAGCATTGAATGGGAAGAGAGGTGAAGGAAAAGGACTGGAGAGGTCTGGGAAAAGGGATAGGTTTCAGGAAAGTCACCCAGAACCGTGGCTCAGGGGAGACTTACTGCATGGAATGAGAAGGGAAAACTGATTGTTGGGGACTGCATCGACCGAGATTTGAAAACCAGAGAGCATGAAGTTGGAAGACAGGGTAACATGCTGACAGAGATTACTGCTTAAGCGCATTGTACGTATCAGAGGTGGGAGGGGGGCGGGGGGGGGGTGAAAAATAGATGGGAAAGACAATGAAAGATTATAAAACTAAAAAGGAGTGAAACAAAGAGTAGTTACAGTGAAGAAATGCTAGGATGGAAGAAATTACTGTAAATTAAGGCCAAGTGAGTAGCGAGGAACAAAGGACATGTTGTAGTGCTAGTTCCCACCTACAGGGTTCTGAGAAACTGGTGTCTGGGGGTAGAATCCCACCTCTGTTACATAAAATGCACTTAGCTTTTCACTCTTATTAACTCATGCATGAGATTTAAGCAGTAATTTCTGTCAACGGGTTACCCTGTCTTCCATCTTTAAGGTTTCAGGTTTTCAAATCTCATCCAATGCAGTCCCCAACAATCACAATCAGTCTTTCCTTCTCATCCCGTACAGTAAGTCTCCCCCGAGCCGCAGTTCTGGGTGGCTTTCCTGAAACCTACCCCTTTTCCTAGACCTCTCCAGTCCTTTTCCTTCCTGTTCAATGCTTCTGCCTGAAGAAGGAGCCACTGGCTCCAAAAGCTTGCCAATTACAACTGTCTTTTATGTGTGTGTTCTTCCACCACTTGGTGCATAGATTTTATCTAGTCAATTAATTAATTAATTAATTAATTAATTAATTAATTAATTAATTAATATTACAGGAGTAGTGGTCTACCATGAGGTCATACATTAGGCTTAAAAATGTGTTTCAGAAGAAGCATTACAAAAAGATTAGCAACTTAATGAGCTTTTATGGTGTTTATTAAAAATATAACAGAAAAAAATGCACTTACCAGTGGAAAAATTAAGCAACAGATCTTTTTCTTTAACTCCAAAACACATGAAGAGAGCATTGCTATCAGCAGAAAGATGGCAGGGTAAATAACAGCAGAACAAAAGACACTGCTAACCCATGTTCCCAATCTGAAATATCTTTTTTACCCTCCAACTCTGACAAAAATACCCTTGAAATACCCACAAGTTTAGAATTATGAAGTGGCATCTAGCCATGTAATATGTAGCTTATTAAAGCCCCTAAGCTCTCAAAATACCCAAATTCCAGGGAATTGCCCAAAACCTGGCAACACTGCTACCAACCACTTTTTGGAGCTTGACAAGCCAGGGAGAAAGAGGGAAGGGAATCTCTCAAAGAAATGCCCCTCTCCTCTACCTGTGGAACAGTACATGTGGTTATTTGGGTGATCCAAGCCAGTCACCACTCTGCGTGAGCTGAATGATACACTAACAGTATTGCTGTTCATTTTGCAATCATGATACATTGAAAAAAATTTCTTAACAAATGCCTAAAAGTATTGAAAATTTTGCTAAAATATGTCAAGTTCACCTGTAATTTTTCTAAACACAAAAATGGAAGAAGTTTGATGCTCATCACAAACCGGTAGTGCTAAGGAAAGTTTTTCTTTTTCTACAAATACACTGTGGCATTAAATGAGAACAAATTATTAAATTATACTTTAATGTGGATAGGAGGAAAAGAAAGAAAAGGAACATCAAAACTACAGTGGAAGTATCAGGAGCAGGCAAATCCTGAAAAAATACTGTTATAACTTTAATATTGTCTGAGGGACAAAGAAGGCATAAGTTCTTGAAATGCCTTGTGATGCAGTCAAGAAGATAAGAAAGGAAAAAACTGTGACGTTGTGCGGTTTTTCTGTCATATTATAATTTACATAAGCCTTTTAGTGATTAGATAAATTGGTCCAGTCATTCTGCATTCAGATGTCATCAAGTAATGTAGGGCAGATACTATTTATCCACATTTGACAAATTCAGTTTCATTTGACTAAGAATGTGCTATAGACATTTTGAACCTTTGAGAATGTCGTAAAGCTGGAACACATAAGGCAGTATACAATTAATACATACAGTGGTCAGGATTAACATCAGTTTTTTAATGCATCAAAAAAAAGGTCACAATATCTCACAAAGCATGTATGCATTTTGCTGCTGAATTTTGATAACTATAGGGTTTTCATTTCAGGCAACAGTTATTTATCTGTTTCATCTACATCTCACAGCAGAAATGGATTGAATGGAACAAAATTTGACTGAAATGGCAAAATAAAATCCTGAAATGATACAAACCTTGGATTCTGGAGTGGAACCTGTTGATGATGACATTACAGATCGAGAAAATGTCCTAGCTTGGGAGGGAAATTCATCTGTATATAATGAAACACCTTCCAAATAAAACTTCTTTGTTGTAAAGGCGGCAACTTGATAAAGCTTGTTAGCTTGCTGCAGCTGGGTGTCACCCATTGGGGGTGTTGGTGGATCAGTACCTGCCTCATCACAGTAGTCCATGCTGAAACAAATGTTGACAGACTTAATACTAGACAGCTGGTTTGTTGAATATTTAGCTCAAAAGTTCTCAATATCTACACTACAGGCAGCCCTCCTGCATATGTAACCCAAAATATCTTATGGTTCACGGATTAAATTGAGCGAACTCAATTTTGACATATGACATAACTTGCACTAAAATTACATATGCGTATATAGAAAAAAAATTATCCTGAAACAGCAAAGAGAAAGAGAAAAATACAGACACAGTAACAAGACTATAGAGTCTGGTAGATTATTATGAGTCACCAGCTATGCAATACAGTAAAAATACCACTGTGAAAACTTTTGTCTATCACAACTATGTCACCTTCTGGACATATTGAGGGAGCATTACAAGTTGCCACTGCCCTCAGGAAATGAAACCTACTTTCTTTAAAATATCAGATACTGGGATGGGTATCCCACAAATATCAAAATCTGGTGCACGCTCTAACAAGACTAAAATACCACACATCTGAGAACAATGTCATATCAGGAGTGTGTTAGTGAAACGTGTGCCTGTTCTGTGTCTGTAACAAGTAGCTAATTGTTCTTCACTTCCAACCATACTTTAATGATATATCGCACATGTAACACCATTGCACTTTATGGGTCACAGCATGTTACTGTTCTATTGCAATATAATAAAACACTACACAAAGTTTTACTTACAAGAGACATCTGAAAAGGGGATGTGGAATGAATTTCAGTTCATTTAAAATATGGCCTCCTTTCCCCCTCCCTCCTTCCTCCCCATCAATCTGTCTGTCTGTCTGTCTATTCCATAAATCTCTCTCTCTCTCTCTCTCTCTCTCTATCTCTCTCTATCTCATTAAATCAACACATTTCCTCATTAACTTAGGAAAAATTACTATTCAAAATATCTTCCTCTCTTCAGAATAAAAACAGTATTGGTCTTTATGAATTCTTCCCCAGTCCCTTGTTTGGTAATTCTCTTCACTGATCTTCATTTATTGTAGATGGCATGACTGTATTGCAATGCCATTATTACAGTAAAAAAAGGAAATGCTGTCATTAATTTGAAGGTTGGTTTGAACACTATAGATCTTTACTAGGCATGGCCCTATTGCAAGAGGTACGCTGTTGTCTTCCTCTGACAATTTAATGTAGGCTCCAAAACAGGTAGAGTACAGACATTAAAATGTAGTTTTCACCTAGATCACAAAATAATTTTATTACTGTTCATTCATGACATGCTTCAGGTCATTCCACCTTCTGATGCAAACCTTAAAAATTTAATGTAATTTGATTGATTAAAAAATCTACTAACCACGTGGCAGCAGAAGTACGCACATACACAGGTATTAAAGTTTGCAAACTTTCAGAACCAGTGGCTCCTTCTTGTGGCAGAAGGGTTGCAGGGGAAGGAAGAGTGGTGAAGGAAAAGAACTGGTGGACTTAAGAAAAAGGGACAGAGTTCAGAAATGTCACCCAGGAGTTTGCAAACTTTAAAACCTTTGTATGTGTGTTCTTGCACCACCACCTGGTGATTATCCCTGCTATCCCTTCCCCTCCCCGCCCGAGCCTCTTTCTTACCACCATCCAGTTGCCTCTCCCATCATGCACTGCAGCTCGAAGTCTGGCTTCAGCTGCCAGGGACTGTGTGTGTGTGTGTGTGTGTGTGTGTGTGTGTGTGTGTGTGTGTGTGTGTGTGTGTCCGTTGTCTATTTTCGACAATTGTGTGTGTAGCTATATATATATATATATATATATATATATATACAGTGTCTGCACTTTCACCATTTTGATCCGATTCAGCCGCCATTATGAATTAAGACACAATGGACTTACAGACACTGACTGAAAGCAGGCATTGACTGAAATCAATGCAGAAAGTTGGAAATTTTGTGCCAGACTGGGATCTGAACATGGGTCTCCTGCTTACTGAGTAGATGCTCTGACCACTAAGCCATCCCTACACAGTGGTCACTGCAAACACACTGACTAGCCCAGCAAGCCTTCCAAGCCTTCCTTCACACCTAAAGTCTCAATTTTTATCCACACACTACTAATGAAGTGCCACTTGTCCATTATCCTCATTACTTGCAGCATTAAGGTGAGATGGTCTATGATCTCTTCAGTGCAGATACACATCAGGATCTAACTATTACAGGAGTTAGCAAAATGCTGTGAGTAATGAGGATAATGGGCAAGTGGCACTACATTAGTAGTGTGTGGGTAAGTTGAGAATTTCGGTCTGATGGAAGGTGTCCATGCAGTTGTGATGACCACTGTGTCCCCATAGCTTAGTGGTCAGAGCATGTGCCTAGTAAGCAGGAGAGTCACGTTCGAATCCCAATCTGGCACAAATTTTCAGCTTTCCCCACTGGTTTCAATCAATGTCCATTCACAGCCAATGTCTGTAATACCTTTGTGTCAAAATTTTTGGTCTATGGAATTCAAAATCTGATTATTTTCTTTAAAAAGTTAATGTGGGTATGGGTTAGACCAAAGAACATTTGATCAGTAGATCACACCGTAGAACAATTGATAAAGTTAGTATTTATACGGATGTGGTGTACAGAAGATAGTGTGTCTGCACTGTGACAAATTCTGCTTTGGGGAAAGGTGAGGCTATTTTGCTAGAAGTCATAAGGAGAATGCATATGGCAAGAATGGGAGTGCTTTGGGTAGATACTTGCAAGCACACCATTATTCACTGGGACATATTAATGACAATGTGGAAGTGGTGCATGATTTGCCTAAATTTTGCTGATTCACCTGTACAATTTCATGAAGAGGTGTTCGAGTGGTCAACATAATACCTGCCCACACCATTATGGATCCTCCTAAATATCAGTCTCTTTCCACAATGAAGGTCCAGAAATCGTGTCCCATGCCCCAAATGCGAATCTGTCAAGAATCACTCCCCACACCAAATCGGGACTCATCTGGGAAAAGAACATTGGCCCACCCTTCGACCGTCCGTGTGGCATGTTGACGGCTCCACTCTAGATGTTCCCTTCTGTGAAGACACACCAGAGGTAAACAGACAGCGGGTCTCCAACAATAAAGGTCACTCTGCTGAAGCCCTCTGTACACGATTTGCCCCGATACAACACATCCAGGGGATGCTGCAACATCAGATGCCAGTTGCAATGCAGTGCTAAGGCAGTAGCATTGTGCCCTTATGGCCAAATAACGATCCATTCCTTCTGATGTCCCATGTGGTCAGTCCTGTCCTTGTCTCTGGGATACAGTTTCTGCCTCTATAAACTGTCGTCCCATCCGAGAAACAACAAAACATTTCACATTAAGCCATCAAGCCACATCAGTTTGTGACTCTCCTGCTTCCATTCTTCCTATGGCCCTCCACTGCTGAGAGCCGGTAGGTGTCTTCTCTGTGGCATACAACACCATCTGTGGCTGTGTACACAGCCACTGTGGATGTGAGACTACCCTGCAAACGCTACTCCACTTGATAGGTATCCTGACAGCATTCCTGGCACGGTTGTCCATTGATCGAAATGCCATCTGCTGTGCAAAACACAATCGTAATGACATTTGTTGACAGTTTGCATGATTATATTGTGAATTAGATGCAGGACAGTGAAACAGCAGCAGTCTGTTGCTTTAAATTTGGACACTAGTGTAGCTTTTGGCCACAGCTTTTGTCGTCAGTAGAGAGAGAGAGAGAGAGAGAGAGAGAGAGGGAGAGGGAGAGAGAGGGGGGGGGGAGAGAGAGGGGGGAGAGAGAGAGAGAGAGAGAGAGAGAGAGAGAGAGAGAGAGAGAGAGAGAGAGACACACACACACACACACACACACACACACACACACACACACACACACACACACACAAGTGAGCACACCTCATGTACATATGACCACCAACTCGAGAAGCTGGAGTTGGAGGTCATGTGTGCTTGCCTTCCCCCACCCCCCCCCCCCCACCCCCCCTCTGAAAGCTATATGTGAGTGTAATCGTGCCAGTCTACAACTTGATGTGACTTTAATAAAAGTAGCAATCTAGCTTTTCCTACATTGTTTATATTCCTATCAAAACTATCCATCGTTTGATTTCAACCGTACATTTATATCATATACGAGCCATACATATGTGGAACATATTTAATTGTCGTAATAGTCTGCCTTAACACATTCCATATAAACACTCTGTACCTTGGCACAATAACAGTACTGCACATTTTGTGATAACTCCACACATAATAACTGAGACACTGTACCTGTCAAAGGTACAAATACCATGCGAATGTCAAAGAGACGAAGTTGACACACATACACAGTATGGATGCCTAAAAGATTGCCAACATTCTCTTGTCCAGCCAAAGATTATAGTTGTCAGAAATACAGAAATAACATGGCATCCCTTCTCTGAATGACAACATAGGTATATAACATGATATAATGTGGTATATTGGCTTTAGTGTTACAGAAATTAAAAATAAGTTATTTATCTGCACTAAACATTGTGAAAGAAGTCAAAGGATAGTAATGGAGGTTACCGTGTGATAGTTCCCGATGAAGTTATTATGTATGCAGATCAAAAAAGGGAATAAAAAGCATGAGAAGCATTCGCGCCAGGCATAGAAATGAACCATTCAACCTGACAAACTTTAAAATTGTGTTAAAGTGACAACCAAATCATGTTAAAGTACTATTTGGCCCTTGTGGGAACCATAAGTGACAGAAAAGCTCTACAAAATGATCTCAATTTAGCATGCACACAAGTGGTCCTACCTCTGGACATATCTATCTAGATGTTATGGGTATCAGTTTACGTAAGAGGTTAGGTTAGTGGTGTTTAACGTCCCGTCGACAACGAGGTCATTAGAGACGGAGCGCAAGCTCGGGTTAGGGAAGGATGGGGAAGGAAATCGGCCGTGCCCTTTCAAAGGAACCATCCCGGCATTTGCCTGAAACGATTTAGGGAAATCACGGAAAACCTAAATCAGGATGGCCGGAGACGGGATTGAACCGTCGTCCTCCCGAATGCGAGTCCAGTGTGCTAACCACTGCGCCACCTCGCTCGGTCAGTTTACGTAAGAGGCAGTAAAGGTAACATATGCAGTTTATTTATAGTTTAATAGTGCGTTTTGGTAAAAAATCCACAAATAAATGTAATACCAAGGAATGTAAATCATAGACTCTTCCAAGTGATGTTTAATTAACAGCCTTACATGATGGGTTCTGTAAATCCCGAGAATGTGATGACCTCGAGCGACAGATAGCACAAAACCTAGAGCTTGAGTAACTGATGGTGTAACCCGAAGTACACTATGTCTATACCTGAAACCATCTGTTTAGACCATAAATGATACAATTCCTCGATGGCCAAATCATGGCATCAGGTCTCTGAAACTAAGACCTCAGGGTGGGGGGAGGGGAAGGGGGGAGGGGGGTAAGTAACAGTTGACCTGTACCTTTACGTGAATATCTCTAAAAACATAAAAACATTGACCAGTTGACAATGGCTCTAAAGTATCATGTATTTCTATTTGAACTTAATTCTGTTGAGAAGTTATGACTGTCAACAATACACAGGAAACTTGCATGTATCGACTGATATGACAAATTTTTGGGTAAAACAAGTGATATCACATTAAGCTGAGGTTCATGCAATCATAGATAAAAGCTTGTATATAATCTATCTCATATTCAGGCTCAGCTCCGCTGCTATGTAAAGTAATGACACATCAAGTCACATAAGATCCCATCATGGGTTACAAAAATATACAGATATGAGTGTATCATCAATTGCATATAAGGACAAGAACATGAGAACTCTTTTTGGCAAATATACAATAATAAATGCATTATAGGGGGATGGGGGGACAATAAGGATATCATATTGACAAATATCATATTACATTACATTGCTTGATGACTGATGAGTATTGCAAAGTATACCTAAAATAAATACATCAGTCAATATGAATATTATACTAAAATAATAAAACATTATTATTTCTAAAATGTAGCTGAGTGGGAACATTTTTAAAGCTTGTTACCTTCAGAAGATAGCAAGCATTAATTGAAACTATCATCATTGTGCTATTGTCATCAACGGCAATAAGGTCTGTAAGGATAAAGGTAGTCCACGCTACGTAATCTTATATCAATCATATAGGTAGATGAATGGTAAATTTAAAGGAAAATAATTAATGGCAATGGTTATTGGTATGTACTTAGGGAAGGAAAATATTTAAAAATGTAATTGATGAAAACATTTACTGAGTATGTGAAAAATATTGTAGCAGGGTATGATGATATGCAGTATTATTTCACATACATTGATGACGACAACATGAGTGATGATAGTTTCAATTATTGCTTACTTTCTTCTAAAGGTACTAAGAAGTACAGTTTGTAAATGATATTTCTTTTATTATTTTAATTTAATCTTAATACTGAGAGATGTATTTCTTTTGGTATATTTTGCAATACTCAACAGTCGGGACCGATGCCCCTAGCAGTCTGGTCCCTTCAATCCCATAAATCAACCAACCAACTCATCAGTCGAGAAGCAATGTACCGTAATATAATACGATTTTTGTCAATGACATATCCTCAATGAGAAGGAAAGTTGCTACTCATCATATAGCAGAGATGCTGAGTCGCAGATAGGCACACCAAAAAAGACTCTCACAATTAACGCTTTCAGCCATCAAGGCCTCTGTCAGTGTATCAACTTTCCTTGTCATAATATTGTTACAATCCATCCTGGATTTTCCGCTTTTTGATACATCCTCACATCCTCAATGTTTCTTCTCCCTATAACATATTTACTATTTTGTATATGTGTCAAAAAGAATTCTCATATTCCTACCCTTATATACAATTGATGACACACTTACACCTGTATATTTTTATAACCTAGTTTACCTAGCATTGTGGCTGAGCCTCAATATGAGATAGTTTACACATATTTTTTTAATCGATGATTGTATGAACCTCAGCTTAATGTGATATCATTTGTTTTACCCAAAAATTTGTCATACAACACCAAAGATATAAGTTTCATGTGGCTGTTGACAGTTATGTCTTGTCAAAAGAATGAAACAAAAATAGATATACATATTACTTCACTACCTAGGTACTACATTATCAACTGGTCAATTAACACCCATGATTTTAGAGGAATGCACTCCGTTACTGAAGGGTAATATCATCAAGGCCTCCCAACCCCCCTTCCCCCTGAGGTCTTAGTTCTACAGACCTGACACCATGATTTGGCCATCCAGATACTGAGAAATTACCTATTGCTCAGTCTAAATACCATGTAAACAGACACTTACCATTTATAGTGTAAACAAATGATTTAAGATATAGATCATAGTGTACTTGGGAGTACACCATCCATTACTTGAGTTCTAGGTTTTATGGCATCTGTCACTTGAGGTCATCATGTTCTTGGGATTTACAGAACATACCACTTAAGGTTGTTAATTAAACATCACATGGGAGAGTATTATTTTCATTCCTTGGGAGTACTTTATTTGTGGACTTTTTGTCAAAATGCACTATTATATAATGAATGAACTGCATTTTCTACCTCCACTTCCTCATATGTAAATTAATAACCATAACATCTAGACAGATATATCCAGAGGTATGACCACTTGTCTACATGCACTAAGCAGAGATCATTTTGTAGAGCTTTCAGAGCCCCACAAGGGCCAAATAATACTTTAATAAGATTTGATGACACTTTAACATAATTTTAATGTTTGACAGGTTTAATGGTTGGTTTCCACACCTAGCTCCAACACTTCTCGTACTTTTATTGTCTTTTTTGATCTAAATACATAACAACTTCATCTGGAATTATCATGTAATATAAGAGTTTTTTGTATTCTATTCCATCGCAGTCCTTCACTTGACTTCTTGCACAATGTTTAGAGCAGATAAATAGCTTCTTGTCAATTTCTGTAACACTAAAGTCAATGTACCACGTTATATCAGGTTATGTATTTATGTTGTTATTCAGAGAAAGGATGCCACGTTATTTCCGTCAACTATAATCTTTGGCTAGACCAAAAAACATCTGCAATCTCCTAGGCATTCACACGGTATGCGTTTTTCAATTTGACCTCTTTGACATTCACATAGTCTTTGTACCTTTGCCAGTTATAATGTGTCAATAATTAAGTGTGGAGTTATCACCAAATATTGTGCAGAGGCACAGTGTTTTTATACAGATTGTGTTAAAGCAGGCTATCATGACAATTAAATACGTTCTATGCTTCTATGGGTTACATAAGACAGAAATGTGTGGTTGATCCATTGATTCACAATGTTTATGTATTACAGTTTAAAACTGTCCTTTTTTTAATTCCTCCATTTCCTATGATGCTTGTGTATATTTTATAACCGTTCTCTTGTAAGCTTCAAAACCAGTAGAGAATAAACTTAAAATTGTGCAGCTGATAGCACATAGATGCTTCTTCCAAATTATTTAACGTCTGCAGACAATAACCTACAAAAAGTTCTAAGCTTTTTGTGTTGCACATTTGATGGAATTCTGATTGGGACCCATCCATAGCATCTACACCTATACTCCACAGACCACTGTGAAATATAAGGCAGAGAATATGTACCATTGCACCAGATCGTCATGTGAAGGTTTGTTTTAACATGTTAGCTACACTGTGCATCATCAATATCACGTACAGCAGAGATAAGCATCTACTGGTAATAATTAGGTAGTCATGTATATTTTCTGTCACTAAATGTTAGAAATTTATGATAATCACTTTGTAATTATGCTCCAATTGCACACACATTGCATGACAAGAAGTGACAGTCATCAAGTGAATTTTCCAGAGCCAGAGAGCTTTGATGTAAGTTTGCTCATGAGACCAACTTCTTCTGGTTAGACAGGAAGTACAAAAATTTCCATAAATTACCATATTTGTGCAAGTTTCACACAAAAAAAGAGAAATTGTTTAACATCTACAGCTGTCATTTGGATGCACAAGATTAAAATGTTAATGTTGTTGTTGTTGTTGTTGTTGTTGTTGTTGTTGTCATGGTGTTCAGTCCTGAGACTGGTTTGATGCAGCTCTCAGATTAGAACATAAAAATCCATATTAGGAAATGATATACAAAGCCACTTATGTTCAGTAGGAGATAAGTAGCTTTTACAGAGGAAGAAACTGAAGATCACAGCTGAAATTAAAGTAACAGAAAGCAGGGAAAATAACGACAATCAAACATGCATTTTGCATTTTTTTAATGTAAAATAAAACAATAATTATTGGTCCTTTTCGCTGATGGTAGCCACAACCACATACTTACTCAATAAATTTTTTTCCATTCAGGGTATTATTTATTTAACTTTTCCATCATTTCACAACTAGTTTCAGCTTTTAAAGCCATTGCCCAGTTATTATCTAGTAAAGTTGTCATAGGCATAAAAAGATAGCAAATTCACAGCATACAACTTCTTCACTGAGGGAACCACAGCCATTCACTTAACGACTGCAGCATTTCTTTTTTCTTTTCTTTTTTTTTCCACTCATGCTGTTATTTATTTCAACTTTTCCTTGACAAAGGAACTTAAATAGTGGCAACTATTTATTCACAACTGATACAAATGAGGTACATGTTTGCACCTATTACTGCTGTCCTTCAAAGTAGTCACCAGCATTGTGTAGAACCTGTTGCCAGCAATGTGGAAGGCGTAGTATGCCATTAGCAGAGCCTGTTCTGTTGATGGTGCGAATGGAGTGGTCTACTGCCTGTCGAATCTCTGGAACACTTCTGAAGTGAATGCCACAAAGTGGTTCCTTCGTCTTTGGAATCAAATCAAACTCACCAGGACTTAAGTCTGGGGAGTATGGTGGACGGTACAGTACTTCCCAGTCCCATCGACCGAACATAGCAGCCACAGCTTGCGCTGTATGCGACTGTGCATCGTCGTGCAATATGATGGGTGGGTTGCGCAGAAAGTGTCGCCGATTCTTTCGCAAAGCTGGTCGCAGGTTATGCTCCAAAACCGAACAGTAATACTGTGCACTGACAGTCTGCCGTGGAGGAACATAATGCGTTAGGATAACACCATCACAGTCGTACACAAGAATCACCATAACTTTAGACCGCTCCATTTGCACCATCAACAGAACAGGCTCTGCTAATAGTATACTACACCTTCCACATCACCAGCAACAGGTTCTACATAATGCGGGTAACTACTTTCAAGGACAGTAACAGGTGCAAACATGTAACTCTTTTGTGTCAATTGTTAATAAGTAGTTGCCACTATTTAAGTTCCAACCCTTGTATATATGGCGATTTTTGTAGATTATCATTGGATAACATCTTAAAAATGTGGCCGCGCTGAGTGGCCATGTGGTATGAGGCATCATGTCATGGATTGAGCGGCCCCTCCTGCCGGAGCTTCGAGTCCTCCCTCGGGCATTTGTGTGTGTGTTGTTATTAGTTTAAGGCAGTTTAAGTAGTGTGTAAGTCTAGGGACTGATGACCTCAGCAGTTTGGTCCCTTAGGAATTCACACACATTTTTTAAAAACACAAAACTAGTGGTGAAACAACGGAAACATATAAATAAATAACAGCCTGAATGGTAATGACTCATTCATTCATTATTGGTTCTGTCCAGCCATACTGAATGAAAAAGTTTTGTTGACACTGAATTTGCACTGACTAAAAAATAATTACATTGGAAAATGTGTGAAGGGGATTTTTGCTTCTCCACCTTTTAAAACTACAGCTACACATACGATATTTCTGATATATGAGAAAGTAAAGATATCCTCATCCTGAAGGCCAATTTGTCCACTATGGTTCTTTCCTTGGCATGGTCCTGTTGTCTCCTGTATACACTTGCCTTCTTCCAACCTTAAAACTATCTTAACCAACTTAACATGGATTCCAAACCTCTCTGTCTCTTAGCAGAAGTGAAAGCAGCAATAAGTGTCAGAAATAAATCCCAGATTTGACCTGGTATCAAACCCTAAAGATATCAATTTGAAGCATGGTACCCAACCACTGAACCACACCAATGTATCTAAACATAATATAGTTCACGTTTACAAATCCAATACTAGTTTCATAGAAAGTGCAGATCCACATCACATGTAAAGTGTACCACAACACACAGTGAGACAGTCCATTTGCTCTTTTCTGTGAAATGAGTGTGACTATTTTTACTTTTATTTATTGATATCTTTTCCAAATACGCTTCTCAGTAACTTCTCTACTTGCCAGCTCTGCTTTGGTCACATGACTGCTTTCTTGCCCCATTTGGCCTTCGACTTCCTTGGCACAAACTTCAGTTGTACCAGAGATAACCAGAAACTCAGAGTTACTCACTGGTCAATGAGATCTGCTGACCAGATCCAATGACAAGGTCATGTTGCTTGCAGTTTTATTTGTTATGCACACTAACTCCCAAATATACATAAAGTTAAAAATATAAAAAAAATGTTAATCATCTAATGATGCACAGAACTCACATCCTGGTTCTTTCACTCCCCACTGGGCCTTGATTTTTTCTTAACAATCTGAGAACTTATGGGATTTAACACTGACATTTTGTAAGTACAAATTTTGTAATGGAGCATTTTCTCTTCGAATGCAACTATCATAGATTTTAAGAAAGAAAGCTATAAAATGCAAGCATCTAATGATGTGCAGTCCATGTTAAATATTCTTCTACCTTCAGGTCCTGCTGGCTCCCTGATTTTATCTTAGTGATGTCAGTGAAGGTGGTTTCATTATATGGCACTTTGTAAGACAACATTTTATAATGTACCATATGACATGATCTTGTTGCACAAAACTGTATCTGATTACCCCCCCCCCCCCCCCTTCTCTCCCACTCACCCGGTCCCTACACAAAAAGAAAGAAAACAGTATTATACACAGTGCCTCTGGCACAGCCTGGTTCCTTCACTTCCACTTGGTTGTCTGATTTTAGTATATACCTACAGTTTCCATAATGAACGCATATTAAGATTTGTAAAATTCATGTATTGTAAATGACACTATTAATATGCCTCAACCTGCTGTCTCCCACTTGTTTAAAACACTCTCTGTTATAATGTACAGTTCTATTTTGGCTCAATGTATTTTATGCACATTACACAGATCTGCCAAGTTATAATTTCATTTTACAGTATTATTAAGTGAACAATTCGAGAAGTGTATATTTACATGCATGATAACTCATTTGAGTCATGAGCCTTACATGCTTGAGTTAGATGGTTTAATAAGTGAATGGCAATCTTGTTTTGAGTATTACTTAGGCAGGGTCACCAAGTCCATAAAAACTAATTTCTTAATCAGAATGACACATTGTGTTGTAAGACCATCCTACATCAATACATTTTCAAGCACTGTTGGTATCCTGGAAGGTTAGGGCTGGAAGACCTTTAGGGCACATGCAACAGCAGTTTCCATGTTGTCAGTTATCTGAAGATGGTATCCTTCCAAGTCAGCCTTTCAAGCTCTTCCGCATATCCAGAGTCTGGGCTATCAGACAAACACTCATTCCAAGGCCTGCGTCCAGATGCTCATGCACACAAATCAAATTGTTTTCACCTACAAACTTTGAAGGATGTCTAGAGTGAGTTTTGTTGCTGATGTCATCCAGGTGTCCTAAAAACACCTTATGCTGCTGAAACACTTACTGTTTTGACAAACTTTCAGCTTCAGGTGTCTGCTCGATCACTGGAAATATTTTGCCACTGAACTTTCCAAATTTCAAGCAGCATTTAATTGCATATCATTGTTCAAATGTACACTGCATCACAGCTGGAACCAGACCCCCAAATAGAGGTTTAGGTAGGGACATGTTCCAGTTCTACAGCAGCTCAGAGGAAACTGGGGTTGGTAATACTGGGAAACTAACAACTCCCACTAACTAACAACTCCCACCAACTAACACAGGTGGGCAGACTGTGCTCTGACAAATATGAACATCAAAACAGAACTGGTGAAGTTGCATTCTGAACAAATATTGCACATTACCCTTAAATGGCCTTTATGCTTGTAGTTATTTTATGAAATGATATTTTGTGGGTCTGAGAGCAATGCCATACATGTATATATTTGGAACACAATGTATATTTTATATGCTTGTTGTATCATAATAAGTTGCCATCTAATGTGAATTGGAGTAGTCTTGGGGTAGTACTAGCAAACAGTTTTAGTCTCCTTCATAAAATCTAAGGCTATTACATTGTAATATGTTGCCTGTTTGAGAAATTCTTCTCTCAGAGACCCTAAGCTGCATTTGCAATACAGAATGACCCACATTACTCTCATCAAATCTTTATAATTTAAAAACATATCTGCCATTTTCACTCTGGAATGTTGTGAACTGTGTGTAGACAGTAAAAGGAGGCATACAGTGGGCTATCTCAGTTGCAGACTTAGTAACTTTTAATTTGAGAAAACAAAATGTAATCAGGCACAATAATAAAATTAGCCAGATTGACCATAACTTAAAACTGGAAATGTACTCAGTTCTAGGAGTCAAATGTGCATTCAAGACATTCACCTCTTTTGTAGTGAACCTTTCTGATATCAAGAGGGTACATATATTTGTCAATGTAGTTTGGGAACATCGTTATCATCTTCTTTGACATTTTCATTTATATGTGTGTGTACCTGTATTCATTTATTCTGGTATTACAGTGACATTTGTTGAATATCTAACAGCAATTTTATTCCTTTGTTCTGACTACATCATAACCTTACGATGTGTATTTTAGTTGATAAGAGGAAATATTCACACTTTGTTTCCTTTTTTATTGGTACTATGATTAATATTCATCTCAAGAAAAATGCCTTCCATGCTGCTGATTTTGTAAGAATTGTGAGAGACATCTAATGACCTAACAGCCACCAGGTTAAATCATCCTTTCCAAGAAATGCCATGAGACGGAATTACTATCATATAAATCAATGTTTCAAATGTACGAGCACATTTATCTTTGTCTAAGAATAAAGAAGTCAAAACATGAGATTAACATACAGTATAAGTCATGTATTATTTTTTAAGACAAGAGTTACCACCGTCATCAACAATGAAAATTAATTTGTGTAAAGCAGGAAGTTTAATTTTTAGTCACTTAGTATCTTGTGCTGGTTCTGATAAGGTAATGTGTCATGTACTGCTGGTAGTCATTTTATGAAAGACTTATGCATGAACATAGGAACTTTAAAGACACCGAACCAAACAGTAGTTATCATATTTGTATCATTTTTGTGTGATCTATTGCAATTATGTTCAAATGTAAATGTGGTCGATGAACCAAGCTTTAATTTAAATGTTAGATGCACAAACCTGTTCTGAAAGACAGTTAATAAATGATCAGAACTGTACATGCCTCAACTGTACATGCCTCAAGTCGATCATTGTCTAACGTGTACCCATAATCAATCTTTTCAGTCATCATATTATTTCATGCTGATTTTTACCATAAAATAACAGTTGGCAAAAATAGCTGTCATTTTAAGCATTAAGGCAATTTCAGTGACCATAAAGATAACACGCTAAGTTGCAGACAGGCACAAATTTAGGAAACTGACACCTAAGGTTTCAGCCTCAGCATGTTATCTTTATGGAAAGTAGCAATCATGCTTTTCTACATTGTTGATAAACAATATAGGTAGATATTCAAGGCTGAATAACATTTTAAATAAAAATTATGATATTTAAAGCTGAGTATTTTACTCTATTTGCCAAAAACCATCTTTTGATATGTAATTTATGTCCGTATTCCATCCTGGATTTTCCATTGTTTAATTAATTACAACATTACATTTCCTCAATTTCACGAATGTTAAGTCATGTGAGGACTTAAATTATCTTTTACTAAGCACACTGAGGGCAAATATAACAATAATTACATTCCCATTAACAAATAGTGAACCTCCTTCCTATTTATTTATTTTCATCTAATATTTCTTTTATCAGTACAATATATATCACTGACACTGCTGCAAATGCTGACTACTGCAAGTATATGCATTTTCAAGTGCAACCAGTACTACCTTATACAATGAGCACAAGTCCTTGTGGCGAGTACAGAGATTATTCGAAATTCTAGAGATTCCAATTCAAAACAATGTGACAACTTCTTTGTGGAAGTAAGAAAGAGCAGGACACTTCACTTCTAAAAATTGTGCATTTCTGTAAATATGATGTGTTCTTGGTCTCAACCACACCTTGTACATTGGGTGACTAACAGCACATAATTTGCTTTGCTCGGCAGCATGTGAAAATAGATTCAATTTTATTTTGCTTTATTTACACATTATCAAGTTCTTATGCTTAAAACCATCTGTGAAGAACAATACAACTGTTTATTTTATTTTCTTTCTGTGTGATTTCATGTGAAGTCAAAGCTTGTGAACTTCAATTTCACTGAAAACATTTTTTAAGTGAAACAGGAGTAAAATAAGTGAGTGTGAATACTGTGCTGCCTCATATGAATCTATATTCAAAAGTCAAGCAGCCAAGATCTCTTCAAAAAGAACTCAGATGGGCAGATTGTATACCATAGGGTTGCTGAATGACTGTAAACACATTTTATTACTAATATTTACTCATGCACAGTTACATTAACAGCCCATGCTTGTCTACTAACTTTCGTGCAGACTTCCTAAACTCTGTTTGGTTCTCACAGAGTTTGTCTTAATTAGCAGCCAAAGCCCACCCTCATGGTGACTGCTCACAGCAGAGATGTAAATGACCATCACGTATAGTGAACATGTACTATTTAGGTGGAAAAGTTGGCTTCTAAAAGGGTTGGTTTGGTTCTTTCATAGTTTTTGTTCCTAATTTAAAAGATGGAAAATCACTCTGTATCCCACAGTGCGCTCAAAATAATAGTAACATTAAAGTTACAGAGGATTTCCTTTGCTTTACCCATCTGATGTTGCAGGATGCTAAAATGTATTTTCTTATCCAGTATAATGTACTTACAACAGATAGTGCCGATTCCGTTCCCACATAGGGGAAAAGCCAGCAACAAAATGGTACTGCAGTTTCAACACCTTCCTTCACCAACAACATCAACAGATAGCTAGATCCTGGCTGGTCATTTCTATTATTCAAGTTAAATATTCTACCACTGTCTGTTCAATATGTCCTGGATAGATCTGGAAGTTATGTTTCTTAACTGTTTTCCCAATAACACATCTGTCTGATCATATAAATATGGCTTTGATTAATAGATTTCAACTTTCACAATTGACATTCACTTCTGTGTAAACACACACTGTATCTGTGTTTCAAGAGGGTTTGCATGTTGCCACTTGCCTTTTGAAATGTCAGTTAATGGGAGAAAGTGATTCTTATAGAGTCAAGGAAAAGAGGAAGTAATGGATCAATTAGAAAGTTATTCATTTCCTTTACTTAACTGCAAATAAGAGACTTTTACCTATATTAGGTCAAAAGAAACTGAGAAATGCTGGTGTACTTCCTTAGTAACATTGTAGATGTAAATGCATAATTAGCAAAAGCACATAACCAATGGCTGACGACAAAACTTTTGCTAATCACCTGTAAGGAAACACAAATGTGTGTCTCTTCATTTGGAAACTCTCCAATCATTATACACCTGCAGAATGTTAAACTCCAATAATTTTCCATCAGTGATCACTTCAAATTTTTCCCCAATATGCATGATCTAGCTGGATGTAATAAAAGTTTCCATTTGCAGTAATTGGCAAGGATAACATTTGTACACTTGTCTTCCTCCTTCTCCACTGTAGAAGTTCATTGCCATATTTTAGAAAAATGTACTCTCTCTTTACTAAAAACTTTACAAAGGTATTGGTATTTGATAAACACTGAAGCAACTATCGTAATAAAAAGTCAGAACTTAATTTCCAGATAGCCTTTCCGTAAATCCACATACACCGATATTTTAGAATGATATCCTTTAACATAATCCCCTCCAAGATATCTTACAGAGAAGTGTGCACTGACATACTGAGATTTCCATGGAATCTCTTGAGGATTCTTGAACATGAATTTAATATTCACTGGAGATATGTTACATGATTATGTTAAATTGAGAGACTTCAGTAAATCCATTAGATATGTTGCATGAAAAGAATATTAATCTGTTCAACTCCTAAACTCCTACGAATATTGCAATTGATTAAGAATATTGTAACGCCGGAAATGCATATCCTCCTATTTCCATCTATTGTACTATAAATTTGTTTTCCTTATTTTTGTTACCTGAATATATAACATTTCTGTGTCTTCGTATATTGTAATTGTTTTACTATTTGTATATATATATTTATGCATTTATGTTTGTTTGTTTTGTGAATATTATTTGTATTTATACGCTGGGTCTGGCCTAGGGAAAACTATGCTATCGAACGGATACATCGATAGGTCGTGTGGAGAACCAAAGTGTTGTGGATCTTTGGTAGTGTTAACTCTGTCACGTGGAGTTTTTTTTTTTTTTTTTTTTTTTGGTTTGTGGTTTTAGGGCGCAAAACTTCTATGGTCATTAGCGCCCAGCCCGTGACTTAAGACAGTAAAAAACCGAAATTTAAAACCAGCAGCAATGGGAACAAAGTCAGAAAATTGGAGAAACTAAAAATAGAAGAAAGCTTAAAAATCTGCTACAGAAAGGGGGTGGTTGTCCCCAAAAAAGCTTCAAATGACTGACGTCATTTCACTGTCACTAATAAACTGGAGAACGTGGTCGGCTGAGCGCGTGTCATCTGCTAAAATCGACGATAAATCAGGCGATAGCTGTAGACGGGAGCGTAACGGATTAAAATAGGGGCATTCAATTAAAAGGTGTCTTACCGTCCACAGCTGAGAGCAGTGGGGACAGAGTGGGGGAGGATCGCCGCTTAAAAGATGTCGATGGCTAAAACGACAGTGCCCTATCCGGAGTCTAGCTAAAATTACCTCCTCCCGACGACGCGTTCGGGAGGAAGAGGTCCAAGCGCAAGGAAGGGCTTTCACTTCCCGCAATTTATTATGGGGAAGTGCCGACCAATGCGCATGCCATAAATGAGCAACTTGGCGACATAAACCGCTCCGTAGATCGGTGAAGGGAAGCGACTGAATAGCTGGCCGAGGAAGAGAGACTGCAGCCTTGGCCGCTATATCGGCCGCCTCATTCCCACAGATACCAGCGTGTCCCGGGAGCCAGAGGAACGCCACCGAGATGCCCCCCAGGTGGAGCAAGCGCAGACAGTCCTGAATCCGGTGGACCAGAGGGTGCACAGGGTAAAGAGCTTGGAGACTGAGGAGAGAGCTGAGAGAATCTGAGCAGATAACGTACTGTATCCGCTGATGGCGGCGAATGTAGTGGACAGCCTGGAGAACAGCGTAAAGCTCCGCAGTATAAACCGAACAGTGGTCGGGAAGCCGAAAGCGATTTGGGGTGTCGCCAACAATATAGGCACTCCCTACACCTAACGATGTTTTCGAGCCGTCGGTGTAAATAAATGTGGCGTCCGTCATTTGTGCACATAGAGCAGCAAATGCCCGACGATAAATAAGTGTAGGGGTACCATCCTTGGGAAATTGACAAAGGTCACGGAGCAGGCAGATCCGGGGACGGAGCCAAGGCGGTGCTGTACCCCAAGTTGTCAAGAAGGTTTTAGGAAAGCGGAAGGAAAGAGAATGGAGCAGTTGACGGAAGCGGACTCCCGGGGGTAGTAGGGAGGAGGAGCGGCCTGCATACCCTACATCAAAGGAGGCGTCGAAAAAAAGGTCGTGGGCTGGATTAGCAGGCATGGAAGACAGATGGCTAGCATAACGACTCAGGAGGACTGCTCGCCGATTGGACAGCGGAGGTTCAGCAGTCTCAGCATAAAGGCTTTCCACAGGGCTAGTGTAAAAAGCTCCAGACACTAAACGTAATCCACGGTGGTGGATAGAATCGAGACGCCGAAGAATAGACGGCCGAGCAGAGGAGTAGACTATGCTTCCATAATCCAATTTCGAGCGCACTAAGGCGCGATAGAGGCGGAGAAGGACCACTCTGTCCGCTCCCCAGGAGGTACCATTCAGGACACGGAGGGTGTTAAGCGATCGCAGACAGCGAGCCGAAAGATAGGAGACGTGGGAGGACCAGCACAGTTTTCTGTCAAACATAAGACCCAAGAATTTAGCGACGTCTGAAAACGGAAGGTTGACAGGACCTAGATGTAAGGAGGGCGGAAGAAACTCCTTACGTCGCCAAAAATTGACACAAACGGTCTTACTGGGTGAGAAACGGAAGCCAGTTTCGATGCTCCACGAGTGGAGGCGATCGAGACATCCTTGAAGACGTCGTTCAAGAAGACTGGTCCGTTGAGCGCTGTAGTAGATCGCAAAATCGTCCACAAAGAGGGAGCCCGAGACATCATGAGGGAGACAATCCATAATTGGATTTATGGCGATGGCAAACAGTACAACACTCAGCACGGAACCCTGGGGTAACCCGTTTTCTTGGGAGAAAGTACGGGAGAGAGTAGTGTTCACCCGCACCCTAAATGTGCGCTCTGCCATAAATTCGCGAAGAAAAAGGGGCAGCCGGCCTCGAAAGCCCCAAGAGAACAGTGTGCAGAGGATGCCTGTCCTCCAACAGGTATCGTATGCTCTCTCCAGATCAAAAAATATTGCTACCGTTTGGCGTTTCCGGAGAAAATTGTTCATGATGGAAGTGGAGAGAGCACCAAGATGGTCAACTGCAGAACGATGCTTTCGGAATCCGCATTGGGCAGGTGTTAAAAGACTGCGGGATTCCAGCCACCAAGCTAAACGGTAATTCACCATACGCTCCAAAACCTTACAGACACTACTCGTGAGAGAAATGGGACGATAGCTAGAGGGGAGATGTTTGTCCTTTCCAGGTTTCGGAACGGGAACGACGATAGCTTCCCGCCACCGTCTGGGAAAGGTACTGTCGGTCCAAATTCGATTATAAAGGCGAAGGAGGTAACGCAGACTATGGGTTGATAAATGCAGCAACATCTGGACATGGATTCCATCCGGTCCTGGGGCGGAGGAGCGAGAAGAAGAGAGGGCATGTTGGAGTTCCCGCATGGAGAAAACAGTATTGTAGCTTTCGTGATTGGGAGAAGAGAAATCAAGATGTCGCACTTCTGCTGCACGTTTCTTCGGGAGAAACGCTGGCGGGTAATTTGAAGAGCTCGAAATCTCAGCAAAGTGCTGACCCAATGAGTTACAAATTGCGACGGGGTCCACTAAGGTATCATGCGCGACAGTGAGCCCAGAGACCGGGGAGAAACTAGGCGCGCCTGAGAACCGTCGAAGCCGACTCCAAACTTCCGAGGAGGGAGTGAAGGTGTTAAATGAGCTAATAAAGAATTTCCAGCTTGCCTTCTTGCTATCGCGGATGACGCGACGGCATCGCGCACGGAGCTGCTTATAGCGGATACAGTTGGCCAAAGTAGGATGGTGACGGAAATTGCGTAGAGCACGTCGCCGCTCACGTAGTGCGTCACGGCATGCCTCGTTCCACCAAGGAACTGGGGGGCGCCGGGGCAATTCGGAGGTGCGTGGTATTGAACGTTCCGCAGCTGTAAGAATAACGTCGGTAATATGTGTGACCTCATCGTCGACGCTGGGAAAGCGACGGTCATCGAATGTCGCGAGAGACGAAAAAAGTGTCCAATCGGCTTGGGCAAATTTCCAGCGACGCGAGCGCATATATGGCAGTGGAGACTGCAGTCTAAGGACACATGGAAAGTGGTCACTCGAGTGTGTATCATCAAGGGCGAACCATTCGAAGCGCCGAGCTAGTGGAACAGTACCGACCGCAAGGTCCAAATGAAATAAATTTGTCGTGGAGGCAGACAAAAATGTGGGGACCCCAGTGTTGAGGCAAACTAGATCCACTTGGTGGAAGACGTCTAGCAATAGAGAGCCACGTGGACAAGGATGAGGAGATCCCCAAAGCGGGTGGTGGGCATTGAAGTCCCCAACCAGCAAATAGGGGGGTGGAAGCTGACCAAGAAGATGAAGGAGATCAGCTCGTGCCATTGGGGTGGACGATGGAATGTATACAGTACAAACAGAGAACGTGTATCCGGAAAGGGAAAGACGGACGGCGACAGCTTGGAAGGAAGTGTTTAAGGGGATTGGGTGATAATGGAGAGTATCATGGAGAAGAATCATGAGTCCTCCATGGGCTGGAGTGCCTTCAACAGAGGGGAGGTCATAGCGGACGGACTGAAAGTGAGGGAGAACAAAGCGGTCATGGGGACGCAGCTTTGTTTCCTGAAGACAGAAGATGACCGGCGAGTAGGAGCGTAAGAGGACCGACAATTCATCCCGATTGGCTCGAATGCCGCGGATATTCCAGTGGATAATGGACATGGGGTGAAAAGAAAATGGAGGAATGTGACCAAAGTTGCTGTCAACTCAAAGACTGCTCGGAGCTAGCAACCGACAGCATGGAATGGCATTCAGCCGAAGGCAGAAGATCCTGATCCATAGGTTGGTCAGGAGCAGTCCCTGCCACCAGCGATCGGCCGGTTGACCGGCCACCAGCAGTGCGCCTCGGCGACACAGAAGATGGCCGAGGGCGATTTCCGCCAGGTGGTGCTGTAGAGGGGGCACGCCTTGGCGGAGAAGGAGAGGAACTGGGTTTCTTTGTAGCGTTCTTGGAAGAATGTTGTTTAGATGAAGGAGGAACCGATGGTTGTGAAGTTGCAGTACGTAAAAACTCTTCACGAGTATGCTCTTTTTTCGAAGACTTGGCGTCCGACTTTTGGGCTCGAGATGTAGCAGAACCCGACGAAGGGTGAGCCATAGGGTGGGCAGGCGAAAGTGGTGAGGTTGAACGAGCGATCTTTGCGCTGGCCGATCTGACGACCGTGGTACTAAAGGTGAGGTCGCAAGTCTGCGTGGCCGCCTCCTTTGTTGGCCGAGGAGAAGCAAGGACAGTGCTGTATTTTCCTGTCTGAGGCACGGTGGGCTTGCGACTGGCGAATAATTTTCGAGCAGCAAAGGTCGACACCTTTTCCTTCACCCTTATTTCCTGGATGAGCTTCTCGTCCTTAAAAACGGGGCAATCTCGAGAGGAAGCAGCGTGGTCACCCATACAGTTGATGCAGCGAGGGGATGGAGGTGGACAAGCACCCTCATGGGCATCCTTGCCACACGTAACACATTTGGCTGGATTGGAACAGGACTGGCTGGTGTGATTGAACCGCTGACATCGATAGCAACGCGTAGGGTTTGGGACGTAAGGGCGAACGGAAATTATCTCATAGCCTGCTTTGATTTGCGATGGGAGTTGAACTGTGTCAAATGTCAAGAAGACAGTGCGGGTTGGAATGATGTTCGTGTCAACCCGTTTCATTACTCTATGAACTGCCGTTACGCCCTGGTCAGACAGATAGTGCTGAATTTCTTCGTCAGACAATCCATCGAGGGAGCGTGTATAAACGACTCCACGCGAGGAATTTAAGGTACGGTGCGGTTCCACCCGGACAGGGAAGGTGTGGAGCAGAGAAGTACGCAGCAATTTTTGTGCCTGAAGGGCACTGTGTGTTTCTAACAACAGGGTGCCATTCCGTAATCTGGAACAAGACTTTACAGGACCTGCTATTGCGTCGACACCTTTCTGAATAATGAAAGGGTTGACCGTGGAGAAGTCGTGACCTTCATCAGACCGAGAAACAACAAGGAACTGTGGCAACGATGGAAGAATCGTCTGTGGCTGAGACTCAGTATACTTACGTTTGTGAGCAGACTTAGTGGAAGGTGAGGAAACCATTGCGGAAGAATCCCCATGATTACCGGCGTCTCCGATGGCGCGCTCCTCCCTTGTGGGGGCCCTCTCTGAGGGCACTCCCGCCTTAGGTGATTGTTCACACCTCAGGTCACACCTCCTGACAAAAGGACGGAGGGACCAATCGGCATTTTCGGAAGGTATCAGCTCGGGTAATCACCCCTCCCTGGGCCTGGCCGTTACCAGGGGGTACGTACGTGTCCTACCTGTCTACCCGGGGCGGGGAATTACGCGTTACCCCGTCACCGGCTACGCACGAAGGGCGTGGGTCGGCCTTCAGACACGCACAGGGAGGAAGAAAGAGAAAGGGAAAGGAAGGAAGAGAGGTCTCAAACGCCGCAGCGGAGAAAAGGGAAAGAGAAGAGGTAAGGAAAAGAGAAGGACAAAGGAAGGAAGAAGACATAAAAGCAAGGAAGGCAAAGAATGCAGTACATTTACGAGCGTCCGTCTCCGGACGTAGGCACAAACCATACTCCCAGATGGGGAGAAAGGGAAGGAAAGAGCCAGAGGTGAGGGGAGGAGGGGCGAAGATAGGGATGGGGAAGGATGCGGAATGGGAAGGTATGCAGCCCGGAAAGGAAGGAAGGCCACATTAGCTCGGGGTCCCGTGCTCGCTACGCACGTATCCACAAAAGAGTTGTGGACCCCCTGGGGGGTGTCACGTGGAGTGCGGGCAGAGGGAGAGTCTGGCTGGGGTAGCGAGTGGAGCAGGTGTGTTGTGTGAAGCTCCCGCATATTGCCGCACTTTCGGGGTTTGGCAGCATGTAATTGCGCTCGACTTGCGATGATAGTTTCTGACATGGTGTCGCGGACGGGAAGCATTAGCTGGCGCACATCAAGAGCCCGTTTCGTCTGGTGACCGTGTCGAGAAGAAGGCGCGCCAACATCCAGCTTCTGCAACAGCGACGGCCGACAATGAGTGACTGTCGCCACCTCCTCGATCGACGGCTTCAAACCTTCAATCAACCAACAAGGAAGACAGGAAGCACGTAAAGTTTTAGAACTGTATGGCAGACCTCAGCTTTTAAAATCGTCCCATTTGCCTCGCAAAATTACAGCAACTTAGCATGAACCTTTGTTGCTCATTGTCCCAGCTGCATTACCAAGCAGGGTCCCTTCCTTTTCCGGAATGAACCCGAGTGTCGTTGAGATTCAAACGACAGCATCATTTTATTTCACTGCTTTAATTTCAAAGTTCAGTTAAGGTATTCATAGCTGGCTACAGTATTTAGATTGCACAAGCACAAATTAAGAGTGCGAGTTTTGTTACCGTATTTTAGCTTACCTGTGACTGCAGCTCAGCTCGGTACGTACTAAATTTTGCTATTGTTAATTGTTCAGAATCATTTAATTCAAGTTCAAAGTTAAATCTCTTATTTCTAAATTGCGTAGATTCAAGTAGCTTTTGAAATGATTGTTGAGGTAGTCCAAGACTAACCGTATTTTACTGAATTTTGATGTGCTTCAGAAAGAAAGCTCACTATTAACTTTAGTCACTAAATTAACTTTCGATTTTCCGGTTTTATTAATTCTTTTGCTAAATTAAGTCAGAGTGTAGCGAAATTTATTACTTCTGACAAACTTTCAGTTTTCAAACTGCACGTGAAACCTTCAGTTGCCACGCTTCTAGTGCTAATTATATGTGCAATAACCTTTCTTTTTCAGTTACTATAGTAATTGTCCTTAGGACTGGCGACTGTAATTTCCCCCAAATCTCAAATATCTAATTACCGCTAGTTGATTGTTAACGTAACGGCCGCACATTTACTTTCTTTATTAACTTTACCCCTATTTCAAAATTAATTTCCACCAGTTTCATTAGCATTTTTCCTTTCATTTAGATGTATCCCTTTCCTCCCTCTTTACCGACAAATTAACCTCGGTGACGATTGCTTTTCCCAAATTTCCATTAGGTACACGTGGTTTAATTTTTCACTGTCATTAAGGTCAATAAGTGAGGGGGAGGTTACAATATATCCACATTTGTGTGAAAATGGAATGAGTGTATTACGGTTTACTGACTGTGAAGTTGAGGCTGTGTGAGTTGGATGAAAGTAGGTATTGTGTTCTAAAGTCCTTGGTGGAATATAAATACAGAAAGGAGTAAAGTTAACAACTCAATTATCCAGTGAGTTACTATCTTCGGTCTTTCCATTGTTTGTAGATGTAAAGGAGAAGTGCTGAAAGCCTAGCAGTCATATGCACCACAAAAAAAGTTTATTCAAAGTTTGTAGTGGGACTACATCAGTAGAAAGTGATGTACTACATGCTTGTCCATATGTTATGGCTGGTACCACAAGTATTAGGCATGATAAGAAAGTGAACAGCAAAAGAAATGAAAGAGCAAATATGGGGCATTTGTAGCACCTAACATGTGAAAATGACAGCAAAAATTAGTTTTGAATAGTTGATTTTTGTCTTCTGTAAGTCATGTCTCATATAAAAGTGGTAAATGTCTTGCAGGTTTTATATTTCAGTTACATAACTCATCACAATCAGTTGCTACTGAGACTGTACAAAGGTACTCAGGTTTAAATAGCAAGTAAATCATGACAGTTGCAAAATTATTGGTCAAGCAGTATTTCACACATATGGAAGCCTTGCATATGTGATGGCCATTGTTGCAAATGTAATAACTATGAAGGTCTTATTTTTGTACCAATTTTGCTGTGTCACATATTACAACATTAACACTTTTTTTAAACATGTAACCATTTTTGACATAGTTCCCTATCCATAAAGATGGTACAAAGGTGTACGACAGTAAGGAAGGAAGAGGGAACATCAATTACAAAAACTGCAAAATTAATTTTAAAAAATATTCATACACGAAGTGTGCACTGAGCATGCAATATGACAAAACCTATTGCAGAACAACAAAGATTACAGCAATGTGCACAGTAAACTAAGACCTATCTACAGCTACCTCACAATATCACTGTGGACCATTTCTTAAATGTGGCAGAACAGCAGCAGTCTAGGATTGGTAGGCAACTGTTTTCTGGTTTATCTGACACTATGACCTATGTAAGAGTTACGTGAAAGACAGAAGTGAAACAAAAATCAAACTTTGTTGAAATGAGAATCTTTATGTGAAGTTTACAAATCAGGAAGCAAGTGATTTTTACAATTCTTACAGAAAAACTGTTTCTGGGATTGTGATACAGAGTGTAGCTAGACTGGCCCCTACCTATGGCACAGAAAGGTGCAAAACTGACTGGACAGTATGACAAGAAAGAAATGCAGTTTCAGAATTAACCAGGATAGGTACAGGAAAGTTCTTTTATCCTCCGTGTTCTGTGTCATTGAAGTAGAACCATAAGGAAATGACTGCTACCAAACATATGTCTACACTAAGGCAGCTTATGTGGCAACAGTGCATTTGGTTCAAACTGCTGCTGCCGACACAGTTCGCTCATATTCAACCATGTATTTCTTGCCATTCCTGTGGCAATATAGGATCTCCAAATGTGGCACTTGGGCACTAAAGCAAATATAATATTTGACCTAACATTTCCTATTTCTGACATGACAAACACATGACAATGGAGAAAGCAAGCAAAAAAGGTGTGGGGGGGGGGGGGGGGGGGGAATATGTAACTTACTTGCTCCTCCAGTCAGTACTTTTGCTGTCCTCAAGTTGCAGTTAGTACAATTTGTTATGTAAGTAAAAAAGAATGCAAGACCAAGTCTTTTGTGGCTGATTAATAATACTATGCAAGTCATTAACCATTTCACATATAGATAGTTATACTCTGTTCATCTAAGTTGAATCCTTGTCTATACAAACACATGCTCTTCAGTTGGTCATTGGACTTCAATGACATAATGAGTCTGCTTCACTCAAAGCAGAGAAATGCAAAGCAAAATTATAATATGTATGCAATTTCTGGAAAGGGATGTTTCCTCAACTCGTACTTATAACCCTTTTTCTCTTATTTCTAATCAATAATTTGCATCTAAAAACAAAGATTTTTTTGCATCTAAAAACAAAGATTTTGAGACTTACCAAACAAAAGCGCTGGCAGGTCGATAGACACACAAACATACACACAAAATTCAAGCTTTCGCAACAAACAGTTGCTTCATCAGGAAAGAGGGAAGGAGAGGGAAATACGAAAGGATGTGGGTTTTAAGGGAGAGGGTAAGGAGTCATTCCAGCAGACATGTCTGCTTGTGTCTGTGTATGTGTGGATGGGTGTGTGTGTGTGTGTGTGTGTGTGTGTGTGTGTGTGTGTGTGTGTGTGTGTGTGTGTGTGCGCGCGCGCGCGCGAGTGTATACCTGTCCTTTTTTCCCCCTGAGGTAAGTCTTTCCACTCCCGGTATTGGAATGACTCCTTACCCTCTCCCTTAAAACCCACATCCTTTCGTCTTTCCCTCTCCTTCCCTCTCTCCTGATGAAGCATCTGTTTGTTGCGAAAGCTTGAATTTTGTGTGTATGTTTGTGTTTGTTTGTGTGTCTATCGACCTGCCAGCGCTTTTGTTTGGTAAGTCTCAAAATCTTTGTTTTTAGATATATTTTTCCCACGTGGAATATTTCCCTCTATTATATTCAATAATTTATGCACTATTATATAATTTATGAGAAGCAAATAAAATCTGTTATGTAGTGCAATATTTTTCATCAACATTATTTCATTTAATTAACATTTTCAATATTGCTTCATTTTTTAAATCTACTTACAAAATTACAAAATTTTCTAAATATCTGTGTACAAAAAAACTGCAGACAGGTAGTTTTATTGGGGGACAGGGGGGGGGGGTGATGGAAGGGGGGGAGGGGGGAAGCTTTGGCCATTCTGCTTGGGGCACAGGATCACCTCAGTATAGTTTGCCGGTTACTAATATTTTAGAAGACTAATATCCTCCTCCAGAACACAAATGGCATAGATTATAGATTCAATACCTTCTTTTTTAAGCTAAGAAACATGATATTAGCATATACCATGCTTCCAAAGTTAGATTGGAATATCTTCGGTTCTTAAAACTTGCACTGCACAAGTAGCTGCAAAAAATTAAATTTACAAACTGAGGCAGTACTGTCACTATATGTTATTAGTTTTTTTTTTTTATTTGTATTACTTAGCAATTATTATTCACTCTGAGGTTAGATGACATTGCATGCTTCTTTAGCTACACTCACTAAAACCTTTATTCTTCAGCTGTAATTATTATACCAGGTATCAACTGCTAACAAGATCTTCACACTGCAATAGGAGATGTAAAATAAAGAATAGAAACAGTATTTCTGCTCTTTGTGCCACAAATTAATCATTCTATTGAATGAAATATTCAGAAATTTAGATATTTATGTAGTTATCTTTCACTAGCTCCACCTACAGTAAAATAAAATGTAAGTTTAATTAATACACTCAAAGACAAAGTGCCAAGAAGTACCATTTACGCAAACTCAGAAGGAGAGTAAATGAACCAAAACATGCATAACACAACTTACTTTTTGATCCTAATTTCAAGAGCCACACCAGAACTGCTTTCTTTTGGAACATGTTCAAGTCTTATAACAGTAGAAAGAAACTTCACTTTCACACGGCTCAGTACTGTGAGAGATAAAGGAAAATTCATGTTACAAGGTGAGATACAGATATGCATAACAGATTTAGAGAAAGAATATACCAACAGAATTCATTTATATAAATCTATAAACTTACATAAAAGATTAGCCCCTAAACAGTTTCAGTTCAGGAAATATTTGAATTCCCCAGTATTCTAGTCTGTGAGTATAAACTGTGTGGAAGATATGGATTTCGGATAACTGTAAAATTTTGTCAGTAAATCATGTAAAACAACATTGGTAAATTTCTTTTAATAAGACAGAAAGGACCAAAAGAACCATCATTTTTTGACTCATGGCCTCATTTTCAAGATCTATCTTGCACATCTGGTTGGTACTTTAGAACCAATCTGGTATGAGTGTGTGTGTTTTATGTGTGTACGAGGGTTATTGTAAGAGTCATGGTAACAAATTAAAAATTCTGAATGATGCAAATGGAAGTTTATTCATAAGTAAATGTTACATGTAAGGATGCCGGATGAACACACACACCACCATAAAGATATACCACTAGAAAAAAGATGTAAAAAAGGTTGACATTGCAAACATGGTTTACTGTCAACTGCAACAGTACACAATAATACATCACAAAATATGCCCATTCCATGGCATCGGCAGTCTCCCCGGATTTGAAAAAGAGACCACAGTGAGTGCTGAGCAGCCATTCCAGATGGATGTTACCCGATTTGATTAGCACTTTTACGAAAAGATTGCAGTTCACAGTGGAAGGAATTCACAACAATGCCACTAGGAGCTTGTGGAAGTGGCACGAAACACTGCTCTATTGTACCGAATGATTGCTTGGTGGGTAGATGCATTCATTCAGGCATGACAGAGCTGCAACGGCCAACATGTACCGATCCGGGCAGCCCGTCAGTGTGCATGCAGATTGCGCTCATACCCAGATCACCCAATGCTTGAAGAATGACAGGAGATGGATGTTGGAGGAATTACACCACCACACTGATATTGAGACGATAACAATCTACAGGATTTTATGTTATGCTTCATGCACTAAGTGACATGGAAAAGTAGACACATTATGAAACTTGTCATGTTTATCTAGAACATTATGAGGAGGAGGGAGACATTATGCTTGTGAGAATTGTCACTATAGATGATTTCTGAGCCAGGGCCTATGAACCAGAAATGAAATGCCAGTCCACAGAACGGTGTCATCCAAGTTCACCACACAGGCATAAATTTCATTGCAATTCCTCTCCTCTCAAACTAATGGTCACCATAGCCTATGATATCAGAAGTTCGATTTTGTGCCATTTTGTCCCACATGGACAAACTTTTAATCACATGAACAAACTTTTAATGTGCTGTACTACTGTCACACTTTCCTGCAACAACACCTACAACAGGCTATTAGGGAAAAATGACCTGAATGTCTACATGATGCACTGATTCTTCAGAACAATGTTAGAACCCATAATATGACAGCGCATGTGTGGAATCTGCTCGTGTGATGGAGATGGGAAAAACTGGAGCATCCACCAAACTTATCTCCTTGCAATTATGACATTGCACTAAATCAAAAAGAGCCAATGCATGGAACACACTTTCAAGCAGGTGAAGGCACAGCCACAGAAGTGATGCTCGAGATCTGACGATTCACTCATGGTGAGGCCACAGTTATTTGTCATCTTTCACAGCCTTGTCAGTGTATGATGGATTTGTTGGGAAACTATTTCAAGGGACTCTGAGATGTCACAGATCCTTGTTCCTGTTCTGTACTATTGTGTACTGTTCCAATTGACAGTAACACACATTTGAAATGGCAAAATTTGTTTTGTCTTGCTTCCTAAGCTATATCTTTATGGCAGTATGTTTGTTCATCCATCTGCCTACATGTACTGTTTATATATGAACTAACTTTCCATCTGGATATTTGAGGAATTTTTAATTCGCCATTTGCATCTCTAAGAATTTTTTAATTCATTACCATTTTTGAGACAGACAAAAAGTTGCCATGACTTTTGCAGTGACCCTCATATTTTACTCTAGCTCACCAATGGATAATTCCGAAACTAGCAAGTGTTGTTTTTCTTTTGTGTGTGCTTACCGACAACTCAACATTTCTGCTTTTTGGTGAGTGGTCTCCTTTACTCCAACAGTAGCGATGGGGTTCAGGAAGGCAGGACAAGTTAACAAAGAGTAAAAAAGAATGTGGGAGCATCAGTGCCACAAACTCCACCCCAGAAACAGACAGCATCAGTTTAGAAATTTACCGGGTACTACAGTGAGCTATCCATTGTAAGAATGCCAGTCTGCACCCATGCAGTGACATGGCCAGATGCTAGTTGTAAGCACTGCTATGTATGACACTGCGCAAATGGAAGTGTGTGCTATCATATACAGTCCAGGTTTATTTGTACCCCGCAACTGGTAACTCCACTGTGGAAATAGAAACTTTGTGAGTACATGATGCAAATTCTAATCATGCACACAAGACTTGAGTGCTAACAATCCACAGGAGATGAGAATATCGATGGCCTGCAAGCATCAAATTTGGATTTGGAACAACTGAGAACACGGGTACAAGAGTGAGTGTCAGCTCCAGAATTACCAGCTACAAGAACAGCAACAACTGCCATACCAGCAGCAAGAATTCCTCCAGAAGCAATAGTGACTGCACCAGGAAAAGATGAATGTCTTAAACACAAAATACTAAGAGCAACAGCAGATACCACAATATGCTTCATCAGCTGTTCTAATGATAGAGTGCATAGTTCAACTGTTACATGCTAGCAGTAGTTAAGGCCACGCTGTGGCATCCAGGAGCAAAGCACCTCCCCTCTGGACCTATTGCCCAACCCTATGGTTCAGTCACATCAAAAACAGTTTCACCAGAGATGACATAATGAAGTGAGTGAGGTGATCATGAAACTGCCAACGAAAGATCAGTTTGCAATGTGGTGTTCCAAAGTACTTGCTATATGCCAGAGTTAAATGTGATGCTCCAAATTATGACAGGAACATGAGTTTACATCCAGTTTTAATAAATACACTGACGAGCCAAAACATTACGAGCATCTCCTTAATAACGTGTTGGTCCATCTTTCAAACACAATACAGCAATGATTCTGTATCGTCAACATCTGAGAAGTCCTCGGTAAGCTTCCAGTGGTATCTGGCACCAGATGTCTATGCATAGATTACATAATTGCCATAAATAATGGGCCGGTGGTCTCAGGAAGTAGAGCTGATGCCCTACAGTGTCCCAGTTGTGTTCCAGTGAGTTCCAATCAAGCAACTTTCATGGCTTTGTGACACAGACAGTTATCCTGTGCTGAAAGATGGCATCACTGTGAGGGTAGAAATCAAGTATGAAGGGATACACATGGCCCATAATAATGTTCACATAGTCCGCAGCTTCACCAAAGGCAGTGCTGCAGTGCTAACAAAGGTTCCTGTCAGATCACCGAAGGTAAGTGCTCTCAGGCACGGCTAGCACTCGGATGGGTGACCGTCCAGGTCTATCAAGTGTTGTTGGCAAGCACCATACACTCAGCCCTTGTGAGGCAAATTGAGGAACTACTTGACAGAGAAGTAGCAGCTTCAGTGACAAATACTGAGAACAGCTGGGACAGCAATGTGCCGACCACGTGCCCCTCCATATCCACATCCAGTGATGCCTATCAGCTGAGGATGACACAGCAGTCAGTCGGTACGATTGGGCTTTCCAAGGCCTATTTAGACAGAGTTTATTTTTTGGTCCGCAGCTTCATGATGCCTTCCAGCAGGTCTTATGGAAGCACAGGAGAGAGTACCTCACAGCATAATATTGTCCTACAAGCCTGCATCTGTGGAGTGGTGGACGTGTCAAGCAGCCATTCACCTGGATGACAGCACACACCAACATGACCACTGATCTGCTACAACAATAAATGTAGTTCACCCAACCAGGCGACACATTTCCTTTCATCTACAGGCCAATCTTTATGACCCCACACCCAATGCAATCGTAATTGACGATGTTACTGGGTCAACACAGAAACACACAGGGTTTATCTGCTGTGAAAACCCAGAGTTGACAGTGTATACTGAACAGTTCTTCTGAAAAATCGTACCTGCACTGTACTCTGCCACAGATCGCATCACTCCTGCTTTAAGAACTGAAAACAATCCAACCTCCACATTCTGTGATGAATAGTGGGTATCAAACACCCTGTCATCTCCTTGATGTTTCACTGTCCTCCAACCATTTCCATAAATGGTAACATCAGTAGCCAGCAAATAGGTGATCAGCTTTTTTTTTCTGAGATGCTCATTCTCAGGCAATGGGTCATAACAATCTGCACTTTGTCAGAGTTCTTCATGTCAGCATACTTCTCCATTTGGACTTGCATTGTCACTAGAAGGATGTCTCATTTGCGTTTGCTCTACTCATATAATTTCCTTACTGCATCATGTCCCCAAAGCCCCATTAGGCAGCATTCAATCTTGCAGTAGGCAGTGGTCATAACAATTTGGTTTTTCAATGAGTTTCCAGAATGAGATTTCACTCTGCAGCGGAGTGTGCGCCTTTCGCGAAAGGCAAAGGTCCCCAGTTCGAGTCTCGGTCGGGCACACAGTTTTAATCTGCCAGGAAGTTTCATATCAGCGCACACTCTGCTGCAGAGAGAAAATCTCATTCTGCAAACATCCCCCAGGCTGTGGCTAAGCCATGTCTCTGCAGTATCCTTTCTTTCAGGAGTGCTAGTTCTGCAAGGTTCGCAGGAGAGCTTCTGTAAAGTTTGGAAGGTAGGAGACGAGATACTGGCGGAAGTAAAGCTGTGAGTATCGGGCATGAGTCATGCTTTGGTAACTCAGATGGTAGAACCCTTGCCCGCGAAAGGCAAAGGTCCCGAATTCGAGTCTCGATCGAGCACACAGTTTTAATCTGCCAGGAAGTTATCAATGAGTGTTATATGTCAGCAATCTTACCACAAGGAAATAACTCATTTGATGGCCAGAAACTCTCAGACGAATGTTACATTTGCTGCTCATTAATTTTCACAAGAAATCTCTTTCACTACTTGAGTACCCCAAAATGGCATTAGAGAAGAACAGATAATCAGTTTTTTTGTGGTCATATTTTCAAAAGACTGCTATCAATTACCTTGATTACCTTCTCCTACACAAAATAGCCATTGCCCGACTGCAAGTTGGCCTTACAATGAGCCTTCAACTAAAGATTTTGACAAACTGAAACGTTTCTAACTGAACTGCAATCAGTAACTAATCTGGCTTGCTTTCTCATTCTATTTGTTCTCAACTATTACAATACACTGAACAGCTGTGAACCTTCTTTTACACTTAGAAGTGAGACGTTAAAGGTATCCTTGCACTTTTGATTAAGGGTTGTCTTTGTTTCATAATTTCTACTTCCTAGAAGAAAAATGTCTCATCTTTTCATGAAAGAATAGTAAAAGTAATGAGATTGCATTTTAATTTGCCTGTAAGCTTTACGTGATAGCGAACTTACTTGAATCAATTGTCTGAGCGAACAGTTCCAGCCCTTCAAGTGGTTGAGCTTCATCTGTACTTTTTCCATCTGGAGACGCTTGTTTCAGACATTCTTCAGCTAACTGCATGCTGCTTGTCATGCTGCTCCACATTGATTCGAACATGGACGTACCTACAAATTAATTTAAAAAGTTCCAAGTAAATATTTTTCACTTCTCTAAAGCTATACCATATACATCTATCACATCATACATCTCAATGATATAAACACCATTAATTTAGCATTGAATGATGTTTACATCATTGCAGGAAAACAAAGACGAGTTTTAAAAAACAAAAACAGAGTATGCTGATACACTGATAAGTCTGTCCTTTCGGATAAAGCACAACTTGTTACATGCCTTTGCCCATTACTATATTCTTATCACTATTTAAATTTTCTAGCAGCAACAAGTTTCACTTTCTTCAATAGAAATGTGTAATGCTACGTTCACAATCAGGCTACCAAAAATGTTGAATTGTGAATCTGTTTCTTCACCAAGCAACGTAACATTCAACACACAAAACTGCTTCATGTCCTTTCCACACTTCATATGTACTTACAAGAACAATAACTTCACCTCATCAAAAGAGTTGTGTCACTACAGTTGTTGCAATAGGTTCAAAATGTGAAAAATATATTGCAGTAAAGTAGTGCTTTGGAAAAATTTCATATAATTTATTATAATCTAATAGCTTTCACATTGTGTGCTAAGCAGACACCTGAAGTCTTATAAACAACATCAATAATGGGTTGTTTTTTAGCTGCCACATATATTTGCTCTGTGATATGGCTCAAGAGTTCTATTCAAAGTCAATACCATTCCTGAGAAACAGCTGTGTGGAGGCAAGATGAGCTAGGAGGCTACAGTTTTTGCAGACATTCTCAACAGGATTTAGATATGGACATCTCATTGGTCAGTGGATGTAGTGTGTATTCATCCATCACAAGAGCTCAATGTGGATAGACATAATTGTCCATCAATTACAGTTTGGGACCAAACTGCACCTCATTCAGTCATACATGCAGTTGCAGTAATTCATTCCAGTACCTTTGGGTGTTAACAGAAATCTCCTTGTCAATAATAAGGATGAGAAGCTCAGTACATCTACATATCCACCTAACAGATGCGTCCCACCATTAGAACCTAACCACCATGAAACTGTCTCCCTCCATCATTCTTTTTATTTTGTAGCTACCAATTCCCCTTCATATTAATTTGCAACAAAAATCATTATAACATCAATGGCAGGATTCATACAATGAATGGGCCATCTTTGCATTATTGTGAGTGGGACACATGATGATGATGATGTCTGGTATGTATAACAACTGCTCAACTCTGCCAACACATTTCCTCAAGATCTGTAACTCCCATGGCAGATGCATGTTAGACAGACAATTGTCATGCCGCCAACTGCTTCATTTCACCATGCTGTTAAGAGTAGATACTGACCCTGATGTGGATTGGTTCCTCTTGGTTAACATTGTATTTGTTCAAAACCTACAAATTCTGTGTCTCAACTGTCAGAAAAGCTCTGAAATTACATTTGGTTGCTCAGTCAAAGATACTATTAACTGCACTGTGCACCCAACCTACATCACGGTGTCCAGCAATTCTACATTGCAAACAACAGTCCAAATATTCCCATCCCCTCCCCCACGAACCACAGACCTTGCAGAGTCGGGATGGCTTGCATGCCTCAGTGATACTAATAGCCATACCATAGATACAACCACAGTTAGTTTAGTTAGTTAGTTGCATGTTCCATGGGTTATTTGCATGATAAATCAATGATGTGGAATGAGTCATTTTACATTCACATCACAAATTAATTTATACATTCGGCTACATGCTGAGCATTTGTAAGTGCCTAAAAAAAAAAAAAAAAAAAAAAAAAAAAAAAAAAAAAAAAAAAAAAAAACAGATTTGACTTAGTAATTCCTATCCTCCACATTTTACATATCACAGTAGTAGAAATTCTTCTATGACATAGGAGTTGTTAAGGTGAAACTTTTTCAATTTGTTTTCAAATTTTGCTTTGCTATTTGTCGGACATTTTATGTCACTGGCTAAGTTGTCAAAAATTTCAGCTGCAGCACTGTGCACCCCTTTTTTTGCTAAAGACAACCTTAATGTGGCGTAATGAATGCCATTTTTTCCTACTGGTATTGTAATTATGTACATCATTGTTCCTTTTGAAATGCAGTAGATTGTTTACAACAGTCTTCATGAGGAAATAAATACACTGTGAAGCAGTAATCAGGCTGTGGAGGGGTACCTGTGGTGAGACCAGACAAATCTTAGAGTGGAGCAGCAGCATTTTCAGTTTTGCTTGTTTTTTTTGTTTTGTTTTGTTTGGCTTTAGGGCACAAAAACAACTGGAGTCATACGTGCCCAAGTCAAAACTACAGAACACGAAGACAGAGAGGAGTTAAAAAATGATATGTCAGTCCCAATTGACATAATAGAAGACAACTAAAAACAGGCAGGTGAAAAAAGGACTAAAAAAGACACCATACTGAAACAGAGGTCCCAAACTAAAAATTAAATGGCCTTCACCATATTGCTTTGGTGGATAAAAAGTAAGACAGGGTCGACAGCCCACACGTCATTTGCTAAAACGGCAGATAACTCAGATGGCAAACTCAAATGGGAACGTAAAAGGTAAAAAATATGGACATTCCATCAGGAAGTGGTGGACAGTTAAAACTCGGGCACAATGTGTACAAAGTGGCAGTGTAATGCCACTTAGCAAATGACGATGGCTAGAAAGGCAGTGCCCAATATGCAGCCGAGCTAAAATAATCTCCTCCTGGCAGGAGGGCTGAGAGCAGGTCATCCAAGCACCTGGGAGAGGCTTAATAAGCAGGAGCTTCTTCCTGTGAAGGGAGGACCATTGGCGATGTCAAAGGGATACCACCTCCTGACAGATGGCAACTTAGAGATCATTGGAGGGAATATAGGTACTCGTGGGCTGAGGTATGAGGACAGCTGCTTTGGCAGCAGCATCAGCAGCCTCATTTCCTGGCAGACCGACATGACCAGGAACCCACAGAAACATCACACTGGCTCCACCAAGAGTGAGCAGTTGACAGTTTCCTGGACCCGCTGCACTATGGGATGGGCGATGTATAGTGCACACAGACACAGAAGGGCACTGAGTGAGTATGAGCAGAGGACACAATTGAAAAGGCTGTGTCACTGGATGTACTCTGTGGCCTGATACAAGGTGAAAAGCTCGGCTGTAAATACTGAGGTGTGTGCCAGAAGCTGATATTGACAGACACCAGTGCCAATGATGAAGGCGCACCCAACCCCACAGTTAGTCCGAGAGCCATCAGTGTATACAAAGGTACTATTGCCAGGTTCCATGAGAAACTGAGGGTGACAGACTGAGGCTGGAGTAGTGCCCTTAGGAAGAGAATGAAGGCTAATGTTAACATTGGACGCTTCACGAAGCCAAGCTGGTGAAGGATTCACACCCAGCTGGAAAGCTGCAGGTAGTGTGAAGTCAAGCCATTGTAGCAAGTGCTGAAAGTGGACTCCAGGAGGTAACAGACATGAAGGATGAGCCCCATACTGATGATCAAAGGAATCATCAAAGAAGGAGGTAGAGGATGGGTGGCCACGCATGGCAGACAAACAGCACGCATACCTGCTGAAAAGAAAGTCATGGCAGTAGGACAGGGGTAGTTCAGCAGCTTCAGCATAAAGACTCTCAAGCGGGCTGGTGTAAAAGGTGCCCGTAGCCAAACAGATGCCATGATGGTTGATAGTATTGACATGGCGTAAGAGGGATGGGCGAGCAGATGCATATACAAAGCACCCATAATTGTGTTTCGAACGGACAAGGGACCGGTACAAATTGAGGAGGAAGGTTCGATCGACACCCCAGGAAGTACCATTGAGGACATGTCGGACATTGAGGAACCATGTACAGTGAGATGCCAGGTAAGATACATGGGAGGACCAAGAGAGTTTACTATTTAGCATGAGCCCTAAGAATTTTGTAGTTGCAACAAACAGAAGGGCAACAGGCCCAAGACGTAAAGATAATGGGAGAAACCACTTGCATAACCAGAAATTCATACAGATGGTTTTGTCAGTGGAAAAGCAAAAGACATTGTCGATGCTCCAAGAGGTAAAGACGATCAAGACACCACTGAAGACGTTGCTCAGTGAGACAGGTCCATGGAGAACTGCAATAGGTAGCAAAATTGTCAACAAAAAGTGAGCCAGAGATACCCGGTTAGATAGATAGAGTAGCATGGAGAGCTGCATCAAACCAGTCTCAGGACTGAAGACAACAACAACAACAACAACAACAACAACAACAACAACAAGGGGGTGAAAAAGTGGGTGAAACTCTTTTTAGAAAATAAATCATTATTAGTGAACTACTAAAGCATTTTTAAAGTTACATCTATCAAATTGGCATTTGTCTTCTCGGTTAGAAATGAAAAATAGATGTTTCAGGGTTTTTGGAAATTTAATCCCTTAGAGGTTCAAATAGGGGATGAAAAGTTTTATGAAGAGATTTCATTATGAAAGCAAAATTGCTTTTTGGCCAAAAGTACATTCAGAAAAGATCATGCTTCTACACCCTTAACAAGTGTGAGAAATTTACAAGGTATTTTAATTTGTGAACTAAATCAAACAAAGCTCTTTAGCAGTCACCACAACAAATAGGCTTTGTCAGAATCATATAGAAAAAGAAACGAATCTTTACTACATTAATTTTTTGATGGTCTAACATACATTTATAAATTTATTTTTGTTGTAATTACTATGCAAACTACTCATTACTTGTAACTTGGGGCCGGATTTACACATCATACAAACCTTAAAACATGCATGAAAAATGCTTAAAAATGTATGAGAAGTGTCAAAACATGCAAGATCAAATAACAAAATAACATGGTAGTTACTGCAAGCATTACAAGTCAAATTCGAACGTGTGACTATCAGTTATGAGGAGCAGCACCGGGCACGCGAAAAATTTAGAATGCTGATATAATTTTTTGAATACTTTCTGGTAGAGGTTAGGAAAGAGGCCTGTCTGGGATTATTGAAATCTGCAAAATGGGGACACATGCCATGTTTCAAGAAATGTTCCTTCTTTGCTATTGTTTTCGGTAACAAGCGGACATGATGTGAGTGAGTCGCAGCAAAATAATTGATATGTACTGGACCAACTTCGAGATATATCGAACACAGAGGGGTACGCTCAAAGACTCCAAAATATATTAAAAAACAACATACAATCATGATTTTTTTTTGAACAGCATTAACTTTTAATTAATAATATTGGACCAAAGCATCATTTACATTTTTCTACTATTGTAAACATAAACAACAAAGTACTGTTCCAAATGTTCGGTAGTAAGACTATTGTAAACATAAACAACCAAGTACTGTTCCAAATGTTCGGTAGTAAGACTGTGTCTTCGATCTCTCAAAACATTTCTATTAGCAGAAAAGGAGCATTCTACATCAACTGAGGTAACTGGGCAGAATTTGAATATGGATGCTATGTTGGCACTTATTGTTTCTGGTAAAAGTTTGCCCATCTCATTAATAAAACTTTCAATTTGGCAAAAGGGTTCAAAGTCTGGTTTATTGCTTAAAATGTTTTCAAACTTTTCTTTAAGTTTTCTAGGGGATACCTCTGGCAATGAGGAGTTCACTAGAATAATTTTATTCATAAACTGAACAGATTCATTCAACACCAAACCTTGAGTTTCAATACTTGCAGGTATATGGAAAAAATGAGTGCTAATCACAGCAATGTCGTTTTTAATACTGGAATCCTTAAAACCTTTCTTGCACTGGCAAACTGCAAAGACTCTGCACTACCAAAGTTGTTTGCTATGCCTCTAATGGCCTCGAAATGTTCAACGTAAAACAACATAGCTTCGACCCACGTACTCCAATGAGTTACCACTGGTTCGGGACGTAAAGGCACATTTGGTAGTTTTTCTTTGTAGGTCTTGATACGAGCAGAAGCCTTTAGAAACACTTTCTTTGTGGGGGAAATCAGTTTATTTACATTCACAAACGTTGAACTTACTTCTTCAGCAAGGTGATTTACTCCATGAGCAATGCATGTCACATAAATCAAATTGAGATAAAAAATGCTCGGAGGAGTTTTCCTGCTGTGATCATATAGGGAGCAGCATCTGAAATAAACACCAATACCCTTTCACCTGCAGAAAATTCTGGAAATATTTTTGTAATACCCTCATTCACAAATCTGGCGAGCATAGATTGATTTACTTTTTCAAGTGCTTTGCACACCACTAAATAGGAAGAAGAACGCTCTTCTTTTAAAGCACCAACAATTAAATTTACAATGTAACGGCCACAAGTCTCTGTAGTTTCATCAACAGGAATCCTGATAATGCTGTCCTTGAGTTCATTGTGTATTCCTTGCAGAACATTTATGTAAATTGTCAGTATGTAATTTTTATGCAATGTTGATTCATCTCATATATTTTGATTTAAGCAATACTTGCACAGGAAGCCTTTAATGCTTGCAATGAATGCTTCACAAAGATCCCTGTTAAACCGACTGTTTTGGTTACCTTTGGACAAATTCCTACTATTGCATCTTGCTGTTATCAGAAGCTGTTTTCATGGTCCTTTCTTCTGTATTCCTTCAACATGAAGACTTGCTTGACATGCTGGTCTATATTTGAAACTTTTTTTCCATGAAACATTTTTCTTTCAAACTCGACAGTATAAAACAATTCCGTCACACGTAAATGTTTCAGGATGGTCAGCTACCCACGAAACGTTTCTTTTTTTTTTCCTTCCTTCTTTTTTTTTTTTTTTTTTTTTTTTTTGGGGGGGGGGGGGGGGGGGCAGCATAGCGCACAATACGTTTCACACTACACATCGTAAACATGTTCAACTGTGTATAATTGAATGGAAAGCTAAACTGAAACAATGAACGTGTGACTATAAGCACGGGAAATTGCTTACACTTGCCAGATGTCATCTGAAAGGGTATATCACATTTTAACTGAAGAATTAGAAATAAAAAAATTATCTGCAAAATGGGTGCCGTGAATCTTGATACACACTCGCACATGTGCTGCCGCCATGGCAAAATTAAACGAACTAAGGTATGAATTGTTGCGACACCCGCCTCATTCACTTGGTATGTCTCCGTCAGACTTCCACCTCTTCCCAAAACTGAAAATTTTTCTTGGTGGACGAAGATTTACTTCAAACAAAGAATTGATAGCCAGAGTTGACAATTATATTGCAGGCCTGGAGGAAACTCATTTTCGAGATGGGATCAAGGCACTGAAACATCAATGGACCTAGTGCATTAATCTACAAGGATACTACATTGAAAAATAAAAAAAGTTTCAGTTATGTAAGGTTTTTTTTCTGTTCCATTCCAAGAACTTTTCAAATCACCCTCATATGCAAAAACTGGTGAAAAGGGGGCAAATATGCAAATGCATATAATCCGGTCTCTACTTATAACAAAATAGAAACCATGAGTAAGTGCAATTCCATCAACAGCAATATCGGTTTGAGATGGAAGAACTCGGTACCAGGAGTAAGATTGGCGTAATGACTACAGAACCACATAACTGGCTACCTCTTTCTTTTTATAACTCACTATACAAAATTAAATTAAACCAGTTGGGTCATTTTAAACCATTAATTGCTGTGGACATGTTAACACGCGCACCTCTGTACCTGTCCCTGTGTGCTCTGAATGCGTTTACGTGCACCACCAGTTCAGAGCACACAGGGACAGGTACAAAGGCACGCACGTTACCACGCCCAGAGCAGTTAAAGGGTTAATTATGTAAAGACTGGCAGCCATGTGAAGGGACACTAACCTTTTTTTAGAGTTTTAGGTTTACACACCAGCAATGGATGAAACAACATACAAATTTGATTAAAGAAAAACAAAAAATCTGTGCGGACCACACAATCTACGCGAGCGAAGCAGCAGGTGCTAAACTAGTAAAGGCATAAAAGCTGTTTGCAGTCAACATCTTATCAAGCTGTAAGTGAAACACTGTAAGGATATTAGGGTGACTGCCTTCGTATATGCACAATATAGCCACAGGATAGAATCTTATGCAAATTCACTTTAAGATACAACCACCTATGCAATAGGCAGGCAATTAGTCATAAGTGCAGACACCAATTCCAGGTCTGCCCTATGGAATTCAGACAGAACTGATGATAGGAGAAGGGTCAACGATGACACAATACACGGATCATAACTTCATGTAGTAAATATAAATATAGGACAAACACCAAACTACACGAGACATGACGGAACACACAACATCAACATTACGCTCACACATGATGATGCTGTCACACACATAAAAGACTTAAGTACATGATAACATAACCCACAGCAACTACAATGCAATAACATTCACTCTGACACATGGCCAAGACAGGGCAGACACAACACCAACCAGGCACGTACCATTTCACAAAGCAAAATGGGTCAAATCAGTGTAAGCCCTATATGAACATGAACTGAACAACATAGAGGGATAGATTGCAAAGTTCATATACTGACAGAAATAAAAAAGAGCACACAAAAGATATCTGATACAAAACACACAACCACACCAAGGGCAGGTGGACTATCAACACTGAAACAAAAATCCAGATATAAGCAAAAACTATTCCAGCGAGTCATAATGGACAGACAGATGAATAAGACTGAATGTCCTTCCTTTCAGGAGTGCTAGTTCTGCCAGGTTCGCAGGAGAGCTTCTGTAAAGTTTGGAAGGTAGAAGATGAGGTACTGGCAGAAGTAACGCTGTGAGGATGGGGCGTGAGTCGTGCTTGGGTAGCTCAGTTGGTAGAGCACTTGCCCGCGAAAGGCAAAGGTTCCGAGTTCGAGTCTCGGTCCGGCACACAGTTTTAATCTGCCAGGAAGTTTCAAGACTGAATGCGTATAGGCAAGCAAAACACTTATGTAAACAGACATTATTCAACACATGCAGATTCATAACACAAAAAAGAAACAGTTGGGGAAACCAGACAAGATATTATTACAAAAGAAAAAAAATCCCCAGTGGTTCTGGAAATGCTAAGGCAGGATGATGGCGAGACGATGAGGGGATGAGAAATATAGCGAAATCCTTGCTGTATAAACTACTCCCTGATGACAGCAGTGGCTCAGACATCCAACACCAACATGGCACACACTGAGAAGAAGCACACTACTCATATCACACTGCTACCGTTACCTGTCCTAGTGCGCAAGAAGAAATTGTGCTAGCAATCTCAGAACTTGAGAGCAGAAAAGCACTTGGGCCAGATATAATCCATTCAGCGTCACTCAAAAGACTAGCACACTGATCATTTCTAGCACCATGCTTGAATGACACCTTACAGTTGGGCTGGATACCTGCAGTTTCGAGAAACACGGGTCTGAGTCTGCACCAGAAAAGCTACAGATGTCACCATCAACAAAGTGCTGCAAATTGTCAGGAACACAACAAACAAATATGCCATGGCCATAATGATAGACACTGCAGGGGTATTTGACAATCTCTGGTTACCTGCGGTGCTTCCTTTCGACATCCAAAGTCCTCCCCCCCCCCCCCCCTCCCAATGACCTTGTCAGTGTATACCCCTGGTCTCTGTTAAAAATTGTTGCAGCTCATTCTAATCTTAGCCACCTTTTTTATAATTGAATCCAAGTATGTTGATGCGTGAACCAAGACTCTTTTGTTTTCAAACTAGCCTCCTGCACTTAGTGGATGGAGAAAATAGGACAGATGGAGTTGTCGTATACATAGATGAATTACTAGTCATAATCTCTGCAAACAATGAGACCAACTAGAACAGACTGCCAGTGGAACATGACATGCTATCACACAATGGTGTAGCAACAATAAATTCACGACATCTGAAAGTAAAACAACCTACATACTACTAAAGATATCTTTGACAAGGAAATCCTCAGTAAAGATCGGGGGCATAAAACATCAAACAAGCAACCATGACACCTATCTTGGAGTACACAGAGATGAAAAATTAAATTTCTATGAACATAAAGTTAACAGCAGGCAATGCAGAAAAAAATACAGCACAAAATGGCGAGGCTAAATTCTAGCAAGTACAGACTGCCTCTACCAGTTAAACGAACATACCAGTGCGCCATCTTCAGATCAGTACTAAGCATTACAGCCAGTAAATGGGTGCACAGACTGACCCTAGCTACAAAAAAGGCATCAGTCAGGTGGAAAGAGAAGTGTCTTGCTCAGACTATCAGGGGCACTCGGTACCACCTATGTGATAGTGCAGTGCAGTTATGTGCTGTGCTACTCAGAATATACCTTACAGATATCACCATCAGACATCAGACTGCAATGTACTGGTTACAGATGGGGAGACGAGACCATGTAAATTCAATTACTGGTGCAAAAATCAAACAATGGAAAATCCAGGATGGAATTAAACAGTATTATGAAAAGGAAAGTTGCTACTCACCATATAGCAGACATACTGAGTCGCAGATAGGCACAACAAAAGACTCACGCAATTAAAACTTTCAGCCATTAAGAGCTTCGTCACCACACACACACACACACACACACACACACACACACACACACACACACACACACACCAGTTTCAGTTGCCTGAGACTGCAGTTGCTTTTTTTGTGTGTGTGTGTGTGTGTGTGTGTGTGTGTGTGTGTGTTTGTGTGTGTGTTTTTCACGTGAGCTCCCGAGGCCCACTGCACGGCGTCCATGGAGACAAGGCGCTCGCCGGAGCTTAAGTCAAGCCTTGGTGGTGTCTTAGTACCTATGTACCGCATTTTTTAAAATGTGACTACGTCTATTCAGGCTGTTTTAGTTTAATTTCTAGGCCGTGCCCTCACAGACATATTATAGAATCAGGTTTAACTTCTGAAGAAGGCTCAATTAGTTGGGCTAAAACCTAGGTAAAGGTTGGTTTCGTTACTGCAATTGAGGCTGATAGTTTCTTATACACGTATTCTTTGTTCAAAAGTTTACCTAAGTTCTGTACATTGGTACTGCAGGCCTTCTTATTTCTTAAAATAGTCTGACGGTGTGCTTCTAAGAGAAGAGATGACTTAATCACAGGGCACTTCAAATTTTTCTTGCAACAATAACGTCATTATACGGAAACCCCCCTGGCCCATATAATCTAGAAGAGTATCAGCACATTGCACGGCAGTACAACAACTGACAGGGTCACAGTCTTTGTTCTCACTTTCATATTTACTGTCCTGTTCTGTGTGTCGCTCATACAATGTAAGCCAGGTTCAAATACATTGATTTTCACTCACTCTTTCAAGGTTTCTTCATTGCCATCTTCAGATGCATTAAAGCCACTGCCAGATTCATTATTTGTGTGGCTGTTATTTCTTCATCAGTGAATCCTTGAATATCACTTTCTTCTATATCTGAAAGAATTTTCCTCATTGAATGAACTAGAGAGTGTGGTTTGACTTCCTCCAGACGTCAGAAATCCCACGAATAGAATCTAGAACTGTCAACTTCTTCCAGAACACCACCAAAGCATCCTAATCAATTACCATTTTCAGTAGATCAGCCCAGTAACTCAGTTTTACTGACTTAACTAAATCTTGGTCCATTAGATGTATAATGACAGTCATTTTAGGAAGTAAAAACTTAATTTTGATGAGACCATCATTAGATACAAGAATTCTCTCATAAGGGTGTGAACGGGTGCTACCAAGCAATAGAAAAGCCTACTATGGCAATCCTCTCTTCTAAAAATTGCCAAACTTGTACAAAATGTGTGTGCAATCAGTTTTGAAAATTTCACGATCCATACATTTTTCTTTTTGGTCGTAACTATGCACACGATATCCTTAGCTGTGACCTGTAATTCTTTCATGGAGGCATGTCTGAATAAAGTTTTCTCAGTTTTCAAGCCACATCAAATTGAGTAAAATTCTCAAGCTTTTGATGGCTATCTCCGCCATCGTCATTTTTCTCAGTTCTCAAGCCACATCAATTTGAGTAAAATTCTCGAGCTTTTGATATCTCCGCCATCGTCATCAGGCATAAAACTACTGACTGCCAGGGCTGGTATATGTTGCGCTTATGTAGCACAATTACAGCCATCAGTGTCAATCAGAGAGGGCAAAATGACATATGTGTGGAAGGTGAGTTAGGTAGCTCATAGCAGCTCTGGCTTGCTTTGAGACCGAATGCCGCAGGTGGCACAAGGGGCCAGTGTTGTCACCTCCCTACAAGCACTGAGCATCCGTCGTTGCTTCCTTTCAACATCCAAAGCCCGCTCCCGCACCCTGCTCAGTGTGTACATCTGGTGTCTGTTAAAATTGTTGCTGTTCATCCTAATCTCAGCAGTCTCTCTTATAATGGAATGCCAGTATGTTTACACTTGACCCAACACTTGCGAGTTATCAAATTGTATTTTGTGTCCAATTTTCAAGCAATGCTCAGATGTGGCCAACTTGTCAAGCTACCTTTGTTTAATATGCCTCTATGTCGTCTTACACAGGGTGCAGCATATCTCGTATCTTGGAGGCACATCGAAACACTGGTCTCAATCCATGTCTCTGCAGTACATGTCTTAATTTGCTGCTGGATCTTTTGGCCCAATAATATCCACCTGGAATCATCAAGTTGTTCACGTTCTATCAACAATGCACTTCTTGTACTGCAACAGATATTATGAAATTGCGGGTGGCACAGCGACAGGCTCACCACTGTCTCCTGTATTCACGAATTTCTTCATGGAGCACTTTGAGGAGCATGCTCTGAACTCTGCAGTGTTGCATCCATCTTGCATCCTAAGGTACATCGATCACACCTTCCTGATATGGCCTCACGATGATAAAACAATGTAACAGTTTATCAGTCACATGAATGGTGTCCATCCCAAGTTAAATTTACCATTGAGGCAGAGAAGGATGGCAAGCTGCTATTCATGGATGTTTTAGTTAAGTGGAAGGCAGGAGGCCAACTTGGTGATTAGTGTACAGGGCACCAACGCACACTGATCTATATTTGAATGATGATAGTTTCCACCATCCTGTACAAAAGAAAGCAGACCTGAACACGTAACACACAGAGCAAAAGTTATTTCTAATGACAACCACCAACAGTCTGAACTGCAGCACTTGAGATACATGTTCAAAGAGAATTGTTATAGCAAAACGAGACATTTCAAACACTTTCAGGTGCCACTGTAGAAGGATGTCTTGTGAATCATCAGAAGAAGCCATGCCAGAGGCTTTTCTGCCATGCTGTGGGGCAACGAGCAGCAAGTTAGGACATGTACTGCAGAGACATGCATTCAGACCAGTATTCTGTTCCACTCCCAAGATACGAGATATGCTATGCACCGTTAGAGACAATATAGCTCTTTGTGTTTCCGGTATTTATGGTGGCCCTCGAAGTGTGGCACCACCTATATAAGTCAGACAATTCGCACAGTTGGAGAGCATTGTGCCAAGCAAAAAAGACATATTAAACAAAGGGAGCTTGACAAGTCGGCCATAGCCGAGCACTGCCTGGGAAAAGGACACAAAATACAGTTTGAAAACAAAAGAGTCTTGGCTCACGCATCAACATACTTGGATTCAATTATAAAAGAGGTGGCTAAGATTAGAATGAGCTGCAACAATTTTTAACAGAGACCAGGTGTATACACTGAGTAGGTCATTGGGAGGGGGGGGGACTTTGGATGTCAAAAGGAAGCAACGACGGATGCTAAATGCTTGTAGGGAGACAGGAGCAGCAGTTTCAGATGTGGTGCTGGCCCCTTGCACCACATGATGGTACTCAGTCCCACTGCAGGCCGGAGCCAGTCAGTAGTTTTACTCCTGATAACAATGGTCAAGATAGTCATCAAAAGCTCAAGAATTTTATTCAAATTGATGCGGATTGAAAACTAAGAAGATTTTTTTTATCCTTCGATGTGATACCCTGGAATTCTATGTTGGTTTCTTTCTTCTTCTTCTTCTTCTTCTTCTTCTTCAATCACTATTAGTTTCACTTTGTTGTTCCCAGAGCATTAGCAGTACACAAAATTGTAATGCATTCTTTAGATGACTTGTATCCAGCAGCACGAACTTTGCTTTGAAACAAAGACTTCTGGTTGGTAGACATTTCCAATACAGGCCACTTTCATCTCCATTATAAATCTGGCCCGGTGTGAAATTCTCTTCTTCCACAAATTTCTGGAACTCTTCCAGGAAGGAATCAGCTGCCACAACATTTGAACTTAGCCGCTCTCCTTGCACTGTATTGTTGTTGTTTGTACTGCTGCTGCTGCTGCTGCTGCTGCTGCTACTACTACTACTACTACTACTACTACAGCTGCGGTCTTCAATCCAAAGACTGGTTTGATGCAGCTCTCCACACTACTCTATCCTGTGCAAGCCTCTTCATCTTTGAATAATGACTGTGATCTACATACTTCTGAATCTGCTTACTGTTATTCATCTCTTGGTCTCCCTCTAGGATTTTTACCCCCCACAATTCCCTCCAAGACAAAATTGGTGATCCCTTGATGTCTCAGAATGTGTCCTACCAACTGATTCCTTCTTCTAATCAGGTTGCACCATAAATTTCTTTTATCCCCAATTCCCCTCAGTACCTCTGCATTATTTATGTGATCTATCCAGCTAATTTTTGGCATTCTTCTGCAGCAGCACCACATTTCAAAAGCTTCCATTCTCTTCTTTTCTAAACTATTCATTGTCCATGTTTCACATCCGTACATGGCTATGCTCCATGCAAATACTTTCAGAAAATATTTCCTAACACTTAAACCTGTGTGTTGAAGTTAACAAATTTCTCTTCTTCAGAAATGCTTTTCTTTGCATGGTTAGTTCGCAAACTTTGCCCCAGAAGTTTTGAATCCCATGACATTGGTTGAATCTGGTTAGCCATTCAAATGAGGCATTCAATTCTCCTTCTAAACCTAGAGCCTTAGAAAAAAAATTAGCTATTTTGTCACACATTGTGCCTTAAACAATGACACTAGCTAATTTATTGCAAAAGGGCAGCATCTAATTCATCAAATGTAGATCTCATCACCATGCTTTTTAGTGCAAATGGTCCAGAACTAGAATCACATTTCCTGACAAAATCCTGTATTTTCTGCTTATTCTTTTTAATGTCTTGAAAAGTCTGCATTCCAGTACGCTGATCTGCAATTAGTTTTGCAGCAATTTCCCCCTCTCAAATCCTTCAATTAATTCTGATTTTTGTTTTAAAGTCAACACGTTTCTTTAATTTCTCTGTCGTCTTACAAATTTCTTTTAACTTGCTTTGTTGACATTTACATGCTGATTAATATCAGAGACTGAGTTTGTTTTTGATTACACAGAACAGGCTGAGACTTTTACTCTGTTGTCCACAGCAGTCATTTAAACAATGGAAATGGCACTTTGTGTCACAGGTCGGTTATTTACTGCTATCTGCCAGAGAAAAACATCGCACACATTGCTTTTAATGCACGAATAATCAGCAAAATGGATAATCCACACACAAATAATCGGCAGTAGACTGTATCTGACACAAATGGCTGAGACTTTTAATAGCATTGACTCAAAAGCTTAACTTTCACACCACCTAGGAACCATAAACTTTAATATGTGACAGAAATTTCAACTTGATACCTCTACCTGTTCCTGACAGATCCTACAAAGGTTCTGTTTTTACCAGTTGAGATACAGAACTCTAAAAGTAATTGTGATATCTCTATTATACACACTTTTGTTACTCATTAAAGCAGGAAATGTCATTGGCATGTAACCTGGAAAAAAGCTGAACTACTTTCATACATCACTAACAGGCAAAGGAAATTTTATTTGTGTACATAACATTCTGCACTTAAGATTACAGTAAGCAGATCATAAAAATAAATAATAAGCTTCAATAACTTTTAGAAACTATTCCATTTACCAGAATCAGCACGCTGTTTTGGCTGAATTGTCAGAACCAAGCCAGAAACTTCTACGTAGCTGGAACTGCTGAGAAGTGATGACCATGGGATTGAAACAGACATTTGCTCCACAAAGCCATCAACAAATTCAACTGGGAGGTTCTGCTGCTCTCCCAGTTCATTGAGTGCCTAGAAAACAAGGATGTAATTCACAGTCATAAAGATATAAGAATGTTATGTGGTAATTTGGTGTGACAGCCAATAAGCAAATGAAAGCAGAAACTAATCTCTCATCTCTCTCCTCCACCTCTTATTAAAATTAGACAAAAAAGCAATATTACATAATTAATTAACAAGGCCAAATACATTAAAGTACTCAAAAATGAGAAGAAAGGGCAGAATTGCTGACATAACTGAATGATTCATAACATTCAATCAGCAGCTGATAAAGCAGTAGATCACAGCTACAAGCTTAATCTTTTGCAGTTTATAGAAACCTTCAGCAAAAATGAGTTACTATTTGCTCCATAGGTTTTACTTATTCAAATTTAAATTTATTATCCTTCCCAGTAGTCCTTCATAAAGGGAGCAATGTGGCATGTATCTTAACTGATTTAGATTAGATCAGATTGATGGGTTTAAGGAACCTACTTACCAGTTCATCAACCTCTCCATCCTTACAGCATGAAATCCGTACAATTCTTTTATAAGGAATGAGATGTTAAAAGAAAATTACCACTAGGATATTCATCTGGTATGGAAGAAGCAGAAGGAAGTATGAAACCAGCTACAAGGGAAATGTAACATACCGTAAGACAGAGGAAGTAAGCCAATTGGAAACAGCAAGAGGCCATCTGGAGCATGTAATAAAATGGGAGCAGTAAATAAGGTATGTAGCTGATTAACATTGAGTGTAATGAGTGAGCTGCCATTAGTGTTTTCCTCATTGTTATAAAAGTGGTGCACTCTATTAAAGTGTGTGCCACTGACAGAGAGACAGCACAATTGCAGGACGGTGGAGTGCACTCATGCATCAGTCTAGTGTGGCTGATGAGGAGTCTGCAGAGAACTGAGGATTCTCTAGCAAACATTCTGCCTGCAGACATCCATGAAGTTGCAGAATCTTTTGTGGCGTGTAGCATGTTAGTGCTAGTTACAGCGAACCACTCCTCTGTGAGTCAGGTTCGAATTCTGGTCTCCTCGGCCAATGGCCAAATGATCTGCTCGTTCATTTCTTGAGATTCCGACATGGCTAGGGTTCCAGAGAAATATGACTGACAGTTTGATGTTTTGGGGCTAACAGAAAATGAATGGTCAGCACTAGGGGGTGTCGGCAGGCGTAGCAGCAAATTATGGTTTGTACACAGCTCAGAAAATCACTGTGAATTAGAAAAGACTCATGTGAGCAGATTTGTATGTATGTAAGAGCCGATATAACGACTACTACCTGAGCAGTAAATACACTACATCCCTGTGGTAGACTGTGTTGTTCATTGTCACCTGTATATGAGTGACAGCACAGCCCATTTGGTCTTCAATACACGATCCATATGCATAAATCAATTCTGAACTCTAATTCATTCACCATCAAACGAAACAGTCATTGTAGAATACACAGATCTAGCACACCTTTTGGATGAAGGATAGAGCCAGATGAATTAGTTGGCAAGGGTCAGTCCACCGGGGTGTTTGTGAGAGGTTTCAGAAAGGTTATAAACGGTTAAGAGAAAATGGATACACGACGGGCTGATATCGAGGCAGCAGATCGAGGGTGTTATTGTAGTGGTAACGACATTTTATCTGGGAAGAGAATATGTTTATTTTGATGGTCATTGATACTATATAAATGGACAGCATAGTTAGTTACAGTTGGGCTCATCAAATTTGTGAGTGAGTTATCCCCAGTTCTGTCAGGAGACTAATTATGGGCAAGTACAACAGGTGCCAGTTGCAAGTCTGATCCCACAGAGATGTACTGTCTCTAAAAGACTTAGCACCAATGGGGCTGATAACCCATACGCCAGGATACCAAAATACAAGCAAGATAGTACTAGAACCTTATAAAGTTGAAAAGGGTGGTGTGATTGGTGCCTCAAGAAATGTTGCTGATGCAGCATTGTGTACTGAGACTAGTCATGCAGTTCTGTTTCAGCTGGTGTGTATGAGGCAACCGTGCTAACTTAGCATAGCAAGTCAGTCATACAAAGTCGTATATTTCTCCTACCATTAGTAATCCATTATGCATTTCTGCATTGCTGGACTGTCCACCCACAACCAGACTTTCTTTGCAAAATTCATTCTGTAAAGAAAGTCCGGGTGTGGGTGGACAGTTCAGCAATGCAGAAGTACATTACTCATGTTTTGAAAGCAGTGAATCTAAATGGATGAGGTCCCAAAACTGGGCTTGCTTTATGGCACTCTGAAATTGACATTCTACAATACTTAGGTTTGGAGAACTGTAATAGATGCAGAAGTCATCAATATAAAAGGGAAGTGAGACTATATGGCCATTAACTGATAGTAGGAAAAGTGTTACATGCAGAGTGAAACTATTTGAGACCCCATTCTCTAGTGTTTGGGGAAGACTGTGAGACCCACATCTACTTGAACATGGAGGAGCTGATGAAATTAAAAATTTTAGATAAAAACCAAGATGTCACCTCTAAAGCCCCACCTATATTGAGTAGTAAAAAAAAAAAAAGGTGCTGCCATGAAAATTAGGTGGTTGTTGGTAGACACATCCTCATGAAAACAACACTGAAATGTAGATAGAAGTTCCTAGTCCACATGACCAAATAAGTTGTCTGTTCACCATATGTACAGTATGATTAAAAAGTGCATAATTATGACATTTTTATTCTAGAGGTAAATATATAGAACCTGATCATGTATGCAATTAGGGGCTTGGTGCAGTGTCATGGCATTGTGCCCAAGAACTTAGGACATCATTAGTTGCATGGGTCATTGTATGCTTCTGAGGAGTGAGAATCAAAATACAGGCAAATACTCTCGGCTCATCTTTTATGGAGGTGGATGGTGAGAAGGTTACTTTCAGATGCTAAAGGTTACTTTCAGATGCTAAGACTTGGGCAAGGTGCATTACAAGTTGTTCAGCAACAATGGCAATGTCACAGATTGAATGACACCATCCTGGTACGGGTATGACTGGTGACTATAACTGCAGCACAGTTTGTCCCATGCTTGAGGGGATACTGTATGGGACACAACACTTTGGAAAGATTTCTAAAACAACCCTACTTGCATTTTTTAATTAGGTAGTGGGCCCGGGCTTAGAGTCTTTTGACAGTGATAAGTGTCTCTCTCAATGGATGTCATTTCTGTTGCCAGAGTGCTCTTCTGCAATTTTTAACAGCTGCAGCTATTCTATGATTGCAACATGGTACAGGTTACTAACAGTGTGTGTGGTTGTGCACCCATGTATGCTGCCACCAAAACCACAGACCTCATATTTGGCATCACCAGCGAGGCACTGAAACAAGAATGCTTGCTTCGCTGGTATCGAGCCACACATTAAGAGGTTGCCCTGCCCTTTCTTGTACTGGTTGTGCTCAACGAACGTTCTGCTTTCTGACAAGGACTCTTCCACGATTTTGCAGTAACAAACCTTTGCCCCCTACTAAACTCAGCCTGGATTGTTCTTTCCTCTATTTCAGTGTTCATGTGCCCATATAATTCTGGTGCTAAGTCTCTGCTGTTGTATATCCTGTGCACTTCGTTGTTTTTGACAACAGGGTGTTTTCATATTTTCATGTGTTCTACAAGCACAACGGATCAAATGTTGGTTCAGTTGGTACAGCAGCAGCACCAACTTGAACAGTAACAACAGTTAGACTTGCTCCATCAGATGGTTACGATTTTGCTGAGTGTCATGGTCCTTCTGCAACCAACCTCGGCACATCCACCTGCACCCGCAGCTTTTCTCATAGTTCCAAGAGGTGTAGGAAGACTCGGACTCGTGCATGCAGCATTCCGCAGCATTTCAAGTAGCGGACTCGACTTCGCAAAAATCATTTTTCTTGCCTTGAATTGTGCCTGAAACATTTCAGTTGATTCAGAAATTTGCTCCATTAACGGACCCTGTAGCAATGTCATTTTCTCAAATGTGGGAGTCGCTCAGTGTTCATTACCTTAAGCAAATTGTGGCTCCCTGTATGGAGTTCCACCAGCGACAATAGAAGCCTGGTCAATCCTATGAAGCATGGGTAGCCAACCTCCTGGGTCTTAAGTTGTAAGTCCAGATTTATTTGTGCTCATTGTAAACAGTCCTTTGATGACACTCTGATATGCCACACAGTCGACTGTTCTGTTTTGATCAGAGAGGCACATAGGGAGATGTTGCATTTAGACATTCCTACATTTGAGAATATCATCATGGCTATCACTCAGGGCTTTAAAGTGACACAGTCTGCAAATGAACAAACACAGTGGCAGTATGTTGAGTTCCACAGCAAAGGCTTTGTTAACTGAAATCCATGTCATATTTATCTCGTTTGGACTGCTCACAATCAGACTGTGGCTTTTCCTGATGCAGATTCCTCGCATCCTGATTGTTTCTGGGCACACATTCATAGTCATTGCCTGCTCTGGCAGGCAAGGTGCATGGCCATGTGGCATCTGTCTGTTGTGGCTGCCCACACAGCTAGGCTTTGGACGAGATGTGGAGTACTGGAGGGTCATACTGTCTCTCCAATGCACAGCTGGGAGCTTTATATTCCCAATACGATTTATATTATGCTGCAAATTCAGCAACAACCATCCTGCTCCCAGGTTGATACCAGCACCTCTGCATTTCTCATGAATCTTGAAATGTACCATCACTTGGGTCACCCTTCTCTTTCCTCCGCCAGTCATCATTTGGTCAGCTATGGCAATCAGCCAATTCCTGTTCAAGGCCAGTTTACAATCGACGTTTAGTACCAGCATGTCACAAGGGGGATCACGTTTTTGGCCGTCAACAGTGTGACATCTGAAAACATTTCTGGATTCAATGCATGCACAGTTTTTTGGAGTTAAAATGGGAGATACTGTGCACCTCATTTCTGACTCCATTCCATTCCAGGCATTGGATGACCTATGCTGCAAGTTTGGATCTCTGTGTGTCAGAAGATGATGTCCGGCAGATTCAAGAAGGTTTTGTGCACACTTCCAGTAAGCCTACCAACAGAACCAGTCGAGAACTTGGAATACCCCAACCAGCTGTATGGAAATTTCTGGGACAGCATTTGCTGTACAAGCCCTACCGATTACAACTTAAGCAGGCTCTGTGCCTATGTACTAGGAATTTTGGAGGATGACGCATTGCTACAGTGTGTAATTTTTAGCAATGAAGCAATATTCCACTTTTGTGGAAATGTCAATAGACAGAATGTTCGCATATGGGGTTTGGGAAATCCACATTCACCATTGCAGCATGAAAGAGACTCACCGAAGATCAACGTGTTCTTTGCCGCATCCCATACAGAGGTTTGTGGACCATTTTTCTTTGCGGAAAGAACTGCAATGGGAATCATGTACCTGAACATGTTGGAATAATGGCTGTTCCCTCAAGTTATGGAAGATTCCCAGGACGGAACTCCACCCCATTGGCATCATGATGTACAAGGCTTTTTGAATGACTCCCTTTCTCAGCAATGTGTTGGTTGCAGGGGTCTTGAGGACCTGGCTCTCCACTTCTGGTCACAGAGATCTCCTGATCTCGCACCCTACAACTATTTCTTATGGGGTTATGTGAAGGAAGCCGTTTACATCCCACCTTTACCAACCACACTGAATGATCTGCGGAACTGGATCACTGTTGTCGTGCACTCGGAAGCTGCAGATGTGTGGGACGAGTTTGGCTACCACGTCAATGTTTGCCGTGCACCCAGCAGTGACACACTGAACATTTATCACATTTCTAATTATTAAATAATTATTACAAACTAATTAATTACAAATTATTAGATTTATTAAATTGCTACCAAACATTATGAGGCTTTCTATTTTCAGTGGTATAAAGCTTATTCATTTTGGATTTGTACTTGAATGAATACGGAGTTTTGAAAATAGGTCCATCATTTAGAATAATCCTCTATAATGTAAACAGCAATGGTCCTATCACACTTCCCTGTCGTACTCCGGATACTACCTTTACATCTGTCAATTTTGTTCCGTTAAGGGTGACTTGTTGAGTTCTATCTACAAGAAAGTCTTCAGTGCTATCGCAAGTCTGCTCTGATACTTCATAAGCTCGTATTTTTTTCATTAAACAGCAATGTGAGGCAGCATCAAATGCTTACTGAAATCAAGGAACATGGCATCAACCTGAGTGCCGTTGTCCGCCACTTTGTGGGTCTCATGGAGGAACAGAGCGAGCCAAATTTCACAAGATACCTGTTTGCGAAATCCATATTGGTTTTTATAGAGGAGATGTTCATTTTCCAAAAACATCATAATTCTTGAGAATAAAACATGTTCCATAATTCTACAACAGATTGATGTCAACGATATAGGTCTATAATTGTGTGGATCTGTCTTACGGCCTTTCTTAAAAATGGGAATGACCTGTGCTTTTTTGCAGTCATTAGGCACCTTTCATTGCTCAAGCGATATACGACAAATTATTGCTAGAAGTGGAGCAAGTTCTTGCACATAATCTTTATAGAAACTTATAGGTATCTCATCTGGTCCTGAATCCTTTTCCCTACTAAGCGACTGTAGCTGCTTTTCAATTCCGGGATTGGTTATTTCAATATCTGTCATTTCGAAGTTCGTATGACAACTGAAAGGAGGGACAGTGTTACGATCTTCCACGGTGAAACAACTTTGAAAGACTGATTCAATATTTCGGCCTTCTCTCTGTTATCTTCGATTTCAGCGCTGATGTGGTTGCTGAGAGAATGAATAGATGATTTTGGCCCACTTACTGATTTTACATAACGCTTCTCTCATTGCTCTCCTTACGCTCATTTTCACTTCGGCAGCATGAGCACTCCCACCATTTTCCAGAACAGTTGTTGCAAGATGTCTCTTGCTGTGCAAGCTGTCTTGATCAGATTTTTGTCATGGGTTACTCATAGCAGGATTATTTTGCTAGCCTTTGGGTTCTGTTCACTAACTTGCAAGTGCAATCTGCAAATATCAAAGAATTTTTTCTGACAGAAATTTAATATTTGGGCCACCTCCTGTTGGAGGACAGTATCAAACCTACACTGCATGATAAAATAGTGATTGATAACCAACCTAAACTGCAGAAACTGAATCACTTTATTCCAAACTTCTACTTAATAAGGCAGATATCAGTCATCCATTGAACAAGTTTGCATAAAAAGGTGTTCCTTTCATTAGGTCTGTGGACTGCTGCAGAGCTTTTGCCACATAATGCTGCCACTAAAGAAATCACTGTGCCTCAGTACTTTTACACAAGGTAAATTGCTCATTCTCGCAATGCACACTTCCCAATAAGTGTGTTGGGTGGTTCTGGCTCACAGATATACTGACAGCTCTGAACAATCTATTGCATACACCTCCAAAATGTTGACAGCCGCTCAACGCAATTATTTTTGGATAGAAAAGGAAGCTTAAGCCACCATAAACACAGCCAGGAAGTTCCACGTTTTCATCTATCGCAACAAATTCCATCATATCACTGACGATACATCAATGGTAACACTCTTAGGACCCCATTCACGACTTTCCCATAGAACAGTGCAACGACTCCAGTGTCGGACTTTATTTTTGAGTACATATCACGATGAGATGCATTGTAGATCGAGGACTCAGCATGGTAATGGGGATACATTGTCATGCTTGCCCAGGTGACCCAACCTGGCGTTCAACAAAACTGAGGCTGTCTGTTTTCAGATCAATGTTCACTTGGAGCATGCTGTGGATAGGTTTCTGGTAATGACCCACCGCGTAGAGCAGGTCACCTGGCTGTGCTCCGACAGATTGTTGATTTTGTATACAGTGGTTGGCCCAGAAACTGCCCATCAAGAGTCTGGTCCTTCTCCTCCATTGGTTGGTGGTAGTCAGAACACGTTCCTCCTTAGCACCGACTTGGGTGACCCCATGCTGTCATCCTTCCAGTCCTGCAGGCTTGCATCCAAGCTCTCCCACACCGAGGCTACTGGGTATGATTTGCATGGAGATCCTCATGCTGTACTTCACCTACTGGTCTGGTATTGACTAAGAAGATTGTCTGTGAGCGACAATGTGCCAAGCAATATGCAGTACTGCCAAGAACTTTTACTCCATGGCCAACACTGAGTCAGCCGTTGGACTGCATCCACATTAAACATGTGACGCCCTTAGGTAATTCTATGCAATTGTAGGTGATCAACACATCGTCCAATTGCCCATATATACTGCACATGTACCCCACCACCATGGAAGATACCACGCAGGCTCTCAACCAGGTCTTCACAAATGGCCAGCAGTGGTATTACCCACCTCACGTCCAAACTGTTTCACCTGCAATCAAATGGGAAGGCAGAACATACGGTATGCATCTTTTAGACACAGTTGAAAATGTGCTAGGTGGACTCATCAGTTTCACAGCATCTACCAGACCACACTACTGCATGGCAGAAGCCTGGCAGACATCCTCCACTCTCAGCATCCCCAGGACTCGGGTGCATCTGATTTGCCCACTGCCGTGGCCCAAGCTGCATTTGCGCACAGTGCAATATGCCACGGATGCCCCTGTCTCCGCGCATACTTTTGGTTCATGTCCTGGATGGGTGCCAATGATGATACACGTGATGCATGGTTCGCGAACATACAGCGTTGACGCTGCAGAGGTGTCATTCTCCAGCCTTCAGAAACAAATGTACCCTCAGTGCACCTGCAGCAACAGCTGATGGCTTTGGGGAGTCTGTCTGCAATGTCACTTCCATCCAGGGGCTGAATGCCACAGAGGCACCACCACTTGAGGAGCTGTTGGGAGCCCATAACGTTGACGTGTGGCCACTGGATGCACAGAGGCAGCAGCTGAGATTTTACAGTGGTTCCCTAGATATGCCCTCCAGCAGGAGTACCAAGCGGCCCTTCCCCCCTCGTCGTCGCCCCTGACAGCGCATTTTCAATGCCATCCACATGCAGAGTGAACAGTCATCCCCAGCTTGCCACTGTCCAGGTAACGTTTTGCCATATGCCCAGTTGGGACAGAGACAATGATGGTCCAGCCCTGCCGTGACGACTTCTCAATGGCCACCAATGGAGGTGGAGGCCTCCTTGGCTGCACCTGTCCATCATCAGCAGAAGCCATGCCTGTTTGCCCCCCCCCCCCTTCTTCTGCTGACAACTGCAGCACCGAATCCCCAAAACGGGGGGTTGGGATGTGGCCGTACACCCATGTAAACCTCCATCGCAGTCGAGAGACCGAAATGAGAGTGCCTGGGATACTTGCAGCTGGTGCCATCACCAGCTGCAGTGTTTGCTGCATGGCAACAGCCTCACATCGACTGTACAAGTCACTCCCTCTTGCATCAGTTGTGCTCAGTGAAGGTTCAAATTGCTGACTCAGACAGCTTCAAGATTTTGTTATATCAAACTCTTTTCCCCTATTTAAATGTTTTCATGTATGTGTAATATTGGTGTTAAGTCACTGCTGTTGTACGTTTCCATTTACTTGGTTGTTGTAATAAAGCTGAAGATTCTAAAGTGGGATCCTGGGAACTTGATTCTGCTACATTTAATATTGCAGTAGTGGTATGTTGGAGGATAATGTCACTCCATCCTTTGGAGTGGAGTTCAGGATTTGAAGAAACTGTAAAACTATCCCAATTGGCATTATTGAAGTTCAAAAGTGGTTGGTGTTCTATTGTGTACTGATGTGACAAGGAATCAATGTTTGAAAAACGGTCACTGTCACTTAAAATCATGCACTTCCTTGTAAATGAACAGGACAGAGCTGGAGCAACACGCTGACAGATCGATAGCCAGGAAGGTGTCATATGCTGACCTAAAATGAGTGAGAGGCCCAGAGTAAACACAATGATTAAAACTGAAAAATACCTGCTCCTGTATATCTCCTCACTGAGAAATTTTAGAGCTGCTCCACAAGGATTGTGGTCATTAAAATCACCTGAGAGAACTACAGGTGCAGGTAGTTGCAAGATCAAATCAGCAATCAGTTGGTCTGTGACCACCCCCCATCTGGAGATAAGCCTTACAGAGAATAAGATCAGTGTTTATACTGCTACCATTTCCAGTGAAAACTAGATGGAATCCGACTCTGTTCAGCAAAAGTGGCCTCACAGACCAATGTGCAAGCCCCACTCCCAGAGTCGGCTCAGTTCTTGTAATATGCTTTTTAATGTGCGAGAATAACTGCTTGGAACTGTGTATCCTAAAGGGCTGTACCAAATTATAGGCAAAGTATATTATGTAAGTTCAGTGTGGAGCCAGAAGTAGCCATTGTAGCTGGTACCACCTGTTGTGGGGGCTGTCATGAGTCTGCATTATTTCTGTAAGTGATGTGGGGGGATTATGGGCCAGCAAGGTTACTGGATCCATCTTTCTATTTGATTTCTCTTTTTCTCCTTTCTGTTACCTTCTTTTCGTATTTTGCTTACAGTTGAGAAATGTCCAGGTGCGTTTCACTGATGATAAATGGAAGATCCTGTGAGCTGTTTCCCTGAGGCCTGCTCCAGCCACTAGCTGCTGTTGAGGTGTGGAGTGATGATGGTTTATCAAGTGTGTTTGGGGGGCAGGAGGTAGCCGTCCCCCCCAACAAGGATCTGCTAAGGAAGATACTGTTCTGTTTGGTGAGGGGAGGCTGAGGACCTAGAGGTAGACAGGATAATACCAGGGAGAAGAACCGCTTTAAACTGAATGGGTTTACTTGGGAAGCTATATTGGCCTAGCGTTGAGGGAGGACAGTAACACATTTTTGTTATTTGTATAAGTTGTAAGCATTCTTATTTCTTCTGAACCTCAAAGTATGTTAATTGGTCGAAAGTTTCACATTCTTTTATCCTGCATTATATTTTGAAGACACGGCAAGTTGTACATGCGGAGAATGCTCTTCCTCACAGCTAACGCAAATCTGCGGTTTGCCACATGGAACGTTCTCGTGTAATGGTTGACCACTGTCTCCACAGATTGGGTCATTTGTACAGAGTGACAATTTTGTTCAACCATATGCATTTAAAACATCACATATGGGATGGTGTATGTAGTTTGACATCCATCAAAAGGCCAGTATCTCCCCACTTTCTCTTGAAGTGAGTCACCCTCTGAAAGCCAGAATGAATGTTCCACAGTATGTCCCATTATCGTTTGGACCTCATCAGACACAAGGGACAAACTGAACTCCAAGTCTTTCTAAGTTAGCCTGTAATTCATCATCTGTTTGTGGCATAATGTCTTGATGAATAATTAACCATTGCACCATACTGAGACTCTTGGGATGTGCGAGTGTTACTGTAATATCACCACACTTATTACGCGACAACAGGGCCTGTGATTGGTTGGGAAATAATGATCTGATTAATACTGCTCTTCATCTCAATTAATTTACTTATTTAGACAACTTTATCATATTTATCTTCAGTTTTTTGTACAAAGGAATATTTGTCACCTGGTCAGTAACAGATGAGGTATTGGGTAGCATATTTTTCTCTTTGCTTCTTAAATCAGTTTTCCTCTCACAGTATAGCAAAGGGATGAAATATTTTTGGATTGTATCTATAAGCTTGTGGTAGTTTATTGTAAAAAATGGCAGTTGTTGTTACATGTGTGAAGTATTCAATGGAAGCCAGGCACACATACTGGTTCCTCGCTATATACATGTACGATTGGATGCTTTTTGTAGTTCATGCTACAGGGCCTGAAGATGACCCTACTGAGGAGTCAAAATTGGTAGCCTAAACAAAACTCTATAAAAGTAATGGCTGTTGGAATATTCTTATTAGAATTCACTGATCACCCGCAGTCCCACTCCCCATAATTGCAAGATGGAGTTACATTTAATCATTTAATGGGAGTTTTTATCACTCTTATTGCTCCCCCCCCCCCCCCCCAATCTGAGAGCGCCTCAGTGCAGCAAGCACTACCTGGTGAGGATAACTATTTCACTGTGTCCCCTTGCAACAGATACGGTGAACACATACTCGTACACAGCACAGGCCCCAACAGAGTGATCCACGCATTGTCAGGGGCTACCAGCTGGAAAGAGAAAGAACTATGACATGAAGAAGTTAAAAGTAATGAGAATATCTAAGAGCAGCGGAAAACTGGAAATCTCAATTTAAATCCAGTGTTGATCACTTCTAACATTTGAAGGATCTCACAGACACCCATAAAATCAAGAAGATTTGACATAGTGCACCCATCGTACGAGCGCTGCATCCATAAAGAAGAGGCAGGAGACCAGCAGGTAAGGCTTTAACTTATGGAGTGGAAAATAAAGTGCTACTATAAAAACAAAACCTCATCAACTGGTTATTGACTTCACTGTGTGTACTCTTTTCTTTTCACTGTATCAATGATTTCTTAAATTTCTTAGTGATATTAAAGCTTATTTTGAAAGTCGCTCAATGTTAAGTTTGCTATTTGTTGTTAAAATTTATCTGCACCAGAGGCAATTCAAAATTGTTCCATTACATGTTTAGGGCTCTGAAAACGTCCTCTATAGCTGCAGCTGGAGACAGAAGACTACTGCACAGCAAACAAACCACAGGGCTATAAATGGAGAGATTTTGAACAAAATTTATTCAGCTGTCTAAAAGGCAATGTGTGAAGCCTTTAACAGTAATTGTACCAGAATACTGTTGAATGAACTCTTGCAAAACTCAAAGAAATTTTGGTCTTACACAACAGTTGCCAGTGGAATCAAGGTTAGTGTTCAGACACTCATGGACAACACTGAAACTGAGGGAAGCAATGAGAGAACAGAATGCTGAACTCTATTTTTGATAGTTCCTTTACAGAGGAAGATTGAGGAATCCTTATACCATAGCAAAAAATGAGTGATGTAGGTAGTAATGTCAAGGTATCAAGAAACAGCTGAAAATTTTGAAACTGAGCATGGCTTCACAGTCTAATGAAATTCCTGTAAGATTTTAGACAGAGTTTGCAGTTGAGTTAGACACTCTCCTAACCATAATATACCACAGATTCCACTAACAAAAATTTTGTTCTGTGGTTAGGAGGAAGAACAGGTTACACGACCTACAATAAGAGCAAAAGGAGGGATCCACAAAACTACCATAAAAAACGCTGACATCCTACTATTGTAGAATCTTAGAATATATTCAGATGTCAAATATAGTGAGGTACAGCAGATTTGGTCCCTCAATGCCAACCAACACAGACTCCCAAAACATTAACCACGTAAGTGCTTTATTTACCTGACAATCTGAAAGCCTTGGATGAAGGCAGATGCAGTATCTCCTCATATTTAAAAAGTATTTCACTCTTTACCACCCCAATACTTACTAATGAAACTGTGATCATGGAATTTCAAATGAAATCTGTGACTGGACTGACATTTTCTTGGTATAAAGAATGCAACATGTTATGTTAAATACAATATCACTGACATATCTGCAAAAGTAAGTCCAGATGTTTCCCAAGGAAGTGTTTTAGGATTCATGCTGTTCATGCTTTACACTACTGACCTAGCAACCAGTACAAACAGTAATCTTCACCTTTTCGCAGATGATGCAATTATCAACAATGAAGTGCTGGACAAATATCAACTCAGATCTTGATAAGATTTAAAAGTAGTGCAAAGATTGGCAACTTCAGAAATGAAAAATTGTGTACTTCACGAAGTACAAAAATTAGTTTCCTGTGACTAGAATATCAATGAGTGACACCTGGAATCAGTAAATTGGGTCATTCCATACCAAGTGGTCCATGAAAAAACCATTTCGGAAAAACTGATATTTGTTGGATAAATTCCCAAAATATTTAGTGGGTTTCAAAACATTTTTACAAAATTTTTACCGTGTATCATTTAGAAACAGTGGCCATTTTTCTTTCAGACTGCAAGCAGTTTTTTGCATTTACAAGTGTCTGAAGTTTTTGAAATTATTCAGTAACGCATTGCCCCAGACCTTTCAAATAAGAAGCATTTAGTTCAACACACACTGGACTATACATTAAAACCATGATCACCTAGCTGAATGTATTCTTTAACATATTTTTAATGGCTCAACAGTACTGTTGAAAATTTAAAAAAAACTCCATTTTTGAACAGTATTTTTCGAAAGAAGGAGTAATTTCTTAGCCTTAATATATTTTGTGCTGCTACACTACACAGTATAGTTAATTTTCATAGAATATCAATGGTGAGAAGCTTAGACTTAAAAAGTACCTTTTTTTAATATTTTTTTTAATTTTTTCATTCTTTAGCCTCCAATGTCTTTGTTAGGTAACCAAATAAAAATCCGAAAATTACACACTTAATAGACCTTTATGAAGTCAAACTTCAGTATAAATTTCAACTTTGATATTCAATGAGAAGTTACGAAAATAAATTACCAATACGAGTCAAAATACATTTCTTAATATCTGAACTAATAAAGTATATCAATTATATAATTTAAACACATTAAAAAACAAATTAAATTAAAGTAACAAATGATTATTCATTGAAACAATCCTCTGCAGGAAGTTTCAGCAGGCTAGCAGACAGCATCTACAAGTCTGTGCGTTGTCTTTCCCCTTACACCAACATCTGTTCACTCAGACTCAGTTAACAATGAGCTCTAGAAGAGTGCAGTTTAACAATGGAGTCTCAGTGTTCTATTGATGTTCTTTTAACAAAGCTTGCCATAAAAGTGTATATGGAATGTTTCCTGAAGACATCACTTTAATTGAAGATTACTGTGAAGAAGAAGAAGAAGAAGAAAACGGGTTGTTTTCCTTACAAGTTGGCTAAGAAATTAACTCAACTTGCATGTACCATGAAAATAAATACTTACAGAAATTTCATCACATTTTTAGCCAGTCTTGCTTAAGGATTCTTTTAAGAAACACAAGAAGCTTGTAACAAAAGGTCTGAGTGAAATAGCATTTGATCATTATTCTAAAAATAAATGCCCTTTTATCAATATAATACCAGAAAAGTCATTGCGTCCAACATATTTTTCCAAGATATTTGTCGTTAACAAAGAAAGGGTTAGTGATAGTTCAGATAAATAATTTTTTGACTCATCAGAAACTACAAAAAAGTGGATTTTGCTTGTGAAATTCTAGGTGTTTGCCTACTAGTAAAATCAGGAAAATAAGTCAAGAAAAAAGACCTACTGCAATGAATTCAAAAATTGAGAAAATGGCAACTATTGTCAAAAAGAATTTGGAAGTTTCACTTCAAAAGAAAAGTTGCACTAAACCAGATGGAAGTTCAAGTAATTCTCTGAACAAATATGATGATTTTATAGAAAGACTAAAAACAAAATGTCATATTTCAAACAAACAGGATAAAGTTAAGATAATTCTTGAAGCCGAGCAAAAGTTAGTGAATAATTTAATGTGTCAGCACGTTATGTTAAATTTATAAGGCAGTTAGTAAAAGAGCAGGGTTTTTTTACCTGCAGTACAAAAGAAAAATGCATCTAATTTCATACATGGAAAACATGACTGTAAAGGTTATTAGATTTTATGAAGATGATAATAACAGCCAATTGAAGCGTGGCAAAAAAGATTATGCTTCTATGAAAGAAAATGGTACTAAGATTCAGAGACAAGAAAAGTTAATAATGTGTAATTTAAATAAACTATTCACTGAATTCAAAAAAAGAAAATTCTGACATTAAAATTGGAAGGTTAGAATTTTGCAAATTGAGACTGAAATGGTGTATTGGTGGAGGGGCATCTGGTATCCACAATGTTTACGTTTGTTTGTATCACCAGAATGTAAAGATGATGACAGGTGGGGCCAACCTTACAACTGACTACAGAGACCTTCTGGAAGTTCTGGTTTGCAGCATTGACAGTTACAATTGTATGATCACGGGAAAATGACTAGACTATCCAGGTAAACAAGCTTCACTTGAAGGGTCAGAAGAAGATGATTTGATGCCTGACAATACAGAATACATACAATGGGTGACACAAGACAGACTGGAAATGGTGACAAGTACAAAGGCACGAGAAGAGTTTTCAAGAAGTGTTGGTAGCTAAATTTGAAAACCTCTTTACCAAAAGACTCTGAGAAGCTTTTTGCCAGCACTCAAGATAAATTTCTGAAAGACAAAAATCAAATCTTGGCAGCTGGTGACTGCTTAGTTCTTGCCAACTTTTCTGAAAAGTATTCCTTTGTTGTTGAAGATGAAGTACAAGGGCACCACAGGGTAAACAAACATGCCACAGTTCATCCATTTGTGTTCTATTATAAATATAAGGTAAACTAAAGAGTCAGACTTTTTGTGTCATGGGTGATTACTTTGAACACACAATGCTATGGCAGTTTATGCTTTTCAAATGCAACTAACAAACCACATTAAACAGCACCGCCTTTCAATAAACAAGCGGATATACTTCTCTGATAATGCTGCAAGCGAATATAAAAGCAAAAAGAAAAAAAATATTAACTCCTCCTTTCACAAAGGAGACTGTAGACTTGATGTAGGATGGCACTCTTTTGCAATGGGCCATTGTAAGGATGCGAGTGATTGCATCAGGAGTACAACAAAGCAAGCTGTCAAAAAGATAGTCTGCACCCGACCTATGAGAACCAGATCTTGACATGTCAAGAAATGTTTAAATTCTGTAAAGAACACAGAAAAGGGATTACCAATGTTATTGTAAAATGTGAGAAATACAAGAACTCTCCGCCGATGTCTTAGAGGAAAGATTAAAAACACTTGTCAGAAGATTAAAGGCACGCGATCTTTTCTTGTTTTATACTTCTTTCACACAACTTGCTCAACTAAGTTCACATTAACATCCCCCAATGGAAAACTTCGTCAATGTGGAAAATCTGTACCACTAACACTTCAAAATAAGAACATAATGCTTGCATTTGTGGTGGATTGCCAAAGTTGATAATATTGATTGTCAAAAGTAAGATGTGCATGTTACATTTTACCACCCATCAAGACCAAGGGCCTCATTTAAAAAAAGTTGGAAACAATAAAGTATGAATGTCTGTTAAAAATGTACTGATGAAGCTGTCTCCCCGGAAATTCACAGCTAAGAGTGGTCAAACTATCAGCCTAACACCCAAAACTGAGTAACGAAATTTCTCTGTTGTTCGATGAACAATGCAATTAGTTGGCTCATTCAAACAAAAAATTTAATGCAGATATATATTTTTGACTTATAACGGATTTTTTTTTTTTTGCAATTTCCCATTGAATCTCAGTGTTGAAATGTATAATGAAGTTTGATTACATAAAGGTCTATTAAGTGTGTAATTATCAGATTTTTATCTCGTCTCCTAGTAAAGATAATGCAGGCAAAAAAAAATCCATTTTTAAAAATAGTTTATTATTTTAAGTGTAAGCGTCTCATCATTGATACACTGTGAAAAGTAACTATACTTTGGTGTGTAATAGCACAAAATATTAAGGCTCAGAAATTATAAATTTGGAAAAATAATGTTCAAAAATTGAGTTTTTTTAAAATTTACAACCAATAACTTTGAGCCATTAAAACTGTATTAAGGTATACAACCAGCTAGGTGGTCATGGTTTTAATTTCCAGTTCAGTATGTGCTGAACTAAATGCTTCTTATTTGAAAGCTGTGGGGTAACCCAATACTGAATAATTTTAAAAAAACCACACATGCTTGTAAATGTGAAAGAACGCTTGCAGGCCGAAACAAAAATGGCCACTGTTTAAAAAAAAAAAAAAATTGTGTCCACTGAACATGAGAGAATTCACCCACTGAATATCAGTTTTTTCCTGACATGGTCAAGCAATCCATTTAGTATGGACTGACCCAATTCACAAAACTGCTGAAGGGCTTATATTAACTGGGGTGATCACATATGCTCAATAAAATGTAAAGTTAGTTGTAGACTTTGGTTAATCTACTAATCTGTACTGCACATCAAGAAAACATTATTTAATACATAACAAACAGTTCCATACACTAAAATGGGACAAACACCATTTTGGATTACTTTTTTCCAATGATGACGAAACAAAATAAATTATAAATCACATTTTCTATCACAGCCAATTTGCCTACAGAAATAAAAAAGATAACTGAAGTCCAGTTATTTAATAAGGCAGTCAAAGTGTACCTCTTAAATGTTGCATATTATGCTAATTGAGATTATTTAGAGATATAGAGTAGGGCTTAATAATAACAAAAGAAAGTGATTGCTAGTGCATAATATGCATGTTTGCATTTTTTTTCCTAGTCCAACATCGCACTCACCATGAGAGGATGCTAACTCAAGTTTTCAGGTAGACAGAATGGAAGACATGGAAATGTAATAGAGGGACAGCAGCATAGCTGAGGCCCTAAAGTCGACTGTAAGTGTGTGGGATTGTGAGAAGTGAACCAACTAAATGTACAGTGCATAATCATTTTGTATGTTATTAAGTCAAGCTAACTTGTTCAGAGTATATAAATATAAAAAAGCTCTACATTAGGTAGAAATAACTAAGGTAGTGTGACTCACAGAAAAGTGTCGCAGAAATACTTAAACTGGTGGCTTCCTTAGGAATTGTTTGGACATGATGAAGTTAATTACAGCACACTGGCATTCTTCCTGTGTCCCACATGTGAATGGAGCAGGAAGAAGCCCTAATACATTCTTCCACTCACTTCACAGTGGATGCAAATGTAAACATGGAATTACATTGTTACAGTTCTGTTTCAACCCCTATCCTGATGGAGTTAATGGAAACAGGAATAATGATGGATATAGTCTTTGGTATACTAATACAGGTTGATCCACGAATGAAAAAATTCTTTCAAGCATGAAACCAGCATAAATGGAGTGAAACAACAGGAGATTGAGGTTTTTCATTGAACCTAATGGCACATGCCTTATAATTAAACAGGAGGCCACATAATTCGACATACACCTTATTCTTTGAATTCCATAACAAGTCAAACACTAAGAAGCCCTTAAAAATCTGGGATATTTTATGGAACATTTTTTTAAAATGAAACATATTCCATTAGAATGCCTACCAAAATAACAATCACTAATGGGGAAACAATGATTATTTATCCGTTTGTCACTGTAAACTATCTCCCAATTTGCTAAAACTAAAGCTTCTTCCACCTGACATAAAGAACTGATAACTTCGCTATGTAATGCGACTCCAAACAGTATTAAAAATGAGAGATGAAAGAATTTACACAACGGAGGAGTTTTCTGAAATATTACCTGCACATCCAATCTGACTTCACAAACTGTGCCTGTCCCATTGTATAAATCCACAGTCAGCTGATCCAAGGTCAGTTTTTCTTCTAAGAATTGTCCGAGATATCTTTGCAACAAATACCTACAAGCTCGCTTTTTAATGCTTTCGGACCAAGATTCATACCACGGCATGACTAGCTAAAAAGGTATGCACAACATTAAAAATTGATACTCATCTATGAGCCTGTCTGCTATACTCTGACGTATAAACAGCTCAATGTTTTCCTTTATGACGTCATTTGTTTTGAACAAAGAGGAATCACATGGCCAATCCAAAGGGAAGCCTGGCTTGACACTAGAGTAAAATCTTTGAACAAAGAAGCCCGACCCAAAGAAAGAGTAAATTCTCCAACAAAATATTAACTTTCTATATACCAGCTGGTAAAAAGTCGCCGTTAATGGCAACTAAAAATAACGGAAGTGAAATAATGGTTTAAAGTTCTGAGATAAAGCAAAAAATTAAAGGACACTTCTCGATTTAGCCCTGCAGTTACGTTACCTGAATGAACATTATTCTAATGAGTTTAAGATATCAGCAGCGAAAAATTGTTTTAACTTTTTGAATCTGCGGAAAAAGGAAACAATGCACCTAGCCACTCTAACGAGTAACTAAAATTCGGAAACTACAATCGGCGTTCGACACTTGGCTGGCGTTCGGGTCACGCGAGATGCTTAGAATTATTTATTCTAATCTCCTTGAGTTTGCATGACGTCTCTCACTGTCTGCTTGATGCAACCTTCGAATTTATGAAAGCGTTATTAATGATTCGATCGCAGATAAATATTTGTGGCAAGCAAGAATGTCATTGCTGCTCAATTCATTCGGTGCAAGTTAAGCTGTACTCTTAAGTTCCTGTGACAAGCAAGAATGTAAATGTCTTTGGTGCTCATTATACACGCAGCAAGCGTGCGCTTAGGTTCCCATTTAACCACACCCTTGGAAATCAAGAATAAACAGCAAAGTATTTGTGACAAGCAAGACTAGAAGTATGATTGTTCCTTGGTTCGCTCGCAGCAATTTAAGCTGTCCTCTTAGTTTCCAACCTAACAAACCCTCGGAAGTTGCGGCATATTTGGAATAAACAGCAAAGTGTTCATGACAAGGTAGAAGATAAATGTCATCTCTGGAGCTCCTAAAGGGTTTTTACTGCTATTATGTTGTTAACTGAAATTTAATTGCAATATTGTACCAAGAGTGTCGTTTATGATACGAGAGTGTGCTGAAAACTAATACCTCCGATTTTTTTATGTGAAAACTCTTAATGCTTTTTAAATAAAACAAAAGTTGTTAAAATTCAACGTCTTTATTCTTCGTGACTACATATTAGCCCTTGCAGCTAGATGGCTCCAAATAGTAGTGTGAAACATGATGGTGTGTATTATAACTTTGTCATTAAATGAGAAACAGCATACTGTAATCGAGTTCCGAGTTTGAAAGTTCGTCGACACATAGGGCACTTCTTCTTCAGTATGACAGTACCGGTTCCAGGCCAAAGGAGCGTTGCAACATCTGCCACAAACCGACACCTTGTGTTCACTATACAGTCCTGCCAGCCCCATCCGATATTCATCTGTTTCCAAAACTTACAGAAAACGTTAGAGGACTTCATTTAGATAGCGATGAACTGGTTCAAGCAAAGGTGAGGTTGTGGCTCCATCAACGAAGTCAAACATTCTATTGTGACAGTATTAACAAACTGATGTTCTTTGTGAGACGTGTTTTCGTCGCCAGGGTGACTGTTGAAAAATAAATATGTAGACATGGAGAACATTGATGTTGTGATAAATAACTTATGTTTCATATAAAAATCTTTAACGGTTTTCATATAAAAACTGAAGGCATTACTTTCGAGCACGCCCTCGTAAATATTTGCGATGTTGTCGATCATCGATATCTTCACAACAAAACAGTCAACCACCACAAGGGTGTTGCATGTCAACACAGCATCACTGGTGGGGTCAATCAGGATGAGGCATCAGGCATGCCTCCGAGAGTTGAAAGGCGCTACCACAGTGCATGAAACACAGCCGCATGGGACAAGTGTGGTAGATCAGTCTGGTTCCACTTCTCCTTTCAGTGGATGGGGTCATCAAGTTCTTGCTCTACCAAGCTTCAGATTTTCTGTCTCTCACAACCCAGTGTTTTTGGTTGCTTCCTTGTCTTCTAAGACAACCAAGAGTTATATATACAATCCCACTTTTGTTCACTTCAGTCACAGGATCAGTGAGTGAACATCAGAGAGAAGGGTATCCTCTTGAGTACACCAGTACAGATGTCATGGGACCGCTGTTATCCACTGTGTAAAAATAATTTTTGTGGCAGATAGGGTAGGCACCAATCTGCGGTTGTTTTCTGATGATGCTGTGGTGTGTAGGTAAGTTGTTGAAGTTGAGTGACTATAGGAGGTTATGAGGTGACTTACTAAATTTCTAGTTGCCATGGTGAATGACAGCTAGCTCTAAATATAGAAAAATGTAAGTTAATGTGGATGAGTAGGAAAAACAAACCATAATTTTCGGATACAGCATTAGCAGTATCCTGCTTGACACAGTCAGGTCGTTTAGTTATCTGGGCGTAATGCCAAGCGATGTGAAATGGAATGAGCATGTGAGGATTGTGATGGAGAAGGTGACTGATCAAATTTGAGTTATTGGGAGAATTCAAGGAAAGGGTGGTTCATCTGTAAATGAGGCCTATTCTTGAGCACTGCTTGAGTGTTTGGGATCTGTACCAGTCAGATTAAATGAAGACATCGAAACGATTCAGAGACGGGTTGTTAGATTTGTTACCAATAGGTTCGAATAACACACAAGTGCTACAGACATGCTTCAGGAACTCAAATGGGCGTGCGGTAGCGTTCTCGCTTCCCACGCCCGGGTTCCCGGGCTCGATTCCCGGCGGGGTCAGGGATTTTCTCTGCCTCGTGATGACTGGGTGTTGTGTGATTTCCTTAGGTTAGTTAGATTTAAGTAGTTCTAAGTTGAGTCCCTTATTGCTCAGAGCCATTTGAACCATTTTTGAACTCAAATGGGAATCCCTGGAGGGAAGGCGACATTCTTTTTGAGAAACTTTATTAAGAAAATTTAGAGAACCGGCATTTGAAGCTGACTGTAGAACGATTCTAATGCCTCCAACATATAATTAGGGCTCATACAGAGGCATTTTTCCCTCGCCTTATTTGTGAGTGGAACAGGAAAGGAAATAACTAGTACTGTTATGGGGTACCCTCTGCCAGGTGCTGTACAGCGGATTACAGAGTATCTTTGTAGATGCAGACATAGATGTAGATAGAACAGCTATAAAAGACAAGTGTTCCAGCATTATTAAATAAAGAGTTGCGTTTATTAATTGTGTGTGTGTGTTAATCAGTTTACTGTTCTCTGTGTCAAACTGCATGTACAAAACGAGAATGCAATAATCTTCAATGCAGCATTGCCTTGAAACAGTATACTGCCATAACATGCAAGTTATAATACCGGAACAACAAAATACAATGAAATCCAGTAAGGAGCCTCCAAAGTAACAAGCACATGACCTTACCCAAATGCCCATTGTAGCTTCTGAATTTTAGTTACTCATCTCCACTTGCAGCCATGTGGAATTAATAAGAGTAGTGGCAGTTTATTCGCATGGATAGAAGTAAGTGCGGGCAACAAGTGTCACTATTGACAGTGTGAGGGTCCATTGTACATCCACCATCCAGTCACTGCCAGCTTCAAGCTGGGCAGCCTCCAGAAAATTACGTAGTGGTCTGTCCTGGCGCCGACATTTCCAGTTGGGTGTATGGAACCTATAATGTCAACATCTACTGAAGCACAAAAGAAGTAAACCTGTCTTACTAAGTTTTGGAGCTCTCAAGATCTACACAAAACAACTGTCATCGCCTTGCAACTAGCCAGACTTAATATTGTTATAATAGCCTCGCAGGAAATCAGGGTAACAGACGAGTGTTCAATTCGAGAGGTAAATTACACATTTTTCTGGAAGGAAAGGACGGTGTCATTCCTGGACAACATGGTGTTGGTTTTACTATTCATAACATGCTATTACATGCCACTGAAAGCCTGATCGGGATCTCAGAATGCGTTATGACTTTGTATTTGTCAACTAGCAGTGGACCAATGACACTGATGACAGTATACCTGTCAATGATGCTGACGTCAACTGCAGACATAAATTTTCAAATTTGCGAACATATCAGCAGACCCTCTGTCAAGGTGACTTCAATATCCATATCAGATGTGATTCTGCTGTTTGGCCAGACTGCCTAGGCACACGTGGAGTGGCCAAGACGAATGAGAACGGTTTATGTCTGCTTGAATTATATCCATAGCACCCATACATCACTAGCATGTACCTTAAAGGTAAGACGACACACAAGGTTTCCTAGATACATCCTCACTCCAAACACTGGCATAAACTAGATCTTATTTTAAACAAGAGGAAAGATCTCCGCCATTTTCTTCAAATGTGCTCCTTCCATAGCGGTGACATGACACTGATCATATACTGCTAGTATCAAAAGTTCGCTTGGTGTCTAAAAAGATCCACTCTGGTAAGACATTTGGCAACTCCCAGATCAATCTTTGAAAAACTAAGGACCCTGCAATAGTAAAAATATTTGGAGGTAAAGTTCAGATAGAAGTTGACACTGATCATCTACCACTAGAGACAAAAGTTTGCTTGGTGCTTAAGGAGATCCACTGTGCTGAGACACCTGTCAGTTCCACGGTCAATCTTTGCAAAACTAACGGCCGTGCAATAGTAGAAATATTTAGTGGTAGAGTTCCGTAACAAGTTGACTTCTGTGACCTAAATGCATCCATTGCTGAAGATTGACAGAAGATCAAGTCACTTCTTACTTTTATGGCTGGTACTATATTTCGTATTTTGCAAGCGAAATCCCAGGATTGTTTCATTGAGAATACTGATGTCTTGAAATCTCTCCTTGATTCGAAGTATCAAGCAACTGTCAACTACATCTCAAACGCTTGCAGTGTTACCCACATGGATCTAAGCAAAGCAAAGTCAGTTGTTGAGTACACAGTCCATAACTGCATTAACACATATTGAGAAAAACATTGCGCAAGTATGCAGTAATGTCTCAACACTGGGAACATTGGCAGAGTGTATTTGGGTATCAGAAGAACCATTGGGTCCACACCTAAGGATATCGATGGAACAGTCATCACAGATTGTTATCGACAATTTCAATAATGAGCGGAACTCTACTCCAACCTCTACTCGTATCTAGTCAACATCAGCCAAAAAGCAATAGGAGAAATTTCTCAATTGTTACTTGCCTCGAGTTGAAAGCACTGCCTACTCAGTAGGAGCTTCAGAGAGCTGTTGCAGGCCTTAAATGTGGGAATGCCCTGGTAAAGACAATGTTCGCACAGAAACTGTGGCCCAGTGGCATGTTCGGGAACATGAGGTCCACGAATGGCTGCAAATGGTCTCCAAGTGATGCACATAACTATTCCCAGTCAATGATCATTTCAGTTGGACTAGAGGGCACAGTCCATTTCATGTCAACATGGTCCACATCATTACTGAGCCACCACCAACTTGGACAGTACCTTGTTGACAACAAGGGTCCATCATGGCTTCATGGAGTGTGTGTCACCTTTGAATCCTACCATCAGCTCTTACCAACTTAAATTGGGACTCTTCTGACCAAGTCACAGTTTTCCCACGACCCAGGAGAGGCGCTGTTGGTGATGTCATGGTGACAGCAAAGTCACTCAAGTCGGTCGTCTGTTGCCATAGCCCATTAAAGCCAGCTTTCGACACACTGTCTTAACAGATATCTTCGTCGTACATCCAACGTTGATTCCCATGATTATTTCACGCAGTGTTGCTTCTTTGTTAGTACTGACGGCTCTACGAAAGTGCTACTGCTCTCTGTCGTTGAGTGAAAGCTGTCAGCATCTGCATCGTCTGTGGTGGGAGATAATGTCTGAAATTTGGTATTTTTGGCATACTCTTGACACTGGGGATCTTGGAACATAACTTTTTTTGTGGCGTGTTGCTAAACGCTTACCGCCCTTCGCGGTCTTTGATTCTAGAGTGTTAGGTGTGGGTAAAATTTCTCTTTCTTATCATTATACTCACAGGAAGTTGGGCACACTAAACGCCTTTGTACCTTTGGTTCTTTGTCAGTCAGCCTGTTTTGGAGTTGGTATTAATTTTACAGTGATGGTCTCCTGATGTTGTTTTGTGCATCGCAATAATAGATCTGGAAACTTTATATCTGTTCCATTATCTGGGGAACGTTGTCCCCACTGTTGTCAGGTGCCTAACATTGTGTCTAAGATCATCTAATTTGGTGAAAAGTCTGTTCGCTTTTTCCCTGATTTTATCTGAAAGGTACTTTTCTCCCAATGTTTGATGAATTTCTACAGCAATTCCCTAGCAATTTCCGAAATGAAATATCCCATTCTTCTATCTCCAACTACCATTCTGCATTCAGAGTCTGTTAATTCCTGTGGGACCATAATCACATCGGACACATTTCCACATGAATCATCTGCGTACAAACCATGGTTTCTCCATGCACTTCCCTTTTATACCTTGTGTACGTGATACTACCGCTATCTGTATATGTACATATCGCTATCCCATGACATTTGTCACCTCATTGTATAATGTAACAGAATTTCAAGCCTAAGTGTTCCAACCTCACCATGTCTCTCAAGTTGCACATATAACATCAGATGTCTCCATATGATTTATAAGTAGAGGCAGTTGACATACATATATACAATAATTGAATGAACGTCTAAATGTGCCACTTTTGTGTTGAATCGATGAATATTGTACCCAAACAAGTGAACTTCACGTCATACCACTACGCCTTCGTGAGGGATCACGTGACTATTGTGATCTTAGCAGGCTGTCTCTGATTGTGTTCGAGATCTGTTGTCACCCACTCCAGAATTAAGCGTACTATCGTCTCCCTTTACGGTTTTCTGAGAAATATGCCAACGAATCTGAGTCCTCCATCGACTACCTCCATACTTTGCGAAATCAAAGAACGATTCCAGTTAGCGACTATATAGCAAACGAATTGTTATTAAGTATTGTTATCCCACCAGTTATAAAAGTGATACGATGGAACCAGATTCCTTGATGCAAATAGATGTGTGCAGAACATCAGCTTTAGACATAAGAATTTCAGCAGTATGGTGTCCTAATGTCGTGAACAAGATCAGAACACTAATTCACCTCTCTATTTCCTCTTTCTCTCAGACACAATAACAGTCAAGCAAATGGGTAGAGAAACGAATGCACGGAGCTGACAGAAGCTCACCACTTACTGTCACTGACATAGAGTCACCACAGCTACGAAACTGAACGACTCGATTTGTATCTCAACAGCGACAGGGGAATGATCTATTTCACATCATCCCACAAGCGTCTTTGTTTGATGGACTCTAATGTCTAGAAGGGATCCAAATTGATTTTCAGTGTTGCGTCAGAAACAAGGATTTTTACTTTGAAATTGGTTTTCCAGCGTTTCGTATCTAACCTAAAGCAACCTGGGTCCACATAGTCGCTTTCCGCTTGAGCAGAAATAACGTGAAAGTGTTGTACTTACAAGTGTTGCAAATAGCTCTAGACATGACAGATTGGCCCTTTGGTCTTGGACTCTGAATGTCGTATAGCTTAATGTACATGAACGGTTGACATATATAAGGTACATGTACCAAATAAGGCCCACCTAACGTTTAGGATTTTTGTATTCAGTATGTGTAAGTGGTAAGATTCCGAGATCGTAAGTGCAACATCCTATAACTATATCGAGTTCAAAAATAAATGAACATTGAAAGTTTATTTAAATAATATCATAATTTTAAAGAAAATGTTTAACCCTTGCAAGTGAGCCTTGTTAGGAGACCTTGTTCCTAATATGGCCCGTAGGCACAACCTATTCATATTAACATTCTGGGGCATGTAAATGGCAGGAAAACTGTTTGAATACACTGCAAGAGTTGTAATGTAAGTTTATTTTAGAAATAAGTGGAATGAGATGATACATAGACCTTTGTAATTACTTGTTTTTTCAAAAACTTCATACAGAACTGTAGGTACTTACTGCTTATTAGCTCTTCAGATTTTTACATTCAATCAGCAATCAAAATTGTTCTTGAGGGTGTTAGGACAGCAACCAGCCACAAATTTACTTTGAGTTCCTTTATTCAAAGGAAACCGTTACCGGTTTCGAATCGTTGCGATTCATCATCAGACGGTTTACATGCTTTCTTTCTGACATTTGGTGTGTTTTTATAGATTAATTGTCCTAAAATATAAATAAAACATAATTACAAACACGCCACACACAGATGGTTGCGTTGCAGATTTTCGTTACATGTGACTTACGTGAAACGTCGGTTTCGAGTGATTGTTTCCATAACGTTCATCCAATCGATGTAAATGCATTCCCACTGCATCCTCGTTGTTGCACACGTAATAGTTCTCACTGTACACTTTAGATTTGTCGCTGAGATCATTCCAACCACGCACCACATTTTTTGGTACATACAAAGAGCTTACAAACATATGGGTGTCACAGATGCTATGATATATCGTAACATTTGACGATGATGTCCTATGTTTGGAAAGGATCATATATTCTTTACAAAACTGTAATGTCTTTTACATTTGTCTTCAAAAACAGCCACGGTCTCCAACATGTCATCATATGACAAAATTGCAAAAAAATTCTTCTGACAGCAGTAAGTTACCTTATTGTAATAGGAACAATAATTCTAATTATTACATTTTCAATGAACACATGAATGATGATTTGTGAAACTGCCGGCCAGAGTGGCCGAGCGGTTAAAGGCGCTACAGTCTGGAACCGCACGACCGCTAAGGTCGCAGGTTCGAATCCTGCCTCGGGCATGGATGTGTGTGATGTCCTTAGGTTAGATAGGTTTAAGTAGTTCTAAGTTCTAGGGGACTTATGACCACAGCAGTTGAGTCCCATAGTGCTCAGAGCCATTTTCAACTACACTCCTGGAAATGGAAAAAAGAACACATTGACACCGGTGTGTCAGACCCACCATACTTGCTCCGGACACTGCGAGAGGGCTGTACAAGCAATGATCACACGCACGGCACAGCGGACACACCAGGAACCGCGGTGTTGGCCTTCGAATGGCGCTAGCTGTGCAGCATTTGTGCACCGCCGCCGTCAGTGTCAGCCAGTTTGCTGAGGCATACGGAGCTCCATCGCAGTCTTTAACACTGGTAGCATGCCGCGACAGCGTGGACGTGAACCGTATGTGCAGTTGACGGACTTTGAGCGAGGGCGTATAGTGGGCATGCGGGAGGCCGGGTGGACGTACCGCCGAATTGCTCAACACGTGGGACGTGAGGTCTCCACAGTACATCGATGTTGTCGCCAGTGGTCGGCGGAAGGTGCACGTGCCCGTCGACCTGGGACCGGACCACAGCGACGCACGGATGCACGCGAAGACCGTAGGATCCTACGCAATGCCGTAGGGGACAGCACCGCCACTTCCCAGCAAATTAGGGACACTGTTGCTCCTGGGGTATCGGCGAGGACCATTCGCAACCGTCTCCATGAAGCTGGGCTACGGTCCCGCACACCGTTAGGCCGTCTTCCGCTCACGCCCCAACATCGTGCAGCCCGCCTCCAGTGGTGTCGCGACAGGCGTGAATGGAGGGACGAATGGAGACGTGTCGTCTTCAGCGATGAGAGTCGCTTCTGCCTTGGTGCCAATGATGGTCGTATGCGTGTTTGGCGCCGTGCAGGTGAGCGCCACAATCAGGACTGCATACGACCGAGGCACACAGGGCCAACACCCGGCATCATGGTGTGGGGAGCGATCTCCTACACTGGCCGTACACCACTGGTGATCGTCGAGGGGACACTGAATAGTGCACGGTACATCCAAACCGTCATCGAACCCATCGTTCTACCATTCCTAGACCGGCAAGGGAACTTGCTGTTCCAACAGGACAATGCACGTCCGCATGTATCCCGTGCCACCCAACGTGCTCTAGAAGGTGTAAGTCAACTACCCTGGCCAGCAAGATCTCCGGATCTGTCCCCCATTGAGCATGTTTGGGACTGGATGAAGCGTCGTCTCACGCGGTCTGCACGTCCAGCACGAACGCTGGTCTAACTGAGGTGCCAGGTGGAAATGGCATGGCAAGCCGTTCCACAGGACTACATCCAGCATCTCTACGATCGTCTCCATGGGAGAATAGCAGCCTGCATTGCTGCGAAAGGTGGATATACACTGTACTAGTGCCGACATTGTGCATGCCCTGTTGCCTGTGTCTATGTGCCTGTGGTTCTGTCAGTGTGATCATGTGATGTATCTGACCCCAGGAATGTGTCAATAAAGTTTCCCCTTCCTGGGACAATGAATTCACGGTGTTCTTATTTCAATTTCCAGGAGTGTATTTGTGAAACTGGTTTGGCTCATTTTCATCATTTTTTACAGGTGGGGCACAGGAAATTTAGCACTTTGTCTTTTCGAGTCAACCCTACACAATCTTCATGCACATATTTCATTCATTTTCTGCAGAGTCTCCATGTCGAATATCCTGTCTTCACAGCATACGTGACAAAACCAGCCAGCCTCTTCCAACACATTCTCACAACTGCTGCTTCCTTCAGTGGAATCTTTATTTTTGCATTTTTTCTTTTGAATATTCATTACCGAGGGTGAAATTTTTTGGCGACGTTGTAATATTATTGGTATTACCGTAGTATGAAAGCTGTGAGTACCTTTGGAAAGGCATTCACCTATCTGTATATTAAATGATCAACCTACGAGATGGGACATATTCTTTGAAAGACATTTGTTTTATATAATTTACATAACTGTAAGGATGCGCATCTAGTGCAGACGCTAATACATCGAATGCACAGTCAAAGAAACATTTTAACAGAAGATGAACTGACGTTCCATTTTGATCTAAATAAAAGATGACAGTAAAAAAAATTTTTTTGTAGGTCTTCAGATTTTAATGTACTTCTGCTTGTAATGCGAAAACGTAAAAGAAGGTCGACTTTAAGCTAGAAAAGTGAGCGGTCTTGCCAGTGTGCAGACAATATTATTAATTAATAAAATTCAAGTAATTTATGTTAGAAACTGTAAATCGGCAAGTTATTGTTATGAAGGTGCTGAATAGTGCAAGAATTGTCTTTAACGAAGGAGAAAAGTAATGACTGTAATTTGTGACAGAAACGTAAACCAAGGAAGCAGCACAGGGCAGGCTGAAATCTGATCACACCATACAGTTAGAAAAGTACTTATGTAAGTTATATTGTTTATAAATAAGCCCCAATTTGCTAGTGAGAATTGTTTGAATATATTTAGTGTTTACCAGATTTCTTATTCTGTTCTTTTCCTTTAAACTTTTTTAACCTCCATGCCATATTATTTTTTATAAATGTCAAACAGTCTTTACTGCAGCAGAGAATACTGCGGCATCCTGGTCGTGTACAGAAGGCCGCCCCTTGTCTTCTATACAACTCATAGCTGCCCCATTTATTAATGATTTCATTTGCAAATGCAATTTTTTTTACTGTTCATTGTTAAAGGTCCCTTAGGTAATTATAAAATTCATACTGATTACGTAAAGAAATCCGGGTTGTTCTTTTCCAAATAATAAAAGTCTTTGCGTAATCAAAAACTAGCCTCCTTCTAACAACGATCAGGAGCCGACCAGAAGACGGACGTCTTCGACCGCTTTCGTGTCTCCTGTGGCAAAGCTGTGCCAAACAGGGAACACGACATTCTAGTATGAAACACAGATTTAAATTGAAAGAATTGAAATACACTCCTGGAAATTGAAATAAGAACACTGTGAATTCATTGTCCCAGGAAGGGGAAACTTTATTGACACATTCCTGGGGTCAGATACATCACATGATCACACTGACAGAACCACAGGCACATAGACACAGGCAACAGAGCATGCACAATGTCGGCACTAGTACAGTGTATATCCACCTTTCGCAGCAATGCAGGCTGCTATTCTCCCATGGAGACGATCGTAGAGATGCTGGATGTAGTCCTGTGGAACGGCTTGTCATGCCATTTCCACCTGGCGCCTCAGTTGGACCAGCGTTCGTGCTGGACGTGCAGACCGCGTGAGATGACGCTTCATCCAGTCCCAAACATGCTCAATGGGGGACAGATTCGGAGATCTTGCTGGCCAGGGTAGTTGACTTACACCTTCTAGAGCACGTTGGGTGGCACGGGATACATGCGGACGTGCATTGTCCTGTTGGAACAGCAAGTTCCCTTGCCGGTCTAGGAATGGTAGAACGATGGGTTCGATGACGGTTTGGATGTACCGTGCACTATTCAGTGTCCCCTCGACGATCACCAGTGGTGTACGGCCAGTGTAGGAGATCGCTCCCCACACCATGATGCCGGGTGTTGGCCCTGTGTGCCTCGGTCGTATGCAGTCCTGATTGTGGCGCTCACCTGCACGGCGCCAAACACGCATACGACCATCATTGGCACCAAGGCAAAAGCGACTCTCATCGCTGAAGACGACACGTCTCCATTCGTCCCTCCATTCACGCCTGTCGCGACACCACTGGAGGCGGGCTGCACGATGTTGGGGCGTGAGCGGAAGACGGCCTAACGGTGTGCGGGACCATAGCCCAGCTTCATGGAGACGGTTGCGAATGGTCCTCGCCGATACCCCAGGAGCAACAGTGTCCCTAATTTGCTGGGAAGTGGCGGTGCTGTCCCCTACGGCACTGCGTAGGATCCTACGGTCTTGGCGTGCATCCGTGCGTCACTGTGGTCCGGTCCCAGGTCGACGGGCACGTGCACCTTCCGCCGACCACTGGCGACAACATCGATGTACTGTGGAGACCTCACGCCCCACGTGTTGAGCAATTCGGCAGTACGTCCACCCGGCCTCCCGCATGCCCACTATACGCCCTCACTCAAAGTCCGTCAACTGCACATACGGTTCACGTCCACGCTGTCGCGGCATGCTACCAGTGTTAAAGACTGCGATGGAGCTCCGTATGCCACGGCAAACTGGCTGACACTGACGGCGGCGGTGCACAAATGCTGCGCAGCTAGCGCCATTCGACGGCCAACACCGCGGTTCCTGGTGTGTCCGCTGTGCCGTGCGTGTGATTATTGCTTGTACAGCCCTCTCGCAGTGTCCGGAGCAAGTATGGTGGGTCTGACACACCGGTGTCAATGTGTTCTTTTTTCTATTTCCAGGAGTGTATATTTAACCTAATAATAATTTTTTTTCTTCATACTAGAACGTGAATCTGCCTTAGACACAATGCTTTCGTTGGTACCATTTTTCTTTTGAGTCTGCGTGAATAGTGCCTTAGATATGACCTGCGCCTTGTAATTTAATGCCTTCTTCTGTGGTGTTTGGTTTTTGTTCTTCATTTTTGGAGTTTGCAAAATTTCCTTGAAAGAACACTCGAGATCTACAGGTGTGTCACTATCTTCAAGACTGAAGTCACTTGAACTATCCTTTACTGAATATGCCTCACTTTCTGATGAAATGGAATCAATGGATTGGCGACCCTTTTTGCGGGAAGCCTTTGGGACTGATTGAGTCTCTGGCAGTTTCCCTGTTTCAGGAGCAATTGTCATGTCCTCTTCTAGGTCAGGACGTTCTGATGGACGAGAGGGAGCAAATGCAGTGTCTGGAATAGCTTCTGGATCAAAAGGATAAATCCCTGTTGCAAGAAACCCAGACATGATATTTACTAGGGATGCTGCTTTTGGCCACATCTTGCTGAAGATTTTTCCAAAAACACGTCTATTAATTGCTCTGTTTTCTTCCCTTTCATGTGTAGACCAGTACAGCTGAACTTCGTCATCTCAGTAAGACTCAAACGGTTTGAATACTGATTTATCCATGGGTTGCAGCTCATGTGTTGTGTGGCTGGGCAAGCAGTGAAGTCTGATATTGTGCTCTTCAGCAACGTCGCAAATTTCCGGGTCCAAATGTGGCGATACTCCATCAAATATCAAAATAACATCTTTTGCAGGCTTGTATTTGGCAAAATGATGTATCCATTAAATATATGTCGCAGTATTCATTGAGCCCTTATCTGTCATTTCTACTGCAGTCCCAGGTGGCAAATAGTCTCCCCATTCTGGCTTGCGGCACTTTCCTTTGTAAAGTATCATAGGAGAAATAACCTGTCCAATTGAATTCCCACATGAGACAATGGTAACATTTTCCCCATTTTCTGGGTCAACAAAGTGCAAGTGTTTCACACCTTTCTTGGCTAAAACATCAGGAGACTTGTGGAATGCAAGGCGACATTCCTTTTCGTCCATATTGTAGATAAGTTGGGGTTTGTCAAATAACTCCAATTCAGACAAGACCGTTTTCAGTTTCTGAAAATGATCATTTACAATAATCTTGTTCAGCTTTGCAGCTCTTCCTGGGTTAAAGTGTTGTGCCTTCCTTCTTGCAATGTCTAGGTGTCTTTGTAAGAAGAGCTTGAGCCACTTGCGTCCATCCAATCTCTTCGTCTCATTAAAAGGATTCTGCACACTATTCTTTTCACAATATACATATACACATTTTCTGAGCACTTTTGCTGTAATTGGATACCCAATTTCAGCGAGTCAAAAAATTCTTTGGCAAAGTTCTCTTTCCTGAGCTTTGTCCAAACAAGTTTTTTGTCCCAAAAAGTTTGGTTGTTAGTCCAGAACGTATATGGTTGCATAACGTATGTTGAGGAATCCCGTATGTTTTCGAAGCAGCTCTGACAGGCATCCCTTCAGCAACAGCTCCTACAGCTCGTTTTAAATTATCTGCATCCCATGTTGCTCGTTTTTTCTGTGGGTCCATCTAAAAACAAACATTACCAATAAGCTTGATGTTCCTGAATTAGGTTTGTAAAACTGTGATTATATATATTTTTAAAGTACCGTACTTCAATTATAGCTACTGAATGTTATTGATCTAAATGCAGATCGCACAAAGATTACCAAGAACGAATTTAAAATGTTTTCCTTTGACATTTCTTTCAATGACCAACTAATAACTCGGTAAAAATGTATAAAATAATTTAGATTGAATTTACAGATAGTAAATACGTGTTACAAGAGGTTTCCCAGGATACACTGAACTTAAATATGCATTGCAGTTATGCACAGCTCCATACAACAAGGTGCCTAATAAGGCCCGCGCGGGCCCTCTTTGGAGCGCCACGGATGGACCTTATTGGGGACAACCAGTTTAAAACGCGTGTGCGTTAATTGTTTAAAAAGAAACTTATTGTTAGGAAGATAATGCAACTATCGTAATACAGCACAATTTACTGTTCATAAATACATATTTACTAGTACAAATGCTTCATAACTGAAACGATTGCATTAGATGAAACGTACCGTGCAAATAAGAGGAAGCCCTCCTTTGCTGAACGCCGTAGCACAACTGAAAGTAAAATGGCCGGCACGAGAGCGGGTGCGAAAATAGTTGTTGCCTTGGCCACTAGATGTCACAAGCTGTCACTACCGAAGACATTTCGCGCTGTTTTCGAACTTTCTATGCTACAAAATGAGAGTAGGCTTTATTAGGAACCGCGCCTTATTTGCCACATGTACCTTATCAAACGTTTCCCAGGTATTTCTAAATAATTTTTGATGAATTGTAAGGGTGCTCGTATAGGAAAATGTGGTATAATATTTCATACAGACATGTGGGTTGATGTGGCTCAGTTGGCAGAGCACTAGTATTTGCACTAGTTGAGTAGTACATTCAATACATTCAGAAAGTGGATCCCATGTGAAATTGAATTAAATGGTAGTGGTGAATTCACACTATACATTGCATTAGATTCCCAACTAGCCGTAGTAGTAGATTCGTAAATATGGATTCTCAGCCAACTGTACTACAGCAACCACACACTCTTTTGACAGTGGCAGTATTGTTTTTTAACTAACACTTTTTTTGCTGTAGATATGTGTGGTGTGATGGAAATTTTGATATCGATGTAGAGAAAACTATAATCTCAATCATCCTTCCTTTTTAAGCAAAATGCAATCTGTTGCCCGGACGAGCACTGCATATTTGATTCCTCACACAAATTCTGTTTTATGTTATACGTAAGGCATCCAATATTTCCATAGTGTTTCTACATTGTGGTAGACAGGCGATAAGCAGATGTGAGCAATCTGTGAAACACGCTCATAATCGACTGGTGGGGTAGTGGGACTTTTACTAGCAAGCATAGATGCTTCCCTAGAATTTTTAAATAATTTATGATAAATGTTTGTATGATTCCTCCAACAAGAATGTTAGTGCAGGAGATCTTCCTGCTGGTCATGATAGAAGGTGGCAAAAGATGTGATGTGAAATGAAATTGTGTATGATCTTGGGGATAATTCTGAAAGTCTGCTAGATTGTAGGACACTGAAATATGTTCGACTGTAGTGAAATAGTTCTGACAATCGTCGAATCTAGAGCTATTCAAGGTCATGAGGAATTTGATTTTATGAAAGCTGCTTTGCAATATTTTGGATGAAGTTTGCACTTTGAGTAATCCATATGAAGGGGGAATGTGGCGTGAAATTGAATAATCTGTGCACTACACATTGCGGACTATATAACACCAAGTGAGGTGGCGCAGTGGTAAGCACTCTGGACTCGCATTCGGGAGGACGACGGTTCAATCCCGCGTCCGGCCATCCTGATTTAGGTTTTCCGTGATTTCCCTAAATCGCTCCAGGCGAATGCCGGGATGGTTCCTTTGAAAGGTCACGGCCGACTTCCTTCCCAAAAACCGATGAGACCGATGACCTCGCAGTTTGGTCTCTTCCCCCAAAACAACAACAATAACTACATAACACTTCATCCCATACATTTATACATTAAATACTGGAAACAAGATGATTAACCTAAATGCAATCTGCATGGTGAGCATACCCAAGATAGCAAACCTGGGGTACCGGTGCAATATGTGAGGTTCTAAGTTTAGAATCCAAATGGCGATCCAGGAAGGCGATTAATGATGTCATCAATGACGTTGTATTCCAAGGCGGTGGACCTGGGGCATTAACAAATGCTGCAACGTTATAAGTCCAACAAAGTTCTTCCATTTCCCATGGTACTGCAGCCATATATCCTCCCACCCCACTATTCATCCTCAGTGTCCAACCTTACTAGCTGTCAAGATCCGCTACTTGTGTTCTGTACTCTGTACTGAAAGGGTGGTCATCATTATTAAGAGTCATCAGAGATGTATCACCTCCAGAGAGAAAAAATGACCAATGCAGTCGATTGTAAGTATTAAACTATTCGTCTCTCTTTATTAGGTGTACATGTATGTTTTTCACGGTTTTATTTTATTTCTCCCTCAACACAACAGCTCCCTGATATATACAATACAGTGTGTGATACATATGAGCAGCAGCAGAAATCAAGTCAGCACGTGGATCGACTCTGTCATACAGTTCCTGGTGTATTAGCACACAGATTTTTTTTCCAGACTTCGAATTTCCAGTGTATTCAATATATACACTGACTGTTGAGTCACCAGCATTGCACAGTACACCAGATACATCGGAGCAGAAATCAGTTGTTTCCAGACTTCGGTACTCCACTATCATTGATGTCAGCAGCATTTGTAGAGCTGCTGGCATGGTTTCATGCAACAATAAACGTGGTGTTATTCTCTGCAACACACAAGTTGAATGTTGGTGACAGTAAACTTGTAGTTGTAGACATCTCCCCAGATTATGAGGAAGGATGATTAAGTTTAAAGTTTTTTCTGCATCGATATCAAAATTTCCATCACACCAAGGCATATCTACAGCAAAAATTAGTGTTAGTTGAATAATAATATTATCACCAACAAAAGAGTGTGTGGTTGCTATGGTAAAGCTGACTGGGAATCCATACTTATGAATCTACTACTGCAGCTAATTGGGAGCCTATTGTGATCTATAGTATGAATTTACCACTACTGCCTTATTGAATTCTCCATGGGATCTACTATTTGAATCTATCGTATCTACTACTAGTGCAGCCACTAGTATTTTACCAGCTGAGCCACATCGACCCACCTGTCTATATGAACTATCATAGCACATATACCTATACAAGCACCCTTGCAGTTCATCAGATATTATTTAGAAATCCCTTGGATGTATGTGTCAGACATTAATGTATGTTGAGATGTAGGACAGTCATAGTCCAAAACAAAAGGAGCTCTCTGCCATGTCTAGAACTATGTGCAACACTTGCAAGTACAAGACTTTCACACTACTTCTGCTAAAGTGAAAAGTGACTATGTGGACCATAGTTGCTTTAGGTTAGATAAAAACTGTGGTGTCACCGCCAGACACCACACTTGCTAGGTGGTAGCTTTTAAATCGGCCACGGTCCGCTAGTATACGACGGACCCGCGTGTCACCACTGTCCGTGATTGCAGACCGAGCGCTGCCACATGGCAGGTCTAGAGAGACGTACTAGCACTCGTCCCCAGTTGTACAGCCGACGTTGCTAGCCATGGTTCACTGAGAATTACGCTCTCATTTGCCGAGACGATAGTTAGCATACCCTTCAGCTACATTTGCTACGACCTAGCAAGGTGCCGTATTCAAGTGATATTGTGATTCTATTAATGTATCATCAAGAGCGATGTTCTACAAATGTGGATTAAAGTTGAGTATTCCAGAAGCTACGTACTTTTCTTTATAGCATTCATTACGTATCCTGTTTCAGACCTCACGCCAGCCTGCGTGAGTTTAAGCGCGTGCCTTTCGGCTTTCTCTCATTGTGTCTAGGCTGTCTTGTATAGACACAACAAAAACTGCTGGAAAACCAATTTCAAAGTGTAATTTCTTATCTATTATGTAAAACAGAAAACCAAGTTACATCCCCTCTATACGTTAGCATACATGGGCAAAGATGCATGTGGGATGATGTGAAGCACATTTCCTTGTCACAGTTCGGAGATAAATCGAGTCATTCAGTTTTGTAGCAGTGGCTACTCTGGGCCAATGACAGCAACTGATTATGTTCTGCCAGCTCTATGCATACATTTCTCTAGCCATTTGTTTTGCAGTTATTGTGCATGGTAGAGAGATAAAGGTGAGCTAATGTTCTGTTCCTATCTTGTTCATGAAGTTAGTACACCATACAGTTTAAGTTCAGGTGTCTAGCACTGCTATCCTGCACACCGCTGTTTCTCTCAAGGAGTTCGCTTTCATTGCATTGGTTTTATAACTGGTGGAATAACTATATTTAATGACAGTTCGTTTGCTATATAGTAGCTAACTTGAATCGTTGTTTGACTTCGTAAAGTATTGATGTAGTGGATGGAGTACTTAGATTTGCTGGAATGTTTCTTGGAAAATAACATGTATTGTAAAGGAAGACGCTATCACACTTAATTCAGTGTTCTCGGTATAATATTCATTTTAAAAACATAAGACTACACCTGCAGACGAACTTTAGACTTTCTACGGTACAAATTTCATTGATTCCAACACATTATTTGTTGATTTCAGCACAAAACTGACACGAAAATTCAATGATGTGGTGTACGAGATCTGTTCAAAAAATTCCAGAACTTTGTCCACAAAATTTTCCTACGCCTACGTTTTACTTATCATGCATGATCTTCTTTTGAATACTGTCCACAATTGATATAAAGCTCCCAAAAATCATGAGGTAGTCTTGGTACACTTCTTGCTGGTTTGCGCGAAGCGCCGTCTGCGAATTTTCTTTTATTTAGTCTATCGTTGCAAGTCTTCGCCCTTTCAATGGGGTTTTCAACTTTGGAAATCAAAACAAGTCCGCAGGGGCGAGGTCTGGAGAGTACGGAGGATGAGGCAGCACAGTGATTTCGTTTTTTGAGCAATAGCCAAGCACCAAATGGGATGAATTGCGGGTGCGTTATCGTGATGCAAGAGCCACATTTCAGGCCGTTTCCTTCTCACATTTTCTCGCAGGCGTCGCAGCAAGTCCCGATAGTGCCATCGATTAACAGTTTGTCCCTGTTGTACTAATTCATGATGAACTAATTCTTCAAAATCAAATAAAACTATCAGCAATGTTTTGGCTTTTGACCTGAGCTGACGAGCTTCTTTTGGTCTTTAAGAACATTTCCCAACCTATTGTGAAGATTGAACCTTGGTTTTAACATCATAACCATAGACCCACTTATCATCACCAGTCATGATTCTCTTAAGGAACTATTCGTTCTCCTTTGCAAGATCCAAAAGCTCTTCACAGATTGCAGAGTGAAGATCTTTCTGATCTTGACACATGAGCTGTGGGACCAACTTGGCGGCGGCGTGAGGCATACCAATATGTGTCAGGATATCATGACGTGATCCAACAGAAGTATTACATTCTAACTGAAATTTTATATTCTAACAGATATACAGCAACGAAACTTCCAGTAGTTATACATTAAACACAGGTGTGTGCAGGGAAGCCAACTGCATTTCGCTCCAATACACCATTGGCGCGAAATTACATTTTTCAGGAACTTTTTGAACAGACATCACATGTATGTCGGTTGCCCCCATTCAGATATCCTAAGGAGACTTCTGATTTTATGTCTGAAGAGTAAGACACATAGTGAAACAGAAACACTTAGATGTAACAGTTCTGTGACCTGATTGTCATCGAGTTGACAGTAAATCCCTTATGTTTTTGAATTTCAGCACAAACATTAAAGTGTTACCTCAGTAAATATATGGCAGTATATTAAGGAAATAATGAAAGCTCTGTGTTCTTATGACTATATTCAATTAGTTATATTAATGATCCAAAAGCATAAATTATGCTAATTATTTTCTGTACATATGGCATATTAAATGCAAATAACAAGGTTCCACTGTGAGTCCAGCAAGATTTTAGAAGGTAGACAGTGTGTAAATAATTGAGATTGGAACATTGTAAACATAATGTGTGTACACTGCAGCCATAAACATTGGTTTTAAAACTACAATTATCAAACAGTCAATGCCCGCAATTCTCTACATGCAAGATTATTCAGATTTATACTGAGGTGAGAAAGTTATGAGATACCTCCAGATACTGTGGTGGGCCTCCTTTTGCCTGGCATGTGTAGCCCTACCACTTTACTGTAATGTAGTATACTTTTACCTAACTAACAGAAACCCCTATCTCTATGTTACCATATATAGCCCTCTTACTAAATTTAGTTTAGTTTCCAAATAGTGCACACTATGGGAGGATAGTTATGTTAATAGGATAAGCTAATCAGTAGAGTTACCCTTTTTACAGGATTTGATCGTGTGTTGTGTATAATAGATAAGTAAATCAGAATATTCAATTCTTTTTCTAAGATAGAAAGAAATACAGTATGAATAGTATTATATTGCAGCTAGGACAACTCAGTTCAAAGTTCATTTAGTGGTTAAATATATGTACTAACAGTAGCCAGCCAATGAAACAGTGAAGTATTGGAAAAGTAGAAGTATGAATTTTGCCCCCTTTCTTGCTACTGTTTAAGTTGCTTCTTCAAATAAATATTACTCCACGTAAACAATGTTGGACTACACCCTTATACACTCCTGGAAATTGAAATAAGAACACCGTGAATTCATTGTTCCAGGAAGGGGAAACTTTATTGACACATTCCTGGGGTCAGATACATCACATGATCACACTGACAGAACCACAGGCACATAGACACAGGCAACAGAGCATGCACAATGTCGGCACTAGTACAGTGTATATCCACCTTTCGCAGCAATGCAGGCTGCTATTCTCCCATGGAGACGATCGTAGAGATGCTGGATGTAGTCCTGTGGAACGGCTTGCCATGCCATTTCGACCTGGCGCCTCAGTTGGACCAGCGTTCGTGCTGGACGTGCAGACCGCGTGAGACGACGCTTCATCCAGTCCCAAACATGCTCAATGGGGGACAGATCCGGAGATCTTGCTGGCCAGGGTAGTTGACTTACACCTTCTAGAGCACGTTGGGTGGCACGGGATACATGCGGACGTGCATTGTCCTGTTGGAACAGCAAGTTCCCTTGCCGGTCTAGGAATGGTAGAACGATGGGTTCGATGACGGTTTGGATGTACCGTGCACTATTCAGTGTCCCCTCGACGATCACCAGTGGTGTACGGCCAGTGTAGGAGATCGCTCCCCACACCATGATGCCGGGTGTTGGCCCTGTGTGCCTCGGTCGTATGCAGTCCTGATTGTGGCGCTCACCTGCACGGCGCCAAACACGCATACAACCATCATTGGCACCAAGGCAGAAGCGACTCTCATCGCTGAAGACGACATGTCTCCATTCGTCCCTCCATTCACGCCTGTCACGACACCACTGGAGGCGGGCTGCACAATGTTGGGGCGTGAGCGGAAGACGGCCTAACGGTGTGCGGGACCGTAGCCCAGCTTCATGGAGACGGTTGCGAATGGTCCTCGCCGATACCCCAGGAGCAACAGTGTCCCTAATTTGCTGGGAAGTGGCGGTGCTGTCCCCTACGGCACTGCGGAGGATCCTACGGTCTTGGCGTGCATCCGTGCGTCGCTGCGGTCCGGTCCCAGGTCGACGGGCACGTGCACCTTCCGCCGACCACTGGCGACAACATCGATGTACTGTGGAGACCTCACGCCCCAAGTGTTGAGCAATTCGGCGGTACGTCCACCCGGCCTCCCGCATGCCCACTATACGCCCTCGCTCAAAGTCCGTCAACTGCACATACGGTTCACGTCCACACTGTCGCGGCATGCTACCAGTGTTAAAGACTGCGATGGAGCTCCGTATGCCACGGCAAACTGGCTGACACTGACGGCGGCGGTGCACAAATGCTGCGCAGCTAGCGCCATTCGACGGCCAACACCGCGGTTCCTGGTGTGTCCGCTGTGCCGTGCGTGTGATCATTGCTTGTACAGCCCTCTCGCAGTGTCCGGAGCAAGTATGGTGGGTCTGACACACCGGTGTCAATGTGTTCTTTTTTCCATTTCCAGGAGTGTATATTAAGTTTTTAAGAGAAGGTAACTTCTAGGAAGCTAAAAAAAATTCGCCAGGGGGGGGGAGGGGACCCTTTTGAAAAGTACTTTCCATAGTCAACAAACTTAAATGTTAAAATATTTAGATACTAAAGCACACCCTTTTTTACTGAAGATTTCGCTTCAAGGAAACTTCTTTCTTACTGGAATTTACTTTCAAAAGCCATTATTCTTTGAACTAACTCTGTATAGTCATTTAACAGGTTCTAGTAACTTGGCCTCACTCTGATTGAATTTTACATAAGCACTTCTGTTATAACACTTTGCAATAGTTAAGCAATCTTTCTTATTATTTACAGAAAAACAATTTAAATGGTGCCTCTTTATGTTAACTTGGCACTTCATACGTCTGTAAAACAGGATATTCGGATTATTCAAACACCAGGAAGGAACCCTATATAAGTGTATGATTAGGATGAAATAACAGGGTGAACCAGTTTCTTCAAAGTTCAAGAATGATTATTAAAACACAATTTAAATTAATAGTCCAAGCTGTACAAAAGTAAAATACAAAAAAATCTTATCTGGTGGCTGTACGCTTGGCTGTGGTGAACAATTATACAGATACACTATCCACAGTACAGCCTGCAAGTATCTTGCTGTATGGGCTTAATTTCTCTTGTCTCTCTTTACAAACAGTAGCCCAACAACTTGCAGCTATGCCGTGAGCCATTTGCAGTCTTCATCTGAGGCATTTTTGTGCAAATTGGCAGACAAAACTTCTCCTGCTCCACAAAGGTATTGCCTTGATCATTGCTGTCTGCACTTGCTCTAGGTAGCATGCGAATTCACACTTGCCACCTTTTCCAGTCCTCAGAGCCACTTTCGTTTCAGACAAAAGGACACTGGCCTTACATAACACCTATTTCTTAAATTGTTCCTAAACATGACTATTTCTTAAAATTGTCAAATTTACATCAACATGAATAGTTTATACACAAAAATATTTTTAAATACAAATGTCAGCAGGAAATTATTTAACATAATAATCAATTTACGTAATATTTTACATACATTACTCACATATAATGCAAAGAACTTCAATTTACAGTATTGTACACTTTACTTTACATATACAGAAATTATAGTACCAACATGCGAAAATTTTAAAGCAAAAAATTATAAAACTATAAATGAACCATGAGCCAATAGTGTTATATGTCCCTGGTACAATTATGTGTATGCATGATTGAAATATGCAACAATAAATAATAGGTTTCATTGGTTCATTTACATTAAAGCATTGTCCCCCTGAACTAATACTTAACACTTAAGTTTGTTACAAGTTACATCATAAAAATACACTTTACACATAAACCTTAACATTAATAACATAAAATTACTACACTTTAATAGAACAATTTGCTGCCTATAGTGTGGGTATTATGACAGTCCTTTTTGGCTCCTGTGAACCAACAGCACAGACTTTTCTTTTGGCTGCTTCTAAATATGAGATCAAAAGCAGTCCATTTTACATTTTCTTTAAGAAACACTTTGTGCATTTTTCCTTGTAGGCTGCCCCTTTTATTTTGACATAATTTTTGGCAGTCCTTTTTCGTCAAAAACCATGGGTTTGTTGTGCCCCTTTGGCTGCATTATTTCACTTAACAGTCCTCTGAGTGACATTTGTTTCGATTTTTCATCACTGCGCATCTATACAAAAGTATCTCAGAACCTGAAACTTGACAGATATTAATATTGTTGCAATAAAATTTGTACTTAATACAGACATTGGATACACTAGATGGATGGTAAGCGGAAATGTGTGTTACTTTTATTCCTTTTTGTTCCATTCCTTCTAACAATAATTTTGCAAATAGATTGCTGACCATTGTCAGATAGTACTCTCCTTCATATTCCTATCTCATTAAAGTATTCCAAAATTTTATGGAAAACTGCTTTAGCTGTAGCTTTCCTGACTGGATACAGTTTAATAAATTTTGAAAATACATTCAAAATAACTAGAATGTAGGTGAAATATCCAGCGGTTTTAGCTAGAGGCTCATATAGGTCCGTGGACAATAGCCCTAATTTATCTAATGGTTTGAGACTCTGCATAGCACTTCTTTGGTATTGTTGGCCACTTAAGCCCTTTGACAAACAGTGCATGACTTTAACCTTTCTGCAACCTTTTTTAAAGTATTATTCCCAATTTTGACAACACTTGCAATTTTCTCATGGCAATTTTTTGCCCCATAATGTCCATATGCCAAATGAAAGTAATCAATTAATTCTATTTCAAACTGTGATGGCCAATAGATTTGCCATTCTTCACTATTATTCCGTTTTTTAATAAACGGTACCCCTTCAAATATTTTGTAAAATTTTGATGTCTGTGGACTCTCATTACTGTCAAATTTGACCTTCACTGATTTCCACACTTCCATCTTCGTTTTGAAATCTCCTAATATTTTTACATTTATTGGCTGTTGTTTTACTACCAGCTACCTCTTTTGAGTATAACTGGCTGGTGCAATAACGCCATGGTATGGCATGCCGCTCAGTTTTTACGGCTGCTGGACAAGTTAGTGTGTGTGCGCGGCCTCAATTCTACTTAGGAGGGCTGCAGACTGCTTGTGTTTTTTGCCTCCGGTATACTGTTGTTAGATTGCCCTGCGCTGTTGTGAAATGAATGAGAGAGCATTGCCCTCTCGCAGGAATTTGTTTGTTTTGGCAGCAGCAAGGTGTGCTGCGACTTGTTGCTCTGCTACTGATTGCTGGGCAGTCCGCTACACACCCTCGCGAATCTGACATCATCGCCTCCCTCCACTGGCCTCTGTGAAACCATCATGGCGCCAACAGTTTGAGACACATCGCTTTGCTGTCTCCACCTGCACGAACTCCAGATGTAGACCCATTGCTGGCGCCACTCACATGATGTCTGCATGAAACAATCAAAACACCAACAGCAATTGCTGTCACATAACCATGGCACCTACTTTCACTGGCCCTCTTAGCACAATTTAAAGAAAGTACTTGTAATCCATTTGACTGGCATTTCTGCTCAGTCAGCTCACTGCATAGCATGTCCCCAGCATACACTAGCCCAGTATGGCTCAGTTCAAATTCGCTCCCCATAATTCTTCCTTCTTCCTATCGCAAATGAAAACGTTTTTCAAAACCATCTTTATTTGGGCATTGCTGATACTGCCTAATCTGACATTTATTACTTCCGAATTCATACCTGTGTACAAAAACAACATAGACCAGATCGCGATGTTTTCTTTGTTGCACCAGCTGTTTATTGCTAACTGTGCAGGGTCGTCTTTTTCTTCACACGTCCCTTGCTTTGCATATGTTGTAGTTTTCTGTTCTCACTTTTCCTCCTTGAGAGTATCGCATATACTAATTTGAATCTTTTACGCTGGCATGTCCCTTTGTATTGGCTCTTCTTTCATCATCATGCCTTCCTCGTGGTGCCATTCAAATATTTATTTGTGCACTCGTTATTTACATTCATTCTGCTATACTGTTACAAACCGAGCACACTAGAAACTAGTGGATATTGCAGTGTTGTATTTCTTCCTATGTCTTCAGTATCTTCCTTCAATTTTCGGAGTTGAGCCAAATTCTTTTCTAATTCTTATATCCTCTGTTTCTTTCTCATAGCATGAAGACTTACTTTGGAACCATTACATACATTCTTTAATTCAGAAACTTCTGCTAGATCTGGTTCTGCAAGTGCAACATTCAGCTTCCATACAACTTGTTTGCCCCTATTTGTGTGTAACATAGAGGATAATTTTGCGATGTTTGACTTGTTTTGTTTGTATTTCGTAATTCTTCTTTAATTCCAGTTTCTGGTTCGAAAAATGGAGTTATTGAGGCAGCATCCACCGATATGTTGTTTGACCTGTCTTGCATGAGTATCCCAAGGAACACTGTATTGTACTTCTTCATAAAAATCGATTTTGTTTCCTTGTTGTGGCACCCACCTGCCTTCTGGATGCACAACTACTACTACCTCAAATACTGTTGCAACATCATTCAATGGCTCAGAACTAGAAGCTCTTGATACTCCTAAAATTCTATTTGTTAATGATCCTGGATCATATTTTTTAGTATTTTGTTCTTCTTCTAAATCGATCCCAATCTCTTCATTGACGACAACATCTTGTTTAATTGCCTGTACGTAATTACCACCGACAGCGTTGCCGTTTGCTTCAATCATTGTACTGTCACTTTATTTCATTACTATTCGCTAACTGCTTTGCGTCATTAGGCATATTCTTGATTAATTATTGTATTTTATTTCGCTGATCGTATATAATTTATACATTACGTCTTCTGTTTGTTATAGATTGTAATAGCCTGGTTTCCATTTCTTTCCCTGCTATGTTCTTGGCAGAGTCTATGCGTACCTCGGTGTAATTTGTTGCCTCTCATTACATCCAGCATGGGTCTCACAGCAACATGGAAATTTTCGCTGATGTATCCGCTTCCGCCATTTAGCCATCTGTCATTCCAAGCTTTGTGCGTGTAACATGCACTTACAAACTACGAATAATAAACAACAACGTAAACCTTTTTCTGACAAGCATTCCCAGAACGCTAAGAATCATTGTGTTGAAAATGTAATATGTATTTTATTTGTCAAAAATTATTTTTTTAAATTAATCTAATCGTCAAAGAATAACTATATCTTGAAAAAGATGTATCTTAGAGTTATATTATAATAATATCTGAGGTCGCATTAATTTTTTGTTATTAAAAAAAGAGCGCCAATACAGATTTCGCTCTCTCTTCCATTCGCTTTCGATGTCAATGGTCGAACTTTATAGATTTGAGTAATCAGGTATGTGTGGGTGTGTGTGTGTAAACCTGTTAAATATTCCAATATACAAGGGTCATTCCAAAAGAAATGCACACTATTTTTGAAAAAATACAGTTTTCATTCTTCATGTGTGAAAGTTTTACAGTGTGTAGATACATCCTTCCCACTTGTTTTCAAACTTAGTTCAACCTGTTCCCGTGAGTGACGCCGTCACAGCAAGACTCCAAGATGGATGCTACACTTGACGTTCATCAGACGCAACATGTTGTTGTTGTGGTCTTCAGTCATGAGACTGGTTTGATGCAGCTCTCAATGCTACTCTATCCTGTGCAAGCTTCTTCATCTCCCAGTACTTACTGCAACATATATCCTTCTGAATCTGTTTAGTGTATTCATGTCTTGGTCTCCCTCTATGATTTTTACCCTCCACACTGCCCTCCAATGCTAAATTGGTGATCCCTTGATGCCTCAGAACATGTCCTACCAACCAGTCCCTTCTTCTTGTCAAGTTGTGCCACAAACTCCTCTTCTCCCCAATTCTATTCAATACGTCCTAATTAGTTATGTGATCTACCCATCTAATCTTCAGCATTCTTCTGTAGCACCACATTTCGAAAGCTTCTATTCTCTTCTTGTCCAAACAATTTATCGTCCATTTTTCAGTTCCGTACATGGCTACACTCCATACAAATACTTTCAGAAACGATTTCCTGACACTTAAATCTATACTCGATGTTAACAAATTTCTCTTCTTCAGAAACGCTTTTCTTGCCATTGCCAGTCTACATTTTATATCCTCTCTACTTCGACCACCATCAGTTATTTTGCTCCCCAAATAGCAAAACTCCTTTACTACTTTAAGTGTCTCATTTCCTAATCTAATTCCCTCAGAATCACCCGACTTAATTTGACTACATTCCATTATCCTCGTTTTGCTTTTGTTGATGTTCATCTTATATCCTCCTTTCAAGACACTGTCCATTCCATTCAACTGCTCTTCCAAGTCCTTTGCTGTCTCTGACAGAATTACAATGTCATCGGCGAACCTCAAAGTTTTTATTTCTTTTCCATGGATTATAATACCTACTCCGAATTTTTCTTTTGTTTCCTTTACTGCTTGCTTAATACACAGATTGAATTACATCAGGGAAAGGCTACAACCCTGTCTCACTCCCTTCCCAACCACTGTTTCATTTCATGCACCTCGACTCTTATAACTGCCATCTGGTTTCTGTACAAACTGTAAATAGCCTTTCTCTCCCAGTATTTTACCCCTGCCACCTCTAGAATTTGAAAGAGAGTATTCCAGTCAACATTGTCAAAAGCTTTCTCTAATACTACAAATGCTAGCAATGTAGGTTTTCCTTTCTTTAATCTTTCTTCTAAGATAAGTCGTAAGGTCAGTATTGCCTCACGTGTTCCAATATTTCTACGGAATCCAAACTGATCTTTCCCAAGGTTGGCTTCTACTAGTTTTTCCATTCGTCTGTAAAGAATTCGCGTTAGTATTTTGCAGCTGTGGCTTATTAAACCGATTGTTCGGTAATTTTCACATCTGTCAACACCTGCTTTCTTTGGGATTGGAATTATTATATTCTTCTTGAAGTCTGAGGGTATTTCGCCTGTCTCATACATCTTGCTCACCAGATGATAGATTTTTGTCAGGACTGACTCTCACAAGGCCATCAGTAGTTCTAATGGAATGTTGTCTACTCCCGGGGCCTTGTTTTGATTCAGGTCTTTCAGTGCTCTGTCAAACTTTTCACGCAGTATTGTATCTCCCATTTCGTCTTCATCTACATTCCCTTCCATTTCCAGAATATTGTTCTCAAGTACGCCACCCTTGTATAGACCCTCTATGTACTCCTTCCACCTTTCTGCTTTCCCTTCTTTGCTTAGAACTGAGTTTCCATCTTAGCTCTTGATATTCATACAAGTGGTTCTCTTTTCTCCAAAGGTCTCTTTAATTTTCCTGTAGGCAATATCTATCTTACCCCTGGTGAGATAAGCCTCTACATCCTTACATTTGTCCTCTAGCCATCCCTGCTTAGCCATTTTGCACTTCTTGTCGATCTCATTTTTGAGACGTTTGTATTCCTTTTTGCCTGCTTCATTTACTGCATTTTTATATTTTCTCCTTTCATCAATTAAATTCAATATTTCTTCTGTTACCCAAGGATTTCTACTAGTCCTCGTCTTTTTACCTACTTGATCCTCTGCTGCCTTCACTATTTCGTGCCTCAGAGCTACCCATTCTTCTTCTACTGTATTTGTTTCCCCCATTCCTGTCAATTGTTCCCTTATGCTCTCCCTGAAACTCTGTACGACCTCTGGTTTAGTCAGTTTAGCCAGGTCCCATCTCCTTAAATTCCCACCTTTTTGCAGTTTCTTCAGTATTAATCTACAGCTCATAACCAATAGATTGTGGTCAGAGTCCACATCTGGCCCTGGAAATGTCTTACAATTTATTACCTGGTTCCTAAATCTCTGTCTTACCATTATATAATCTATCTGATACCTTTTAGTATCTCCAGGCTTCTTCCATGTATACAGTCTTCTTTTATGATTCTTGAACCAAATGTTAGCTGTGATTTAGTTGTGCTCTGTGCAAAATTCTACCAGGCGGCTTCCTATTTCGTTTCTTACCCCCAATCCATATTCACTTACTACGTTTCCTTCTCTACCTTATCCTACTGATGAATTCCAGTCACCCATGACTATTAAATTTTCGTCTCCCTTCACTATCTGAATAATTTCTTTTATTTCAGCATACATTTCTTCAGTTTCTTCGTCATCTGCAGAGCTAGTTGGCATATAAACTTGTACTACTGTGGTAGGGGTGGGCTTCGTATCTATCTTGGCCACAATAATGCGTTCACTATGCTGTTTGTAGTAGCTTATCCACACTCCTATTTTTTTAATTCATTATTAAACCTACTCCTGCATTACCCCTATTTGATTTTGTATTTATAACCCTGTATTCACGTGACCAAAAGTCTTGTTCCTCCTGCCACCGAACTTTACTAATTCCCACTATATCTAACTTTAATCTATCTATTTCCCTTTTTAAATTTTCTAACCTACCTGCCCGATTAAGGGATCTGACATTCCACGCTGCGATCCACGCTGCGATCAGTTGTCTTTCTCCAGATAACGACATTCTCTTGAGTAGTCCCCGCCCGGAGATCCGAATGGGGGACTATTTTACCTCGGGAATATATTACGCCATCATCATTTAACCATACCGTAAAGCTGCATGCCCTCGGGAAAAATTACAGCTGTAGTTTCCCCTTGGTTTCAACCATTCGCAGTACCAGCACAGCAAGGCCGTTTTGGTTATTGTTACAAGGCCAGATCAGTCAGTCATCCAGACTGTTGCCCTTGCAACTACTGAAAAGGCTGCTGCCCCTCTTCAGGAACCACACGTTTGTCTGGCCTCTCAACAGATACCTCTCCGTTGTGGTTGCACCTACGGTACGGCCATCTGTATCGCTGAGGCACGCAAGCCTCCCCACCAACGGCAAGGTCCATGGTTCATGGGAGGGGAAGCAACATGCTGTCATACAATTTCTGTGCTGCGAAAACGAGACAGTGGGTAACATCCACAAGAGGTTGAAAAAGGTGTATGGAGATGCTGCTGTCGATCGCAGTACAGTTAGTCAGTGGGCAAGCAGGTTACTTGATGAAAGCGGGCACAGAAATATTGAGGATTTCGTCGCAGCAGCATGCCTCGTACTGTGCACACTCCAGACAATGTGCAGAGAGTTAACGAAATGGTGACTGCTGACAGACACATCACAGTGAACGAATTGTCACGCTACGTTGGGATAGGGGAAGGAAGTGTATGCAGAATACTGAAAGTTTTGGCATTAAAAAAGGTTTGTGCCAGGTGGCTTCCCAGGAAGTTGACAGTGGCTCAGAAGGAAACAAGAAAAACGGTATGCAGCGAACGTTTGGAACAATACAAGAATGGTGGGGATGAATTTCTTGTGACAGGTGATGAAACATGACTCCATCATTCCAGACGAAGAGGCAACCAATGGAGTGGCATCATGCAAATTCACCTAAGAAAAAAAAATTCAAAACCACTGCTTCTGCTGGAAAAGTTATAGCTACAGTGTTTTTCGATTCCGAAGGACTCTTGCTTGTGGACATCATGCCAAGTGGAACTACCAAAAATTCTGATTCATATGTGACAACACTAAAGAAACTTCAAGTGCGACTGAGTTGTGTTCGACCACATCAGCAAAAGCAGGATGTTTTGCTGTTGCACGACAATGCACAGCCACATGTCAGTCAAGAAACCATGGAAGCGATCACAAAACTCGAATGGACAACCCTGAAACACCCGTCTTACAGTCTTGACCTGGCTCTATGTGACTATCATCTCTTTGGGAAACTGAAAGACTCTCTTCGTGGAACAAGGTTTGAAGATGATGAGTCCCTTGTGCACGCTGCTAAACAGTGGCTCCAACACACTGTAAAACTTTCAAACCTGTAGAATAAAAGATAGATTTAAAAAAAAATAGTGTGCATTTCTTTTGGTGTGACCCTCGTATGATTTGTTGGAATTAATTGAGTATTATAAATACCCTTCCATGTCAAATTCATTAAGATTTTTCAGCATCTTGCATTTTTAGTTGTTTGAGCGTCATCGCTGACGAGCTGCAGTCGCCGCCATTACACGGCAAATATGAATTTAAACAAACCGTGCAAACGGCGCACGATCTGCAGCGAATTAAAAGTAGTTGTTTCATTTTCAGAACAGCAGAGAAGCTGAACGATACAGTTTCTATGCATTTATTACTGACTTTTGACTTAAAGTCCAACTAGAGACTTGGCCTGGACTACACAGGCACTTATAAATTTCTGTGAACAGTAAAGAGTTTTGTTATGTAAAGTCAATGAAAGCATTAACTAATGCAACAGTAAAATATTTCTCTCACAGTCAGTATTACTACAGATGTTAAACTTAAAATTTGTAATACTTTATATTCTAAATACAGTATAACTGAGCATAGCTGGTAAATAATAATATTCAGTATTAACTGCATTATTTTGGCCAAACCAAAGTGGAAAGAAGTTATTTCATTACAGTTTTTTACAGACAAACTCCAGCAACAGTTAACGGTTTCCAAATCTCACTTTATAGAAAAAATAGTACTTAAATGGAGAGATGGCATAAGTGACTGATCGTTGTCATATCCCTAAGGTATCGACCATTCACCTCTGTATTCGTGATGTTGGTGCCCTCATTAATTCCTATTATTATTATGACTTCGTTGTGCATTCCTTGATCTGTTCGTTTTAAAATCTCTTTGGTTTGCTGCTCCTTTTGAACTATCACATTGTACAACATACGTCCCTACTGCACTGGTACTCTGTCCAGTACCCACCTTGTTAACTTTTTCTCTCACTGGTGTGTCCAAATATCCATTTAAGTCTAGTGACTCTTCCAACATGTCAAGTAGCGACCCACCCTTATGTCTATGAGATGCTTGTAGTTTCAGCTATCCATAACATTTTGTGTTTCGTGTTGGCAGAATTTTTCTATGAAGGCTTTTTCAGACTCTTCATATATCATCATGTCTAAATTTAGAGAATTTGCTCAGTTGGCTGCTTCTTCTTCTATCTGCCTCACTGTGAAATCTATCTTTTTTGTGTCTACCCAAATCTTGGGTATTGCTCTTTTATGACTATGCAAAAATCCCGTTTGGTGTAGACTTCCTTCCACTCGCAATCTGTTGCAGCTCCTACTGAAGGCTTGTATATCTTCCAAACCAGTTAATAATCGTCATCATCAATGGCTTATACTTTCTAAGAAAAATTCAAGTAGCATCATGCAGACCTTTGTTGGCTCAAAAGTCCAATGAGAGAGCCCACTTGACACCCACAAATGGAGAAAGTGTGTATCACCACAAAAGAGGCGTTCGTCTGATGTGCATATCTACACACTCCTTTTTCAGCTACGTTCTTGAGCCAGGGAGCATAGTGGAACTTGCTGCCATTACTGACGACTTACCACAATTTGTTGCAGTCTTCAGTGAGGTCTTCCCAATCGCTAAAGTCAATATTCTGTTGGCAAGTTCTGTCGCACTAAGTAGTATCTGTCGGGAAGATATGATGTAAGTGTCCTGGTCACTAAAAGCAACGTCAATTGAAAGCGGCTGTAATACTCAGTAGCTTCGCAGTGTTCAGGACCAACTCTTTTGTCACATGGTCCCTCCATGTTATGCCAAGAATGTTTTTTAATCACTGCAGATGACAGGAGTTGAGCTTATATTCTTGTTTAATATATGCTGTCCAGGTTCAAGTACTGTAAAAGAGAGTGTACAGCACACATGTTTGATAGACGAGCAGCTTTGTAGTCACCTGGGGGTGACATACAGGCAAAGAATGTGCTGGCATCAGCTTCAGCAGCATCCTAACACCCAGGCCATTCTGGAAATCCAACCATGATGTGAGATTTGCACATGTTGTGTTTCACTTACAACAGCATCAGCACTTCCTTAGCTCCAAAGCCATTCCAGGAATCATTGCATCCTACCACATACCAAGATCAGGAAGGGTGTCCTGCTCCCACTGCACTTTGCACTTCTGCAAATTTTGCATAAAGTAGACTCAGTGCCCCAAGCATCCCCACTTTGCAGCCAAGTACGGTAAAGTATCTGAACTGTTAAAAAAATTTGTCAATTTTCTTTGTGTTACTGACTTTTAAAAATTCATTTAAGTGTTGCCACACCAGTGACGTTGGTAACTTTGGTCTGAAGCTATATATCATTCGTCATGGAATATTGGAATGGGTAGACAGCATATTTCTCTATAAATAATTAAAAAACTAACATTTGCTTGTAAAATATAAATAGTGAAATAGGAATTCGCGTTTGTTGAAAATGAGTTTGTAACAACGAAAATGAGGATGAAATACCTTCTAAACCATCCAAAATTTTTAATATTCATTGATAACTTGTACTGTACTTCCAATTCTGATCTCTAAGGTTTATTACAGAAACTGTATTTAATATGTAAGGGATGTAACAGCTTATTTATTTGTGAATTTATATAATTGATTGTAATTATAATGTAAATATTATAAATTGTTGGATAATAGCCAAGGGAACTTTATTTAAATGTATCGACAGCAATGACGAAATAGCAGTAGCTATGCCATTGTTGATCTTTTTCCATATGGAGAGTCTGTTGTAATGCAAGCAGAGAGGAAGCAGAACAGCTTGGGTCATGACGGAGTGCAGAGGTGTTTGTTGGGTGCTTCCACAGACACAGTGTGCAGCTATGATTGGGACAGTGTTGACACACCTAATGCGTTAATCTGCGATTATTGAGAACATGGTAAAAGTGAACAGGCAGAGGAAGCTGCAATTCTAACTATTGCCTGTCTCATAATCATCTGTGACTCTGGAGACAACTCCCGGTTTCCAACCAGCAGCAGCAACAGCATCAGCTCAGCATGGTCGTTAGCTAGATTCTTTGTCGTCCCCACAGCTACAACATTGTAAACTTTCAGAGTATAACCAATATTGTACAGGCATTCCCCAGTGGCATTTCTTTCAAAAATTTTAATAATTTTCTCGAATAATAACCTGCAATATTTAAAACTTGTAGGACACCTGCGTTGTCATTGCCCTCAGACACAATTACCAAGCAGAGTCCCTTTCCCTTCCTTTCCAGTGTCATAAAAATATGAAAAGTGATTAACTATTTACTGCCAGTTTTGTTTGTTTGCTCATGAGCAGTTTCAGTCTAAATTTTGCTGCTTCAGTAACTGTTCATTTTTGTATTTTGTAGCAGAGGCTTAATGGATTTGCAGTTTTGCATGTTAACTTGACTCACTTAAAGTAACGTAAAATTTCACTGACAAAACCAATAATTAAAGATACAGCACAAATTAAGAGTGTGCAATTTCATTTATTCTGTATTTGGCTTAGCATGTGTTCTTATGTTAAAAGTAAAATCATTTGCCCATTAGCTTACAGTAAATTCAATTCAATCTTCCAATAATTAAAAGTAAATGGCTTGCCTTTTTTTCCAAACTTTGTCTTACGTTATGCTGAGGTTATTGACAGCCACATTTTTACATAACAAGGTTTCAGTTACAGTCAGTCATTTATTTAACCAGCAACTTCATTTAACTTAACTTTCAAAATTTAGTATTTCAGATTAAGTAACTGCAAACTCAGTGTTTTCTGATTCATTTATTTTCTTGTGAACTGTTGTGTTGTGGCAAACTGGCAACCTTCTGTTGCCATGCCAATGATTACTTGCTTAACTTCTTTGCCATTAACTTTCTTAGGATTTTGAATATTCATTACGCTAGTGGGGTGGCGATCGTTTAATTATCCGTCTTTTGTTACTCAGTATTTTCTGTATTGTCAGTATTTTTTGTATTAAAAGTATTTCGTGGCACCCTTTTCCCCTGTGTGGTCTGTGATCGACTGGACTATATTCTAGCCATTTCAAAATGATTATCATTATTTAGATTAGGTTTAGAATACATTCTGCCTTCAGAAGGGTCTGTTGTACACTTTTCTCCTACTAACCAGTATTATTTTACTTTAGTAATGATAGCCCTACTCACTGTAAAATTTCATTAGTCATACACAATCATGATCAATTATCTCGCAATCCAGTTCGACGATTAGGAAGAGGGAGGTTACAAGTTTTACCTTAAATACTATCCCACAAATCCAGAAAACGCAAATAGAAGCAAGTTAGCTTTCACATCCTGCTTGCTCCTATCACTAACTGACAGCACCACAAGTAGATGGCTGCACTGCAATATTGAGGAAGTTTGATCTTTATACTACAATTTCGTACTGCCACCAGTAGATTGCTGCATTGTAAAAACTCAACAGAGTCGTAAATTAATTATTTTTTAGAAATTGGGCCTAATAATTCTATGACATAGATCTAACATGACCAGACTTATAATGGCAAAAAATAAATTTTACGTAAAATATACTGCCCTACACAGGCAAATAGACACACTGGACATAACTAATGAGGCCTACTCACAATACGTCCTCAGATAAAATAGTTCCACATTTATAAATTATTCTCAAGCACCACTTTTAGGAGGGACAAAGATAATTGAATGTGTTATTCACTAGAAACAATACAAATGGTGTTACTGATTACTAATTATTGCGGTTACAAATGACACAGGCATACCAAACGCTATGTACAATAACAGCAGTCTGCAGTCAGACATATTGTGGCACAAACAACAGAGAAATACACTCCTGGAAATTGAAATAAGAACACCGTGAATTCATTGTCCCAGGAAGGGGAAACTTTATTGACACATTCCTGGGGTCAGATACATCACATGATCACACTGACAGAACCACAGGCACATAGACACAGGCAACAGAGCATGCACAATGTCGGCACTAGTACAGTGTATATCCACCTTTCGCAGCAATGCAGGCTGCTATTCTCCCATGGAGACGATCGTAGAGATGCTGGATGTAGTCCTGTGGAATGGCTTGCCATGCCATTTCCACCTGGCGCCTCAGTTAGACCAGCGTTCGTGCTGGACGTGCAGACCGCGTGAGACGACGCTTCATCCAGCCCCAAACATGCTCAATGGGGGACAGATCCGGAGATCTTGCTGGCCAGGGTAGTTGACTTACACCTTCTAGAGCACGTTGGGTGGCACGGGATACATGCGGACGTGCATTGTCCTGTTGGAACAGCAAGTTCCCTTGCCGGTCTAGGAATGGTAGAACGATGGGTTCGATGACGGTTTGTATGTACCGTGCACTATTCAGTGTCCCCTCGACGATCACCAGTGGTGTACGGCCAGTGTAGGAGATCGCTCCCCACACCGTGATGCCGGGTGTTGGCCCTGTGTGCCTCGGTCGTATGCAGTCCTGATTGTGGCGCTCACCTGCACGGCGCCAAACACGCATACGACCATCATTGGCACCAAGGCAGAAGCGACTCTCATCGCTGAAGACGACACGTCTCCATTCGTCCCTCCATTCACGCCTGTCACGACACCACTGGAGGCGGGCTGCACGATGTTGGGGCGTGAGCGGAAGACGGCCTAACGGTGTGCGGGACTGTAGCCCAGCTTCATGGAGACGGTTGCGAATGGTCCTCGCCGATACCCCAGGAGCAACAGTGTCCCTAATTTGCTGGGAAGTGGCGGTGCGGTCCCCTACGGCACTGCGTAGGATCCTACGGTCTTGGCGTGCATCCGTGCGTCGCTGCGGTCCGGTCCCAGGTCGACGGGCACGTGCACCTTCCGCCGACCACTGGCGACAACATCGATGTACTGTGGAGACCTCACGCCCCACGTGTTGAGCAATTCGGCGGTACGTCCACCCGGCCTCCCGCATGCCCACTATACGCCCTCGCTCAAAGTCCGTCAACTGCACATACGGTTCACGTCCACGCTGTCGCGGCATGCTACCAGTGTTAAAGACTGCGATGGAGCTCCGTATGCCACGGCAAACTGGCTGACACTGACGGCGGCGGTGCACAAATGCTGCGCAGCTAGCGCCATTCGACGGCCAACACCGCGGTTCCTGGTGTATCCGCTGTGCCGTGTGTGTGATCATTGCTTGTACAGCCCTCTCGCAGTGTCCGGAGCAAGTATGGTGGGTCTGACACACCGGAGTCAATGTGTTCTTTTTTCCATTTCCAGGAGTGTAGATGAATTATTTTCCTGATCTAAGATGCTGAAAAAACTTCTAAAATGTCTGTAAAATAGGTAGGCACCGTAAGAAGTACGATGTTTAGATTGCTGTTTGGAATTCATATGTGGAAAATAATTCTAAAAGACTCAAATGTAACGTGACATACATCTGCAATGTAGAAGAAAATGCGAGTTAATTTGTACGTATACAAACACTCGCCACTTTGGTGCCGAAAATTCTGAAGTATGTACAGCAATGCTCGATTTCTGTGCTTAATAAAGGTGGTCACATAAGAAGTTAGGGGTGATTATTCCATGTGGCAAACCACCCTAACTAGGCTTATAACTGCAGAGAAATATGTGATAGCTAAGCAAACAAATAGAGAGAACGAATGTAATTAATTAGGCCTATTTTTGATGTAGACTGAGGTGACAACAGTCATGGGATATCTCCTATTACCATGTCGAAGCTCCTTTTGCATTGTAGTGTACAACTCGATGTGGCATGGACTTAACAAATCGTTGGAAGTCCCCCGCAGAAATATTGGCCCATTTGGTTCCATAATTACGAAATTGTTCCTGGCACAGGATTTTCTGGAGGAACTGACCTCTCGATTATATCCCAGAAATTTTCAATGGAATTCATGTCGGCAATCTGGATGGCCAAATCATTCACTCAAATTGTCCATAACTTCCTGAAACAAATTGTGAACTATTGTGGATCGGTGATATGTTTGGCAACATAAAGTACATGAGTGGCTGTAAATGCTCTCCAAGTAACGGAACATAAGCATTTCCAGTCAATGGTCGGTTCAGTTGGACCAGAGGCCCCGTCCATTCCATGTAAACACAGCATACACCATTATGGAGCCATCACCAACTAGCACATTGCCTTGTTGACATCGTGGCTCCACGGCTTACTGGGGTCTGCACCACACTGGAACCCTACCATCAGTTCTTACCGACTGAAATCAGGTCTCATCTGACCAGGTCATGGTTTTCCAGTCAACTGGGTCCAACTGAAATGGTTATGAGAGCAGTAGAGATGCTGCAGGCGATGTTGGGCTGGTAGCAAAGGCACTCATATCTTAATTTCTGTAGTTATTTCACGCAATGTTGCTTGCCTGTTAGCACTGAAAATTCTATGCAAAAGCTGCTGCTCTCGATCTTTAAGAGAAGGCTATAGGCCACTGCGTTGTTCATAGTGAGAGGTAACGCTTGAAATCTGGCATTCTCAGCGCACTCTTGACGCTGTGAATTTCGAAATAATGAATTCCGTAATGACTTCCGAAATTACTAATAAATGTCCAATGCTTCTAGCTCCAACTGACAGTCGACGTTCAAAGTCTGTAAAATCTCGTTTTCACATGAATCAACCGAGTACAACGACGGCTTTGCCAGTGCACTCCCCTTTTATGTCTTGTGTACACAATACTACCGCCAACTATATATATGCATATTGCTATCTCATGACTTGTCACGTCAGTGTAAGTCACAACACACCCTCAAAGCGTATATTTATGAGGCACAAAGATAATACATCTTGTTATTCACTAGCAACAATACAAATGAATATTCTATTCATTGTTAATTGTTGCTATTATTAAAAATGACACAGACCTAGTGGAGGCTGCGTAAATAACAGCATTTCACAATCAAAAAGGCTCTCTAAAAGCTGTATAGACTGCGACTGTCTGATATTATGGTTCACAATATTCTAAAATACGTCATAAACGTGAAAGGTGTGATGTTCATGTTGTAATGGTATCTAAATACATAAAGTTTGTTTTCAGTCCGTGCAGTTGCATTTCTGGAAAATATAGCTCATTAAAATAAAACTTGTAACGACATACTCCACCACAAACAACACAATTGTCTTATTAGGGAAGGAAGGAAGGAATAAGGTGTTTTTCTTAACAAATATTACGTAGACTACAGAAGAGCATGTATTGAAACTTCATGGCAGATTAGAGCTGTGTGCCAGACAGAGGCAGAAGTGCTAGTCTTGCAAGTTTCGCAGGAGAGCTTCTGTCAAGTTGGGAACGTAGAAGACGAGAGAGTGGCGGAAGTAAAGCTTTGAGAAGGGGTCCTGAGTCATCCCAGATCACGTAAGAAACAGATTGCCCGATCGCTTGGTCTAGCAGGCAACCCTTGTCAGGGAACGGCCACCAGGCGGCAACAGCGTCACACCCTTACTTGTGGCACCAACCACTAGATGGCACTCCGCTCTGTGAAATATGTGGCAACATCGTCCGAACGCGTGCAGCTCTCCACCATTTGGCGTCTGTAAAGTACAGCTGTTTCTGACATACCGGTGGTAGTGGATCGAGTCGTCATGCCGAGGGCCTGCGAGTATATCAACTGTGGAAGGAGTAGACGGACAAATCCTGAACTAAAAATGTAGTAGAGCTGTCTCAAAACTGAAAATTATAAAACATATGTAGTTTATTCATTTGTATTTAACTTCCTAATAAAGATTCTCCGTTAGGTTGCACAAATAAGTTTCATTGCCTTTCCTTGATCACTCTACCGCGTTTAACTAGAAAGAAGTAATGTCTTAAATCTGAGCAAAACAGTACTGCTTGTAACAATAGTAGATGTGCTGACCGCAAAGTTAATATGTTTATCATCACAGAATTTTCTTTTACTCACGATATTTAAAGTTTCACAATATTTATTTTTTTCGAAGATACCGTTAAGTGCGCACATTAAATTATATTTTTTTACAACTAACAGTAATCACCTGCAAAATGTCATTATACTTAAGAACGCTTACAGAAATACTTAGAAAGGATGCAAAACCTGTTTCTTAAACTTATTTACACTTTCAATGTGAAAAATATATTGTCGTTATAGCTCACCTAATCCTTATAGATACTCTATGCAAAATAAATAATTATGTCGGTAATGTCAGGACGCATCCACCCTCCGTCGCATGGAATCCCTGATGCGCTGACGCAGCCCTGGAGAATGGCGTATTGTATCACAGCTGTCCACAATACGAGCACGAAGAGCCTCTACATTTGGTACCGGGGTTGCGTAGACAAGAGCTTTCAAATGCCCCCATAAATGAAAGTCAAGAGGGTTGAAGTCAGGAGAGCGTGGAGGCCATGGAATTGGTCCGCCTCTACCAATCCATCGGTCACCGAATCTGTTACTGAGAAGCGTACGAACACTTCGACTGAAATGTGCAGGAGCTCCATCGTGCATGAACCACATGTTGTGTCGTACTTGTAAAGGCACATGTTCTAGCAGCGCAGGTAGAGTATCCCGTATGAAATCATGATAACGTGCTCCATTGAGCGTAGGTGGACGAAACTAAAATGAGCTCTAACACGGAAATTAAGCGTTTCCGGACACATGTCCACATAACATCTTTTCTTTATTTGTCTGTGAGGAATGTTTCCTGAAAGTTTGGCCGTACCTTTCTGTAACACCCTGTATATGACTTTTAATCAGATCAGGGGAAACTCGCTGAGATTGGCAGAGATAATTAGAATGGATTTTGATGTACACAATAAACACAATAAATACATATGCCTCTGTCCAGATAAGATAATAAGCGAGTACATGTAACAGACAAGGTGTAGGTACAAACAGAGCATTTGCAGTTAAACCCTTAAGCAAGGCAGAAAATTTCACTTGGTAGTAGCCTTACGTAATTCAATTATGACTGAAACACATCAACTTAGGTTGGAATAAATACACTTTACTAAATCACAATTAGATTTCAAATTCATACCCAGTACCATGACATTACCACATTCCAGTGCCACTCACCAGTGTTGCCACTTCATAACATCGCACCCCAAGTGGTTGCAGACAAGTGGTTTACCACTTAATGGAATGACATGGCTTCAAAGAAGATGCACTAACAGTTGTTGGCCACTCTCAAGCCAAGGAATACTTCAGAACCGACAAATACACATTATTCACAGAAAAAGACAATAACATTGCACCAGTTTTCCTTTAAACAATTAAACCACAGGGCCAGAAGATTCATAGTCAGTATCCTTTTAACTCCTTTTCAAATAACAGAAGGACGTCCCCATCACCAGAGTTCCAGAGCACGACCTTCATCATCTTCTTTAGCGGCTGCCCAACATTCGACAAGTCGGTTGGCGATCCGGTTGGGTACATGCATTGTCCACCCCCAATCTCCCCACCCAATCCCCACCATTAGCCCTCCTCCTTCCGTCAAGTGCTGTTCACTCCTCCAGGCTCAGGCTGAGCATCCACACTCAACCAGGAAAACCAAAGATAAGTCACAAGGGAGGTGACTAAACCAAGCCACCATGACTCAGTTGGTAACCACTTTTCAGAGTTTATAAAGTGAAAAGACGCATAATTACAGGAAACATTTACATCTTCCTTGGCTGATGGACATATCAGGAGACCACTGCAGAATGGATAGTGTGTTTGTTCAATGTGTAAGACTGTTCAGGTATATAAATCATATCTTATACCTTTCTTTTCAACTACTCTGTTATGGAGTATAATTACGTCACTTCATCAATTTTTGGTAATGCCCCACTGCTATTGCTGCTATAATCACTTTGTTTAGCCTCTGTTTTCCATGTATTATGACGTCGGTCTTGTGATGTTACAAAATAGAAGTGAGGTTGTTATTCAATGGAAAGTTGGAAATTGAGATTTAACTAACTGTTTTATCAATCACAATTGGCGTAAGAATCATGGATTGACCATTGTCATAAAATATTGCACTATGAGATGTGAATAGTTTTTTACTTGCAGTTTCGCGTGGCTTGAGGCAGTCACAACTAGCGTGCTATTGATTAAGAAGTTGCGTTATCGTCTTTCTAATTACTTCATGATCGTAGATACGATCATACCCGGTTGTGAAGTTATTGTTATGACAAAACAATTTCCTAAGGGACCAGAAAGTTCTTAAGGGCGCAAAAACAACTGTAACATCACACAAAAGGGAAATTCAATATCAAAGCTGATGCAAGAAGACGATAAAACAGTTTTCTTTTTATCAATGTAACACGCACATTGGACTGCTGATCTTGGAGTCTGTAATATTAGCAAAATGCATAATTAAAATGAAAATAATACTGAGGAGATAATAGAAATGAGCACTGCTAAATGATTCAGTATTCCCAGAACAAATATTTATTATAACTAAAACATATATCGTACCTTAAGCTTAATACTACAATGACGGTAGATTTTTATGTCCATATCATGTCCATTGAGCGCTCTTTTATATAGCCATTGTCCTCTTGAGTCGCTCGTGCTTCGTCACGGTAAGTTACCACAGTTCTTCTTCCTACACTTCACTCAAAACTTAGACGGAACACGTTTTTATTTATTTAGTAAAAATAATTAGATCGGACCGCCACAAATCTGCGTCCGTCTTACTCGAGAAAAACAGTAAAAGTCTTTTTAGCGCTCAAGGCTTCATTTGTTCTCCAGCGAACAAAATAGTGAAGGATCGCATACCTATCCGTATTTTCCTGTTTATATTGCCGCCCAAAGACGACAAATTACATTATTTAGAAAATTCCACCGTCGCTATGCGACGCCTTATTATATATTAATCATTCTTTATAAACAAGTATTTGCCTTCTGGCTGAATTTGCTATTTTAATTAAGCCAAAAATAGCGAATATCACATTGCCTCCCATGAGGAGAGAGGGAATGCCGAAGGATTACCTCGATCCTCATGTCCTCATGAGATATTCGTGATTTTTGGTGTGACATTTACATAATGTTACTGGCGTACAAAGTACATAAATTGAAATTACATTTATAAACATATATCAGATATTTATCATTTTTCAAAATAAAGTTTTTCATTCTTTGTTCATCAGTCACTTCATTCCATAATACCAAGATTAACATTTATGTGCATATTTAAGTTTGGTCCATATTTGCTTATAACAATAAGTGAACTTTCATTTCGCACTTCAGGGGATAGAATTCAGAAATTACTTTCTCTTGAGCTTAACAACTAATACATGAGTACAGTGAGTGCTTATTTTCACTAAACTAGAGTGGACAATGTTCGAGCATCTGTTGACTCCTTGTGGTTCAATTACAGTTTATTAACGTAGCACTACACTTCGTGATGCTTTCACTTTCTGTGTTAGCTGTCTACGGCGTTCATCATGCAGTACATCTGTCCTTTCCACTGTGGTGCCAGGAATTTAAGTGGCTTCCCGGGTTTTTATTTACAATATGAAACAGAAGAAGTGGAAAATTATTAGTATAACTTACAACCTATTGGATACATTTGTTAAGGATCAGGACTGGTCTGGAGTTTAGGGTCTTCCTATAGTGCACATTCATTTTCTTTGTCCATCAAGGGACAGGATTATAATTCATTTTATCAGTGTTCAGGAGTGCCGGTATTAATGGCTTTAAGGCCTGAGTAATCTAACAATCTACTTCTCACTCATCTTAACTTCAACTCAAGAAAATTGCTTAATTTACATATGAAAATGTAGTCACACAAGTGTACAAATGTCTTTCCTCCAGTATGTACGATTGAAGTCATGGCGGTTAGCAGTTTAAAGTTTGGATTGTTTCGTCACCCACACGTCAGCCACTCACAGCGGCTGCACAGTGTTGCGTGAGCTCCAATACTTAGTATCCGTTCGCGCTCAGGCTGTAACAGAGCTGCTGGTCGTTGATTGCTCTTTTTTTTTTCTTGTGAACTTCGTATCACACGAGTGCATCGATACAAACACCTCGCGCGCGTTTCCCATCGGAGGAGCCGGACACTGAAGCTGCCTCCATACTTCTCGGTCAACTGCCTCCCATGAGGCTCACAGGTAAGTGACGGCGAATGTTTTAGCTGTCACTGCACTTAGAACAACACTGAACTTTGCGTTGCACCTGTTGTCGTAGCCTTGACTTCTTTTTACAGTTGTAGGACAACACTACCACTAGTATACAGTGAACAGTTATTTTTATTATGCACGTCGCACTTTGGTGTGCATCTTCACACAGCATTCGTGCTTAGTTCCTTCGCCGATAGAGTTCATTTACAAAACAATCAATTTTGCACGTTTCCTCCACTGGTATAGAAAGACTTATATTCTACTATTTACAAAATATCACTTACGAGCTAATATTTACAATTAATGGTCACTCCTTTTGTTAAGTCCAGTGAACAACTGCTTTATGAATGGACTCTTTATATCTCAAGATTTGCTTTCACTAGTGAACCTAAAAATATTCTTTCAAACTTTCTTTTAAGTGCTCATCTCCTCATTATGAAAACTACAGGTTTCGCAACACTCGTTGCATTTATTCTTTAGTGCACCCAAGATCATTTTCTACTGCCACGCAGCATATCTACTACTTAACGAGTACACATTTAACGCTGAATCTTTTTTTTTGTGCTTTCCTTTGTGCTTGCCAAATTTTTTTTATATTTGAGGGCAGACTGGATAACAATAAGTCTCCCTCTTCGCTTCATGTACTCAGCAATCGTTCTCTGTTAAAAAAAAAAAATAGGGTAACGCGTGTCTACTATTTTTCGCATGAATGGAATTACCGGCAGTTCACTGGGTTTACGCAACCGGTCCATAACAAACATTACCAAAGCTAGCGAAGTTCATCACGCTATGTGTCTCATTTCTCATAAGCACTGCTTTGTTTCGAAGCACACGTGCCTTTTATAAGTCGACCCTTGGTCTGGGTTAATGAACCAGGATCAAAAGGAACGGGCACAAGGAAAATGGATTTCATAAGAGGAGTGTCTTAGGAGACATTTTTGCAATAAAATCTGCATGTAAATAAAATTATCATAATAAACATAGGCACATATATAAATTTCAACCTCTTTCATTACAGCATTCTTTGCTACTTCTACGTCTTACTCTGGTTATAGTCGATATTAAGTTTAAATATCACTGCATTGCTTGTTCTTTAGATTAGCCTTCAATTAGGGTATTGAATGGTCGCTAGATTACTCTACAAATCTTCTGAAGATCTTTACTTGGACTTATTTATGATACAGGGGGCTTGCTGTGTAGTTATTTAGTACCTTGATTCTACTGAAATCAATTCGTCAGCTAACATTACTCATATACTCTTTACATTGGGCTCAGATCACAGGGAAATAGTTTACTTTCATAGCAATTAGTGGCCTCGTGGAGTACTTACGCTACATTATCGATGCTTCATGGTTTGCCTCTATTTGTACTGTATTTCACCTAACTTAGTTTACTACAGCTTATTGTCTCCTTGCGTGAACACATGTGGGTTACCACTTGTTTTTCCACTTAACAGCACGCTTTAACTGAACTTTAAGCTATTTCTTCTACTCCTGTCCACTGTCTGGACTGTTTGAACATGTACCTTTTTTTTTAAGCAGGTAATTTGGGCTTTTACAACAGAACTTCAAGTACTTACATTACTAAAAATAAATCTATAAATATTCTTGTACCTTGAGAGAAGTGCTTATTTACGCATCCTCCTCCATTTCTCACCTTTACATATTTTATTTAGCTCCGGGCAATCACCTCGCAAGCACTTTTTTTTTCTTAATACTAACTTAAAATTAAATTGAAATTCTTGGTGCAACCTCAATTTCCTGCTTCAGCTTGTTGAAGAAATATCAGTTCATGTTCATCACTATAAACAATTTTTCCATACATAGCATTTAATACTTAAAGATGACATGTAGTAGCCGTTACCATGTAGTCAGTGCGCTGTTCAACACAATACTTATCATTAACAGTTCACACAAGGGAATTTCCAGTAAGCAAGAATTCATTTCCACGACAGTATTTAACCACTACCATTATAAAATTTCTTTAAGTCTTGGTGGTGAAATAAGCCTTTTACTCTCCCCGTAGCCGGGTCAGTTAATAAATAACTCCCTATGTGCGGTTTCCTTAAAATAAGGTAAGTACCTTGGTACATGTGTTGCCACTTGCGATTTTTTTACATATTAAGGATGGCTTGAAATGAGTCTTAAGTAATACCTTTTCACCTACATGGTAATTTACAACTTTGTTTACTTTTTTATCATAGACTTTCTTCCTTAATTGAGCATTGGTGGTAATGGAACTTAAAGCTTCTCGAATTTTGACATCTAGATCTATCTCAGGGCTAGGTATCTTGGGAAGAGGGTCAACCCACTCATTCTGTTCCTTCTTTCGAGATATCAGCTCGTGTGGAGTAAAACCTGTGGAAGTGTGTGGCAAATTATTAACTATCTCCTCAAAAGGTGTCACAAAATCAACCCAACGTGTTTGCTTGTCTGGAATGTACGTCCGAACAAATCTGTTAAACTCCTTGAAGATCCGCTCAGTCAAATTCGACTGAGGCCTAAAACGTGATATTAAGATCTGCTTGACATTGTGATGGGCCAAAAACTCACGCCATTTGCGGCAAGTAAAGTTGGATGCATTATCTGAAAGTATAGATTCGGGGACTCCGAATCGAGGGAAATAGTCATTTTCAAGACAGCGTATAATAGGCGGAGCACAAGATGTCTTCATAACATACATCCGAACGTATTTTGTGAAGTTGTCGAGAACATCGAGAACAGCAACGAGGTATTTGACACCTCCCCTACCCATCGGTAAAGGGCCAGCCAGGTCAATGCTAATGAGCTGATTAGGTCTTTCTGCGATGATCGGATTCAATGGAATTAAAGTAGGAATATTCAGAGCTTTCGCCTTTTGGCAGATGACACAGAATTTTAGCAATTTGTGTATCCGACGATGTAGGTTGGGCACATAACAGTAAGTAGCAATCTTCTTTTTACACTTCTCTGGACCATAGTGGCCCCAAGAAATGTGGGTATACCACAAAAGATGTTCGACAAAACTGCTAGGTATACAAACAAGCCAGTTGTCTGATGACACAGAGGTACGATGAAATAATACCTGACTATGAATCTTGAAGAATTTGGACAACTTATGGTTTGGATTTTCTTGAAGAAGTCTGATTATTTTTCCCCACTTAGGATCTGTGCTCTGTAGTGTCTGGATTTGCTTGCACAGTTCCAAGAAATATTTTCTATGAATGGGATCCTGCATAAGAAGAACTTTGTAATTCGACATCTGTTCTACCAACTCACTTGTCTCAGGCAGACCTTCTGGTGAACGAGAAAGTGCGTCTGCAATAATGTTATCCTTGCCCTTTATATACACAATATCAAAGTCGTATTCTTGCAAAAATAAACACCACCTGGTCAGGCGCGGATGTTGTAATTTACAGGTCAAAAGATACGAAAGTGCTTGATGGTCCGTAAATACTTTTATCTTTCTGCCAAAAATGTAATAATTAAACCTCTTGAAGGCCCAAATAACTGCAAGTGCCTCCAGCTCAGTAACTGAATAGGACTTTTCACATTCTGTTAAGACCCTACTCGCAAAACTAATCACTCTGATCTGCTCTGTTTCGTCTACTAATTCAATCTGAAACAAACAAGATCCAATTCCAACAAACGAAGCGTCTGAGGTGATACAAAATTCTTTGTCCATTTGTGGATGACAGAGAATGTTATTGTTTAAAAGACCATCTTTAATTGCCTGAAAAGCTTTCTGACACTCTGGTGTCCAAATCCAATGCGTACTTTTCTTGAGAAGATTGTGCAAAGCGGGATTGTTCATTACTTGACCAGACAGAAATCGTCGAAAGAAAGACGAAAGACCGAGAAATCCTCTTAGTTGCCTCTTAGTTACCGGTGTAGGGAAATTCTTAATCGCAGACAACTTTTCCGGGTCGGGTTTAATCCCTTCAGGTGTAATCACATGACCTAAAAACTTTACCTCACCTTTACCAAATTTTGACTTTTTCAGATTTGCTGTAACACCATGTTCTTGAAATCTCTGAAACACCCTTCGTAGAATAGCTAAATGATCTTCCCAGTTCTTAGTGGCTATCAACACGTCATCTACATAAACAGTTACCTCATCCAGAAGTTCAGGTCCTAACACAAAATCGAGAGCAGAAATAAATATTCCCGAGCTCACATTTAAACCAAAAGGCATGACCTTAAACTGATATGAGCGGCCGGCAAATATAAAAGCAGTATATTTTCTGGATTCCTTGGCTAATTTCACCTGCCAATAGCTACTTCTTAAATCAAGTGTACTCAAAAATCTAACGCCATGAAATTTTTGCAAGTGCTCCTCAAGTGCTTCAGGTCGAGTCCTTATCGGTACAATTATTTTGTTTATTGATCTGGCGTCCAGTACTAGTTTGACACTACCGTCCTGTTTAAGTACGGACAACAAGGGACTTGAGTACGGCGAATTCGATAACTCGATAACATCCCAACACAGCATTTTCCTAATCTCATGCTTTACAGCTTCTCCTCGGGCGTAGGGTACTGAATAGCTTGCTTTGCAGAACGTTGAGTGGGGAAGCACTTCCATTTTATACTCGAACCCTTTTATTACTCCTGGTTTCTTTGAAAAGATTTTCTTGTAACTTACTAATAAATGGAACAACTCATATTTCTGCTCCCCCCTGAATTCAGTCGATTCCTTGGCTTTAGCATCGATCTCGTCTTTGTCAGGAAGTAAGTCTTCATACTCATTGTCATTTATGTCATCCCATTTAGTCAGGTCATTTGTCTGATCAAAGCACGGTTTGCCTGTCCTCTGTCGTCTCCAAACCTGATGCAATGTCAACACTGCCTTCACCTTACTCCTTAACAAGTTAACAACAACTTGTTGTTGATTTACGATAAAGGTACACACTCCAGATTCAATATCTATCACTGCTTTTGTTTGTCGAAGAAACTCCATCCCCAAGAGACATGGAACTGACAAGTTCTTTACTATTAGAAAGTGGCAAAAAACCAAAACATATTCTATCTGCAGTTGAAGCTGCGTCTGTAAACTAACTCTCTGTTTCAATGGACCAATCGCTCCCGATATGGAGCAACCCTGAATCGGCAATGATAAAACTTTTGAAACAGAAGACACCTGTCTGAAAAGACATGATGACATCACATTGATGTTTGCTCCTGTATCAACAATGGCTGTGACAGGAATGTTAGCAATAGAAATCTTAATCGAAGCCTGGACCTGTTCATCATAAATGTCATTAATGTCTTGAGCTTCTAGGTCAGGTGCAAGGTCATCTCGTAAGTCGGTCTCATGGTCGTACCGTATCGCATTAACATACTCAGAATCAGAGTATTCGTTAGTACCCCCACTGGAACCGGCAGCGACCTCTAGGAGGCTGAAAGGCGCTGCCTCTAATTTTCCGCAGGATGTTTAACCTGTTTGTCATTCATGGCCTTAAGTGTTTGTTCCGTTTCATATTGGTGCTGGTTATGTGGCACAAATGCCGGTGTAAAGGGGTCAAATCCACTGGGTGCATTCACTTGTGAATAGAATACTTGAGAAGGCTGATGTCGCCCGATCTTTTGGTTGCCGGCAAAACCATTTCCTTGTGAAGGAAAGTTCGCATTTGGTGCCATTTGAAAATTGTTCCGCGGTCCTCTATCCTGTGAAAAGTTGTTCTTATGTTGTGCTGGGTGGCCTCCGCCTTGCCCATGCCACTTGCTATTTTTCGACCTATAACTTTGATTGTACACTGGCCCATTTGAAAAATTACCACTAGTTTGTGGAGAATTTCCGTACTGCTCAGGCGCAGAATTAAAGGGTGGGTTTCCGTACTGATGTTGTACCTGGTGGTTGTAAATTGGGTGGTATCTCTGCTGATTACTGTAATTGGTTTTCTGCTTCCGTTTAAAGTTATTGCCGTTTGCGTTTTGATAACCGCTGGCAGGTTGGTAACAGCGGTCGCAGTAGCTCGCTCTCTCCTTGGGCGCATTGTTGTCCGCGTGCGATGCATTCTGCTGGCTGCCAGGGAAGAATTTGCCGCTGCCAACCTTGGAGCGCAGATCCTCGCTAATTAAATCTAAGGAATCCAGCACAGAAAGGAATACATCCGTGTCTTCTTCGGACACATTTACTAGTTTCTCTCTAATAGACACAGGGAGTTTGCTTTTGAGAATCATAATTACGTCCTTGGAAGAAATCGGAGAATCCCAGAATTTAATTTTTGCTAGATACTTCTCGAAGTATCGCCGGAGACTTCCATGCTTCTCATTGAAAATTTCCGCACCATACACCTCCTTCCTTAATCTTTGCTGTACCCCATTACTCCAAAATTTTGCCAAGAACATTTTCTCAAACTCTTCATAATTCCTACACGTGTCTACCATTTCCGTTCCCCATAATGCTGCATCACCAGAAATAAAGCCAGTGACGAACTGAATACGCTGTCTGTCTGTCCAGCTCCTGGGAAATATGCCGGAAAAATTCTTTAGGAACACGATGGGGTGTATTTCTCGCTTCTGCGGATGAAAAACAGGAAAAGTGCGATGCTTAATCACACTTTCCTCTTGCATTAAACTCACAATTGTGGGCGGATCATTTAGTTTCCCTACTCGGGACTCAACAGGACTGTTGTTTTGCATGTAATCAGGCGGTGAACGATAAGGAGTTGACTGACATTCGTCACCGTCTAAAGAGTTGTTCCCTATAGTTTGCGTATGTGTGTGCGGATTTTCTACCCAGTTTCTCAGCATTCTGACTTCGTCCACTACTTGCTGCTTCCACTCGGGAAGATCCCGTGTAAGTGTCCTCCGAATCTGTCCTAATTCAGAAACCACTGTGTCTCCCGACTTACCAGGAGCAGCTAAGATTTCATAAGTTACATCCTTGACAGTCTCCCTAAGCTCCTCCCTGACCTTCTTTTCGATAAAAATATCTTTACCCTTTATCCATTCATCGTAGTGTTCCGACAATGCCTCTGCGTGTGCTTTCACGGTGCTCTTAACCTGTTCTTCAATATTGATTGAGTCTATCTGCCTCGACAGATCCTCTACTACAACTTCAATGTCAGATACTGCATTTCTAACTGAGTTTATTTCTTTGGTAGCTGCCTGAATTTTTGTGTTTAATGTTCCAGATACTTCAGCTATTTCACTTTTCACCTGTTTCTGCATTTTCTGAATTTGATCACTGATCTTAGTTTGCACCTCACCCAAATGGGTATTTAATTCAGCCGTAATTTCTTTATGCAGATCTGTTTTGATTGTGCCTAGCTCTGTTTTTAATGATTCGCTTACAGCATCTAGTCGGGCGTTAACAGTCTCGTTTTGTGTTTTTACTGACTCGCTTACAGCATCTAATCGGGCGTTAACAGTCTCATTTTGTGTTTTTATAGTCTCATTTTGTGTTTTTATATTCTCATTTACTGCGTCAAACTGTTGTTTCAGCATTTCCATTAACGCACCGAGGTCATTTGTAGCTGCAGCGGGAAGAGTTTGGACTTTAGGGTCACTTTCCCCTGTTACAGACATGGTTAGTTCAGTTTCCACACGGGAACCTACCGTTCGCGATCGTAAAGGGTATGGAATACTATTAACGTCTTCACTCCCGTCTCCTGTTGTCACCTGTCTCTGTTTACTATCTGCCATTTTCGTCAGTAAATCAGGTGCTACGCAAGGCTTTCGTCGTTTGTCAGTGACGTGGTGAGTCCGCTAAGAGCACCGCTCTCGCGTGAGCAACAAATGAAATTCTATCTGGCAAGAAGACAAGATGGAACCTAACCGTTTCAGACAAATGAATGAAGATGCTCTTCACTGCAAATTGCGCACACTATCCACCATGTTGAAAATGCAATACAGGTATACTAACAATGGGGAGAAATAATTTATATTATCAGACTACGAAGAATTTTACTTTGAGAGATAAAATAAAGCAGATTTTCTATAGCGGGAAGGAGATAGAAAGGATGTGGATCGACTTGGAAAAGCAACGTTGCTACTGAAGCACTACACTGCGTATGCAAAATTCTGACTTACTTTTTGATGGCTTGATTACAGCTATGTTGTCTCAGCAAATTCACGTCTCTTTTCTTTTCTTTTCTCTCGGTAATTAAACTGCGTTATTGACCGTTATTCTCACAGAGAGACGATGTGTACATGAAACGACAGAACATTTATTAACACAAGCACATAGAAAATTTTCCAAGAATTTGAACTAATTTTTGGTCAAGTCCCTGTTCGGGCGCCAAGTGTGATGTTACAAAATAGAAGTGAGGTTGTTATTCAATGGAAAGTTGGAAATTGAGATTTAACTAACTGTTTTATCAATCACAATTGGCGTAAGAATCATGGATTGACCATTGTCATAAAATATTGCACTATGAGATGTGAATAGTTTTTTACTTGCAGTTTCGCGTGGCTTGAGGCAGTCACAACTAGCGTGCTATTGATTAAGAAGTTGCGTTATCGTCTTTCTAATTACTTCATGATCGTAGATACGATCATACCCGGTTGTGAAGTTATTGTTATGACAAAACAATTTCCTAAGGGACCAGAAAGTTCTTAAGGGCGCAAAAACAACTGTAACATCACACAAAAGGGAAATTCAATATCAAAGCTGATGCAAGAAGACGATAAAACAGTTTTCTTTTTATCAATGTAACACGCACATTGGACTGCTGATCTTGGAGTCTGTAATATTAGCAAAATGCATAATTAAAATGAAAATAATACTGAGGAGATAATAGAAATGAGCACTGCTAAATGATTCAGTATTCCCAGAACAAATATTTATTATAACTAAAACATATATCGTACCTTAAGCTTAATACTACAATGACGGTAGATTTTTATGTCCATATCATGTCCATTGAGCGCTCTTTTATATAGCCATTGTCCTCTTGAGTCGCTCGTGCTTCGTCACGGTAAGTTACCACAGTTCTTCTTCCTACACTTCACTCAAAACTTAGACGGAACACGTTTTTATTTATTTAGTAAAAATAATTAGATCGGACCGCCACAAATCTGCGTCCGTCTTACTCGAGAAAAACAGTAAAAGTCTTTTTAGCGCTCAAGGCTTCATTTGTTCTCCAGCGAACAAAATAGTGAAGGATCGCATACCTATCCGTATTTTCCTGTTTATATTGCCGCCCAAAGACGACAAATTACATTATTTAGAAAATTCCACCGTCGCTATGCGACGCCTTATTATATATTAATCATTCTTTATAAACAAGTATTTGCCTTCTGGCTGAATTTGCTATTTTAATTAAGCCAAAAATAGCGAATATCACAGTCTCTACAAATTGGCACTGTCATGCTCTCTCATTACAATGTTTAGGAATCATACCTTGTAATATTTAGAGTCATTTTGTTTAAGATTTGCTTGTTGGAGATCTGAACATGAAGAATGTTGTTTAGGACTTGATATTAAGAGCATATTTTAGCTGAGGCAGCGTATTGGGTTGGAAGAACTTCATATATCATTTCTGGTTGTGATGTACTAATTTTTTAGAACACAACGATTTCCACATCTATGTCTACATGTCTGTACATTATTGAGAATAACATTACCATAATATATGCTGTGGCATTTATTTAGCATTTATTCCAGTGGAATTTCGTCATACAACACCTTAGCCGTTAGGAGCATTACGATGGCTCTTTGTGCCTGCAAGGTGTATAAAATCTAATTTTCGTAGCGGTTTGGCTTATATTAAGACAAACACGTATTTTAATGATTTATACAGACAATCTGGATGTGGTAATATTTAATTCGTGTTTGCAAAGTATGTGTCATCTCACAATATGTGGTGAGTCGTTTCTCTAAGATATCGACTCTGATATTCTTTGAAAATGGTACATTCCTCACTGTTATCGTGTTTGCTCTTATGTTTACTAGCAGTACGTTTTCTTCTCTAGTCTAAGTAATATTTGCAAATAAAAACACCTATTCCGTCCTTTCTTACCTAAGCTATGAGCCATAGTTTCCAGAAATACAACTACAAAGACTGAATGCAAACTTTATGTATTTAGTTACAACCACAACATGAACGTCCCAATTTTCAAGTGGCTAACGTATTTCTAGAATATTGTGAACAATATTATCGAACAGATATAGTCTGTATAGCTCTTAGAAGCCTTTTTGATTGCATACTGCAGACATACATGAGGAACATTTACTAACCTTTCTTAGTAATTTTGAGTAGTTTTTGTAGTGAGCAACTAGAGCAGGATCTCTATTTGTTCTTGCCCAAAAACGCATTTCCCTTTTCCTTTCGCAAGATACTCTAAAACCTTTAGTGATCCACAGTTTTTTACATGGTTGTTTAGGTCCTTTCTGATTAGCTTGTGCATAAAGTTGTCTCCAAATAATGATACGAATCTATCATGGAATAAATTAAATTATATGTTAGATTTGGTTCATTTTAAATTTCATCCCATGTCAACTCATGTAAACGATTTTTAAAAACTTTTGTCCTGGAGCCAGTAATGCTTCTAACTGATTTTCACTGGATCCATACTATAAGGTGCTGCGTCATTTATTCTAACTAACTGTGCATCATGATCGTTGTTGGGGTCTTCAGTCATGAGATTGGTTTGATGCAGCTCTCCATGCTACTCTATCCTGTGCAAGCTTCTTCATCTCCCAGTACCTACTGCAACCTACATCCTTCCGAATCTGCTTAGTGTATTCATCTCTTCCCTCTACGATTTTTACCCTCCACGCTGCCTTCCAATACTAAATTGGTGATCCCTTGATGCCTCAACACATGTCCTACCAACCGATCCCTTCTTCTAGTCAAGTTGTGCCACAAACTTCTCTTCTCCCCAATCCTATTCAATACTTCATGATTAGTTATGTGATCTACCCATCTAATCTTCAGCATTCTTCTGTAGCACCACATTTCGAAAGCTTCTATTCCCTTCTTGTCCAAACTATTTATCTTCCATGTTTCACTTCCATACATGGCTACACTCCATACAAATACTTTCAGAAATGACTTCCTGACACTTAAATCCATACTCTATGTTAACAAATTTCTCTTCTTCAGAAACGATTTCCTTGCCATTGCCAGTCTACATTTTATATCCTCTCAACTTCGACCATCATCAGTTATTTTGCTCCCCAAATAGCAAAATTCCTTTACTACTTTAAGTGTCTCATTTCCTAATCTAATTCCCTCAGCATCACCCGACTTAATTCGACTACATTCCATTATACTCGTTTTACTTTTGTTGATGTTCATCTTATATCCTCCTTTCAAGACACTATCCATTCCATTCAACTGCTCTTCCAAGTCCTTTGCTGTCTCTGACAGAATTACAATGTCATCGGCGAACCTCAAAGTTTTTATTTCTTCTCCATGGATTATAATACCTACTCCGAATTTTTCTTTTGTTTCCTTTACTGCTAGCTCAATATACAGATTGAATAACACCAGGGAGAGACCACAACCCTGTCTCACTCCCTTCCCAACCACTGCTTCCCTTTCATGCCACTCGACTCTTATAACTGCCATCTGGTTTCTGTACAAATTGTAAATAGCCTTTCGCTCCCTGTATTTTACCCCTGCCACCTTCAGAATTTGAAAGAGATTATTTCAGTCAACATTGTCAAAAGCTTTCTCCAAGTCTACAACCTAGCTTCTAAGATAAGTCGTAGGGTCAGTATCGCCTCACGTGTTCCAACATTTCTACGGACTCCAAACTGATATTCTCCGAGGTCGGTTTCTACTAGTTTTTCCATTCGTCTGTAAAGAATTCGTGTTAGTATTTTGCAGCCATGACTTATTAAACTGATAGTTCGGTAATTTTCACATCTGTCAACACTTGCTTTCTTTGGGTTTGGAATTATTATATTCTTCTTGAAGTCTGAGGGTATTTCGCCTGTCTCATACATCTTGCTCACCAGATGGTAGAGTTTCATTAGGACTGGCTCTCCCAAGGCTGTCAGTAGTACTAATGGAATGTTGTCTACTCCCAGGGCCTTGTTTCGACTCAGATTTTAAGTGCTCTGTCAAACTCTTCACGCAGTGTTGTATCTCCCATTTCATCTTCATCTCCATCCTCTTCCATTTCCATAATACTGTCCTCAAGTACTTCGCCCTTGTATAGACCCTCTATATACTCCTTCCACCTTTCTGCTTTCCCTTCTTTGCTTAGAACTGGGTTTCATCTGAGCTTTTGATATTCATACAAGTGGTTCTCTTTTCTCCAAAGGTATCATTAATTTTCCTGTAGGCTGTATCTATCTTACCCCTAGTGAGATAAGCCTCTACATCCTTACATTTGTCCTCTAGCCATGCCTGCTTAGCCATTTTGCACTTCCTCTCGATCTCATTTTTGAGACGTTTGTATTCCTTTTTGCCTGCTTCATTTACTGCATTTTTACATTTTCTCCTTTCATCAATTAAATTCAGTATTTCTTCTGTCACCCAAGGATTTCTACTAGCCCTCGTCTTTTTACTAACCTGATCCTCTGCTGCCTTTACTACTTCACCCCTCAGAGCTACCCATTCTGCTTCTTCTGTATTTCTTTCCCCCATTCCTGTCAATTGTTCCCTTATGCTCTCCCTGAAACTCTGTACAACCTCTGGTTTAGTCAGTTTATCCAGGTCACATCTCCTTAAATTCCCACCTTTTTGCAGTTTCTTCAGTTTTAATCTACAGCTCATAACCAATAGATTGTGGTCAGAATCCACATCTGCCCCTGGAAATGTCTTACAATTTGTTACCTGGTTCCTAAATCTCTGTCTTACCATTATATAATCTATCTGAAACCTGTCAGTATCTCCAGACTTCTTCCATGTATACAACCTTCTTTTATGATTCTTGAACCAAGTATTAGCTATGATTAAGTTGTGCTCTGTGCAAAATTCTACCACGAGGTTTCCTCTTTCATTTCTTAGCCCCAATCCATATTCACCTACTATGTTTCCTTCTCTCCCTTTTCCTACTACCGAATTCCAGTCACCCAAGACTATTAAATTTTCGTCTCCCTTCACTATCTGAATAATTTCTTTTATTTCATCATACATTTCTTCAATTTCTTCATCATCTGTAGAGCTAGTTGGCATATAAACATGTACTACTGTAGCAGGCGCGGGCTTCATATCTATCTTGGCCACAATAATGCATCCACTATGCTGTTTGTAGTAGCTTACCCGCACTCCTATTTTTTTTATTCATTATTAAACCTACTCCTGCATTACCCATATTTGATTTTGTGTTTATAACCCTGTAGTCACCTGACCAGAAGTCTTGTTCCTCCTTCCACCGAACTTCACTAATTCCCACTATATCTAACTTTAACCTATCCATTTCCCTTTTTAAATTTTCTAACCTACCTGCCCGATTAAGGGATCTGACATTCCACGTTCTGATCCGTAGGACGCCAGTTTTCTTTCTCCAGATAACGACATCCTCTTGAGTGGTTCCCGCCTGGAGATCCGAATGGGGGACTATTTTACCTCTGGAATATTTTACCCAAGAGGACGCCATCATCTTTTAACCATACAGTAAAGCTGCATCCACTCGGGAAAAAGTATGGCCGTAGTTTCCCCTTGCTTTCAGCCATTCGCAGTACCAGCACAGCAAGGCCGTTTTGGTTAGTGTTACAAGGCCAGATCAGTCAATCATCCAGACTGTTGCCCTTGCAACTACTGAAAAGGCTGCTGCCCCTCTTCAGGAACCACACGTTTGTCTGGCCTCTCAACAGATACCCCTCCGTTGTGGTTGTACCTACGGTATGGCTATCTGTATTGCTGAGGCATGCAAGCCTCCCCACCAATGGCGAAGTCCATGGTTCATGGGGGGGCATCATGATCAGGAGAGCATTTTTATTGGGCAAACAGTTATTTTCTTACTTTCAGCTTCCCAAAAGAAAACATTATCAATTAGGGTCTCACTGTCATTATCCACGTGTGTTGGAAAGTTAATTACTGAGATCAAAGTGTAGGCATCAAATAAGGTTTCTAGATCATTTTTCCTATCAGAATGCTTTTGAAAGTCTATACTGATGTCACCACAGACTATTATCTGCTTGCTGCTACCGGCTGATAGCATGGTAAAGAATACAGCTTCCTCATAAACAGTTCAAAATTTTTCAGTCAGGACCTAATAAAGTTACAATTAAAAGTGAACTATTTTTCAGTATTAATTCGCAGCAGACACTTCTATGTCTCATCCCTACAAAATCTATTTGTTTCCATGTTGTTGAACTGGTGTTCTGTCTTAATATATGTTACAACTCGACCATTTGCCATATAAGTTCTGCATGAGAAAGCTGCTATAGTGTAATGTGGTTCTCTGGCAGGTGAAAGATGCCTGTCTTTTAAGAGCTGCAACAAGAATCTCTTCTATCTTACAGCTCAGTCCTCTAATATTTTGATGAAATAAGCTGATCTTATTCTTATACATTTTGTGAGCCTCTTCTGTTATTTTTATTTCTTTCAGAACAGGTTGCCAGTATTCCGATTCTAATGTTGCAGCGTTTGGAACCCAATGGTGAAGCTAGTGGAATAACTGCGGGTTGGCTTACCAAATATCTTTTTATACAGGAGATCCATGCATCGATTCTTCTTGGTAACAAAGTTATCAGTCTCGTTATCTTTAAATTTCTGGTCTCTTGTAAGTTATTTAATCAGGGTTTTTTCTGAAGCAGTTGTGCAGAGAGAATGTAACCAATCATTTTTCATCGAATTCTGAAGGTATTTTTTAATTTTTTTAAGGGTGCTCACACTTCCTTCAGAAGTACTTCTTTCAGGTGTAGTGACAGGGGATGTAAGAATCAATTTAATAGACTTGGTTACTTCGTTGTGAATATTCTGAAAATAATTGTCCATCATGTATTTAAGTAGTGCAGGTGATAAGTATTTATGTTTGTCTATATAAATATTTCCTAACTAATTTTCCAGTTGTTCTTTGTTGAAGAATGGGTAAATTGTGAGAAAGCCATTCAGCTTCATTGTTGGGAAATTTGATTTGTAATTTCCAAACTTATTCTTATCAGGCAACTCTATAAATTGAATATTTGATGATCCCCCAAAAGCATTTCCATTTGCACTATCATATTATCCAAGATATCATAAAACAACATCTTAAGGGACTTGAAGTCAAGCTCACTAACACTTACCTGACTGTGAAATTTCTTGTTACAGCTTTCAATACATGAGGTCACAGTTTTTTTCTGATCTCGTATCCCTTGACAAACAGATGGTCTTCTTGATTTGAGTATTGCACATATCAATATTATGTGCAGTTTTGTGTTGAAGAAGTGCATGTAGATGATCAATATATACAAATGAATTGGTCTGTGCAGAAAGGAACTGTGTTACTTTTTCCTACTTTTCAGGAAGGGCATAAGACTTTTTGATAAACTATTGAACAGAATGTATTCAAATTTTCCAGATTTGTTCCACTCTCGTAATATCCACTATAAATGTACTAATTTCCATATGTTCTAAAAAGTATCTGATCAAAAAATATGAAAATTTGTAACACAGTTTCCCATCAAACGAATTTAGTTCTTTTTGTGTGAATAAAACAATCAAAATTACACATTTCTGGTCTAAAACTAAAATGTATTGATTAACTAATGGAAAATTAAACAGGCCATGAAAACAACTAATCCACAGTATTCAAGGTTCTGAATAGTTCATAACACAATGAGTCATCAGGTGTGGTCAGACATTTCAATATCTCCTCACAAAAAAGCTCAGTGTCTTCTCTGTGGCTGTAATTATCCGGTTTCTGAATATTTTCGATTTTCCCTTTATTGATTCTAACCTTTCTTCCACTGCACAGCCTTTCCAACTCAGTTCTAAACGAAGCAAGTTTAGTTTTTGCAACATTAAATGAGTAACTGACACTGCTGTTCAAGAAAGGGTAAGCAGCCACGACTCCAGGTTTCATTGATATATAACGAAATTATTTGAACATTGGCACAGAATAATTTTATTTTCCTTGGTGAGGCAGCTTGAGATGTGCTGTTTCCCTAGACTACCTTTATCTAATGTCAAGGCCACTATGTGTCAAATACAAGGGTCACTCCAAAATAAATGCACACTATTTTTGGGAAAATACAGTTTTCATTCTGCATGTGTGAAAGTTTTACATTGTGTAGATACATCCTTCCCACTTGTTTTCAAACTTAGTTCAACCTGTTCCCATGGGTGGCGCTGTCACAGCATGTCTTCAAGATGGCTGCTACACTTGACGTTCGTCAGAAGCAACGTGCTGTCATACAATTCCTGTGCTGTGAAAACGAGACAGTGGGAAACATCCTCAAGAGGTTGAAAAAGGTGTATGGAGATGCTGCTGCCGATTGCAGTACAGTTAGTCGGTGGGCAAGTAGGTTACATTATGAAAGCGGGCACGGCAATATTGAGGATTGTCCTCACAGCGGCAGGCCTCGTACTGCACACACTCCAATATGCAGAGAGTTAACGAATTGGTGACTTCTGACAGACGCATCACAGTGAACAAATTGTCACGCTATGTTGGGATAGGGGAAGGAAGCGTTTGCAGAATACCGGTACTGAAAGTGTTGGCGTTTGAAAAGGTTTGTGCCGGGTGGGTTCCTAGGATGCAGACAGTGGCTCACAAAGAAACAAGAAAAACGATATGCAGCGAGCTTTTGGAACAGTACGAGAATGGTGGGGATGAATTTCATGGAAGAATTGTGACAGGTGATGAAACATGGTTCCATCATTTTTCACCAGAGACGAAGAGGCAATCAATGGAGTGACATTATGCAAATTCACCCAAGGAAAAAAATTCAAAACCACACCTTCTGCTGGAAAAGTTGTAGCTACAGTGTTTTTCAATTCCGAAGGACTCTTGCCAAGTGGAACTACCAAAAATTCTGATTCATATGTGACAACACTAAAGAAACTTCAAGTGCAACTGAGTCGTGTTCGACCACATCAGCAAAAGCAAGATGTTTTGCTGTTGCACGACAATGCACAGCCAAATGTCAGTCAAAAAACCACGGAAGCGATCACAAAACTCGGATGGACGACACTGAAACACCCACCTTACAGTCCTGACCTGGCTCCATGTGACTATCATCTCTCTGGGAAACTGAAAGACTCTCTCCGTAGAACAAGGTTTGAAGATGATGACTCCCTTGTGCACGCTGCCAAACAGTGGCTTCAACAGAATTTTACCGTGCGGGTATACAGGTGCTGGTTCCAAGATGGCGTAGGGCAGTTGTGAGGGATGGAAATTATGTGGAGAAATGAAAATATTGTTCCTAAAGGATTTATCTACACACTGTAAAACTTTCAGTCATGTAGAATAAAAGATGGATTTTTTAAAAAATAGTGTGTATTTCTTTTGGAGTGACCCTCATACATTACGTTTTCAGTTTGTACAATAATTATGTTTGTTGTGATTTCGACATACTCTTTGGGATTGTGAATTAGATTACTTTTCCATATTTTTCTCTTCAGTCTTCCAAACATGCAACCACAAGGGAGAAACAATTGACCCTTTCAGGAAAATTTTGTGAATTATTTTGAAAATTTTTCAGTGCCTGTCAATGCACTGCACATCCTTACCATGGTATTATTTCTATTTTGACCGGATGCTCTGTCTGAGAAAGTGTGTACATCTCTAACATTCTTCGATGTATTGTTTTCAATATAGTGGAACAGAAATGAACAGACCTCAAGCACTGCTTTTTGGCTTCACTTTCATGATACATGTACACCAGGGAATTTCTGGACTTTTTATGTCGTAAATGCAAAAACAGTTAACCCATAGTTGACATAAATACGAGGGGTATCCAAAAAATAAAAGACTTTTTGAAATAAAAAATTAACAACATGGAAAAACCAAATTTTATTACATTCGTTTTAATGGCACACTCTTAACCTATTTTTCTATACAATCGCCACTCAAACTGAGGCACTTATCATACTGTGGCAGAAGTTCTTCAGAACCATCTCTGTAGAAATCTGCCGCCTGCGATTGCAAACACTGGTTTATACCGGCATACAATTTGGCATTAGTATCAAAGCATTGCTGGGCAGAGGAGGTAGTCACTTGGTGCCAGATCCGGGCTGTATGGTGGGTGATCAAACATCTCCGGTACATTTGACTGTGTGTGAACGTGTGTTGTCCTGAAAAAACACAACTTTTGCGCTAAGTTTTCCCCGAAGCTTGTTTTGTATCGCTCGCCTTAACTTTGTCTGTGTTTGACAGTACCTCTCTGAGTTAAATGTTGCGTCACATTCGAGGAAATAAACGATAATCACTCCCTTAGAGTACCAAAACACAGTAGCCACGATCTTTCTTGTTGACAATGTTTGCAAACACTTTCTTGGTTTCTTGGAGGAATGTGTCCCCACTCAATTGGGTGCCTTTTTGTTTTCACGCAAGTATCGTTCCCGGTTATGATACGATGGATAACTTTGTTACCATTTTTCTCGTAACGAACGAGGGATGTCAGCACTGCAGCCAGTCTCTTTTTCTGTGGTCTTCAGTTAGGATTTTGGGAACCCACCTTGCACAAAATTTGTTGTGACCAAGGTTCTCCGCCACAAATTTCGTACACCGAACTCCGTGAAATTATGGAAAAATATTGTGAAAGTTCCATAATCGTGCAACGATGATTTTCACAAATTTTGTCCTTGATTTTCGTCACCCGTTTGAGACTCACAAGGCTAGGCCTACCGCTGCAGTTCCCATCATAAACAAAGTAATGCCCGTTTTTAAAATCAGTGCACCATTGTCTTACTCGGTTTTCACTCATTATTCCTTTTCTGTACACATCACAATGGTCGCTATAAATTTCAATTGATTTGCACTTTTTTCCAACAGAAATCTAATCACAGAAGGCACCTGACAAATAGCGTGATTTTCTATCCCAGCGCACATTTTAACACGTCACAAAAGCAAACTAGAAGAAACAGAGACGTTACCACCGCTGGATGCGTACTGATAAGGGGGACCTTCCGGTCTCGGAAATTCAGTTCGGGATGAGACTTCGCAGGCCTTAACGCGCACTATCCAGAAAAGTCAGAGAAAAGTGGCTCAAAAGTTTAAGCGCAGCTCATACGAACCACACGTACGGTCAGCAGTAACACTCCACTAGACAAGTCGAACAGATCGGTCGGTAGCCGGCACGGTAGATCAGCGTGTTCGGTCTGAGGGTCAGCAGCACTCTGCAATAAAAAAAACTGAGTGAATGGATCAACAACTAACTTCAACGGGTGTCATGGGACGTCCGCAACGGACGTTAATGAACAAAATGAGATTGAAATAAAAAAAAAAAAGGTCGGCAATGTGCTCGTATGTCATATGGACGACCTGCGTCCAATCCTGCCAGCAAGCCCGATTTTATTTTGTTTTCTTAATTGTTTTAAATATTATACAAACTTTTAAATAATGATCTAAAGTATTATCAATTAAGTCATAAATAATTTTATTTTGTTTATGAAATGGCTGTCAGGCTGCTTAAAATGCGAATTACACTCTTCAATATTTCCTTTTTAAAAGGTTGTATAATTTCAAATGGATTTTTAATGGAGGTAAATTAAAGCGTTAATTACTGTCATTGCAATGTAATTACGAAACTGGGCGATATTATAAGCTGTGGTAAGGTTATAAATATTCGTTGCAAATTTGAGGAAACGGTGTCTTCGTGGAAGAGCAGAGTAAAGCAGTTCACTATTGTAGATACACTCATGCTCATAAATTAAGGATAATGCTGATACATGGTGAAACGACGCTCTGGTGGGCGGTTTGCGGGTTTAAATCACATCGGGGTATGACCATGCGGTGCATGTGACCATGCGGTCGTCGCATGGTGGCGCAGGCAGCAGTCCACATACGCAGAGGTGTGTTTGGTGCATGTCAGAGTACGGTACAGCGAGTAAGTGTGCAGACGCTTTCAGACGTGCTAATGGTGACTGTGTGTTGAAAATGGCTCAAAGAACACACGTTGATGACGTTATGAGTGTAGAATACAAGGGCGACTGGAGGCTGGTCAAACACAGCAGGTCGAAACACGGGCCTTGGAAACAGCAGGCAGTTTGCTAATTGGTCTGTTTTCACTAGGCAGTTGCGGGTTATCGATCTTAGGGATGGGTCGGATTATGTTTCTTTTCCATGAAGTGGGGTATATTCCGTTCACGAGGGAAAAATTAAAGATGTCAATTGAGACAGGTACTAAGATATCGGCAACATTCTTAATAATGGTTATACTGATATTGTCATTACCTATCGCATCAGAAGAGATTCTCATTATTGCTTCTCTTGCTGTATCTACTGTTACGTGTTTTAGATGGAAGGTATCGTGGTTAGTTTTCAAGTTAGGTGATTCTTGTGGATGGTAATTATAAGTCGTATGTTCAGAGTTGCTGACGAGAATTCACTTAATTCGTTAGCTGACACCTGAAAAGCAGTTTCAGATTTTGCCTTTCCGAACCCCAGGCTATGGAGATTCTTCCACACAGTCGTGGGTGTCAGATCGCTGCATACAAGGGAACGAGCGTCCTGAATTTGGCATTGCTAATACATTGTTTCACTCTGTTCCATAGTTTTCTATATTACTCGAAACGTTCGCGTTTCGGATCTTCCTTGAAACGCCTGTGGGCAGCATCCCTATTATACATCATTTGATGTAATTCAGTTGTCAACCACGGATTATGCGTACAAGTGCATGTTTGTCACAGAGGGCAGTGAGTTTATCACCAAGTTGATAGATTTTGCCATCGTTTGTAGGTTCTCTGATTATTTGATGCCATGAGATTACTGAGTATCGGCTGTTAGAGCGTCAAGATCGATACGTTTCATGTTGCTACAAGTTATGATGTTGTTGTTGTTGTGATCTTCAGTCCTGAGACTGGTTTGATGCAGTTCTCCATGCTACTCTATCCTGTGCAAGCTTCTTCATCTCCCAATACGTACTGCAGCCTACATCCTTCTGAATCTGTTTAGTGTATTCATCTCTTAGTCTCCCTCTACGATTTTTACCCTACACGCTGCCCTCCAATACTAAATTGGTGATCCCTTGATGCCTCAGAACATGTCCTACTACCAACCGATCCCTTCTTATTGTCAAGTTGTGCCACAAACTCCTCTTCTCCCCAATCCTTTTCAATAGTTCCTGATTAGCTATGTGATCTACCCATCTAATCTTCAGCATTCTTCTGTAGCACCACATTTCAAAGGCTTCTATTCTCTTCTTGTCCAAACTATTTATCGTCCATGTTTCACTTCCATACATGGCTACACTCCATAAAAATACTTTCAGAAACGACTTCCTGACACTTAAATCAATACTCAATGTTAACAAATTTCTCTTCTTCAGAAACGCTTTCCTTCCCATTGCCATTCTACATTTTATATCCTCTCTACTTCGATCATCGTCAGTTACTTTGCTCCCCAAATAGCAAAATTCCTTTACTACTTTAAGTGTCTCATTTCCTAATCTAATTCCCTCAGCATCGCCCGACTTAATTCGACTACATTCCATTATCCTCATTTTGGTTTTGTTGATGTTCATCTTATATCCTCCCTTCAAGACACTGTCCATTCCGTTCAACTGCTCTTCCAAGTCCTTTGCTGTCTCTGACAGAATTACAATGTCATCGGCGAACCTTAAAGTTTTTATTTCTTCTCCATGGATTTTAATACCTACTCCAAATTTTTCTTTTGTTTCCTTTACTGCCTGCTCAATATACAGATTGAATAACATCAGGGAGAGGCTACAACCCTGTCTCACTCCCTTCCCAACCACTGCTTCCCTTTCATATCGCTCGACTCTTATAACTGGCATCTGGTTTCTATACAAATTGTAAATAGCCTTTTGCTCCCTGTATTTTACCCCTGCCACCTTCAGAATTTGAAAGAGATTATTCCAGTCAACATTGTCAAAAGCTTTCTCCAAGTCTACAAATGCTAGAAACGTAGGTTTGCCTTTTCTTAATCTAGCTTCTAAGATAAGTCGTAGGGTCAGTATTGCCTCACGTGTTCCCATATTTCTACGGGATCCAAACTGATCTTCCCCGATGTCGGCTTCTACCAGTTTTTCCATTCGTCTGTACAGAATTCGCGTTAGTATTTTGCAGCCGTGACTTATTAAACTGATAGTTCGGTAATTTCCACATCTGTCAACGCCTGCTTTCTTTGGGATTGGAATTATTATATTCTTCTTGAAGTCTGAGGGTATTTCGCCTGTCTCATACATTTTGCTCACCAGATGGTAGAGTTTTGTCAGGACTGGCTCTCCCAAGGCCGTCAGTAGTTCTAATGGAATGTTGTCTACTCCCGGGGATTTGTTTCGACTTACGTCTTTCAGTGCTCTATCGAATTCTTCACGCAGCAAGTTATATAAAGCGATTTGATTTTTGGGGGCTGCACAGAGTGGGCCAGGAATATTACATCATGTGCTGAAAGGCCTGGGCCGAGGTTTGACCAATATCTCTTACATTGTCAGTCTTTTTCGCTGCGATTACGTCTATAAGAGTATGACTGTGCTCTGTGTAGATTGTAATGGAAGAATATTCATGTTATTGCAAGTAAACCTTCTTCTTAGGTTTATTGCAGAGGAAGTGTCTCTCAGCAGGTCTATGTTGTCTCCCATTACGAAGACATGTTCGTATTGTCACTGAATTGAATGTAATTCCGACTGAATGGAAATCATTGAGATTATTTTTGGCAGCTTGTAGACGACACCAGTCAAGCGTTTCTGACTTTGTATATTTATTTCAGTGAACATGAATTCATTCTCTTTTTATTCAGCAGGGTCTGACGTCCATAAGACTTTCGGTTTGAGATCTGTTTGTATATATGCAGCGACAACCCCACCTCGCTTTTTTGATCTGTCTGCCCTAAGAAATGTGTACCCTGGGAGATGAACAGATGCAGAGGATATGTGTGGTTTTAACCACGTTTCGCGTAAGAGGATTACGTGGTGGTTAAGTTGGTTGAAGAGGACGCTAAGTTCTTCGTAGTGTGCAGATAAAGACTGGATGTTGCAGTGCACTGCTACAGCTCTGACGCGTTGCGCTGAGCAGCCTGGACTCTGGAGAAGGGTGGCGGGCTTGTTTGTCCCTTTGTTAGGCTCTACCTGCCACGAGGGGCACTGGTCGCTGCTTGTGCGAAGTGACATTCCACAGGGGTGTCCGAGATTTTCGCTTCCTGCTTGTGACTCTGCGAGTGCAGAAAGAAAGGTGATCGCATGAGATTTCCTGAGGTTGCAGGGGTATAGAAAACGGAGTAGTGGTATCCAGTGCGAGGAGAATAGAACCGAAACAGTGACAGCTGTGTGTGACTGTGTATCCTCTGTTGTAAGGGATGAAATGTAATTAGTGTATTTTAAACATTTTATGGTGGAAAAGGAAAAAGAATAATTTAAAAGGCCGATACTGCCAGCAGAGAGAAGTAAGCTTAATAAATAAGAGGTTATCTTAGGAAGCTACAATTAAATTGAAATTTACTAAAATGACACTGATAGTGATTTTTGTTACAAACAATGTAAACCGAGGAGATGGGTGACTAATAAACTAAAGGAGAGACTAAAAATTGCAATGGTACTATTTCAGAATGGGAGAAAATAAGCTGAGAAAATGAAAAATAGAATTAGCAGTAACTAAAATAGATTAAACGGTACAGTTACAAGTACAAAAAATTAATACTAATTTAATACAATTACAAAAACTATTAGTTGAGGGTACAAATACGTGGATAATTAAAAAGTTAATACAATTACAAAACAGTAATCTGAGTATAGGGAATGTTACAATTTGTTAGTACTTAAACGAGGCAAATAGTGTTAAGTTTGCCATTACTGAGGCTCGATCATATATGTGGCTCACTATTTTGTCAGCAACTCCCCAATAATCAAGTGCACTGAGTACCATTTCTGATGATCCCTGAGCAGTTTTGTCATTACAAACATTGCGAAAAGCAATAAATCTTTCTATGGGACCGTCTAGTGTACAAAGCCCTAAAATAATACTCATTTACGACTTACAAGAAACATCCAGATTTTCATCTGCTTGTGCTACAACAAACTCACACGACGACGATGATTAACGACATCTGTAACTCGTTTAGCTAAATCGTTTTGAATTGTGCTTGATGTTCCTTTGAACCCAGAAGTGCTCTGCAAGCGATCACGAATAAACTGTTCCTGTATAGACAAAAGTTCTAGTAAATAAAAGTAATTCACTTTTTTGTCGGAACTTTCATCTTCGAAGTGTCCTCTGAGTGCAAGCTCTTGCTAGCACAAGGAACAAACAACATCAATTAGTCCCTCTAATATGAAAATAATATGTTTCACTGTCACATTATGTTTTATGGCTAGAAGTTTGGCTCTTTCAGGAACTGTATGTTACATTTGTCGACGACCCAACAATTGAAAACGCTCTTGATCCTGAAAGTGCATTCTTGAATTCTGATGTTTCTCGGCTTTGTTGTTAAAACTTTTAGTCACACATACTCCAAAAGAAGCTAACGTCAATTCTTTTACAATCTCAGACACGCCAAACATAATACATGTGTAACGATACACTTTATTTGTTACAGCCAACGATACTTTTTATACCAAGAGAATTGAAGGTTCCTGTTTTGTTCCCCAGCAATTATTTTATAGTCTCAGTGTGGTATGAATCGCTTAACTTTATAAGCGCACTTTTTTTCATAAGTCCAGCTTGAAAATGGTTTTTCATCTAATTCAGGAAATAAAGACACAATGTTCCCTCTGCACAAACCATAATATAATCAGTTAATCACATGCACCCAGGAATTATGCTGCTAAAACAAGTTGTATTAAATCATGACTGAACAGCATGCGAAATAACACACAATTTGACAACTGAGGCAAGCCTCAAAGCCACGGTCCTACAAAGCATGTGACTACCTGCCGACCCACCGACTGCCACGAGCAAACAAGAGACTGTTTGTAGAAGCCTCCAGCGAAGTGTTAAATTGGATAATACGCGTAATGCAGCAAACTCTAAACTCATGGAGAGATCACATGAAACTGTATTAATATAAAAACAAACTTCTGCTATGTTCAGTATGCTATTAGAATATCTTCAATAGTAAGTTTTCTTCAAAATTTTTGGTAGACTAAGCCTAAACGTCTCTGAAGAGCTTCGCCACTGCTGGAATCTTCCAGAAAGGGCCAGAGTGATGCATGTACGGAAGCAAGTTGGGCAGTTCCGAAGAGCTCTGTACCACCACGGGACCGAGTGACGTCAGATGGCGCGAAGTATGTACCCCTGACCTCTGTTAAAATTATTGCTGTTCATTCGAATGTCAACTGCTTCTTTTGTAACAGAATCCAAATATGATTATGTCTGAGCCAAAACCCTCGTCTTTTCAAAACTGTATATTTTATGCCCGTTTGCTGGGCAGTGTCCACCCATGGACGACGCCTCGAGCTGCCTTTGTTTAATGCAAAGCGACAGCCAGAAAAGTTTGACCTGTGTAAATTTTACCACATTCACAGGGGACACCATACAAGCCAGGAACTCGAAGACCCGTGTTGTCTTTAACAGTGCATAACATGTCTCTTATGTTGTGAGCCAGAACACTGGTCTCAGTCCATTTCTCTAAAGCACGTGTCCCGTCTTCCTAGTAGTTGCTCAACAATACCGAAGGAATACAGCCAGCTTGGCCTCTTCCACTGATTCATGAGGCATCGTTTGTTTGTTGGTGACACCTGAAAACGTTTGCAATCTCTGCCTTCCTGTAACAGTTTTCTCTGAACACGGCTTCAATTGCTGAAATTCAGAATCTAGATGGTCATTGTCAATAATAATCTTTTGGCCTGTGTTCTATCGTGTTGAGGACTGCTTTCTTGTACACTACTGGCCATTAAAATTGCTACACCAAGAAGAAATGCAGATGATAAACGGGTATTCATTGGATAAATATATTATACTAGAACTGACATGTGATTACGTTTTCAAGCAATTTGGGTGCATAGATCCTGAGAAATCAATACCCAGAACAACCACCTCTGGCCGTAATAACGGCCTAGATACGCCAAGGCATTGAGTCAAACAGAGCTTGGATGGCGTGTACAGGTACAGCTGCCCATGCAGCTTCAACACGATACCACAGTTCATCGAGAGTAGTGACTGGCGCATTGTGACGAGTCAGTTGCTCGGCCACCACTGATCAGACGTTTTCAATTGGTGAGAGGTCTGGAGAATATACAGGCCAGGGCAGCAGTCGAACATTTTCTGTATCCAGAAAGGCCCGTACAGGACCTGCAACATGCGGTCGTGCATTATCCTGTTGAAGTGTAGGGTTTCACAGGGATCGAATGAAGGGTAGAGCCATGGGTCGTAACACACCTGAAATGTAACGTACACTGTTCAAAGTGCCGTCAATGCGAACAAGAGGTGACCGAGACGTGTATCCAATGGCATCCCATACCATCACGCCGGGTGATACGCCAATATGGCGATGACGAATACACGCTTGCAATGTGCTTTCATCGCGATGTCGCCAAACACGGATGCGACCATCATGATGCTGTAAACAGATCTTGGATTCGTCCTAAAAAATGACGTTTTGCCATTCGTGCACCCAGGTTCGTCGTTGAGTACACCATCGCAGGCGCTCCTGTTTGTGGTGCAGCATCAACGGTAACCGCAGCCACGGTCTCCGAGCTGATAGTCCATGCTGCTGCAAACATCGTCGAACTGTTCGTGGAGATGGTTGTTATCTTGAAAACGTCCCCATCTGTTGACTCCGGGATCGAGACGTGGCTGCACTATCCGTTACAGCCATGCGGATAAGATGTCTGTCATCTCGACTGCTAGTGATACGAGGCCGTTGGGATCCAGCACGGCGTTCCGTATTACCCTCCTGAACCCATCGATTCCATATTCTGCTAACAGTCATTGGTTCTCGACCAACGCGAGCAGCAATGTCGCGATACGATAATCCGCAATCGCGTTAGGCTACAATCTGACCTTTATCAAAGTCGGAAACGTGATGGTACGCTTTTCTCCTCCTTACACGAGGCATCACAACAACGTTTCACCAGGCAACACCGGTCAACTGCTGCTTCTGTATGAGAAATCGGTTGGAAACTTTCCTCATTCAGCACGTTGTAGGTGTCGCCACCAGCGCCAACCTTGTGTGAATGCTCTGAAAAGCTAATCATTTGCGTATCACAGCATCTTCTTCCTGCCGGTTAAATATCGCGTCTGTAGCACGTCATCTTCGTGGTGTAGCAATTTTAATGGCCAGTAGTGTATATTAGCTGGTGAAAACTGTTGACATTCAAGTACTGGTCAGTTTGTATACATTTCCTGTAACACTGAATGATGAAGCTGGCCTCCCGCCTCCTGTTCAAATGAAACATCCAAGAATGGAAACATTTCCTCCCTCATAAACTCGCCTATTGAAAAGTGGCAAACCATCCGCTATGTCCCTTTTCATGTGACATGAGAAAAACTCACTAGTGCGAGGATAACGAGGGGGCAAAATATGATAATAATCCAGAATGAAATTTTCACTCTACAGTGAAGTGTGCTCTGATATGAAACTTCCTGGCAGATTAAAAGTGTGTGTCGGACCGAGAATCGTACTCGGGACCTTTGTCTTTCGCGGGCAAGTGCTCTACCAAACTTTTTCTCTTTTTTAGATTTTTTAAACTTTTCATTTTTTCATTTTTTCCTTTTTATTTTATATATATATATATATGACCGAGACTCGAACTCGGGACCTTTGTCTTTAGCGGGCAAGTGCTCCACCAACCTTTTTTCCTTTTTTTCAATTTTTTAAACTTTCATTTTTTCTTTTTTTCCTTATATATATATATATATATATATATATATATATATATATATATATATATAAATTGAATATATATATATATATGAAGGAAGCAAATTACCTCTTCCACTTCAGGCGTTGGCCCCTATCACCCATACTACTTCCAAAAACCTATCGAATCTCAAAACAAAAACAAAGTTAGTGCCACCGCCACTTTCATCCTAAAGCTGACTAGGACGGTCGTGCGCCACCACTTCAGGCTCCGCTCACGAACAAAAATTAAATATGCCTCTGAATATTTTATTAAAAAAAGAGAAAAGGATAAGGGAAAGGATACAATACTTTATTATATTTTATTTGTTGCTCATATTGTTATTATGTATTTATTTGTAATTCTTTTTGTTCTATGTTTCTTTTTTCTCGGGAGGTGTCCACAGCACCCAGACGGCAGGATGTCCTGGTCGTCGTATCGTTCAGCGAGGGTGAAACACCCTATAATTACCGTTGATGTCTCTCATCAGTCCATCATGTGCAATCTCTCAGTCTCTTCTCACACCTGGTGCACCCCAATGGTCTGGAGGACGCGTAAACAACGACCCCAAGTAATTCGCAAAGGGCGTACTATACGACACATTGCGCCATAAAATCGTGTAGTTAATCGTTAAATAATGCCTGAAATCTAACAACCCTGCAACGCTCTCATTAAAAAAAGTATGACAATGCCTTACCCTTAACCCACACCGTGGCGTTATGACGAGTAGCAGGGAAGTAAGCGACGTCGGGATGGTGGGGTCTACGGAGTGAGGCGTCCGTCGCAGCAACAATGCCAACGAGTGCCGTGTGAGGAGCCAGCAGTCGGTAGCCGTACCACAAATGAAACGATGCATGTCGGTGTCGACAGCGGCGAATCTGGGGCAGTGAGGATCCTCGGCAAGATGGATCAGGTGTAAACGTTGTCGGGTGGGGAATTTTTCTGTCGTTATCACATACCACAGCGCCCTGACCGTGGTGGGAAGGAAAGGGGAGTGTACGTTACTCCACACCCGTCTCCAGCCAACCGCCGGATGTCGACGTTCAACCACATTAGCAGGCAGCGTCCGTTGAAAGTAGCGGTAGAAGTCCTCGGTGCTAGGATCCCGCGTGGTCGGCAAGACATCCAACAGATAACTCATGTCTACCAGATGGGTGCGAATGAGGCACAGTGCTGGTTGGGATGATATGTCCAACAGGAACCGGCGGACAGAGGGATTGAGACACCACCTCCTGAATAAGTGTACCAGGGAGGCTGTCCCTGTCCGAAGAACGTACGCCATGCATCGTCCACAGGAAGGGAGCGCGCGCCCTGTTGTGCACGTTTGTCATTCCAGTGCCGCCTGCGTGTGTGGGCAACGTTGGCGTCTCGTAACGGTTCTTGAACACCCTACCCTCGCTGACGAAATGACCGAAGGCCGCCTGGAACTCGGCAGCGACCGTAGCGGCCATCGGGAGAACGTTTTAAGTTTCGCAGCGAGGTGGACGTTGACAAATTGTATCCGCATGATCAAGACAAGTGTTCGAATGCTATGGAGACGAACTTGCGTGCGGATCGCATTAAGTTGTCTGCGATACGCGTATGCTGTTGTACGCTGCACGTTCCCATGGAAGATCACTCCCAAACACTTAATCGCCGTACTTTGCTAATGGGCACTGGCGTACTCTTTTGCAGTCCTCTGCCCACATCCGTGTAGTGCGACTTTCGCAGCTTGATACGGCTCCCGGCCACCTCTCCGTATTGCTGAAGCCACGCGATCGCCGACATCGCCAAGAGTACTACATCGTCCGCATAGGCACAACATTTAAAATGCACATCGCGGAGACGAATGCCCTCCAAAGCCGGCTAAAAAGAATTCCGCCGAAAATGCAGCGATCTACTTTCGCCTGACTTGTTAATCATTTGTAACTTTGACAGAATTCACGAGTGGGGAATTTTGATTACAACCTACACATTGCTCTTCTTGCCATGTTAAAATTCGCTTCATTTGCTAAAACACAACAGAGTTTACACAGTCTCACCTCATTAACAGTCTGTGTAGACGCAGTTGAGAAAGAATTCTGAAAAAGTGGTTTATTAAGTTTATTAAGTAAGGAACAGAGGAAAAGTAAGGTCAGTATATTACGAAAAAGCACATCTTCGGCACAAAATAAACGTTTAATGTCTCCTCTTTGTGTACTATAATCTGCCAAAATCTCATTTCGGTATCTCAAATCAATTTTCAAATAAGAGGAATACTGTGGATATTTCACCATGACTTTATCGCTGGTGGGGCGCGATCGCAAATAAGTGTGCTACATCAGATCAATTTTCTCGGTATTGGTAACAACTAGACCTCAAGCCAAGTCTAAAGAAAAATTCAATGTCTTAGCTAAATTTCATATGCAGCAGTATGTCATGTTATTCGCACCAAACGCAAAGTCATAGTGACACCTACTTTTCATTGTAAACTTTTTGAATTTCACACGTAAATATCACAATAGCTATGATCATTAATGAAATGATGGGCACATCATAATGAACCTGAGATATAAAGCTACAAGGAAAGCATAAATGATTTTTTTTTACCGAATAGTTTCTGTAAAATCGTTTGAAAATATTGCAGGGCGTGCGCCGCGATTCTGTATTCGCCGACCAGCCGAAAGGTGGCAGTCACTGTCGGCCTCCGCTTCCGAACAAACGAATGGAGTCGCCAGCGCTTTGGACGAAAACTGGTCACTGTGCACGGACCTCCGTGTCCTGCATGGATTCTACACAAAGCCATCTACACCTGGTTTATAGTTGCATACCCGGCTGGAAGTTACTGACGTACAAACAATAAAAGAATAGGATATACACAAACATTTCAAAATGTGGTTAACAGTAAAATATGAACTGAACATTATTTATAAAGGAAAATTTGGTCCATTGCAGGCTGCAATACAAACACTCTTTATTCAGGTCTTGCGATTATCTAATTTCGACCGTTAGTTATTTTCATGAACCTGAAGCAAATCAACGTGGAAGAGCATGTATCACCATGTATAAATAAAACATTGCACACCTCACGTTAACATAATTACATTCCAGTGCAATAATTCTACCTAATATGTGAGGTAATGTATTATACAGCGTAATTAGCAGATTATTTTGCCTTAGACTACAAAACCAGAAATCATATTCCACAATTACGTGAGGACTGAATCCACGTCAGAAACACTGCAACATCAAATATCATTTAATGATAACTGTACTCTGAACAATGCAGCTTGACAGCAAACAACAGCTATTATGAAGCTGTCACAGATTCTTACACCCAAACATTGCTGAACCATCGACAGCAATGTTAAGGCACATTTCGTATATTGCTGGTGTCCCAGATTTAGATGATGTATTGCGTATCAGATAATCAGTGACTCAATACCACATAAGACCATACAAAAAGATAGCAAAATATTTTATACAGTACATTAAAAGTACACTACTGGCCATTAAAATTGCTACACCATGAAGATGACGTGCTACAGACGCGAAATTTAACCGACAGGAAGAAGATGCTGTGATATGCAAATGATTAGCTTTTCAGAGCATTCACACAATGTTGGCGTCGGTGGCGACACCTACAACGTGCTGACATCACGAAAGTTTCCAATCGATTTCTCATACACAAACAGCAGTTCACCGGCTTTGCCTGGTGAAACGTTGTTGTGACGCCTCGTGGAAGGAGGAGAAATGCGTACCATTACGTTTCCGACTTTGATAAAGGTCGGATTGTAGTCTATCGCGATTGCGGTTTATCGTATCGTGACATTGCTGCTCGCGTTGCTCGAGATCCAATGACTGTTAGCAGAATATGGAATCGGTGGGTTCAGGAGAGTAATATGGAACGCCGTGCTGGATCCCAACGGCCTCGTATCACTAGCAGTCGAGATGACAGACATCTTATCCGCATGGCTGTAACGGATCGTGCAGCCACGTCTCGATCCCTGAGTCAACAGATGGGGACGTTTACAAGACAACAACCATCTGCACGAACAGTTCGACGACGTTTGCAGCAGCATGGACTACCAGCTCGGAGACCATGGCTGCGGTTACCCTTGACGTTGCATCACAGCATGGAGCGCCTGCGATGGTGTACTCAACGACGAACCTGGGTGCACGAATGGCAAAACGTCATTTTTTCGGATGAATCCAGGTTCTGTTTACAGCATCATGATGGTCGCATCCGTGTTTGGCGAAATCGCGGTGAACGCACATTGGAAGTGTGTATTCATCATCGCCATACTGGTGTGTCACCCGGCGTGATGGCATGGGATGCCATTGGTTACACGTCTCGGTCACCTCTTCTTGGCATTGACGGCACTTTGAACAGTGGACGTTACATTTCAGATGTGTTACGACCCGTGGCTCTACCCTTCATTCGATCCCTGTGAAACCCTACATTTCAGCAGGATAATGCACGACCTCATGTTGCATGTCCTGTACGCTCCTTTCTGTATACAGAAAATATTCGGCTGCTGCCCTCGGCAGCACGTTCTCCAGATCTCTCACCAATTGAAAACGTCTGGTCAATGGTGGCCAGTCACTACTCTTGATGAACTGTTGTATCGTGTTGAAGTTGCATGGGCAGTTGTACCTGTACACGCCATCCAAGCTCTGCTTGACTTAATGCCCAGGTGTATCAAGGCCGTTATTACGGCCAGAGGTGGTTGTTCTGGGTACTGATTTCTCAGGATCTATGCACCCAAATTTCGTGAAAATGTAATCACATGTCAGTTCTAGTATAATATATTTGTCCAATAAATACCGGTTTATCATCTGTATTTCTTTTTGGTGTAGCAATTTTAATGGCCAGTAGTGTAATACATGAAATAAGTATATAGTTAGTTTCCCTCGTATAGGACGGTCAACAAACCAGTAATACACAAGAAACAAGATGCGTATATAATGCTTTTATGAGAATGCTACACAATACACAGCATACATCACATAGTACACTATAGAACATATTGCCTCTATAGTTACAGATATTCTACACTTCCAAGTGTGAACACTGGTCAGCAGTGCTATTTGTCATGGTTCTCGCACAGAGGGCAACCTACCCCCTCACCAGAGCTGCAGAGCACCACAGAAGGTGCGTGTGAGATCAACGTCGTCGAGCAGCGAGTGTTGACTGTACTCATCGATGGCTGTTGCCTGAATATCGAGTACAGATGGTGCAGCACAAGCCATGGCGGGAGGCGTTCAGGTTGGCTGTAGTGGGAGGTGCTGGAGGCTGAAGGTGATTCTGCATCTGACATCAATGGTGGTAGACTGGATGTGTGTGGTGGCAGTGGCAATGAGCCGAGTGCTAGGAGAGGCACGAAGAGCTGGCGAGCAGGGAGATAATGAGCTCGTCTGACAGAGAAAGCCAGGAGGACACAATGGCAAACCCCACAGTTGGCGGTAGACATAAGGTACAGGGGAGTTGGGTAGTGACTGGCGTAGACTGCAGTCTGCGGGTCACATAACTAGCTTCAGGCTAAAGTACCATGTCAGTTTGACTGTGACTTGTCTGGTCGAAAGTGACGGATATCGATTATAATAATCGGTGGTTCGGCGGGTCATTACGCAAGTGGCAGCAGGTCATCACAAGTTTTGTGATTCTGAAGAACAGTTGGGTCGGCCAAGGCAAAGAGGAATCACGCAGGTTTCAACCTGTTGGTGGAGACCGTCATAAAAGTACTGTTAATGTTGATGTCGAAAGTTGGACATCCATATTTCTACACATGAAGTGAACTAGTATAGACCAGCTGTGTGGCTGTATGGTCTCATTGTGGGCATTGGATGATGGTGCTACCACCCCAGTCTCGGTATCAATTTGATATCAAATAAATTAATTGATCAACTTACTACACCCCACCTCCCATCCCCACCTCCAGATGACGTTACGGATTTTCCCCAGTCAGCACATGGGTCCCTCTCGTCTCCGCATCCCCTCCCCCTTCCCCACCAACCCTATTGCTGGGAAACTCAAATTTTGGTGAGAAATTAAAAAAAAATGGTGGAAACTTCAAAAATGGTGGGAATATCTTTGTCCCAAGGCTTTGCTGACGTCCCACCCCGCCCCCTTCCCCCAACAGGAATTGGCGAAAACTTCAAAATGCCGGGTGCCCTTTCTGATACTTGAACCCTTCGACTTCTGGGCGGATAGCCCACGTGCACCCCCCTAGACAGGCAAATTGTCAGGCTGTAGGAGAGGAAGGTTAGGTTAGTGTACTTATTTACTTTGGGTGGGAAACTGAAGTAAAGATAGGACATAATTATGTAATTATTTGTAAACATCGGTCCTAATTACACATCTTTATGAGTAGCACTACACCAGGAGCGTCTAAAATCGCAGTACGGCTAAAAAACTGACCATGTCATACAAGCGGTGTTATCTCACAGGGAAAAAAATTCCCAGTATCATTCGAGACTAATGGCAGACATACTCAAAATAATCTCTACATAAGATAATTCCCTTACCTACAAGTCGAAATAAATCTCTTTGCTCCACTTGTAAACTGGCAGGGAAAATACTGGAGTGGAAGGTACTATATTTATGCTTTGCGTGAAATGTGTTCAACTAATGAGATGTTGGTGTAGGACAGGGAGGAGTTTAATAAGTAAGCATGCATCTGAGGACTACCTATCACTGTTCCACAAAATTTCGGGAGAACTGCCGGATGTTTGTAACTTCCTGCCACAGAGTCTTCTGGCCATCTTCAGGTGATACTGCGAAAGCACACTGAGCTCTGGTATTAAAGGCAGGCACATGCGTGGTGGATTCACATTGGCGTTGCGAGTGCACTACTTGAGCCCGTTCGATTCTGCTGCGCGGTGTGTCCTCCGTGGTGAAAACTCGCCGCATCGATATCAATTCGATTGTCTTCCAGCGGTTCCATCACAGAACTACGCCGGCTACGGAGGACACGAAGTTTTTCAACGATTGGATTCCATGCCGAATCCAACTGAAAACCGACGTCTCGATTAACAAGTGACTCACTGTCAGACAGTCATACGCCACTTTTAAGTATTTTGGCGATATGTTGATGATACTTTTATAGTTTGGCCTCATGGTTTGGATTGTCTGCGAGAGTATCTACAACATCTGAACTCCATACACGAAAGCATAAAATTTACTATAGAATTGGAGAAGGAGAAGTTGGCTGCCGTTTTTAGGTGCGACGTAAGAGCGATGGCACACTTGGTCACTCAGTATACAGAAAGCCCACTCACACAGACCTTTACTTTCAAGCTGCTAGTTGCCACCATCTGGTGCAAACGATGGGTGTTTTGAAGACACTGATTCTCCGAGCCCACATCATCTCTGACACCGGTAGTTTGCGAACAGAACTGGAGCACCTGCAGACTGTGTTTCTGAAGAATGGATATTCGTCCCAGAAAGTGGATAGAGCGCTGCAGACCTGTAAACGATGGAGCTCTCTTTATTTCTCGAAAACTTCGCATTAATTCCAGTGCCCCTGAGAGGTTACCTTGCTATAGCTGCTGTTTAACTTGTACACAGAAAGAAGGGATAGGGCAGAAATCCATCACTGAAGTGTTAGGAAGGCCAATACAGGCTGCCACAGCTATTGGAAAATGCTTCACTGTTCTAATTACACACCGAAACTGTGAAAAATGCCAGAACTTATAAACAATGGGTCATAATGTATCACATGGACTGGGAACTGTGTAATAACACAACTACTGCTAAAACCGACCACCAAAAGATTACACCGTGAGAGAGGGTCAGCAGCTGCATGTATGTTCATATCGATGTTTGGTCATGGACTAACCAACTTAGAACCAGTCTTGCCTCCCCTCCTACCACCCCTCATCCATTCATCTCCTCATTGTAGGTGGAGATACAGGCCTTTTCTATCCCATCGCTGATGGTCCACAAAGAGATCCATCTGGTGACACTGATGCACTGTTTCCAGGCTGCAGAAATCAGTCACTGATGGACAAAAGACTCAAGAACAGGATGCTTCCTGCAAGCTATTAAACATATTTCTCAGAAAGACTGGACCTCCCTGGAACAACACCGAAATGCGGAAGAACTCTACAGAACGCTATTCCAACGTCAACTGCCACCCGCCGTCGGCGGAATTCTTTTTAGATACTAATCAAGCAACAGGTGACAGATCTTCTTGAAAGGTCACCATGCAAGTGTGACGTGGAGACGCCCCGTTTAATATTTACGAAAAAATGTAAATTTAGAACGGCACTTCCCCTCCAGCGCTCGACATTTCATGTACAACGCCTGCCCGGAATCCCCCCCCCCCCTTTGCCTGTACCACTCTTCCCACTTGTTCCCAGCCGCCTGTCCGTCTACCGGCCATGGTATATGTCCTTAGTTGTATGTAGTAGGTACCATGGTGTATGTAACTATGTTTCCTAACAAATCACACCTACTTTTTAAAACCTCTTGCATATTTTTTATTCATGACATATCAGTTGCATCCAAATGTTTAAAGATGTTTTTGAATGAATAAATAAATAAGTGAAGAAGTAATTAAATTTTTTTGCAATTTTTCTGCTTAAGTCACTTGTTACTAATATTAGCACTACAATTTTCAGTTAAAGTCTAGAACAGGGCCAGCGGCACCTCGTGCTCATAAGTTGGCAACACCTCAGTTCTGTAAAACCAATGAGGGACGAGAAGAGAGGCGATATATTTCTAGCGCCGAAATTGAAACCATTGCCTTCTTTTATGTTTATCGTTGGATTGGTGAGTTTCGAGAGAAATATTTTGTGATTATGGCAGCGAGTGCTATAAAGTGGATTCACTGAGATGACCTCAGGCTGCAGTGTTCTACGTCGGCACGTCAGTGAAGAAGTAGGCACACAAACAGCTAAGTAAAAACGTCCGTGCAGTTCGCACCTTTATTTCTACGTAAAAATCGACTTAGGAATTTTTCTTTGTGTGCGACCGTATATGCAGCAGTCGTGTGCTGATGTGAAATTCTAGATTCGGAAATTCTACTCTTCGCGCCTTCTCTGCATAACTTTTAATTGATGGTATCAAACCCCATTTGTGTTGTGAAATTTCGAACATTTGCGAGTGCTGCGATAACTGTATCGCCAGTTGTAGGCTTAAACTTATTCATGCTTTTTTAAAATTTTTGAGGACAATAGACCTATTCTCTTTCAGAATTGTAATTTCATTGTATAATTATGTGTGAAATACGTTATTTGTAAGAATTTCAGACGCTTACAAAATTGCAGTTCCGTAAGTTACCGGCACAAGTTTTTTGTATAACTAATTTCGCAGCAAACCAGCGTTTGTGATTCAAAATTACTGCCAAAGAATAAATCACCCCGAATTTCATTGTGCACCATCATAAACAAACATGTAATTTGTGAGAATTTTCGGAAGTTACCATTGTCCTGTGCATAATCTATTTTGTAGTGAATCGGCATTTTTGATTTAGTTACTGCAGCAGATATTGTAACTAACATATTGTGTTACATCTAGCTTTCCGTTGAAAAGGAGTATATGTTATCGACATTTATAGTAAATTAACTGTATTTTCGAGTTTGTTAGCGACTGGTATTAACCTGAAGGAGTTTTAGAAAAACTAGTAATTTTTACCACAGGTTTTTCTTTTGCCTCATTAGAAATTTAGTTTTGTGTATTTCCGCCATTTATTATAAGGAATTAGTACTTTTTTAGCTCGACATATTAAAAGAGAAACTTCCTGGCAGATTAAAACTGTATACCGCACCGAGACTCGATCTCAGGACTTTTGCCTTTTGTGGGCAAGTGCTCTACCAACTGAGCTACCCAAGCACGACTCACGCCCCTTCCTCACAGCCTTAATTCCGCCATTACCTCGTCTCCTACCTTCCAAACTGCACAGAAGCTCTTCTGCAAACCTTCCAGGAGTGCTAGTTCTGCTGTAGAGTGAAAATTTCATTATATTACAAGATAATCAGCAGGCTTCATTTAAAGTTATTTGTTCACTGTCCTGTAATACAGTGCACCGCACAAAATGCAGCCCCACTGTGAATACTGTTCTCAAACACGGGATGAGTTGGTTGACATTTGAAAGCAGCTGGAAATTGTCCTGACTAGTGTCAAATGATTAGCAGCTGCTGCAAATCAGTGTGTTGGAAGAGCTCCTGAGAGTCGTGTACCTGTGGTAGGAAGAGCTCTTCAGAGTCATGTACCTGTGGTACTGGTACTAAAGGTACCCTAAGTACTATCTTCTCCTCTGGATCCTGTCTCCTCTGCAGAAATTATGGGATCTGTCATTACTCGTCCACTTGAATGTGAGTGGTGTTCTATTGATAGATGTATGCATCCTGTACAGGGTGGACGGGGACCAGGGAGACCTCAGGGTGTTAAGCTGATCCCCCTGACCAACAAGCTTGAGGTGCTGTATTTCACAGGAACTGAAACAGAACCCTTTGGGACTCACTTCGACCTGTTTTTGGGGAACCTGTTTTGTCCGGTGTCAAAGTGTAGGGGTTTATTAATCATTTGCGGTTAAAACATATGGTGAATGATGTTACCCCTTAGAGAAATGGGAGCAATAGACAGGAAAGTACAGGTGCACTCAGCATGTATGCCTGGGGGCTACATTGAGCACATGGAAGAGACTATTCTGGTAGCCATTGAGGAAATGGGGTGCAACCAACTGCAGATTTTGCAACTTGTTGAACCTATCATGCTGTCATCTGGGCTCTGAGATTATATTGGGATCATTCCAGCTACTGGCAGGTAAGGCTGAGAAGACCAACCTTGTGCGTGAGGTTACAACGAAGTTCACAATTTGTAGCATTTTCCCCAGAACTGATTGTGGCCCTTTGGTCCTGAGTTGAGGGGAAGGACTGAACCAAAGAATTTGAAGGTTCTGTGACAAACTAAGCTGCGATTTCCTGAACTTGTGCCATAGGGTTGAGAGCTGTAGACCTCCTAAATGGGTCTGGTGTGCACTACACATCAGAGTTAGCTACCCAGGTGCTGACTGTGTATGGGGTGCACATAAGTATTTGTTAAGAGTAGATGACTCTCCGTACAATCAGATAACGATAGTTGTAGGAAACCCAGAAGTGTCTGTGCAAGATTGGGAGAAATGCCTCCCACAGCTGAGAGTATTAAAATCCTAGTGGTTAACTGCCAAAGCATTTGCAACAAAGTGGTAGAGTTCAAAGTGCTCCTGAAAAGCGGGAAGCTCATGTAATACTATGTACAGAAAGCTGATTGAAACCTGAAATTGATAGCAGCGAAATTTTGGAGAAAATCTAAGTGTATATTGAAAGGATAGACAAATTGGAAATGGAGGTGATTTATTTGTTGTAGTAGACAAGAAACTCAAATCCACCAAGATAGAAATTGAAGCTGCATGTGAAGTTGTTTCGGCAAGGGGTGGATGTAAAATGATAACTGGATCCTTCTATCACCCACCAGACTCACCTCCTGATGAAACTGAAAACTTTAGAGAAAACCTTACTTCACTTGTATGTAAGTTCTCCAGTCATACTTTAATTGGTAGTGGGGACTTAAATCATCCAACAATTATTTGGGAAAATTACAGTTTTGTTAGTGGTGGGTGTAATAATGTTACTACATGGCTTCTGTGAAAACTGCCTAGTAACGATAGTTTCCTCTCATGATGGAAATGTATTGGATCTGATGGCTGCAGAGAGACCAGACCTCTTTGAGGATATCTGCATTGAAACTGGTATCAGTGACTGTGACACAGTTGTGACAACAATGATTATCAAAGTACAAAGGAAAACTAAAACAGGCAGGAATAAATAAAACTAGGTTTTGTCAGTGAGGAACTTGAAACTTCCAGCACAGGGCAGGAGTATGTAGAGGAACTACAGTTCAAGTTTAAAAGAACAGTTGACCATGCACTGGTTACATATGTACCCAACAGAACAGTTCATAAAGGGAGGACCCTGTATGGTATACAGTCACTGTAAGTAAACTTCTAAAGAAACAGAGATTACTGCATAATAGGTGTAAAGCATATTGTAGGACTATACAGTTTTGTTAACAGAAATGCTGAATGAAACACGTTTATCTGTCAAGAGAGCAATACAGAAGGCCTTAAGTGTCTACTGTAGCAAAATATTGTCAAATAATATTTTCACAAAACCCAAAGAAATTCTGGTTGTATGTGAAGGGTGTTAGTGGCACCAAAGTTAGTATCCAGTCCCTAGTGTTTAAGACAGGGACTGAAACTGAGGGTAGCAAAGCAAAAGCTGAAATGCTTAACTCTGTTTTCAGATGTTCCTTTACAAAGCAATCCTCATCCTGCTGAAAAGATGAGTGAATTCAGTATTAATATTAGTGGTGTTGAGAAACAGCTGAAATTGTTAAAAGTGAACAAAGCTCCAGAGCCTGATGAAATCTCTGGCAGATACTTAACTGAATTTGCAACCAAGTTAGCTCCTTTTCTAACTTTAATCAATCATAGACCCCTCAAACAAAAAACCGTGCCCAGTAGTTAAAAGAAAGCACAGGTCAGACCTGTCAGACAGAAGGGTAGTAGAAGTGATCCCCAAAACTATCATGGAATATCCTTGATGTTGATATGTCGTAGACTCTTACAACATATTCAAAGCTAAAAAATAATTAAGTATCTTGAACAGAATGACCTCCTCCATGCCAACCCGCATGGATTCCATAACTTCAGGTGTGCCCGAGGGAAGTGTGTTAGGACCCTTGCTACTCATTTTAACACTTTAGACGACAAGAAGCAATGTGGAGTTAGTTTGCAAACTTCACACCTCTCTCGCATCAGTTGAGTTACATGGTATGCACAGCCGATCTTCTTCTATGGATAGTTGGCCACTTCTCTGAAGAATAAAGCTGGTTAAGGGAATTTATCAGACTCTCTCTCTCTCTCTCTCTCTCTCTCTCTCTCTTTCTCTACTCACGAAATAAGTGGATACTTGCAGAAACTTTTAGTTTAGTCTTGCTGTATTTCAACTTCCACAAAGAACAAATTCACCATTTCTCACATGAATATTCGAAAGTTTGCAAGTCAACCGATTCAACTAGCATTAGACTCGATTAAATACATTTACAATAGCGTTGGTTTAACAACCACATAATTTATGAACATATCTTGCTTCTAACAAGTCCAACACATGAAGTACTTAAGTCTATATTCAATTGTTCATTTTTCTTTAACAATAATCACAGTCACTAAAGCAGCAAAGAATACTACACAATTACTCCTTGTTCTTTCATCACGGCCTCTTTGGCAATAGCGGCAAACATTTGTCGGCGTCGTTCGGATGCCATGCTTACACTCTTCTCATTACAAATTTCCAACCTGCACACAGAAACAGGTGGCGCAGTAGATATGTTTCCACTCTTCCACTTATAATTAAAATATTGTGTGTTTGAGACAGTAGAAGGACGAGTGGTTCTAGAATTTATGTGGAAATTCTCGAAGCACTACATAATGTTGTGTATTAATGACCTTGAACAAAATATTAATAGTAAACTCAGACTGTTTGCAGATGATGCACTTCTCTACAGTGAAGTGCTATTTGAAAAATCTGCGTAAATGTTCAGTCAGATCTTGATAAGATTCCAAAGTGTTGCAAAGATTGGCATCTTGCTTTAAACATTCAGAAATGTAAAATTGTGCACCTCACAAAATGAAAAAAAAGTATCCTATGACTTTAATATCAGTGAATCACAGTTGATACAAATACCTGAGTGTAACGCCTTGTAGGGATATGAAATGGAATGATTACACAGGCTCAGTCATGGGTAAAGTGGGTGGTATGCTTTGCTTGGTAGAATATTGAGGAAGTGCAATCAGTCTACAAATTAGATCATTTACAAATCCACTTCTATGACCCATTCTATAATATTGGTCAAGTGTGTGGGACTTGTACATAGTAAAACTAACTGAGGATATTGAAATTATACAGAGGAGGGCAGCATGAAAGTTCACAAGTTTGTTTGACACATACGGGAGTGTCACAGAAATGCTGAAGAAACTGAACTGGCAGACTCTTGAAGACAGACATTCATTATCTCGAGAAAGTCTACTAAAAGAGTTTCAAGAACTGCCTTTAAATGATGATTCTACGAATATATTTAAACCCCTGCCTCCACTCACATACAGATTGTGAGAACAAGATGAGAATAATTACAGCATGTACAGAGGCATTCAGACAAGCATTCTTCCTGTGCTTCATACTTGAAAGTAAGGAGAAGAAACCCTAATAACTAATACAGTTGGACATCTCCTCTGCCATGCTCTTCATGGTGGTTTGCAGGGTGTAGATGTAGATGCAGAAGTGATTTAGTTCTACTCGACAGAGCCATCCATCGGTGCATATCTCATTTATTAATTCCAGACACATGAAAGTGTATCGAATATGGTGGTGAAATGACTATGCAATTGATCTGTGCAAACTCACTGAATAAGTGGATTAATGTTTTTTAATTATATCTTGGGCAAAACTAAGTGTATTAGTGATTATGAATAATAGTTGCACATTCAGTATATTGATAAACATTGATCAACCTACCTTTTCCCATAATTTAATTAAAAAATATTGATCCACTTACTACGTGTGCCTGTGCGGATCGAATGTGTAGCAACACAGAGCAAAGAAATATTCCACTGCTTTTTCAAATATATCATGGGCTGCCACACTGTCCTTGGTTTGTAAACACTATCACAGTTTAAATAATTGCAACTCAGACAAGGAGCAATTAAATTTATAATTACAGCAATGTTTCACCATTTCTTCTGAGTGTATTACTTTGAAACATGTTGTATGCTTGCACAAAACAGGTAAGTACTCCACTGTTCTAAGAACTTGTTCCCAAGTTTCAGCAGCATGCTGCCATCATCATGTGCTTCAGTTTATATGTACCTCAATCAGAAGTGTGATGAAGTCTATTTCCTGGGTGTGCCAGTGAGTTTATGTACCGAAATTAATTCCTGTATGGAAATATTAATATATTTCAGTGCACATCTTAAGTGAGTTGGATGTTTAAATCATCTGCTGCTGTCCTTGCTTGAATTTGTGCTGAATGCATACTTATCTGGTACATAGAGCACAAGAATAAATAAGTTGCCACTGTATCAAACTTTCAGATTCGGTTGTCTCATTCCAGAGAGTCTTAACTGCTGATGTAAAACTTATTTAAGATATTTGGATAGCACAAACAATGAAAGTACACTATTTTTATATAACCATATTATCTGTTTTGGCACATATTATGTAGTATAATTATTTACTATTTTTTGTTTATTCATAATTCTTTTTTCAGCTAATGAAGTCTCTCTATGTTAATAAAACATGTATTCCACAGTGGTGAAATTTTTAAGAAGTTTACATTGTTACTTGCTAGTTTATCATTTAGCAACCTGTTACCGTGTACTGTGCCAAGAATGAAAATTTCTAATTTTTCATATAAGGCTAGCAGTAGTAGTAGTAGTAGTAGCTTATTCATCCAGTGACAATGTACATTGGATAGATTTCATCAAAGAACATAGTATAACAAAAATAAGATAAGGGTGTGCAGTTTCCTACATAATACAATGGTTCATTGTACCCATCACAATATTTTTGCAATACAACTTCGATTACTGTAATAATATAAAAGTACAAGAAGGATCTTTTACATGATCTTTGATTACTGTAATAATATAAAAGTATGAAAGGATCTTTTACATGAAATACATTACAAGTAAATAATTGATTTAACACTTTTTGTTCAGAAAAATTAACATTGAGGCTGTGGGAAGCATTTGATTTATGGTACTATTAACATATAGTAAGCGAATGTAGTTAATTGCTACAAGGTTACTGTAGATATTCATTTATAGTGTAATAGCAGTTGGTCATTAAGAATTTAAATATTGATTCCTTGAATGTAGACAATGTTTTTATTTATTTTAGCTGAGTTGGAAGTTTGTTGTACAAAATAGTACCCTGAATGTTGGTTTGTTTTTGAGTTAAAGCCTTTTTTATTCTTTTTATGTGGATGTCATTGCACATTCTTGTATCGAAGGAATGAAAATCTGAGTTGGTTTTATAATTATCAATGTGCATTTTTTTATATTTTTGCATTTTTATATTTTATTTATTTTTATTTTTTATTTTTTTATTTTTATATTTTTTATATTTATATATTTTTATGTTTTTTATATAGAGGCATGGTAATGGTAGTATATATATGTGTTGAAATAACTATTTGGAAGGTGTTAGCCTCGTACTGTTTGAAATTATTCTAACAGCCTTTTCTTGTAAGGTGAAGATGGCTTTCATGTTTTCCTAATTATGACCCCAGAGGGTTAGGCCATAGGTGATAGCAGAATGGAGGTAAGCAAAGTAGACAGTTCTGCTACACTCTCGACTGCACACAGTACTACTTATGTGTAATGCAAAGCAAGCAGAGCTTAACTTGTTAGTGAGGTAGAGAATGTAGGCTTTCCAGTCTAAATTTTCATCAACTTGCATACACAAGAATTTTGTGGCAGCTACCCTTTCAATTTGTTTATTTTGAATTTTGAGGTTCACATCATGATGCGAATTTGTTTTCCTGTAACATATGGTTTCCTGTAATGTATATAATTAGTTTTTGAAATATTTAAGGTTAGCCTGTTCAGTTCAAACCAGTTTTGTATGTATTCCAAAACTCTGCTTGCAGTTGTTGGCAATACCAGTTTTATGTCCATTACAACAATATTTGTGTCATCAGCGAACAAAGTTATGTGTGTACCACTGAATTCACACCGTGAATTCATTGTCCCAGGAAGGGGAAACTTTATTGACACATTCCTGGGGTCAGATACATCACATGATCACACTGACAGAACCACAGGCACATAGACACAGGCAACAGAGCATGCACAATGTCGGCACTAGTACAGTGTATATCCACCTTTCGCAGCAATGCAGGCTGCTATTCGCCCATGGAGACGATCGTAGAGATGCTGGATGTAGTCCTGTGGAATGGCTTGCCATGCCATTTCCACCTGGCGCCTCAGTTGGACCAGCGTTCGTGCTGGACGTGCAGATCGCGTGAGACGACACTTCATCCAGTCCCAAACATGCTCAATGGGGGACAGATCTGGAGATCTTGCTGGCAAGGGTAGTTGACTTACACCTTCTAGAGCACGTTGGGTGGCACGGGATACATGCGGACGTGCATTGTCCTGTTGGAACAGCAAGTTCCCTTGCCAGTCTAGGAATGGTAGAACGATGGGTTCGATGACGGTTTGGATGTACCGTGCACTATTCAGTGTCCCCTCGACGATCACCAGTGGTGTACGGCCAGTGTAGGAGATCGCTCCCCACACCATGATGCCGGGTGTTGGCCCTGTGTGCCTCGGTCGTATGCAGTCCTGATTGTGGCCCTCACCTGCACGGCGCCAAACACGCATACGACCATAATTGGCACCAAGGCAGAAGCGACTCTCATCGCTGAAGACGACACGTCTCCATTCGTCCCTCCATTCACGCCTGTCGCAACACCAATGGAGGCGGGCTGCACGATGTTGGGGCGTGAGCGGAAGACGGCCTAACGGTGTGCGAGACCGTAGCCCAGCTTCATGGAGACGGTTGCGAATGGTCCTCGCCGATACCCCAGGAGCAACAGTGTCCCTAATTTGCTGGGAAGTGGCGGTGCGGTCCCCTACGGCACTGCGTAGGATCCTACGGTCTTGGCGTGCATCCGTGCGTCGCTGCGGTCCGGTCCCAGGTTGACGGGCATGTGCACCTTCCGCCGACCACTGGCGACAACATCGATGTACTGTGGAGACCTCACGCCCCACGTGTTGAGCAATTCGGCGGTACGTCCACCTGGCCTCCCGCATGCCCACTATACGCCCTCGCTCAAAGTCCGTCAACTGCACATACGGTTCACGTCCATGCTGTCGCGGCATGCTACCAGTGTTAAAGACTGCGATGGAGCTCCGTATGCCACGGCAAACTGGCTGACACTGACGGCGGCGGTGCACAAATGCTGCGCAGCTAGCGCCGTTCGACGGCCAACACCGCGGTTCCTGGTGTGTCCACTGTGCCGTGTGTGTGATCATTGCTTGTACAGCCCTCTCGCAGTGTCCGGAGCAAGTATGGTGGGTCTGACACACCGGTGTCAATGTGTTCTTTTTTCCATTTCCAGGAGTGTATATAAGAAATAATAGTGGTCCTAGAACGCTGCCTTGAGGTACTTCGATGGATACAGTCTGCATGTCCGATCTGTACACAATGCTTTGGTTTTTGTTGTTTGCTGAGGTAATTTCTACCACCTGTTTCCTATTGTGGAGATATGACTGAAACCATTTTAATGCAACTCCTTGTATACCTATAGCTTCTAGTTTGTCTAGCAAGATGATATGATCAACAGTATCGAATGCCTTCGACAAGTCTAAATTTATTCCTACTGTACTTTTATTTCTGTCAAATCCCGTTACAATGTTTTCATGAATTGGGTAACTGCTGTTTCTGCACTCACGCCTTTACGAAAACCATGTTGGTTTACAAACAAGAGATTCAATTCTTTGAGGTAAATTCTAATTACATTTTTCATGACAGTCTCTATTATTCTTGAAAATACAGATAACAGAGTTATTGGTCTATAGTTTCCCACATCATATATATTACCCGTTTTATACAATGGTTTTATTTTTGAAATTTTTAATCTTTGTGGGAAAGCCCCTTCTGTTAATGATATGTAAGAGTGGTTCTGTTATGACACTAGCACATTTAATTATGACTGAACCTGGTACCTCATCAATTCCAGAGGACATTTTATTCTCCATTGTTTTTATTATCTTAAGAACTTCTAATTTATTTGTGGGACATAGCAATATTGAATTACCACTTTGCTCTATTTGAACTGTAGTGCTACTATTACTAGCAAATTTTTTACTCATATTGGCTGTAGTGTTTATGTAATTTGCTAGAGTTCCATTTCTGAGTAACACACCACGAACATCTTTTAATACAATGTCATCTTGTGTTTTAAAACTTTTGTTTGTTTCCTTTTTTACTGTATTCCACATTGCTTTTGACTTGTTTGTTGTCCCTATGATTACTTCGTCTTTCTGCATTGTCTTGGCTGTTTTAATTACTTTCTTATAAATTTTCTTATATGTCTTAACATATTCTGCAAAGTGTTCATCTTGGTTGCCTTTTCTCAGTTGATTGAGAAGTTTTAGCTTTTGACTGGATACTCTGATAGCAGGTATTCTCCACTGGCAGCTGTTCCTTGGCGTAAGATTAATTCTTGTCATCTCAAATATGGACATGAAAGTATTATAAAATGCATTGAATGATTCATCAGTTGATGATTTTGAGTATACATCTTCCCAGGTTCCTTTTGCTAACAACTGAATAAAAATATTGCCGGCCGGAGTGGCCGCGCGGTTCTAGGCGCTACAGTCTGGAACCGCGCGACCGCTACAGTCGCAGGTTCAAATCCTACCTCGGGCATGGGCGTGTGTGATGTCCTTAGATTAGTTAGGTTTAAGTAGTTCTAAGTTCTAGGGGACTGATGACCTCAGAAGTTAAGTCCCATAGTGCTCAGAGCCATTTGAACCATTTTTGAATAAAAATATTAACCTTTTCTGGGCAGAAGTGCCTTTTATATTCCCACTTGGATTTAACCACCTCAGGTACAGAAGAATTTATGCTTGTTACTAGTATGTTGTGGTATGAAAGACCTGAGTTTATGTTTCGGGCCTCAATAACATCATTTTCGATATTTGTAAAGATATTATGTAATAGGGATGAAGATGACTGTTATTCTAGTGGGGTCCATGAAGAGTGGTTTCATGTGAAAGCTGTTTAGGATACTCAAAAGCTGTCTTTTTTCTTCATTTTCAGTTAACAGGTTGATGTTAAAATCCCCACACAGTAATAAGTTCACTTCACTGTTATACAAAATGTTTAGCACTGCTTCCAAATTTAAAAAAAAAACATGTTTTTTCACCTAATGTATATTATTGCAACCAGTGGATCAAAAAATTATCATCGAAATAATAAATTTGTATCAAACATAGTGTGAACAGTGTTTTGTCTATTTTAAGTACACACTGCTCATACTTGAGATGTACGAGTAACTACAAAGTGTAAAAGAGAGAAAAAAAATGGTAGGAGTGCAATGAGGGCAGATGGAAAGATGTTTGCTTGCTCTGTTTCAAAGTACATTCAGCATCCATGTCCATTTTATGTAATATATGAAGATAATTCAAGACATCCTGAAGTCAATGGTGATTCAGCGTAATTGTGTCGTAGGCATTTGCGTGTTTGTTGTGTCTTTTTTGGAAGTATCTCCCAGTTTGGACTCCATACAGATGACTTTATTCCATACATGATTTCTCAGTTTATCACTTCATTATATGTGGGATTTGTCATTTAAGTTATGGGCTAGGAAGTATTTCCCATTCCTGTAACACTTCCGACGCGAATTTTGTGGGAAGAATCATGAGTTTTGAGTAGGAGTAGTTGCTCAGGAACACCCTTCTTAATGTAGATGCAAAATGGCTATTCTTGTAAATAGCACTTGGAGAATATATTTCATTCGTTTGTACTGTAAATGAATGGGATGTGCATGAACTAAAAATTTGCTTATAGGTTTCATTGTGGAGCCACTTAAAAATGTATATTGTTTAAAGTGTTTACAAATATCATTGTAATATTATCAGCCTATGAAGTGTTCACAGTAGTCTCTGAATGTTTATAAAGCTTCTACTGTTTTTGTCCAGTTTCTGCAATTGCTTCTTTCATTATTTTAGGATTTCTAGCCATGAAGAAAGTGTGAAGTCAGTGAGAATAATTCAGAAATTTTTTGTCTTTCCGTGTTTTCTTATCTCATCAGCCAATTGTAGCTTCAAGTAACGGGTTTTCATATCATAAGGACACTGGGAAAATATTTTGTATTATTACAAGCAGAAGATTCTGCCTCCATTATCACACCCAATGAATGTTTTGCTGAAAAATGAATCCATAAATATTTGTCCAAAATACTTTGTGTAACAGTCGAAAGCTGAAAGTAATTCCTTGTAACATCTGCTTCTCATGTGACACAAAATTTCATTCTCTTCATAAATTAGATTTTATTAAATTTGCTGTTAATGAATGCAGTTGCCTGTTACTGAAGAACTCTAGAGACAAAACCATTTCTAATAAGCTTTTGACTAAAGAGGTAGACATAGGAGAGGAATTGACAAAGTTGTAACTTTGCACCTTTCAAATGAGCTTACATCATCTGGAGGGATAAACAAATTTTTCACTGCACAAATATTCTTCACTGATAGGTACAGGTGCTACACAAATTTCTGGAATAGGAATAGCATATCAACTCAGCATATATGGTTGGGGTGGGGGATGCAGCAGCCTCGGGGACTGTGTTCAGGGACACCAAGATATGATATGTACATGCTAAGGGACTGTAGTGTAAGCGACTCATCTGTCTCGGTCGTCGATGACCAGATGGTGCTCAGGAGGCCTGTCTTCTGGCCGTCTGCCATCTGTTTTGATTCTGCAAGCAGTATCTGTGCTGAGTTTAGAGGTGAACAGTGTTTGCAACATTCATTCTAGGGTGTAACCGTGCCCGGCCGACGCACTTCTGTTGTCAGTCATTTGAACAAGGTCGCATTATTGGCATGCAGGAAGCTGGATGGACGTATCAATGGGTTGCTGCACGTGTTGGGCACAATTTATTGGTGGTATTTCATTATTCACGTATGACATCCGTGTCTCAGTGCAGGCTTCACAGTGTGGGGGGCCGTCAGTAACCACTGCCCACTACATTGCACAGGTTGTTGTTGCTTTGATACTCCCATTTCTTTGGCAGGATGTGCTCTTTGAGCAGGGAAGTAGGTGCCCACAAACAGGTGCTACGATGCAGAATACTGTTTGTGATGTATAACAACTGTCTTTGCCAGCGAGACCGCCAGATCTTGTCACCTGAACGTGTATGGGACGTGGTGAAGTTGGGACTTTACTTGTTCTCCAGAGACTGCAAGAAAAATTTACGAATTGTCAAAACTGGTGCAAGATGCTCGGGGCTACCTGTTGCGAGATACTATTCGGCAGGTTTACAATTGTTTGCACGCGAGAATACAAGTCTGCATTGCTGCCAGACAGGGAACGCTGTGTTCTGATGCAATTCTTTGGACACCGTCTACTGTGACATGTTTGTTTGATTTGGTCTGAACTTATCACATACTGCCACAGTGATGAACTATCTGTCACACCACTTGTCAGTAAAATGGCCTTTTTCTTTAGGGTGTTGCATTTTTCTTTTTGGCACTGTATTTTCTCCTGATTTGGGTACTGGCATTATAACATTTTGGGCCTGTACACATACATTTAATTGACGATCAGTCAGTCTGACCATGGCTGCAGGAGTGTGTATCTGGGTGTCTGTGTGGTTGTGTGTGGGAATGCGTGTAGTTGCTAGAAAAAGAGTAAGAGCTTGAAGGGTAGTGTGAATACTGTTTTCTGTTACGTCTATCTATGCACAACCGAAGTCCACTATAGGTGAGTAGTTGCTTTCCCCTCACTTTATGTACTTTTCTCCTGGTTTATTATCCTTAAATGTCTAAGTTAATTCATGCATTGCTGGATACAGCCGATGAGAGCTTTCACACAGTTAAATAATCCACAAATATTTAATAAATATCTTGATCTGATTTTGCTATCACTTGAGATGTATTTTGTGTATGCCATTTTAATAGGATTTAAATCTGTTGAGAGAAAGAAAAGAAAATAATAGGCTAATTCACACTTCACACATTAAATACACCGAAAACTCATTAAAGTGATCTTCAAGGATCGGCACTGAGAAACGTGAAAAGAGTTGTGGTCTTTTATATGAGAAAAGCAACATCCAAACCTCCATCTGGCTATTCGAATTAAGTTTTCCATGGTTTCCCTAAATCAATCATGGTGAGCACAAAATGAATAAAATGTGGCCAATTTCCTTATCCACCTTTGTCATATTAGAGTTTCTGATAATTATGTAATTACCTAGTTATTCATGGGGTGTTAATTCCCTGCAATCCTATCTTGAAGAAGTCATTTTCTGTCTCATTAAAATTACAGTTAACATCAAGCAAATACATGTTTCGTGTGAAGGCTTGTAAACCAGATCACTAGTGTCAAAGAATTGATCCTTTGAAAGCACAGACTGTGATTTGTACTAAAACTGATTTACCTCTAGTCCTATTACCTTTTGCAACACCATCTATTACACTACTGGCCATTAAAATTGCTACACCATGAAGATGACGTGCTACAGAAGCGAAATTAAACTGACAGGAAGAAGATGCTGTGATATGCACATGATTAGCTTGTCAGAGCACTCACACAAGGTTGGCACCACTGGCGACACCTACAACGTGCTGACATGAGGAAAGTTTCCAACCGATTTCTGATACACAAACAGCAGTTGACAGGCGTTGCCCGGTGAAACGTTGTTGTGATGTCTCGTGTGCATGAGGAGAAATGCATACCATCACGTTCCCAACTTTGATAAAGGTTGCATTGTAGCCTATTGCTATTGCGGCATTGCTGCTCGCGTAGGTTGAGATCCAATGACTGTTAGCAGAATATGGAATCGGTGGGTTCAGGAGGATAATACGGAATGCCGTACTGGATCCCAACGGCCTCGGATCACTACCAGTCGAGATGACAGGCATTTTATCTGCATGACTGTTACGGATCGTGCAGCCACATCTCGATCCCTGAGTCAATAGATGGGGACGTTTGCAAGACAACCATCTGCACGAACAGTTCGACGACATTTGCAGCAGGATGGACTATCAGCTCAGAGACCGTGGCTGCGGTTACCGTTGATGCTGCATCACAAACAGGAGCGCCTGCGATGGTGTACTCAACGGCGAATCTGGGTGCACGAATGGCAAAACGTCATTTTTTAGGACGAATCCAGGTTCTGTTTACAGCATCATGATGGTCGCATCCGTGTTTGGTGACATCGCGATGAACGCACATTGCAAGCTTGTATTCGTCATCGTCATACTGGCGTATCACCCGGCGTGATGGTATGGGGTGCCATTTGTTACACGTCTCAGTCACCTCTCGTTTGCATTGACGGCACTTTGAACAGTGGACATTACATTTCAGATGTGTTACGACCCGTGGCTCTACCCTTCATTCAATCCCTGCGAAAACCTACATTTCAGCAGGATAATGCACGACCGCATGTTAGACGTTCTGTATGGGCCTTTCTGGATACAGAAAATGTTCGACTGCTGCCCTGGCCAGCACATTCTCCAGATCTCTCACCAAATGAAAATGTCTGGTCAATGGTGGCCGAGCAACTGGCTCATCACAATACGCTAGTCACTACTCTTGATGAACTGTGGTATCGTGTTGAAGCTGCATGGGCAGCTGTACCTGTACACACCATCTAAGCTCTGTTTGACTCAATGCCCAGGCGTATCAAGGTCGTTATTACGGCCAGAGGTGGTTGTTCTGGATACTGATTCCTCAGGATCTATGCACCCAAATTGCGTGAAAATGTAATCACATGTCAGTTCTCGTATAATATTTTTTTCCAGTGAATACCCGTTTATCATCTGCATTTCTTCCTGGTGTAGCAATTTTAATGGCCAGTAGTGTATATAACTTCATGAAATGGAACAGAGTCAAGGAAAGGGAGACTTCACAGTTTTATGCAGATTGCCCGGTAACCTGCCACCAGGATCAATGACATTGACATTTGGACTTCAAAAATCGTACAACATAAAGTCATCATGTCAGTCATAACACAACAGTGGTGGCCCATAAGTAAAAAGCACTGGGGCTTGTGCCCCAAAAAGTGTTAGCGTTTGTTTTAAAATTGTATAAAAGGAAACAAATATATATAAAAAGAAAATTAGTCGGAAAGTTGATAAAATTCCAAAAGAACAAAAGCAAACATTTTTACTTACTTTAACTTATACTGAGAATGGATTTACATTACAGCGCTCTTGAGAAGAATGTTGGAAAAGCCAAAAATCTTAGAAAAAATATTACTACAGTTCATATAATACTTGCTGTGCTATTAAATTAAGTTGATGATGTGTGTAACACAGAAGGAAATGTGCATTACATAAACTGCTTTTATTTGTACTTGAACTGCTGTTTTGCTTTTTGTAACATTTGTTCTGTCAGATATCTGAGCTATCAGTTTTTGCCTATTTCCTTGAATAGTTATGTCTAACTGTTTGAAAATACTTTTCAATATACCATCTACAGTTTGATTTTTCACCATAAACACTCAAATATTCTCCATTCAACCCATGCTATACAGCAAGAACCATCTGGGTGAGTGTGTTCCGAAACATCTGTTTTGTCATCAGCCATGACAGCTACAAAAGAAGCTTTTCTTTATCCTTATCTCTTCATGGTTTGTATGTAACAGGCAGTCAAGTGTCTAATTCAGAATGGTCTTAGACACACCTTTTAAGACTGCACTGATCTCTAAATGATTTCTCAAATCTGAATCTAATTTAGATGTTAAATCTAATAATCCTCTACTCCCAGATTTACTGACTTACCTTTTCATTATGTCCACAGAAGGGAGCTTTCAAGTTCCCACAAAAGAAAATGCTATCTATTATTAGAAATGTTACAGTTCTTTTTAACATTTATCTTATGCTAATCGATTAAAAGTCTGTGCACCTCACTAAGACTCATTTATTTGTTATTTTTACTTCACAGCCACAAAGTACCATTCAGAATTAAAGCTACAAATATATTTCTTGTCATCGCTTATATCTGGCTGAGGTATTACAATATCAGTTGTTAGATGACCTCTTTTCTTAGTTATAATTTTCTCACGGAGACAGCTGTGAAAACTTTAGTTGTTGGAGTTCACTTATAGAAGTTATTTCTTGGTGCTAAAAGGCTGTGGTTAAAGTTTTATGAAAAAGAAATTTAATCAAATAGAATACCTGGAAGGAGTAGGGAAAGGGGGGTGGGGGGGAGAGAACGAACTTCCCACCAGCACACTAGTGTTATCACTATGGGAGTGGCAGTGTTCTCTCTCTCTCTCTCTCTCTCTCTCTCTCTCTCTCTCTCTCTCTCTCTCTCGGCCTTGAGTGCATTTCCTATGTGCACAACAGCTTAACAACACAATGCTGAAACTGTGAAGTGAACAGTTCCAAACAAAGATTTTGTAGCTTTTTCATAAACTGGGGGATGGCTACTGACATAATTAATTTTAAGGAGTTTATGTTGTGCACATATAAAGAAAGAAAAAAGGATTGAAGTTAATTTTATTGATAATATCAAGTGTAAATAGGGGGTGCTGCATTTCCTCAGCACCCACTTACGAGCTGTCGCTGATATCTGCCCGCACACTGAAATCTTCAGCCTTCTGGAAACAAGTGGCCTGAGGTTCAACAATATCCTAAATGGCTAAAACATGAATAAAATTCCATGCATCCAATAGAATCAATGATTTCACAGGTACCAAAACTATGTTGTTTATGTCTAACTTAAAATTCCCTAATTCTTTGTATGTTGACTTGGGAAGCAAGGAAAGCAGGATCAACATTTTTTCAGCATTGTCTCTGGGTGGTTAGCACAGTTGTGTACAAGCAACACAGTGTTATTTGGTAATTTTATAACCAAGGTTTTTTCACCATGTGATAAATTCATTTGTCACTCTTACTTGTTGGTTCAAAAACAATAAGTACATATCTGAAGCAACTTAAATTTGGGGGGGTTTACTACTGATCAGTTTCTCCACTTTATCAGCACTACCGTAACTGAGCCCCGTAACTGTTTGCCAACCAAAACAAATACGTTAGGACACTTATTCAAATTTATCCTATCTATGTCAGCAGATTCAGCATCACCACTGCTTCGGTAAGCAATTCCGATGTGTCCCTTGAACCAATTGTTCGTGGCCCTTTCATTCATTAACAATGCCACTGTGCTGGAGATGGCACCCCAAGCAACTGCACAAATTCTTTGTAATATCTTAAATTTAATTATATAGCAATATATGAAATTCAGGGATCGAACAATACATAAATTAAAGGAAAGGCAACCACTAACCTATAGCAGGCTGATGTGTGGCCACATACTCATATGTAACAGAAAAGTGTTCACTTGCTTTTAAACTAATTATTTCTAGCAGAATGTACAGACATTCACACTAGCAACCACTCAGATACACAAACATACAGTACTGTAGCAGCAATACTGTTAATGATTATTGGTTGAGAGCAGCTGCTTTGGGTGATGACTGGGGGAAGGACAGGGAAGGACATTGAGGGGAGGAAGACTCAGCTGCTACAGAACAAGACAAATGGGGTTCTGAGGGGAGAGAGTGCACAAGGTTAGTGGAGATAGACGACGGGGGAGCAGACAATGCAAGATATGCTGGTGAGCCAATTCCCACCAGCATAGTCTGTAGAAATTTGTGCTGGAAGGGAGTATCCAAGTAGCACACTAGTGAAGCAGCTTTTAAAGTCATTTGTATCGTGTCCAGCATGTTTGGCAATTGGTAGGTCAAGTTTGTTGTAGGCCACTGTTAGGTGGTGGCCATTCGTGTGAGTGGACACTTGGTTGCCTGTCATGGCCACATAGAATGCAACACAGTAATTGCAGTGTAGTTGGTATATAATATGGATGCTTTTGTGTGCAGTCCTGCCATTTATAAGGTATAAAATGCCTATTATTGGACTATGGTAGGAGGTGGTGGGAGGCAGGCTGTATGGGACAGGTCTTGCACTTAGCTCACCTACAAGGGAGTGACCCAGAGGGTGCAGGATTGGAATAGGGATGTATGAGGATATTCTGTGGTTGGGTGTGTGACTACTACTTTGGGTGATGTGGATAGGATATCCCTCATCAGCGCACGACAAGAGGTAGCTGTAGCCCTGGTGAAAGATTTTGTTGATCTTCTCAAGGATAGTGTGATGCTGGATAATCAGGGGAGTGCTGGTTGGTGGCTAGTTAACAAGTTTACTCGTGTCGGGGAAGGAGATGGCGTAGGAGACCTGTTTATGGATAAGCTAGGTGGGATATTATCTGTTCATAAAGGCTCTGCTAAGTTTATTGGTATGTTTTGACAACTTCTGCTAAGGCAGGTGTGGGGTCCATGATTGGTGAAGTTACCAGAAGAGGCTTTTTGATATGGAATGAGTGACAGCTGTCAAAATGGAGGCACTATTGATGGGGTGCACTTGATATGAACAGCCATTTGTGGAGCCATCTGAGAGATGACATCTAGGAAGATGGGAACAGGTGTCAACATTATATAAGAAAGAGATTGTCCTAGCTATGAGGCAAGATCATGAAAATATCAATGAATCCGAACCAGATATTTTGCAGTGGTTGGTGTTTCCAGAAATTTTTCATCAATAGTATAGTTCTACAGTAATGGATTTCTTTCCTGTGTATGCATAGTGTGTTAGATTTATTTACATTCAGCGTAAATTGCCAATCCCTGCACCATTCATCAAACCCCTGTAGATCATTCTGCAAGTTGGCACCATCTTCTGGCATTGCTAAATTCTTGTAGAGATTTGCATAATCTGTGAACAGCTTAAAGAGTTTCTCATGGATTCTACTACATGATTTATATGCATTGTAAACTAAGTAGTAATGGTCCTGTCACACTTCCCTGGGGTACCTAGGAAATTACCTTTACATCTGCTGATTTTGTTACACCTGACATGTTGAGTTCTACCTGCAAGGGAGTCTTGAATCCAGTTGCAAATCTGGTCTAATATTTGGTAAGCTTGATTGAAAATGGCAGTGTGGGACAGTGTAAAATGCCTTCCTGAAGTCCAGAAACAGCATCAGTATGAGTGCTGATGTCTATTGCAGAATACATTTTGTTTCATAGATATTTCTATTCTCTATTCCTTCCTCCTCCAGGCTGCCTGCTGTTTTCTCCCACCACTCTCCCCTCCTTGTGGGCATTCATTCCTGTCATTTTTGATATCTATTCTATGAATCTCTGAATATGGCTACTGAAATGAAAACACTATTCCTCCCCCTCCACACAAGAAAAGGGGGGGGGGGGGGATTCAAGTGTTTTGTTGGCAACCAACGCTTCTTGTATTCTGGTTAAAAGTACATTGTAACCCCAGAATGAATATCTTAATTATGCCAACTTGTCTCTGCCCATGAACTATTCTGGTAAAACACTGCTGCCTCATTTATGCACAGTAACTTGGCCAATGCCTGGAGTTGATTGTGAAACCTTGCAATGGTTGTATTTGTAACAATATGTAAATGCAGCATCTTTCCTTGACAGTTGCTAAGATATTGTCTGATGACTGGCTTTTACAAGCTACCTTGAGTGCAGCTGGAGATAAGCACATCCTCAAATGTATGACCCAAGAAAGGGGGCATATAACAGGTGATATACTTTATGCAGGCTATTTACAAGTTTTTGAGATTAGAGTGGGACTAATATTTCCTTGAGTCCCTACAGGAGCAGTATACAGGCTGGGATTGTATGTTTCTTATTGCTGGTTCTTGAAATTTTGTAATTAGGCTTTCATGTGTATCCTTATTTTCAACACTGAGATAATGTGTGGAAAAATGAATGCACACACTTTACATACTGTGCTGTACATATGAGTATATGGTCAATATTCCTTAGTCCTATTTGGTACTGATCGCACACTTGAGCAAAAGTATAGGATGGGTCACTGAAGTGTTTTATAGGCAATCTTTTTGATTCCTTGCATTTTCTTAGTATCTTGCCACTAAAGCCACCCAGTTGCTTTACATACGATTGAGTATACAATAATTATGTTTTATGTCCCTGCAAATTGTTACATTTACGCATTTTTATAAGTTGTGATTCCAGTTGCGACATATTGATATTTTAGTCATAAGCTACTAAGATTTTGCCTTTGTGACTGGTACAATTTTACCTTTTTGACATTTAAAGCAAGCTACTGATATTTGCACATTGAAATCTTCTCACAAAATGCGTGGGTAGGAATAGCTTTTATTTAATGGTACTTCATTGTAGATAACAGCATCTGTAAAACCATAAGACCCATATTAACATTGTCTGCTGGGTCAAATGTACTACGTGAACAGCAAGGGCACAACTGTAAGCTGGTGGATGATTGAACTGACACTAAAATTTAGGTAATGTGGGAACAGTTACATTTTTATTTTATTAAACGTGCAAATGACCGTATCATAAATTTTATTTTAAATTTGGTTTAAGAACATTACAGTTCAGCTTTTTGTATTTGTGAACAGGTAGAGTGCTAATGGTTGACTATGCTATACACTGACGGGAACATACATTTTTTGAAATGGATGTTAAAGAAACTGAGGTATTGGCTATGTACAAATCACAAACTTTTGCAATATTCAAACAACAAAAGTTTATATGAACAGGCACACTTGACAACGAGCAAAACAGAAAATTTTCCACGAAGAAACAATTTTTTTTTTTTAAATACATTTGTAGTAGTTTATATCATTCATCATTGATTATATCTTTAGACAGTATATGGCATGATGGAATTCATTGTAATTTAGATTTAAACATGCTTTGAGTTGTCAAAATTATTGTACAGTTATTAATAACTTATCAACATATAAATAGTTCATATTCACAGAAAGACAGCTGCACTTTGTACTTATGCACACATTTATTGTCCTGTGCTACCTCTTCCAGAAAGCGGCTGCTTTCTGGAAGTTGGTGCTGTGTTCTCTTGAGGCAGTAATAGCAGATCCAGAGTGAGTTTTTGCCATTTCACCTGCGACAGGAGAACGGTTCCCGGCACTGGCCATCTGCTGGAATGCTGTCACCTTGCTCTTAACGGTGCCACTGCAGGAGTTCCTGCTGCTGCTGCTTACCACCTCAAGGTGCACTCCAGAATCTGCAGAATTCTGGTGCTTCAGGCTGGCTGTCTTCTTGTTACAGCTGGAGGGCATGGAGGCTGTGGAAGAATAATTAAAATCATTAATGTCACAATCATCATCCTTGTTATCTCCCAGAGCAAATTTTAAGTTCTTAACAGGTGTTACACTATTTGTCAGGGTCAGTGCAATTTCGGTATTATTTTCAGATTCCTCTGTTCCGTCCACGCCAATATTGTCTATTTTCTCAGAGAGAACTTCCAGACATTCAACGTTTTTGGTCACAAAACTATCTGTTGAGTGGTCTCCTGCAGTTTTGCTGCTTCTAGCTGCACAAGTACTCTCATTGTCAGTTTCACTACCTGTGTTACCTTCCTCTTCTTCCTCGTGTTCTTCAGTGACCGCTAGACAACGAGACCCTGCTGCATAGGGTACACTGACAGAGCAGTCACTTATACCACTGTCACTGCGCTCACTGAAGGCTCGAGGCCGCCGATTGTTGGATCCTGCGGCAGCAACTACTGCTACCTCGTCTGGTCCTGAAAGGCTGGGTCGAGGTGAGCTTCCACCTCCACTAGCTGTCGAATTGCGTCTCGTTGCAGCTGACAAGGTAGCCATTCGACCCAGAGCACGAATTGCATTGCCTGTTTTCTATATAGGTGTAAGTGAAAACACACAGCATGCATTAGTAATAAAAACACACACATGCACAAACAAAACATTAGCAAATTTGTCTTTAAAATATTTGTCATTATTTGTCACTGTGTGTCTCAACTGACCCCTGTAGCTACACGGGACATTATTCTCTCCTTTTCTCTCACTGTCTTATTCCCTTGCCATCAAATTTCATTTCTGTCTTCTTCAAGAAAAGAGTGCTCATGGAAAGAATTCTCTCTATCTGGCCAAAAGTATTTATTTCAGTTTTGATGTGATGGCTAACAATTGTTGGAAATGTATGATGTGGGAGGACTTACTGGGATTAGTGCAGCAAAGAGTTCTTGCTTCATTTTTAGCCAATTATGGAATAGAGGACAAAGGGTATAAGTATTAGAATTAGCGGTAGATATCCACTAGAATCACACAACTATTCATTTCCTGACATTGAAGAAAAAACTCATCTTGCAGTATGAGAAGGTTTCTGTTCCTTTATGAAGCAAGACATGAATTCTTCACTGACACTGAGTGAGAGTAATGCGTTTGATAAAAAAGAACATTTAACAAATCTTGTTCTCAAGCTCACAAAACTGTAGCATGTCACTGATGTTAGTATTTTATGTGTTCCTAATGCCTTTGTGCATGAACAACAGAAAAGGATATTACAGATATACAGCATAAATTTTATAGGTCTAATTATTTGTATGAATGTCCAGGTGTGTCATGATGTGGTTATAAGTTCAGGAAATGTTTCTCAACTAATTCTCCTGTCCCAAATTTTAAAAAAGCAGTTAAGATGCATGCTTGGAAACTACAAAGTTACTGTAATTTTATTTAAGAGTTTATGTACTATTTATCATTAATGCAAGGCTCAAAAATTCATTAGTTACCTACACTGTAAAAGTCTTGCATTGTTAAAATAATCAAACAGTTTTGCTCAAGACAAATGTCATTTTATAACACCTCTGCTTAGATTTTATACTGATTGCTAAAATGTATTAACACACTGTAAACAGTGCAGTGACAGTAAGGTGATCCATCTCAAGTTCAGCGTTTATTAGATACTGCTGATAAGTACACTTCCTTTTTTTGACATCCCATTTTGCTTTGAGGCAGATCTGGGCAATGAATGGCTACACTAATGTTTCAATAAATTATACTGAATTATTCATTTCAAAAGGAGCAACAATTCATCAGTGTAACAAATCTGACGTCCTAAATCTATTTCGTGTTTGTGAAGCAAAACAGAAGTAATATGTGGGGGAGGGGGACAAAGCAGTAGTATTACACACATTGTGTATCATATCCATCACACAAACACGTCACTGCACAAACTAAGAGTGTCTATTGGAAAATGCATTGTTAAATCTTTCACACATGTTCAGGTCACAGAAAAGGACTCTAAAATAGCTACTGACCTGCCACTTGCGCCGTATAATGAATTTCTTAAGTTTGTCAGTACACAGCCTGACACAGCTGATTGCATCTGTCATCTGTGTTAACCAGCGATGTTGCAGACACTGTTCAGCAGTCAACCTTTTCCTGTCGACAGATAGGAGAAAAACCACATTTAAAATGAAGGATTATGAATGACAAAACCAAATATTAGTATATTTCTCTCATATTTTCAGTTTTTTAAGTGTTATCTGCAGATAGACTAGTGAGTAGGGAGACGAGAGGTGTAGAGCTAAGCGTATTGCACGTGGCGTCATTAGTTACAAAATAGCATATTTAAAGTTTTGTGCAGATTAATTGGTTGAGAGACATCAAAGATTAATTTAGCCAGTGCTGAGGATCTTACTACCAAGAAGGGGGACAAGTAATTTATTACAATATAAAACTATTAATGAAATCAAACAGTGGAAAACCCAGGATGGAAAATGACAATGTTATGGAAAAGAAGAGTTTCCTACATCCATTGTTTACAACATTAGTAGATCAGTACATGCCATGCCTCACTGCAACTCTTCCTTTTTTGTGTTTATATGTTTCTTGATAATTTGTTTAACATTCAATATACACACATACTATTTTTGTTTTGCTCTCCTCTTGCTTGCTTTCTTGAGATTTGGCATTAATATTTGTTAAGTCAGTTTTTTCTTCCTATGGACAGTACCAGTAAAGTTTTGCTCCTTGACTACTTGAAACACATTTTGGATTTTTATCTATTCAGCTCACACCTACAGTGCAGCTAAGCACCTCTAGCCTGCAATCCATGTACACAGTAATACGGCATACTCCAAATGAATACTAGAAAGTAGTTTTCCGTTTACACTCAAAAGTTTATAATGTTTCTGTTTTCTGTAAAAGTAAATTTTAGTACTGTTATTATTTGTCTTGTTTCCATGCAATACCATTATATCCCACAATTGCAGTACAAAATGCCAAAACTGATTAAGTTTTATTTAATTTCCACCAATTCTTGTTAGGAATTAACTTAATTTACTGATTCAAGATTTCTGTTGCAATAATTTAAGCTTTTCTAAAAAGTTATCTAATTCCTTAATTGCATCCATTTGGCAATCATTTGCTGTTATTCTGAATATTTTTGCTGTGAAGGTACCCACTGCTCTCAGCCAAAATACCAAACAAATATAGTGTTGGAGCAACCTTGTTCTGCACCTTTTTTTATAGTAGCTTTTTTTACTTTGTACCACCATACTTCTATTTTTGTGTATGTACAATATCATTGTTCTGTTTTTCAAACAGCATACATGACTTTCAAGATCATTTAACAGTTTATTCCAGGCAACATTACCAAATGTCTTTTCTAAGTCAATAAATGCCATATTTATATCCCCTTGTTTAGGCTTAAATAGTTCTCTAGGACATCCTGAGTGAGAAAGTTCACATCCCATTGCCATCATTATACAATGATCACTTCAAAGTATGTAAAAGTCACTAGTATATGGTATGTGCATGCATACTTAGTCTTTTTACAGAACTTTAACCATAAGTCACTGTAATGGTGGCTTGAAAATTTTAAGAAAATATGTGGGAGGCTGTGATTAAAACCATTGTGATGATGGAAGTCTATAATTTGCCTACAACTTTCCAAACTTAACTGCTGTTCGGCCAGAAATAAAAATTCTTAGTACTTGAGTCAGTGGTCATGCTATTCTTTTTGTGTAATGTAACTGGATAAATAAAAACTCCACACAGCAGCAGCAGCAGCGAGAAGGAAAAAACTACAAAGGTTAAGGAAATTTGCAAACTTTCAGTGTCAGTGACTGCTCCTTTTGGCAGAAAGGTTTAAGGTGGAGGAAGAGGACTGATGAAGTTTAGGAAATGGGGATAGTTATGGAAATGTCACCCTGAACCCTGGGTCAGTGGAGACTTACTGGACAGGATGAGATGGAAAGACTGATTATTGTGGACTACACTAGTCGAGATTTGAGAACCTGAGAGATTCAAGATGGAAAATAGGATAATAAGGAAGACAGAGATTACCGATAAAACTGCTGTGTCATCTGAACAAGACACAGCCAGGGCAAAAGAAGCACAGGTGCAAAGATGCGAGCTGATGCCAGTGCTACAGAGACTCGCCACTTGTGAGTTCCACCAGTGCCACGGGTGGCACTGAAGGTGAGATATCTACTTTGCCTAGGCCAATTGCCAGCTGAGTACAATCTGCCAATGACTGGATGACAACAGACAGACGCCTCCTTGGAAGATAGAAAAGAGCAGCTCTAGCCCACTTGGATATAAATCATCCAGTGCTGAAAGACAGGGAATGACATCTAGTGAACTCTTAGATGTGGACAGACAGTTATTGTAAATTGCATTTGCTATTTACTGTGAAGTTTACCTACAATTATTTGCATTTAGCCATAGAGGTCCTTTTTGTGCTATATTACATGCACTGTTGCAGACTTCATTATTCCACTAGTTACAAAGATAAGTAAACCTTTTAACTCATTTGTGTGACTTCGTTACTAATTTGTTGGAGTGCTGTAGAACCTTCATTCTTCCAGCCTGTTACCTGTCCCTGGGGCACAGCTGTGTAATAGTGGCAGTGCACAGCACCAGAAGCCATTTCATAACTCACAAACTCTGCCTGCCATAACAACAATGGCAACTCGGCCTCCACAGCAGTAGCGACGAGGCCTTTATAAAACTGGCAACGAGGGTTTACAAAAAAAACATCGTGGAAGAGTCAATAGGAAGTGCATTGTATGTGGTACAGATGGGGCATGTGGGGAAAAATAGACAGGTCGAAGTAAAGTATAGAAAATGAAAAAGTAATGAAGTAAATAGTTACTGGGAAGAAATGCTGAAACTGAAGAAATTAACATAAATTAAGGCCAAGTGGGTAATGAGAACCAAGGACATATAATACCAATTCCATTTGCAGAGCTCTGAGAAGCTAGTGTCTGGGGGAAAATCTGGATGGCACATGTGGTGAAATAGGCACAGAGGTCACAACTGTTGTTGTAGAGTAAGCTCTTTAACAGGCTGTTTATTGCCAATATATGCCATCTGTATCCATTCATCCTGAGTAATGACTTGGTGGCAGATATACTAAAGTAAAAGTACAAAGTGTTTTACATAACAGCTGGTACACAACATGCGATTTCACAGGTGGCTCTCCCTTTGATAGTATATGTTCTGGTATGAGGGTTGATAGGGCAAGTCCTACAGAAGGAACAGTCGCAGGGGTAGGACCATAGGGTATAGAAATTAATGTAGGAGCAGCATAGGGTCTGACCACAAAATTGCAATGATTGGGGGAGGGAGGGGGGCCTGAAACTGTACAGTTCAGAAAGAGAGACCCTGTACATGGGTATAATAATAATAAAAAAAAAGAAAAAAGGCAGGTGGCATCAGTGGTGACAAGCAAAATGTGTGATGGGTGTGGAATGGACATAGATTTCAGAGAATCTAGGAAATGGTTGGTGTCTTTAATAATGGAAGGAAGTCTTCGTACCATAGGTTGCAGGTGTGTCAGTTAAGTGGTGTTCAGTGGTCAGTATATGCTTTGACACTAACAGCTGTAGGACAGGCAGGGTGTTGGGTTTGGGGATCTTAGGAAGAAGGTAAAAGGTGGAGGTGTGTATGGGACATCTTTCTTGCTCACCTTAATCAACTTTTCAGTATTATCCTGGGCTTCAATGTATTAATCACCTACTTTGAATAGCCTACGACTTTCTCGAATCATGCCCTGAAATGAGGTCCATTATGCTCAACATTTTGCCCATGACCGCGTTAATAGCTTTTTGTCCTCCTCCTCCTCCTCCTCCCCCCCCCCCCCCCCCCCCACGCCCACACCCACACCCGCACCCACGCAGTCTCCTGGTCAGACCCTAAGCTGCTCCTGCATTCATTTCCATACCCCTACAGCTCCTTCCCCACTATAAGACTTGTCCTATGCACTTTCCTACCTCCACCTATACCAGTTCTGTAAATGGTGAAACACATACTACCAAAGGGAGAGCCACGTGTGAATCTTTTACTTTAGTATGACTACCACCTTAGGATGAATGACTATAGACAGATGATTTACACTTGCAATACAAAATAACCTGTTGCATAGCTTACTCTACAACACCACAGTCATGACCTCGGTACCTGTTCCACCACATGGGCCATCTGGATTCTCCTCCCAGACATTAGTTTCTCAGAACTCTGCAAATGGGAATTGGTATTACAACATGTCCTTTGTTCTCACCACTCACCTGGTCTTAATAGACAATTTCCCGATCTCAACATCACTACTCAGTAATTATTCATTTCTTTACACCCTTTTAGTTTTCTTAATCTTATTTTCTAACTTGCCTATTTTTCTCCACCTCCCTCATCATAGCTGTCCATTCTTATTAACTCTTGCATGATGTTTTGTCAGTAATCTGTCTTCCTTATTACTATGTCTTCCACCTTTAAGCTCTCAGGTTCTCATATCTTGTCCAGTGCAGTCTTCAACAATTGGGCTTCCCTTGTCATTCTGTCCAGTAAGTCTCTGTTGACCCAAAGTTTTGGGCGACTTTTCTGTAGATAACCCCATTTTCTAAACTTTGCCAGTCATTTTCCTTTATCCTTCTTCCTTCCCCTTCAACCTTTCTTCCAAAAGGAGGAGCCACTGGCTCTGAAAGCTTGCAAATTTTCTTAATCTCTATGTGCTTTCCTCTGCTGCCACTTGGTGGGTAGATTTTTTATCTATGCTGTTGTTGTATTTTCAAAACTTTATTATTTTCATTCAAAAAAGGATTATTTTGATTGATATGTTTTGTATGATGCTATAGAAGCTGGAACCTAATATTACTAGCTGCATGTGCGGCCATTGCCATAGTTTTAATTATAACTAAGCAAGAAAATTTGACAGACTGCATCCCTTGAAGCCTCAGTCTGCAACAGTGCATAATCATTTTTCATCATGAACAGTGATAACATCTGGAATTTGACTTTGGATCAGTGAGTAATATCTACAGTGAGTAATAGAACATGTAGCTACTTTTCAACATTAAGTGTCACATTAAGAAAGCAGCAAAGTTTTAAGTCCTGCCTTTTTGTAAGATTTTTCTCGCCATTACATTTCCACAAGGGAATGCCTTGTCAAATGATGCTCAGAAACCCTATTTGACATTTATAACTCAATAAAACTGCCACCTCAGCCAACCAACGTGTCAGATATATCAGCAACTGTGCAAGTATCATTTATAGTGTATCATCAAATCACCTGTCTACTTTAATGTCAAAGCCTCACATGGTTTTCAGTAAGAATGAATTATGGAGTGACTGTGGTAATCTAAATATTTAATTCAGTCCAGTAATTTCCACTGAACATAAATGAACCATAGTTTAAAAAACTAATTTGATGGCAATGGTTTATCATATTTAACCAAAATTAACAATTAGAAGAGCAAAGTTTAACGATTTGTGTGTTGAAAGGTACTAGTAAGTTTTTGCTGCACTATTAACAAATGCTCAGTGGTTTTTGTGTTATTACTCACTCTTTTCTCTTTACTAGAAGTTCACTGATGAAATCTTTGGCATCCTGAGAAATTGCATCAAAAGCTTCATCATCGAAATCATAATCTGCTCTCGTTATATTGGCAAATGTCTCTATGTCATTGTCACCCATGAATGGTGACAAGCCGGACAGCCTGTGAACAAATCCATATGTTATGAACACAACATCATTTCTAAAGGTATTCCAACATCAATTAACACATGCACAATTTTTAACAGCAAATTAACCAAAACACTTGGTTCAATATAATTTCTCCTACAGCTTATGTAAATCATGTCAAACCTTAATACACATGAGTTACTATAACAAATTGAGACCACTGATTACTCACAGGACGTAGCAGATAACGCCAACAGACCACATATCTGATTCAAAACCAATGGGCTCATAATTTATAATTTCTGGTGGTATGAATTCAGGGGTGCCAAACAGAACTCTCTCTGGTTTCCCTGGTGTCAAGATTCTTGCAAGACCAAAATCGATCAGCTTGATCTGGTGAGATGTACGTGTACGGCACATGATGTTTTCTGGCTGCAAATTCCAATATTGTATTAAATTACTTAGATTATACTTACAACAAAAATTATAATCTAAGACAGTAGTATACTAATAAGATATGAGGTATGGTATTTATGCAGTGCTCCGAAATTTAACTTTTAGATATTTCCTTCATTTTAAATTTCCTTTCCTGTAGCTTAATCTGTCTTCTTACTTAAGAAATTAAAGTTGGAAAATTTAACAGGCCGTCATTTGAGGCTTTCGCTATTTGCAGTAGTTCATGAAATAATACTGAACATTGGGTAGTAAATTGTTTTTGTCAGTCCCTGGTATGTAAAAGTTTACCACCTACAGTGAGATATACATAGCTTTGTGTTATTCAGGGTGAACTATAAGAACATTTATCTAGAATGCAGATGAATCAAATGAATTTGCTTACCTTCAGATCAAGATGTGCAACAGAATTCTGGTGCATATACTGGACTCCCTCGCATATTTGACGCATAAAGAGCACACAGTCTCTTTCAGTTAATGTGAAGTCATCTGCGACTACTCTCTCAAACAGCTCACCTCCAGATATACTGAAAATTCAAGAGAATAAATTTAACATGAAATCTAACAGCAGAAATTCAGGATGGGGGGACAGGGGCTGAAGAATCTTGGGATGGAAAACATTGGTCTAAAGAAACTACTTTAAATTTTACTCACAATAACAGCACACAGTTCTGCCCATTCAAGACCACCAGAAGCAGAAGTCCTCATTTGCAAAGTGTTTCTCAATTTCTTATGTAAACTGTCAGTTTGCATCAAAACTTTTCTTCTTATACATGGACAGCAACTGAGAGTAATCTTTATTTAAATTACTTAGGCAGCTGTGCTTAGGGAGATAAACAGTCTCTGCATGGAAACTCCATTAGCAGTAGAGATTTGAATGGAGTAATGTGAAACAATGGGCAAGTATCCCCATACTACAACCCATCAAGTAAGATGTTACTTTGTGCAGAGTATATATACAGAAAGAGGAAGTTGGTTTAGTAGCATGGCAAAACAAAATAGTTTGCCAGGTGTAATGTTTAAAAGAAATTTGCTGCCACCTCATTACTTTTCAACTGAATGAAGATATTCCATGATCTTTATTCACTAAGAGAGTGTCACTTTTGTCCATTTTGTGTTTTACTATATTTGTAAATTCATCATAGCAAAAACTAGCTGCAAAAAATTGACAGTAAGAGTGCAGTCTGCAAGTCTTATGATGATTTCTGTAGTTTCACATTATGTAACAATGGTTTAAAATTAATTTTTATAAATATGATCCTATAGCACTCCAAATGTATTGTCTGCCTGCATACATATTCAATTAAGTCGCAGTATGGGTGAAGTGATGCAGTCATTGATGTTAAGTTTACAATACCTGTTACATCACTTAACTATGAAAAAGAGAAAAGAAAATAAGTTTGGTAGCCACTCACACAACTAAAACCCTTGCCAACAATATTACAAAAAGGATAGGTTATTAGTTATCACATGAATGTGATAAGTTGCAGACAGGCACAATGAAAAGACTGCTAAACATTCAATTTTTGGTAAAAAAGCCTTATTCATACAAGCACAGCTCACGCATATATGGGCACTGTTTCTGGCCACTATGGCCCAACTACAGACTGCAACTGCATCTGATTTGAACAGCAACCTGAAGTTGTTGATGGGGTAAGTAGGCAGCATGGGGCAGGGAGGGAGGGGGGGGGGAGTTACAAGTGTAGGGTGGCGGTGGGGGAAGGTGATGTGCTACCTGTGAGAGCATGCAGGTATGTGGTGGGGACAGGAGTGGAAAAGGGAGAGGGGAAAGGAGATAAACAGATGTGGAGGACACACTAGCGGGTGCATTGGCAGAATAGATGGCATGTGTAGTGCTGGAGTGGGAGCAGGAAAGAGAATAGGTAGTGGAGGACAGGGACTAGCCAAGGCTAATACCAGGGGGCTTACAGAAATGTAGGGTATGTAATAAGGAGAACACTTACATGCACAATTCAGAAAAGCTGGTGTTTGTAGAAAGGATCCGGATGGTGCAGGCTGTGAAGCAATCATTGAAGTGAAGAACATGTCAGTGAATGCTTCACAGCCTGCTCCCTCTAGACCCAACACCAGCTTTCGTAAACTGGGAAGATTGGAACTCTCTCTACAAAATATACTTTATTTCCATAACCTCCATGGCCTCAGCCTTCACTAGAGTGTCCTCCACCTAGGTATCTGCTTCCCTGCTCCCACTCCAGCACAACAAAGATCACCTGTTCTGCCAATACGCCCATTGCCTTTACCCCTTCTCCCCTCACCCCTCTCCCTTTTCTGTTCTTCATTCCTCCTTTCTCCCCCCCCCCCCCATTTCCCCTCCCCTGCATAGCCTCATCACTCTGTACCTCGCACCTAGCACATAAAAGCCTTACCCTGTCACCATCACATCTGTGTATGCTGCCGCAGGCAGCACAACACCTTCCCCGATCCTTACACTGGTACCCCTCCCCTGCTCTCCCCATGCCCCCCCCCCCACCCACCATCACCCACTGCAGATTGCTGCTCACATTAAATGCAGTCACACTCTGTCTGCAGGGTCTGCGTGTGCGTGCACCCCATTTCCACCTCCTTTTCATAATAATGTTATTCCACTGTAGACTTCCCATTGTTTAAATTCTTTGGCACATACATTTAAGATATCATGGCATGAATCTCAAGTAATATACTCTCTTCATATGGTGGAATGTGTGCACGTGTATGACAAAGTCCATGCAAGGAAACCTTTATGCATTTCTTAATAATCACTCTTAACAACAAAGCTCAGAAATATCGTTAATCATGCTATTGCATGTTAACTTCAATTACTAGCTCACTAATGATACACTGTATGGCATCAGCATACATCGAGGGGATTATTTCACACATGGTAGTTTCAAATAGGCTAAAGGATAGAACATATGAAGATGGCAGACGGTGAGGAACTCTCTAAATGTAGGTTGCAAAAACAAATTTGAAGGTAGTTTAAGGGATGGTGCCTGACATACAATGGACTGGGGGTCTCATGTTTGCTAATAGTGGTGCACAAACAGTGTCTTTAATTTTCTTGTCAGATATTAGACTACTCCTTAAAAGAACACGTTTGACACAGAGTGCAGTAGAACGTCTATGGGTGTCATGTGAGCAACACTGATGCAAGTCGAGACAGTGAAGTGTTGTAATGTGCCAGCCAGGTGTCTGGAACTGAGGCTGGAAGGTGGCTCTGCATGGAGACAACAATGGCGAAAGGAGCTAATGTGTTTGGATTTGTGAGATTCGTTGGCGTGTCAACAGCAACTGTCGTATACCACCTGCAGCCACATAATATTGCTTAATAATACTGGTTGTAAAAACATCCTAACTGACAGACTGGAGACTAGTGTCATGACTTGGCAATGACAATCTGTTTCAAACGCGACAGGAATTGCTGATGTCACCAAATGCTGGTCCATGTTGGCCAATTTCTGTGTGACATTGCGAAGGAAACTGCAGTCAGTGAGCATCTGGAGTTGGGTACCTCACAGAAGACTATTGTGTGCAGCAGCACAAAGCTGCATGTCTTCAATGGGCCAAATAAACTGGATAGCAGCTGACTAAAACACACAATGTCACGGAGTCAATTTTTTTTCTTAGTGACTTCATGTTGCTCTTTTGCATATTCATGAGTAGTACGCTGCCAACACTGCTATGTTCCAAGATGATGACCGCCATATTCACAAAACTGTACACACTCCTGGTTTTGTAAATGTTCAGGCACACTTTTTTTCTCGAATGGTGCACTAAATCACCCAATCCTGAACCAACAGAATGTTTGAAGTACTATTTGGGACAGTGGGTGAAACCTAACAATGAACATCCACGCCACTTAGCTCAATTGGATCAATCTGTGAAGGTGGTGACTGCAGCTGGATACGTAATACCTGACGGAACCTTTGGGTCCACTGAATTGAGGCCATTTCCAGAGCTAGGTGCCGTTATATGGCATCATAGGCATCCAGAAGGGTGAGGGGGAGGTCAAGAGTGGGCACTTATCACACTGCCTAGCCCAGCCCAGCCCTTCAGAACTGGAACACAGTGTTTTTATTCATTACAGAATTTTTCCAGAATGAAATTTTCACTCTGCAGCGGAGTGTGCGCTGATTTTGAAACTTCCTGGCAGATTAAAACTGTGTGCCGGACCGAGCCTCGAACTCGAGACCTTTGCCTTTCGCGGGCAAGTGCTCTACCAACTGAGCTACCCAAGCACGACTCACGCCCCGTCCTCACAGCTTTACTTCTGCCAGTACCTCGTCTCCTACCTTCCAAAACTTCACAGAAGTTCTCCTGCAAAACATGCAGTTTCGCAGTTGGTAGAGCAACTGCCCGCGAAAGACAAAGGTCTCGAGTTCGAGTCTCGGTCCGGCTTACAGTTTTAATCTGCCAGGAAGTTTCAAAATCAGCTCACACTCCGCCGCAGAGTGAAAATTTCGTTCTGAAACATCCCCCAGGCTGTGGCTAAGCCATGTCTCCACAGTATCCTTTCTTCCAGTAGTGCTAGTCCTGCAAGTTACGCATGAGAACTTCTGTGAAGTTTGGAAGGTAGGAGACGAGGTACTGGCGGGTGTAAAATTGTGAGGACGGATCGTGAGCCGTGCTTGGTTAGCTCAGTTGATAGAGTACCTGCCTGCGAAAGGAAAGGTCCGGATTTCGAGTCTCGGTCCGGCACACAGTTGTAATCTGCCAGGCAGTTGCATTGCACGATTCTTGTACATTTCTAGAATATATTTCCTGTGATTCCCGTAAACCTCTCATTTATACAGTTTTAGCTTTACGTGGATTATTTCACTAACAGAATACTGTTGGCAATTGCTGCATCAATTATATAAAAAACTGCAATTTTCGAGTTTGCCACCCTCCACCCACCCCGGCTATTTCAAATTTTTGCAGATGTCCATGCATGGTATTAGTATTGTCTCCCCTGAGTGTGGGGGGGGGGGGGGGGGGAGTGGAGAGACGGAGGGTGACAAAGTTACTTAAAATTCGTCTTGATTGCAAATTTTTTTTTGTTCATGTGACCGGTTTCGGTTCATTCAGAACCATCTTCAGATCTGATATTTCAGTTACAGGAGATGGTTCTGAATGAACCGAAACCGGTCATATGAATTAAAAAAAATTGCAATCAAGACGGATTTTAAGTAACTTCATAAAATCACTGATTGCTGTTATCCCATAAGACATTATGTCTGTTTTTGCAAAGGGTGACAAAGTGTTTGTCCTGTATGCTTATAAGCAGATGAGCGGGCTACTCACTACTCGGTGACGACGACCACCTCGCGCGGCGCCTCGAAGACGGCGGCGAGTCGCAGCAGCTTGGGGTGCCTGAGGCGGCGCATGATGTCGACCTCGGCGCGCGCCTTGTCGCGGTCGGCCGCCTTCACGCAGCGCAGGAACTTGCCGGCGAAGAGGCGCTGCGAGCGCCGATGGCGCACCAGGTGCACCACGCCGTACCGGCCCTTGCCCAGCTCCTGCAGCACCTCGTAGCCGGACGCGAAGTCGCCGCCTGCAGACACTTCCTCAGAGTCCCAGTCCTCTTCCTCCGGGACGTCTTCTTCCTCCAGCTTAACCTCGTCTGTAAACAACAACCAATTTGTAACATCACATGCTCGTCCTTTCCGCTGTTGTGGACAGTAGATCGAGCTTCCAGTATCCAGGAGATGGGGAAAATTTGTGCGATCTGAAGATGACGACACTTCTAAATTAATTGCGGTCAAGACGTATAGGACTGGTTTAAGAGTACTTTCCCAGAATGGCGGGTGCTTTCGGTAACCCGTCGGGAAGGAACTTTCTCAAAGTCCTGTTAGTATGCAGCAGTCTGCAGAATAGTGCCATCAGTGGGTGCAAGAAATGCTCTTTGGAAATGCTTGACTTCTGCTTCTGAAACTGACTGAGAAAACAAATGTGAATTAGATAATTTCATGGAACAATTTGGAGTTCGTAAGATGTAGGAATCGGCCTCGGCTCTTAGGTGAAGAAGTCCTTTCCGGAGTTAGTGATCATTCCTCACCAGCAAAGTTACTATTCAAATATGGAAAGAATACAAGAATCTGAAGTGCATTCTTGGATGCAGATGTGAAAAACTGAACTTTTCTGCTTTTTCTAGACGAGTTGTGTTTTTACTAGTGTTCATGTGCTTGGCAGACAGAGCCCTTATACAAGATCACAGAACCAGTAGCCGACAGGGATGTGGTATTTGATGAATGAAGCAGAATCAACGAGGTTTAATTGAAGCTGGCGAATTACATTTGTATGTGGTGTTTTTCTCTGACTTTTTCCCTATGGACTCTGAACTTTTTTTTTGAAAGCAGATGCTCTCAGGAGCCAGCTGGAGGCGGTGTATGAACAGTTAGCGAAATATTTTTTCAACTTCAGTTGTGTTTTGAAATCTTTTTGGAGTTACGTAGCTACAAGCCTTCAATTATTGACTTTGGCTACTTAAAAGTTTAATCCTGTCTCGTGTATAAAAGAGCCTGTTGATCCTTATTCACACAGATTGGATAGTGTAGCAGTGCTAAGGATTAATCTGGGTCCATTAATAAAAACAGAGAATATCTGGAGCAATACATCACGTAATTTGTATTGGGCACTACGCACAAGTCATTGTATTCAGGCCACGGCCGCTATTGGATCTTCACTCAACGTCCGAGGGCAGATGAAACGAACTTTTATCTCTTGATTATGACGCATATACGTGAAACACTAAGAAAAATACGACATCGAAGTTTCGTATGGCTGTTGACCTACCTACTCTGTATGGAAATGTACCACAGCTGGCAAACAATAAGCAAGTAATGCGTATCCGGAGTACGATGATGTTTCTAAGAACTGTCACCCGATTTAAAATTTATATAATAAATGGAAATGAACTAAACATATTCACCGTGAATAAGTTATAACGAAACAAATCAAGGTGGAATGAACAAAGGCAAGTAATAAATCACAAATAGTTTCATTACAGCTTTAGCAATCATGATTTTTGTAATATATTTCCTGACTGCACCTGTGTGCCACTTCTGTTCCATATCTACATCATTGCTCCGCAATTCACAAAAAGTGCCTGGCATCGGATCACCTTCAAGATATTTCTCTGCTGTTTCACACTAACAGTGTGTGGCAAAAACAAACACTTAACTCTTTCCGTGGACGCTCCGATTTCTCTTATTTTACTATGCAGATCATGTCTCCCTGTGTAGATGCGCACCAACAAAATATTTTCACATTCAGGAGAAAGTTGGTAACTCATATTTCATTAGAAGAGCCTGCCGCAACGAAAAACGCCTTTATCTTAACGATTGCCACCCCAATTTGCGTATCACATCCGTGGCACAGTCTCTGCTCTTTGAACTTTTTCGTTGTCCTCCGTCAATCTTATCTGATGCAGAGCCCACACTGCACATCATTACTTCAGAAGAGGTCGGACAGGCGTATTAAAAGCAGTGTCTGTAGTAGGCATGTTGCATTTCCCGTGTGTTCTGCCAATAAACTTTGGTCTTTGGTTTGATTTACCCGAAACATTATCTATGCTATCGTTCCCGTAATTGTAATGCCTAGGTATTAAGTTGAATTGACAACCGAGAGATTTGTGTGATTCACTGTGTAGTCAAAATTTAATGTATTTCTTTTAGTACTCACGTGGATGACATCGCACTTTTATTTAGAGTGAATTGCCATTTTTTGCACTAATATATACAGTCAATCCTTTGCAGTTGGATTTGATCATCTGATGACTTCGAAGGATGGTAAATGACAGCATCATCTGCAAACAATCGAAGAGGGCTGCTCGGACTGTCGCAATGGTCAGAGTCAGGTTGCAGGTGGGGTAGAGTTTTGTTCAGCTTTAAGATCTACATCTACATCATACTCCGCAAGCCACCTAATGCTGTGAGGTGGAGGGTACTTTCTGTACCGTTATCTGATCCCTCCAACCCTGTTCCACCCATGAATAGAGCATGGGAAGAATGATTGTCGGTGAGCCTCTGTATTGGCTCTAATTTCTCGAATTTTCTCCTCAGCATCTCCGTTACGCTCTCTCGCCAGCTAAACGATCCCGTGACGAAACGCGCCGCTCTTCATTGGATCTTTTCTATCAGTCCTACCTCATAGGGATCCCACATAGATTAACAATACTCAAGAATCGGGCGAACGAGCATCTTATAAGCCACTTCTTTCGCGGATGAATTACATTTCCTTAAGATTCTTCCGATGAATCTTGGCCTGGTGTCTGCTTTTCCCATTATTTGTTTTAAATGGTCATTCCACTTAAGGTCGCTGTGGATTGTTAGTGCGAAAATTGAAAATTGATCCTAAATAACGAAAAGTTTGAGGTGGTCAACATGAGTGCTAAAACGGATCCGTTAAACTTCGGTTACACGGTAAATCAGTCAACTCTAAAGGCCGTAGATTCAACTAAATACCTAGGAATTACAGTTACGAATAACAAATTGGAAGTAACACGTAACAGATGTTGTGGGGAAGGCTAACCAAAGACTGCGTTTTATTGGCAGAATACTTAGGAAATTTAACAGATCTACTAAGGAGACTTCCTACACTATCTCGTCCATCCTCTATTAGAATACTGTTGCGCAGTGTGGGGTGCTTATCAGATAGGACTGACTGAGTACATCAAGGAAATTAAAAGAAGGGCAGCACGTTTTGCATTATCGTGAAATACGGGAGAGTGTGCCACTGAAGTGATACAGAATTTGGGGTGGATGTCATTAAAACAAAGGCGTTTTTTGTTGCGGCAGAAACTTCTCACGAAATTTCAATAACCAAATTTCTCCTCTGAATGCGAAAATATTTTGTTGACGCCAACCTACATAGGGACAAACGATCACCATGAAAAATAAGGAAAATCAGAGCTCGTACGGAAAGATATAGGTGTTCATTCTTTCCGCGCAGTATACGAGATTGGTATAATAGAGACTTGTGAAGGTGGTTCGATGAACGCTCTGGCAGGCACTTAAATGTGATTTGCAGAGTATCCATGTAGATGTAGATGCCTCACTTGCAAGAGTCCTCTACCGTCGCTGACTGGGCATGTACCTGCAGACGTCACTGCGAGGTGGAAGTTCGTGGCGAAGTGTCACGAATTTTGTGCCTTTCCTTTCCAGATTATCCTACTACACTAGCGTCCAGTTCACGACGCGTGTTGCGTACCTGGCGAATATGGTCGAAGTATCGAAGTACTGATTGCCTCAATGGTGCTGCCGCTATTCAACGTTGTGACCCTTTGGGTGTACTCGTTGCTGACCGACTGTAGTACGTGCTCGAGCTTGATGTCTGACTGCGAAGTAGTTGGAGATTTGTGAGCTTAATCTCACCTGGTGTGGCGACGCGAGCAGCTGCGAAGGGCGGCGTCTCGAGCCCCGGCTCGCTGGCGCCGTGGCGGTTGTGGGCGCGGACGCGGAACTGGTAGTCGTGGCCCTCGCTCAGGCCCGACACGTGGTGCGACAGCGACAGGCAGCTGCAACAGCCAGAGCCGCGGTCACCTCTCACCTCGCAGAGTTCCCGAGGGCGTTCCCTGTCTCACCACACCGTCCACTCCCAGGGAAGTTAAAGGTACGGTCGTATGGGAACATCCAGGGGCGAAAGGATAGCCCCGTGGCAAGTAGGCAAAGTAGAACACCTTCCCCCTCCTAAATGGCTTCCCCAACCCCACCTTATTCCAAAGCCTACAAAATGCGCCCCCCCCCCCCCCCCACACACACACACACACCTGCCACTCTCCTCCCATTTGAGTAAAACAGTGAATCAAAAATTAAAAACAGTATTTCAACTAAAACACTTACGTGAAGCGAAATACTGGGTAGTTATAATTAAAGTTTTATAAATAGGCTGTTTAGGTTTTTATGTAGGTAACGCCATGTAGCGCTCTACATGAAAATCACTGACTGTGCTGTGTGCAGTCTGTGGCTGGTTTGCATTGTTGGAATCTGCTATTTTAGTCTTGGGCAGTTGGCTGTTAACAGCGCGTAGCATTGCGCAGTTGGAGGTGAACCGCCAGCAGTGGTGGATGTTGGGAGAGAGCGGAGTTTTGAGAGCGGGTGATCTGGACGTGTGTCCATCAGAGACAGTAAATTTGTAAAACTGGATGTCAATCTTTCATTCGCTAACTATGCCTATCAGTAGTTAGTGCCTTCAGTAGTTAGAATCTTTTATTTAGCTGGCAGTATTGGCACTCGATGTATTGCAGTAGTTCGAACAACCAAGATTTTTGTGAGGTAAGTGATTCATGAAAGGTATAGGTGATTGCTAGTCAGGGCCATTCTTTTGTAGAGATTATTGGAAGTCAGATTGCGTTGCGCTAAAAATATTGTGTGTCAGTTTAGTGTTGATCAGAATAAGTAAAGAGCGAAATGTATGTTCAGTTCTGCTCAGCTGTTTGAAAATCAAATAACTTAAGGGGTTTACCAGCACAGTAATTCAATAATTTTTCTAAGGGGACGTTTCAGTTTCCCTATTTAACACGTCATAACACGGAAACTAATTACCGTACGAGTACCAAACTCTACAGCATTAATGTCAAGGACGTGGGGAAGAGAGAGCACGCAGAATAAATTCAGTTGGGACACTTAATGTGCTGCTACGGTACATCATCATACCATTACATGCCGGTACCGTTACTGCTACAAAAGGCGCTCAATATGGCGCCCATCAGTGTCCAGAAGTGTCTGAAAGCGCAGGCGTTCTGCACAGCAGAGAGAAGCTTGTCTGTAGGTATGCTGGCTACCTGTCTTGATACACTGCACTTCAGATCAGCACATGTCTGAATGTTCTCACCTAAACCCTGTGCTTCAGGTAGCCCCACAACGAGAAATCACTGGGAGTGAGACCAGGTGATCGTGCCGGCCAAGAATTTGTAAAAGATCGGCTGATAGTTCGATAGTTTCCAAATGTATTTCGGAGAAGCAGGTGAACCTCACGAGCTATGTGCGGTGGCGCCCCATCTTGCATGAAAACTTTGGTTTAATGCGTCTCTCCTGTAGGGTGGGTATGACATGCTGGCAAAGCACATTGCAGTGACGCTGGCCAGTCACACTACACGTCTTTGGTCCTTGAGCGCCAACGAGTTCAAAAAAGAATGTGCCAATGGTGAATGTAGCTGTGAAGCCACACCATACGGTGACACTTGCACCACACAGAGGAAATTCATGCACAGTGACTGGAGGTGAAGAGCTGCACACTCAGCAGTTGTGTGTGTTCACCTCTCCTGTCAGGAAAATGAGGTGTTTGTCGATAGGATGGTCCAGTTGATCCTCATCAATTTCAGTCATCCTCACAAGAAAGTGGACAGCGAAATCAACACGTTGTGCGTCCCGTGCTGCAGGCTGTTTTACGGTGTGGATGATCTTTTACAGATATCACCTGAGAAAGATTCCGTACAGTGGACCACAGGATGTTCTACTGTCGTGGCACACAACGCGCACTGCCTGACGATCGGGAATTCCGTGCAGCGTTGTCTGCCATAGCGACAGCGATTTCATCAACCACCTGTGGTGCAATCGGTCGGCCACCTCTTCCCGGAACGACGCCCACTTCTCCAGTCGATTCGAACTTCATCATGCTCTGCACAGCAGGTGGAGAAAGAGGATCGTTCTGTACTCGTTTCATCCGGCGATATTCTCTAAGTGCAGCTGCAGCATTACTGTTGTTTTGACAATACCCGTTCACCAATAATGCGCTGCTCCGTTTGTCCGAGCTCATGTTGACGTGTCATTAAGTGCACTGCGGCTGGTCAGGTGTGTGAGACTACGAATCACGGTGACTGATCACTGCTCCTGGTGGGCCATAGTTTGAACTGGACGGTGGCGCTATGACGCGTGAAAATCATGTATGCCGTACTCTGGACATTAATGCTACCAAGTTTGGTACTCGTATAATAATTAGTTTCCGTGTTAAATAGGGGAAGTTTAATTATAACCTCCTGGCATAACCTTAAATTTTCCCTAATTTATCCACACATGAAAGAACAAAACCAAGCCGTTTCTTTTGAGATTATTTAACTAGTAAAGCAATTTCTTATCTTCAGAATAAAAACCCAAGTCAGTTAGTGAAAAAACTGAGTTACGTCACAGCAAATGAAATATCAAATACTGTACAGAAAACCAGAAGAAGAATGGACAGTTAATTTCAAAGAAGTATATAAATTTGAACATCCATTTATAGATGTAAACTAATGAAATTTACTTTCTTAGTGAACTAAATTCTTACCTTTCTTACTTCGTTTTTAGGTAAGTATAGCAGAACGCTCAGTGACTATCAGAGGTCTGCAGTCATCGACATCAGGGCCACACGAAAACTACTCCCGCTGCTATGTAGTAAGTGGTATCCTTTACTCAGACCATTTACATTCAACCAAAACTTTTATTAGTTTATTTAAATGAGTTTTCCTCGTTTTATGTGCAGATTTGTCTTATTTTAGGAAAACCGGACAAGTGCGAGCAGTACCTACGCCCTGAGGGGTCCCTACAAAGTTATATATACAGATCTGTAAGTTTTGATGAGCGAGTTTGCGAGTATGACAGTACCTTTATTCCACTGGCTTACAGTTGGAAACTTAGCGATCATAGTCCTTGGTGTATGAGAAACCTTTAAATTGATACCTCTACGTGCTCCTGCGAAGGAGTGTCCTAACAGATGGACAGGGACAAAATGGCTAGATGGCAAGACATCTTTTTCACAGCGGCAAGATGCATCACTTTATTGTAGCTCAGCCAATCAAAATAAATATTTATAAATTACACACAGACGTTCCACCTTCCTCGTAAATGCAGACGTATTACTGAAAGCCAGATCAAAATCTCTCTAGCAGTTCCTGACATTGACAGATAACGAATGCAATGTGAATCTATAATGACAAATTTTGTGATGTAATTACGCATGAGTTTTTCCGGTTGTCAGCAGTTGATCCAGTCCTGTATCCGAGGCTGTTTGTGGGTTCAACCCCTGACTGCATTACGGGTGCTGCGCTGGTTAAGTCGCGTGATGGGTCTGGGTTGCCAGTGTCGATTCGAGGTGTCGCGACCTGCCGATTTTCTGTCGGGGTTGTCTCCCTTAGGGAAGCTGGCTTCACCTCGCCCCTAGAGCCGTTCCTACACACACTGTCTGGCTCCTCAGTCGAGACCACCCCAGCTAGGGTCACCGTACGAGTAGCTACACTACCGTCGGCGCGGCTCATGACTTCGGCACGGATATGAAGGTGCCGTCAGTAAGAAGACGTCGAAAAGGCTGGAAATGATTTTGTTTGTGAGTTCGGAACAGGCAACAGCCTAATCCTTGAAATGATGATGATTACACATTAACTGTTTTCAGGTCTCTTTACTTGTGCTGTGAAATCTCGCTTCTTTCCAAGTGTCACGACTAGGCCAGTGGGAAGTACCCCATAGGGTTTGATGAAAGTTTGTGAGTACGAAGAAATGACCGTATCTTTGGATTGCATCAGTGTTTAAAATTTTTACTCTTACAAGGGACCGTAGTCTTTATTATTTCACGTAAGTTTCAACTTGCGACGTCTTTCCGTCCTTGACAGCAATACAGACACAAGTTGACCGTCTGAGTCTGCTGGTTCCGTTTTTAGCGATTGACGCACGGAACCATAGAAATCAGTATTCTGTGCTCTTTCATTTTCTGCATAACATCTACATCTTTATCAATACTCTGCGAATCACGGTAAAGTAGGTGGAACGCGGCAGGGTAAGTGCAAGCTGCTATTTCCATATTTTTATCTGTTCACTCTATGCAGGATGGACATGTAGGAGCTGAAGAACTTTTCAACATTCCTGTTATAGTTTTTCGCCATTAAAACAAGCCTGCGATCATTCGCGTCACCTTTCCCTTATTGATAGTATTTCCAAACCAGAGAACCATTCCTGACTCACTGCAGAACGGAGAAAGAACGCTTAGCTTCTGCAACAGTTGTGGGTTGTGGTAGTTACATCAGGATAGATTTAATTTCTTATCTACATTAGTTCGCTGGAAGCATAAGGGACATAATATAAGAAAAGCTATTTAAAAACTTAACAGTACATGGTACACTTTTAACATCTTTGAAAGCGGCGGCAGACATGAAAATAGGTTATATTGCTCCATATTCGTCTGTAACATACTTCCCTCATTGAAACAAGGTGTTTAGTTGCGAATAAATGATTTGAATCATTGTATAAAAATGTCTTTTTAAGTCAAGTTATGGTCAGCCTCTCGTCCTCGCGAAGATCGTTGAGGAGTCTCTGCTGTTTTAATTCGTTTCTTGCATAATTTAAACTGAATGGTTCATGTTTCACACATGTTGAAAGCTTCGAAAAGTATTTGTCGCCCGATTCTTTGATGGCAGCTACTACCTCTGAGAGCAACTGAGCGATACGTAGCAGTTACGAGACAGACACTGGTCTCGCAATCAGGACGACGACGGCTCGCAAGGAAACCCTTGACCGCGCTTCCATGCACCACAGACGGGTGGTAATTGTAATTTGAGAGGGGAGGGGTCAGACAGCATGATGCTACGGAACGTAATTGAACTGGTTAGTTGACGAGTAACAACAGTGCTAAATTGACATTTCGGCAGAAAGGAACCCAAGGAATTTCGCAGAGTGAGAAAGAAATGGCAGACGACATAGCGTTTCTGCAAGATGAGTCAGCGAAATATGTGGGGTCGTATACGCTCGACTGTGCGGACAATGTACATAAGTGTGCTTAACAAGTGAAAGCGGTACTGAAACAGGTGACGAGCTATGTAGTTCGTCATCCTTGTCGGACAGGGAGCCACAAATCCCATCTCCAGTGAAAATTGCGACGTGCTGAATGTGGAAATCAAATCAGGATCGAAGATAGAGTTTACTGATATAAAACCTAATAATTCAGAAATATAATGAAGATGACAAATACATGACGTTACGCTGGACAGATGTACCGATTTTGGAGGACAGAACCTGAACCTGGAGGTGGCAGTTTAAGGAGGATACGACGTTCGTCTCCAAAGCAACAGAAACAGTCCAGTCAAAGTGAGTACGAACTCCCACATCTATAGAACATTTACGTAGACTTACGATAGTGGCTTCAATTCGTATAGCAAACTAATGAGTCGTATAAATGCATTAAAAGTAAATCAAATTGCAGACTAATTCTGAATTATGTACCGAGCAAAAAGCGAGCAGGAACTCGTTTCAAAGGAAACACTGTCGCAGTTACCAACTAGAAAAGAGCATGTAATATCGGAATTTGATAGAGCAAGGTCGCTTGGATCTACAGTTCACTATTGGTGTCTGCAAATGTGGGCACTAGAAGCGTTTGAAATGATTGGCCTGGACAATTGCAAAGCTTCTATATCTTTTATCGACAGTCTTAAGTCCTAACATGGCATTTCATCCAGGCATATTAATACATTTGTCACACGTAAGGACATAGACGACAATAATAGTGTATGTCAGAACGCACAAAAGTTTATGGAGGAAATGAACATGTTTATAACATAGCAGGGAGAGGAGAAAGAAAATGTTTGGAACAGTGACCGGAGTCAGTTGAAGTATGAAATGTCTTCATCATCAACACTGTCTCACAGAGCAGAGAAAACTGCATCTAATATGTTGCAGTCTGTACATAGCTCTACCCAACAACACAACTGATGTGCCTTTATTAAAGGAGGAAGGAAGACTAGCAAACAAGTTGTACATCTGTTTTTAACAGGCACAAGACATTTTCTGCGCAAATGTTTCAAAGAAACATTAAGCATGCTGTCCACGAAACACTCATCTGGAGGCAGGCAAAAGTTGAAAACTGAGTAAAGAACACATGAAATGTTTTCTAACTTCAATCCTTGGCGAACAATTAAGAAGTGAAAAGAGCATGTTGCTTTGTGATTTCTGGTCAAGTCATATGGGTCGAACCTTCTAGATGAAAGCTAAGATGTTATGCTGAAGATATTGCTTCTGAAACCAACAAAATATTGCCAGCCTCTAGATCCTTACTTCTTTCGGCAATATAAGATCTGTATTAGACGGATTTCTGATTTTGAAAAAAGACAATTGGCCAAACCACTAGTGAAGATAAATGATATTTGAGTGCATGGGTGCGATAGTGATTTTGAGTGTAAAAACATGGCTTTAGTGGGGTCTGCACATTGTTTTAACCAATTCACTAATGGAAGTAGGTATTTCGATAGAAGTCCGAAGATTGTGTACGTGTTCACACTGATATTTACTTGTTACCACTACACCAAATCTTAATTTTCAATATGGTGTGCAAAGAATATCTTCATTGAGCGCACCAATAAATTTAAACAATTTCAACTTCCTTTACATATAACAATCCTGTTACCTTGGCGTGTTCTGTCTGCTTTCGTTTACGAACACAGCGTCGTCTGATAGCTAAAGCTGACCAGATAATTCCGATGTTTTTGCGACAGAATGTTTTCCAAAGCCAAGATTTCACCTGACTGATCGATTTTACTATTTTTTAATTGTAATGTATCCTGTATTTGGTTTCTTTCTTTTGGGTTCCGGGGCCTTAATCGAGAACCTAGGGTAATGTATTGCCCAAGAGTAGTTACGACCCTGGGACCATTTTAGGGATTGGGTTGAACACAATGGTGCAGGTTTTTTGCAATGTAGCTTGCAATGACAGACTGCAATGCGCCCCAAGGCCTAGGTTAGGTTGAAATGTCAGAGTTTTGGTTGTGAGTTGAAGCCAACTAACGTGCGATTATGAGAATAATTCTTGTTATGTCGGATATTTGATTTCGATAAATGTTTTATGTCCGCCGTTTTGAAACCGTCGTAAGCCAAAACAATGGGTGGTGGTGGTGGTGGTGGTGGTGGTGGTGTCGGCAGGTTCAGTATTTCTCATTAAGTACGCCACTCACCTGTCAGCGACGGTGGTCCAGTGGTCTTCGTCTGCGCGACGCATTTCTACGCTGTAGCCGGTGACGATGCATCCGCCGTCGTAGGGCGCGCTCGACCACGCGACGAGTGCGCATGCGCCGTGGCAGTCCGGGCCACCGCTCACCGCGCACACACTGGGGCGGCCCTTGGGTGGGTCAGGGGGCCCTGCAACACACCAGTTACCTTGGTGGTTCAGGGCTATCTACACAGGTTGTTAAGCTATTAAAGGAAGCAATGTTCACTTAAGTGGAAATATTTAATAGCTAACAGTGACCAAAAGCGTCATAACTCTAACATAGCGATCACGCAATATTTCACTAATTGGCCTATTCTGCAAGAAAAAAATAATCCAGTTTCACCTGCTGGATAGTTGTATGAGCTAAAATAACGATGTGGTGGTCGTCTCCGTCGTAACGCCTGAGCTTAGTCTCATTGGGCACATGTGGGGTGCTTACTAGCGGAATGGATCACGTGCGAAACAGTCTTTTTAGGGCGCGTAGCTCATTGAATACCATGGATCTCCGTACCTTTGGTGTCTTACTAAATCCTCTTCGACTACACTTTCAAGTATTAAGGCAAGAAAGGGTCCAACATTGTGCTTGGTGGATGGATAATTTGACTACATATATGGTTGCACCTTAGATCCCTTTAGCTGATGCCACAGTCTTATTTTAGATGTGTCAATTTCCAGGCACTGATTTCTACACTGTATTTTTAGCCTTTTACAGTACCCATTTACAACATTTGTTTTACAAATTTTCTAATTTCGGATTTTAGTACGGAAATGAATGAATGTACTGCTCTCTCGTCTGTAAGTAATCTCATAAACCGCGATACCTATCAAGTTTTTATGAGCTCTTTAAGACTCAAATAGGGAGGAGGATGGGTCTTGACCTTTCCTGTTTATTCGCGTGCTACATGGTTTTGGAACAGTGATTTATCATAAATGTCCCCTTCTCAAACCAGTGAGAGTTACGAGAAGAACACAGTGGTAATAGTGTGCCTAATTTTTGGAGGTGGTATAGCCCTGATAAGGTTTTGACAGTGCAAGAGTAAATTAGTGTGCTGAGGGAAGTAGCAGAACAAAGAGACATATTCCGTTAAATACTAATTATTTGTCAAGAAATAAAATTTAATTGTATACATCAATAATTAGATTCTTAATATTTATCACACGAATTGTTACAATGCTGTAAAAATGAATTATAGAGAGAAACACTTTAATGTGGATTTTAAGCAAGTATAGAGCATTCGTGTGGCTAAGTTTAACAACTTATGAAAAGACAGAATTAAGAGAAAAATGAATGAAAATTTAAACAGCAGTGCACGCTGCCCGAGACTCAAGGGGGGGGGGGGCGGGAGGGAGACCACACTATTAGTCCTGGGATCTACCGTAACAACCCAAAAGCATCTGAAGGCTTTATGTGGTAAATGTGAGGAAGTGCCATGTAATAATTTTAGTAATTTTCAATCATATCTTGGCAACGTATCAGTCTCATGAGCAGCACAATAATTACCTCATAATACGGAGATGTGTAGCTATGTAGTTCACGAAACGTAAAAATGTACTGGCTTTGACTACAAGATTAGTTTATATCTAGAATCAATTGCATCTTACAAATAGCAGGGAGAAAAAGCGTAAGGGTCGACTACACAAGTTAAGTGTAGGCTTTTTTGTTGCCTTAGGGCACAAAACATTTGAGGTCATAAACGCCCATCTCAGAACTTAAAGTAGCCAATTACTGAACGAATTTGAAGTCTGACACTCTGAACCTAATCGACTGGAGTAGATGGATAACTAAAAACGACCACTTCCTCTTTGAGGACGTCCGCTCAAACGGTTGAAAATTAAATTTCCTTCGCCTTGTTACTACGATGAATAAAAAGTAAAACGCAATCTACAGCTCGTGCTGTATCTGCTAAAATATATGATAATTCAGATGGCAAACATTCATTGAAACGTAAACGGTTGTAAAATTGGCATTGCGTCAGAAAAATGGGCACTCTCTATGGTTGGTAGCAGTAAGCGCAGAGTGGTGTCGAGTCTCCACTTTACAAATGACTGTGACTGAAACAACAGTACCCAATATGCAGCCTAGCTGAAAGTATCTACTCGCGACGAGAGTGGCAGAGGAAGTCGTACAAGTCGTTGGAAGGTGTATTAATTTCCCAGAGTTTGTGCCCATACAGAAAGACCAGTGTTCATTTCAGAGTGACGCAATGTTCCTATGTGTGGCACCAGAGATCATCTTAAGTGACAGAACAGTTAAAAGTCAGAGTGCAGCCTTGGCAGCTTTATTCGGTCACGCTCTGACATGACCAGGGGTACACACGATCTCATGTTGGCTTCATCATCAGCGAGCGAGTGGAGGCTTTCTTGTATTCTTTGTAATAAGGAGTGCCATGTGTATAGCACACAATCTCTAGATGGTACTACGTGAATCGGAACATAATCCACAATTGAAAGGCCTGTGTCATCAGATGTACTGGTTGGACTCATAGAAGAGAGAATGATCTACAGTAAAAATCGAGCACTGTTCTAGAAGCTGGTATCTAAATTATTTGTTGTCAATGACAAAGACACATCCGTCACCATGGTTAGTCAGAGTTCTCAGTGTAGACGAAGGTGCTGGCTCCAAGTTGCGTACAAAGTTCGGTAAACTTAAAGCAACAAGTTGAATCTTAAAATAGTGTCATTGGGAAGCGAACTAAGTCCAACATGGACCTCTGCATCAAGCCAACGTGGTGGTGAGCTCTCACAAATAGCGAACGTGGCAGGTAACTTAAGGTTCAGCTTCCGAAGCAGTATACGAAAGCAAATTCTGGAAGGCAACAACAAAGTTGCGCTTACCCCGTTTTGGCAGTCAGGGAAGTCATAAAAAAGGATGCATAGGACAGATGGTCAGGCATAGAGGAAAGACGGCAAGCGTACCTGCTGAGGAGAACTTCACGCTGGTATGATAGCAATAGTTCGGCAGTGTCTGCACAGAGACTCTTAACTGGGCTAGTGTAAAAAGCTGCAGTGGCCGAACGTATGCCTCGGTGGTGGACTGTGGAGATGGTGTAGAATAGATGGTCGTGCAGATGAGTAAACGAGACGCCCAAAGTCCATTTTGCATCGGACAAGGGATTGGTATAAGCGGACGAAGATTTTCTGATCTGCTCCCCATGAAGTACAGTTTAAAACGCGTTGGATGTTTAGATAAGGTACCGTGTGCTGCTGAGGACCAACAAAATACCCTATCGAGCGCGAGCACCAAGAGTTTCCTGGTTTCGACAAACTAAAGAACGACAGGACCGAGATGTAAGGATGGTGGAAGAAACACTTTACGCTGCTAGAAGTTTAAACAGCTTTTTAGTGAAAAAGTGGGAGCTGCTGTTGATCCACGAGTAAAACCGGTCGAGATATCGATGAAGTCGTCGCTCAAGTAAACAGGTCCGTTGAGAGCTGCAGTAGACCGCAAAGACATCGACGAAAAGAGCCTGAGATGCCTGGCGAGAGACACTCCGTGACAGGGTTGACTGGTACGGTAAATAGGGCTGCGCTCAGAACAGAGCCCTGAGGCACCTCGTTCTCCTGAATAGAAATATCCGACAACGCTCAAGCTACACGTACCTAGAAAACCTGGCCTTTTAAAAATTCCTGTATAAAATGGGGCAGGCGGCCTCAGCCCACGTGTGCAATGTACAGAGAATGTACATCCTCCAGCAGGTACCGTAAGTCTTCTCTAAATAAAAAAAACACAGCTACAGCCTGGCATTACCGCAGAAAATTATTCATAATATGAGTTTACTGCACGGCGAGATGATCAGCTGCAGAGTGGTGCTTATGAAATTCACATTGTGTACTTGTTAAATTCCGAGACTCTAGCCACCGTGCCAACCGACCGACCACTGTTCATGCATTCAGTCACCTTGTAGACACTGCTGGCGAATAAAATTGGGCGGTAGCGGGGTGGAAGAGGTTTGTCCTTACCAAGCTTGGGTATTTGGATTACAGTGGCATGGCGCCAGAGTCAGGAAAACGCGCTGTCCGTCCACACTTGATAATACGTATGAAGGAGAAAGTGTTTTCTGTCAAGAGATAGGTACTGTTACATCTGAATGTGAATATAGGTCTGACCTGGAGCGAAGGATTGTGACGAGGTGAGAGCATGTTCGAGCTGCCTCATAGTAAAAACAGTATTGTTGCATTCGTGGTTCTGAGAGGGGAAACCTATCTCCTGTGCCGCCTCCGCTCGTTTCCGAGGCAGGAAGGCGGGATGGTAACGGTTGGAGCTCGAGCTCTCTGCAAAGCATCGACCCAAGGTGTATGAAATATCGATACAACCCAGAAGGACATCGTTCGCTGCAGTCAGACCAGGAATTAGGATATGTACCTTGTTTTCAGAAATCCGACAGATTACGCCAAACAGAAGAGGGAATAAAATGGTTAAAACAATTAGTAGGAGAGATCCAATTAGCTTTTTTACTGTCTCTGGTAATGCGAGGACACTTTGCGTACAACAGTTTTTAACGAATACAGTTCCCCTTCGTCGGATGGCATGCAGAGAGACGGAAAGCGCGTCTCCTCACGTGAGCCACGTCATAGCATTCTTCAGTCCATCAGGAGACTGGGACAGGTCGCGTAGAGAAGACGTTCGGGGGATGAAACATTCTGCAGTGGCAAGGATAACATTCGAAAGGTACTCTTTTTGATCGTCACTCTTGTGGAAATGTTTGTCGATGGTTGCTAGTGAAGAGAACAGCCTCCAGTCAGCTTTAGATAGCTGTCAGTTGGTCTTGCATGCAGATCAGTCATGAGTTAGCAGACGAATTACGCACGGGAAATGGTCGCTCGAATGTGTGTCAGAGAATGGACCACTCTAGACGGTGGGAAAGCTGTGCATTGCAGAACAGGGGATCCAGTTCTCAGAAAGCTTATGGAACCTGGAGGAGGAAAAAAAAAACATTTTCACAAGTGTTGAGAGTAAGGTGGTTGAGAGTATCTGCCAGGAAAGAGCCTCTCTGGCAGCTTCTCAGAGAACCCTAAATGGGATTATGGGCGTATAAGGCACCAAGTAGCGAAATGGGTTGAGGGAGCTGAACGGTAAGCTGCAGTTTGTCTGCCGTGGTGGGATCAGATGACAAGGGTATGAAGATATTACAAAGAGAGAAGGTATAACTCGGGAGAGAGACAGCAACGGAGGCGTAAAACAACTAGGCATTGCGATCGCAATAGCAGCTGTAAGTCTGCCTTGTGGGATCTGATGCCACGAATTTTCCATTGGAGGACAGTCGTATTAGAGGAGAGCGATCTCTCTTATAAGGGGGCTGTTACTTTGGGGCTACTGAGTACCAGATATTGCTCCATTGTTTCTTCAGAGGTACCAGTAACATCCCTGGGTCGGGCAGTTGACTCCAGAGTGGACAATCGCTTGGCAGTGAAATGGGGGTCGGCCAGGCAGAGGTGTCGCGCAGCGTCACTATTGGAGAGGGTCTCCGGGTTGGAGAAGGGGAGGAGCGTTTGTCTTTGTTCGACTTCTTAGCACCTTTGCATTCGTCAGACGTGGACTCAAACATTTGCTGATTTTAAGTGCGCGAATTGTTCTCTCGGGAGTATTCCTTTTTAAATTTACGTTCTGGATGCATCACAAGTGCCTTCAGCAGTGTAGTAATCTCCCTCATGCACATCCTTGCCACAAGTTGCGCATTTGGCTGCGTTTTTCAGGACACGCGAGAATGGCCATAACACTGATATTGGTAGCAACACATTGGGTTCAGTGTGAAGAGCCTGACACTGATGACTTCATAACCCGTCTTGATCCTCGACGGGAGCTCCACTTTACCGAAAGTTGAGAAAAGTGTGTGGGTAGGCACTAATTCTGCGTCAGCCCTCTGCATAACCCAAGGGACTGCAGTTACGCTCTGATGAGAGATACAGTGTTGTGTACCTCCCTCAGCCATACCATCAAGCAGCCTACTGTATATAATGCCCCATGAAGAATTCGGTATTCGACGAGTCTGTGCACCAACAGGGTATCCGCGGATGAGTAATTTTAGACAGTTTTTGGCCTTGAAAGGCACTGTGTCTCTAGAAGAAAAGTTCTATTGCATAGCCGAGTGCAGGACTTTAGTGGGCCTACAATTATATCTACACCTTTCTGAATGATGAACAGGTTCACAGTAGGAAAGTTCTGACCACATCCTGTGCGTGACAGAGGTAGCATGGTACAACTCGGAGGTTCGTTGAGTCTTAGATTTCGTTTCATTCCATTTGTGTTTATTAGACGGAGGTTGCGTCGATGGAGTTTTTGCACTCACTGCAGGTGAATCTCCATGATGGCCAGCATCTCCGAAGCACACTCCTTCTGGGGACTCCCACAGAGGGGAGCGCACTCGCCTTTCGTGATTGTTCACACCGCCCGAAATTCAGTCAGGGGGACCAATAGGCATTTGGGAAGGTAACAGCTCAGGCGATCACGTCTCCTTGTGCCTGGACTGTACCAGGGGGCACGCGTGAGCCCTACCTGTCGACATGGGTGCTGGGAGTTATGCATTACTCAGTCGCCCTTGAAGCTTCAAACACGTGAGCCGACCTTTAGGCACGCAAAGAAACGCGAAAAGGGGGACCTCAAACGCCGAAGCAGAGGAAGGACAGGGTGAGTCAGAACACGAAAGGGGAGAGAGAGAGAGAAAAATTAAATCCACCTAGGTCTTCCGATACTTTTGCAAGTTTCGGTTTCCCGATTGTACACAAGACATGGTTTTCAAGGGAGGGGAGAAAGAGGAGGAAACAAAAAAGTTGCGACTCCACTGTGCGGAGTCTAGGGGGTGTGGGGAACGCCTAGATTTAATTTATTGGAAAGATACTGGGGAAACTGCAGTTTGTTAAGGGAAGATGTTGCTTTGGAAGTACTAGCTTGGTCCGTGCTGGAATTCTGCTGAAGTTGTGGAACTGCTAGGTCGTGTTAATGGAGATATCCAGCACAGGGTGACGCGAGTGGCCAAACGTTTGTTTCGTAGCTAATAAATAGCGAACAATATTAAACACTTTTTAGAAATACAGTGCATATCTCGTGAAAACCTACTTGAAAAATTCAATGAACGGTCTATCAAGGCGAGAAATACAAATATTCTTCAGTCCACTACTGTCGCCGTCAAACATATCGCGAAGACAAATTTGACCGATAACTGTTGGCAGAGAGGCGTGCAAGCAATTCTTTTCCTACGTTTCACCCGCGGATGGAATGTAATGAACTTTCATATCACTTTTCCGACTGGTATGATGCGACAAGCCACAAATCTCTCTTCCTGTACCATCACTTCAGAATACAGTAACACTAACACCCCACGCCCTCTGTTGGCTGTATTCTAGTATCCGTCTTCCCCTGAAATTTTTACTCTGTAGCTCCATCTAGTACAATGCACGTTATTTCCTGATTCTTAACGTGTATCCTAACATCCTGCCCCTTCTCGTGTTTACCATTTGTTCCTCTCCTCGCCGATTCTACGGAAGACCGTATTCCTTACCAGCCCATCTAATTTTCAGCATCATTCCACAGCTACACATCGCATACGCTTCTATTCTCTTTTCCGGTTTTCCTCACAGGTCGTGATTCACTTTCATAGAATGCTGTGCTCCAAACGTGGATTCTCAGAAATTTCTTCTTCCACCTAAGGCTTCTGTTTGATGCTAATAGACATCTCGTAACAAGAATGCAATTTGCCTGTGCTAATCTACTTTTTGTCTTCCTTGCTTCATCCGTCGCGCTTCTGATTTAGCAGAATTCCTTCACTCTTCTTCGCGGTCCTCAATTCTGGTGGTAAATTTCTTACAAATCTCCTTCGAGCTACTCCACATTAATTTCGTCTTTCTTCTATCTACTTTCAGACAGTATTCATTGCTCTCTAGACTTAACCCCATTCAGTACGTCCCGTATTCTTCCTCGCATTCAATGAGGATAGCGGCTTCAGGAACGACACTGATATCCTTTCGCCTTTAATTTTAATCCCACTTTCAAACCCTTTTATTTTCGTCATTACTACTTCGATTTATACAATGAACAGTAGAGGAGAGAGATTGCATTCCGGTTTTAAACCCTTTTTAATCCGAACACTTCCGTTTTCCAGTTGCTGTTTTTTCCCTGCTAACATACCTGGCACAACAAAAAGTAGCCTGAACAGCGTATAATTGTATAGCCACAAAAATGTTGCACGGCATATTGAAGTATTGCTGAAATAAGAGAGACTGCGACCATATAGGATTAACAGACTATACTTAATGCATATATACAGAACCATTGCACAAACTGACGTGTTTAAAGTGAACGTGTCGCACATTGTGAAAAATATCTGAAATGACGGATACCGCGGACACCACCAAATCTGTCGCGAAAATTATCTGCTGAGAGTCCTGGAGATCTGGACATTCCGAAGCACAGGCGCTGTGAAAAAGTGATTAATAGATCGCGCTGGCTGAAGGGCTCAGTCTTTCACGCTGTCGGTGGAACGGAAAGGAATGACATGTAAAGTAAACGCATCCCTCGTCATGTCTTAGCGATATGCGAGTTATAAATGCAGGAAACTATTCAACAATCTCTTCATCGAATGCAGCAACTCTGGACTAAGAACGATCTCGCTTAGATTAGAGTGTACACACTAAGCAACGCTTCGTCAGTGACTGGCTTTTGGAACTGTCTGGCAAGTCAGTTTACCGTATCATTTTCGTCTACATAATCTTTACTTTATGCTTGTATTTGACAGCTGTCCTTGTGGAAAATTACGTGCTTTTCTTTGTTAAGTTTGCATCAATAGTACTCTTGACGCCACGTTCCCAAGAAGTTTTCGTTTAGACATCTTCCTCGATGTAATTACGCTTGTCTAGATTTCGAACTCCGCCATCCGACAATTTATAATTTTTTTTTAAGTGACCTGTCATTGTAGACTGCCATTCTTATCTTTTAAGTTCCGCTGATTAATGAGGGCTATTTGTTTTTCAAAGGTCTACAGGTCCATACTCGCCTCTATTAGATGATATTCTGATGACATTTCAACAGAAAGCTTCACTGCACTGCGTTCAGTAGTCAGATGGTTTTGTAGGGACAGCTCTTCAGAGCGCCGCCTGGCGACAGTTTGTTGTGCAACCTCGACAGGAGAGCTGGGTGGTATAAGTGGGTCCTTATCAGCCAGTGGCGCTATTGTGTCAGCCGCGGGTTGCGTGACCCAGCTGCCGCTACCTACAGTAGCAGCTGACGTCACGTGACAGTGGCCTGTCCAAACATAGTGGTAGCAGTCTAAGAGAAAATTACCGTACATGGGGGGGGGAGGGGCTCCCAGATGCGTTGAACAGGAGTTTTGTTGTCAACATGCGACTCCAGAAACACGTGACTGGTGCAGAGTAAAGTTTGTCCTTAAGCGCTATGCATGTTTTGAATGACGTTACATCTCTAGTAACGAGAGATATCCCGTCCAAAACTAAGATTTGTGTGTGTGTGTGTGTGTGTGTGTGTGTGTGTGTGTGTGTGTGTGTCATAGGCATATTAACAGGAAGCTAAGTACCCGACGTTGTCCTGGTATGTATTTATTTCAAGTCTATTACTCAATCTCCTTCATCACCTCCTCTCTACCCCCTCCCCCTCCGCCCTCTGATCTGCTACTGCCCCTCTTTGCCAATGTCCTCCTCTCTGTCCATCCTCTCCTTCCCCCCTCATATTTCCTGAACTATATGTCTTACAATACACTAATACCTGCATAATTTTGTAGGTACATTCAGCAGCATATTTGGATACTGTCTGCTAAATGTGTTGCGAATAGAGTTAGTGGCGAAGGCCATGGCGTCACGTCTGATGCGACAGTTTTGTTGCATGAACAGCGAAAATGCAATAACTGATAAATTTTTCATTTCATCATTATGTGGGGGTCTCTCCGAGAAAGTCACATATATACACACACACACACACACACACACACACACACACACACACACACACACACACACAAATATGTATATAATCATTCAGTAATTAAAGAGACAAATTGGTCTGGAGAAGAAAGTGTTTATTTTCACAAAACAATACTTTTTCTACTTTTCAACATAATCCCTTGAATATTTATGCATTTATTCCAATGGGCTACAAGCTTTTTTATTCTGGCTGCAAAGAACTCTTTGATTTTGGAACCAATTTACCACAAACTTTTACATGTCTTCGCTGTCCTGGAACCTGTTCCCACGTAATGCCTCATTCAGTGCACCAAACAAATGGAAATCACTAGGTGTCTTTCTGATTCTGGTTGATAAGAGTGAACCATAGTTTCACCCCAAATTAAAATTTTGTTGAGGAAGTGCTCACCTTCTCTTTCATAACATTCCTTTAGCTCTGTGCACTCTCAACCTTATTTCTTTTAGTAGCCGCGTCAACTTATTTGGGACCCACCTTGGACATGTTTTGCGGTACTTCGGCTTGTTACAGATAATGTTATGAATTGTACCAGTACTAACTTGAACCTTAACTATCATTTCCACAGTCACACGCCGGTCGGCACGAATAATGTCATCAACTCGACATTCAAGTGAGGGAGTCTGAAACTGCAACTGGTAGGCCAGAATGGCATTCGTCAGCCACTGAGTCGCGACCATATTTGAACTGCTCTTCCCACTTGTAAAAATTTGCACGATTCATACAACCTTCACCATAAACATGACATACAATATATATTCACTGGTTTCTCGCCTTCAGCAAGTAAAAAACGAATAACAGTGTTGTTCAACTAATGTTAACGTTCCAAGCTGACTCGCAATCTTGAAATATATTTTTGATGTTATAAACAAAACAATGTTGATACATCAGCTGATCAGGGCTCATGCCAGTGATGCCAACTTAAAGCAATAAAAGTATCAAACTTACCCTACTAACAGTGTTTCCCCAGACCAATTTGTTTCTTTAATTATTGGAAGACCCTCGTATAATACGTATGAATCTTTTTCCGTGATCCGATTTCAATGAAATACAGCCGATCCGATGCCCCTACCACCCTGAAGTTACCAATAAAAAATTCGTCTAGCAGTTTTGAAGATTACAGTGTTATGGCAGACAGACACGACGGGTTTATAGATTTGTTATTAGTATGTAGACAGGCTTCCGACGTGAGCAATGAGCTAGGCATACAGCTTCGAAAACAAATGCAGGGGCCCTTCGCTTGTTTGCGACAGTTGTCACGCTTCAGAATGTCGCTAGTTTTTGTTATAGTAATACCATGACATCCACCACAATTTTTTTAGGTTTTGCACTGCACTTTTGCTTTTGTGTTGCCGAGCCTGTTTCCCAAAATCACGCTGCGCGCTGGCATTGCAAAATTAATTGCTACTACGTGAAAGTATGCTGAAAAACAGTGAAAGTGAAGCTACCATAAGCAGGTAATTATCCATTTATTGCATTTTGAAATATTTTTGTGGACGGAATTCTTCAGTTTTATTTTCTAGTTCCATACTTTTACCCTTTGTCATCCTTAGAAAAACCACCCTTTGTGATCCTTAGGAAAACCAAAATATAGGTTGAACATAACCATTCATCAGGCAATAAGAACTTAACTGAGAAATAAGTGCAATGATAACTTCCATGTTATGCACAAAATGGAACCAACTCGGCAGGTCACCCGGAAGTTCACGGTTAACTACTCGTGCAGAGAAAACTTGAGAGATCACAAGCACAACTGTTTGGAATACTGAATTAGGAAAAAAAAATGAGTCAGACTGCCTCATATCTTCTCTTTAGGTTAAACTTTCTCGGAATGTTTAATCCTTAAACCTATAAACTGGCAGCACACTCCCTCACTACCGAATTTATCTAATACTTGTCTCAAAATACACGTGGTCGTACAGTCAAATTAGTCTCACGATGTCATGCCTTCATTACACTGTTCCTCGATGTTAACCGACACAAACAGCATCTTGTAGTACTTACCTATGAAAATGGGGTTTTCCTCATTTGATGAACTATTTACATCTGTTGCAGCAACAGTTCAGCAAATATTCTGTTATTGATAAATAAACGTGTGAAAACGGGGCAAATAGTACGAAAGCTGCTGCGTTGGTGCAAAATGTAAGCAACAGCTTCATGCAAGTATCACGTGACTTGGGTTTGATATTGGCTACACGTGTAGTACAACGTGCTCACTCTACATATTTCCCACTATAGGGTGGCATGTGTCGAGTTACTGCTGTGGCTCCTCACATGACGTTGTAGGGCAGAAACGTCCAGTGTTCCGTATTTAGCCTTAACATTTCCTGCAACCATCACTTAGTTTTTATGTATATAGACCAAAGCGGCGAGTGAAAATTTGTACCAAGGCCGGGAATCGAACCCAGGTCTTGCTTACTAGGCAGGTGCGCTAGCCACCAAGCCACCGTGGCACAAATTTTCGCTCGCTGCTTCAGTCTATATACTCGTACATAAAATCACATCTGTATGAGACCAGTGAAGTCCCTGAAATTATGTCATTTCATCACTATTACTCTGAGCTGTTCCGTAACGTGGTAGCCTATTAATATTCTATGGACCATTGTGAAAAACAGCTAAGTTTTTGTGCGTGAGATATCGCACCTAATAATCTATGACGTTTCATTTTTTACACTGTCACTTTCTCTACAGCATTTCTCATTTTACCAATGGAAAATTCCAGTTGCCTCAAATAACACGTGTCCATTATGTCTTACTGAAAAGCAAGGTATTGTTTCTCGAAGGAAACCTAATTGCTCTTACTAAAATTCTAGTAAATGAGTTACTTTACCCTAAAATATATGAACAGCTGATTCAATTCTGGTACAGTTCGGGTGCTTCTATCGCGTACATCCAGTCACATTGACAGAGGTCAAAGACGTGCACAACCTTCCTACTAAGGCTCACAGTGAGAGTTACCTTTTGTGTATCGTATTCATTCATTGACGGCGTTCCGAGCGTCTGGTTTTAGATGAGTCGCTCTCCAAGCCATTAACTACTCTACAGAAAAAGTTGCCGTAACGTGCCAAATTTGTGAGTATTGTTTCGGCAGAATCTTTCAAAAACTTCTAGTTTCACTCCAGTGTGAGGTATAGCGTTGTCATCAAGCAGAACTACACCGGGAGACTAAACACACTTAGTACGTGTCGCAATATGTGCTGCATAACGAAGTATGTAGTCTTTTTGATTATTGTTACTTGATACACAGAACAGCCCAAAAGAATGCCACTCTGGTTGTTAAGACTAGATAATCTGCACGTCCCCTAAGCTAAACTCATGTTTGTACTTTTTAGATCCATTGTGGTTTCTGCTTTGGGTTTGAGCACTCCAAGAAAATCTTTTTTGTATTAAGGATTGAATATCCTCTAAGTCAAGATCGCAAATAAATTTTTGTTTTGATTACTGGTTTCAACTCCGTACAAGCCATCTACAGATGTAAGATATAAAAATGCACATGAGAATATAGCTAGGTACAGCAGCTTATAGGAAACAAAACCGCAGAATCAAAATATAAAAGTGCACATAATTTTATAGCAAAGTTCAAAAGTATAGAAGAAAGAGTAGGAACAGAACACACACCATTAAAACATTGAGTAATTGTCATGATGTCTCAACACCGTTACAATCTTTTTTAAAAAGACAACATCCCTGCAACACGTTTAGGTAAAACTTTACATCACCCATCACGATGTTTCTCGGAGCAGATGGGATTAGGAAGCTGGTAAACTACCACACTAATTCAATTTGCAAGTTGATTATGTTGCCAAGTTGGCCACATGACTTCCTTCCTACTGTCAATGAACTTTACATTAACATTTCTTTCATTTCTGTCCCAAAAGGAGGTGAGCTGTACGTTCTTCGTACATTGCTACAGCTCATCATTTATGGTAAATAAATTTAATCAACGAGTCATTTGTGGTTCGATACCTGAACTATGAGAGGAAATCAAATGAAAAACATACCAGAACAGGGCCATGGAATAGTTTCATTCAAAAGTAATCACTACACGCGTTGAGACATTTATCCCACTAGAAGACGAGACGATCAGCTCCTGTTTCATAGATGTGGTCGGCCGCTGACGGATCCACAACCGGGCCCAATCTTCCACGTCCTCGTCCGACAAACCGACGTTCACGCATTTCGGTCTTCAGATCGCCAAAGATGTGAAAATCACACGGGTAAAGATACGGGCTCTATGGAGGATGTTGTAGTGTTTCCCAACCAAACTGCTGAAGCGTAGCATTTTTTTTTTGTTGGTTTAGGGCGCTCAACTACTAAGGTCCTTAGCGCTCAGTCACAAACGTTAGCGCACTAATAGCGTAGAAAAAACGCAAGGGGGGGAACACCAGAAAGTACTTACAAAGACGCAGAGAAACAAAAGAAAAGATCTTTTTGAACAAGTCCGTCAATGTAATAAAACTAAGGACATAAACAGCGGCTCGAGTGTCATCAGCTGAAAGTTCCTGTAAGGTAGACGGCAGACACAGGACAACACGACAGTGAATAAAACGGGGACAGGACAATAAAACATGGCGCGCCGTCAATGGATGACCACAGGGGCACTGCGGTGCGGGGTCACCGGACAACAGGTAGCGGAGGCTAAATCGGCAATGCCCAATACGCAACCTGGCCAAAATGACCTCTCGCCGGGAAGGCCGTGAGGAGGTCGTCTGAGCCGTCGGGATCGGTTTGATGGCCCTAAGTTTATTTGCATGGAGAGAGGACCAAGCCTCATGCCACAATGATGAAACGAGCCGACAAAGAACCCCACTAACATCAGTTGATGGGACACAAAAGGAAGCTGTCCGAGGCAGGAGGACAGCAGCCTTGGCCGCAGCATCAGCAGCTTCGTTCCCAGGCACACCAACGTGGCCAGGAATCCACAAAAAAGGACACGAGCGCCGGTATCAGCTAGCGACTGAAGGGACGGTTGAATTCGTTGCATGAGAGTGTGGTCCGAATATGGGTAACCGAGACTGAATGGCGCTCAAAGAATCAGAGCAGATGGCATAGGAAGAATGACGATGGCGGCGGATATACTGAACAGCCTGATAGAGCAAAAAGCTCAGCTATAAAGCTTGAACACTGGTCAAGGAGCCGGTATTGAAAGGTATTATCCCAACGACAAAGGCACATCCGACGCCAGCAGTAGTCTTGGAGCCATCTGTGTAAATAAAGACGTTATTAGCGAGGATCTAACGAAGTTCGACAAACCGCGAGCGGTATATCGAATCCGCGGTCCTCTCCTTTGGGAGCGAGCTGAGTTCAAGGCGAACGCGAATCTGAGCCTGGAACCAAGCTGGCGTCGGGCTCTCACCCACTCGAAAAGTCGTAGGGAGGGGAAAATCAAGTTGCCGAAACAGGCGACGAAAATGAACTCCAGGAGGCAACAGGGCAGAGGCAGACAGCCCGTATTGGCGGTCGAGTCGTCAAAGAAGGAGAAATACGACGGGTGGGCGGGCACTGACATCAGTCGGCAGGCGTACCGGCAAAGCAACATGTCGCGCCGGTAGTTTAGCGGTAAGCTTAGCCATCGTACGACTGAGTCTGAGGGCGGGAGTTGGTACGCAACAGGACGATTCCGTCCGACGACCCGAGGGCATACGACAAAGCCAACAGTGAAAGCATTCTACATCTCCCCCGCCAAAGAATTCCGAAACGGTTCACACAAGTTCCGGCGAGGTGATTATGTCCTCCGACTGCCGGCGACTCTTCTCGTCGAGTTCCTCGAGCGGAGCGCTGTGCAGACAGTTTGCGGGAACTGCGACGCGCCGTTGAGTCGAATCGCCCAGGAATGCGGTCTAACAATCATCTTGTTGCACGATAACCCAACCCCGTCTCCCTGCTCTACCAATCCGATGAACGCTACGCTTCAGCGATTTGGTTGGGAAACACTGCAACATCCTCCTTAAAGCCCATATCTTTCACCATATGATTTTCGCATTTTTGGCGACCTGTAGAAAGACATGATTGGACGTTGGTTTTAGACTGACGAGGAGGTGGAAGAGAGGCTGCTGTTGTGGAACTGCCAGTGGTCGACCGCATTCCAGGAACTGATCGTCTCCCAGTGGGATTGTCTTTATGTGTGTGGTGATTACTTTTGACGGAACCATTCCATCATACTGTTGCGGCGGTCCTGGCCTTTTATTTGACTGACCCTTATATATACACTCAGATATATTTTGTAAATAAAACTATCTCGATACCTTAATACACATCTGTATATAATGTTTCGGCTGTAGCCATCATCAGATCAAAACTTAGAACAAGATTTCAGAGTCAATACTAATAAAACTTACACCTAATCGGACCGACAACTGTCCGACAGTTTTAAGGTTGGTTGGTTTGTGGGATTAAAGGGACCAGACTGCGATGGTCATCGGTCCCGACAGTTTTAAGTTTTGCTCTCATGTTAGGAGTAACCGAAACGACGATATAAATAAGATATACAGGAGTTGAATAAAAATACGGAAACACTACGATAAATACATGCTTCAACATAAATGCAGACGCTCGGCAAGCCTGCAGGCCGTGGTGTTTTATTTGACCACGAACGGCAATTGTGCCACGTCCTCAGTACGTTGCAACGGTCATTTGTGGCTGGAACAGTGTTCTTTGTAGTAGCGAGTGTATGTCAGAGCTAAATGAATTCTAACGTGGGCAAATTCTTGATGCTCGTATCGTGGGCTCTTCCGTAGCCAAAGTAGGCAAAATGTTTCAAGAGCAACCGTATCTATGATTTGTGCCGCACACAGGAAAGCATCCGCGAAGCACAAACGCAGACGAAAAAATGGCTGAGCACTATGGGACTTAACATCTATGGTCATCAGTCCCCTAGAACTTAGAACTACTTAAACCTAACTAACCTAAGGACAGCACACAACACCCAGTCATCACGAGGCAGAGAAAATCCCTGACCCCGCCAGGAATCGAACCCGGTAAAACGCAGACGAAAGTGTGTGCTGAGTGCTCATGACAGGCGGTCGTTGAAGAGGACTGTGACGAAAAATGAAAGAACTGTAGCTGAAGAGTCACTACAGAACTGAATGTTCCACTCGCGAACCCTGTCAGTGGGAGCTCCAGAAGGGCGGAATTGCAGGGTGTGCTGGAATTCCAGAAGCACTCATCACTGATGCAAATGCCGCGAACGTGGTGTCGAAGCTGTAAAACTGATTATGGAAGAAAGTAATTAGGTCGAGTGTGCCTTGTTATATGCTGCTTCCAACTTCTTGCGATTTTACGTCCCAAGAGCGAAACAAGGCGGAGGCGCGGCAGTGATATCGTGGTATTCTATGGACCCCATGGTTACAGCCAAGGATTATCTGACCGTTTTGACTGATCAGGCCCATCCCGTGGTACAATGTTTGTTCCTCAATGGTGACGCTTTGTTCCAAGACAATGCCCCTGTTTACATAGCCTCCATCATCCACTACTGATCATCAGGAAACTAACCAGCGGATCCTGGGGTGCAAACCCAAAAGTCCTCAGAACCTCAGCCCTTCCGCTCAGTGTGTCAGCCGCGGAATACGCCGCTCCAGTATGGCCTACATCAACACACGCGAGAAAAGTTGAGGTCGCGGTGAATGAAATGGCACGGATTGTTACTGGATGCTTGAGGCCAACCCCAGTGCACAAGACGTACTTAATCATGGGGATCGCACCGCCCAACATACGACGTGACATCGCTGCCGAAGCCGAAAAAACCAAGCAAGAAAAGGACACGCGTCATCCTTTATATGGACACCAGCCTGCTGACCGACGGCTTTGTCCAAGGAAGAGTTTCCTGTCACGTACCCGAGCCCTGGAAGGGTCGGCTGAAGAGAATCGCTTGAAAAGATGGGAAATCGACCTGAGAAACCCCCATAAAGAAGTAAAAGAACTGGCGACTAGTGGAGACCTACCATAAACAGTCTGGAGAACCCTAAACCGTATGAGGGTAGAAGTGCCAAACTGCAAGACAAACCTGCAGCAATGGGGTTTCCTAAAAGAGAATGAGAACACTACGTGGTTCTGTTCAGGATCCTCAACACCTGCTTATCTATCCATATTTAGACCAGCCCTGCACAATGAATGACTTATGGGAGGCAAATGACAAGGCCATATTGGTTGCCGATTTTTGGAAGTTTGAAGTCTAGTTCCGGACACGGACAGAAAGTAAGTACTGATGTTATGAGCACGAGGATGAACTGTTACATCTCCACAGAACGCCAGTCACCAGATCTCAATATTGAGTCTTTGTTGTCTACCTTTAAGAGAAGGGTGCGTCATCAGTGTCCACCTCCACGATCGCTGCCTGAACTTGCACCGAGTGGGGCAGCGCAGTGCTTGGCACACTGGACTCGCGTTCGGGAGAACGTCAGTTCAAACCAGCGTCCGGCCATCCTGATTGAGGTACTCCGTGATTTACTTAAATCGCTTTAGGCAAATACCTTTACAGTTGCTTCGAAAGTTTCTTTCTGAAACTTTCCCTAAATCCGAGGTTGTGCTCTGTCTCTAATGACCTCGTCGTTGACGGGACATTAAACGCTAATCTCCTCCTCCTGAACTTGCCACTATTTTGCAGGAACAATCCTATAGAGTACCCTTTAACACTACACAGAATTTGCATTTATCCGTTCAAAAAAGACTAGTAGAAGTTTTGAAGGCCAACAGGTTTGCTACACCATTTGGTAATATTTTGTGTTTTTGCTGGTTCCATATTTATGCCCAGCCCCTGACTATTAAGCAATCTAGACAGTTTTCTTCACAATGATGGCGGATTCAGATCTCAGTAAACATATAATTTTATTAATAGCTTGTCAGATACATTGTTTTTTTTTTTTTTTGTGGTTTTAGGGCGCAAAACTGCTAAGGTCATTAGCGCCCAGCCCGTGACTTAAGACAGTAAAAAACCGAATTTTAAAACCAGCAGCAATGGGAACAAAGTCAGAAAATGTGAGAAACTAAAAATAGAAGAATGCTTAAAAATCCACTACAGAAAGGGGTGATTGTCCCCAAAAAAAACGTTCAAATGACTGACGCCATTTCACTGTCACTAATAAACTGGAGAACGCGGTCGGCGGAGCGCGTGTCATCTGCTAAAATCGACGATAGATCAGGCGATAGCTGTAGACGGGAGCGTAACGGATTAAAATAGGGGCATTCAATTAAAAGGTGTCTTACCGTCCACAGCTGAGAGCAGTGGGGACAGAGTGGGGGAGGATCGCCGCTTAAAAGATGTCGATGGCTAAAACGACAGTGCCCTATCCGGAGTCTAGCTAAAATTACCTCCTCCCGACGACGCGTTCGGGAGGAAGAGGTCCAAGCGCAAGGAAGGGCTTTCACTTCCCGCAATTTATTACAGGGAAGTGCCGACCAATGCGCATGCCATAAATGAGCAACTTGGCGACATAAACCGCTCCGTAGATCGGTGAAGGGAAGCGACCGAATAGCTGGCCGAGGAAGAGAGACTGCGGCCTTGGCCGCTAAATCAGCCGCCTCATTCCCACAGATACCAGCGTGTCCCGGGAGCCAGAGGAACGCCACCGAGACGCCCCTCAGGTGGAGCAAGCGCAGACAGTCCTGAATCCGGTGGACCAGAGGTTGCACAGGGTAAAGAGCTTGGAGACTGAGGAGAGAGCTGAGAGAATCTGAGCAGATTACGTACTGTATCCGCTGATTGCGGCGGATGTAGTGGACAGCCTGGAGAACAGCGTAAAGCTCCGCAGTATAAACCGAACACTGGTCGGGAAGCCGAAATTGATTTGGGGTGTCGCCAACAATATAAGCACTCCCTACACCTAAGGTTGTTTTCGAGCCGTCGGTGTAAATAAATGTGGCGTCCGTCATTTGTGCACATAGAGCAGCAAATGCCCGACGATAAACAAGTGTAGGGGTACCATCCTTGGGAAATTGACAAAGGTCACGGAGCAGGCAGATCCGGGGGCGGAGCCAAGGCGGTGCTGTACCCCAAGTTGTCCAGAAGGTTTTAGGAAAGCGGAAGGAAAGAGAATGGAGCAGTTGACGGAAGCGGACTCCCGGGGGTAGTAGGGAAGAGGAGCGGCCTGCATACCCTACATCAAAGGAGGCGTCGAAAAAAAGGTCATGGGCTGGATTAGTAGGCATGGAAGACAGATGGCTAGCATAACGACTCAGGAGTACTGCCCGCCGATTGGACAGCGGAGGTTCAGCAGTCTCAGCATAAAGGCTTTCCACAGGGCTAGTGTAAAAAGCTCCAGACACTAAACGTAATCCACGGTGGTGGATAGAGTCGAGACGCCGAAGAATAGACGGCCGAGCAGAGGAGTAGACTATGCTTCCATAATCCAATTTCGAGCGCACTAAGGCGCGATAGAGGCGGAGAAGGACCACTCGGTCCGCTCCCCAGGAGGTACCATTCAGGACACGGAGGGTGTTAAGCGATCGCAGACAGCGAGCCGAAAGATAGGAAACGTGGGAGGACCAGCTTAGTTTTCTGTCAAACATAAGACCCAAGAATTTAGCGACGTCTGAAAACGGAAGGTTGACAGGACCTAGATGTAAGGAGGGCGGAAGAAACTCCTTACGTCGCCAAAAATTGACACAAACGGTCTTACTGGGTGAGAAACGGAAGCCAGTTTCGATGCTCCACGAGTGGAGGCGATCGAGACATCCTTGAAGACGTCGTTCAAGAAGGCTGGTCCGTTGAGAGCTGTAGTAGATCGCAAAATCGTCCACAAAGAGGGAGCCCGAGACATCAGGAGGGAGACAATCCATAATTGGATTTATGGCGATGGCAAATAGTACAACACTCAGCACAGATCCCTGGGGTACCCCGTTTTCTTGGGAGAAAGTACGGGAGAGAGTAGTGTTCACCCGCACCCTAAAAGTGCGCTCTGCCATAAATTCGCGAAGAAAAAGGGGCAGCCGGCCTCGAAAGCCCCAAGAGAACAGTGTGCGGAGGATGCCTGTCCTCCAACAGGTATCGTATGCTCTCTCCAGATCAAAAAATATTGCTACCGTTTGGCGTTTCCGGAGAAAATTGTTCATGATATAAGTGGAGAGAGCAACAAGATGGTCAACTGCAGAACGATGCTTCCGAAATCCGCATTGGGCTGGTGTTAAAAGACTGCGGGATTCTAGCCACCAAGCTAAACGGTAATTCACCATACGCTCCAAAACTTTACAGACACTACTCGTGAGAGAAATGGGGCGATAGCTAGAGGGGAGATGTTTGTCCTTGCCAGGTTTCGGAACGGGAACGACAATAGCTTCCCGCCACCGTTTGGGAAAGGTACTGTCGGTCCAAATTCGATTATAAAGGCGAAGGAGGTAACGCAGACTAGGGGTTGATAAATGCAGCAACATTTGGACATGGATACCATCCGGTCCTGGGGCGGAGGAGCGAGAAGATGAGAGGGCATGTTGGAGTTCCCGCATGGAGAAAACAGTATTGTAGCTTTCGTGATTTTGGGAGGAGAAAGCAAGAGGTCGCACTTCCGCTGCACGTTTCTTCGGGAGAAACGCTGGCGGGTAATTTGAAGAGCTCTAAATCTCAGCAAAGTGCTGACCCAACGAGTTAGAAATTGCGACGGGGTCCACTAAGGTATCATGCGCGACAGTGAGCCCAGAAACCGGGGAGAAACTAGGCGCGCCTGAGAACCGTCGAAGCCGACTCCAAACTTCCGAGGAGGGAGTGAAGGTGTTAAATGAGCTAATAAAGAATTTCCAGCTTGCCTTCTTGCTATCGCGGATGACGCGACGGCATCGCGCACGGAGCTGCTTATAGCGGATACAGTTGGCCAAAGTAGGATGGTGACGGAAAATGCGAAGAGCACGTCGCCGCTCACGTATTGCATCACGGCATGCCTCGTTCCACCAAGGAACTGGGGGGGCGCTGGGGCAATTCGGAGGTGCGTGGTATTGAACGTTCCGCAGCTGTAAGGATAACGTCGGTAATATGTGTGACCTCATCGTCGACTCTGGGAAAGCGACGGTCATCGAATGTCGCGAGAGACGAAAAAAGTGTCCAATCGGCTTGGGCAAACTTCCAGCGTCGCGGGCGCATATATGGCAGTTGAGGCTGCAGTCTGAGGACACATGGAAAGTGGTCACTCGAGTGTGTATCATCAAGGGCGAACCATTCGAAGCGCCGAGCTAGCGGAACAGTACCGACCGCAAGGTCCAAATGAGATAAGGTTGTCGTGGAGGCAGACAAAAATGTGGGGACCCCAGTGTTGAGGCAAACTAGATCCGCTTGGTGGAAGACGTCTAGCAATAGAGAGCCACGTGGACAAGGATGAGGAGATCCCCAAAGCGGGTGGTGGGCATTGAAGTCCCCAACCAGCAAATAGGGGGGTGGAAGCTGACCAAGAAGATGAAGGAGATCAGCTCGTGCCATGGGTGTGGATGATGGAATGTATACAGTACAAAGAGAGAACGTGTATCCAGAAAGGGAAAGGCGGACGGCGACAGCTTGGAAGGAACTGTTTAAGGGGATTGGGTGATAATGGAGAGTATCACGGAGAAGAATCATGAGTCCTCCATGGGCTGGAGAGCCTTCAACAGAGGGGAGATCATATCGGACGGACTGAAAATGAGGGAGAACAAAGCGGTCATGGGGACGCAGCTTTGTTTCCTGAAGACAGAAGATGACCGGCGAGTAGGAGCGTAAGAGGACCGACAATTCATCCCGATTGGCTCGAATGCCGCGGATATTCCAGTGGATAATGGACATGGGGTGAAAGGAAAATGGAGGAATGTGACCAAAGTTGCTGTCAACTCAGAGACTGCTCGGAGCTAGCAACCGACAGCATGGAATGGCATTCAGCCGAAGGCAGAAGATCCTGATCCATAGGTTGGTCAGGAGCAGTCCCTGCCACCAGCGATCGGCCGGTTGACCGGCCACCAGCAGTGCGCCTCGGCGACACAGAAGATGGCCGAGGGCGATTTCCGCCAGGTGGTGCTGTAGAGGGGGCACGCCTTGGCGGAGAAGGAGAGGAACTGGGTTTCTTTGTAGCCTTCTTGGAAGAATGTGGTTTAGATGAAGGAGGAACCGATGGTTGTGAAGTTGCGGTACGTAAAAACTCTTCACGAGTATGCTCTTTTTTCGAAGACTTGGCGTCCGACTTTTGGGCTCGAGATGTAGCAGAACTCGACGAAGGGTGAGCCACAGAGTGGGCAGGCGAAAGTGGTGAGGTTGAACGAGCGATCTTTGCGCTGGCCGATCTGACGACCGTGGCACTAAAGGTGAGGTCGCAAGTCTGCGTGGCCGCCTCCTTTGTTGGCCGAGGATAAGCAAGGACAGTGCTGTATTTTCCTGTCTGAGGCACGGTGGGCTTGCGACTGGCGAATAATTTTCGAGCAGCAAAGGTCGACACCTTTTCCTTCACCCTTATTTCCTGGATGAGCTTCTCGTCCTTAAAAACGGGGCAATCTCGAGAGGAAGCAGCGTGGTCACCCATACAGTTGATGCAGCGAGGGGATGGAGGTGGACAAGCACCCTCATGGGCATCCTTGCCACACGTAACACATTTGGCTGGATTGGAACAGGACTGGCTGGTGTGATTGAACCGCTGACATCGATAGCAACGCGTAGGGTTTGGGACGTAAGGGCGAACGGAAATTATCTCATAGCCTGCTTTGATTTGCGATGGGAGTTGAACTGTGTCAAATGTCAAGAAGACAGTGCGGGTTGGAATGATGTTTGTGTCAACCCGTTTCATTACTCTATGAACTGCCGTTACGCCCTGGTCAGACAGATAGTGCTGAATTTCTTCGTCAGACAATCCATCGAGGGAGCGTGTATAAACGACTCCTCGCGAGGAATTTAAGGTACGGTGCGGTTCCACCCGGACAGGGAAGGTGTGGAGCAGAGAAGTACGCAGCAATTTTTGTGCCTGGAGGGCACTGTGTGTTTCTAACAACAGGGTGCCATTCCGTAATCTGGAACAAGACTTTACAGGACCTGCTATTGCGTCGACACCTTTCTGAATAATGAAAGGGTTGACCGTAGAGAAGTCGTGACCTTCATCAGACCGAGAAACAACAAGGAACTGTGGCAACGATGGAAGAATCGTCTGTGGCTGAGACTCAGTATACTTACGTTTGTGAGCAGACTTAGTGGAAGGTGAGGAAACCATTGCGGAAGAATCCCCCATGATTACCGGCGTCTCCGATGGCGCGCTCCTCCCTTGTGGGGGCCCTCTCTGAGGGCACTCCCGCCTTAGGTGATTGTTCACACCTCAGGTCACACCTCCCGACAAACGGACGGAGGGACCAATCGGCATTTTCGGAAGGTATCAGCTCGGGTAATCACCCCTCCCTGGGCCTGGCCGTTACCAGGGGGTACGTACGTGTCCTACCTGTCTACCCGGGGCGGGGAATTACGCGTTACCCCGTCACCGGCTACGCACTAAGGGCGTGGGTCGGCCTTCAGACACGCACAGGGAGGAAGAAAGAGAAAGGGAAAGGAAGGAAGAGGTCTCAAACGCCGCAGCGGAGAAAAGGGAAACAGAAGAGGTAAGGAAAAGAGAAGGACAAAGGAAGGAAGAAGACAAAAGCAAGGAAGGCGAAGAATGCAGTACATTTATGAGCGTCCGTCTCCGGACGTAGGCACAAACCATACTCCCAGATGGGGAGAAAGGGAAGGAAAGAGCCAGAGGTGAGGGGAGGTGGGGCGAAGATAGGGATGGGGAAGGATGCGGAAAGGGAAGGTATGCAGCCCGGAAAGGAAGGAAGGCCACATTAGCTCGGGGTCCCGTGCTCGCTACGCACGTATCCACAAAGGAGTTGTGGACCCCCTGGGGGGTCAGATACATTGTGTAAGAACGTTTCACTATCCACTGCAGTCCACCACCATCAATGAAAGGTGGACCTCGAGGTTGTCAGCCATCCGTGCTGGAGAAACCTAAAATCGTTAGTCACGAAACAAAAGCTGAAAAGCAATATGTCAACAAATTTCCATGAAAGCCTCAACAATTAAAACGAATCTTTACAGACATGAAGCGCTGGGTATATTTTTCAGTATCTGCTCTGCACTTCTTTGTGCGTTAGTTGGCTATGAACTTCCATGCACTACAGCTACGTGGGGAGATGTGGTTGTTGCACATATAAGGACTTCGTGAACATTACAAAAACAGGTCGTTGACTATGCAACTTACTGCAATTCTACTACGTAAGGCAAGTGTCGGAAAAATCTAGCCATTTCGACTGATTTGCCCAGCTTTTCTTCGCGAATGGTGGGACAACCATGAGGACCGCATGTGATTCATTATTTCAGAGCACCTGGCCATCACAGAATTGCGAAACCTCACAGACTGGCCTCATCTGCAGAGTACGTTTGTCCAAAATTCAGCAGACCTGGAGTCCAACGGACACAAACAAGGGTCATCTGGAGACTACTCTGAAGGTACTGCCGTGTGATTTCGCAGCACCACACCGGTCTTGTTTCCGTGGACAACGACGGAAGGTCTACTGACGTCGGCTTCTGCGTAGAGCCGTAAAGCCAGCTGTAACTTGCTTGACGCAGAAAGTTCGCGTTTGAAATTTTTAACCGCATCTACGAGATAATGTACCGTAACTGCTGTAGGTATTCATATGCTTCTTACGCTATGTATCGTACTTCAAACAAAAATTTTGGTCATACGTCTAGCCATGACGTCGGTAGTTACATAGTCGGGCTGAAATATCTTAGGTAAAAACTGTAATACGACACTTCTGAGGTCTATATACATTCATAATGTTCATACCTTTCAAATATGTAAAGCACAAACAGTGATGAAGGAAGCAGTAAAAAGCAAAGTGGAAATGACGCAATCATCGTAGTTTTGTTAATTATCTATATTTCGTAAAATACTAATGGAAGGTAATCAGGTATGCAATTAGAGGACAATGTTAAGTCACTATTACTTTGATATTGTAATACGGGACAAATTGGAGGAACTTTCCAGACCTACTTTGTCTCAAACTGTTCATACGTTTACTTGGTCGCAGTGTGGGACGGCATTATTAGAGATCCAGGGTTGGATGCTCCATTTTGAACAGAAGGTTCAATAAATGTTAGTGTAACCGCAGTGTTTCATACTTACACGCTCATCCGCAGATTACTAGTGACAGGCGAAAAGGTAGCCATATTTAATGATTGCGATCATTGAAAGGCTTTGTCACAGGTCTGTTTAACGTACCATTGGCGAAAATGTTGATTTCTACTAGCGCCTGGCTCTAGTACACTACATATGTCTTCAGTAGACAATACACTGACTTTGTACTGTGTTGACCTGAGAAAAAGAGCAGATGGTTCAAGATTCGTGACAGTCGCAGCAACGAACCAGTGATCCAGGAGAGGTGTTTAAATCTATTCTAGTTAGGACCACAGTATTTTATAATAGGTAATGATGACCATCTTCAAGACTTTAGTACAGTTTTCCAGTCGCATCGAGCCAACATGCACACTGTGCAGTCACAATAATGTGACCACCTTTCAAATCCCTGAAGAACCACCTTTTGCACCGCGGACTGCTGCGACACGTGCAGGAAGGGAGACAGTGAGGTCCTGGAAGGCACCGAGACGGACGTGGAACCATGCCGACTCCAGGGCCGTGGCCAGCGGCGCTAGGTTACTCGGTTGAGGATCCGTCGCGCGAACAGCTCAGTCAAGGTGCTCTTACAGATTCTAGATTATGTTTAAATCCTGGGAGTTTGGTGGCCAGGGGAGTATGGAATCTGGTGCTCTTCTAACCACGCACGTACACTGCGGGCTGTGTGTGACATTGCATTGTCCTGCTGGTAGGTGCCATCATGATGAGGAAAAACAAACTGCATGTGGGGGTGTACATGATCCCGAAGTATGGACGCATGATTGCACTGATCCACTGTACCTTCCAGAATGCCACAAAAACTTTCTCTCCCTCCTCCCTCCTCCCCCCTCCCCCTCCCCCCCCCCCCCCCCCCCGACGATTGTTGCAGAGTATTTAATTTCACAAGTTTCACGCCGCACACACCAACGGCCCACCTTTCTGATGGAGCATAAAACGTAATTCATCTGTAACGGCCACCTGTGACCACTGAGTGGATGTCCAGCTGCCGTATTGGCATGCAAATTCCAGCCTTCGACAACAGCGGGGGTGCACGAATCAGGTGCCTTCTGCGGGGGCCCGTACGCAGCACCGTTCGCTGAACGGTTGCTAGGCAGACAGTGTTGGTAGTCCCTCGGTTGATCTGGGCAGTCAGTTCCCGTTGTTCGCCCGTACACATCTTCGCAGCCGTCGTTCACCCGTGCCATCTATGGCCCGTGTAGCACAACAGTTGTCTCGGCGCCATTTTGCCATGCACCGTGTACTTTGACCCGACGGCATGCGAACAGTTAAACTGGGCCATTTCGGAAGTGCTTTCACCCTTGGCCAAAGACCATGTTCTTTTAAACGTCAGGTAAGTAGCTCCATTTGCGCATTACGACAACGCGTGCGCTGTAAACCCACCCCGCCTGCCCCCGCCCCCCTTCCTCCCGACACGCTTTACATACCCTCCACTGTTAGTGCTATGGCCTGCCGTCTGTGAGTGATCACAGCACATTGACATCTACCATAGGCGATGGTCCTTACATAAACATGGTACAGTCAAAATAACACGTGAAACAAGCTTCCTCGATTTTACATAAAAATGTGCTACATACGCTATTTCTGCAGCGATGTTTACACACTACATCTAAGCACACTGAAAACAGAACGCAGATGATGGTTAATATTACGTTGCCAGAGAGCATCCTCCACATTTACCAATACCAGAATCTGGATAACACTAAGACCTTTCTAGTGGGTGCTGTAAAGTGTTACAGGACATCTGCTTTTGAAAAACTTCATGTTAAATAGAATGTGTGTGTGTGTGTGTGTGTGTGTGTGTGTGTGTGTGTGTGTGTGTGTGTGTGTGTGTGTTTATGGGGGAGCGGGGGGCGGCGGATGCGACAAAAATAGCGCTGCTTGCACTGTTGACTTCCTCGAGGTACTATCGGATGAGAGATATGCACAGTCTTTTGTTCTGTAATTCTGTGTCTGAAGATAGCGCTTCTGTTTGTAATGGTAACAAGCGAGCCCTGTTCATTACAATGGCGTGTTCCTCCAGTGCCACCGCCAAAGCAATCCAAAATAAATACTCATATCATCCTACAATCTCTAAGAGGCATCAGCAGAAACTCTAGAAACTTTCTGCACAGGCATTGTCTGAATACAGCAGAAGGCATTCGATGGTGCCTGTGCGCCTTAATTTGTCTGGTGTCGTCGTAATACATATCAGCACGAACGCTGATAAGTGGGGAAGCGCGCGCGCGCGCACACACACACACACACACACACACACACACACACACACACACACACACACACACACACAGAGAGAGAGAGAGAGAGAGAGAGAGAGAGAGAGAGAGAGAGAGAGAGAGCCTTGCAAAGTGAATGTAGTAAATTTCAAAACGTTCTGTTTCATCAAGTATCAACGGTGTAAAATAAATAAACCGTTGAAATTATACTAGAGTGTTCATTATTCCCCGTCAGATTTCATTCAAGCAAAACTGGATTTCGCTGGAGCGGCGACGTTGGTATGAAGCAGCTGGCTAGCAGTTGCGGCCGGCGAGCCGTTATGACTCAGTCGCGACAGTTTCATTCAGCGTGTTAACGGGGATCTCTTAACGTCATTCTTCCCTCCTGCGCCACGGGGGGAGTCTAGGAGGAAACTGACTGTACGAGTAGCAGTGTACATTTCTTGCCGATTCTTAAATGGCTTGCACCTGAAATAGGATCCATGGTATTCTAGTGGAACACTATGCTTGAGTACATTTTGGCTTAGAAGAATGTCATTGAATAACACTGAATTTTTCAGTTTTACAAAGAGGCTACTTTGCTTTTTCCACAGGCATGGAGGCAGTAACCGTGCATAATCACGCCTAATGCCAGACTACATTAAACTTAGGAGAAAAGTGGATTCAGTAAACTGTATAATATTCGGTGTTTATGTAGACTGAAGGAAAGTCTTCGGTAAAAAAAGTATGTAATCGTATACAAAAGTAAGACGTTTACGACCAACAGTACTGACGGAAGGGAATAGGTTTAGAAATGCGTCGCGCAGAAGAACGTCGCAGACCCAGTAGCTTGCGTTAATTTAGGACAAAGTGCTAAATCTATTTGGGAGCAAAGAGCTTTAGGACACCACTTGACTAAAAGAAGAGGTTGTCAGAGCAAAAAACCGAGGCGTCTAGCAATACTTACTTTGGTAATGGAGGGGGGTTACTGGGCAGGCGGAGACAAAAGCTTGACTACAGCAAATAGCAAGAGAAGTGGATTTCAGTAGTTATGCAGAAAAGCAAGACTTGCTCAAGATATGGTATTGCCTCATGCGTAACGACATAAAATGGAAGTTAGTTTACGAATCGTGGATGTAACAACATTCTACCGTGTCAGTGATGTTTGCGTTGGGAAGTATTACAGTAGCTGTCTTTTCAGTGACTTTCGTTGAATAGTTATGTAGAACCGAGGGTTTATACTTCCCAAATATGCAGCCGAATTGAGTGAATATTTTTAAAATCCCAAGATAAAAATGGAGCATTGTATGTATAACAAATAGTGAGAATGGAACTGCCGATTCTATGACATATGACGTTTAACGTCCATCTCTAACAAGAATCAAATTTTATTGTGCTCATTAGAATGAGAAACTTTACAATTACTAGTTTAATATTGTGTTTAGGACTCAATATAGACTCTAGCAACGCTTCAAGTACGCCAGATTTTCACATGAAGTTCGTGCTCCCAAACAACGTAAATTTTCCGTGAACATTGCTACCTTAGTGTCAGAGCTTTCATGGGACCACTGAAAAATACCAGAAGGCTACACGTAGTAAAGTCGGAAAAGGAATCACTTCGGCGATACCGCAGGCTCAGTAGCCACCTTATGTGACTACCTTAGTGAGGTCAAGGAGTAAGTGGAGGAGCGGTTTATAGGGGCTCAGCGGCGACGTTATCAGCGGACTATGCGTGCGTTGCTGGAAAATTACCGTGCCGAGCGTGCGGAAGATACAAGTGCACCCGAATTGTTTCGTCTATTCCTGTTACATTCGCGTTTGGTGACATTTCTGTACCCTTCTCAATGTTCTGAAATTTTTCCTTTTTTATTACGGAAGGACGTGGGAAAAAAAATTTATTGGGAACACGATTTTGCTACCAGTACAACTCCGCGAAGCAACCCGTTTTCATCGGCTATTGAGTTAAGCATTTCAGTCTTACTGAGGAACATTCACGAAGAAGCTTTAAAGTCCCTGAAAACTTTTGTTAATCCAACTCTAAGGATTCCAGTTATCAAGACAGTTTCACGACGCTTTTGTAAGCGACTTTCTTCGGGGGTGTTGTCCTGCAGACCTAATTCAGACACCACCACCACCACCACCACCACCACCACCACCACCACGCCAAGACAGGTTCATTGTGGTTCTGTACCTTCAAAAATAGCTCCTGGCGAGCAATGAAGACACTTTATGGTCGTCAATAGTTCCAGTGATCGATTGCAGATCATGTTATGACTGACCATAACATTAGAAATATATACACTGTAGGACGACAAAATTTGTTGTAGAACCATCAATTGCGGATTTTTCCTAAAAAAAAAGACAGTCAATTTTTGCAAAACTTCATTACTATGCGGGCGCGCAGAAGACAGACAACATGAAACCGGACTCCGCTAATTACAGGAATCGCATCTCGTGAACGAACAGAGCAAACCAGGTATCACATGATATACGTCGATTCCTATACAGAAATTGTTCACTCTTCGAAAGAAAAAAAAGGACGCATATATGTTTTATAATCCTCCAACACATTATCACGATTCAAACAGTGAAGTGTTTTTACTGTAACTGTACTATGGACCTGGTAACAAGTGCTCAGGCAGTGACAACATCGATACCGGCCACAAAGTGAACTACATTACGAAATATGTAAACAGTAATGATGTCCAATGGAAAGCTTTCTGTTTATGACTTACACGGATAAGCACACTACCAGTGTAGGTTTGACTGTCCCTGAGAACGAAATTCACAACAGGCTATTCAGCTTTATGCGTAAGAATAAATGTTTAAGCGAGATAGGCGTAGAGTATGGGACTCGGCGACAACGGAGCACAGTGTGCGCGCAGAAGAGATGAGAGGAGACGAGAGTTACCCGAGCAGTCGCAGTCTTCGTGTTCCATGTGGCTGCGAGGCTGGGACGCGCGACCGGGACACTGGCGGGCCTACCGCGGCACTGACGAGACACAAACAGGCGGCCGGCTGCGTCACACACTGCGCTGCGCGACGTCACAGCGGCGGCGGCGGCGGCGCTCGCTGTCTGCGCGCTTCACGCTGCTCGGCTGTTCCGGGTCGCGCACCTCTGGGCCACCTGTGCGGGTGGAGGGGGGGGGGGGGGATCTCCAGCGCCCGCCTACCTTTGGGCAACTGAGCCCGACACAGATTCAGCGTCAGTGGAAATTCTGCCGTGCAAAACCACTCTAGGGCGTGTGAATGCAGCAGTGTCGAAACATTGCCTGCCTGTGAAAGGGAAGGTTCAGGGTTCGAGTCCCTACGCGACAGGCAGTTTTGATCTGCCACGAAATTTCAAAGCAGCGCACACTAAAGGATACTTATTGGATCGCAGTGCTGCCGTTTGATGTCCCAAGGAATGCAAGCGTACAGATTTGCCCCCTGGTCCCCAACTTCGTATTCCGGAGGAAACGCTTCAAATCCTCGCCCAGCCATACAGATTTACGTTTCCCTTAATTGCTAAGTTAAATGCTTCGGTGATTCCTTTCAAAGGACACGGCATATTTTCTTCCCCGTCCTTCTGCAACCAGAATTTGTGCTCCGTCTCTAATGATCACAGAAATCAATTTCGTCGTTGATAGACTATTTATGGATTTCCAGTCTAGTCGAGGAATTAATTTTTGCTTTCGATGAGACCTCACACTCTACAGCTGACACCACAGTTGCCGGCTTTCAACTGCGAAGTGCGAGAGGCTGCTTTCAGTCCTGATCGAAAACCACAGTCGTGTACAACTATGGCAATGCTGGCGCCATCAACCGAGTCGCTTTACGTGAATGTTCGCGGTAGACGCGAAGCAGTTGCGCAAACCTCACTTTAATTGTGATGGATCTTCTCTGGTTGAAATGACTTTAATTCAGGCGATGAGAAGCATAATGGCCAAAAGCACACCCTCATCGATTTTGAGATTGTAGCATGTATCCATGCTCCTGACATCTGTTGATCTAATTGTGAACCAGCTTTATCTGTGCTGTACCCCTATACTGGAATATATGAACTTCTGCGAGATGCTGTCTCACCGATTTCTCTGATATTCACTTCCACATGGACCCAAAGCACAAATTTTCATTGTTACAAGAACGCTCACTGGCTACACTGACGCCCATTTCTTCATAAAAGCCGGAAGCTGCTGAAGGAGCGCGCCATCATAATCTCACGTTCTATGAATTCAGCATTCACGCCTTTTAATGTCTTTATGTGTGTTACCGACTTCACTACCAAATCAGAAGGTGACGTTCATGGTAACACTGTACATTTTAGAAATTCTACAATGATGAAGGTTTCAACAGGTTCCCATTAACTGCTGTTGAAAGTAACATATTCTTCAGTGGAGTTGAGGTAGTTCACAGTTTCCTTGAGGTCACGTCGAGGGAGACCACAGTTTGTCATTTCCCCACAGTTTGTAGAAGCCTTGCAAAATCTAGTGCCCAAATACATAGGTGGAAGGCAAACATCAACCTTAAAGACAAACCTAACCTTAAAGACAAAGACTTAACAAAACTACTAGATCAGATATGAAACACACTGTCAACAAAATCACCAGATTTCATGCCTGAAGTGAAGAGACACTTTTACCTGAACGTCAAGCCAGAGAATGTGCTTAATGAGAATCGAGATAACGAGGACCATAAAGTTTTGGGATAGATCATGATTGTGTGTGTGGTGCATGTATCATTTTTCTTAATGTTCTGATTGTTGGTTAACATTAATTACAAACTATACGACAGTCAGAAAGACAGTATTGACGCTAGCCTATATGTCAAAATTTTATGATTTAAAATTAATAATGATAATCGTAAATATTAATAAAAATCTCATAAATAATGTGTGTGCATTTTTTATAGGAAATGTAGGATCTTAAGACTTGGTTAAAGAACAAGTCGAACCTATGAGGGACGCCTAAGAATTTGATTTTCGGAAAAATCCATTTCTCTCAGAATTCTGTCTCAGTACATTGGGCCCTCTTAATTCTCAGTGCGTCAGCCGTATTCTTCAGTTTCGGTGGGACCCAGTCATGGAATGTAAGAGTAGACCACGGCTAGCACTATCTGAAGAATCTGGCCCGGTCAGCGACAACAATTTCTGACGTGTTTCTGTTTAGTTGATGGCAAGCGAGTCGAAGATTTCATTTTCGCAAACAATATTTGGTTACTTTCCGACCACCCTCTATCTAATAATAATAATAATAATAATAATAATAATAATGTGTCGAAATGTAAATAGTTATCTTGACGTGCTCCTTGGCTGGCCTGAAAAAATTAAAAACTATAAAGAGTCGTCGTTTTCGTCGTTTTTTCCCTATTTTGTGCGTGTTTGCAAGAATGAGGTTAGTCGTATATCTTAGTGACAGTGTGATCACCTGAGACAAGGCGTTGTTGCAATCAGATGGGACGAGGATTGGCCGCTGCCTCTGAATGGAACGAGCCCGCCTCATCACCCGCCTAAAGTGGATCTCTCTTCGCGGTCAGTCTCAGGACGCAACGCTTTGTGCATGGTATCCATTGCGCAAGTGAGTGGGTGTGAGGCATATTTACGTGTATAGAGCTGATCCGTGTAGAGAAATCCGCGGCTGGCTTCCGATATCACGACATCCGTTGCTCATGGGTGTTCTGACGGTGTTGTGCCCCTTAGCGATTGGATATGGCATCACCATAAATTAATAAACTCTTACTTCTGTCTGACAGAGCACAATAATTCGCCAAAATTTTTCATGAAAATCTGATCTATAGAGAATTTATTTATTTCTGCATTATTGTATTTATGTCCTTTTTTATCAATGTGACAACTCCTTCTTTATCCATACTGGATCTAACATGCATAAGTAGCGATATAACCACTTAACTTATATTACGATTTTCTATCCCTATGGCTGTATGATGTGCAGACAGACATATGGCATCATTTACTTTACTTTTTACCCTCCTGATATTCAGATGAACCAAGTTGATTTCACTTTTTTCTCTATTGTTATAAGATGAAATGCAATCTTCGTCAATTTAATTCCCTTCAATGCTGTCTGCTTGAATTGTGATTCTGATCTAATGTCGGTGCCTCGTCTGACTCCAGTAACAGCAGGGATTTGCCTCTCCGTCCTGGTGTCGTTCCTCCTCATGTTTTATGCTAATAAATCTGCTAACGTGTCCGTACCCCTCTTGTTGAGGTGCAGGCCATGAGAAGTGTATCGCATCTCCCAGCAGCAATTACTGGAATACGATATTTTGCATCGAGCTGAAGATCCAGATCCATGTTTACCCGCTTTGGAGTGGAGATAACCCAGAGTTGGTGATGGAGCCACAGAACATCCACGAAACCCCCTCAATAGCCGCTCCTGTTTTGTCCAGCCCACCCCTAACGGTGCTTCTTTTATAAGCCAGGCTGTTTCAGCTCCCCCAACAACCAACACTTGATATTCTTTGTTGAAATATTCAGGTATGTGTCCTAAGTTGTATGTTACCTGGCTGAGACTAGCCCTTGGTTTCGCAAAAATTGTGCCTTGGTACTGTGCAAACAGTTTTCTCACTAGATGCTGGCCCTCACCCTTTCTATTAATGGTACCTAACAGCAGAATCTTCTTTTCCTGTTCTGTTTTTTCTTTTCAACTTATCTGCAAGTTTCTTAGCATTGTTCTGCTGCATCTACCTCTGCAGGAGGCTCCCCCTTCTCTAATTCAGGTAGCAAGCGAAATCTATTGCTGAACTGAATTTCGAATTTGTCGTTGCACAGTAGAACAGTAAGTGCAGGAATAAAATTTCGTTAGAAATTGACTGAGATGTTACTAAGTGGTGCACGTCTGCTTGCTATGCAATGGTGCGATAACTGGATTTCAAGAAGAGAAGTCCAACCAAGTCTGGTTCCATCAGACTATGTGGGAGTGGAACTTGAAACAACTGCATCATCACTTTGATTACAGTGGCGAGCACACAGAACGCTCTACTGTAACTGGGAAAGGCAGTAACTTTACCTAGATATATCATAAGGACGCCTTTCAGGACGCAAATTTCGCATAAAGGAACGTTGAAACCCTGAAGTTACCGGTTGTACGCCATTGTTGATAGTCGTCGATAGGATGCCTTTCCATCTAGACGTGCGGTAGACCATCCTCTCGTACCGTTAATGGTTAGCTGATAATTTATTTATTTACATAGTTTACGCCAACATTGGAGCACTAAAATCAAACATTAATACAACAGAGTGTACAATGATTAAGTTTAGGTCTTAACAGTCAGCAATTTCTTCTTTTGCCGGCCGTAGTGGCCGTGCGGTTCTGGGTGCTACAGTCTGGAGCCGAGCGACCGCTACGGTCGCAAGTTCGGATCCTGCCTCGGGCATGGATGTGTGTGATGTCCTTAGGTTAGTCAGGTTTAATTAGTTCTAAGTTCTAGGCGACTGATGACCTCAGAAGTTAAGTCGCATAGTACTCAGAGCTATTTGAACCATTTTTGAACCAATTTCTTCGTTTCCCAAAACTTCTTTTCGCTGTGCTCTGGCTGCTCGTTCTTCTGCAGATATGACGAACTTCTTCCGTTCTGATGGTTCGAATGTCAGCCGTGTGTATTTGTTCTTCAGATGCAGTTTCTCTTCTCTGTGTTGAATTTGGTGTTTGGTGATGTTCAGTTCATCCAGATCACTTTGTACTTTTTAAACCAGATGTTTTTGGTTTTACTGTTCCAGAAGTAGTCAAAAAGTTGCTTCAGGATTCTATTATTTGGTAGGCGAGATATGTGGCCGAAAAATGCAATCCTTCTTTTCCGCATTGTGTCAATAATGGTTCAAATGGCTCTGAGCACTATGCGACTTAACTTCTGAGGTCATCAGTCGCCTAGAACTTAGAACTAATTAAACCTAACTAACCTAAGAACATCACACACATCCATGCCCGAGGCAGGATTCGAACCTGCGACCGTAGCGGTCGCTCGGTTCCAGACTGTAGCGCCTAGAACCGCACGGCCACTCCGGCCGGCCGTGTCAATAATAGATTCACTTTCTTTATGCACTACTGAATTGGGCAAAAGTCTCTACTGCCCATTAACTTGATGTTTCTTGCTGATAATTGTTCGGAGTATTCTTCTATCAACTTTCTGCTATTTGTCAGTTGCTTGAGTATTTAGTCTGAATAGTGTTTCACTTGAATATGTTGCTTCCTGTTTAACGACGGAGGAGTAATGTCGACATTTAGCAGTTATTGAGACAGATCGTTTTTTGTAGGTTGGCCACGTGGTTCTCTGCGCTCGTTGAAGTTTTAATGTTCTACTATCTATTGATGCACTTTCATTAAAATTCCAGGTAATAATCTCACCAAGATATTTAAACTGTTTTACTACTTTAATTTTTTGATCATTATGGAGTATGATATGGGATGTGTCAACTGGAATGCTGGGCATCATTTCTGTTTTCTCAAACGAAATTTACAATCCGACATTTGCCACTAATCGTTCTAGTTGTTCTATCTGAACCTTTGCTCCATCATTATTGTTTGCTAACAGCGCCAAATCGTCTGCAAATGTAAGGCAGTTAAGTCGAATCTTTCTTCCAATCTTAACAGATGGTGGGCACATCTTGTTCCATTCACTCATGATTTTCTTCAGCACACACTTGGACAGTAATGGAGACAATCCATCGCTTTGTCGAAGGCCAGTGTGAATCTCAAAAGGTTCAGAGAATTCATTTCTGAACCTTACTCTAGCTTTAGTATTTCGAAGAGTGGCTGCAACGAGGTTGACAAGTTTCTGATGTAAACCAAATTCTTTAAGAATAGACAGTAGAGATTCACGATGGATACTATCGTAGGCTTTCTTTAAATAGACAAATGTGATCACTAGTTTCCTGTCCCTAACCCTTTGATGTTTCAGTATCCATTTGAGACTAATAATTTGATTACGACAGCTTCGTCCTGGACGAAAGCCTCCTTGATATTCGCCTAGTTCACCATCAAGCTGTTCATAAATTCTGAAATACAGAACCTTGGAAAAAAATTTTATCAGTAATATCCAGCAGGCGTATACCCCTATAATTGTTTGGATCCAGTCTATCTCCTGTTTTGTGTAATGGATGGATTATTGCAACATTCCATTCCTCTGGTAACTTCTCAGTATTCCAAATGCCAGTAAGATGTTTGTGTAAGTTCAGAATAATTTGTACATTTGGATATTTCCAAAGTTCTGCCACTAGTTGGTTCTCACCTGCTGCTTTACAATTCCGAAGTGAGTTAATCGCTGCTTGTACTTCATCTATATGTGGTGATATAACTCTTCCTAAATGCTATTTGTTTCGTGGATAGGGGTCAAATTCCAAATGATGTTCAGGTTCCGCGCTAAAGCTCATAATTTGTGTGAACCAGTTCATTTTACAGTGTACCTTAAATAAACACGCCGTAATGGCATCCCGTGTAAAAATTATTTGCAAGTAAAAAGCTTCTTCCTGCTTCATTATGTAAAACACAGACAGTAGTAAGACAGTAATATTGCACTTTCAGACTCCGACGGCGCTGCTACGGCTCTGCAAGAGGACGGAAGACTACGAGAGCCTCTTCACATCACGGGCAGGTGGACAGAATTCGTACGCAGCGGCTCACTAAGTCAGTGCAAGCACGGACTGGTTTAATTACCGCAAAACTCAGGTGGGAAAGCGTGGCCAGTTATGCTGTACGCCCCTTAGACCACCATCTACGGACTCACCGGCTAAACTAAGACATTTCTGGAGGTTTAGGAAGAGTGAGGGGTTCTCGCAGGGGGATCGCTGTAACATCTACTATAAAGGCCCGCCCTACCGTCGTTCGTTGTGAACATGGTGTCATTTCGTTTGCATTGCAGTCGTAGGTGCTATGGTGAATTCAGTGAGTGCCTGTAAGCAGCCGCAATCTTGTTGTCGAGTGCTATAAGTGCGCAGCCGTCCGGCCGTGGAGGGGACCTCCAATTTGCGAGCCGCAGTTCTGCCAGTTAAGAGCGGCGACTTCCTGCCAGGCTCTACGGTGACTGACTCAGGAGGGGAGCTGGGTAGATCCCATGTGCATGAAGAAATAATCTGCCCGCAGGCTATTCAACCCAGGTGCTGGGCAGTACAAGTACCAGCTTGCCTGGCGTACGCTGAGACCGCCACTGGCCCGTTGCTGCGGGTTTTTGCGCCGTCTTAACGCCATGTAGACAACTGGCTGCAGTGGCATGCAGTAAGCCGGGAACTTCACTCATCGAGAGCGCTGAGGCTCCGACAGCAGTCCGCAGCCACGCTGGACTGCGGAAGCAGCAACCCCTGCACGGACTCGAGCACGGTCGCTGCAGGGGAGAACACGGGGTGGTTGTAAAACTCGTCAATAAACGGTTGTTCACTGATCGATGTTTCATTAGCGCCTCGGCACTCCACAGGACAACACACCATTGCTCTTCGCTCGACCTGCTGGTAACACTTCTAACAAAATTTTCAGCTATTCGCCTTTTGCTTGCCGCCTTTCCCCATAATCCTTTCTCTTTTCCCCCCTTCAGCTGTCGTAATTCAAGATTCGCGTTTTCTGTCCCTGCCTCAAGGGCACAAACCTTAGTCCCCTGTCTCACGACTTTCCGGCCTTTCTGGCATAACCCACAATTCCTTTGAAGAGCCTCACTGGTCAACCAGTGCAATCGCCCCAATGATACCATAACCTACAATCTGTGTTAAACACCTCCCGTTTAGTTGATCTGCGGCAACATCCACGCTTGTCACACATGGCTGGTTGATTTTAACGCTAGGTACAATGAAATAAATGAAGTGGAAATTTATGTTATTCTTCTCATACGATAATCGGGCGTAAAAGTAGGCCTAACATTACGGTTGTAGTCACAATAAGAGAATACACTTTTTACATAGTTTTACGCTATTTCACGCGACACTAACATTTACGCTAATGTAATTGCACTTACATTATAATAATATCAAGTCTTCCAGTGGAAGACTGTGCAAGAGAGATGCTCAGTAGCTAAGTATTGGCTTTTGTTGAAGTTTCGAGAACATACCTTCACCGAGGAGTCAAGCAGTTTATTGCTCCCTCCTACGTATATCTGGCGAAGAGACCATGATGATAAAATCAGAGAGATTAGAGCCCACACAGAGACATACCGACAATCTTTCTTTCCACGAACAATACGAGACTGGAATAGAAGGGAGAACCGATAGAGGTACTCAAGGTACCCTCCGCCACACACCGTCAGGTGGCTTGCGAAGTATGGATGTAGATGTAGATGTAGAAACTGCTAAAAGTATCTTTTAATCTCTTATTCAAGTAATTATTTACGAGAGCAAAATTCCAAAGTGTCTCGCTGGCGCAGTGTTGTGAACACTGGACGGTCGTGCGTGACTTTAAAATAAAGAGAGTGGGAGGACCCCAGACGCCGACAGCGGCGTTGGCGATGGCGTCTCGAAGCGAGTCACAGTGGGACAGTGCCGCGCCAACGCAAATGCCGGCTGTCTTCAGTACGCGTCACGATGCGCCACTTTTATTAAAAATGAGGTTCATTTACAGTTCGGTTGCCATTCTTCATTAATGCCAGATATATTAATGAAATGTGTGCCTGCACTTCCGTTTGTCTTAATGAAAGCTGCTCAGTAGTTATACTGATGGGTTGCGGAAGGCGGGAAGGGGTGTTGAAATTTGTTAGCCCCTGTGTGAACGCGACTAGTATTCATGTTTTCCTAGCTTGTGGAACAGATGCTTGGTCAACTGATTCCAGTTTACAATTTTTCTTGCGAAATTTAAGTCTTAACGTATTTCCGGGCGGTTTTAGAGTTTGGTTACTTTCGTGAAATGTAGCTGGATCGTCATTAATTCTCGAACCAATATTAGCATCGGAAACATTGGTACATGGAGTAGCCGTCTCGCAGCATGCGTGAAAACTAATATCGCGAGTGTAGGCTGCATGATGAGTCCCCTATTTTGAAGCCGGCCGCTGTGGCCGAGCGGTTCTAGGCGCTTCAGTCCGGAACCGCGCTGCTGCTACGGTTGCAGGTTCGAATCCTGCCTCGGGCATGCATGTGTGTGATGTCCTTAGGTTAGTTAGGTTTAAGTAGTTCTAAGTCTAGGAGTCTGATCACCTCACATGTTAAGTCCCACAATGCTTAGAGCTATTTGAACCTATTTTGAATCATGTTCCTTTCATTTTTTGTGTACTCATATGAGTAGTAAACAAATTTATAGAAACTGGGAAAGAGCAACGCCAGAACTGTAGGGAAATCTCAAACGACGCTCCTTGCTGGGACTTTTTCAGGCTCAGCGAAACTTTTTTTCTCACACTCTCCTCCTTTATTACCGCCTCGTTCATAAGGCTAAAGAAGAGCAACAGTTTGTAGCGAGTATTTCCGTTATAGGCAGCTGAACCTCTAGCGAATATTTCCAGCAAACAGTCCTACAAGATATTTACATTTACATTCTTACTGAAGTTCTGTTCAAATGGTTCAAATGGCTCTGAGCACTATGGGACATAACTTCTGAGGTCATCAGTCCCCTAGAACTCAGAACTACTTAAACCTAACTAACCTAAGGACACCACACACATCCATGCCCGAGGCAGGATTCGAACCTGCGACCGTAGCGGTCCCGCGGTTCCAGACAGTTGCGCCTAGAACCGCTCAGCCACTCCTAGCGGCAAGTTCTGTTCGCTAAACTCTACAGACATCACTGAATAATGGAGATACTGGAGCAACTATGAACATTAAGAATGTGACTATATACTTTCTCATCTGCATTTGAAAGCCATTCAAGCGAGAGTCATAGTAACATGAAGTTTGTTTTAGTTTAGAGGAAGGGGCGAGAAGTGTGCTAAATATACAGGAAGGACAGAACGGCTATGACTGGTCGGTTTCCTGTGTAAACGTTGCATAACGGGGCGGAAACTGCTCTGTGCCGACTTCCTTCACCTACGTGTACTTTCTCGCGATGTTTAGCTGCGAACTACGAAAGTATCGTATCGCTGTACCGTTCTTTCAAACGCCTCGTGAAACCCGTTAAAGTGCACACACAGATCCAGTTTGTAAACGGGGTCGACCGACTCTCAGTATCTGCTTGTGAAGTGTGTACATTTCGTTTTGTTCAAATGGCTCTGAGCACTATGGGACTCAACATCTTAGGTCATAAGTCCCCTAGAACTTAGAACTACTTAAACCCAACTAACCTAAGGACATCACACACACCCATGCCCGAGGCAGGATTCGAACCTGCGACCGTAGCAGCCCAGCGGTTCCGGACTGCAGCGCCAGAACCGCTAGACCACCGCGGCCGGCTACATTTCGTTTGTTTGCAGCAATCGGCACCTGAAATATGTTACAACTATATATATATATATATATATATATATATATATATATATATATATATATATATATATATAATTAAAAAAATAAATAAAAAATTTCGCCGTTTTATGCAGGAGTTTTTTAGCTAAGTTGCCGAGATTTACAGTGCATTTCACTTGATTTCGTTGAAACATTTTACAAATTCACGACATTTCTTATTTTAGCACAATGAGACGCCAATACAACTCTGGATAATTCCGTGGGCTAAAGGACTGTTATAGTGAAGACAACAACTAAAGCTTCGTTTCTGAGATGTATCGCTGACGAATGTACACTGCAGCTGCACACTAGTCGGTCCTGCACTTGCTCGTGCAACACCGTCTTCTCAAACTGAGGGCTGGCAGAGGACGAGAAAATTTTACTCCTTCAGCTAGTTAGGCCACCTAAAACTTCATCAATTCTGCGATTGCCAACGTGGAGATTCTGTGGCAGCAGTATGTTAGTCGAATGTTGAAGGGGAAAAATAATGACAACAAAGGGAGGAGGTAGATACAAAATCATATGTAGGACTGTACCTTCGAGTTTGAATACGTTTCGATTGCGGTGGTAAAAATTCCCATTACAAATTAATTTCGGTCAGGGCATCCTTCTCTGAGCTCACGCAAAACCAAGAAGTCGATGAGACTTTGGCCGGCCGCGGTGGCCGAGCGGTTCTAGGCGCTTCAGTCCGGAACCGCGCGACTGCTACGGTCGCAGGTTCGAATCCTGCCTCGGGCATGGATGTGTGTGATGTCCTTAGGTTAGTTAGGTTTAAGTAGTTCTAAGTTCTAGGGGACTGATGACCTCAGAAGTTAAGTCTCTGAATGTGGGTGGAGGAACGGCATGCCGTGCGATACCAGAGTGCGCAGTGGTGGTGGGCGCCGGGGACTGGAGCTAAGTAGACGATCTGACTCGTCGCTGGGTTCAGGTCGGGACTGTGGGCAGGCCAGTCCATTTCAGAAACGTTATTTTCGACTAACCACTGCGTCACAGTTGCTGCTTTACTACAGGATTAACTGTAATGCTAATGCAAACAATCGTCGTCTGCGAGCTGTTCCCCTACTGTACGCAGTACCCAGTGCTGTAATATGTGTTCGTATCCTTTCGCATTTAGCGTTTACTTACGCCCAAGATGAGAGCCCACACACTAACCGGGATACACACTGCCAAACCGTGACTGACACCACCTTCTCCGTACTTCACTGTTGGCATTACACGTGATGCGCAGGTAACGTTCTCCAGGGATTCGGCAAATGCAAACGCTTTCCTCGGATAGCCGGAGCGTATAGCGACATTTATTTCCCCAGATCACACTTTTCCAGTCATCCACTGTCCAGTGGCGTTGCCCTCTGCACTACCCCAGGTGTCGCTTAACACTGCCTACAGAAATGCGTTGGTTACCAGCAGCTGCTCGACCTCTGCACCCTCCTCTTTTTAACTCCCTACACGCGGTCACTGTGTTGGCTGCACTGCTGGTAGCACACTGGGGCTCGAGAGTGATTCCTTCGGCTGATTTCGTGTGATTTTCAACGACCGCCTTCCGCGATGCTCGACGGTTCGTTTGCGTCAGCACATCATGTTCGCCTGGTCTTGGTTTCCCTGTGGTGTTTCCTTCGCGTTTCCACTTCACAATCATATTATCGCCAGTCGACTTGGGAAGAAGGGTTGAAGTATCCCTGATTGGTTCGTTGCTCAGGTGAAATCGAGTGACTTGCCCACGCTCCAAGTTACTGAAGTCTCCCGACTGACCCACCGTGCCCTTACTGGCCGCCGCACCTGTCGCCATGTCTGCAGTCAGTTCGGCGGTACACAGCGCTGCCCGGATACTTTTTATTGGACGGTCTACTTTAATTTTTTGAAGACATATCTAACAGCACCGCGGGGTAGCAGAGCGGTCTATGGCGGCTTGTCCCGGCCCGTGCGGCTCCCCCCGTCGCAGGTTCGAGTCCTCCCTCGGGCATGGGTGTGTGTGTTGTCCGTACCGTAGGTTAGTTTAAGTTATAGGCTTAGGGATCTATGACCTCAGCAGTTTGGCCCCATAAGACCTTACCACAAATTTCCATTTTCTAACAAATATTTTGAAGAGTTGCTCAATGTAGGTGAAAATGCGATCAGTAATGTTTCAGATTTCGAGGTAGAATGGGATAGGAATGATGATGGAAATAGGATCACATTTGAGGAAGTGGAGAAAATGGTCAATAGATTGCAGTGCAATAAAGCAGCTGGGGTGGACGAAATTAAGTCGGAACTCATCAAATACAGTGGAATGTCAGGTCTTAAATGGCTACACAGGATAATTGAAATGGCCTGGGAGTTGGGACAGGTTCCATGAGACTGGACAAAAGCAGTAATCACACCAATCTTTAAACATGGAAACAGAAAAGATTGTAACAACTACAGAGGTATCTCTTTAATCAGCGTTGTGGGTAAAATCTTCTCAGGTATTGTTGAAAGGAAAGTGCGAGTATTAGTTGAGGACCAATTGGATGAAAATCAGTGTGGGTTTAGGCCTCTTAGAGGTTGTCAGGACCAGATCTTTAGCTTACGGCAAATAATGGAGAAGTGTTATGAGTGGAACAGGGAATTGTATCTATGCTTTATAGATCTAGAAAAGGCATATGACCGGGTTCCTAGGAGGAAGTTATTGTCTGTTCTACAAGATTATGGAATAGGAGCAAACTTTTGCAAGCAATTAAAGGTCTTTACATGGATAGTCAGGCAGCAGTTAGAGTTGACGGTAAATTGAGTTCATGGTTCAGAGTAGTTTTAGGGGTAAGACAAGGCTGCAACCTGTCTCCACTGTTGTTCATATTATTTATGGATCATATGTTGAAAACAATAGACTGGCTGGGTGAGATTAAGATGTGTGAACACAAAATAAGCAGTCTTGCATATGCGGATGACTTAGTTGTGATGGCAGATTCCATTGAAAGTTTGCAAAGTAATATTTCAGAGCTATATCAGAAATGTAAGGACTATGGTATGAAGATTAGCATCTCCAAAACGAAAGTAATGTCAATGGGAAAGAAATATAAACGGATTGAGTGCCAAATAGGAGGAACAAAGTTAGAACAGGTGGACGGTTTCAAGTACTTAGGATGCATATTCTCACAGGATGGCAACATAGTGAAAGAACTGGAAGCGAGGTGCAGCAAAGCTAATGCAGTGAGCGCTCAGCTACGATCTACGCTCTTCTGCAAGAAGGAAGTCAGTACCAAGACTAAGTTATCTATGCAGCGTTCAATCTTTCGACCAACTTTGTTGTATGGGAGCGAAAGCTGGGTGGATTCAGGTTACCTTATCAACAAGGTTGAGGTTAGGGATATGAAAGTAGCTAGGATGATTGCAGGTACTAGTAGATGGGAACAATGGCAGGAGGGTGTCCACAATGAGGAAATCAAAGAAAAACTGGGAACGAACTCTATAGATGTAGTTCCCAAACTCTATAGATGTAGCAGTCAGGGCGAACAGGCTTAGATGGTGGGGTCATGTTACACGCATGGGAGAAGCAAGGTTACCCAAGAGACTCATGGGTTCAGCAGTAGAGTAGGAGTCGGGGCAGACCGAGGAGAAGGTACCTGGATTCGGTTAAGAATGATTTTGAAGTAATAGGTTTAACATCAGAAGAGGCACCAATGTTAGCACTGAATAGGGGATCATGGTTCAAAAAATGGTCCAAATGGCTCTGAGCACTATGGGACTTAACTTATGAGGTCATCAGTCCCCTAGAACTTAGAACTACTTAAACGTAACTAACCTAAGGACGTCACACACATTCATGCCCGAGGCAGGAATCTATCCCGCGACCGTAGCGGTCGCGCGGTTCCAGACTGTAGCGCCTAGAACCGCTCGGCCACTCTGGCCGGCAGGGGATCATGGAGGAATTTTATAAGGGGGGATTTGCTCCAGACTGAACGCTGAAAGGCATAATCAGTCTTAAATGATGATGATGATGATAACAAATTGTTTAAAATGTTTCGAAGCACCGTCATGGCTTGCAGACTTTGTGTTTTTGTGGTTGCAAACCAGTCTTCAGTACTCCTTCGGCTACAGGAAACCGCTACATGCTGCCATGTGCGCAGTGGAGATACAAACGGCCTGCGTTCTCTGTGCAGTGCACTTGAGCAGAGCAGAGAGCGTCTGTAGTCGTGAGTGGGACACTGTGGCACGTTTACGTTGTTCTGTCTGTCAACGCGAGTCGAAGGGTTATTTCAAGAACGGACCGCGCGCGCGTCACGACCCTATTGCAAGAACAGTTGTCAGCGCGGGAAGTTGCCCGCCAGATTGGTGCGCAGAACAGCGGCGCCATTCAGGCCGGGGCCACACGAGCGGATTGTTTCCGCAACGGTCGACGGCCTGCGGCTAGACGCAGAGTCCTGTACCCATGCGGCTAGCTGCGGAATGTTCGTGCGGAGAGCCAAATATCTAGTCATCTATTTTGTCTCGAAAAAAATTGTTTCATGTAAACGAAGGAAAGCTACATCCGTCCATGTAGTTAGTTTCTCATTACAACTTATACTTTTCGTGTAAAAAATTAAAAACCACGTTTTGGAATTCGTCTGTGTTCTGCGCTACGCAATCTCTCTCATTCGATTGTGAGGAAACTATTCGACGAAAAAAATTTATTTTTATGCGTGTTATAGCCTGATATCACAGCTTGATAACGAACTGGTTTTCTTTTCGCTGCTGCCCATGGTTATCGTGATACATCATAATTAAGTAAAATACAGCGCGTATTTTGAAAAGTTTGCAGTAAAAAAATGTCGTCGCTGGCTACTTTGCGTTTGGTGCATTTGAGGTCGTATAATGCTGCGTACGAATTGTAGCTAAGATATCGAAATTGTTTTTAACATTGGAAGGAGAGCCATATCTCTTTCCAGTCTCGAGTAATCGAGTGATATATATTGGCGCTTGGCCGCAGCTGCCTACGGCGCGCCACGCTCGAGGGTATTCTCGCTCACAATGCAGAGTTGTGCCGCGTTTATTTTCCGCATGTCGTCTGTGATTTGCTTTATGTGTCATTTTTTCTTGTCTACACTGTTTCATTCACGAAACATTAAATAACTATTATCAACACAATTTTTAAGAAAGTAAATAAAGTCGACCTGGTAACTGTTTACCTTGCGATTAAATGACAATAGAGACGAGAAAAAAATACACTTTTCATTCTAGTACAGCGCGAAATGTTCTTAGAATGAAGATAGTTCGCTTCGTAGCCGCGAGGAGGCCAAGCAAATAGACTGAATTGTTCTCTCCTTCTTTTTTTTTTTTAAATCTGGTAGTCGCGATGGATCACACGTTGAACCTCGACCGCGGTACAGACAGGATGTGATTGTCCGTCGGCTCCTGCGGCAGTACCGGGCTATAGTCCAAGGGAGAGCACTCCTCCAGACCCGTACTCGGTCGCTGCTGATCAGCTCTAGTAGCACAGAATTTGGTTGACTCCTGAGGAAGAGGCGGCCAATGGAGATTTCGGGCATGCCACAGTGCAAAAATTAGGATTTGTAGAATGGAGTGAGTACATGATATTTTGACTAGGTAGCCACGTTCGGAGACGTACTGTTTCCGTTCTACGACGGCTTCAATTTAGATGTTTAACTTATCCACTTCTGCTTGGGGAATTGAATTAGGTGTGACTTAGCACAACTATTAGGTAACAATTCGAAAGAGAACATAACGAAGCGTCCATTATTACTTGAGCACATTTGTTTGTATTAACATTTAAACATTCCACTCTGTACGTACAGTGTGCTGGGTTCTTTTTTGTTTTGTAATAATGTAAACATTTAATGGTTAAGTGCTAATGCAAACATATGCGTTTAAATAATAAATGGATGTTTCGTTATATTTCCTTCCGAATTGTTACCAAATAACTGTATTGTGTCACGCCTAATTCAATTCCTCAACCAGAGGTGGGCGGTTTACACATGTGAATTGAAACCGTCCTAGAATGGAAACGGTACTTTCCTGGACGTGGGTTCCTATTCAAAATATTATGTACTCACTCCCTTCTACAAGTCCTAGAAGTCTGTAACGGGAATTTCCGAACAAAAAAATGGCTCAAATGGCTCTGAGCACTATGGGACTTAACATCTATGGTGATCAGTCCCCTAGAACTTAGAACTACTTCAACCTAACTAACCTAAGGACAGCACACAACACCCAGTCATCACGAGGCAGAGAAAATCCCTGACCCCGCCGGGAATCGAACCCAGGAACCCGGGCGTGGGAAGCGAGAACGCGACCGCACGACCACGAGCTGCGGACACTTCCGAACACCCCGTGTAACCACATTAAATATGGAAGGACGGAAAACTCACCCAGTCAACCGCGTTTTGGGCCGGGATCGTGTCCGGATGCCGAAAGCCTCTAAATTTTTTTTGGAAATTTGTGGTGAGTTCCTACGGGACCAAACTGCTAAGGTCATCGGTCCCCAGGCTTACGCACTACTTAATCTAACTTAAACTAACTTACGCTAAGGACAACACACACACCCATACCCGAGGGAGGATTCGAACCTCAGGCGGCGAGAGCCGTGGCAAGACGCCCAAGACCACGCGGCTACAACGCGCTCCCGAAAGCCTCTACCTTCATCGAGGGTAATTTGAGGACCGTGCAGTGGGAACAGAATCGTACAATCTGTACTGCAGCTCGTCAGCACTCTGTTGCATGTTACTCAGCAAATTTGATTTCATGGATCTACACTTTTGAAGAGATTGATTTTATTTTCTTTTTATTTCATAGCAAAATATTTTTGTTCTATAATGCTTATTCTTTCATTTATCACTCCGCTTGAATCTAAGCCCACGCAAATTCGCAGATAAATATGTGGCGACAAACATTTTGTGAACACTTCATAACGTAAACTTCGTTGTATTTACGCGCTAATACGATACCGATGACGAGTAATTTACAACTTCGATTGAATGACCACGTCATCTGAATGTCCACGAACCTTCTCCAGAAGCAAGTAAGGCAATACGACTGTAAAAATAGATGAAGGCAACACGAAGGACAGCAGAGGAACTATACAGCCATCTTTTTTAAGGTCAACGAGCAAAAAGTTGACGTACAAGGGTGCAACCGTGAGGTGACGACAAAGGCTCACACAGTGACGTCTCGCTCTTGGAGACATTGAACTTTTCTAACATTTATTTCAAAGACTTGAAACTGGCCGGCCTGGGTGGCCGCGCGGTTCTAGGCGCTACAGTCTGGAACCGCGCGACCGCTACGGTCGCAGGTTCAAATCCTGCCTCGGGCATGGATGTGTGTGATGTGCTTAGGTTAGTTAGGTTTAAGTAGTTCTAAGTTCTAGGCGACTGATGACCTCAGAAGTTAAGTCGCATAGTGCTCAGAGCCATTTATTATCATCCAGTGAAGTGTCAGGTTGCTTGCACAATAGTCTGCGAACGAAGGAGCAGTGATTCTGGAAGCAGTTGGCGTTCCCCAGCGGACGTCAGGCAATGAATCACTTAACCTAGTCTCTGTCCAGGAACATCAGAAGCTTTCGCAAGGCTGCGTTCGCAGTTCCCAGCACCGTCACTGATGCAGATGAGTCAACCGCGAACTGCTTTCCCCTGCTGCAAGGACGTCCAACGCCGTTGTAAACGAATACCGCAGCAGATAATTCCATTACCCGAAACGTTTCTCCAGCCCGGTCTTTCTGCAATGCGTCCCTCTTTCGTGGTAAGCATTCAGCCTAAAGACTCGAACTGAGTGCGCCAGCTGCGGCGACACATCCGCGTCGCAGCATACGTGCGCCTGTCCAATTGAACTCCTCCGGTGCCTCCGTAGCGCAGCGGTACCGTTACGCCTACCACGCAAGGGGGCCCGGGTTCGATTGCCGGCAGGGAACTGGGTGTTGTGTGTCCTTCATCATCATTAACACCCAAGTCGCCGAAGTGGCGTCAACTAAAAAAAGAAAGACTTGCAATACGGCGGCCGAATACCGAAGGGGATATCCCGGCCAACAAATGCGGTACGATCATTTCATTTCAGTGCAACTGAATGCAGCCCTCACCAGTCGCGCAGAGACACCGAAGCGGCGCACGACCCGACGGCTGCCAGCAACATTAGCCGCTTTCGGACTTTGAAATAAATCCAAAGGGTCAGGTGGAAATTTGTGCCAGACCGGGTCTGGAGCCCGGATTTCCCGCTTGACACGAGCGGTCGCCTTTATCGCTTCGGCTATTCTGGCACGCTTCAAAATGGTTCAAACGGCTCTGAGCACTATGGCACATAACATCTGAGGTCATCAGTCCCCTAGAACTTAGAACTACTGAAACCTAACTAACCTAAGGACATCACACACATCCATGCCCGAGGCAGGGTTCGAAGCTGCGACCGTAGCAGGCGCGCGGTTCCGGACTGAAGCGCCTAGAACCGCTCGGTCGCAGTGGCTGGCTGGCACGCTTGCCACCCTGTCGCACCCTAGTAGCACCCCTGTCCGTTCTCCTCCCGCTGGCAGCTCATCCCAGTTCCCACAGGGGTTCGGACGGAGTGCGCACCCGCACCGAAACAGCTATAAGTGCCGTCGCGCTCCCAGCCACTCGTATACCCTATGCATCGTCAGGCGCATCTTCTCAGGTCTTTCGGCAGATATTTACAAATTCTTTTTTTCTAATGTGTAGCTGGAGTCAGCCCAAAGATACCCTGATCATCACGTCTTCCATATGACGCCCGGCGTCGACCGACAACTTCGGTATGTTTTCCGTTACAAACTACATGATTATAAATCAGAATCTTGCGTGCCCATTCAACAGAGGTGTCCAAATTAGTGTAGTGAGTTATTCGTTTTATCCGTATGTATTAACAGGGACAGTAAAACACGAAGAACAACCAGCACTCCAGCAACGATTGAGCAGCGTTGCTGCATGGCGGTAGCAGGCAGCGCGGGCCATGGCGGTACTTTTCGCTGCAGGAGTACTGGTTATCTTTTGTGTTCTGCTGCCCTGTTAATACATATGGATAAAACGGATAACTCACTAGACTAATTTGGACACCCCTGTTGAATGGGCACGCAAGATTCTGCTTTATAATCATGTAGTTTGTAACGGAAAACATACCGAAGTTGTCGGTCGACGCCGGGCGTCATATGGAAGACGTGATGATCAGGGTATCTTTGGGCTGACTCCAGCTACACATTGCAAAAAAGGATTTTTTAATATATTCCGAAACACCAGACAAAATGCGCCTGGCGACTCTCTGGACAGGTACCCTGTATATGCGTGGCGTCTGTTTTGTCGGACATATCCGACATGACAGTAGCCTATATATATATATATATATATATATATATATATATATATATATATATATATATATATATATGTGTGTGTGTGTGTGTGTGTATCTTCATGGCTGAAAAGTAGGCAAAGTGTTGACTGCCGTCGAACTGAAGATGATTAGATGGATAGATCGCACCATTAAACTGGAACACGCGTCAGAATATGATGCTCTGGGAAATACAAGTTGCAGAGTGGATGTCGATGGAGCAGCATCAAAGGATTGACAAAAAAGGTGTTACAGACGACCGAAACACTGTAAACTTTCACCAAGTAGAGGTTGCATTTTACACAAAGTATTGCTGTTTACCACGTCCAGACGTGATTACCGAGCGAGGTGGCGCAGTGGTTAGCACGCTAGACTCGCATTCGGGAGGACGATGGTTCAAACCTGCGTCCGGCCATCCCCTAAATCGCTTCAGGCAAATGGCGAGACGGTTCCTTTGAAAGGACACAGCCGATTTCCTTTCCCATCCTTCCCTACTCCGACGTTGTTCTCCGTCTGTAATGAACTCGTTGTCGACGGGACGTTAACACTAATATCCTCCACCACCACCACCACGTCATGATTACAGCACATTTGAGAATAGATGTCATTGTTCTGTTTCGTTCATTGCCTAAGACTATCATCAGTCTTGATTGCTGCATGACTATAAAGTAACCTGTCGCCATTCGTAAACAACCGTACTGAAAAAAGACAAAGCTTTGCATTCTTTCGACGTGGGAACAGTAATACAGTGACCGACGTTTCAACGTCGAATCTGTAGTGCCATTTCATTTGGCACAGTCCATATACACACAGCACTACTAAAGGGTGGTAAAATCTCAGTAAGACGCAGAATAAATCCTAAGATTCGTTATGCGTTGTTTTTCCTACGCAACATTTGGAAGACGGCAGTGAAAATAACGTAAGTACAAGGGCGATAAAATGACCGTAGCAAATTATTTAGCAGTGCAAATAAATCTAAGTAATAAAGTCCGGGAACACTTTCAATTACTTATTGCAGAAGAACCAAACATTGTACAGATATCATACATATGACATTTTGAAGAGAAAACACGAAAGTTCTTTTTTTCATGTTTACCGCCACAGCGTAGTTTGGTAATTTGCCGATAGTCAGCGCTAGTCGCAAACGTGGCGAGTTCAGGTGCGAGAGCACTTCGCCGAGAGCACTGTCGCTGGATATTCCTACTCGGACGTGTTGCAGCAGTGGCTGAAGCCTCAAATGCAATCGGACTCTCCGCTCACCTTTCAGCAGGATGGGTCTCCACCCCATTTTCATCGTGAAGTTCGTGCGTACTTGAACACGGAGCTGCCGCATCGATGGATCGGCCATGCTAAAGAAGGGGACAGCTGTTTCATGAAATGGCCTCCCCGGTCACCAGATCTCACTCTGTGGGACTTTTTTCTGTGCAAAAATGGCTCTGAGCACTATGGGACTTAACATCTGAGGTCATCAGCCGCATAGAACTTAAAACTACTTAAACCTAACCTAACCTAAGGACATCACACACATCCATGACCGAGGCAGGATTCGAACCTGCGACCGTAGCGATCGCGCGGTTCCAGACTGAAGCGCCTACAACCTCTCGGCCACCCCGGCCGACTTAACAGGTTTGTAGCAGAGGAATAGTAGTCGTCCAACAACTGTCTTGTGCAGAATTGAGAGCCGAGTATGAAATATAGGAGCGAGACCAACAAGTTAACAGATTTCAAACTACAGACGAATGTTCCTGCGAGATGCGTCCAGGCTTTCTCCAAATAGGCGACCACAGCTGGTCGCGCCGTTCTACGCACGAGACGGCTCGCGGTTTTTCCACGGAAGTGGTGACCGCCTGGCAGGGGATGCTGCGGGAACGAGCTCGAGGCCGGCTCGGTAAACGGGTCTCGCTCGGCCCGTCGGCGCGGGCTTCCCAGCGGCCCACAAACGGACGGCCGCCCTTGCCCTAGGCCCGCCGCGAGTTGAGCGGCGCGCCGCCAGATGCCTATGCCGGCCTGCTCCGCTCGCCGCCGGCTCTTATTACACTGTGTGTCGCACGCCGCCAAACTGTGACGGACGCACTGGGCGGGAACGGAGGGCCACGGAGGCGTGCGTGCAAGCGAGGTCAGGGCGGACTCACAGTACTTCCCTAAAAAAAGGTGTCCGCCTCCGGTAGCTGAGTGGCCAGCGCGACAGAATGTCAATCCTACGGGCCCAGGTTCGATTCCCGGCTGGGTCGGAGATTTTCTCCGCTCAGGGACTGTGTGGTGCGTTGTCCTAATCATCATCATTTCATCTCCATCGACGCCCAAGTCGCCCAAGTGGCGTCAAATCGCAACACTTGCACCCGGCGAACGGTCTACCCGACGGGAAGCCTTAGTCACATGGCATTTACATTTTTACTAAAAGAAAGGTTATATCCTTACGTATAACGATTTCTCAGCTGACGTTTGTAGAAGAAAGTAGCAAGGAAAATAAGTCTTGGAAAATAAGAGTCTTGAAAATGACCACTAATTCCAGAAAATAAAGGCTGTAGCACAAGACGCTTCAGACCAAGAGGGGCTGGTATGGAGCCGCACTGGCTACGGTAAACATTGCAACCGGGCAGAGGCGCTCATTGAATGACTGACCGCGCCTGCTGCCAACAACTGAACTGATGAGGCTCCTGTGTCCACAGTTGGGACCTGCAAACAGCAGGATTTCAGTAATGCGAGACAGATCAAGAAAAATACAACAGAAACCCTGACTTCCTCGAACGTCGGCGGAACAACACGTAAGTGCTACAGATGTGCTTCGGGGAGTCAAATGGAAATCCCTAGAGGGAAGGCGACGTTCTTTTCGATAAACGCTACTGAGGTAATTTAGAGAACGGGCACCTGAAGCTGGCTGCCGAAGGATTCTACTGCCGCCAACACACATACCGCGGAAGGACCACGAAGATAAGGTTCAAAAATGGTTCAAATGGCTCTGAGCGCTATGGAACTTAACATTTGCGGTCATCAGTCCGCTAGACTTAGAACTACTTAAACCTAACTAATCTAAGGACATCACACACATCCATGTCCGAGGCAGCATTCGAACCTGCGCAAGTAGCGGTCGCGCGGTTCGGGACTGAAGCGCCTAGAACCGCTCGGTCACAGCGCCCGGTCGACAATGAGGTAAGAGAAAAATGGGGCTCATACGGAGGCACACAGATAGACGTGGATCCCTCACTCTATTTGCGAGTGGAACAGAAAACGAAATGACAAGTAGTTATACTGCGCACCCTCCGCGACGCACCGTACGGTGGCTTGCGGAATATCTGTGTAGATGTCGATAGAAAACAACATCCACCCTATTTACACACTCGCAATGGCTGTATTCTGCCCACCCCTGTTCACACTTGTAGTGCCAAGTGAAACAATAATAGTGGTGAGCGCATACTTCGATTTTATATCGCATTACGACGCTGTCAAACGTGTGCGAATGTGTTGCTGTTACACTTCTTAAATCAAATCGTAAGACACATATACTTCTCAAATTTTCGAACGCATGCTTGTCAAATGGTGTATTTCCCTGAACTGCAATTTACTGTAACTTATACTAAAGAGGATCAAGGGATCACCAATTTAGTATTGGAGGGCAGCGTGGAGGGTGAAAATCGTAGAGGGAGAGCAAGAGATGAATACACCAAGTAAATTCAGAAGGATGTAGGCTGCAGTAGGTACTGGGAGATGAAGAAGTTTGCACAGGATAGGGTAGCATGGAGAGCTGCATCAAACCAGTCTCAGGACTGAAGACCACGACAACAACATAGTAAAGCGATGCTTTGAGCACTGATGTAAAAAAAAAATGTTGTTACATTAAAATACTTTATATACTTTTCTGTTATTATTAAAATCGTAGGAATCTGCCACTCGTTACCAGCAAGGACCGCAACCAATTGTAGTACTTGGAGGATGCAGACGTAAATAAACTGTCAACCTCCAGCCCCTTCCCCTCCCCTCACACACACACACACACACACACACACACACACACACACACACACACACACACAGACATACACAAACACACACACACACACACACACACACACACACACGTAGGATCGAAGCCTGGTTCTGCGCCCCACCAGATCCAGTTGGTCCACTATAGATGGCACGTCAGTGTTACGCCTTATCATTTTACAAAGACTTGAAAGCTAATGGTCACGTTGTAAGGCACAGCAAGCGAGAGTGTGAGAACTTAACAGATCGAAAGTATCCCGAGACCCCTACGTGATGGGGTGGACCTGCCGGTGTAGAAGGAGGCGGGTAGAACTGTGCTGCCAAAAGGGAAGCGGTGACAGCAGGGTGGGTGACTCAGGACAACTCGAGTGATTTCGAACGTGGACTGGTCATTCGGCGTCACCTGAGTAGCACACCCACCAAGGACATTTGAACCCTACTAAAGCCGGCCAAGTCGACTGTTGGCAGACTTCTGGACAGGCGAAGCAACAACCACAGCTAAATCAAGAGCTGGAAAACACCATTTGCTGACCCACAGCGATCATCCGGCATTGTGGAGGATGGTTGTAGAGAATCGCTTGAAAACAGTGAAAGGGATCGCTAGTAAAATAAAGTTTTGTATCTGAAAGTTCATGTGGGGACTCGTATCTTGATAGAGTTCTCGCGTCAGAAACGTATATTTCAGTGCATGGCAGTTATAAGAGTCGAGGGGCATGAAAGGGAAGCAGTGGTTGGGAAAGGAGTAAGACAGGGTTGTAGCCTCTCCCCGATGTTATTCAATCTGTATATTGAGCAAGCAGTAAAGGAAACAAAAGAAAAATTCGGAGTAGGTATTAAAATCCATGGAGAAGAAATAAAAACGTTGAGGTTCGCCGATGACATTGTAATTCTGTCAGAGACAGCAAAGGACTTGGAAGAGCAGTTGAATGGAATGTATGGTGTCTTGAAAGGAGGATATAAGATGAACATCAACAAAAGCAAAACGAGGATAATGGAATGTAGTCGAATTAAGTCGGGTGATGCTGAGGGAAATAGAGACACTTAAAGTAGTAAAGGAGTTTTGCTATTTGGGGAGAAAAATAACTGATGATGGTCGAAGTAGAGAGGATATAAAATGTAGACTGGCAATGGCAAGGAAAGCGTTTCTAAAGAAGAGAAATTTGTTAACATCGAGTATAGATTTAAGTGTCAGGAAGTCGTTTCTGAAAGTATTTGTATGGAGTGTAGCCATGTATGGAAGTGAAACATGGACGGTAAATAGTTTGGACAAGAAGAGAATAGAAGCTTTCGAAATGTGGTGCTACAGAAGAATGCTGAAGATTAGATGGGTAGATCACATAACTATTGAGGAAGTATTGAATAGGATTGGGGAGAAGAGAAGTTTGTGGCACAACTTGACCAGAAGAAGGGATCGGTTGGTAGGACATGTTCTGAGGCATCAAGGGATCACCAATTTAGTATTGGAGGGCAGCGTGGAGGGTAAAAATCGTAGGGGGAGACCAAGAGAGGAATACACTAAGCAGATTCAGAAGGATGTAGGTTGGAGTAGGTACTGGGAGATGAAGAAGCTTGCACAGGATAGAGTAACATGGAGAGCTGCATCAAACTAGTCTCAGGACTGAAGACCACGACAACAACAACAATAAGTGTAATAATTTAGAAATTATCTTCTGTCTTGCCATCTGTCGGCGAAAATACTTCTCGCATGTCATAACTTGTGAAATAAGTACTGAACTTTTTTTACTGCGACAACTGACGTGGCCTTACGCAGGACACGCTCTGGTTTACTCTCGGACGAGCTGGACGCCGCTCGCGCTGCACCTGGAGGCTCCGGCCCCCTGCTGCCCAACGGTGGGTCGCCGGCCAGCCAGGCGGCGCGAATCTCGGCTTCCGCGAATACACCCTGGCCGCGGGCCGGAGTTATTCCTGTAGCAACAGTTGCCGGCCTCTGGAAGATAATCAAGCCGACCGCGGCTGCACGAGAATGCGGTCAGGCGGTACGCTTTCCGCAGATGAGTACAACTTTATTTTGGGGTCCATCTCAGTTACCAGTGTACTAAACTGAAACAAATAATCACGCCAGTAAACCGAATTTCCTTAATTATCATCAACATGCGGAGCGGGACGAGGGAAATTCAAAGATGTTGTTGCAAAGCTGACGCACTTTAATGCAATGTCTACAATCGTATCCCGTGGAAAGCCCCAAGTGCTGTTTAAAAAAAAATCTAATTAGACAGATTATGCCGTTGAAAGCGTGATATATGAGTAATCTAAAAGCACTGCTAACGATGTCTCGAATTTTTCCGCATAACACAAACAATAATCACCCCATCAGACGACCGTGAGGATTCTCCTTAGAGAGTAATGTCCGCTGCCGTACTTCTCAGGATATGTTCAGCACAGTGTCTCGTTCGATTGCGCATCTCATAGCCTTACTTTATGTTCCTGTGGCTAATGATAATGAATAAAAGTTCTCGAAATTCAAAATACACCGCAGTTATGTGATAATCCTGACCCGTAGCTTTGGTGTGTCGTATGCGGAGTTGCTGAGGCGGGATTCCGATATATTCTTGTATACTGTATTTTTGCCGATTGTAGTGGTCACAAACTCCTCAGGATAGTATTATATCCATCAACCAAAACGTCTGACGTCCTACTCGAAAAGTATTCCATTTCCGACAGTTTCAGAATTAAAAATGATCACAGCAAATATTTGCTAAACAGATGTAGTAACTAGTCGCATTACTGACATCCTGTAGTTCTGGCATACACTAGTCTTAGCTGTGTACTTCTTTAGCGGTACAAAGTGGTGGAAGATTATATACTAGTGTATAATTTTCTCATGTTCGTCCTATGATCAGGGGAATCAAAAGACTTCTTTAATACAGGTTTCAGGAATTACTGCAACCAATCGCCGTTTTTTTCTTCAATTTTATTTCTTCATGACCGGTTTCGAATCGCCTGGCGATTCATCATCACATGATACAATTTAGTTTCGGGTATTGTGGAGTCGTGCATTGTTTTTATTCTTGTGGCAGGCACTGTTCTGGAAAACATAATGTGTGCTTACCAGCATCGTTAAATATCAAGTCACTGATATTTCACGATACTGGTACGTATACACTATGTCAAGTCATTGATATTTCACGATACTGGTAAGCATACATTATGTTTTCCAGAGCAGTGCCTGCCACAAGAATAAAAACAATGCACGACCTCCCCTCCCCCCCCCCCCCCCCCCACAATACTCCGCCGGACAGTGTCGCCGAGCGGTTCTAGGCGCTGCAGTCTGGAACCGTGCGACCGCTACGGTCGCAAAAAAATGGTTGAAATGGCTCTGAGCACTATGAGACTTAACATCTATGGTCATCAGTCCCCCTAGAACTTAGAACTACTTAAACGTAACTAACCTAAGGACAGCACACAACACCCAGTCATCACGAGGCAGAGAAAATCCCTGACCCCACCGGGAATCAAACCCGGGCGCGGCTACGGTCGCAGGTTCGAATCCTGCCTCGGGCATGGATGTGTATGATGTCCTTCGGTTAGTTAGGTTTAAGTAGTTCTAAGTTGTAGGGGACTGGTGGCCTCAGCAGTTAAGTCTCATAGTGCTCAGAGCCATCTGAACCATTTGAACCCACAATACTCCAAACTAAATTGTATCATCTGATGATGAATCGCCAGGCGATTCGAAACCGGTCATGAAGAAATAAAATTGAAGAAAAGAACGGCGATTGGTTGCAGTAATTCCTGAAACCTTTAGCAAGACAGTGTTCCAAATCCAGAATGGATAAAAGTCTTCTTTTTCTTTCTTTAATACATGTTGTAACAAATTCTGAATACGTCAAATGCATAAACAGCTGCGGAGAAAAACTCTGCAAATGTTCTAGAATTTTCGATGTAAATGTGAATAGAAGAGAGCAATAACATTCCTGACTCGTTCTATTGCCCTCCTTGTACGAGGACTGTTCGGAAAGTAAGGTACGATCGCTGACGATACAGAGACCAAAATAAAAATAAATAATGTTTTATTTACAAGAGTTAGCTACATCTTCCAGCTACTTCTCTGCACATTCGCCGCTCCCACTTAGACATTTGTTGTAGCGTTATACCAACTTTCCAACACCCTCGTCATAGAAGGCAACTCCGATAATTCTCTACGCTGGTCTATGGCGCGTTGTCTGTGTCCAAGTGTTGTCTTTATATCCAGCGTTTCGTGTGAACAGGGATGATACTCAGGACGAGCCAATTAGGGCTGTGTTGTGGATGGCCGAACACTTCCCATCGAAAAGGCTGCCGGAGCGTCTTCACTGCCCCTGCAGAGCGAGGCTGAGAACTGCCACGAAGAAGGAAGTGCGTGGCTGTTGTGTTATGAGGGCTGCATAAGTTGCGGCGATAGCTCTCATCGGACACTCGTACTTGCTGGGAGACACTGTTGTTCTAGGCACCTTTACTCACTCACAGTGCGCTCGGATCTTACTTTCCGAATAGCCCTTGTTCGTAGTTGTGACTACGTTCACTTTTAGCCTTTATGACAAACTCCTTTTCAATGGTCAGAGACAAATGTATGTTAAGAGCCTTCGCAGTCGGAACGATGGCTCTGTCATAAGTGGAACTAGCAGCTTCACCTCTCTCACATCTGCTCGAGACTAGACTGACGATGCGTGCACCCAGCCACCATGGCTCAACAAGTCAGAAACTCGAAACGGTTGAATTTGCGTCCACATTTTATAGAAAAAATATCAATTGCATAATATTCGTTGAAGGAATATATTAAGAAAGCCAGACAAGAAATTTCTTGACATTTGTCGAATTTCAATATTTTTTTTATTAGACTTATGGAACACGAGATAATACGTTAATGCCGATCGACGTTTAATAAACTTATTAGATAAGTCTTTTCAGTCATTTCAATAGCTGCGTTTCAATAGCCCAGCGGTTCTGAAAACCACACTGATGAGCCAAAACATTACGACCACCTACTCGAAAGTGTGTTGGTTAACTTCTGGAACGCAATCCAGCAATGATTCTGTGTGCTATGGATTCGACAAGTACCTGATACGTTTCGAGAGGTTTGTGGCATGAGAGACCTCTGCACAGGTCACACACTTCCCTTAATTTACGGGCAGTTGGTTTGTGCGCGCAGAGCCTGGCGCCCGATAGCGTCCCAGTTGGGTTTCATCGGATTCATATAAGCTGAATATGATGGCCAAGACGTCAACAGCAGTTCACCACCATGCTCCTCACACCACTGAAGCACGATTCTGCCCTTGTGACACGCAGAGTTATCCTGCTGGGTAGATGCCATCGCTGTTGGGGAAGACATCAAGCATAAAGGGTTACAGGTGCTCCTTAATAGTCGACAACTGTCACGGTGCCTTCGATTGTTACCGCAGCCCCCACGGAAACCCGGCTGCACGTCCCCTGCGTCCGTGGCCCACTGCACGCTTCGAGCAGCCGTCCGCCTGGATGACAGCGTATCTGGACACGGCCATCGAGCTGGTTCAACAATAAACGGGGTTCATCCGACCAGGCGACATGATACCACTGATCAGCGTTTTCAACCTTGATGATCCCGTCCCCATTGTAGTCATAATTGATGACGTTGTTGGGTCAACATGGGAACTCGCACGCATCCTCTGCTGCGGAAGAGCAAATCCAACACTGTGCACTGAACGGTGTGCTGCAAAACACCTGCGTCTGCGTCAGCACTGCGCGCTGTCGTCAGGTCTGCCGCAGATCACCGCCTGTCTTGCTGTAGAGAGCGGGCAAGTCTCCGATCGCTATGTTCTGTGATGAGGTACGGACGTCAAACTTCTTGTTGCCTTCTCGGCGTTCTTCAACAGCCCTCCACAGATGCTCACGACGGTAACACGCCAACGGCCGACCAGTTTTGCTGTTTCCGAGGTGCTCGCTCCCAGGCACAGGGCCACTGCATTCTCGCTCTTGCCAAAGTCGCTTACATCGGCGGATTTCCGCATTTGCGCCTCTTCTCGTCGCTAGAATGATTCCCCATTCGTCGCTGCTCCGCTCATATACAAGGTTATTACAAATGATTGAAGCGATTTCACAGCTCTACAATAACTTTATTACTTGAGATATTTTCACAATGCTTTGCACACACATACAAAAAGTCAAAAAGTTTTTTTAGGCATTCACAAATGTTCGATATGTGCCCCTTTAGTGATTCGGCAGACATCAAGCCGATAATCAAGTTCCTCCCACACTCGGCGCAGCATGTCCCCAACAATGAGTTCGAAAGCATCGTTGATGCGAGCTCGCAGTTCTGGCACGTTTTGTGGTAGAGGAGGTTTAAACACTGAATCTTTCGCATAACCCCACAGAAAGAAATCGCATGGGGTTAAGTCGGGAGAGCGTGGGCGCCATGACATGAATTACTGATCATGATCTCCACCACGACCGATCCATCGGTTTTCCAATCTCCTGTTTAAGAAATGCCGAACATCATGATGGAAGTGCGGTGGAGCACCATCCTGTTGAAAGATGAAGTCGGCGCTGTCGGTCTCCAGTTGTGGCATGAGCCAATTTTCCAGCATGTCCAGATACACGTGTCCTGTAACGTTTTTTTCCCAGAAGAAAAAGGGGCCGTAAACTTTAAACCGTGAGATTGCACAAAACACGTTAACTTTTGGTGAATTGCGAATTTGCTGCACGAATGCGTGAGGATTCGCACATTGTGTTTGTTCACTTCACCCTTAAGAAAAACTGTTGCTTCATCACTGAAAACAAGTTTCGCACTGAACGCATCCTCTTCCATGAGCTGTTGCAACCGCGCCGAAAATTCAAAGCGTTTGACTTTGTCATCGGGTGTCAGGGCTTGTAGCAACTGTAAACGGTAAGGCTTCTGCTTTAGCCTTTTCCGTAAGATTTCCCAAAGCGTCGGCTGTGGTACGTTTAGCTCCCTGCTTGCTTTATTCGTCGACTTCCGCGGGCTACGCGTGAAACTAGCCCGCACGCGTTCAACCGTTTCTTCGCTCACTGCAGGCCGACCCGTTGATTTCCCCTTACAGAGGCATCCAGAAGCTTTAAACTGCGCATACCATCGCCGAATGGAGTTAGCAGTTGGTGGATCTTTGTTGAACTTCGTCCTGAAGTGTCGTTGCACTGTTACGACTGACTGATGTGAGTGCATTTCAAGCACGACATACGCTTTCTCGGCTCCTGTCGCCATTTTGTCTCACTGCGCTCTCGAGCGCTCTGGCGGCAGAAACCTGAAGTGCGGCTGCAGCCGAACAAAACTTTATGAGTTTTTCTACGTATCTGTAGTGTGTCGTGACCATATGTCAATGAATGGAGCTACAGTGAATTTATGAAATCGCTTCAATCATTTGTAATAGCCTTGTACTTCTCTTACGGCGTCACGTGCCATTAGCGCCAGAAGGCAGCGTACAACTTGGCAGCGAGCATAACGTTTTCGCTCGTCAGTGTATAGTAGTTATTTTAAAAAGGATTACATTGTGAGAAAGCTGCGTTATACGGACATAATCAGAAAATGAGGAAGTAGATTGTCATGTAATTACAGGTGAATGAGTTTGTGCGACAATTTTCGGTTATGTCCGCTGATAGTGGTTGACGAATTGCGCGTGCCATCAACAGACTGATGGATTTGTAGAACTTCAGGAGGCGATAGCATGTTTATACTGACTGGTGTGATGTACAAGCGACGGACTGTAAATTCGACCAGCTAACCGCAGATCTCAATGGGACTACTTCGTCAATAAACTGCCGCGCGTGTATTTCTGTTTTTAACATGTTGTTTTGTAGGGCGGGCAACCACAGCCAAACGTCGACATTTTTCCAAAGAAAATTCCGCACTGGCTGTATCAATGATTTTTATTAAATCTGCGACCGGTTCCGCTCCACTTATCGGTGCATCCTCAGACAATATACGCTATTTATAACATGGTAACGTTGAACATTGTCCTGTAGCCACTCCCCTCCATTCACGCCCAATATACCGTCATCTGGTGAAAGCGGTAGTTAAAATTTAAAAATGGAGTGCTTTCCGGCTTTCGGCCAGTCAGTCAGGCCGTGCCCGCTGCCGCGCGGCTCCTCTCTCTCAGCTTGCACGGTCATTGCCGCTCCCATCATTTAAAAATTATTTTTTTTTTAAAATTTTAACTACCGCTTTCACCAGATGACGGTATATTGGACGTGAATGGTGGGGAGTGGCTACAGGGCAATGTTCAACGTTAGCATGTTATAAATAGCGTATAATGCCTGAGGATGCACCGATAATTGGTGCCAAACCAGTCGCAGATTTAATAAAAATCATTGAGACAGCCAGTGCGGAATTTTCTTTGGAAAAATTTCTGTTTTTACTGTTTAATTATTTCAGTAAAGCTGTACTTATGAATACAACAAATCTTCGAAAACTGTTCTCTGTGTTATATGAATAAAGAAATCCGTTTTGTGACACTCACTGGGATCTGTGCGTTACGAGTTCGGTCTCTTCTTCCGTATCCTGGCTAATAGTAACGATTCAGACTGGATTTCTTTTTCGAGCTCTCTCACGAAATCTAAATGAAATAAGTGATCTGGCGAGACGAGATCGGCATGCTTGCTAACAACACGCGAGATCCGGCAACGGCACCGACAACACGTGTCCCCGCTTCGAGTCTCAGTAATGTAGCACAGCGCGCAACTGGGCCATCCACTTGCACAGGAAGTGACTCGCGAACTGTGACGGACCTGTCGCTTCGTGTGGTCGGGAAGTGAAGGCCGTAATAGCGTCAGCGCCTTGCGTATATTCATAACCGTCAAATACGTTTCAATAACGGTAGTTCTCATGCCTGTATTATACATTTCTGTACTAGAGAGAATGTTGATTATTTCTGTACACAAATTTCGGTTAAAAAGAAACATACCTACGTTTGTCCGCAGATTTGGACGCTTTTGACACAGTAACGTCTGAAATTCGCTTTGCGTTCTTCAGAACTGCAGTGTTACTGCTAAGCAGCAGTCTGGTCGGACTAACGACTCAGGTATCACTGTTTATGAGGCCTTCATTCCGGCGACTGGTTACATGCAGCTGTGCGCGTTAGCCTATCCCGCGCCAGTGGCTTCGTTTCAGCGTAACTGCTTCCATCTCCACCTGCTGTAGTCAAGTCTCGGTCACCCTCTGAATGCCCATTCTTCCCTCCATTACCAAAGTGGCTACTCTTTTACGCCTCACGACGTGTCCTAGGAACCGATCCCTTCTTTTAGTCAAGTTGAACTACACGTGTATCTCCCCTCCAGTTTGATTCATATTCTTCTCATTAGTTATGCGATCTACCTTCAGCATTATTCTGTAGTACCATGTTTTAAAAGCCTCTAATCTCTACTTTCCCGAACAGTTTAACCTCTACGTTTCGCTTCTGTACGGGCTTCACTGCAGAGAAATACCTTCAGGAAATACTGGCCACCATCCAAATCTGCATTCGATATTGACAAATTTCTCGTTTTCAGAAACGACTTTCCTGCTATTGTCAGTCAGTTGTTTTGTGACCAAGCGGCAACAGTCATCTACTGCTTCTAGTGTCCAATTTCCTAATACATTTCTTCAGAATTGCCTGGTTTAACTCGAATACATTCAATTACCCTTCTTTTACTTTTGTTGATATTTGTCTTCTAAAACATATTCGAGACACTATCCATACTATGCAGCTCTTCTTATGAGTCCTCCGTCGCCTCTGACAATTCACAATATCACCAGCAAACCTCGAAGTTTTCATTTCTTCTCTCTGAATTTTTTTCCAAATTTCTCTGCTACTCGCTCGAGTTCACAGATATTACAGAACCTGTACTACAGAACTGCCACATTGTATCGTGAAGAGGTGCAATGTCTTTGGGCACCACCGTATTGAATCTAAATCTTAATTTATAGAAAAAAAATTATTGAAAAAATAGTTAAAAACCTGAGTATTGCGTTCGTGAAGTATAATAAGTCTTACCCGAAAATAAAACTGCCCATATATTGTAAACCTATATACGATCGTCATTGATGAACGTAGTCTTGGTTGTCCTTAGTAATAAAATTTTGTCTTAATCGTCATTTCGTATGTTATGTCCTCATAGCGACCCCAAAATAGGCTGTTGCGTTATTCAGTTGACGGATAATTATCGGCAGTGACAGCAAAACACGAAGAACGAGCAGCTGTTGGAGCAGGCATTGAGTAAGTATGCTGCATGGCGGTAATGCGAAGGCAACGCCGTTTAAGAAGACAGCTGGAGACGACTGCGGTACCGTGACTCAGCTACGGCGACTACCGACTGCCACAACATCCACTTCGCCAGCGTCAAGTCTTGTGGGTGACCGCCTGCCAGTCTTCCCGCTTCGTCACTTCCCAAAGCTGATTCTGCGCATCGACACATTCGCGCTGCCCTCAAATCCACGTCTCGTTCCTGTCAGTTGTGCGGGCATGTCTGTGTGGGTGTCTTATCTCGTTCTTTGGTGTACCGACGATACAAGAAGCATAGTCGCTGGCAGTAATCTCTGCATAAAAATCGTGTCATTGTCATTCGTCGCCAGTAGACAACAATTCATCCCCATATATCTGGATTCGGACTATTCGCCGAAGGGGAGGGGAGTGACTTTCAGGCAAGCTTTTAAAATAAAATGACTAAGTTGTGTCCATGCTACCATAGAAGGTCTAAAATCAGAAAAAGGACAAAAGGAACAAATGAAGTTCCTGTGGTATTTTCAGAATCTCCTCGACAGTGACAAACAGCCGGCTGAAGTGGCCGTGCGGTTCTAGGCGCTGCAGTCTGGAACCGCGAGACCGCTACGGTCGCAGGTTCGAATCCTGCCTCGGGCATGGATGTGTGTGATGTTCTTAGGTTAGTTAGGTTTAACTAGTTCTAAGTTCTAGGGGACTAATGACCTCAGAAGTTGAGTCCCATAGTGCTCAGAGCCATTTGAACCATTTAGTGACAAACACGTAGCTAGGCTAGTAATGCTGTTTGCACCACTTCCTGGGTTTGAAGACGGTCTCAGGTAATTTTATTATAATAATTTCAAGCTGTAGGTACCAGTCAGCTTCGAATAAAAGGTACAGTTCGAGGTCTGCTAGTTTTGGAACTTATTCACATCCCAGTACGTAGTAACGATGTTTTTGACAGGGTACTACGGGCAAAACTTTGTTTCCTTAAGCTGGAACGGTAGACGTAGAATCGAAACAGAGAGTCTTTGCGGTAATATGAAATTGTAGATAATGTGTTACGCTGTAGAAATGTCCAGAAAGGAGACGCGGATGGGCAGAGAAACTGAAAAACTAGAAGAATTACTTACTAAGAGCATTGTTCCCTAAGGTGGAAGTGAGGCACGGGCTACAGTTCGAACTGGCGAGGATGTGAGCAACTTTCAAGTAGTATGTCGTCCTCTGTTGCGAAACAACAAGAGTGTACTTAGCTTTTAAGTCGTGCGCTTCGTGCGTACTATACATTTTAGAATTAAAATGAGAAATACAGGGTTATTACAAATGATTGAAGCGATTTCACAGCTCTACAATAACTTTATTATTTGAGATATTTTCACAATGCTTTGCACACACATACAAAAAGTCAAAAAGTTGTTTTAGGCATTCACAAATGTTCGATATGTGCCCCTTTAGTGATTCGGCAGACATCAAGCCGATAAACAAGTTCCTCCCACACTCGGCGCAGCATGTCCCCATCAATGAGTTCAAAAGCATCGTTGAAGCGAGCTCGCAGTTCTGTCACGTTTCTTGGTAGAGGAGGTTTAAACACTGAATCTTTCACATAACCCCACAGAAAGAAATCGCATGGGGTTAAGTCGGGAGAGCGTGGAGGCCATGACATGAATTGCTGATCATGATCTCCACCACGACCGATCCATCGGTTTTCCAATCTCCTGTTTAAGAAATGCCGAACATCATGATGGAAGTGCGGTGGAGCACCATCCTGTTGAAAGATGAAGTCGGCGCTGTCGGTCTCCAGTTGTGGCATGAGCCAATTTTCCAGCATGTCCAGATACACGTGTACTGTAACATTTTTTTCGCAGAAGAAAAAGAAGCCGTAAACTTTGAACCATGATATTGCACAAAACACATTAACTTTTGGTGAATTGCGAATTTGCTGCACGAATGCGTGAGGATTCTCTACCGCCTAGATTCGCACATTGTGTCTGTTCACTTCACCGTTAAGAAAAAATGTTCCTTCATCACTGAAAACAAGTTTCGCACTGAACGCATCCTCTTCCATGAGCTGTTGCAACCGCGCCGAAAATTCAAAGCGTTTGACTTTGTCATCGGGTGTCAGGGCTTGTAGCAATTGTAAACGGTAAGGCTTCTGCTTTAGCCTTTTCCGTAAGATTTTCCAAACCGTCGGCTGTGGTACGTTTAGCTCCCTGCTTGCTTTATTCGTCGACTTCCGCGGGCTACGCGTGAAACTTGCCCGGAGCTACAGTGAATTTATGAAATCGCTTCAATCATTTGTAATAGCCCTGTACAGAATGAGGGAACAGTTGGTGTATCGTAGAGGCTAAGTTTTCACTTCCCACTGTGCTGACAACGCGAATGACTCATTCATGCGACGCGTATCAGGTCAGTGAATACAAACACGGGCAGGGCATCTGCGTGATAAGAAGCCTGACCTCCGGACATCTGGCGCTCTCCTGTCGTTGGGGTGGATCACGCGCGGTACGTTTCCACTCTCTGTACACAGCTCACGCTTCCTTCAGGATGAAGAAACTCATATAAGAAATTTAATATTACTAAGTACGCTGCGGAATTTCCCTCAGAGTTCAGATGGATTGTTGGTTCACAGTACCAAGACTTTGGACAACTAGATCACACAAATTACACCGTATAAAATGTTGAAACAAGTACATAACCACGCTAATATAATTTCACGTACAAGGAATCGTTCGCACGGGAGAACCGTTCAAACATGCTGTCATTTGACCATAGACATAGAAATAAGCATACCTGGCGTAGAGAAATAACTGAAAGATTTAGAATCCCATTTCGATTTTACAGAGAGTACTCTACGACACTGGCCACCTGGCTAGCTTGAATTTATCGTGAATCTCTCGCCCAGTACAAAGTACCAAGGGACTGGAAAAAAGCACAGGTGACTTCAGTATGCATGGTGAGTCACTAACTAATGCCACCTAGAATAACTCCGAAAGTGTGACAGGAGCTGAGAAGTTTGTGGGACAAAAGTTGCATGGGACAACGTTGGTCTTTTGTTCCTAGGTGGAGTCGCTTCAGAAATGTCAAGGTCAACTTTGTTTTTTTAAATGGGATGCTATAGTTCGATACTTATTTTCTGATAGCGACTATCGTGACGAATCCTTTCAAAGTCAACGAAGGTCAAAAAGTTGGCATGAACGTCCATTTAGAGAAGGTGTTCGAAGTGATGACCATTGGTATCAACACAGTGCTGCAATCTTCTGATCATCGATCGAATGGTATTCCTTATCACATCGGCCTTATCGAAGCACATGCTCTGACAATTCTCTCACGCGTATCTTCAGGTGTAGTTGGAACATTTTTATAAACAATGTCTTTTTACGAATCCCCACAAGAAAAAATCCAGAGGCGTCAAGTCTGGAGAACGATTTGGGAACTGTCTCTGCAACTCATTTCTAGCCATCAGCGAAAAATGTGCGGAATACCCATCGTGTTGATACCACATTCTGTTCCTTGTTCCTAAAGGTATTTCTTCCAATAACAGACCCAATGTCTCTTGCAGGAATGTGGTGCACTTCCTACCATTAACATTTCCTTCGATGAAACAGGGGCCTATAATTCTGTCCTCCGGAAACCCACACCTTAAATTCACCGACCACGGTTTCTGGTGAGCAACTTGCCTCAGCGAACATGGATTTTCAGTTGCCCAATAATGCATCTTATGCAAATTAATATTTACATGATTCGTGAATGTAGCCTCTTCAGTAAATAGAATCAAATTAATAAATGTGTCATCCCCCTGAATCTGAAGTTGAGCCCATCGGCAGAATTCAGTGCGACGCATACAATCCTGTTAACTCTTGGTGGAGACTGATATGGTAAGGACCAAATTTATGGCGATGCAGAACACGAACAACACTATTCTGGCTCGTGCCCGATTCTCCTGCGGGCTGACACGAACTAACACAAGGATCTCGAACCACAGTGACAAGAATACCAATTTCCGTTTGCTTGTTAGTAACTTTCCTTTGCCGGATATGTTTCCGATGCGTTAAAGATCCAGTTGTTCTCAATTTATCATGTACATTTTTGAATGTACGACGTGTAGGGTGAGTACGTTGAGGATATCTTTCAGCGTATGTCTCTAGCTCACACTGAATGTCATTGGCATTCTCCGTAAATGAGAAGCATATCGACTTGTTCTTCGAAGGAATACATCATTCACATTCACTTGATTCGACGATAGTAGTCTTACCGTTCCTATTAGTGTTGTATTGCGAAACCGTGGAATGGTGTTTACATGTCAGTGGCGCGCTAGATTGATGCGCCGTATTCGGCGAATGTTTACTATTTGCACGATATACGAGAGGGATTGTCAGAGCATGTGATTTGATAAGTGTCGAAGTGATAAGGAATACCACGCAATCCATGACAAGAAGATTGTAGCACTGCACTGATACCAATGGTCATCACCTTCTGTAAATGGACGTTCATGCGACGTTTTTGACCTTCGTTGACCTTACTGTTACACATCATTGGATTCGTCCCGACAGACATCCCAAACTGGGCACATTAACCAGTTGCCAGAATGTGTGTGTAAGTCCGTTAAGTTGGAAAAAACGAAGAACATTGTTATCTACCGTCACGCATGCTGCAGTTGACTACGTTATTTTATTTATTTATTTACATGTCAAGTTCCGTAGGACCAAATTGAGGAGCAAATCTCCAAGGTCATGGAACGCGTCAGTACATAAACTTACAACATAAAAGTAATAGCACATAAAAATAAATGTTCGTGAACCTGAAAAAAAGACTTTCCCATTACAAAAGAGCTTAATTTTTCAAGGAACTCCTCGACAGAATAGAAGGAGTGACCCATGAGGAAACTCTTCAGTTTCGATTTGAAAGCACGTGGATTACTGCTAAGATTTTTGAATTCGAGTGGCAGCTTATTGAAAATGGCTGCAGCAGTATACTGCACACCTTTTTGCACTAGAGTTAATGAAGTCCGATCCAAATGGAGGTTTGATTTCTGCCGAGTATTAACCGAGTGAAAGCTGCTTATTCTTGGGAATAAACTAATATTGGTGACAAGAAACGACAATAAGGAAAATACATATTGAGAGGCCAAGGTCAAAATACCCAGACTCATGAACAGAGGTCGACAAGAGGATCGTGAAATCACACAACTTATTGCCCGAACCGCCCGTTTTTGAGCCAAAAATATGCTTCTAGAATGGGAAGAGTTACCCCAAAACATAATACCATACGACATAAGTGAATGAAAATAAGCAAAGTAGACTAATTTACGAGTCGAAGTATCACTCACTTTTGATACCGTTCGAATAGTAAAAATGGCAGTATTAAGTCTTTGAACAAGATCCTGGACGTGGGCTTTCCGCGACGGCTTACTATCTATCTGAACACCTAGAAATTTGAACTGTCCAGTTTCACTAATCAAATGCCCGTTCTGTGAGATTAAAACATCAGGATTTGTTGAATTGTGTGTTAGAAACTGTAAAAAGTGAGTCTTACTTTGAGTTAACGTTAGTTTATTTTCTACAAGTAATGAACTGAGGTCATGTACTGCACTATTTGAAACCGAGTCAATGTTGCACAGAACATCCTTTACTACCAAGCTAGTGTCATCAGCAAACAGAAATATTTTAGAGTTACCCATAATACTAGAGGGCATATCATTTATATACACTCCTGGAAATTGAAATAAGAACACCGTGAATTCAATGTCCCAGGAAGGGGAAACTTTATTGACACATTCCTGGGGTCAGATACATCACATGATCACACTGACAGAACCACAGGCACATAGACACAGGCAACAGAGCATGCACAATGTCGGCACTAGTACAGTGTATATCCACCTTTCCCAGCAATGCAGGCTGCTATTCGCCCATGGAGACGATCGTAGAGATGCTGGATGTAGTCCTGTGGAACGGCTTGCCATTCCATTTCCACCTGGCGCCTCAGTTGGACCAGCGTTCGTGCTGGACGTGCAGACCGCGTGAGACGACGCTTCATCCAGTCCCAAACATGCTCAATGGGGGACAGATCCGGAGATCTTGCTGGCCAGGGTAGTTGACTTACACCTTCTAGAGCACGTTGGGTGGCACGGGATACATGCGGACGTGCATTGTCCTGTTGGAACAGCAAGTTCCCTTGCCGGTCTAGGAATGGTAGAACGATGGGTTCGATGACGGTTTGGATGTACCGTGCACTATTCAGTGTCCCCTCGACGATCACCAGTGGTGTACGGCCAGTGTAGGAGATCGCTCCCCACACCATGATGCCGGGTGTTGGCCCTGTGTGCCTCGGTCGTATGCAGTCCTGATTGTGGCGCTCACCTGCACGGCGCCAAACACGCATACGACCATCATTGGCACCAAGGCAGAAGCGACTCTCATCGCTGAAGACCACACGTCTCCATTCGTCCCTCCATTCACGCCTGTCGCGACACCACTGGAGGCGGGCTGCACGATGTTGGGGCGTGAGCGGAAGACGGCCTAACGGTGTGCGGGACCGTAGCCCAGCTTCATGGAGACGGTTGCGAATGGTCCTCACCGATACCCCAGGTGCAACAGTGTCCCTAATTTGCTGGGAAGTGGCGGTGCGGTCCCCTACGGCACTGCGTAGGATCCTACGGTCTTGGCGTGCATCCGTGCGTCGCTGCGGTCCGGTCCCAGGTCGACGGGCACGTGCACCTTCCGCCGACCACTGGCGACAACTTCGATGTACTGTGGAGACCTCACGCCCCACGTGTTGAGCAATTCGGCGGTACGTCCACCCGGCCTCCCGCATGCCCACTATACGCCCTCGCTCAAAGTCCGTCAACTGCACATACGGTTCACGTCCACGCTGTCGCGGCATGCTACCAGTGTTAAAGACTGCGATGGAGCTCCGTATGCCACGGCAAACTGGCTGACACTGACGGCGGCGGTGCACAAATGCTGCGCAGCTAGCGCCATTCGACGGCCAACACCGCGGTTCCTGGTGTGTCCGCTGTGCCGTGCGTGTGATCATTGCTTGTACAGCCCTCTCGCAGTGTCCGGAGCAAGTATGGTGGGTCTGACACACCGGTGTCAATGTGTCTTTTTTCCATTTCCAGGAGTGTAAATAAGGAACAGGAGCGGGCCCAACACTGATCCCTGGGGCACCCCCCACTTGACAGTACCCCACTCAGATCCCACATCACAGCCGTTATCATCATTGTGAATAATGACCTTTTGCTGCCTGTTGCTAAAGTAAGAGGTGAACCAATTGTGAGCTGCTCCCCTTATTCTGTAATGGTCCAACTTATGGAGCAATATTGTGAGATCAACACAGTCAAATGCCTTAGTTAAATCAAAGAATACGCCAAGCGTTCGAAACTTTTTGTTTAGCCCATCCAGTACCTCACAGAGAAAAGAGAATATAGTATTTTCAGTTGTCAAACGACTTCTAAAGCCGAACTGTACATTTGATAGCAAATTGTGTGATATAAAATGATCAATTAACCTTACATACACTGCCTTTTCGATAACTTTTGCAAACACTGATGGCATAGATATACGTCTAAAATTATCTACATTATCCCTTTCTCCCTGTTTATAAAGCGGCTTTACTACTGAGTACTTTAATCGCTCAGGAAACTGACCATTCCTAAAGGAAAAATTACAAATATGGCTAAATACAGGGCTAACATATTCTATGTATTCTTCATATTGTTTCTACTTTACTATACCTGTTAATACTGTTTTGAGGCAAAATAAACGCAACCTTGCGAGATTTCCGTTTGTTGCTTTAATTTTGGACACCAGTGTATTTCGTGAGTGTAGCAGCGTAGTGAAGTGATCCAGCTCCGCCTGTAAACGTTTCCTTCCTCGGAGCATGATATCGTGTAAAATGTTTCATGATCGAAGAGCGAGAAAGACTTTGCGCGACGTCAAGACGTCTTTGAGGACGAGACAAACGCCAGTTTCATCTCAGATGCTTATTTTGAGCCAGAGAAGATACCTTACGTCCTGAATCCATATTCAACCTTGCGAGTAGCTCACAGACGAGTGCTCGTGGGAAAAGCACGTGGACGTGAAAGAAGCAGGTGCTGAAGCCGTCGGCACACGGACCGTGCTGTCGAACGTCAACGTTGAGCGTGCCAAGTTCAACGCGCTGCTGAACGCTCAGGAACGATGCGACTTGTGCATACGGTACGTGGGCCCCAACGTGGCAAACGCGATCGCAACGCACTCCAGCGGCAGTTGAGGGATGTTTCTAGTTTGTAAATCACACTGTTTACTCAACGGGCTCGCGTAAAATTCCCACGTTGGCTCTATTAAAACGCACATTTCCTTCATCGTCGACGAAAAGGTAAGTACCATGTCCAGTCAAGAAGGACACAGGCTTACAAAAGTTCCATTACAAACAGTGCGTTACAAATTTGGAATACTTCTCCGCGTAAGATAAACATTATTTCATCATTCTCACATTTTAGTAAAACCCCAAGGTCAGTCTTACTTGATCACCGTTCTTACCCAGTAGCAGAATCTTTGTAACATGTGTATTACGAAGCGTAAAAGAAAAAGAAGCAAAACATTTTTATACAAGTAGCGCAAGCTGTCCTGCAGATTAAGCCAATCGAACAAAGTCTCCCCTCAAAAAAAGGTGAGCTTATATTTACATAACCTCAACTATTATAACATATATTAAACTAATAACAAAGTGTCAGAACCTAATAAAAACGCGAGTATTAGGAAAAAGATGTGAATGCGTTACGACGCGAACCACCGCCCCAACAAAAACTCACTACTGGATAGAGACGCTACTCATTACGCTAATCCAACAACACACTTCGTGCTCTTAGCCATTATGTGTTACCCCGTGCTAAAAACGTTAATCGTACATAATCATGTTACTAGTTGAAATTTAACTATAGCAAATTGTACCAAGAACAATACGTTTTGGTTGGATCTTCAGTGTGTCCCTGCCTTCAAATAGCATTACTCTCATAGTACGCAACTTACAATAATTCTTTTGTTACGAATGTGATCTTTCTCATTATTCTATTGGAACGAATAACACAACTAACAACAGGTTTTCCGGTGAGTCTCAATTTGCTGGTGCTCAGAAACGGCATATATACATGTTGTTGTTGTTGTTGTTGTTGTTGTTGAGGTCTTCAGTCCTGAGACTGGTTTGATGCAGCTCTCCATGCTACTGTATCCTCTGTAAGCTTCTTCATCTCCCAGTACCTGCTGCAGCCTACATCCTTCTGAATCTGCTTAGTGTATTCTTGGTCTCCCTCTACGATTTTTACCCTCCTCGCTGCCCTCCAGTACTAATTTGGTGATCCCTTGATGCCTCAAAACATGTCCTACCAACTGATCCCTTCTTCTAGTCAAGTTGTGCCACAAACTTCCCTTCTCCCCAATTCTATTCAATACCTCCTCATTAGTTACGTGATCTACCCATCTAATCTTCAGCATTCTTCTGTACCACCACATTTCGAAAGCTTCTATCCTCTTCTTGTCTAAACTATTTATCGTCCATGTTTCACTTCCATACATGGCTACACTGCATACAAATACTTAGAGAAACGACTTCCTGACACTTAAATCAATACTCGATGTTAACAAATTTCTTCAGAAACGCTTTGCTTGCCATTGGCAGCCTACATTTTATATCCTCTCTACCTCGACCATCATCAGTTATTTTGCTCCCCAAATAGCAAAACTCCTTTACTACTTTAAGTGTCTCATTTCCTAATCTAATTCCCTCGGCATCACCCGACTTAATTCGACTACATTCCATTATCCTCGTTTTGCTTTTGTTGATGCATATATACATACAGGCTTGAAATGAATGCCACAACTCTGTACTGGAGGGAGACGGCGTGCGTGTGACGTAGGTGGCGTTATGTCATCTCATTGGTCAACGCTCAGACGCACGCTCAGAATATCTGACATGCCAGATACTGCTCTGCACGTTCGGAAAGACTCCCGAACGTGCTATTCCACGCTATGACGCCAGAAACTCGGCACGCTCAACGTTCGGATGCACGGTCCGTGTGCCGACGGCTTAAGAAACAAATTCTATGCTGGAAATGTAAGCGGCGAGCTGTGAGTGTGGGCTGAGCCGCGCAGCCGGTCCCTTACCTTCCACGGCGAGCGAGGCGTAGTGGCAGTCCTCGCCGAGCGCGTTGGCCACGCACACCACGTACTTGCCGCTGTCGTCGGCCGTGATGCGCGACAGCGTCAGCCGCGACTCGCCGGCCGCCGTCTCGATGCTCAGCCTGCCGCCCGCCGACAGCTCCCGGCCCTGCGCACACACACTAGAGATGGGGGATCCGCTCCTGAACTGATACATAGAGTTGAATCTTTCAAAGGAGTGAACAATCAGTGATTCAGAAAAAAAGAACTGTAGCTCCAAACGTTTCCCACAGCAGAAAGAGAGAGAGAGAGAGAGAGAGAGAGAGAGAGAGAGAGAGAGACGGAGCATATCAGCAGCGCCTCTGCTGGTCAGAGCACAGTGCACGCCACACAACACAGCCAGCGCCGGCCTCTGCCCTGCTTCTACCTTGGCTGCCTGCATTGTGCAGTGCCCCATTGGATTTTGTGTTTCACATATGCCGTGCCGTCTCTGTGCTTCCTCTGCCACGTGCAGTGTCTGGCGCAGCTTAACTTAGCATCGCACTCTGTCGGCGATCGTTTCAGTCGCACGTCCTGCCCTCTGGGCAGTTTATGCGAGCAACAGGACAGAGAGCCTCCTAGCGGAGAACATAGGAACTACTTCCAACAACCTGCTCGCAAGAGAACGGACGATTTGTCTCGGAGCGGGTGACTGGTGGCCGTTCACCGCTCCCCCCACCCTCGGAACTCGCCCGCTCAATGCTCATCCCACCGTTCTCGACTCTAGTCAGAGCGTTGAGCAAAGCAACTCAGGTGTCACTCTGGTCTCTGCCGTCTTAGCTCACGCAGTAATACAGCTCGCGGCTCGACCTGCTCGACTCAGTGCTTCTGCATCGGAGTTCGTCTCTACTGGATATTGTTCTTTGTAGTAATACCGCTATGTATATTACATTATTATGTTATGTATACATCATTTATTTTTATTTGTTTAAACTGATCAGATTAGGTTCCTGATGACTCCTCTTACTATAGTATTTTTATTATGGACACTCGAATTTAAGCTTTAATTACGAGCGAACCGATAAACGTATCGCAAAATGTGATACACCAGTATTTTCCTTGTTTTATTCTGCGTAAGGCTATATGCAGCACTTTCGTCTTACAGTCAAATTTATATATTTTTCTTATTCTGGTATGGATTTTGCGATTTTAGGCGTCTTCGTTCACTTTAAAAATATATGGCATGCGATGTATTTGTATGAGGTTAATGAAATTTTAATACATTATAGCCAAATATATTGTTAATGTAAATCTCAAGTTGCAACATTTTCCGATCACCCAAAAAACCACGATAGTGCAAAATAAATCAATAATCAAAAACTTTGCCATATTGTGGAAATTTCAATAAACAATACAAAATTCTTACTCATTATCCGTGTTACTTCAAAATAGGATCAAATAAGATCAAAATACAGGTATAGTACTGGAATAAATCAAGTTTAAAGGGCAATGTGCCTTCCATTTATTTTCTATTGTAAATGAGTGGTGAGTCATGAAAAAGAGCTAATTCATTTCAGGGAGTGAACAGTTCTGATCCGATCTCTGAAAAGAACAGTTTTGCCCATCTCTAACACACACACGCACACACATGTTCACACACATGCGCACGTGAGCTCTCCTCACTCTGCTGACAATGCGCCGGCTAGCACACCGCGAGCCGGTGTGCGCGGATGAGCCAAAACATTACGGACACTGCTCCATCTTTGGAACTAAATACAGTGACTAAGTTTCCACAGATATGTGGGACCCCGTAACTGCGCACAGAGCACGCAGTTCTCGTAATGTAGGAGCCCGGGGTTCGCGACCCGCTGCTGGCTCCCGGTGGCGTTCCGGATACAGGGTGGCGCACGAAATGTGTTACCGATTGTTTCTTTCACAATTTACGACGCACATTAGATATCCCGCTGGGATCTCTACAGCAGTACCAGCAGAGCTTGGAAAAACAAATGAGTTACGAAATGACGTGTAATTCACGATACTGCCGCTAGGTGACTAGTAAGCAGCAATGGCTGGAAGTGGAAGACTGACGACACAGCAACGATCGGTAATTGTGTTGCTTTTTCGTGAAACGAAAAGCCTTGTTGTGACTCAGAGGCGTTTTCGACAACAGTTTAACACACGATGGGTCCCTTGCAAGAAGACCATCCATAGGTTGTACGATAAATTTGTAAAGGAAGAAACAGTATCGCAAGCGAAGCGACCTCGTCCTAAGCCTGTTTGTTCGCCGGAGAATATTGAAGCGGTACGAGTTGCTGTACAGGGAAGTCCCGGGAAATCGTATAGAAAGGCAGCAGTGCAACTCGGAATATCCAGACCTCCATATGTACGCATACAAGATGACCTGTGCACAGAAGCTCACTGAAGAAGACAAGCAGCAGAGACTACTGTTTGCTCAGGGCTCAGGGGGCGGAGGGTAGGGAAGAAACTCTCAACAACGTTTGGTTTTCAGACGAGGCGCCTTTTCATTTAGACGGTGTGGTTAACAAACAAAATGTACGCTTTTGGGCCACTGAAAACCCACAAGTGTTTCATGAACGACAACATTATGCTCCGAGGATTACAGCGTGGGCAGCAATTTCCAGTCACGGACTTATTGGACCCTTTTTCTTTGAAGAAACTGTGAATAGCGAGCGTTATTTGAGCATGCTTCCCAATAGATTCATTCCACAACTTCTTGCTGCTGCCTTGCCATTCAACACTCAGTAGTTCGTTCAAGATGGAGCAAGGGCACATACTGCAAACACTGTCTTGGAGTTTTTACACGAGCATTTCGACATGCGGATCATTTCACTCAGGTTTCCAGGCCGCTTCAATGACGGACAAAAATTGCCCCCCCCCCAATAGTCCAAACCTCAATCCATGTGACTTTTTTCTTTGGGGGTACCTAAAGGAAAAAATTTTCCCGAAACGTCCACGTTATTTACTGGAGCTCAGAAGACTTACTCTTCAAGCTTGCAGTGAAATTACGGAAGACATGTGCCGTAGGCTAATCACTAACTTCAGTGTTCGTTTGAAGGAAGTTAGGAAACGAAATGGTGGGCATATTGAGCATGTGCTGAGTTAGAACAAATCTCCATGGACGGCTCCTCATTGTAGTATATGTTCCTTTCAGATTGAATTGACAATAAAGTTTATATTCAAAAACAATATGGTAACACATTTCGTGCGCCACCCTGTATGTTCCACAGGGTTCACGTCGGCCAGATTTGGTGACTGAAACGTCTATGTGACTTCACCGTAGTGTACCTTGTGACACGGGTAGTTATCCTGCTGGAAGATGTAACTCCTGGAAAATACCATCGCCATCGGGGGAGACGTCGAGTGTGGAGGGATGCAGGTAGTTCGCAGTAAAGTCCGTCTAGTCCACAGCTGCTGTGGGTTACTACGACAGGTCCTGTGAGAGTCCTGGTGAATACCCCCCCCCCCCCTCCCATATCGTAAATCTGCCCCTTCTTACCTGGACTGTCTGGAGATGACTGTCGACTGGCTACAACAAGAAATGTGATTCATCCGAGCAGCCAACATGTTTGTTTTGGTGCAGGTCCAATCTCGATGACCTAAGGGTCAACACGAGATCACACAAACATCGTGTGCTGCGGGGTTCCGTGTTCAAAAATGCGCACTGAATCGTCACCTGTGAGACACTGGCGCCTGCACCAGCGTTGTGCTCTGTCGCCAGATGTGTCACAGATCGCCGACTATCCTGCTCTATAGAATTGACACGCCTCCAGCCTCCGTGTTCTGCGATGATCTGTCGATGTCCAACGCCCCATCGCCTACTCGTGATTTCATAGTCCTTCGAGCACTTTCATAGAGCTCACGGAAGCAGCACGCGAACAACTGACTAGCATCGGTATTTTCGAGATGCGCTTTCCCAGGTGCTGGCTGGGCCACAACCATCTGCGCTTTTTGAAAGTTGCTTGCTCCAGTAATTTCCTCGTCTCCGGCCATATCGTCACTAAACGATTTTCCATTCATCACTGCCCCGCTTACATACTTTCCCCAGTGTGTCACGTGCTGATGATGCCATCTGGTGGCGTTCAGTATCACAGTGGGCAGTAACGTAATATTTTGGCTTATCTCTGTGTATCTCACAGCATACTAACATAGGTTTAAGCAGCATCTTGTTCCTAAAAAATTGTTAATGATTTATTTGCAACAGTGTAAGAAGCTTCCTAGACAAACAACTAAAAATTAATTATTGTTAAACTGGAATAATTTGACATTTACACTGACAAATTTTATTTGAAATAACTAATATAGGAACAAATAAAGAAGTTGAGAACAGTTGTTATCAAAAAAGACAGACACCGGGAGACGGCACAGAGGTAAGGCACCAGGGAGCGACCGTTCAAATCCTTGTAACACCGAAAATGCAGGATACATGGCACGCGCTACCGATATATAATTTTTTTAATTGTATTTAAGTATTTGTAATTTAAATGCTTTCTTTTAATAAGTAAGCACACTGTTTCACTGTATGTGTACATTTAGGTAGAAGTCTGTTGAAGTTTCATTGTTTTTATCTGTGATTTATTGTGAAACTTATAAGCTCTGGGAAAAAGCCAAAGGAATTGTTATTTGTATCGACTAGCAACGATAATAGCAGTGCTTGTGCGTTGTAATATCTTTGGGGTGGGGGGTTGTGGCTCAGGGCGCGCGGAGAGAGGGGGAGACGGGTTACAGAGCCTGTAGTGTGCGGAGGTGTGGTGTTAACGCTCTCGCAGCAGAGAGTACCATTTTCGGCAGCATCATGTACGCGCGCCGCCAGATGTCTGGAGCAGGAGTACGGACAATGAACGGGCGGAAGAGGCTGTATTAATTACGATTGCCCGTTCCTATAATTAGCCGTGGCTCCACTATATGCTACCGTCTTCAACAACAGCAGCAGTTCCAGCAACACAGTTTCGTCGTCGGCTCCGAGTTTCGTCGTATGCACAGCACTGAAGTAAGACTGTTCATTGGTAGAAAGTATTAACGGCTAACCCAGCAGCACAACTGAATGTGATTTGATTGATAAGATTTATTTAAATAATAATCAGTTAAACTCAGGGCGATGGTGTCCTCACTGCCCCCAGACATTGTTACCAAGCGGGACCCTTGTTCCCTTTTTTCCCCTAATATGCTAAATGAGTGACACAAGAAACAAATTGAATAGTTACAGCCAGTTCATTAATGAATAAATTCTGTTTTAATAATTTTAGCCTCAGTCTACTTTCAATTAACTTTTGTACGACAGAGGCTTCAGTATGTGACTAAAGTAAAGCAATTTCATTTTTCAAGTTTGAGAATCAATCATTGGAAAAAATCCAAATCTAAAGAAATGCACGAATTAAGAGTGTGGAAGTTTTATTTATTTTACATATAGCTTGGAGCATATGACTGTTTGGTTTGGTACGTATTCTAGTATTTAATTCTGTTCAAGTCAGTAAAAAAAGACACAGTTGTTCAGACAATAATATGAAATCCAATTTGCAAAATAAGTACGGCAAAGTAAAAAGTGCTTGCTTTTTTTTCTAAATTTCTTTGATGATGTTATGCTGAGGTCACTGAAAGTCATTGTTCACGTAACGAAGTTCAGTACTAACATACAGTTTAATTGCATATTTTCAAATCATTACTCGATTGCCTTTTTCAAAATTTAATGCCAAACATAACGTAAGAGTGACTACTCAGTTTTCTTTATCATTATATACTCACTTAAAATTACTGTCAAAAACGTGACAACCTTCAGTTGTCACGTCAGTGTTAAATAATGCATGTTTTTCTTGCCCATCATCTTGTACAGGATTTTGGATGTAAATTGCCCTAGTGGGCTGGCGACCGTTAATTATTTCCTTTTCGTTCATTAGTGTAACTTTTGGATTCATGATCAGTGGTATCCCTTTTCTGTCCAGTGTTGCCCGTGAGTGAATGCACAAAAAACTTTCATTTTCCAAATTATAGCCCTGTTCGGTTTAATTACTTTTAATTTTAGTAGACTTTCCATTAGAAGGGTCGGTTGTACACTTTCCTCCTACTCATCGGTATCACTTCTTCGGGAAAGATAGACTTATAGAATTAGAAAAAAAACCATTAGGCATACACGCGATCCACGGTCATATTTTATATCGCAAGCAGGATAGGCCGATTATTAAGACGGAGGTTACACCCTGTCACGAAATACAGATTAAAAATTTTCGTGGTTTCTCTAAATCACATAAGCAAATGCCGGCGTTGCTTGATAGAAAAGAATACAAGTGATATACTTTCTCATCCCTTCTCAATCCGCGCTCATGCTCTGTCTTTTGTTGCGCACCGAAAAGTTCGGCACTCGAGTTGTAAAATTTTCAAAAATTTAATTGCGGCTTGTGCCAGGCAATAGAGGCCAGCTCGGTTGGTGTGCTAATCAAGTCGGCCACTGGGCAGTACTGCCGACATTACGGCGGACGAGTCTGAGACACGGGCCTCGGGCGGAGTGAGCAGAACAGCTAACACTGCAACACAGTAGAACCGAGGGCGTGCTTGCGTGCTGGCGAAAACTCACACGTTACATTGCAAGCATGACCGAGCCTAGCAACGGGTGGTCGGTGTGGAGCTTGTCCCTTCCCCCCCCCCCCCCCCCCCCCCCCCGGCCCTCCCTGCCTTCCCCACTAGGATTGGGTCAGAAGTGTAGCAATAAGTGTACAAATGATCAAGCCTAGAGGTTCAAGGTATTAAGTCGTGCCACCATTCTGTCTGCGTCTCGAGCTCGAGAAAATGATGGTCTGTCGAGTTTCAGAGAAATCACGACTAACACTTGGAGTTCTGCTGGCTGCCTGCTCTCTGATCAATTTGTCCAATTTCGGCCGAGTCGTGCCAAACCTGTGGAGTAGCAGACCTGGGCTTGGGATGTGGGAGGCTGATGTGAAGCCAGCCTCCACCTTCTCAGGGATATCAGCCGGCGGAATGCAAGCCGTCTAGAATCCGGCTGGGGTAGGCGCGCCCTCACCGCCTCCTAACCGCCTAGACGTCATCGACCCCTGGTGGGTGACCAGTGTGCCTTGCTGCTCAGTTTCTTCCTTCTGGAGTCGGCTGTCACATCCAACCGCAGACATGTGGACCACGAGTACGCGCGGGGTGCACAGCCGGCCGAACTCCGGAGGCCCGCTTCTTCGCCGGGTAGCAGCTGCCCACGACGCGGGGCTACGGATGTCACACACACACACACACACCACGGGGGCCTCAGCAGTTCAGCACGTTCCGCAGCCGGCTGCGCTGGCTCGCTCGCTGTACATTGCTGCTGCAGATAAACACTTGTTAATGCTACCACTGTGCGCCCCAGCGTAAAGGCCTCTGTCGCAGCATCCTGACGCGTAACGGCCCCGAACAGGTCGGATCGCGACTCTATAATGACCTCATTGTCGACGGGAAGTCAAACCCTAAGTATCCGTCCTTCTAACTACAGGACTGTCAGAGATGCATACACGGCGGTCGACTTCGAAGGCATTATAGACTGTGTCCAACCTCCTACTGGACAAGTGTGCGGATGGAAATGGACCGTGTCTTTTTTCGAAGGAACCAGTGACACATTCTGTGGTGTCATCGCCAGACACCACACTTGCTAGGTGGTAGCTTTAAATCGGCCGCGGTCCATTAGTACATGTCGGACCCGCGTGTCGCCACTGGCAGTAATTGCAGACCGAGCGCCACCACACGGCAGGTCTAAAGAGACGTACTAGGACTCAGCCCAGTTGTACGGACGACTTTGCTAGCGACTACACTGACGAAGCCTTTCTCTCATATGCCGAGAGACAGTTAGAATAGCCTTCAGCTAAGTCCATGGCTACGACCTAGCAAGGCGCCATTAACCATTTCTAGAGAGAGTCTCACTTGTATCATCAAGAATGCTGTACACGAATGATGGATTAAAGTTAAGTATTACAGCAGCTACGTACTTTTCTTTATAGCATTCATTACGTATCCTGTTTCAGACCTAACGCCAGCCGGCGTGTGTAAACGCGTGCCTTTCGGTTACCCGTCACTGTGGACTGGCTGTCTTGTCAGTCCACTACACATTCCACTTAAGTATGGAGAGCCTGATGGGAATTTGAGACCTGCTCCTCCCTAAAACGAGTCGACAAGAGGAATACGAGTAGTAGCTAAAAGTCAAGGCGTCACTGGTGGCGAAGATGAAAGTGTGAGCACTGTGGTCTCACGTGCAGGGGTAGTGTCGCACGGAGCGTCAATAACATGTACTTAATGTATAAACAACAGATACTTGTAACGCACTTGTGTGCTTGCGTATCTGTGTATCGTACTCAAAGTGAACGGAGATGCGAGTAAAGTAACAAACAACAAATAGGCACCGTTATGTTTGTTGTACGCACTATCCCAATTCGCGTAGGACATGTAATTGCAATACGAGTTCCAAACATTTAGGGTCGATTATTACACAGATGGCAAAGCACGCCAGACTGCCGTTATGCGAAAAGGAAGGAATTGTATCGAGCAGCAAACGACGACCGTTGTGGACTAGCAGGACAACGCGGACACCGCCCCAGTGGTAAAAGTTTGTGTGACTGAACTAACGTCTCCATTATGAGTAAACCCAATCGAAAACGCAGATCTCAACATGCCACTGATGTAAGAGGTGAACGTCGATTACCATGATGCATAAAGACAGGGCGAGATGCACGAATGGTACAGCCTAGAGATGGAATAAAGCGGGCAGAAATCAGTGAACAACTGGTCACTGACATACAGCATTTAGAATGAGGCAGGTGGCGTCCTATATCCGGGACAGCGAAAACGCATCAACGGAAAATTCTTGAATTCACTGGGCTGCTGGTGGTTGCCGACGGCTCCCCAATGAATCACGCTTTGTGATTCACGGGGCGGACAGCCATCATCTAGTCCGGCGGCTAACGAAGTAGGCCGAGCATTCTGCACCGATTTCCGGAAGAAGTAAAGGCAGTGCGACCGTGCTTAACGCCTGCGAAATGCTTCTGTGTTGACCTCTACTACGATTCTTGCACGATTTCACTGTGATTCCCTCATCGGAAAGCGCAAACGGTAGCTCTGACGAGAATCGGATCGTTCAGCGAAACAGTCGCCTTTGCTACACTGCTAGAAACGAAATGAGGTCGCTTCCACATTTCGAGGAACTCATTGACCTCGATAACTAAATAAATTGTAGGATTCGTCGTGTTAGTCACATTTTACTTTATTTTAAGAGCTAATTGGTTTCGGCTTTACAGCCATCATCAGATCTTAGAAAGCAGTCACGCAGAGAACGCACAGTGGTTGACTTTACGACTACGTGTGCACTGCGTTGCCGCTTTCTTAGAGCTGGTGATCGCCGTAGCGCCAAAACCGGATACGTATTCAAAGAAACTAAAGTGCGACCAAGACTGCCAGTTCTACGACTATTAATACTCTCAAATGTCTTAAATAATTGTAATCTCTAACGGTCGAATTCCTCCTATCTTAAATCAGTCTGCCATTAGTGGGACCACGTCAGTTGTGGTATCTTTTCTGTTAAACCACGCATCCTTCAGCGGCTGCGGGAAACACTGCAGACATCATGACTCCAGATATCCGAGAATGCCGATCAGCATGTGAACGACTCAATCCCAGTCGACCATCTGCAGCGTGTCCTGCTAAAGACATCTAGGCTGGGTGCTAGTATGTGCACTCAATGCTGTCACCCTAATGCGTACTTCCGACGTCACGGATAAAAGTGTCCGCCCCTGGTAGCTGAGTGGTAGCCGGCACGGATGCTCAGCGTGTTCGGTCAGAGGGTTAGCTGCCCTCTGTAATAAAAAAACTGAGTTAATGGATCAAGGAACAAACTAAACGGCTGTCATCGGACGTCCGCAACGAACAAATCAATGAACAATGCAGAACAAAAATGAAATGAAACAAAGTGGTCAGCGCGACGAAATGTCGTGCCTGACGGCCCGGGTTCGATTCCCGGCTGGGTCGGAGATTTTCTCCACTCAAGGACTGGGTATGGTGTTGTCCTAATCATCATCATTTCATGCCCATCGACACGCAAGTCGCCGAAGTGGCGCCAACTCGAAAGACTTGCACCAGGCAAACGGTCTACCCGACGGGAGGCCCTAGCCACACGGCTAGGATAAAAGTTTTACAGAGAGTAGTTACTTCATCTTAACGGATAGCTTCCAAAAGAGCGGATATGTACTTTCGACATAATGAACTAGTGACTAGTCGACAGTCTAAATACTTTGTAAATGTTTAGTTAGTTTCAAGTGTGGACTCTGACTAGTTTACAAATAAAATACATTTCCGAGGTAGAGCATCCACCTACAAACGACACACAATCGTTAATATACTTCGATACGTACAGAAACAATCACCGAAATGTCATTCGGTAGTGGGTCGGAAGTAAGCGGTGATAATATCCGACACGAACTACACGATTTCCCCAAGAGAACTGGTTCACCCTATAATTCCCTCACCCAATACTTTCGCTGAAGGCACACCGCAGGATATTCGAGGCTACACGCACAAAGGCAGCTGGAGCAATAGTTTCCCACCGGACTCGTATGTGGGACGAGTGGACCATTTCAGCATCCCGCCTGTTCAGATTAAGGGTTTCTGTGGTTTCCTTAAACCGCTTGTGGTGAAAGCGCGACGATTTCTGTCACTGGACTATGGAGATTTCCTTTCCACGTCCCTGAGTAGCTACAAGAGTGTTCTGCCCCTACTGATGTCAGTATTGGCTATATATTAAAGTCTGACACTTCTTCCTTCCTCTTCTACTGGGTCACGGCATCGTACAGCATGAGTCATCAGGGCATGAAAAGTCTTCCTAGTGTCACTCACTTCTGTGACGTCAGCCCATATAAGGAGCTAAATTTTGTTTACGAAAATAAAGCGTTGTGTCTGCCATACTACATAGTAGTAGATATTAAACCATTGTGTTTCTCTCTGATGACATGATGGTACAGGAATCCCTATACGTCAGAACTCTAAGATCTCTGGTACGCTGAGAAATGGCGCAGTCGCCAGTCATGTCGACGTCGACCAGATGTTAAAAACTAACGTATTTTCAATGAAATATATTTCTTTTCTACTCCGTGACAGACATCCTGATTTATGCTTTCCTTTGTATCGACGAAAGGCCACGGTTGTTCCCGTGCTGCACGCTTTTCGATCGGAGTGAGTGCTCTTTCTGGAGTAACCACTTCGTCGAGTGGTGCTTACGGTTTTCTGATAATAAATGTTCAAATACATCGTGTAACCTGGACATTTATTAATTATTTCTGTAGGTCGCAGTGATCTTGAGACTGGTCACTTTAGGAATGAGAACTCACTATCGCGATTCTGTCTCACTATGAAACCGGCTACATGTAAGCGCGGGTATTTTAGAAGGACTGAAAACGCTGTGAAATTAGTTGTTACAATACTGGTTCAGAACTATTGACAATAACTGAAGTCTATGGCGTGTATAACTAGTCTCTGACGTCATCTTAGAAGGGAAGCGTATGCCCTACGAGTTACCAGCCTGGGTCATCTTTGTGGTACATACCGTACTCAGATACGACGTGCTGTTGTAGTAAGGCGAGCTTCTGTAGCGTTTTCGAGAGAGCAGGCATCAGAGTCTTACGTACGGCGGCATTAGTGCAACCGGTAAAGTCGGCAGACTGCTTGTACTGTGTTCTAGTTTAGTCTCCGATCAAACGCTCTTGTACCACTACGTCTTATTTTTTTCGGAAAAGGTAATAATATTAATAAAAATAATAAGAATAGTAGTGGTAATGATAGAAGAATATGAGTGGCGAGATATATTCAAGATATAATAAATATGCGTGACACCGTAGTGTCTGCCTTGGTATACGTACCTCTATAGCCGAGTCCTAAACTTTCTGAAGCGAATGCAGAATACTTGTACATGTAGGGCAAGAGGTGAAGACTGCATTACACTTCGCTCCTTCGTACTGCCATCGTGTAAAACGTCCAGTTAGAAATGAAATGTGCGTATTGTTTCTCATGGTGCTATCATAAATCCAACCCTAAGCGCTGTCACCCAATAAGTGGTGACAGAATGGAAAGTATCATACGTCACTGCAATAACTTTTTAATTCGCGCACGGTATAACGTTAAATAAACGTCCATTCGATAGCGGTTCCTCGATACGAATTAATACCCTACTGGCCATTAAAATTGCTACACCAAGAGGAAATGCAGATGATAAAAGGGTATTCATTGGACAAATATATTATACTAGAACTGACATGCGACTACATTTTCACGCAATTTCGGTGCATAGATCCTGAGAAATCAGTACCCAGAACAACCACCTCTGGCCGTAATAACGGCCTTGATATGCCTGGACATTGAGTCAGAGAGAGCTTGGACGGCGTGTACAGGTACAGCTGCCCATTCAGCTTCAACACGATACCACAGTTCATCAAGAGTACCGACTGGCGTATTGTGAGGAGCAAGTTGCTCGGCCACCATTGACCAGACGTTTTAAATTGCTGAGACATTTGGAGAATGTGCTGGCCAGGGCAGCAGTTGAACATTTCCTGTATCCAGAAAGGCCCGTACAGGACCTGCAACATGCGGTCGTGCATTATCCTCCTTAAATGTAGGGTTTTGCAGGGGTCGAATGAAGGGTAGAGCCACGGCTCGTAACACATCTGAAATGTAACGTCCACTGTTCAAAGTGCCGTCAATGCGAACAAGAGGTGACGGAGACGTGTAACCAATGGCACGCCATACCATCACGCCGGGTAATATCCCAGTATGACGATGACGAATACACGTTTCTAATGTGCGTTCACCGCGATGTCGCCAAACAGGGATGCGACCATCATGATGCTGTAAACAGAACCTGGATTCATCCGAAAAAATGACGTTCTGCCATTCGTGCACCCAGGTTCGTCGTCGAGTGCACCATCAGAGGCGCTCCTGTCTGTGATGCAGCGTCAAGGGTAACCGCAGCCACGGTCTCCGAGCTGATAGTCCATGCTGCTGCAAACGTCGTCGAACTGTTCGTGCAGATGGTTGTTGTCTTGCAATCATCCCCATCTGTTGACTCAGGGATCGAGACGTGGCTGCACGATCCGTTACAGCCATGCGGATAAGATGCCTGTCATCTCGACTGCTAGTGATACGAGGCCGTTGGAATGCAGCACGGCGTTCCGTATTACCGTCCTGAACCCACCGATTCCATATTCTGCTAATAGTCATTGGATCTCGACCAACGCGAGCAGCAATGTCGCGATACGATAAACCGCAATCGAGATAGGCTACAATCCGACCTTTATCAAAGTCGGAAACGTGATGGTACGGATTTCTCCTACTTACACGAGGCATCACAACAACGTGTCACCAGGCAACGCCGGTCAACTGCTGTTTGTGTATAAGAAATCGGTTGGAAACTTTCCTCATGTCAGCACGTTGTAGGTGTCACCACCGGCGCCAACCTTGTGTGAATGCTCTGAAAAGCTAATCATTTGCATATCACAGCATCTTCTTCCCGTCGGTTAAATTTAGCGTCTGTAGCACGTCGTCTTCGTGGTGTAGCAATTTTAATGGTCAGTAGTGTATTATTAAAGATATTGGTCCTTTCCGAGGAAACGTGAGGGAAGAAGAGTCTGCTGGATGATTAGAACAGAAGAATGAGGACACTGGGAGGCGGCTGGCTGAGGGCTGCACTGACGCCGCTACTCGACGGCTGACGGTCTCTCGCGGTACTCGAGAGGCTCGCAAAACTTTGTACATCGATCTCTTCAAAATGGTTGAGAAGCACAGCGTAGTAGGGCAGAATCTGTAAACATGTAGGCCTAGGTGTGTACTACAGTAGTGCGAGTGATGAGGAAGATTGGTCATCGCTTGGGTGTGCACTTCCCTCGCTTCGTTGTAAGAAACGGGACGTGCTTCGGAGAACAATTGCTGGCAACCGGCAAAACGCATTCCACCTCGAGCTGGTGCTGACGTCACTGGTGATGCCGCAAGGTCGCCGCAAACACCGCTCAGTGCCTCCGTTCCGCGAAGCGCTCCAGCTGTTCCGCAGAACGCGGCGCGGGTGTGTTGTGAAAACAGCGCGCGGCCGGCGGCCGGCTACGTGTCCCGCAGCGCCGCGGCCCCATCTGTCAGCGAGAGCCGCCCACGCGGGGGTCGCCGGCGTCCATCTGTCTGCGTGAGCGAGCGAGCGAGCGAGCGAGCGAGGGTGAGATCAGCCAGTTAAGGCGCAGCCGCCGCCGCCGCCGCTGCCCAAAACAAGTGCCGCCCTGCGCCTCTGGTCACGTACGCCGCTCGCCGCTGGCCGACTTCGCGGCGGCGCTCCTCGCCGATTGTCACGTGCCCACTGTCCGGGTGCTACGCCTCTCGCATGGCAGTTTCGCTCCGTTTGTCGGGCGGCAATAGGGCTTTATCTACGAAGATTGCCCAGAAAGTAATGCACCGCATTTGTTTTCTTCAACAATTCATCATTGAACACAACGAGAATTACACACACGAAAGAATGGTGTTCAATCTACACACCATGATTTTCCACGTATTCTCCATCCCGTTCTATGATCTTCCTCCAGCGCAAAACAAGGACATGGCTGCCCTGTCCTGGCGGCGGAGCCAGTGCTTCACTGTCTGAATCACCTGCCCATAGTCCACGAAAGTCGGCCGTGGTGGCCGAGCGCTTCTAGGCGCTACAGTCTCGAACCGCGCGACCACTACGGTCGCAGGTTCGAATCCTGCCTCGGGCATGGATGTGTGTGACGTCCTTAGATTAGTTAGGTTTGAGTAGTTCTAAATTCTAGGGGAGTGATGACCTCAGAAGTTAAGTCCCATAGTGCTCACAGCCATTTGAACCATTTTTTAGTCCGCAAAATGTCTTCCATGAATGGCATTCCTTAACTACCCAATCCACCGAGAAAATCCGCGTAACCCTACAGCACTGTATCTGCGATACGTGCGTGCATGTATCGACAAATAAACGTTCATTTCCTCACAGTTTCTCACTATATCTCATCACGAATTTGAACAAAACCTTCTGAGTGATTTAGGCAATTTTGTATTTGCTCCAGTCACACATTTGACCCGGAAAAGCCACGATATGAGAAATGACTAAAACGAAGGCCGGCCAGAGTGGCCGAGCGGTTCTAGGCGCTACAGTCTGGAACCGCGCTACCGCTGCGGTCGCAGGTTCGATTCCTGCCTCGGGCATGGGTGTGTGTGACGTCCTTAAGTTAATTGGTTTAAGTAGTTCTAAGTTCTAGGGGAGTGATGACCGCAGCAGTTAAGTCCCATAGTGGTCAGAGCCATTCGAACCATTTTTGAACTAAAACGAAGAATCTGTTCATTTAAAATGAATTGAAGTGGAATTTCATTTATTTTAAAGCCTTAGGCGTATCTGCTTAAAGAGTTGTTTTTTCGAGAATTCAACTCTCATCTCGTAAACGTTATAGTATTTGCACCTAGAGTCAACAGATAAGTCGAGAGTACAGCGTCTGAGCAGCAGGCAAATGTAAAGAGATGTAAGTCATGGAGCATGGGTGATATTTCTTCGTCGTTAAGATTACGGAACAGTCCAACAATAAAACGTTTGCGACGTTTTTGTTACGCATTAGTACTGAAAAGGGGGTGAAATCAGAGAAACATTTGGCATTTCTTCAACCGCCTTAACATTTCCGTTCCGGAACTGCTGCATACCTCCTTAAATAAACGCTTACGAATATGTTAATAGAATGTAACGGCCCGTTAGACGCCGCCTGCCAGCAAATATGGGCAGTACGGTTTTGACGTTTCCTCTGACCAGGCTCGGCGTGCAGCGACAAAGAAATTTCTCACTCGCTTAAAATATGTTTTAGATACATTACCAGGAAGTAAACATTCCATGTAGGAAAAGTACGATTCAGTAAACAGTAATGGAATAAACTAAATTCTCAGGCTTGCTGTTTCTACTGCAACTGAATGCTCTGCGGTGATAAAGCGTAAGAAAGCTATCACGCAACTTGGAGAGAGTAAAATATACAATTAATAACAGACACCCGTTCGCGTGACTTCTTATCTGATACATTTATAGTTGAAATTATATTTACAGATTACAAAAGTTCTCCTGTATAGGGTTATTAGCACGTTCGAAGTGTCTGTAGCCTTGTGGGACGAACATTTTCGTGTACAAGTTGAAATTTTGTGCGATCATTAAGAGCCGCACGGATACTCGCCGTAGGGAGGACAGTTAATTTGGAGAGGAGGCACCGTGGCGCTGCTGCCAGTTCGCTGATGGATTTTACGACGATTCAGTGATGACTTAATTTTCAATTTTTTGTGAAGTAAGAAGCAAAGTAAGATGTTTTTGCTATCGAGACAAGTATTACTCTGTCAGCAGAATGTGACTGATTCATAAAAAATAACCTTGTAGGTTCCCGTGAGTCATTTCGTGTTGTACGCCATGTTCTGTTTGTGGCAGGCGCAGGAGAAGGTTTCCTTGCGCCGACCCGGCGTTCTTGTCACTTTCCACTCATCAGAGATAATTGATTTGATGCCGATTAAGCTACTGAAGCGTTCCGAAATCACAGCGATTAACAGCGTCTGCAATAGCTGACGTCATAGGCATATCGGAGGAAAGAGCGTGGTACACGAGGAATCTGTGATGAAGCTCTAAGCAAGATGGGTGCCATAACTGCACATACAAACCAAAATCGAATGCGACAAAATAGTTATGCCGTTTTAAAAACAACAGCACAACGAGAGACGTTCAGTATGTAATGTAACACATTTTTTTCTGAAATCAGGTTGAATTTTTTCAGGATTCCAGCACACAATATTATTCCCCACTCTTTTGGCTACGAAATCCTATTTTTCAACATATTTTCTGTCGAATGCGACAACCTTACAACACCTTACTGGGAGAGGGTGTATGCCCGCGTGGTATTGCTGTACTGGTCGACATCGACGCCAACGTCTTGCTGCATCAACAACCTCCCCGTGTTCCAAGTACCGCTTCCCGCAGATTGCATTCTTCATTGGGCCAAAGAGATGGAAGTTGGAAGGGGCGAGATGCGGGCTGTATTGTGGATGAAGAAGGACAGTCCGAAGAAGTTTTGTGAGCTACTCTCGGGTAGGCAGACTTGTGCGAGGTTTTGCGTTATCATGGAGAAGGAGAAATTCGTTTGCATTTTTGCGGCGGCGAACACGCTATAAAAGAAAATGCCGTGTGGCTAGGGCCTCCCGTCGGGTAGACCGTTGGCCTGGTGCAAGTTTTTCGATTTGACGCCACTTCGGCGACTTGCGTGTCGATGGGGATGAAATGATGACGATAAGGACAACACAACAGCCAGTCCCTGAGCGGAGAAAATCTCCGACCCAGCCAGGAATCGATCCCGGGCCGTTAATTATGACATTCCGTCGCGCTGACCACTCAGCTAAATATATAGTTCAAATGGCTCTGAGCACTATTGGACTTAACATGTGAGGTCACCAGTTCAATTGAACTAGAACTACTTAAACCTAACTAACCTCAGGACATCACACACATCCATGCCCGAGGCAGGATTCGAACCTGCGACCGTAGCAGTCGCGCGGTTCCGGACTGAAGCGCCTAGAACCGCTCGGCCACCGATCCCGGCCCACTCAGCTACCGGGGACGGACGAAGAACACGCTGAAGTCGTATCTTCAATTTCAGTACACTTAAGAGTTGATCGCTGCACCACGAGGGAGGACACCAAACAGAATAATCCCTTCAGAGTCCCAGAGAACCGTGTGCAAGAGCATATCGGCTGAGGGTGCGGCTTTGAACTTTTTCTTCGAAGGACGGGTGGTGTGGCGCCATCCTATGGAATCCCGTTTTGTTCCAGGTTCGAAGTGACGAACACATTTTTCGTCGCCTGTGATGATGTGCGACAAAAAAAATTGCTCGGATCAGCGTCGTAAAGCGTGAGCAATTCGGCACATATGGGCCTTCGCTGCTCTTTATGGTCTTACGTTAGACGGCGAGGAGTGCAGCGGGCACCTTTGGGTACCCCAGCTAGTGGACGGGTGTGTCAGCACCACCAACAGAGACGTCCAGCGAGGTGTCAGACTGTGATCCATGGATCACGTCGAATGAGAGTGTCCGCACGTTCTAGCATAGCACGAGTCACAGCTGTGAGCGTCCGGCCGGCGCACCGGAGATCGGACATGTTCGTGCGACCTTGTTACGACGATGACAGACGCCTCGCCCAACAACTCACCTTGCTTTTGTTCAATGGTAGATGTCCGTATACATTCTGCAAGCGCCTATGGATACGTCTGATGTTTTCGCTTCCACCAAAAGAAACTCAATGTCAGTTCTCTACCTGGAACGCACCTCCGTACAGAAGCAATTTAGAAGGCTACGAATAGCACCAAAACATACTGCGCGAAACTATAGGGGCTGGAGCGGGAATATTCCACGATGTTCCACAACAAATTCTGCATTTTTTCAGTCTACGTTGGCCGAGAAAAAATTACGTTGCATTACTTATGGAACGCCCCCCGTAATTTCGTGGGCCATTCTGTTACTGTGTTTAAGGCTAGAGATGAGTTGCCGATTCCCGCCACCGAAGTCTAGGAGGATGCAGGTGAGGGGGGGGGGGGGAGGGCCGGGGGGGGGGGGGACATCGAGCCACGCGCCCACCACTGGTTCTTCTTGTTACTAGGCTACTTGCCCATACCTACCGTACAGGTTTCACGTGACTCTACATATAATAACCTGTCACGACTTATACGCTAAATGACTTGGTCAAGGAAGTTGTTGTGGAAGGTCTGTATTGCTGCTTGGGTCACTTTTGCCATCTTTTCTGAGGCGTCTATCGTGGCTATTGTTTGTTGTGTCCTGGGTCTCATGTCAGGCATATCCTCACGTCCGTTTACGTACTGAGAGTTCAGGACCTTTGACATCGAGTGTGCAGTGCTGTTGATTGCTTCCCGTGCTGGTTCGTCTCTAATCGTGTTGTTAGTCGTTTGCTCTAGGTGAGACGTGTACAGTGTGTTACAACGTGCTCTGGGGAACGTCCCTCCCCACAAGTGCCCAGCCGCGTGGGGTAGTCGTGCGGTCTAGGGTACCATGCACGGTTCGCGCGGCTGCCCCCGTCGGAGGTTAGAGTCCTGCCTTGGTCATGGGTGTGTGTGTGCTGTCCCTACCGTAAGATACTTTAAGTTAGATTGAGTAATGTGTAAGGCTAGGGACCGAGGACCTCAGCACTTTGGTCCTATAGAGCTTACCACAAATTTCCAAATTTTTCCCACAAGTGCATTTTTCCCTCTCACTGAGATGCATGCGGTGTAAATGCATTCGATGAGGTCCATGTCCAGTCAGGAAGTGGACCATGCCTCTGCTTCAAACAATGTGACTCATTCCTAACCATTCCCTGATTTTGGGGAATAAGGTATAAGACGTACAGCTCTTAACACTGCTATCCCATTCCCGTACTAATACGGGTGTCCAGCATGTTTCTACACCTGGTACCTCAGACCCGCTTGTGCTGTTGATCTGTAAGTGTAGTCATTTCATGTACTCCATATGCACAGTTGCAATAATAAATGTTTAGTGAATTGGAAATGTAATCTTTTTCCCGGCAGTATGTGTATGGTACGTTTTCAGTGTGTACTGTACAGACACAGGAAGATATTTCCCCTCCGGCGATGGTCAGAAAACGGTTTCGAAGTCGCATTTTCGAAGGAGCTTCGCGATCTTCGCTGGAAATGGCCCCACATAAGGAAAAACAGGGAGTGTCTTGTGGCATTCAATTTCTTCCTGGTTTCTTGCATCTTTTCTTCCCTCGAACACCCTTCTTATCTGTGTGAGGTAACGTGCGACTTGTGGTGCCCTGGAAATATTATATGTTCGGAGTTGGGGCAGCCGCACAGGGCGCTTGTCAAAGCCGCGGCCCGGCAGCAAACACTTGGTGGCAAACGTTAGCCAGACGAGAGAGGTAGGCCAAGCGCATGGTCCAGCCGCGTGGCTGGGAATTCCGCTGTGACGAGGACGGTGCTTTGTGTCGATGAAAGAGAGTTGTATGCCGAGACTGCCAAAGATAGCGGACTTTGTGAAACCTTAATGGCAGACATTTCACAGTTCATATAGAAATTAATAGTAGCCAGATGAATAGTGATACCTCAAAAATAAACATGTACATTACTATTATTTGAACCACGATTCTGATGGTGTAATCAGATTTTCAATATCACCATTAGTTTAAAGTTTAGTATCTGACGGTAAATTATACAAGTAACACCCAGCAACGAATTTCGAAAATTTAAACGCTTCATCCGATTTCGTCGATCGATGTGTCTTTAGAAACCTATTAGTGTAAACCTAAATTGGTATAAATTACAGGCATGTAACTTGAGTAGTACATGCGTTATTGGAGGTCAAAGTGGTCGATTACTATCGATGGCGTCAGGCCTTAAGTAAGCTACGCGAAAAAACGGTAGCAGCATGCTTATAAATATGTTTATTCGTCTATGTCTTTGTTTATATCAGATATATACTATTCATGAAGAAATTGGTTAAATATTTACTGTGTTTTAGAATGCACAGAGACATGAGGCTACTGGCCTACCTTTTGTTCTGTTCCTTTGATATATGTTTATTTAATTTGTTTATGTATCTAATAATGTGTGTTAGAGCGTGTTTGTGGTCCAGCCGTAGGAATATTTATATAATTTCAAGTTATTTAAATGTAAATCCAGTACTTGGAATGTGTTTCATTATTTTTTGTGTGGGAGCGTTGGGATGAAGACATGGCGCGAGCGATCTAGCCAATCACAGCGCTCGTGATTGGGGAGACTGGATGGAAGCGAGTTCGGGTGAAGAGTGCTGCGAGTACGCGGGAGAGGAGACGGGAAGTGCTGGACGCGACGGCGCGTCGGACGCACAGTTGCGGCAAGGACTTGGAGACTGGACCGGTTTGCGCGTAGTCGCGGCAGATAGAAATACTTCGGAGTGCCGACTTGTGCACTTGTGAGATTTCCGTGGCTTCTACAGTGAACACGTAGTCTGCGTTTAGAAGTGAATATCTCGCGAGCTGTGTTGTTGTTCATAGCTAATAACGTGCAGCAGGAATCTATTGTTTCTCTGTTATTCAACTTATATTTTATTTAGTTGCTGGACCATCGACACCAATAAGTGTTTTGCAGATATATACCGTGTAGTGTTTCCTTTCCTCCGGGTTCTGCTGTGAAAATACAAAATAGAAAATCTGATTGGGTTTTGAATTTTGATGGAATAAGTTACGGATAAGGCGGACTTCGTATTACTGATTGAGATAGTGCTGTAATTTGACCGTGAATGGCAGACCGGGTCGGCATCACTACAAAAAAGCGACTGTAAGGAAATAGCATCAGAAATAAGTTGAAATTTGCCTTACAATTCTGTTAGAAACGTAGTATTTATTATAATATAGTCTTCGTGGCTGCGTCTGGAATACTTCTTAATTTTCTTGTAGGATGTCCTTTTTCTCATTGTTTGCTGGTCCTCTGGTTCTCCGTCTGATGAAAATTTCTTTAAGTTGTCACTGTGAGGATTAATTTATAAATTTGGCGTTAACCATTTCGAATCACTACTGAAATAACTTCGTTTCGTAATATAGTTTTAATGTCCACTTAAAAGCATATTTAACACAGCGCCGAAAATACACGTCTTGAACGTATGAAGACAAGAGAGTAATCAATTAGTTGTTAAAAACAATCTCCTTCGCAAAAGTAAAAAAAAAAAGATCAAAATTACCTATAAAAATCGCTCTTCTGCATGCGCGATCGTAAATCATATCTTTGTATTGGCGGAGGCGCGGTAGTCAAAGTACCATTACAACCGCATTCTCAAAAGTACTTCTACTATCGTACTCATTATTTAAAGCCTGCAGATTTTATTTAATTGCAATCTTTCATTTATGAATTTATATGTTACATTCATAACTCGCAATTGCCGAGTGATAGAAACCTTCGACCATTCGATCCATGTGTGTATTCTTATCGTATACTGTAGACTCAGCAGTATTTCGCGTGTAATGCAGCAACTACGTATCCCAGCCCCTAGACGACGAAACCAGCCAAAACTTTTAATATATCAACGTTGAGTCGGAGGGTGAGTAGTTATTTGAAAGCCCGCATCTGGCCTTGACTGTACCCGTTTTCAAATAAGATTTCCTTCGGGTGGAGGGGCGCCATTAGTGTGAATACAGGGGATTCGGGAGTATCTGACACACTGCCAGGAGGTGGTGAGTACGACACTCGTCGAAACGCCGCAGTATGTCGACTTTGTCACGAAGCTGCTGCACATACACTGAGTCGCAAAAGTATTCGGATAGCACGTAACGGCACATAATTTTGCAGTTTGCCGCATGAACAAATACAGAAATCTGCACTTTGTAATGTATCTGGGGCTCTGGGTACGACGTCGCAACGTGAAACACGCGTCAAATACGAAGAATCGTTGTTGGACATGTGTCTGTTACGTAATATTTCCTGAAAACGGCATGGGAAGGTGCAACAAAAGTATTCGGACAAAGGCGGACAACGTGAGAGAATAGTCCACTGCGAGACGCACAGAGGGTGAAGCGACTGCAGTGTGTCCGACATTTCCGCGAGACGATAGCCATGATCAGTAAACACGTATCACGAGCCCGTGCAGGTCGGCGATGGGACGCGGAGGGATGTGTTCTACATTCGAGCAAAGGCAACTTGTCGTTTATCATTACGCGAAGGGGAAACCCTGCAGGGAAATTGCCACAATAGTGAACATGAAGAAAAGTACACTTCACGACATTCTTAAACGGTTCGAGAAAGAAGACCGATTGGAATTCCGTTGCGGTACAGGACGGCCACGGACATTTTCACTGAGAGATGAACGTGTGATTGTGCGAAAGGTACAACAGAATCCGAAAATATCTGCCACACGAATTGCAAGTGAGGTGGAGGGAGACCTCGGTATAAAAGTCCATCCCGAAACCGTGCGGAGAGTACTACGACGACCGCAGTACCGTGGTCGAGAGGCACTGCGAAAGCCATTCATAAGTGCAGTGAACCAGAAGAAACGTATGCAGTCTGCGAGGGAATACGCCGAATACGATCAGGCTCGGTGGAATCGGGTGATATTTTGCGACGAGTGTAAATTTACATCATGGCAAAGCGACGGAAAGGCAGACGTGTGGCGAAAGACCAATGAAGAGCTGAATCCCAGGAACCTCAAACCGACAGTAAAGTTTGGAGGTGGGAGCATCACGGTGTGGGGATGCATGTCAGGCAATGGTGTGGGTGATTTAGCGTTCATTGATGATACGACGAACAAGGAAGCGTATTTGAATATACTGCGAGGACATTTGAAGCAGAGTGCACGACATCTAGGTATTGCGAACAACTTTCATTTTTATCAGGATAATGATCCCAAGCATACCGCGCATATTGTGCAAATGTGGTTGCTCTTCAATTGCCCGAAAGTATTACACCCCCCCTCCCCAATCAACAGACCTTAACCCAATCGAACAGATGTGGGATAAATTGAAACGGACCCTCCGCGCGGACAACATCTTTACGAAGGAGACGTTGAAAGAGAAATTGCGCCGAGAATGGGCAAATATAGGCCCAGATTTCACGAAAGTGAAGCCACACAGCTGCTCTGATATTCCGTAGGCTCTTATTATGTTTATCAGACGACAGTGCGGAACTGTATCGAACGCCTTCCGGAAGTCAAGGAAAATGACATCTACCTGGGATATAACTCACATCAGTGATTTATATCGACAGTACGCAGCTAGAATTGGAGTCGGTTATACGTAAGCAATGTTGAAAGTAATGTTATAGGAAGGGAAGAGGCAGTATATGTACAATAGGCGGACAGATACGATACTGCGAGAAGAATTCGGCAGATCACTCAAACACGTAAGGCGAAACAAGGTCTGGGGAGTAGACGACATTCCATCAGGACTACTAATAGCCTTGGGAAAGCCAGCCGTGGCGAAATTATTCCATCTGGTGTATAAGATCTACGAGACAGGCGAAAGACTTTCAGACTTCGAGAATAATATAGTAATTCCAATTCCAAAGAAAGCAGGTGCTGACAGGTGTCAATATTACCGAACTATCAGTTTAATAATTCACGGTTACAAAATACTAATAAGAATTCTTTAGAGAAGATTGGAAAGTATGCCTAGTAGATTGGAGGAGGTATTGAAATTGAAAGGTGGACGCAAAGGTATTGACATTTTCGTCGTACAACTTGTGAACATTTATTGGACAGTGTCCGAATACTTTTGTAGCAGCAGGGTGCGCAGGCTGTTTCATTTTTGTTGTTAATTTTCCTGTTATTTATGTTTTGGAAACGAAATAATACAATAATTTTGTAAGTAATGTTGATACGCATATACAGGGTGAGTCACCTAACGTTACCGCTGGATATATTTCGTAAACCACATCAAATACTGACGAATCGATTCCACAGACCAAACGTGAGGAGAGGGGCCAGTGTAATTGGTTAATACAAACCATAAAAAAATGCACGGAAGTATGTTTTTTATCACAAACCTACGTTTTTTTAAATGGAACCCCGTTAGTTTTGTTAGCACATCTGAACATATAAACAAATACGTAATCAGTGCCGTTTGTTGCATTGTAAAATGTTAATTACATCCGGAGATATTGTAACCTAAAGTTGACGCTTGAGTACCACTCCTCCGCTGTTCGATCGTCTGTATCGGAGAGCACCGAATTACGTAGGGATCCAAAGGGAACGGTGATGGACCTTAGGTACAGAAGAGACTGGAACAGCACATTACGTCCACATGCTAACATCTTTTTATTGGTCTTTTTCACTGACGCACATGTACATTACCATAAGGGATGAGGTACACGTACACACGTGGTTTCCGTTTTCAATTACGGAGTGGAATAGAGTGTGTCCCGGCATGTCAGGCCAATAGATGTTGAGTGTGGTGGCCATCATTTGCTGCACACAATTGCAATCTCTGGCGTAATGAATGTCGTACACGCCGCAGTACATCTGGTGTAATGTCGCCGCAGGCTGCCACAATACGTTGTTTCATATCCTCTGGGGTTGTAGGCACATCACGGTACACATTCTCCTTTAACGTACACCACAGAAAGAAGTCCAGAGGTGTAAGATCTGGAGAACGGGCTGGCCAATTTATGCGTCCTCCACGTCCTATGAAACGCCCGTCGAACGTGTACCTCACCCTTCATGGTAATGTACATGTGCGTCATTGAAAAAGACCAATAAAAAGGTGTTAGCATGTGGACGTAATGTGCTGTTCCAGTCTCTTCTGTACCTAAGGTCCATCACCGTTCCCTTTGGATCCCTACGTAATTCGGTGCTCTCCGATACAGACGATCGAACAGCGGAGGAGTGGTACTCAAGCGTCAACTTTAGGTTACAATATCTCCGGATGTAATTAACATTTTACAATGCAACAAACGGCACTGATTACGTATTTGTTTATATGTTCAGATGTGCTAACAAAACTAACGTGGTTCCGTTTAAAAAAAACGTAGGTTTGTGTTAAAAAACATACTTCAGTGCATTTTTTTAATGGTTTGTATTAACCAATTACACTAGCCCCTCTCCTCAAGTTTGGTCTGTGGAATCGATTCGTCAGTATTTGATGTGGTTTACGAAATATATCCAGCGGTAATGTTAGGTGACTCGCCCTGTGTATTGCTAATAAATATGTTTGTGTTTGATAGTCAGTGTTTCTCGAGTACTCCTTGTGGAACTTCCCACTGTCCGCATACTTTTGTGACTGAGTGTATACAGAGGGTGTGGTGGAGCGGTGTGGCGGCGTGCACTTACCGCCCTGAGCCAGCGCACCGTGGGCGGCGGGCGGCCGCGGAAGGCGGCGCTCAGCGTGGCCGTGTCGCCGCGCAGCGCCACCACGTCGCGCGGGCCGCGCGTCACCGCCGCCGGCTCCCCTCCCTCTCCCTCCTCCCCCTCCTCCTCCTCCTCCGGCTGCAGCACGGTGAGGGAGGCGGGCGCCGCCGCCGCCCCCGCGCCGCCGCCGGCCAGCGAGCACTCGACGGCGCCGCCGTCCTGCGGCTGCACGTCGCGCACCGTCAGCACGCTCTCGTCGCCGGTCGTCTCCACCTGCGGACACGCCGGGCGTCACTCGTCCACACTCGAACCGCACCCTTAACACAGGTCACGTAAACCTATCTCCTGTGGAGCTGTCAACAGGCACGGGGGCGGGATGACGGCAGGAGACTGCTGAGGTCCTCCTGTGGTCCCTGCTGCCTGACGACAGTGCGAATGGGGAGACTGAAGGACAGCGCCAATTAAGAAATGAAGACCTTGGAAGATACACCAATCATACGGCAGTCTACCCGTTTTCTGAAGAGGAGGTGGCTGCCCACATAAGTCGAAGAGAGGCAAAGCTCCCGGGCCGGACGGCATTGTAGGGGAGGTGGTGCAGTTCTCAGCCCCCCAGCTAGTAACACCACAGTCATCTATGCAATGAGTGCCTCAGGCAGAAAAAATTTCCCCAAGATATGGAAAATTGCAAATGTCGTGATCATTAAGAAAGGACCTGACAAAGACCCAGCTGAAACAAAATCTTACAGACCTGTCTGCTTGTTGGACTTGTTTGGGAAGATACTAAAGAAGTTGCTGGCTGACAGACTGGCAGCACACCGCGTGCTGTGCGGGATGAGTAGCAGGCAGTTCGGCTTTAGGCCTGGGCGATCGGCATCTGATGCAATAGCCCTGGCAGCTGAGGCCTGCGGCTCAACCCCGGTGGACACTAGTAGCGCCTTCGACCACCTGTGGTTGCCTTCGCTCTTCTCCTGTTTGCGTGAGAAAGAGTGTTCAGGGCCACTATACGGTTGTCCGAGGAGCTATTGTGAGGATCGGGAGGTCTGGCTATCGTCCCCTGGCGGAAGAGTGGGAAAAAAATATAACAAAGGGATGCCCCCAGGGTTCTGTATTAGGCCCCCTATTCTGGGAAATCCACATGGAGCCACTGTTAGACGATATACAACCAAGCGAAGAACTGCTAGATGTGATAGCCTACACAGATGACCTGCTCCTGTTGGCTGGCGGCCGATGCGGAGAAGACATAGAGCCCAAAATCGAAAGGGCTATAGGAAAATTACAAATATGGTGCCAAAATACAAAGATGAACATTTCGCCGAGCAAGTCTACATATCTCTTGCTGAAAGAGCAGCTGACAAGGAATACCACTGTGAGAATTGAGGGCTCACCAGTTCTTTGGCGACGTGAGATGCGCTACCTGGGAATCATCATTGACAAAAGGTGGAACTCTGGACAACACATTGAAACCGTAATCCAGAGAGCCCTGCAAGTGCTTAACAATCTTATCTCCACAAGTCATAAAAGATTTCATCTTCCCCCTCATCTCATAGAGCTATGTCATAACAGCATCTTAACGTCAATAGTGTGTTATGGCTCGGGAGTCTGGACACACAGACTCACGAGGGTAGTGCCCGACATTACAGTGAGAACAGTGCAGAGTAACACGATATTGACGTCTGTGGGGGCCTACAGGACATCTCCAGGGGGGGGGGGGCCCTATTAGTTATAATGGGGCTCTGCCTCTGGACATCAAAATTAGAGAACAAGCTGCGTGGTACTGGGCCAAAAAAGGGGATAACAGGGGACATACTGGGTGTTAGGGTTGAGGAAAGGGTGTGATAAGGAAAAGAGGTGAAGAGTTGTGGTAGGAAGCATGGGAAGCGGAAGAAACTGGCCGAAGAACATTTGAATTTTTACCAGATGTGAAGGAACGACTAGGTATGAAGTACTTCGAGCTAACCCAGGCATTTTTCCATTTTCTCACTGGTCATGGGCCCTACCCGACCTTTGTCCGTTTGTTAAGAGGGCTACGCCCACATCTGACTGTGGCGCATCGGAGGGTACTCCCGACCATGTGGTTTACGAGTGCCCCTTTTCAATGATGTAGCAACCACACTACGAGACCAATTACCTAACAATAACACTTACCACTTACTGAGACGTGAAGATACATATCAAACTCTGAACAGTTTGGCTAATGAGGTATCACGGAAAGTGTTGACAGAATATCTCAGGGACATTAATTAACTATTAATCCGTGATTATCAACCAACACCAAATGCGTCCAGTACCCCAATCCTATACCGCCTGTGCGTGGACATGCCGACTTACATTATAGGTGGAATCCGCCACGTGCAATAAGAAAAACTGGCGCATTTGGGGGACTGAGAATACGCATTTCGCGATTAAGAAGTCTGTTCAAGCTCTACAGGTGACTGTGTGGTGTGGTGTGCAATGCCCAGTCACAGAATAATCGATGTGATATTCCTCGATGGCACGGTAACTACCGAACGGTACATGAAGGTTTGGCAAGATGATTTCATCCCTATTATCCAAAGTGACCCTGATTTTGACGAGATGTGGTTCATGCAAGAAAAGATTCGACCCCATCAAAGCAGGAGAGTGTCTGATGCCCCGGAGGAGCAGTTTGGGGACCGCATTCTGGCTCTGGCGTACCAGGAGGCCACTCGCATGGGCCTCGATAGGCCACCATATTCTCCGGATCTGAACACATGCGACTCCATTTTGTGGGGCTAAATTAAAGACAAGGTGAACAGCAATAACTGCCAAAGCATTGTTCAGCTGAATTAGCCATTCAGGACATCATCGACAGCATCGATGTCCCAACACTTCAGTGGATGTAGAACTTAGCTATTCGTCTGCGCCACGTCATCGCCAATGATGGCAAACATATCGAACATGTCGTAACCTATATCCGAAAATCTGTAGTGACGTTTACATGTTGAAAAAAGTGAGTGCACGCCGTAGTTTGTAACTAACTTAAGTTTTCCTCGTGTAATTCAATACTTGTCACCCTTTATATCAAAGGGGAAAGTTGAAAATTTGTGGCAAAATGGGGATTCGAACCCAGGCAGATGCGCTGACCACTGCGCCATCCGGACGCAGCTACAGCCCAAATTCTCAGCTTACACCACGCAGTACTGACGTAGCGCCTCTACTCATTAGCCTCATTACTGGCGGCATCTCGCCGATCCGGTAAGAGTTCAGACATGTCCGGAAGTACAGAAGCCACGTATCCAATGAATTTGCAGTTGGCAGTGACATCTTATTGGCCATGATCACTGGTAATTATTGGGAAAATGGTTTTTGGTAGTAACCCGCGTAATCTACTCAGCCCGTTTTACTCAGCTGTCGCTGCGCTACAGCCACGTTTAATAAAGATTCTGACTGCAGCACTGAGGTACAGTTAGAGCAATGAAATGAGACAGCACGAAACAGAGTGAACTGGAGAACAATAGTACAGCGGACGTAATGGCTACCTCCCACAGTACGGTCACCTAATTACGTTGGCTGCAACCGAAAGCAAACGACTATCATCCGAAACCTTCAGACTTCTGTCGATTGAGGACTGGCGAGTCAATCGGCCATCTTAAGTTAACACGCTACACACTAACAGAAACAGATCAGGCAGAATGTCACTGTGAAGCACGATGACATAACAAATTTTAATTAATATAATTTTCCATCTTGTTACCTTTTAATTTCATAGATCATATAACTTAACTTGTTTCGGCTTAATACATCATCGGAACTACCCGATAATAAAATAAACAAATGACAACTAGTTTCGTACACAGCATACAATTCTATGAGTAACTGTTGTCCATTACAATTTCAGCAACATGATGGCGGCGTGCAGCGAATGTCAAAGTGGCATGAAGTGTAGGCGTACTACATGCCGGAATATGCAAGTGACCAGAATTTCAAAGGGAGAAGGAAATACGCCTATATTCTGCATGGTCTTGCGCATAATAAATACCGGTTAGGTGTACAATAATGGAATGCAGTGAACACATAGTGTGTTGATGGGGCGATCGCTCTGTTGTATAAATAATTCAAAAGCAACATCGCTTAAATACTATTTACTATATGACCGGTTTCAACACAATAAGGGTGCAATCATCGGATCTGTGAAAATACAACATGACAGGTTTGAGGGAGGACTTACACGGGTTACACTGTATACGTTGTTAGTCGAGCTGCGGTCATGTGTCAAATAGTTTTATCTTGTGACTTCGGTTTTATACATCTGATGGAACAGAATGACCATGAGAGCAGTTGTGTTTTAATTTTTATTTCTGCGACAGTGATTTTATATCACTTGGTCTGCCTCATGTATCGTTATATCCAAATGGTTTACAAATGTTAATCTACATTCAGGTATGTGGCACTGTACTAATAGTAATGTACATAGTGTAACTCGTGTAAGCCCTCCCTCAAACCTGTCATGTTGCATCTTCACAGATCCGATGATGGCACCTTTAGTGTGTTGAAACCGATCACCTAGCAAATACTATTTAAGCGATCTTGGCTTTTGAATTATTTCAATAATGGAATGGCTGAGCAAAAGTTAATGATCGGTGGTGTGCCAATATCTTGCTAACCCACGAGCAAGTTTTTTCAGTGGGCTAGAGATTTGGGGAAAGTGCTGCCCAGGGCAACAGTCGAACGTACCCTGTATCGAGATAGGTGAGATAGTACGGGCAACTCTAGTTACCTTATTGAAAGGTAATGTGTCAGAATCTCGAAAATAGGGCACAGTCATCGGTGTCAACACTGCTGTCCAAGTTACCAGTTATGCTAAGCAGAGGTGAATGTGTTGGCAACCGAATGGTACTTCAGAACATAGCGCCAGGTGCTGGAACTGCATGATGATAAAGAACACAATCTGGCAGCGTTTGTTCTCCAAGGAGTCTCTGCAGACCAATACGTTCCTCTGACGCTGCACGAAGAACAGGGACCCGCAACAACCGTCACAGTGCTGACACTCCTCGATGCTCCAGAGTCGCCGCACTGTGTGTGTGGCTAGTTTTCTCATTACAAGAAAAACCCACTTCCTGACTCAAGGTAGCCGATTGGGTGCTATTGAGATCCTGTTCGGTGTTGCCTATGGCACTCCTGAACTCATGCATTCCATATTAGCGTTACAGTTACGGGACCCCACTGAGCGCGAGCATCAGTATCGTGTAATATCCAGCAGAGTCGAGCAGACAATATGGCTGTTCTCTCGGGCGCTAGTCGCGTGGGGCTATTGAGATCCTGTTCGGTGTTGTATATGGCCCTCCTGAACTCATGCATTCCATATTAGCGTTACAGTTATGGGACCCCACCGAACGCGAGCATCAGTATCGTGCAATATCCAGCAGAGCCGAGCAGACAATATGCCTGTTCTCTCGGGCGCTAGTCGCGTGGGGCTATTGAGATCCTGTTTGGTGTTGTATATGGCCCTCCTGAACTCATGCATTCCATATTAGCGTTACAGTTATGGGACCCCACCGAACGCGAGCATCAGTATCGTGCAATATCCAGCAGAGCCGAGCAGACAATATGCCTGTTCTCTCGGGCGCTAGTCGCGTGGGACTTTTGAGATCGTGTTCGGTGTTGCACATGGCCCCCTGAACTCACGCATTCCATATCAGCATCACAGTTACGGGACCCCGCCGGTCGCCAGCAGCAGTATCGTGCAACGATAAAATGCAGTCTCGACAGGCCTCAGTCCTGCCGCTGTCGAATTCGCATACATGTCGGTGGAGGTTGCTCCTTGTTGCTTGAGACGTAACACGACCTCATCATACACAACCAACAACCAAGTGTTATTTCTGAGTGGGAAACCTGCTGTGTAACGTTTCCTAACGTACAATATGAACATGGTGTTACTGCGCCTAGTTCGTGAGGCTGAAATGCTGATTTTTTGTATACCCATTCATCCAGTACATTTCATACCAATCTGAAGTTTGTTGCAAGCCACCTTCATGGTGTTGCAATTTTAACTGTCTGTAGCTTACATCAGTGAGTCATATCGGCAGTACGCAGCTAGAATAGGAGTCGGTTATACGTAAGCAATATTGAAAGTAGTATTATAGAAAAGGAAGAGGACATAGATGTAGATGAGGGGGACACATACGATACTGCGAGAAGAATTTGGCAGAGCACTCAAAGACGTAAGGCGAAACAAGGTCCTGGGAGTAGGCGGCGTTCCATCAGAACTACTGATAGCCTTGGGAAAGCCAGCCGTGGTGAAATTATTCCATGAGATCTACAAGATGCACGTGACAGGCGAAATACTTTCAGATTTCGAGAATAATATAATAATTCCAATTTCAAAGGAAGTAGGTGCTGACAGGTGTCAATATTATCGAACTATCAGTTCGATAAGTCGCGGTTACAAAATGCAAACATGAATTCCTTAGACAAGAATGGAAAAAGTGGTAGGTGCCGACCTCGGGGAAGATCAGTTTGGATTCCAGAGAAATGTAAGAATACGCGAGGCAGTATTGACACTAAGTTATAGATGATAGGTTAAGGAAAGGAAGCCATACATTTATGTCAACTGTAGACTAAGAGAAATCTTTTGACAACGTTGACTAGAATAGTCTCTTTGAAATTATGAAGGTAACAAGGATAAAATACAGGGAGTGAAAGGTTATTTACAACTTGTACAGAAACCAGACTACAGTTGTAAGGGTCGACTGGCATGAAAGGGAAGCAGTAGTTGGGAAGGGAATGAGACAAGATTTAGCCTATCCCCGATGTTAGTCAATTTGAACATTGAACAAGCAGCAAAGAAAACAAAAGAAACATTTGGAGTAGCAATTGAAGTTCAGAGAGAAGACATAAAAACGTTGAAGTTTGCCAATGACACTGTAATTCTGTCAGAGACTGCAAAGCGCTTCGGCGAGCAGTTGAACGGAAGGAGGATATAAGATGGATATAAAAAAACAAAACAACGATAATGGAATGTTGTAGAACTAAATGAGGTGATGATGAGGGAATTAGGTTAGAAAACGAGACACTGAAAGTAATAGATGAATTTTGGTATTTGAGCAGCGAAATAAATGACGATGGCCGAATTGGAGAGGATACAAAATGTAGACCGAAAATCACAAGAAAAGCACCTTTGAACAAGAGAAATTTGTTAACATCGAATATAGATTTAAGTGTTAGAAAGTCTTTTCTGAAGGTATTTGAATGGAGAGTAGCCATGTATGGAAGGGAAGCCCGCCCGGTTGGCCCTGTGGTCTAACGCACGACTTTCCGGGCGGGAAGGAGCGCCGGGTCCCCGGCACGAATCCGCCCGGCGGATTTGTGTCGCGGTCCGGTGAGCCGGCCAGTCTGTGGATGGTTTTTAGGCGGTTTTCTATCTGCCTCGGCAAATGCGGGCTGGTTCCCCTTATTCCGCCTCAGCTACACTATGTCGGCGATTGCTGCGCAAACAAGTTCTCCACGTACGCGTACACCACCATTACTCTACCGCACAAACATAGGGGTTACACTCGGCTGGTGTGAGACGTTCCCTGGGGGGGGGGGGGGGGGTCGACCGGGGGCCGAACCGCACAATAACCCTGGGTTCGGTGTGGGGCGGCGGAGGGGTGAAGTGGACTGCGGTAGTCGTCGTGGGGTTGTGGACGGAGCCCCTCCGTCGTTTCTAGGTCCCCGGTTAACATAACATAACATAACGTAACATGGAAGTGAAACATGGACGATAAACAGTTTATAGTAGAAGAGAATAGAAGATTTTGAAGTGTAGTGCTGCAGAAGATTAGATGGGTAGATTACGTAATTAATGAGGAGGTAGTGAATGGATTTGCGGAGAAGAGGAATTTGTGGTACAACTTCACCAAATGATGGGATGTGTTGACGGGACACATTCTGAGACATCAAAGAATCACGAATTTAGTAGTGGAGGGAAGTGTGGGGTGTAAATATCGTAGAGGGAGATCAAGAGAAGAATACATTAAGCAGATTCATAAGGATGTAGGTTGCAGTAGTTACTGGGAGGCTTACACAGAAGAGAGTAGCAGTAGTCTTGAGGCTGAACACCGCAACAAGAACGTACTTGAGCGAAGCAGTGCGAGCTGTGTCGGCCCTGGTGAGGTACTCACGTGGCACCTGGGGCAGGTGGCGGCGTCGCGGCCCGCCACGGTCCAGACGACGTCGGCGGCTGCGCGCGGGTCAGACACGCGCGCCACGAAGCTGGCGCTGGCGCCGGGGCGCGCCATCACTGGCGCCGGGCTCTTCACGAAGGCGGCCGCCCGCTGCTGCTGCTGCTGGGGGCGACCGTCACCCGCGGAGGACGTTGCCGCCTCTGCGTGGACAGGAAGCCGCGCTCTAACAACTGGTTCTTGGCTCTTAGCAGTATTCAGGCTGTTAGATAGATAGATAGATAGAGAGAGAGAGAGAGAGAGAGAGAGAGAGACAACGATGACGACGCACCACAAAGGACTTATCCGGATGTAACGGAAATCGGTACATGTGGTGTACATGTACAGAAAAAGAAATGATTACAAGTTCATAAAAATTGAACAATTTATTCAAGACAAAGAGATTCACGAATTGAGCAAGTCAATAACGCGTTGGTACATCTCTGGCCCTTATGCAAGCAGTTATTCCTCTTGTCATTTATTCACAAACTTATTGGATGTTGTCCTGAGGGATATTGTGCCAAATTCTGTCCAATTGGCGAGTTGGATCGTCAAAATTCCGAGACGGTTGGAGGGCCCAGCTCAGAATGCTCCAAACAGTCTCAATTGGAGAAACATCCGGCGACTGTGCAGGCGAAGGTAGGGTTTGGCAAGCAGGTAGAGAAGCGGTGGAAACTCTTGCCGTGCGTGGGTGGGCATTATGTTGCTGAAATGTAAGCCCAGAATGGCTTGCCGTGAAGGCTAACAAAACGGGGCTTAGAATATCGTCGACGCATCATTTTGCTGTATGGGTGCCAGGAATGTCAACTAAAACAAAGGAGGACTGCTATGAAAAGAAACGACACGCCAGACCATCACTCCTGATTGTCTGGTTTTACAGCGGGCGACCGTAAGGCTGGTGTCCTAACTCCGGCCGAAATGTCTGCAGACACGTCTTCGGTGGTCATCGGACGTCAGTTCGAAGCGGAACTGAACACTGAAGATATTTCTACGCCAGTCGATGCGATTTCAGGCCGAAGACGTGTCTAGAGACAGCGGTGGGATACCAGCATCACTTTCGTCAGCCATACGGCCTAACAACCAAGAGTGATGGTCTGTGGTGCCATTTCGTTTCATAGTAAGACGCCTTTGGTTGCCATCCGCGTCTCAGAGGTACGACGGCGATGCTGTACTCCGAGTTTTATTGTCCTGTATGGCAAGTCATCCTGGGCTTACGTTTCAGTAAGGGAATGTTCACCCGCACGTGGCGAGCGTTTCCACTGCTTGTCTTCGTCCTTGCCAAACCCTACCTTGGCCTGCTAGGTCGCCGGATATCTCCCAAAATTGAGACTGTTTGTCGCATTATGGGCAGGACTCTTCAAACATCTCGAGATTTTGCAGATTTAACGTGCCAATAGGATAGAATTCGGCACGATATTCCTCGGGAGGACATCCAGCAAATCTGTCAATCAGTGCCAAGCGGAATGACTGCTCGTATATGTGCTACGAGTGGACCAATTTGTTACTGACTAGCTCAATTGTAATCATTTGTATGTCTGCACATGTGTATCACACCTACCGGTTTCCGTACCATTCGGATAATTCCTTCATGGTGCGTCGTTTTTTGTCCGAAAGTACATTTATCTCTCAGCAACTGGAACACCGCTGGATAGTAACCCGAAGATTATTCGTAGTTCGCACTTATAGTTACTAGTGCGTTGTGATGCTCAGTAATTTCTTATGACAGAAGTGTGTTACATCAGTTAAACTGCAGAACAGTCGAAAATGAGACTGCTCCATGCGAAACAAGTTGTGACAAAATAATCAGTAGCGCAGTAGGTGAGTAATATTGATTACATACTCGTTTACTTTCAGACTGCGATATGTTTATCTAGATTTAAGGCTAATGTTAACAGCATTATTCGTCACCTAACCGTCTTATGTCAGACTTACAGTTTTATTTATCTGTTTATTATTGGCTTCTAGCATACATAATTTTAGAAAACTATGACTTTCTCAGTATGAGCAACTGTAAAGACGTTTAGCTTTTATATCTCGGTTCTTTAACTTTCATTCCATTCTTCCAGCCACCAGAGAGTATCAGCTATCGTTTTATTCGCCAGAGCTGATCTGTATTTGAGAGTCTTCTGTCCGTGTGTCTTCCACTACTAATGGCAACTTTCGCAGACTGATCTGTTGTTTCATTGTATTTAACACCGGCATCAGGTATAATCCAAAATAATTACATGATTTGTCCAGCCTTCTTGGCATCATGATACCGATCTACTTGATCTGGAACGTACAGGGTGTTTCGAAAAGGACTTTACCTTTGAAAATCTTACTACCTACAGAGGTGATTGTAGTGTCAATTTGTAGCGAAATGCATCGAGTTTTGTCTCGCGTAGTCAGCTAGTGTGGAATCGCACCGTAAGGAGCACTAGCGGCAGTTGCGTTAAATATGGCTAGCTTCACTGCCCCCCCCCCCCCCCCCCCCCCCCATGAACCATGGACCTTGCCGTTGGTGGGGAGGCTTGCGTGCCTCAGCGATACAGATAGCCGTACCGTAGGTACAACCACAACGGAGGGGTATCTGTTGAGAGGCCAGACAAACGTGTGGTTCCTGAAGAGGGGCAGCAGCCTTTTCAGTAGTTGCAAGGGCAACAGTCTGGATGATTGACTGATCTGGCCTTGTAACAATAACCAAAACTGCCTTGCTGTGCTGGTACTGCGAACGGCTGAAAGCAAGGGGAAACTACGGCCGTAATTTTTCCCGAGGGCATGCAGCTTTACTGTATGATTAAATGAAAATGGCGTCCTCTTGGGTAAAATATTCCGGAGGTAAAATAGTCCCCCATTCGGATCTCCGGGCGGGGACTACTCAAGAGGATGTCGTTATCAGGAGAAAGAAAACTGGTGTTCTACGGATCGGAGCGTGGAATGTCAGATCCCTTAATCGGGCAGGTAGGTTAGAAAATTTAAAAAGGGAAATGGATAGGTTAAAGTTAGATATAGTGGGAATTAGTGAAGTTCGGTGGCAGGAGGAACAAGACTTCTGGTCAGGTGACTACAGGGTTATAAACACAAAGTCAAAGAGGGGGAATGCAGGAGTAGGTTTAATAATGAATAGGAAAATAGGAATGCGGGTAAGCTACTACAAACAGCATAGTGAACGCATTATTGTGGCCAAGATAGATACGAAGCCCACACCTACTACAGTAGTACAAGTTTATATGCCAACTAGCTCTGCAGATGACGAAGAAATTGAAGAAATGTATGATGAAATAAAAGAAATTATTCAGATAGTGAAGGGAGACGAAAATTTAATAGTCATGGGTGACTGGAATTCGAGTGTAGGAAAAGGGAGAGAAGGAAACGTAGTAGGTGAATATGGATTGGGGCTAAGAAATGAAAGAGGAAGCCGCCTGATAGAATTTTGCACAGAGCACAACTTAATCATAACTAACACTTGGTTTAAGAATCATGATAGAAGGTTGTATACATGGAAGAACCCTGGAGATACTAAAAGGTATCAGATAGATTATGTAATGGTAAGACAGAGATTTAGGAACCAGGTTTTAAATTGTAAGACATTTCCAGGGGCAGATGTGGACTCTGACCACAATCTATTGGTTATGACCTGTAGAGTAAAACTGAAGAAACTGCAAAAAGGTGGGAATTTAAGGAGATGGGACCTGGATAAACTGAAAGAACCAGAGGTTGTACAGAGTTTCAGGGAGAGCATAAGGGAACAATTGAAAGGAATGGGGGAAAGAAATACAGTAGAAGAAGAATGGGTAGCTCTGAGGGATGAAGTAGTGAAGGCAGCAGACGATCAAGTAGGTAAAAAGAAGAGGGTTAGTAGAAATCCTTGGGTAACAGAAGAAATATTGAATTTAATTGATGAAAGGAGAAAATATAAAAATGCAGTAAATGAAGCAGGCAAAAAGGAATACAAACGTCTCAAAAATGAGATCGACAGGAAGTGCAAAATGGCTAAGCAGGGATGGCTAGAGGACAAATGTAAGGATGTAGAGGCTTATCTCACTAGGGGTAAGATAGATACTGCCTACAGGAAAATTAAAGAGACCTTTGGAGATAAGAGAACCACATGTATGAACATCAAGAGCTCAGATGGAAACCCAGTTCTAAGCAAAGAAGGGAAAGCAGATAGGTGGAAGGAGTATATAGAGGGTCTATACAAGAGCGACGCACTTGAGGACAATATTATGGAAATGGAAGAGGATGTAGATGAAGATGAAATGGGAGATACGGTACTGCGTGAAGAGTTTGACAGAGCACTGAAAGACCTGAGTCGAAACAAGGCCCCCGGAGTAGAGAACATTCCATTGGAACTACTGACGGCCTTGGGAGAGCCAGTCATGACAAAACTCTACCACCTGGTGAGCAAGATGTATGAAACAGGCGAAATACCCTCAGACTTCAAGAAGAATATAATAATTCCAATCCCAAAGAAAGCCGGTGTTGACAGATGTGAAAATTACCGAACAATCAGTTTAATAAGCCACAGCTGCAAAGTACTAACACGAATTCTTTACAGACGAATGGAAAAACTAGTAGAAGCCGACCTTGGGGAAGATCAGTTTGGATTCCGTAGAAATACTGGAACACGTGAGGCAATACTGACCTTACGACTTATCTTAGAAGAAAGATTAAGGAAAGGCAAACCTACGTTTCTAGCATTTGTAGACTTAGAGAAAGCTTTTGATAATGTTGACTGGAATACTCTCTTTCAAATTCTAAAGGTGGCAGGGGTAAAATACAGGGAGCGAAAGGCTATTTACAACTTGTACAGAAACCAGATGGCAGTTATAAGAGTCGAGGGACATGAAAGGGAAGCAGTGGTTGGGAAGGGAGTAAGGCAGGGTTGTAGCCTCTCCCCGATGTTATTCAATCTGTATATTGAGCAAGCAGTAAAGGAAACAAAAGAAAAATTCGGAGTAGGTATTAAAATCCATGGAGAAGAAATAAAAACCTTGAGGTTTGCCGATGACATTGTAATTCTGTCAGAGACAGCAAAGGACCTGGAAGAGCAGTTGAACGGAATGGACAGTGTCTTGAAAGGAGGATATAAGATGAACATCAACAAAAGCAAAACGAGGATAATGGAATGTAGTCGAATTAAGTCGGGTGATGTTGAGGGAATTAGATTAGGAAATGAGGCACTTAAAGTAGTAAAGGAGTTTTGCTATTTGGGGAGCAAAATAACTGATGATGGTCGAAGTAGAGAGGATATAAAATGTAGACTGGCAATGGCAAGGAAAGCGTTTCTGAAGAAGAGAAATTTGTTAACATCGAGTATAGATTTAAGTGTCAGGAAGTCATTTCTGAAAGTATTTGTATGGAGTGTAGCCATGTATGGAAGTGAAACATGGACGGTAAATAGTTTGGACAAGAAGAGAATAGAAGCTTTCGAAATGTGGTGCTACAGAAAAATGCTGAAGATTAGATGGGTAGATCACATAACTAATGAGGAAGTATTGAATAGGATTGGTGAGAAGAGAAGTTTGTGGCACAACTTGACCAGAAGAAGGGATCGGTTGGTAGGACATGTTCTGAGGCATCAAGGGATCACCAATTTAGTTTTGGAGGGCAGCGTGGAGGGTAAAAATCATAGGGGGAGACCAAGAGATGAATACACTAAGCAGATTCAGAAGGATGTAGGTTGCAGTAGGTACTGGGAGATGAAGAAGCTTGCACAGGATATAGTAGCATGGAGAGCTGCATCAAACCAGTCTCAGGACTGAAGACCACAACAACAACAACAGCTTCACTGGACCCGAGCGTGCTACCTATGTGTTTTGGTTTCAAGATTCGAAGTCGGCGACAACAGTTTAGCGTAATTTCTGTACTAAGTTCGCTAAAGATACTGCTAGTAGGCCTGCAGTTTATGAGTGGCATAAATGTTCTGTAGAAACAGGTTGCTCGGTAAGACATGGGAAATCATCAGGTCGTCCGAGCACATCTGACGACGTCGTTGAGCGAGTGGGGCAACGTTTTGTCAACAGCCCTACGAAATCGACCCGGCGTGCATCCCGCGAACTGCAAATTCCACATACGACTGTTTGGCGTGTGTGGAGAAACCGTTTGCATTTGTAACCGTACAGATGGACGCGCGTAAAGCAATAAAAGACGCCGATAAAAATGCTCGCAAGATCTTCTGTGTGGATATGTTAAATCGATTACATGAGCATGAACATTTGCCAGCCGGAGTGTGTCCGGCGCTAAAGTCTGGAACCGGGCTACCGCTACGTTTGCAGGTTCGAATCCTGCCTTGGGCATGGATGTGTGTGATGTCCATAGGTTAGTTAGGTTTAATTAGTTCTAAGTTCTAGGGGACTGATGACCTCAGAAGTTAAGTCGCATAGTGCTCAGAGCCATTTGAACCTACCTGTTACCAACTCTTCGTCTAAAATTGTGACGAGTCGACTTTTCACTTAAGTGGCACATAACTGTAGGATATGAAATCCACATCAAACATTGCAACATGTTCGTGATAGCCCCAACAGAACTTTTTTTGTGCATTGAGCAAGAACAAAGTGTACGGCCCTGTTATAACCAGGAATAACACAATAACCTCTTCAGTCTGGTTTATTAAATCAAAAATCACTTTTTAACAATTATGTTAGCCAAGCGTCTACCCAGGCTCACACTCAGAAGTAATGCAATTAAAGTTTGGTTATACCAATGAACGAATGTGCACGTGCCGTAATTATTCCCAAGTCCAGTGAAGTTCAGTCTCTCCAAGCGAAGTCGCAAGATTTTCCGCCGAGCAGCCAGGTAACCTCGAGTGGTGCGGCGAGTCATCCACAAGCAGCTGGAACACGGCGTACTGCACTTCCCGATGAGAACTGTCGTTTGCGGCGGCCGGGTTTATATAAGGCTTGCTAGTTAATCGAGCCGTCGGCTGGGGTCGTTGTTTTCCAGGGAAAACCAATCGCAATGTATCCTGGCGTAGCCAAATGCTGTGTGCTGACAAACGCGCGCGCGCGAAGGCGGCCAGCGATGGTAGCCGCGAGCCGCCCGGAGAAGTGCGGCCAGCGATGTATTTCTCGGCCACGTAAGGGAGCGTGCGTGTGAAGACGGCCAGCGATGGAAGCAGTGGGCCCCCCAGAGAAGTGCGGCCAGCGATGTATTTGGCGGCCGCGTACTGGAGCGCGTTGTTCGGTGTTTGTTAGAAGTGGTGTATACCACAGACCCCTTTTTTTTCCCCTTGAGACAACCATCAACGAGGTAGTGTACTTGGACGTGTTACAACAATTTTTCATATCACGGATAGATGAGGATGACTAAGAACGAAGTGTTTACTTCTTGCAAGATGGTGCACCACGCCACTACCTGCCTGACGTTCGGGATTTTCTCAGCGACCGCTTTCCAGGTCAATGGACTGGCTGTGACGCGCCAATTGCATGGCCCCCACGTTTCCCAGACCCGACACCACTCGATTTTCTTTTTTATGAGGATTCATCAAGGATGTCGTGTGTTTCTTCCTGCTGTGCCGGCTTCTCTACCTGAACTTAGAGCAAGAATTTACGCCGCCATTGAGCAAGTAACACCTGCAATGCTAAAGCCAGCTTGGGAAGAAATTGACTTCCGATGGGATGTGTCCAACGTAACCAACGGAAGTCACAAGTAACATCTTTAGTTTAAGGGCAAAAAAAAGCTTGATGTGTTTCCCTACAAAATAACACTAAACCCAGCTCTGTATGTTCTTTCAATATATTTATATGAATTTTTGAAATTGTAAAATCTTTCTTGAAACACCCTGTATTTAGTTGTCGTTCTTTTGCGTTTTCAGAATGCTTTTTGAGTGGGTAATTGTTACGAAACCTGCAGTTCTAACAATCTCTGTAATTATTTTGTCACTTTGTTAATAGGGAACAGTGTCACCATGTTTCATATTTACACTACTGGCCATTAAAATTGCTACACCACAAAGATTACGTGCTACAGACGCGACATTTAACCGACATCAACAAGATGCTGTGATATGGAAATGATTAGCTTTTCAGAGCGTTCGCACAAGGTTGGCGCCGGTGGCGACACCTACGACGTGCTGACATGAGGAAGGTTTCCAACCGATTTCTCATACACAAACAGCATTTGACCGGCGTTGCCTGGTGAAACGTTGTTGTTATTCCTCGTGTAAGGAGGAGAAATGCGTACCATCACGTTTCCGACTTTGATAAAGGTCGCATTGTAGCCCATCGCGGTTGCGGTTTATCGTATCGCGACATTACTGCTCGCGTCGGTCGAGATCCAATGACTGTTAGCAGAATATGGAATCGGTGGTTTCAGGAGTGTAATACGGAACGCCGTGCTTGATCCCAACGGCCTCGTATCGCTAGCAGTCGAGATGACAGGCATCTTATCCGCATGGCTGTATCGGGTCGTGCAGCCACGTCTCGATCCCTGAGTCAACCGTTGGGGACGTTTGCAAGAGAACAACCATCTGCACGAACTGTTCGACGACGTTTGCAGCAGCGTGGACTATCAGCTCGGAGACCGTGGCTCCGGTTACCCTTGACGCTGCATCACAGACCGGAGTGGCGTCGATGGTGTACTCAACGACGAACCTGGGTGCATGAATGGCAAAACGTCATTTTTTCGGATGAATCCCGGTTCTGTTTACAACATCATGATGGTCGCATCCGTGTTTAGCGACATGGCCGTGAACGCACATTGGAAGCGTGTATTCGTCATCGCCATACTGGCGTATCAGTCGGCGTGGTGGTATGGGTGCCATTGGTTACACGTCTCAGTCAACTCTTGTTCGCATTGACGGCTTTGAACAGTGGACGTTACATTTCAGATCCGTGGCTCTACCTTTCATTCGATCCCTGCAAAACCCTACATTTCAGCAGGATAATGCACGACCTCATTTTGCAGGTGCTGTACGGGCCTTTCTGGATACAGAAAATGTTCGACTGCTGCCCTGGCCAGCACATTCTCCAGATTTCTCACCAATTGAAAACGTCTGGTCAATGGTGGCTGAGCAACTGGCTCATCACAATACGCCAGGCACTACTCTTGACGAACTGTGGTATAGTGTTGAAGCTGCATGGGCAGCTGTACCTGTACACGCCATCCAAGCTCTGTTTGACTCAATGCCAAGGCGTAATAAGGCCGTTATTACGGCCAGAGGTGGTTGTTCTGGGTACTGATATTTCTCAGGATCTATACACCCAAACTGCGTGAAAATGTAATCACATGTCAGTTCTAGTATGATATATTTGTCCAATGAATACCCGTTTATCATCTGCATTTCTTCTTGGCGTAGCAATTTTAATGCCCAGTAGTGTAGCATGAGCGGCTGTTTCTTTGGGAGAGCGCCACGGAGCACGGGCAGTCGGCAGCGCCTTCGCGGCCAGCTAAGCAGCACTTCTGCTAGTAAGGCGGCGGACGCGTGGTGCGACCGTAACCGGACCGGACCACAGCAGCGGCCGCCGCGCTCTGCTCTCCCTGTGTGGTCGGCGTCCTAGCTGGAGGCTACTGCCGCCCTGCCGCCACTCTGTCATTACGCCGTGCTGCGCTCTGCGAGTCAAGCACGGCAGCCGCCGCTACCGCCAGCCGTCCCGTGCTGTCGCTACGCCGACTCTCGTCCTTCGCGCTCACTCGAGAAGGAGACTGCTAACGAACAGAGCTGTTGCGTATCACAGTTACTCGAGCCTCATCTCACTTTCTTTCATTTCTTTTGGAATTCTTCTAGGTAAGTGCTCGATATTGACCGTTCTACCGAAAAAGCTGGCTTAAAAAGATATGTACCAGATAATATGGCCGAGTAGTCTGTTCTTGACTTTAAAAAAAGAAAAAAAATACCGTTGCTGTCTCCCAGACAACACGCTAAACGCTCTGCAAACACAGACAGCGAAAAACGCCGATAATTTAAAACTTGGTGTTTGTGGAAAAAGTAAACGGTATTGCGAAATTCTCACGCGCAGTTTGTGATGTTGCCCATGGACAGTCGCCGCTCGAGATTAATTAAAAGTCGTAGGATCGTCGATTACTCGACTAGCCTGTAACGCCAGAAGAAATACCAGGTGTAGAAGTACGAAACCGGAATTTCCCTATAGCCGGCAGTGTAGGGCCCGTGAGACTGCGTCTGCTTCCGGTAACAGCTGACAACGAATGTCAACATACAGTAACCCAAGTTCCATACATCAGTATCTGTTTCAATTGTCCGCAGCTCGTGGTCGTGCGGTAGCGTTCTCGCTTCCCACTCCCGGGTTCTCGGGTTCGATTCCCGGCGGGGTCAGGGATTTTCTCTGCCTCGTGATGACTGGGTATTGTGTGCTGTCCTTAGGTTAGTTAGGTTTAAGTAGTTCTAAGTTCCAGGGGACTGATGACCATAGATGTTAAGTCCCATAGTGCTCAGAGCCATTTTTTTTTGTTTCAAACCCGTAAACATGTCGAGTTTTGTGGCTACGAACTAGGACTAGCGGACAACTTTGATTTTCTTTTATCGTTTGAAGAAAACTGCTGCAGAATCCCTTAGAATCCTTGTCAAAGCTTTCCGTGAACATCTCTTGGGAAAAGACAGTGTTTCGAGTGTTCAAAAAATTTGAAAGTGGTTATTTTGACGTGAGAAACGATGAACGCGGGAAACTACCGAAAACGTTCGAAGGCAATGAAGTGCCGGCCTTACTGGATGAAGATGATACACTCAAAACGAACTTGCGAAACAACTGAATGTGACGCAGAAAACCGTTTCTCTTCGGTTGAAAGCTGTGGGAAAGGTGCAGAAAGCGGGAAAATGGGTTCCGCATGAACTGCAAGGAAATCGAAAGACCACTTCTGAAATGCTGCTCGTCAGATACAAAAGGAAGTCGTTTCTCCATCGAATACTGATAGGTGATGAAAAATGGGCATATTTTGAGAATCCTATGCGTTGTGAATCATATGTGAATGCAGGCAAACCATTGACATCCACTGCAAGACACCAAATGGCTTTGGGAAGAAGGCAATGCTCTGTGTTTGACGCCATCACAAGGACGCCATCTATTATAAGCTACTATTATAAGCTGCTAAAACCTGGTGAGACCGTTAACACTGACCGCTAGCGACAGCAAAATTCAAATGGCGCTGAGCACTAAGGTCATCAGTCCCCTAGAACTAACCTAAGGACATCACACACATCCATGTCCGAGGCAGGATTCGAACCTGCGACCGTAGCGGTCGCGCGGTTCCAGACTGTAGCGCGTAGAACCGCTCGGCCACCCCGGCCAGCCTACCGACAGCAAATGATCGATTTAAATCCATCATTACGTAAAAAACTACCGGAATATGGAAAATACAGTCCAGAACCGCGGGACTGCTACGGTCGCAGGTTCGAATCCTGCCTCGGGCATGGGTGTGTGTGATGTCCTTAGGTTAGTTAGGTTTAAGTAGTTCTAAGTTCTAGGGGACTTATGACCTAAGATGTTGAGTCCCATAGTGCTCAGAGCCAATATGGAAAAAGTCAACACAGAGTCATAACGGTCCTTATAACGCCCCATCACACGCAGGAAAACGGATCAGGGAAACGATAGAGGCATACTAGGGTACGCGGCTTATTCTCCAGACTTGGGTCCGCCCGATTATCATCTATTTTCATCACCAGGACACGCTCTCGCTGAACAACGCTTCAATTCGAATGAAAATATACGAAAATGGCTCGCTGACTCGTTCGCTTCAAAAGAAGAACTGGATTCTTGGCGTGGCATTCATAGACTATCGGAAGAGATGGAAGAAATGTATAAATAGCAATGGAGATTATTTTGAATGAAATATTGTTTATCAGTTTCAAACAACAGACGTGTAAGTACTGCAACCAAATTCCGGTTTGACACTTCTACACCTGGTAAGCGGGTGAAACATGGTCGCCAGATTACTGTCACTCGACGGTTTCTCCAAAAGAGTAACAAACCTTTCACTCTTATCGGAACCGTATTCACAACAATCCTCCTGATAAAAGGGCGCCGCTTCGATCCCACAGCAATACTGTGACCGTGCATCGATTCCAGAGCTGCCAGTTGGATGGGGACAGCATTTGGTCTGACCATGCAGAAGAATTTACGAGTACGTACACAGGAAGCCTGATGAAAACTGTTCATGCGTAACCCATGGCTACAGAAACGTTTCCTACAGCACGAGCGCGCTGCCTACAACGAACGATTACGCCGCTGCCAATGAGGTGCAGGCATCCCCTCTCCGGAGCTCCCGCGGCAGGTGTACTAAGTCCGAACATTGATGCACTGACCACATTTTTGTGTGTTTGCCAGTTGAACAACATTTACAGACTTTCATAGTGGCCAGGGCTCAACATCTTCCGAATAGACGTTGTACTGAAGAGTGACAAATTTATATAAATCTTTTGTATCTGTATATGCAGGGGATAGGCAAAACAATGTGGACAGTGGTAGTTCTGGGATGGCTGCGTTTGACGGTGAACAACGCAGATGAGTCACGTTTCGCGCTGATCTGCGCGTGTTCAGTACGGACTAGGCATCAGCGCTGGTTGTTTACGAGTAATGCACACTTAGCATTTGCATTCAGAGGCCGATGTCGACGTGCAATGAAAGACCTAACAGACCTCCAAAGAGGGCAGATCTTGGGGGCCTGATTAGCTGGAGCATCAGTAACCAAGACAACCAACTTGCTGAATGTTTCAAGAACAAATGCTTCAACAGTCATGACAGCCTACACAAAACATGGAAGGACATCGTCGTGTAAACGTAATAGTGGGCGCAAATCATATCTAAATGACAGAGATCGTCGGACACTAACACGGATTGTGTCAAAAGAACACAAAACTACGGCGGCTAAAGTGACTGCAGAACTCAATAGCCAGCTTCCGTGTCTATCGACACTGTCCGCCGGGAACTCCATAAAGCGAACTTTCATAGACGAGCTCCTGTACCGTAACCATTAACGACAACAACCGACGCAAAGAAGCGTAAAACATGGTGTTAGGAGCAGAAATCCTGGTCGGCCGATCAGTGGAAACGCGTCATATGGTCCGACGATTTAACGTTTCCGTTATTTGCAACATCGGGCCGGATTTACGTCTGGAGAACGCCAAAAGAAGCCTTCAATCCTGCTTGCTTGATTCCAACGGTTAAGCGTGGAGGTGGAAGTGTGGTGGTGTGGGCAGCCATATCATGGTATTCTGCTGGTCCCATCATTACTCTCAAAGGCCGTGTTGCAGCCAACGATTATGTGAACATTTTAGGTGATCAGGTGCACCCCATGGTTCAAATGTTGTTCCCCAACAATGATGGCATATTTCAGGACGACAATGCACCCATTCACACAGCCAGGATAGTACAATCGTGGTATGAGTGTCATGCAACTGAAATGCAGCGTCTTCCCTGGCCAGCACTGTCCCTTTTAGGCGGTATTGTTGCGCAGGCTCCGGAACAGATTTTCGCATCCGTCGTCACTACAGGAGTTAGAAGAGGTTCTGATGGAAGAGTGGCATAACAGTCCACTGAAGACCGTACAATATTATATGCCAGTATTCCAAGACAAATCGCAGCTGTATTAGGGGCAAATGGGGGTCGAACCACTTATTAACAAACCATTCCCAAGTAAGTACAGGTGTTCATATTATTTTGCCTGTCCCCTGTATTTGTACATTCAAATCTACTATTAGCTACCAACGCTGCAAATACAGCAACAAAGATACGTATTATTTTTACTATTTCATATTAGATGTAGAATAACCTGTATACTCTAAAGAACCAAACAGACAGCAGATGGGGACATAACTGTTCCCGCCAACAAAACGGCTCCGGCATCAGCGCAACTCAACCGAAGTACTCCACGTGGCAGAAATTACCATCGAAAACGAAACGTAGTAATATTTGTTTATACTGGAATAAAACAAGTATTGCTGTGACCGAAATAAAGTTCATATCAGGGGTTGCGTATGCGATGCTACAAAAATGAAAAGCAGTACATAAGTGTACATCATCTCAGATATTGAGATTTCAGTGCGCTGCTAAGCACACACTAGTCTTTAAATGTAATGGCCTGAAAACAAAGACACTGCGAAAATATTCGTCGATTTTTCGCTCCAAGCAAGTCCACGAAGGATCAATAGTGATTGGTGCGTGGCCATGAGGAACAAGTTGCCGACCGACCGTGTCACAGGCACGTGCAATGGTAGGCATGTCAGGTGAACATGCCGGCCCAGGATGTAGTTTGCATTTTTCTCGTTACGTGTAGCGCATTGTCACGCCTTGTCGTGAATAGTGGCACGGGGAATACCTCTAGCTCTGAAACTTTGCTCGTGTGGCGGTTGCTGTACACAGTCCCTTCAACACATTGTAACGAGGTAACGACGAGATAACGTGTTCTATCCAATCGCTTCCCAGACCATTACACTCGGCGTATATCTACTACACCACATAAGAATGCAGGGTACCTAAATTGTGGGCGCTACGGTAGCGTCTATCACGTATCCGGCCATTACTGTTATCCCAGTAGAAACGAATTCGTCTAGAAACACTACGTTTTGCCACTCTCGCAGGTCAATTATGGCGTGCACGTGCCCGTGGCAAAATGAGGCATTCCTGTTTCGCGACAACGGGAGCTGTCACGGTGGCAACAGTGTCATCGCTCCATTCTGTTGCAGACAGCTTCAAACTGGTCGCAGTATTTCAACGTCGAATCCAACACCGCGGACGGAGATCGGAGATCGTGTACAGCGCTCACAGTGCGTGGTCCAAAACGTTTCGCTGCTGTGTACGACCGTCCTATGAGCACCAATTCCACGCACACGCCGCTGACGTATCAGCATGCCCTCAACTGCCAGAACTTTCACTTATTACTAACCTGTTTTTCCGAGTGTGATGCTAGCGGGTTGGAGCTCACTTCCATTGGACACCTTGATCTCAACAAAGCGTACTACAAAACTGGCGATTAAAATTCCAACGCCATGAAGGCGGCATGTAACACATGTCAAATTGCCGTGGAGTGCACACAGGCTTCGATGTGCAAATCATTAGCATTTCGGAGCAGCAGCATCAAAATAGATAGAACAACACCACCACCATTCAGTACACACTCTAAGGGGAAAAAAAGAAAAGAAGAAAAAGAAAGAAAGACGCATCACGAAGAAAATACACGAATGTGATGTACGTGTACAGAGAAACAAATGATTGTATTTTCAGACAAATTGGGTTATTTGTTCAAGGGGGAGATATCAACGAATTGAGTAAGTAGTAACACGTTGGTTCAACTTCTGGCCCTTATGCAAGCAGTTATTTGGCTTAGCATTGATTGACAGAGTTGTCGAATGTCCCCCTAAGGGGTATCGTGCCAAATTGTGCCCGACTGGAGCGCTAGATCGTCAAAATCACGAGCTGCTGGAAGGGCCCAGCCCATAACGCTGTACACGTTCTCAATTGGGCAGAGATCCGGCGACCTTGCTGACCAAGGGACGGTCTGGTAAGCACGAAGATAAGCAGCAGGAACTCTCGTCCTGTGCTGACATGTAAGCCCAGAATGGCTTGCCATGAAGGGCAACACAACAGGGAGTAGCATGTCGTCGATGCATCGCTGTGCTGTATGGATGTCGAGGATGACAACCAAAGGGGTCGTGATATGGAAAGAAACGACATTCCATACCATCACTCCCGGTTGCCCCGGTCGTATGACGGGCGACATTCAGGTTGGTATCCCACTGCGGTCTGGAACCTCTCCAGACACGTCTTTGCTCGTCATCGGGGCTCAGTTCAATGCGGGCCTCATGACTGAAGACGGAGTCTCACTCCACATTCTAGGCGTGAGACGTGTCTGCAGATGCCCAGGACGGCGGTGGGCTACCAGTATGGCTGTCGCCCACCATACGGACCAAAGACCAGGAGTGATGGTCTGTGGTGCCTTTCATTTCACAGGAGAAGGCCTTTCGTTGTGATCTGCGACACCCTTACAGCACAGAAGTACATCCACGATATTCTGTGGCCCGTTTTGTTACCCTTCATGGCAAACTTACATTTCAGCAAGATAACGCCCGCCCGCACAAAGCGAGAGTTTTTGTCTTCGTGCTTGTCAGATTCTGCCCTGGCCAGAAAGGTTGCCACATCTCTCCCCAACCGAGATCGTATGGAGCATTACGGGCAGGACCCTCCAACCAGGTCGATATTTTGAAAATTTAACGCGCCCATTTGATAGAATTTGGCGCCATTTCATTCAGGAGGAAATCCAGTCAGTCAGTACCCAGCCGAATAGCTAGCTGCCTACGGGCGACAGATGGAACAACGTGATGTTGACTTGCCCAATTTACGAAACTCTTTCTCTTGAATAAATCGCCCAATTTTTCTGAAACTGTAATCATTTCTATGTCTGTACCTATACATAACATCTACTGATTTCCGTCCCATGCGGATACCTCCTTCGTAGTGCGTAGTTTTCTTTGCCTTATAGAATATAAGGAAATATTTCGCAGAGGGTATCTCTTTCAGAAATCGTTTTTGAACGTGGTTTTTTTGTGAGAAGATCGTGTTTTTCCTTGTGTAAAAATGCAAAACGTCTACCAGCCTGACGTGCATCAAAGCGAGATCGGCACGATCGCAGCGTATCGAGACTGCAATTATCGTTCAGCTATACTGCTACTCGAGTTGGTTCAGTTAAAACCAGCGTACTTATGACGCCGATCCGAGGGTGGGTGAGGCTAATGAAAAAGGTTTTATGACCAACGGAGACATCAGGTTACCTTCCATTCAGAAGGCTGTTGCACGCAGCGACTGTTATATTGACTTGTAAATAATAGATTTCAGCTATCAGTCGTCCTTTTTAAATTTTATTGGCGTATCTAGATTTCTGCTAGAAAGTAGCAATTCTCTATGCTAAGAATACAAGAGGTACATAGTTCGATGATGTCATAAAGAAGTTGCAATTAATGGTTTACCTTACATGGTTTGTATATTACATACCATTGTCATTTTTGATCAATGCATGTAATGCCTGCTGGTCGGGCTTCATCCACAGTTCATTGAATACTACTGTTTGCGAAAGGCGGGCTGTATGGAGAACACATCGGTTGGCTACATGGCGCCATCTATGTGAACTACGTATAAACCTCAAGGGAAGTAAACCACTTTAAATGTAATTACATAAAATGAAACATCCCTAAAATTCTTACATTGTCATCCGACTTATTTCATATTTATCATCAAGTAATAAAATTTCCATGGAGACAGCTGCTGCAGTTGTATTTGGGAAAAGAAGGGTGCTCCGATTTAGTATGGGATATTTTTCTTCTTTCACGTATTCTAAATCGCAGATACTCTGCAAAGATGTTTCTGTGCGAGCAATTAATCTCTTAAAGAGTGGCGTTCTTGGACAAACTCAGTAGGAGAATACGAGGAAAGACCTTGACGAGCAGATCGCTAACGTTGGAACGCAGACGTACAATGTCCTATTGTCGCCGTGCTGATATAAAAGTTCGGAAATGGGAAATGGTATAGAGCAGTTGCTCTGAGAGCTGCAAAAGTGTAGTGAAGAGCTGAATATTTGACTACCTAACATGAAACTCACAGAGTATTTTTGATGCAATGCATTAGTCTGCTGTTTGGTTTGTTGCGTAACCAGCACCTTAGTCCCCTGTTTGGTACATACCGTAACGAGCACCTTAAATGACATAGACAAATGGTCTTCATGATTGCTGTGCATGGCCACATGCTGAGGGGACATTCAGTAATAGAATTAACACGGAGAACAGTCGAGCGACGTACTGAATTCGCCAGGAGGTCCGTTTGCGCCATCAGTACTGGAGCAGTGAGCAGCAGCCGCTGACGCAGGACCACCTTCCCCCGCGAGCTCGCACGCCCGCCAGACGACTCGCGTCGCAGCGCGTGGGCGGAATGCCGGCCTCGGCTGCGCGCCCGCAGGTCACTGCGACCGGCGGCTCGAGTCGCGGGGTCACCCTTGCGGCGGCCGCCCACCCCCGCCGCCCGCGCACGCGGCTCCCCTCTGCTGCTCCACAGCCCCATCTACTTTTCCAAGTTCACGGTTCACTCACGTCAGTGTGACCACCGCCTATGTTCGACGGCAACGCCCAATAACCCTCACAGACGTCAGATGGCACCACTGGCGGTTGAAAGTATCTAAAGCGTGTCGGGAGGGCGCGGAAAAAGGTGCAGCTGTTACCGTAAAGCGGAAACGGACCGATTTATCTGACGTCCAGAAGGGCACTATCATTGGCAATCGGGCCAAGAATGGAAGCATTTCCGAAACGTCTAAGTTTGTGAATCATTCGCGTGCCGCCGTGGTTAAATTACACTGTTCGTGCCAAAACGGCGCTATCCAAAACCGGCGCCGAGGCATCTACATGTACATCTACATTTATACTCCGCAAGCCACCCAACGGTGTGTGGCGGAGGGCACCTTACGTGCCACTGTCATTACCTCCCCTTCCTGTTCCAGTCGCGTATGGTTCGCGGGAGGAACGACTGCCGGAAAGCCTCCGTGCGCGCTCTAATCTCTCTAATTTTACATTCGTGATCTCCTCGGGAGGTGTAAGTAGGGGAAACCAATATATTCGATACCTCATCCACAAACGTACCCTCTCGAAACCTGGACAGCAAGCTATACCGCGATGCACAGCGCCTCTCTTGCAGAGTCTGCCACTTGAGTTCGCTAAACACCTCCGTAACGCTGTCACTCTTACCAAATAACCCTGTGACGAAACACACCGCTCTTCTTTGGATCTTGTCTATCTCCTCTGTCAACCCGACCTGGTACAGATCCCACACCGATGAGAAATACTCAAGTATAGGTCGAACGAGTAAGCCACCTCCTTTGTTGATGGACTACATTTTCTAAGGACTCTCCCCATGGATCTCAACCTGGTACCCGCCTTACCAACAGTTAATTCTATATGATCATTCCACTTCAAATCGTTTCGTACGCATACTCCCAGACATTGTATAGAAGTAACTGCTACCAGTGTTTGTTGCGCTATCATATAATCATACAATAAAGAATCCTTCTTTCTATGTATTGGCAATACATTACATTTGTCTATGTCAAGGGTCAGTTTCCACTCCCTGCACCAAGTGCCTATCCGCTGCACATCTCCCTGCATTTCGCTGCAATTGTCTAATGCTGCAACTTCTCTGCATACTACAGCATCATCCGCGAAAAGCCGCATGAAACTCCCGACACTATCTATCTGTGATGGACCACGGGCCATAGATGAAAGCGGTGAACGACGGCGGCGCAGACGTGTGCGGGCGAATAGACGTGCAAATGTTCAGTAACTGACGCCTGTCTCAACGATCGTGGCTGCGTATGACCCTCTGCAGCAAGTGTCTGATTCACGCACCCATACTGGCTGTTGTTCATCGGCGACGAAGGCTCGAATTTGCACGCCAACACTGCAATTGAAGATACAATGACTGGCACCAGGTGGACTTTTCGGGTGAATCGCGTTTTATGCTCCATCGGACAGATGGTGTATACGTCATGAAACGTCTGAAAGGCCGGCCGCGATGGTCTAGCGGTTCTAGGCTCTCAGTCCGGAGCCGCGCGACTGCTACGGTCGCAGGTTCGAATCCTGCTTCGGGCATAGATGTGTGTCATGTCCTTAGGTTAGTTAGGTTTAAGTAGTTCTAAGTTCTAGGGGACTGATGACCATATATGTTAAGTCCCATAGTGCTCAGAGACATTTGAACCATATAGAACGTCTGAAAGCAGATAAGAATCGAACGTTATTGACCGAGGAATGTCTTCATGGCATTCTCTGGGTGATCTCGTCATTCTGGCACAATGGATCAAGAGAAGTGTGCATCTATGCTTGGGGACCATGTCAACCCCTACATGCAATTTTTTTCCTCCGCACAATGGCATCTACCAGCAGGATAACGCAACGTGTCATACAGCTCGCGGTTTACGTTCATCTGTTCCAAGAGCACCAGGATGAGTTTATCGTACTTCCTGGCCACCAAACTCACCGGTTTTAAACCCAGTCGAGAAGCTGTGGGACCATCTCGATGGGGCTGTCAGCACCATGGATCCTCAACCGAGAAACCTGTGCCTGTTCCTTCGAAAGAACAGACACCTCGCAGATCCCGCAGCTGTGAAACACTGTATATAAATTGAAGGGGCATCATTGCTATCGACTGCCCACGACACAGGACTTGAATGGCTCCACATCCTTATCGGTAGCTTCCAGAACCTCACTGACCCTCCTCCTGCATGTCTCGCAGCGGTTCGCGCTGCAAAAGATGATTACTCAGGCTTACGGCAGGTGGTCTCATTAATGTGACAAGAGAGTGTAGTTTCCAAGGATTCTCTCATCTGTTCGTAACCCATTCACTATCCTTCATTCCGTTATATCCATTTAGTTGGTAGAAATAAAGAAACGCAGATTGACGAAAAAAATAGCCTCCAATCGTCAAATGTCTCGAAACTGACCGACACGGTTAACAATGCGTCATTACGGTCTTAAAGGACATTTGCCTGTCGTTCGATCACTTATTCATCCTCGGTTAAGAGGCAAATATACGGCAGTACTCGAATTCATTGGGCTCATAAGCTGCTCATGTTGCCAGTCGAAGCAAAAGCCGCTAAATTCTCTTAAAACACCTGCTTAGTTGCACTTATGAGAACCCTTTCCAGTCGCACGCGAAGATAAAACCTGTGGCTGTACCAGAAGTAGTGCCCAAATCCACCGTGTGGCAGTCAGAGACGATGACACTCGTCTTTTGCTGGAGCGGTTGACGCCGTTATTACAGTTTATAGAGATGTCTTACGGATGTGTAAGAGCGCAGATACGTTGAAACAACCTCTGCAATCGCCTTCGGGGGTCGTTCCAATGACTCACTACGCGGCTCTTACCAAATGGCTGCCGACAGCTGAGCCGGGTGCTGTCGACAATTAGAATACTGCTGTGCCGTAATGGACGTGTTTCAATATTGGCAACAATGCAGGAAGGCGAAGACCCACAAGCACAACTACCTACGATGTTATACAAGGTGCGACAATAAAGTAATGAGACTGATTTTCTTTGCAAGATGTGGCAACCCTGCAGGCTGAGGTAGGCACAATATCTTTGACCTTGGTCTATAAGCTGCTTCTAGTCCAAGCGGAACATCGATGCAACTGCTCAGTTGTGAGTTGTGCTGTAATAAGTTAACACGTGTTTGTGTCTCTCGTCACGGAAATGGAAACGCGTAATATTGCGCAGCGGAGTATCATTTCTTTTTGCGTTAAATTGGGTGAAAAATCGATGACAACTTACAGTAAGCTTCAGAAGGCTTTTGCAGAGGAGTTTATGTCAGGAGCTCAAGTTTATCGTTGGCATAAAATGTTTAGTGAAGGCAGAACGAATGTTGAAGATGAAGACCGCAGTGGACGACCGTCAACCTCTTGAGTGCTTCTTTGGTTCCAAGGGAATTGTTCATAAAGAGTAGGTGCCTCCTGGACAAACAGTTAACCAATATTACTGCAAAGAAATTTTAGAAAGACTTCGTAAAAGAGTTCTTGGTGTCCATGCCAACATTGCTGATAATTGGATTCTGCATCACGATAATGTGCTATCCCATACTTCTCTGTCAGTACAGCAATTTTTAACCTCAAAACTAATTTCCGTACTACCACAGCCACCTTATTCACCGGATATCGCTCCGTGCGACTTTTTTCTATTTGCAAGAGTTAAAACGGCAGTCAAGGGACATCATTTTCAAACAACACAAGATGTCCAAAAAGATGTGACGTCTTGGAGGATATTACAGATGGTGAGTTCCAGAAATGTTACCATCAATGGCAGAATCTCTGGAAAAAATGTGTGCAATCAGAAGGGAACTACTTTGAAGGAGACGACACTAAAGTTGAGTAAAACGGTAAGCAACATTTTTTTCACATCAGTCTCATTACTTTATTGTCGCACCTCATGTATGTGATGTCTCTTCTTTTGGACAAGTCCGAAAGAACAGACATCATTTTGATCTAGCAGCCATTATGAGCCAAGACGCAAACGAATTACAAACATTGGATGTGAGCGGGCGTTCGTTGAAATCGATGGGGAAAGTAGAAAATCTGTGCCGGACCGGGATTTGAACTCAAATGGTTCAAATGGCTCTGAGCACTATGGGACTCAACTGCTGAGGTCATTAGTCCCCTAGAACTTAGAACTAGTTAAACCTAACTAACCTAAGGACATCACAAACATCCATGCCCGAGGCAGGATTCGAACCTGCGACCGTAGCGGTCGCGCGGTTCCAGACTGCAGCGCCTTTAACCGCACGGCCACTTCGGCCGGCATTTGAACTCACGGAATCGGCGAAATGCCGCGAGTAATGAGGATACGGGGCAAGGGGCCCTACATTAGCAGTGTGTGGATAAGTTGAGAATTTGGGTCTGACGGGAGGTGAGCTTCGGCACTCCGTGCGACTGCGATGACCGCTGTGTCCGGATGCTTTAGTGCTGAGAGCAGCTGCTTGGTAGGCAGGACACCCGGCTTCGAATCGCGGCCAGGCACAAATTTTCGACTTCCCCATTAACTTCAACCTACGCCCGCTCGCAGCCAGCGTATGTAATTCCTTTGTGTCTTACCTATGATCAAGGATTGGGTATCGAGGACAGAGCACTGCTTGTCAAAGAGTGTCTGCTGAGAAAGAAAGAAAGAAAGAAAGAAAGAAAGAAGGATGGAAGTTTAAGGTTTAACGTCCCATCAACTATGAGGCCATTCGTGATGAAACAGAAGCTCCGAATGGGGGAAGAATGGGAGGAAATCGGCCATGCCCTTTCAAAGGAATCATCCCGGCATTCGTTTTAAACGTTTTAGGGGAATCACGGAGAACCTAAAGCTGGATGAACAGACGGAGCTTTGACCCGTACTCCTCCCGAATACACGTCCGGCGTCTCTCCGCTGCGCCACCTCGCTATGTAGCTTTTGGTACACTCGGTATATCGAAGCGATTGCCCGATTGTGTTGAGAGACCGCCCCACGAACACCCTGATTCAGTGCCAGCGGCTGTCTGACTACACATCGTTCTCATTGTTTCGTCAACTGTTCAAATAATTGGTTCGTCATTCAATTTCACGAATCGCATCTTTGTTTTCTAAACAATACGTAACTTACTATAGTACAAAAATCACTTGTGAAACTGACTTCAAAGAACTAAATGTAAATGTCGTGTGACTGGGGCTTCCCGTTGGGTAGACCGTTCACCGGGTGCAAGTCTTTCGATTTGACGCCACTTCGGCGACGTGCGCGTCGATGGGGATGAGATGATGATAATTAGGACAACTCAACACCTAGTTCCTGAGCGGAGAAAATCTCCGACCTAGCCGGGAATCGAATCCGGGCCCTGAGGACTGACATTCTGTCGCGCTGACCACTCAGCTACTGGGGGCGGACTTCAAAGAAGTACACGTGTATGACTTCCGAAAGAGAAAAGAGAGAAGTAACAGAAGCCATGCAATTTGGAGTGAAAAGAAAGGATGCACCGAAATGATTCGGGATTCAGCGAGCCAGGGAGCCATTACGGCGGCACTCTTGAGGCGGAAAGCTTAGATCGCTGGAAACTTATGTATCACAAGGAGAGCGAAACTGGACCCGACGAGGTGAATAACTACGTCTTGAAATTGTTTAGTCAGTGTAGAGGACAACATAATATGTATCAGAGATTACACTCCTAGTTGTCTAGAGTACCATGTATTAATTTACACTTCTAGACTGAAGAGCCAAAGAAACCGGTACACCCGCCGAATATCGTGTAGGGCCCCCGCGAGCGCCCAGAGGTGCCGCAACACGACGTGGCATGGGCTCGACTAATGTCTGAAGCAGTGCCGGGGGGAAATGACACCATGAATCCTGCAGCGCTGTCCACGAATCCGTAGGAGTTCGAGGGGGCTGGGATCTCTTCTGAGCAGCACATTGCAAGGCATCCCAGATATGCTCAATAATGTCCATGTCTGGGGAGTTTGGTGGCCAGCGGAAGTGTTTAAGCTCAGAAGAGTGTTCCTGGAGCCACTCTGTAGCAATTCTGGACGTGTGGGGTGTCGCACTGTCCTGCTGGAATTGCCAAAGTGCGTCGGAATACACAATGGACATGAATGGATGCAGGTGATCAGACAGGATGCTTACGTAGGTGTCACCTGTTAGAGTCGTATCTAGACGTATCACGGGTCCCACATCAGCCCAACTGCACACGCCCCACACCATTACAGATCGTCCACCAGTTTCAACACTCCCCTGCTGACATGCAGTGTCCTCGGATTCGTTAGGTTGTCTCCATATCCGTACTCGTCCATCCGCCCTATACAATTTGAAACGAGACTCGTCCGACCAGGCAATATGTTTCCAGTCGTCAACAATCCAATGACGGTGTTGACGGGCGCAGGCGAGGCGTAAGACTTTGTGTCGTGCAGTCATCAAGAGTACACGGGTGGGCGTTCGGCTCCGAAAGCCCATATCCATGATGTTACGGTGAATGGTTCGCACGCTGACACTTGTTGATAACCCGACATTGAACTGCACTTCTGTCACGCTCTTCAGTCGTCGGAGGTTTGATGTTTTACCGGATTCCTGATACTCACGATAGACTCGTGAAATGGTTGTAGGGGGAAAATGCCCACTTCGTTGCTACCTCGGAGACGATGTATCCCATTGCTCGTGCGCCGACTACAACACCACGTTCAAACTCAATTAAATCTTGATAACCTCCCATTGTAGCAGCAGTAACCGATCTAACAACTGCACCAGGCACTTGGTGTCTTACATAGGCGTTGCCGACCCCAGTGCCGTATTCTGCTTGTTTACATGTCTGTGTATTTGAATACACATGTCTATGCCAGTTTCTTTGGTGCTTCAGCGTATTTGCACCTTTTCCTGATTCCACCTTGCTCAGACAATCTTTCGTTAAATCGGACTCTCAGTTACTCGATCTTTTCGTCAGGCTCATTGGACTTCGTTTTATCGACATTCGACTGCACTCCTTTCCTCGTGAAGTGTAAACAGGGCCTCATTGCCTGTCGTCTTAACTGGCCATTTAATTCTGAGAGTTCTTTTGCAGCACCATATCTCAAATGTTTCTTTTTCAACTTTAAAACAGTCCATCGTTCATTTTCTTACACAGCTGCTTCCCTGACTTTCATTCCTAGAAATCTACAGAGGTGTATACACTCTCATTCCTTCCTCGCTCAGCACCAGAGTGGAGGAGGGCAGAAAATCACTACTAGTAGTGTAAGTAGGCTGTTTAGGTTTTCTTATTGGTAACGCCACGTAGCGCTCTGTATGAAAATCACTGGCTGTGCTGTGTGCAGTCTGTGGCTGCTTTGCATTGTTGTAATACTCGCCATTGTAGCGTTTGGCAGCTGGATGTGAACAGCGCGTAGCGTTGGGCAGTTGGAGGTGAGCCGCCAGCAGTGGTGGATGTGGGGAGAGAGATGACGGAGTTTTGAAATTTGTAATACTGGATGGCATGAACTGCTATATATATTATGATTATTAAGGTAAATACATTGTTTGTTCTCTATTAAAATCTTTCATTTGCTAACTGTGCCTATCAGTAGTTAGTGCCTTCCGTAGTTTGAATCTTTTATTTAGCTGGCAGTAGTGGCGCTCGCTGTATTGCAGTAGTTCGAGTAATGAAGATTTTTGTGAGGTACGTGATTTGTGAAAGGTATAGGTTAATGTTAGTTAGGGCCATTCTTTTGTAGGGATTTTTGAAAGTCAGATTGCGTTGCGCTAAAAATATCGTGTGTCAGTTTAAGCACAGTCTTGTATAATTTTTCAAAGGGGACGTTTCAGTAGGAAGTACCCTTCGCCACGTACTCGCAGCGGTTTGAGCACATTGTACGCAGATGTAGTGGTAGTTTAGCCGTGTGTCCCCGAGGCGTTCTCGGATTACTGAATATAAAAAGCGCTGACGGTGAAAGACAAAGAGTATCAGGACGCGCGCATTTCTTTTCTTTTCTCAACGCGCCAGTGTTATGCGGCTTCTGGGCGCTCCTCGTTACGGCGTGCAGTGTAGCATCGCTCGCGATGGTGCGTGACGTCATGGGCGGCGAGCGGCCGTCGCTAAGTCACAATCCGCGGCCCTGGCGGCCCCAGTTTTTGCCCGCCGCGGCTGTGTGCGCGCCTCTGTAGAGCCGAGGAACGCGGAAACCGATACCCAGCGACGTCTCGCGCCGATACACGATCGCGGGCCGCCGGTGAATCCGACGTAGCGCCGCCGCACAGATACAGCCGCCAACCAGCAGGCCGAAGAAGTCTTTCTGTGGGCACGGTTTGCACAGCTACAACATCGCATACAGGAAAGTAGTGCAGATCTTATAGGCAGTTACGTGCAGTACCCGTCTCCGAAACCTAGTGCTCTAACGTTTGTTAGTGGCACTCGGTCTGGGACTACAAGTTTCAAGACAGTTCGAATTCTTCTTGCATAAGAAATCTTTTGGCTACTAACCGGGAGACACTGAACCTTTGACGTGCCTGCGTTAGCGAGCAGACGGAGCGTCCCTGTTCGTGTTATCCGACGAGGAAGGCTATGTACACTGAAGCGCCAAAGAAACTGATATAGGCATGCGTATGCAAATACAGAGACATCTAAACAGGCAGAATACGGCGCTCTCGTCGGCAACAAGTGTCTGGAGCAGTTGTTAGATCGGTTACTGCTGCTACAATGGCACGTTATCGAGATGTAACTGAGTCCGAACGTGATGTTATAGTCGGCGCACGAGCGATGGGACACAGCATCTCCGAGGTAGCGACGAAATGGGGATTTTCCCGTATGCCCTTTTTACGAGTGCATCGTATCAGGAATCCGGTAAAACATCATATCTCCGACGACTGAAGAGAATCGTTCAACGTGACAGAAGTGCAACCCCTCCGCAAAATACTGCGAACCATTCACGCAAACATCATCCATATAGACTTTCTGAGCCGCAGGTCCATTCGTGTACTGCACGACACAAAGCCTTACGCCTCGCCTGGGCCCTTCAACACCGACATTGGACTGTTGATGACTGGAAACACGTTGCCTGGTCGGACGAGTCTCGTTTCAAATTGTTTCTAGCGGATGGACGTGTACGGATATGGAGACAACCTCAGGAATCCAAGGACACTGCATCTCAGCAGGGGACTGTTCAAGCTGGAGGAGGCTCTGTGATGGTGTGGGGCGTGTGCAGTTGGACTGATATGGGACCCCTGATACGTCCAGATATGACTGACAGGTGACACGGACTTGAGCTTCCTGTCTCATCACCAGCATCCATTCATGCCCATTGTATATTCCGACGCACTTGGACAATTCCAGCAGGACAATGCGACACCCCACACGTGCAGAATTGCTACAGAGTGGTGCCAGGAATACTCTCCGTGGTTTAAACACTTCAGCTGGCCACCAGACACCCCACACATCAACATTATTGAGCATATCTGGGGTGGCTTGCAGCGTGCTGTTCAGAAGAGACCTCCAACCCCTCGTGCTCTTAGGGATTTACGGACCGTGTTGCAGGATTCATGGTGTCAGTTCCCTCCAGCACTAATTCAGATATCATTCGAGTCCACGCCACATCGTGTTGCAGCACTTATGCATGCTCTCGGTGGCCCTCCACGATATTAGGCAGGTGTACCCGTTTTGATGGCTCTTCACTGTACCTAGGCTGGGTTTCACCATCTCCTTATTCTCATTTCCATGATCACCCATAACGGTATCTCTACAGTCCACCACGAATCATCGCAATCATTCACATGATAACACATTTGACACATTAAGCCGAGAAATCTTCATATTTCAAATGGCTCTGAGCACTATGGGACTTATCTGTGGTCATCAGTCCCCTAGAACTTAGAACTACTTAAATCTAACTAACCTAAGGACATCACACACATCCATGCCCGAGGCAGGATCCGAACCCGCGACAGTAGCGGGCACGCGGTTCCAGACTGAAGCGCCTAGAACCACTCGGCCACACCGGCCGGCTCTTCATATTTCAGTCGACCATATTTCTAGACCTACATCGACCAGTATCCACTACCATTTGTTTTAGAGTGGCTAATAGAATACGTCCTTGGAAAAAGAAAAAAGTCTATTTTTAGTCTTTAGAAGTTATCTAGCGGGTAAAATTAATATTCACTGGAAGAGAAACGCAAAAGTAAGTGAATGGTAAGCGAATTACAGATTTTATTTCACCCTTAGAAGCAGCAGCTGGCTTAACGGGATTCGGAACTGGTCTCCAACGGAAACGATTGATATTTTTTACCAAGCAGGCGTATTCTACGTCGCACAATGCTCAGAGATCCCAGAAGAGGAATTTAATGTAGATACGGACGTTTAGTTTTCCAATAGCTGCCTACGAACTCGATCTCATACAGCGACGCTGCGTTACTGCCTCTCTACCTGCACGTAGCCAGCTATTGTCCACGGTGCAGCAGAAGTGCTGCTCACAAACGGAAATTACCCGAGAACGAGCTCGGCCTTACGAGTTCGCTCCGCCAGACAGTGTTCTCCTCGTGGCATTTCGAAAGCCGTCATTACCCGACCTCGAAAAATGAGCAAAATGGCAGCTGGCAGCAGTAGGATTCGCAGCGGCGCGATCTAGAAGACATTCGCTCGCTGCGGTGCGAGGGCGCTGCTCTGCTCGTACGAACGACGCACCAAGGGGAACGGCCCGTCGGCGGCGAGGTCGTTAGAGGAGGAGGACACACCTGGACACCTCGACTGGGTCGCCAAATCGGCTGTATCCTTTCCGAGGCACTCACTCCGGCATTTGGCTAGGCTGATTTAGAGAAACCTGGGAAATTTAAATCTCGATGTACGATCGGGACTTGAACCGCTAGCCCAGTGGCTTAGCATTGGGCGACCATGCTCGCTACATGAATGACCGACCAACGCTGATCAATTTTCTTTTATTTAGATTTCTCTGGTCCTGAATCCCAGGTATGTCTTCAGGAAAACTGTATTTAAACTTGGAGAAGTGACACCCACGACCCATTTACTATAGCATGCATAAACCCACGGAAAAATGTTTGGGTAAAAAAAAACACCAGGCAAGTTCTAAGAGCATGTTGGCGTGCAGAGTGGCTTCCATTCACTTCACCACGCAAAATCCGCGGGTTGTACAGTCCCACTGAGCAGAAGATAACGTAATTAACTATAAGCGGCACATTCTGTTTGCTGTATTTTTAGTTACTTCTCGTAATTTCATCTTTAATAATTTTACTGTTTCATACTTTTTGCAGTGATATAGTTCCATTGTTTTACAACTTTAATATTTAACGTTAATTTTAATTTAGCCAATTTACACATTTAACAGGATTTTCGTAAGCCTGTATCTGTCATAAAAGTTACATAAAAATAACTTTTAGACGCATGTCATCTCTCTCACTCCTTTTGATCTTTTCTTGCCTAGCCAACTTCGCCGGCCCCCACTTTTCACCCTCTGCCAGTTATGTATTTATAGCACAGTCCACGGTAGCAAACCACGCTATTTGGAGACAAGAGGGCAGCGTAGTTGGGAAATTTTATGCGTGACGTTGTAGTCTTCCGTTCCGTATGGAAATGAAGGGTTGCTACGCAATGACATAGGTAGATCCAATAGTTATCTGTTTTTCTTTCTACCTATTGTAAAGTAATGGAAAGCTGATAGGTAAACTTTAAAACGGTGAAGTACTCAACGTTTTTAAAACTCCAGCTGCACTCCTTTGACACCGATAAACGAGCTGTAGATACATATCTCGTAATGAAGTGTTGCATGCTGACTTCAAATCCGAAAACTGTTTTGCCCTGGTACGTCAGGTTTTGAAGATACTGACAAAATTTTGTCTTGGAACACCATTAGTTAGAAATTTTACATTAACCCTTCTCTTGGCCAATACCAAAAGCACCCAGATATTATAGATCCGATGAAGCAACGCTGGAAAACAGCGCTCTTTCGTCTTCTTGTATCAAGACAAAGAACTTATGCATTTCCTTGTAATGAGTGGCACTAACTGCTAATGCACGAACATTCAAGTTCTTAAAATCGAGCTTCGGGTTGAAACACGGTGTTGAATCACAGTGATTATTCCTCGATTCATCTGAGTCTGGTTTAAAGGCACTAGCTTGACATTCTGACCACCTGAAAGAAAAACGAGAAAGCGTGTCGCGACTCCTTCAAAACTTGCGCTATCGCAAGTACAGTTCACCTGGCGTAAGTGTGGTGGTTTGAAAGTCCATAATCCATGTTGTCATGGAAATGCAGACAAGATACGCCGCGTTCTGATACTTTATCTTATGACTCGTGCAGCAGAAGCTGAACGCACAACTAGGTACAGAAAAAACTGGCTGATGAGAGATAATATGTGGCCATTGCTATTCACTGAGCCTGACAAAGTTGTCAAACAAGCGCTTCGTGTAAAGACTGGCCTCATTAAGAGTCACTTAAGGGCACTAGACAAATATTCAGACGCTTTCCGGTACCTGTAAATTAGTTTTCACACCTGATCTGTGCGGAAATCAAGTATGTGTTTACAGGTTCACAAAAAAATGGAAGCACTATGGGACTTAACAAAAAAAAAATGACTCTGAGCACTATGGGACTTAACTTCTAAGGTCATCAGTCGCCTAGAACTTAGAACTACTTAAACCTAACTAACCTAAGGACATCACACACATCCATGCCCGAGGCAGGATTCGAACCTGCGACCGTAGCGGTCGCGCGGTTCCACACTGTAGCGCCTAGAACCGCTCGGCCACCGCGACTGGCGGAACTTAACATCTGAGGTCATCAGTCCTCTAGACTTAGAACTACTTAAACCTAACTAACCTAAGGACATCACACACATCCATGTCCGAGACAGGATTCGAACCTGCGACCGTAGCAGCCGCGTGGTTCCGGACTGAAACGCCTAAAACCGCTCGGTCACAGCGCCCGGCACAGGTTCACAATTAAGGAAGAACATATAACTGACAATTATTTCCAAGACTTTTTGAATGTCGCTGAAAGTCATGACTGAGTGACACTCTAGGTATTATAAATGTATTGAGAATGTAAATTTTGTGCATATAAGATTGCGCACAGCGGGGTTACAACACGCCCTTCAAAATTCATGCCCTATACTCAGTTCCTGTCTTCTTAGCCGAGAACCTAGGTTCAACCAATGGGAAACGTGATGAACGTTTACATAAAGACATCTCGGAGATGGAGTTAAGGTGTCAACGTGAATGGAGTGCAGAGATGTTGGATGACTACTGCTGGACACTTCACCGGGACGTTTAGGATGTATACAATAAGCGCAAGCCAACAGCCAATAAGCTGTGGAAGTATGTTTCGCTTGAGTCAGTAAGAATTTTCTGTATCTATAGTACAGTATAGTAAAGCAACTGGAATCACTCAACAGAGGAAAGTCCACTGGACCTGACGGGATACCAATTCGTGTCTACACGGAGTACGCGAAAGAACTTGCCCCCCTTCTAACAGCCGTGTACCGCAAGTCTCTAGAGGAACGGAAGGTTCCAAATGATTGGAAATGAGCACAGGTAGCCCCAGTCTTCACGAAGGGTCGTCGAGCAGATGCGCAAAACTATAGACCTATATCTCTGACGTCGATCTGTTGTAGAATTTTAGAACATGTTTTTTGCTCGGGTATCATGTCGTTTTTGGAAATCCAGAATCTACTCTGTAGGAATCAACATGGATTCCGGAAACAGCGATCGCGTGAGACCCAACTCGCTTTATTTGTTCATGAGACCCAGAAAATATTGGATACAGGCTCCCAGATAGATGCTATTTTCCTTGACTTCCGGAAGGCGTTCGATACAGTTCCGCACTGTCGCCTGATAAACAAAGTAAGAGCCTACGGAATATCAGACCAGCTGTGTGGCTGGATTGAAGAGTTTTTAGCAAACAGAACACAGCATGTTGTTATCAATGGAGAGACGTCTACAGACGTTAAAGTAACCTCTGGCGTGCCACAGGGGAGTGTTATGGGACCATTGCTTTTCACAATATATATAAATGACCTAATACATAGTGTCGGAAGTTTCATGGGGCTTTTCGCGGATGATTCTGTAGTATACAGAGAAGCTGCAGCATTGGAAAATTGTAGCGAAATGCAGGAAGATCTGCAGCGGATAGGCACTTGGTGCAGGGAGTGGCAACTGACCCTTAACATAGACAAATGTAATGTATTGCGAATACATAGAAAGAAGGATCCTTTTTTGTATGATTATACAATAGCGGAACAAACACTGGTAGCAGTTACTTCTGTAAAATATCTGGGAGTATGCGTGCGGAACGATTTGAAGTGGAATGATCATATAAAATTAATTGTTGGTAATGCGTGTACCAGGTTGAGATTCATTGGGAGAGTCCTTAGAAAATGTAGTCCATTAACAAAGGAGGTGGCTTACAAAACACTCGTTCGACTTATACTTGAGTATTGCTCATCAGTGTGGGATCCGTACCAGATCGGGTTGACGGAGGAGATAGAGAAGATCCGAAGAATAGCGGCGCGTTTCGTCACAGGGTTATTTGGTAACCGTGATAGCGTTACGGAGATGTTTAGCAAATACAAGTGGCAGACTCTGCAAGAGAGGCGCTCTGCATCGCGGTGTAGCTTGCTCGCCAGGTTTCGAGAGGGTGCGTTTCTGGATGAGGTATCGAATATATTGCTTCTCCCTACTTATACCTCCCGAGGAGATCACGAATGTAAAATTAGAGAGATTCGAGCGCGCACGGAGTCTTTCAGACAGTCGTTCTTCCCGCGAACCATACGCGACTGGAACAGAAAAGGGAGGTAATGACAGTGGCACGTAAAGTGCCCTCCGCCACACACCGTTGAGTGGCTTGCGGAGTATAAATGTAGATGTAGATGTAGTACCTAAATCCAAGTTGTTTAGTACTCCACGTCGTAATAAATGCTCAAGGGAAAGTAATGCCTGTCAGTCGTTTGCCGTGAAACACACCGTATACGAACTGTTGGTGCAGCACATATCGAGAACGGGGGATAGTAGAGGCAAATGGTTTGCATATTATGAGTCATCATGTTTCAGTTCTCTAAGAAAGAGGTGAATATCTACAGAAAATAAGTGTTTTGTTTACCAATGTGAAACTACTTCTGCAAACACAGTTGCTGAAGAACAACACAAATCAAAGGATTGCCTGCGTCGAATGTACACCTGATTATTCCCTCCAGGGCATGTGTGTCTTTCCAGAAGTTATTTACATGTACGCTATCGCCTCTGACGACAACTGTTGGCTGATGATGGTTTTACCCGCCAGGAAACAATTAACAACAAAAGCAAAGTGAGTAGACCATTGACAACAAAGATCGAGGCGTATTCTCTGTCAGAATATGCTACAAAGTTCTGCCCGTAAGGGAGTCAATGAACGGATTCAAACAGTCCTGGAACCGCGCGACCGATACGGTCGCATGTTCGAATCCTGCCTCGGGTATGGATGTGTGTGATGTCCGTAGGTTAGTTAGGTTTAAGTAGTTCTATGTTCTAGGGGCTGATGACCTCAGATGTTAGGTCCCACAGTGCTCAGAGCCATTTCAACCATTTTTCAAACAGTCCATCCCGTCTCTCCTGGATCCTTGTGGTGTCGGAGACAGCAGAATGAAAGCAGCAATATTAAATTCCGCATTTAAAAATGTATTCACGCATGGGGGCACTACCAAAGTCTGACAGTCGCACACACTCACAAACGAGAGGTATGGATATTGGCAGTCGCAGTACTGGAAAACTAGTAAGGCTACTTAAAGCGGAAAAGACTCCAGGCCATGGCGGAATTCGACTCTCAGAATTTTGCACGGAGTACGTTGAGAAGTTAGATCATTTGCTAGATTAGAGTTACCGAAACTGTTTTGTGCACCGAGTAGTTCGGCGTGACTGGAAAAAAAAATCACAGGTCACCTCTGCTTACTGACAGGATAAGAGATCGGAGCACAGAATTAACAGAATTACAGACCCGTACTACTGGTGGACCTGCCTGCCGGATTCCACGTGAATGTACGTCTGTTTGCCAGAGTAATAGAAAGATTTTTAAAGTATTTGTATTATACTTTTTAAGAAACTATTTTTGCATTTTTTTTTGAACACCACAACGCTTTGTTTTACTAAAACATTCGAAATTACTCGAAACGTTTATGTGTTACATTAATGTATAGGAATTCATGTGCCACATTTGGTCTATTCTTGTATCTAGTTGACAGACTAAAAGAAAATAGCAAATAAATAAATGAGTGAACGTCAACTGTCCTAGGAGCGCCTAGAGCCTATTCTACGCTTGAACATTATGACGCTCCTGGAGGAATGCAACGTCCTCGGAAAGCAAGTATCCATCCGGAAGGAAAAGACCATTCGCGTGAAATACAGCCTGATTCTTGCATACATGACATCTTTCAGACAATAGAAGCAGGTGAGGAGGTGGATTCCGTGTGCCCACATTTCCGAGAGGCGCTGGGCACTGTGACACAGGGTCAACTCCTGTCCCACGATACGCTCTCACGGAGAAGCTTCCCAAACACGTGATTTGCTCGAATAATATTTGACTAATGGAACCCTGACCTGCTGCCCAGTGGAAGATAAACATTAATCGTTTGCTGATGCAACGTATGCTTGGAGGTACTAACAAACGCCGGCCGATGTGGCCGAGCGGTTCTAGGCGCTTCAGTCTGGAACCGCGCGACCGCTACGGTCGCAGGCTCGAATCCTGCCTCGGGCATGGATGTGTGTGATGTCTTTACGTTAGTTAGGTTTAAGTAGTTCTAAGTTCTAGGGGACTGATGACCTCAGACGTTAAGTCCCATAGTGCTCAGAGCCATTTGAACCATTACTAACAAACCTAAAACCATACTACTCCTAAGAGCTATAATTATTAATCCGCAAATGAAGTAAATACTAATGTAATGTTCTTCAGTTCACTGTCCTCAGTCGCCAATAAAAATATCTGTACTTATACCCCTAACAGCCTACACGAAAGATTTATCATGTAGTAGCAGTAGCCTAACAGGATTGTCCTCTGATGTTCGTAAAGAAACGCAAAATCATGTGGAGAACATTTTCACAAGTTTGATGTAATTGATGGAAGCTTCATGTAGGCGTGGATAAATATAGAACAGTGCCTATAAGAAATGCAAAGAACCCAACAGTATACGATTAAAAGATTACAAAATGGCTCTGGGCACTATGGGAGTTAACATCTGTGATCATCGGTCCCCTAGAACTTAGAACTGCTTAAACCTAACTAATCTAAAGACATCACACACATCCATGCCCGAGGCAGGATTCGAACCTGCGACCGTAGCAGCAGCGCGGTTCCGGACTGAGCTCCTAGAACCGCACGGCCACCACGGCCGGCGATAACAAGATTACTCGAGAACATTTTGAGCACATCGCATACTACAAATATTTATGTGTGATATTACGAAGCGATAAGAAGTAGGATGATCATGTAAAATCAGTGTTAGGCAAAACTTAGGTTTGCTGGAAGGGTTCAGATGTAGTACATCTGTAAAGTAAATCGGATACAAGACGATACAGCGACTGATTCTTGAGTACTGTTCCAGTCTCTGAAATCCGATTCAAGTAGGCACAACAATACACACGAAACGAATTGAGCAGATGGTGGAAACACGCTATAGCCTATATGAAAACGTTAACAGAAATACTCGCGAAAGTTGAATGGAAATATTTGGAGGAAGGACGACTTAGTTACCCTGTTGGGTAAATGTAGAGAAATATTTTTTCAAGAAGACCGAGCAACAATTATGCTGCCGCTGTGCACAGAACAGTGACTTGCGAAGTACACAAGCAAATGTAGGCCGTTCGTGGTTATCAGCTTAATACTGCAGCCTTCCTGACGCCCCACGGTTTCCGATGAAGTGCACGTCTACGAGTCTACGACAGTTGGTGACACACGTGCAGTCTGCGCCCCGCACCCCTCCCCCCCCCCCCTCTCCCCCAAGACACCGCAGTGTAAGCAGCGCGTTTCACGATTTGATTCATGTGCTGTTTCCGTATGTGGAAGTAAGATGACGCCAATACGGCACCGCGTCGTAGAGTCCTTACTTGATTAATGTGTTTATGCCAACGTTACACTTGGAATGCAACAGATATTGTCCATATCGCAACTGACCGATCACGTTTGAGTCTTCTGATACGTATCTACATGTACATACTTAGTATCTAAGCCGCTTTAATGTGCATGGCAGTGGGTGCTTCCAACTGTGCCATTTATTTGGGCTTTTACGCTTTCCACCCGCCTACGAAGCGCGACGTGCATGATGGCTCGAAAGCCTCAGAGGGGCGCTGCAGTTGACCCAATCTTGGCTTTGCCGCCCCTGCAGCAGCGATACGTAGAAGGCTGTAGAACATTTCTACATTTCTCACATCAGGGTTGTACTTGAAAGTTTGTAAGTAGGCCTCCGCATTGAAATTTTGTAGCTAGCAATTCACGGGACAGCTTCCATCTTCAGGTATCTGCCACGTCAGGGTTTTCAGCATTTCCGTGTTGCTCTCCGGTGTGTCAAACAAACCCACTACAACTCGTGTTGCCCTTCTTCGTAATTTTTAAACATACCCTGCTAGTCCAGTTTGGTATGGGTTCGACACGGGAAATATGTTCCAAGCATTTGGTAACCAGTGTCCTATTTAGGTTGACTGTATTTTCCCGGAATGCCATCGGTTACTGGAAGTCTCAAATATGCTTTATGTGGCAATTTCATTTCACGTTCCTACAGACTGTTACAACGCGGTAGTTGCATGAATTGGTTGATTCCATTTGTGACTCACTGAGATTGTATCGTAGGATACTGCTTTCATCCGTTATGTGAAGTGTATATTTTTTCCAGTTATTAATATTTAAAGCAAGTTGTCAATCTTACAGCACCAATTTGAAATGGTTTCAAGATGTGACTGAACGTAGGGGTGAGCCGAAAAAAGTGGCTATTATGGCCCTGAGGGCTATAAGGTGCCGGCACCTTTCAGGAAATGCCTTAACGTATTCTCCCTGGAGGGCCCGGTCACCTTATGAAGTCCAACGTGTTTCCTGTGTCGCTCCTCACAGTTATCACAATTTTTGTGAATTTCAGTAACCCCGATGTAAGGTAAGTGGTCAGTTTGTGAATTTATTATGGAGAGGGAATGTGTCTTACATTTTATTAACGAAATTGTGTAAAGAGTTGAGTGTTACCAATCCTGACTGTACGACAATAAATTCATTGGGTTACTACAATGGCAGAGACAGCAAAGGACTTAGGAGAGCAGTTGATCGGAATAGACAGTATCTTGAAAGGAGGATATAAGATGAACATCAACAAAAGCAAAACGAGAATAATGGAATGTAGTGGAATTAAGTCTTGTGATGCTGAGGGAATTAGATTAGGAAGTGAGACACTTAAAGTAGTAGATGAGTTTTGCTATTTTGGAAGCAAAATAAGTGATGATGGTCGAAGTAGGGAGGATATGAAATGCAGACTGGCAATGGCAAGGAAAGCGTTTCTGAAGAAGTATATATTTGAGTGTCAGGAAGCCCTTTCTGAAAGTGTTTGTATTGAGTGTAGCCATATATGGCAGTGAAACATGGACGACAAATAGTGTAGACAAGAAGAGAATAGAAGCTTTTGAAATGTGGTGCTACACAAGAGTGCTGAAGATCAGATGTGTAGATCATGTAACCAATGAGGAGGTACTGAATAGAATTGGGGAGAAGAGAGATTTGTGGTACAACCTGACCATAAGAAGGGATCGGTTGGTAGGACACATTCTGAGACGTCAAGGGATCACCAATTTAGTGCTGGAGGGAAGCGTTTGGGGTAGAAATCGTAGAGGAAGACCAAGAGATGAAGAAACTAAACAGATTCAGAGGGATGTAGGTTGCAGTAGTTACTCTGAGTTTAAAAGGCTTGCGCAGGATATAGTAGCATTGAGAGCTGCATCAAACCAGTCTTCGGACTGAAGACCACAACAGCAACAACAACCCAATAACCTGGTTATAAACTAAATTTTCTGAGTGCGGACACAAGGGTTAAATCGATTAGTTATGTGGGGTAACGTTCTATATAGATGAGAATGGGAATGAACATCTGAAATAAGTCTTCGACTGAATTCCGGGAAGGAAAGCCATGTTGACAAAGCAACTGGCATATTTTGTGGACTGGTCGGTTTTTTAAATCTTCACAAAAAGAAAACATCAAAAACCTGTGGAGATGCTCTGCTAAAGAACTGCCCAAATGATTAAGTGCAAATGAAAGTATTACGGAGCTGCTCCAGCAAGATAAATCGAAATGGCTTGATTGTTCAATTTTTCCCTCTCACAAATCATTGGTTGGTAAATTTCAAGAACAGATGGTCCGGAACGACTGAAAAAGAATTTTATTACATTCAACAGCTGTTTTGTTACGAAAACAAGAATAAAACAAGGAAGCTTAAGCTCACTGGATGTTTTATTTTTCCCTGTTTTCATATGTCAACGGGACAGGAAAGGTGACTGCAGGTGTACGGCTAAAAAGATACTGACTCTACAATGGCTTAGAACGAGCGCAGCTCACTCCACACTTGGAGGCAGAGAGTGAAAAGGAACAGCTAACAGCGTTATGGAGTGTCTTCCGAAATGAATCATGCAACAGATTACGGAGTAGATATGCTGGTATGTATATGTAACACACACGACGTCTCATCGCATTACAATAATTTCTTAAAACGACGACGACGCCACCGTAGACGACGAAGAAGGAGCAAATACAGTTGGGTTCACAAGCCCTGAAGTAGCTTCACGCGCTGACTGGTCTTTCCTACAGACAAGAAACGTCGATTACTAACGGAATCATACTTATTTCAATATCTTCTCTAATACAAACGAAACTGAAATGTCTGTTATTTTCAAATTGCAAGTAATCACCTGTAAAACACGTTGTTAATCCTCTTGCTACCAAAATATCATAAACTTCAGAATTGAAGTTAGAATTGTTTTATCCTCAAGCAGTCGTACTGAAATAGTTCGCTCGTAAATTAATGTGGTTGCCCTTTAAGAGCGAGAGTTATCGCCGGAACGAGACTTTAATGGCTGCATATCTTTATCGACGCGGCAACAGCCTTGGAACATCGGACCGCACCATTACCAGCTGGGCGTCCACTGCGTGTCTAGGCTCTGAATAAGGCGGCGGTGACAGGAAGTAAAAGTTAACTTCAGGAAGCTTAGTCGACACGAAACAGTGAATCATCAACAGACCCACGAGCTTATCTCTCAGCGCTACTAATGACAATGTGATTAGCGTTCGAGTGCGCCGTACTTTGCAGCTTTCACGGAGACGCCTCGTGGATACTATAGTGGATACTGTTGTGGCGTAGCAAGACAGCCACGCCACTCGGAAGTAGCCGAAATGCACGCGTTAACTCACGCCGGCTTGCGTGAGGTCTGAAACAGGATACGTTATGAATGCTATAAAGAAAAGTACGTAGCTTCTTTAATACTTAACTTTAATTCATCCTTGTGGTACATCGCTCTTGATAATACAAGTGAGACTCTCAGATATGGTTAATGGCGCCTTGCTAGGTCGTAGCCATGGACTTAGCTGAAGGCTATTCTAACTGTCTCTCGGCAAATGAGAGAAAGGCTTCGTCAGTGTAGTCGCAAGCAAAGTCGTCGTACAACTGGGGCGAGTGCTCGTAAGTCTCTCTAGACCTGCCGTGTGGTGGCGCTCGGTCTGCAATTACTGACAGTGGCGACACGCGGGTCCGACATGTACTAATGGACCGCGGCCGATTTAAAGCTACCACCTAGCAAGTGTGGTGTCTGGCGGTGACACCACAGATACCTTAGTAACATGATTCGAATATCGTAATATAAATCAATATGTTCTCCGTCTACGCGACTGCTTTGCAGTTCACTGGCAGGGGTTCACAGAACTACTTTAAGCCTATTTGTCGAACTTGCCACTGTCGAATAGCGCGCAGGAAAAATGAACATCTAAATCTTTCGTGCGAGCTCTGGAAATGCTGAATGCTTATTTTATTACAATGGTTATGCCCCCTATGTAAGCGGGAATGAATAAAATATTTTCGGATTCGGAGGAGAAAGTTGCTAATTGAAATTTCATGAAAACATCTCGCTGCAAAGAAAAAACGCCATTGTTTTAACGATTACCGCTGCAACTCGCATATCATGTCCATGACACTCTTTCCCCTATTTGTCGTTAATACAAAACGAACTGCCCTTCTTTGAACTTATTTCGTCACCCCTCTCTGGTAAGGATTCTATAATTTTGAGAAAAATAGGAGTAAGCTATAGCGAAAGACTGGTAATATACAATATATACAAGAAACAACAGGGTTAAGATAGGATCGGAAGACAAAGAACGAAGTGGTCGGATTAAAAATGTTATAAGACAGGGATGCAGTCTTTCACCCCTAAAATTGTATCTATATTTCGAAGAAGCCGTGACGGAAATAGAAGAAAGCTTCAAGAGTGGAACTGAAGTTCAGCGTGAAAAGATATCAGTGCTAAGATTCGCTGATGACATTACTATCCTCAGTGAAGGCGAAGAAGAATTACAGGGTCTCATAGGATGGAGTGAACAGTCTAATGAGTACAGAATATGGATTGAGAGCCAACGAGAAAAGACAAAGATGGTGGAATGTAGCAGAAACTAGAGAAACGAAAAACAACATCAAAATTGGGGATCACGATGTAGACGAAATTAAGGAATTCCGCTGCCTTCGAAGCAGAATTTCCTATGAGGGACTAGGCAAGGGGGACATTAAAAGCAGACTGAAGAGGACATTCCTGGCCAAGAGAAATATACTGGTACCAAACATCGGCCTTAATTTGAGGAAGAGATTTCTGAGAATGTTTGTTTGGGGCCTAGCCTCGTATGATAGTGAATCATGAAGAGTGGGAACGCCGGAACACAAGGGAATTGAATAGTTTGAAATGTGGTGCTACAGAAGAATGTTGAAAATCCGGTAGACTGGTAAGGAATGAGGAGGCGCTCCGCAGAAACAGTGAAGGAAAGAACATATCAGAAAATACTTCCTTTGTACTAGAGGAAACTGTAGAGGGTAAAAAGTCTAGGGGAAAACAGAGATTTGAATACATCTAATAAATAATTGAGGAATTAGGGTGTAAGTGCTACTCTCAGACGAAGAGGTTGTCGTAGGACAGAAATTCGTGGTGGGCCGAAAGAAAAAAAAAAAAGCTCCCGTGCTGTGCAAAAGAGGACGATCAGGCGTAGTGTTGGCAGCCTGTTTAGTACATTTCTTGCATCTTCTAAGTATTTTATGTAAAAAAAACGCAGGTTATGGTTCTTCTTTCTTACGACAATTTCTAAGTGACGGTTCCAGTTCAATTTATTTGTAATTGTATTCGACAATGTTTAAATTTGTGTGATTGATCGTGTATCCGAAAGTCATGTAAAGGACATCACATTTTTTGTTGTTCAGGGTCAAATGCCACTTTTTGCACCATACAATACCTTGACTAATTTGTTTAGTAATTGGTTTTGATCTTCTGATGATTTTACTAGCCGGCAACCGATAGCATCATCTGCATACAATATAGTCTCTTGCGTACAGTAAAAGCGAGACACGGGTAGGCCAAAGAGAAGGGAAGGACGCGGCGTGCTCTGGTGACGCACGGGCCGAACATCGCTTCGTGGTCAGATCTGTCTGTGGCGCCAGTCCACATGAAACTTTTTAAACGCTCAGGTTGTTTCGACGTGCAGGCTTATTTTTTTGGCAAAAAATCGAATGTAGCCTGATATAAAATGAAACAGAAAGACGAATGTCTGTATATAAGGGACAGTGTCCTGACTGTCTGTCTGACTTACTGACTGACTCACTGACTCACCGTCGCGCAGCCCAAACCACTGCGGACAGAAACTTGATATTCGGAGAAGGTGCGGACCTTACACTGTAGACGTCGTTTAAGGAGCGATTTTTCGAAATTCCAGTCGTAAGAGGGTGAAATAGGGGATGAAGAGTTTTTTTTTTAAAATGTCGCTATTAAGGCAATTGAGGGTAGACCTACGAAAATTGGTATTTGGGTTCTCAGTCAGAAATACAAAAATAAATGTTTTAGCATTTTTGGAAATTTAGCCCTATGGGCTTAAAGGTACATCTATGAACATTGGTATTTGACTTCTCGGTTACAAATAAAGAAATACGTCTTTCACCGTTCTAGGAAATTTAACCTCAATGGGGGTTAAACAGAGGATGAGAGTTTTTATGGAAATATTTCATCGTGCAAGCATTTTTGAAGCTAAATCTACGAAAATTTGTATCTGGCTAATCTGTTAGAAATAAAACATACACAAATCACTGTTTTTGGAAATTCAACCCCTAAGGGGGATGAAGAGGATGTGAAACGTGTTATGAAAATATTTCATTGCGAAAGCGTTTTCAAATCTAAATCTTAGAAAATTGGTGTTTGCCTTCTCGGTTACAGACGAAAAAATATGAGTTTCACTGTTTTTAGAAATTCGGCCCTTAAAGGGCTGGAAAAGGGGTGAAAAGTTTTATGAAAATATTTCATTGTCAAAGCATTTTTAAACCTAAATCTTCGAAAACAGGCGATTGGGTTCCCGGTTAGAGATGAAAAATATACATCTTTCACTGTTTTTGGAAATTCAACCCCTCAGGGGGTGAAATAGGGTCAGACTGACTCACTGACTCACCGTGGCCCAGCCCGAATTCCAAAATTTATGGAAACTGGTATACCACTTCTCGGGTACATATAAAGAAATATATGTTATGGGATGAAAGTTACGGTGGAAATATGTCCAAAAGAACGCAAAAGGTGTGATTAGCAAAAACTTTGGACTCCACCTATCAGACCGCTTTTTGGACAGAAGTTCATTCGCAAAAGACCATGCTTATTTGGTCTTAATTAGCGTGAAAAGATAAGATGTTGCAGTTTGTGAACAACATAAAAATTCGAATAAATAAAAATAAAAATTCTCTGCAGCCTATGCAGTCTACTGGTGCGAAGCAACGTTCGATAAGCTAGTATCAAGTACAATTTTCATACCGAAATTCGCTTATGACTCTGCCTGCGTATTAAATGACATGTTTTCTAAATTTCATAATTTCTGGTTCAACTGTCAAGTGATCGGAGGTGTATAGACAAGGCTCAGAGATGGACTGGAAGCGAGAAACGTGCACGTTTTTGTGCATTTAGAAATGAATATGTGGTTTCATTACAGATTCTATTTATCTAACGAGTGCTTAACGAACCTTACCTGAAGATGTTATTTCAGTATGAGCTACAATGTCCGAGTCTTCGATGTTTGTTTCTGCTTGTCACTGAAACGACAGTTGCGCTATAATCAAGCTCTCCTTTTCCTTAAAGTTTTTCTCAGAAACATCTAAGCGTCGCGTGATCGGACAGCTGGTTGCAGGAATTATCCTGGCATTTGATAAAAGTTGACAAGTAAATCTTCAACGAGTCCGCTAATTATTCAGTAATAGTTGTCAGCAGAGTTTCCAGTAATTATAGAGAGTAGAAATTTCCCTTACTGAGATTCACGAAACAGATATGTAAGAAAACGCGGAAACAGAGTTTCCAGTAACGCATTATCTTTTCCAAAAGCGAGCTGTTGTACCGTGAAACATTGGTAATGCAGTATTCGGTGGAACCGCACTTATGAACTCAACAAGAGCAACAGAAATGCACCCTAGAAAACGCAACATATAGATGCCAGTTTCTGTTTAAAATGACATGGTTTAGTGTGCTGTTCACGGCTTCGCTAGTGAATGTTAACAGAATTTCTTTCATGATAGAGTAGCGATCATAATTTCGTCAGCAGTGGAATAATATTGCTGTTTTTCCAAGGAGGAAGTACATTTGTATCATTTTATAGAATGGCATCACAGAAACACCAGAAGCTGCTATATAATGTATGTTTCCTAACATCTAGCTTCGGTCAAGCGACCGTCTTCAAATCACAGACTACCGAGGGTTGGTTTGGCGTTAAATTTGTGTTTGATTGCCCGCAAATGAATGCACATTACAATAGATTCTAGTGGTTCTATCACGTCCTTTAAATACATTGCAGCTGTTCGCTACTGCTTACGGAAAATATTTGTATAATTGTTTGTGTCGGCTCTTTTATGAAATCATAGGAGGCATATATCGGGATGGCTACATTTGAGTGATGGATATGTCAATTAAAAACTTACCAAGAGCTGCTTCACATCACTCGATCCATCACTCATTCCATTTCCTAAGTCTTCCTTACAACGAGTCGTTGAACTTCAAAGCGTGTCTTCTCTTAAAGCCTTCCCTTGTGCCAAGAGCATCCTAATCAACAAATGATGGAGTAACACTGAGACAGGAAGGAGCTACGAACCCCTTAGTGCCTCGAAAAGGGATCTTTGTCTTTCGCGGGGCGTGCTCTATCGACTAAGGTATCCCAGAGTGACTAAAATATTCAGTTGCCTAAGGAAATCGTTTCTGATGAAGAGAAATTTGTTAACATCGAGTATTGATTTAAGTGTCAGGAAGTCGTTTCTGAAAGTATTTGTATGGAGTGTAGCCATGTATGGAAGTGAAACATGGACGATAAATAGTTTGGACAAGAAGAGAATAGAAGCTTTCGAAATGTGGTGCTACAGAAGAATGCTGAAGATTAGATGGGTAGATCACATAATTAATGAGGAGGTATTGAATAGAATTGAGGAGAGGAGGAGTTTGCGGCACAACTTGACTAGAAGAAGGGATCGGTTGGTAGGACATGTTCTGGGGCATCAAGGAATCACCAATAGTACTGGAGGGCAGCGTGGAGGGTAAGAATCGTAGAGGGAGACCAAGAGATGAATACACTAAGCAGATTCAGAAGGATGTAGGCTGCAGTATGTACTGGGAGATGAAGAGGCTTGCACAGGATAGAGTAGCATGGAGAGCTGCATCAAACCAGCCTCAGAACTGAAGACCACAACAACAACCATGTTTCCCGCGATTCCAGAACTATCACTTCTTGACGCAATATTAGCGTGGAGATCTTTAGAAGCTCTGCTGAAGGTTTCACTAAGAACAAGGATTTCGCCATCGTGGAAGTAACAAGATTCGTTCTTTCACTCCGTGCTTGCTATATAAATGTGTTTGTGCACGCCTTTTCTTCCAAACCACAATTATTAATACCTTTGTTTCTGTGCCACCTGCGACAATCTCGGTCGGTGATCGTTATCAAAGGGTTTGAAATTTTGTACTATAAACACTTTCTAATACAAAGAGAAAAGCACATAACAATTAAGATTATATTTAATATTTTAAATTATCATCTTGCATTAGGACGTTGTGTTATGGCAGTTTTAATCATAATACGACTATGATGTTGCCTTACAAACCTTTTTAAAATAAAACAGGCCTATCAGACCATTAAATGAGTGGTCCAAAAATGGTTCAAATGGTTCTAAGCACTACGGGACTTAATATCTGAGATCATCAGTCCCGTAGACTTAAAACTACTTAAACCTAACTAACCTAAGGACAACACACACATCCATGCCCGAGGCAGGATTCGAACCTGCGACCGTAGCGGTCGCGCGGTTCCAGACTGTAGCGTCTAGAATCACTGGGAAATGAGTGGTACACAATTGTGATGAAACATTTTTACGGGTAAATAAAAGTACAGTAAATTTTGTTTTGCAGTGGATTTGTCGGTGTAAATATAAAGATACTGATTAGACTTCTGGTCCTGCTGAAACAAAGTGGGTTTGTATGGAGTTCCGAATCGCCAAATGAAAGACGGAACCAAACAAAAGCTATGATTCGTTTTGTGACACATGTTCCCACATTGAAAATGGCAGAGGTTTGTCTACAAGAGCCAGAGGCACTGCGTTTGATTGCCGTCGCGACCCACGGTTTTAACCTTTCACTCAGATTCATTATTTTGGATATGATGGATTTTGGCATGGTAGATCTTATGAGGACTGCAGTTCACTCGACTGATTTTCTTCGACCTAATGTCTTCGCACACCTGCGTGTAAAATACGCTGCAAGGGATATGTGTTTCGTAAACAAAGTTGGACACCAGAACGTAACAGGCTGCTTTATCGTGTGAAAGCTATACAGAGAACGAACATCGCTAACGCAAGCAGCTCTGGCGACAAGAGCAGTGTTGAATGGACACAGTGGTTGCGACAGAAGTGGACAGGTTCCCCGTAGTCCCCGCCGCTACTGACCTTACACTGGCGGCGCGGCAGCGCGTCTTGAAGGCAGCGCAGCTGTGGCACGACGCGTCGCGAGCTGGCACGCCAGCGGCACTGGCGCCCTGCTCACGGCTACGCATTTCAGCTTCAGAGACGCGCCCGTGACGTCACCGCGACGTCACGGCGCGTTTCTGCGCTGGAAGAAGGCTAGCGCGCGACAGGGCGCGACCGCAGCGCGCGCCGGCGCAGTAACCTCCTCCACACAGTGAACTGGGAGTCTGCTCACTAGCGACTGGCCACACTGCTCGGACAATCTAGCCGAAGACGATATATCGTAACACTGCGCTGACATAATTCGGCGAAAAGTGCGGCTTGCGACGACGAAATACATAGAAAGAAAGATCCTTTATCATTTAGCTACACTATAGCAGGTCAGCAACTGGAAGCAGTTAATTCCATAAATCATCTGGGAGTATGCATTAGGAGTGATTTAAAATGGAATGACCATATAAAATTAATCGTCGGTAAAGCAGATGCTAGACTGAGATTCCTAAGGAAATGCAGTCCGAAAACAAAGGAAGTAGGTTACAGTACACTTGTTCGCCCACTGCTTGAATACTGCTCACCAGTGTGGGTTGATAGAAGAGATAGAGAACATCCAACGGAGAGCAGCGCACTTCGTTACACGGTCATTTAGTAATTGCGAAAGCATTACGGAGATGATAGATAGACTCCAGTGGAAGACTCTGCAAGAGAGACGCTCAGTAGCTCGGTACGGGCTTTTGTTGAAGTTCCGAGAACATATCTTCACCGAGGTGTCAAGCAGTATATTGCTCCCTCCTATGTATATCTCGCGAAGAGACAATGGGGATAAAATCAGAGAGATTAGAGCCCACACAGAGGCATACCGACAATCCTTCTTTCCACGAACAATACGAGACTGGAATAGAAGGGAGAACGGATAGACGTACTCAAGGTACCCTCCGCCACACACCGTCAGGTGGCTTGCGGAGTATAGATGTAGATGTAGAGAAAACTCTAGTGACAGAGGAGAATCGGAACGAGCTGACTAATTTCATTTTTGGATATTGTGGAACTCGATTTCAGTGCTAACTGCAAAATGATGCCCCTTTTCTCGGCAACAAACGAAAGGTCAGTCATGTGCAATAGAACTCCCGCGCATTGACCTTTGGTATTCTAAGAGCCGTAGACAGGAGTAACCACGTAGTTTCGGTGTTTCAGGACATCCGAACACTTGTCGATAGAGAATCACACCGACGTCTTTTCAGAGTGTACGTTCATAGAGGATAATTAGCCAACTTAGCAGCTGCAATATCGGAAGGTCCGTGGGACTATTCGCAGGTGATTTAGTTGAATACAGAGTGGTCACAACGTTAGAGAAAAGAGCTTCAAGGATCTACACTTGGTGCAGAGGTTAGCAACTGACCCTCAACGTAAAGAAATTAGACTTATTGCGCATAAACAGCCGGAAATAGAGTCATTGTATGAGTATTCTACTACATAACAGTCATGAAAGCAGCGGCATCCACTAAACATCTGGGATTACGCGAACGGTAGTCCACAAACAAAGCACGTAGCTTACAAAACCTCGTTCGGTCAATACTTGAGCAGAGAATAGGCAAAGAAGAGCAGTGAGTTTCGTTACAGATTCATTTAGAAAGAAAGAAAGTGTATGTGAGTCGCTCCAGTGGCAGTCACCGCTAGAGAGGTCTTGTGCACGACCGTGTGATTTGCTGTTCAAACTCGGAGAGCGTACTTTTCTGGAAGAGTCAACCAATGTACTACTTGCCATCGTGTGGGCTCCAGTCGCTCTAATTTCATCGTCATGGTCTTTCCGCGAGATACAGGGTGATTCACGAACATATGAAAATATTTTAATATGTTATCCTACAAGTAAAACAAAAGAAGAAGTCCATACAAACATAGGTCCGCAAATGTTTAGTGGCAGAGTTACGGCTAATAAATGATTTTTGCCTGAAATTTAGCAACTTCGCTAATATCAAGCCGTCGCAAATCTGTACGAGGTTAAAGTGAAGCACGATTTCTAATTATTTTGTTGTTACTGCTCTGGTGAATCTAATAAAACATGTCCCAGACGTGTATCTGCAGTAGTTTTCCAGAACATCCAAAGAAGCAAAGATTATTATACAAGTAAATGTCTTTACCTTTCATTAAGAATATAGAGACGTTCATGTCATTGTTGGCAACCGTTAGTGCGTTGTTTCAGTCATTTCCTAACCCAGTATGTATGTGGACTGTACAACTTTCTTAACACTGAGCTTTGTTTTTTCCGGTTAAACACGAATTCAAGTGTGCTATGCTATTAATAAAAAGCAGATTATCTGACACATTCATATAGTTTCAGTTAACGTTATTACCACCATTTTTCCGAAATTAAATTCTCTTCAACTTCTGTTTAAAACTTAGTGCAACTGTCTGGAATTTTAAAAAACAAATTAAAAATTCCACAAAATTACTTCTTTGCTTCTCTGGATGTTCTCGAAAACTACTGCAGATACACGTCTAGGACGGATTTTATTAGATTCTCCAGATCAATGACAACAAAATAAATGAAAATCGTGCTGTACTTAAACTTCGTACAGTTTTGCGATAGCTTCATATTAGAGAAGTTGCTAAATTTCAGGCAAAATCTTTTACTAACCGTAACTACGTAATTAAACATTTGCGGACCTATGTTTATATGAACTTTTTTCTTTAGTTTTACTTGTAGAATAATATATGAAAATATTTGCATAACTTCGTGAGTCATCCTGTATCTCGCGGAAAGACCATGACGATAAAATTGGAGCGCCTGGAGCCCACACGAAGGCTTACCAGCAATCGCTGTTACGGCTCACCACAGGCGAGTGGAACAAGGAAGGGTGGAAGTAGCTTCCGGTGCACCCCGTAATGTGGCTCACGGGGTACAGATGTACATGGAGGATTGACGACTTATTCACTGGCAGAACGGACCACTCTATCGATGACGAACACGAGATCAACAGGCACAGAAATTATTTTGGATGCATCAGTTATTGAGTACTGCTAGCTTGAACGACGCATATTTTGAAAACTGGGCGGTTATATTTGACGATGTATTATAAGATAAGACTGCATTTATTTCTAACCTCTCCCGCACAGAAATCGAGCTACTACAGGAGATCGTAGCTAGGTCTAAATGTAGAAAAATGGAAAGTTGAGCATTTCATGAAAAGTAAAAATGTAGTAGCGTTTGATAACATGAATGGACTCAGTTGTAGGTAAAGCAGATGGCAGGATTCGATTCATTGACAGGATCCTACGAAAATACTGTTTGTCTGTGAAACAGATCATACAATAAACAGATGTACGGCGATCCAAGAATAATATTGATGTATGTGGTTTACATAAGCAGAAACTCACTAGCTGCAACATAGTCGCGTGTAAGAACAGTGATCCAATAGTGTCAAATGTTTTTTATTCCAGCCTTTGATCACAATATCAATTCTTTTGACGATGACCGGTTTCAGTCCGAAAAGACCATCCTCAGATCTTTTTTACACAATGTCCTAAAGTGGTAAGGCCATAATGGCATCGTCAAAACATATAAATATAGTCAGCACAGCAGGGCAAAACTTACACGTGTACGGTGTGGCCCGCAGCTACACTGCGATGATTGCTCAAAGACCGATACCACCAAATTTCAGGACTTCACTTTTAGTTTGAATTTAAATCGCATCTGGGGATTTCATACTCGTATACGCCTTTCCTAAACCAATACCTGATTCGAAGAAATTTATGACGATTGTTGTTCCTGAAAAATGGTGACAGACAGAGTTCTGCTATGCACTGGAGTTTACCGGTTGAGATGGATAGAAAATTCACAATAAGATCTGTACTTTTAAACATCTACGACAACACGAAGGTTTATAATGCAAGATCTGTAGTCTATTGTTTGCATTATTAAATTCTACTGCATTCCCCGTTTTCTCTAACTTGCAGCAAACTGAAAAGAGATGAGGCTAGGGGTCATATTGTGGAGGGGAAACGTTAACCACAGGACAGATGTAACAGGCTATTTATTCGTTAGGAACACAGATTTTATTACTGCCTTCTTTGATTAACAGAACTGCTTCCAAATTGCTTATTGTTTGAAGTTCTATTACTAAGTGTATTACGTGTGCAGGGAACTGATGTTTATGCCTTAGTCAGGTACCACAGCAACGGATAGCTAAACACAGGAAACTCTCTCAATACTGCGACTAATTCGAGAAACGGAACCCTTTAGCGTTAAGTTTTATCACGACACCTGATCGAATAGCGTACCTTAGAGCACGTACTCAGATATGTGGCTGTCGTTGAGCCGCAGGTGACACGAGAGAAGCTTAATCCTCTCTCCAGTCGATAAAAGCAGCTGACGGGCGAATGTCGACAACGACGGCAGAAGCAAACCGCACACACGCTCGTGGTCGATAAGCAGAGGTCTGCATCCGTGTCGAATCGACGTCAGGTGTTCGATAACTGCGCTTCGCGGCATTTCCTCGGCGTAACAGTCTGGCAGGCTTCTCCGTTCAAGGTCAGCCCGGGCAATTGGTCGCACGCAGGTCTCTGTTTAACGTGCGCGGTTCGTGACAGAAAGAACTGTTGACACGCTTCCTCAGCTGAAGCTGTGCCATTCAGTGCGCCCCGTTGAGACATCTACGCCTCAACGATCTCGCAAAGACTGACCGTCATCTTCCGTCATCATCTCGCTCCACAGAACGTTCACTTCTTACACGTCGAACAGGGTGGTGCGCTGGTTGAAACTCTGGACTCGTATTTGCGTGCAGCAAGCTCACGGTGTTCCCCAGCCCCGAAGCTTCACCCCCATCCCACTCGTGCCCACGATTAAGGTTTTATCCTGCGAGGAGGGGCAGTGGTAAAACACTCTACTCGAGTTCGGGATGACACTGGTTCAAACCCCGGTCTGACTACGCAGAATTAGGTTTTCCGTGGAACTTCTGGCGCGGATTAAAACTGTATTGGATCGAGACTCGAACCCGGGACCTTTGCCTGTGAGCTGCGAGGACTAGTCGTGAATCGTGCTCACGTATCTCAGTTGGCAGACCACTTGCCCGCAAAATGCAAAAGTTCCAAGGTCCAGTCTCGGTCCGGCACACAGCTTTAATCTGCTAGAAAGTTTAAAATTAGTGCACTCCCCGCTGCTGAGAGAAATTTTCGTTCTAGGTTTTTCGTGTTTAATTTCTCAAGAGCGCTTAGAACAACTGCCGGAGCTTGTGCTCCATCTCTAATGACATCGCCAGGCACGTGACAAGAGAACCTTTGAATTTCTTTGATTTATGGACTCTTGAATAAGGCCATGGGTGATTTTTACCCCATCATTATTCAAACCTAAGTTAGAGGTGATGTCCTGTATCTGGGAAGAAAGTAAGCGTCCTAATATTATATGCCCTTTAATCTCGTCCATCATCCACTGCAGAGACTGGCTTGGAACGCATTATACGCTGAAGCGCCAAAGAAACTGGTACAGAGGTATGTAAGCAGGCAGAATTCGGCGCTTTGATCAGCAACGCCTTTATGAGACAAGTGTATGGCGCAGCTGTCAGATCGGTTGCTGCTCCTATAATGGCAGGTTACCGAGATTTAAGTGAGTTTGAACGTGGTGTTATAGTCGGCGCATCTCCGAGGTAGCGATGAAGTGGGGATTTTCCCGTACGGCCATTTCGCGAGTGTACCGTGAATATCAGGAATCCGGCAAAACATCAAATCTCCGACATCGCTGCGGCGGGAAAAAGATCCGCAAGAACGGGACCAAAGACAACTGAAGAGAATCGTTCAACGTGACAGAAGTGCAACCCTTACTCAGACTGCTGCAGATTTCAATGCTGGGTCATCAACAAGTGTCAGAGTGCGAACCATTCAACGAAACATCAACGATAAGGGCTTTCGGAGCCGATGGCCCATTCGCGTAACCTTGACAACTGCACGACACAAAGCTTTACGCCCCGCCTGGGCCCGTCAACACCGAGATTGGACTGTTGATGACTGGAAACAAGTCTGGTAGGACGACTATCGTTTCAAAATGTATCTACCGGATGGACGTGTACGGATTTGGAGACAACCACATGAATCCATGGACCCTGCATGTCAGCAGGGGACTGTTCAAACTGGTGGAGTCTCTGTAATGGTGTCGGGAGTGTGCAGTTGGAGTGATATGTGACCCCTGGTACGCCTAGATACGACTCTGACAGGTGAGACGTACGTAAACATCCTGTCTGATGAACTGCATCCATTCATGTCCATTGTGCATTACGACGGAGTTGGGCAATTCCAGCAGGACAATGCGTCACCCCACACGTCCATAATTGCTACAGAGTGGCTTCAGGAACACTCTTCTGAGTTTAAACACTTCCACCGACCACCAAACTCCTCAGGAATGAACATTATTGAGCATATCTGGGATGCCTTACAACATGCTGTTCACAAGAGATCTTCACCCCCTCGTACTCTTACGGATTTATGGACAACCCTGCAGGATTAATGGTGTCAGTTACCTCCAGCTCTACTTCAGACATTAGTCGAGTCCATGCCACGTCGTGTTGCAGCGCTTCTGCGTGCTTGCTCCGACCTTTAACGATATTAGGCAGATGTACCAGTTTGTTTGGCTCTTCAGTGTATTATTGGATGGTGATTTCTTTCGGAATCGCAACTGTACGCCCTGCTTTCAAGGCCTGCGTCATATGCACATGGATATGCCTCTCGTAAACTGCTGTTACAACGAAACTATTGGATCCGTGTATCGATTTTGTTCTGACACGTTCAACACCAGACTCTTCCTATGTTATTTTTTGCAATTATTAACTTTTTAGAATTAGACTTTTAGAAGAAAGATGACAATAGTTTGATGCCGAAGGAAGATTGTCTCAGGATCAATAGGACGCGAGTCCTGTGCTACTACTGCGAGCGGTTGTTCCAATACGCAAATAAGGACCTCATATCACTACACATACAGGCTGTTTGTTTTAGCTTGAGACAACCAAATATCTCGAAAACGAGGCATCGTATGAGAACGTGATGCAGGTGAAAAGTTAGTATTAGTAAAGGGGGCATCTGTTTGTGCTATAACTAGCCACCTCCTAGCCACCCCTCCAGCGTGGGCGAGGTCTACTTTGTATTTTCGAATGGGAACCCCTATCTTTATTGAATATTGGGATTACACGTCAAAAATAAGTACGTTTACTGAATCCATTGTTTTCCATTCGTGGCACTGTAATCGACAGATATCAAGAATGCCTTTTTTTCAATTAAGATCCGACGCATTTGATTCTACATTTCATTGACGATGTAAATGTAAACCTTCGCGGTATAACGGTTAATATTGATGTTCAAACGTTATCTGAGTTGTAATATATTGATTATTCCTTGCTACTGCAGTGTTACCTTGAAACTGTGAGAAAGGGGGACAGGCGTTCCATGGCGCGGAAGCAGAGACGATGCTGAGGGCAGAAGAAACTAGGAGAGATATTGTTACATGAAGTAAACCATAAGGGGAGAGCCTTGCGAAAATGCAGACGCCCCCAGAAGCGGTCCCAGGGCGTTAGTTACTCTTCAAGGAAGTAACATGCAACTTCATATGTCGCTGTGGTAGGTTGCCACCGTACAACTTTGTAACCAACAGGTACTTAGGAGCGTATGAAGCCAGCTTGATACCAGCCCTGAGAACAGCAACGCCAGAAGGCTCACAAGGGTTAGAAAGAGAGCGAAAACCCCAAAAAATTGTTGACCCAGCAGTCCCTACTCCGGGGAGCCCGATGGGCGGGGCTAAATGACGTATAACAATAATGTTGCAAGCCTTATTTGGCCGAGCAGTCACGTTTAGCTTTCAGCTGAATAATCTTGATACCAAATACGGACTTAGTGCAACTGCATTAACATCCCCTTAGGAGCAGTAGAGGGGACCTAACTAAACCGTGATTGGCAGGCACCTGCAAGAGACCTACGGGATTGGCTGGGTGGCTTTAAGTGGGTAAAACAATGCCTCCACGCAACTGTTTCAAATCCCTAGATTCCGCATTTTGGCTGCGTTCTCAGTCAGACGATCTGGGCGCCGAATCCGCGTCCGTCGACTCCAGCCTCGGTCCAGCTCCGCCTAAGTCTGCTCTCTCTCACTTGGAGTGCCTCAGCGAACAGTGTCACTTTCAGTATGTTTTGTTTTGCAACTAAGTTGTTGCCTTAAGATGCTGCTAGTGTTTGCTACTGTGGTTAGCATCCACTCCCGGGACTTCTGCACTGGCTTCTGTTGTAACAGTGTTATTCATGCTTCTCCTAACCCTAGAATTAGCCTCCAGTGTATTAGTTAGTCGTGTCTGGAATAAACAACTATTTCAAAAACCTGTTTGTCCAGGAGTCTCCACAACGAGTTCCCTACCGAGTCTCACAACCTGCATTTCTAGTAAATGCCTGTACCAGTGTTGGCTCAGATAGAAGAAGACAATCAAATGCCTTCACTGTGAATTGTCCTTCTGCCTTCTTCTCTGTACCGCTTGGGCGCGCAGACTGACCAGTAACCCCTTTTTCCCTCTCCCACCTATGTCAGGACATGACAGAGTGTTGCAAGCGTGATTATATGCTACAAATACTATGGCTGAACATTGGCATTTCTGTCAAATAAGCTACTTTTATGTAACGTAGTTTTCTGTTTTAAAGGGTGTTGATTGTGATGAGTCCCTAAACCACCCGAATGCTTCATTTCGGTGGCAGTCCTCGAACCCCGCCGTCAGGGTGACAGATTTCGGAGTGTACTTCCGTCGAACCGCCGTAAGTATCGTGCTGGCCGCTACGCGGCTACAGGCAGAATGGAAAACACAACCACAGTAGTGAGGTAAAAAGTCGATAAAGTGACAGTGACGGGCCCTGAATACTCACAGAAATCAGGAACCCCAGTGGTGAGAAGCAAACGGACTCACCGTACGTATTTTTTGGCGTAGAATCCGAATATGTAGTAAAATGGGTGGTCCCCATTTGAAAATATAAAGTTGACACCGCCTACTCGGAAGGGGTAGTTACGAGGTTGCAAGTTGTAGCACAGACATGCTAATAACATTAACTTCTCATCTAGATCATTTGTTTTTCGTACGATACGTCGTTTTCGAGATATTTAGCTGTATATTCTGAGGCTGAAAATCGCTGCAGTTAGTAATCTTTCGTCCTCCACTCATCAGGACACTACGGAAGTACCCTGAGAACAATGCCACATAGAGTTTGCAGAATCTGCAGAGATATGACTGTCTGATACTGACCGGAGAGTGTATGTGCGCAGACACGTATCAAATGTAAAAATAAAATACATAAATGTATGCTCGTGTCGTGTTTAGTGCCGCCGCAAAACAAAAAAAAATCAGTTTCTGCTGTGACATCAAATTCCATATTGTTCCTCCAAGAAGATGCAAAGTAATGACGTCGGTTTGCCGCTCAGGTTTCCTATGCTCCATTGCTCACCATTTTGTAAAAGATTCTCTCTCGTTCCTTCCATCCCAAAAGTAAAAAATATTTCGTAAACAGACTTGAAGGGATACGAAACGTGACTGGCGTTACTCTAGTCAGAGACATAGTTTCGCTACGATTTGGAAGCTACGGCATCAGGACTCTCTAGTCAGAACATCAAGATTTATCTTCTCAAAAATATTTTACGCAATAGGAACTGTGACACCGGACATCACGTTGCTGGTGTCCAGTAGTGTTGACGAGCTACTGAGGTGACATCTACTGCGAGGTGGCACAGGGCCTGCAGGGCAGCGCTGTGAGCGTGTTGTCCGGAAGTCAGTGCTGCCTCGCACAAGGCTCCAGAAGTGACACAGGAAATAAAACAGGGAGTTCATGAGTCACAACAGTCAGAGCGAGGTAGGGGGACTCGGAGGACGGAGGTTCGAATCTCCGTCCGGCCATCCAGATACAGGACTTTCCAATGCATACCTACAGGGTTATTACAAATGATTGAAGCGATTTCACAGCTCTACAATAACTTTGTTATTTGAGATATTTTCAAAATGCTTTGCACACACATACAAAAACTCAAAAAGTTTTTTTAGGCATTCACAAATGTTCGATATGTGCCCCTTTAGTAATTCGGCAGACATCAAGCCGATAATCAAGTTCCTCCCACATTCGGCGCGGCATGTCCCCATCAATGAGTTCGAAAGTATCGTTGATGCGAGCTCGCAGTTCTGGCACGTTTCTTGGTAGAGGAGGTTTAAACACTGAATCTTTCACATAACCCCACAGAAAGAAATCGCATGGGGTTAAGTCGGGAGAGCGTGGAGGCCGTGACATGAATTGCTGATCATGATCTCCACCACGACCGATCCATCGGTTTTCCAATCTCCTGTTTAAGAAATGCCGAACATCATGATGGAAGTGCGGTGGAGCACCATCCTGTTGAAAGATGAAGTCGGCGCTGTCGGTCTCCAGTTGTGGCATGAGCCAATTTTCCGCGGGCTACGCGTGAAACTTGCCTGCACGCGTTCAACCGTTTCTTCGCTCACTGCAGGCTGACCCGTTGATTTCTCCTTACAGAGGCATCCAGAAGCTTTAAACTGTGCATACCATCGCCGAATGGAGTTAGCAGTTGGTGGATCTTTGTTGAACTTCGTCCTGAAGTGTCGTTGCACTGTTATGACTGACTGATGTGAGTGCATTTCAAGCACGACATACGCTTTCTCGGCTCCTGTCGCCATTTTGTCTCACTGCGCTCTCGGGCGCTCTGACGGCAGAAACCTGAAGTGCGGCTTCAGCCGAACAAAACTTTATGAGTTTTTCTACGTATCTGTAGTGTGTCGTGACCATATGTCAATGAATGGAGCTACAGTGAATTTATGAAATCGCTTCAATCATTTGTAATAACCCTGTACATTGCTTAAATCAATCTCGAGAAAAAAAAGAAAGAAAAAGATAGTGAAAAGTTTCCCCTCCATTCTTCCCAAATTCAAATTAATGCTGTGTCTCTAGTGAGAGCGTCACCGACCGGATGTTATGCCCCAATCTTTATTCTTCCTTCTTCCCAAGCATTAGATGCGTTTCGAAATCGGTAGCAGAAGATGCAAGGAAAGTCCAAAGCGCAGTTGCCATCGTTGTCATTGCAGGCAGAGCAGCATATCAGTTGGACAAGTGTGTCGAAAGGTATGGCAGAAGTTCTGGTATTCGTTTAAAAAGTATTAAGAAACCCGAGGAAATTTTTTCTAAGGTTCGCCAATGGCAATTTGAACGCGTTTTCTTCAGTGCGCGACATGGTTAGCGCCGTGTCAGAAGAAATAAATCGTTAAGTCACTGACGCTTTCGATGCTATTACATGAAGTATTGCTCGTGAGTGTCTATATGAGAGTTCAGTGAAAAAAAAAAAAGACCTGTTTCGCATTGGAAGACGTCATGATTCAACAAATTGGCTCTCCAACGAGGGATACGTGAGAAAATGGACTTCATTATACAAACTTGTGTCTCAGACTTTCTTGTAACATTGTAAAAGTGAATCAGTTATAAAATTGTTACCTGTCGTCGCTAACAAGCATGTGGCGTGGCACAATCGGACCACACGCTCTTAACACGTCGACACCGCGCCAACACGAGAGATTACGATAGGAACATCGCGAACTGTACCATTCATTAGAAACAACTTACAGCACGTTCACTACTGTTTTAACACTAGCGTTGCTAGTAACTGCGGTCTAACCAGTTAGATTCAGAATATTTATGTATTAATGCAATTATTCTAGTCCAAAATATGTGGCCGTTGTGATTACATAAACAAACTCCAGCATGTAGATTTGACGACGATTCAAAGTAAAAACCTTTAGTTACGCACAAAGCACTCTACTTCATGGTGACGAAATGACTGTAGTATCCTCTAAATCAATGCCGTGTCGTAATAATCCATATTTTAATATGTGACATTGTTAATGTAACTAACTTTGCGTAACTGCCCATCACAACATCAACAGATTTGGAAAGTTAGTATCACGTGGAAGGCGTTAGAACATGTCAGTGTTTCTTTCATCATTAAATGCAGCAAACTGACAAAACTCTCATTGCAGCTTCATAAAAAACATGCAGGTAACAGTGCTGTATAATTTATTGATTGGCGATGTGTGTTTGTATTACGGCGTCAACACCCGCCGGAGTCAGTCGGTCAGTGTGAAATGCTTGCCAGCTGAGTTCAGTTCTGTTACATCCGATTCCGACCATGCAGTTATTCCAGTTAGAGTGCCCATTTAGTTTTCGATATTGCCTATGAACTCCCAGCTGATGTTAATTAAGAATTTGGACTTTTGCAACTATCTATACATCCGTCAACAGAGGAGCAACGAGTTGCAAGTTAAGTAAATACACAAGCAGAAAGAAGGCAGGAAGATTATCGTTTAGTGTCCCGACAATGACGAGTAAAAGACGAAACGCAAGCTCGAATTGATAGAGGACAGAGACTGAAATCGGTGCTGTCCTTTCTAAAGGAACCATCCAGGTATTTGCTTTAAACGATTTGGAGAAACCACATAAAACAGAAATCTGGTTGATATGAACCTCCGTTCTATCGAATGCGAGTCCCGTGCCGTACCGTTGTACCACCTCATTCGACCACAAGATACACATTCCACATGAACAGCATACCCCATCCATACCGAACACTAATGATTAGCCGGCCGCTGTGGCCGAGCGGTTCTAGGCGCTTCAGTCTGGAATCGCGCGACCGCAACGGTCGCAGTTTCGAATGTTGCCTCGGGCATGGATATGTCTGATGTCCTTAGGTTAGTTAGGTTTAAGTAGTTCTAACTTCTAGGGGACTGATGACCTCAGATGTTAAGTCCCATAGTGCTCAGAGCCATTTGAGCCATACTGAAAACTAATGATTAAGAATAGGTCCATGCCAAGGAAAACTTAATCACTTAATATCTACTTCGCACATTTTGCTCAAACAGAGATCCATTCCTAATAAAATACGTCAGATTTTTGGCCAGAAATGCTGTGACGTATTACATCTACTAGTGAAATAGGCAACGGGATGTACTTAAACCTTCTTTCTTGTTGTGCATCAGATACGAAGTACATAGCTCTAAGAATATGTAAGTAAAATTAACAAGATAAGGCAAATGTCTAAACAGATTATCAGAGCAAACTTATTTTCAAAGTCAACAAAAAGTACCGCTTCAACAACACCAATAGCTTCTACACATATACTCAATCTATTTCACACTACGAAAAAACGAACAGAATGGCACTGGGGCCCCTCTCTCCGACAGCAGTGGACATGTTCATGTGGACATGTGAGGAAACAACCTTGTTGGGATACGTGCATCACAAATTCGACATTTCGCCGCATGGAGGAGCAGATCTGCATAAGCGCCATCAGCATGTTAACAGCCTGCATACGATGATCGAGTTCTCGACAGAACAAGAAAGTAACGGTGCGATTTCCTTCCTGAACGTGGAGTTCTACGGAACTCACAACGGCAAACTGTGACAGAAGCTCTACCGCAAAAGTAGCCACACCAACCGGTACCTACTAGCCGCATTCCAGCATCGTCCGGCTCAGAAGTGTTCCATCCTTCACAAGCTGACCGCTGCAGCCCACCTATAAAAACAATACCAGACAAGAATTGAAAGAACTCCACAACAGTTTCCGAGCCAACGAATCGGTACGCATGCGCAGTATGCGCTACCTAACGTGTTCCAAGACGCCGCGCATAAAAACGGGATCTATCTGGGGCTCGTATCTCGGGTTTTATTGCGGATACAAATGTAGCCCTAGGGCTAGGGACCATTTTTACACCCAACAAAAGGATCTTATTACTGTAACTCCCCTACAATACAGGGTCAAAGTTTGAATATTGCACACTTCCTCCTGTTTAGTGAAATGGAAGAAATCGGTTTGTAATTTTTGCGTTAAATGTGGTCTACGGTGCTTTTTAAGGGGCTTATTGAGGAACGCAACCACACTGTTCACGGGTGGTTCCTGAGGAAACTCGAAAAAGATGGTTCTAGGGTACCGAAATCGAGTTGCGCATTCCAAGACGGGCCTACACAGCAAACGACTTAAACTGTTCCGGTATATTACTAAGATCCCTCTCTACAACAACGTCGAAAATTTTCTTGATATCCCTATCCGTTTCCGAGATACAGAGGTTCAAAGTTACCCTGCTCGCAGACGCAAAATTAGCACGTAAGCCGCGCAGAGTGGCCGCACGGTTTGAGGCGCCATGAGACGGATTGCGTGGCTCCTCCCGCCGGAGGTTCGAGTCCTCCCTCGTGCGTGGGTGTGAGTGTTGATTTTAGCATAAGTTAGTGTAAGTAGTGTGTAAGTCTAGGGACCGATGACCTCAGCAGCTTGGTCCCTTAGGAATTCACACACATTTACCCACGGAAAATTCGGTGTGAGGCGAAAACGTAGTTTGTAAGGTCACCTAGCGCGGAGAAATATGCAGTAAAAATCTCCGTTATTCTCAGAAGGGCTCTGGGAACGCCATGTTGGTGTAATATTGTAGCACATGCAAATTTTTTGTGCACGTAAAATACGGTCTGAGGGGTAAAATTATATGGTTTTGCGTTCTTTCAATTTGACATAAGTAAGCTAAGAAAATTTTACTGACTCATAAATTTCTTTTCGTACGAGTGACATGCCAGGGTAAAAATGATTCTATTGGAGCACAAAAAGGCGAACATACTCCTGTTTATTGACACACACTGACTGAAAAATGGGGTACAGACAGCCTCATTCTACTATCCTTAGCACCTTTAAAAACTTTGGGAAAAATATTGGCAAGCGAACATATTCGCGCTCTTTCGTGCTGATAGATAAGAAGACGGTGGCAGTGGGAAAGAGACGGAAAATTAACAAATACTGTAAGCTAGTAGACAGTGGTTGTGTTACAGAAAGAGCGAAGGTGACAATGGGAGTGTGAGAGAAACAGAGGGACACAGTGGCAGTCAAACATAGTTGACAGTGACAGAACAGTGCTAGGAAAAGAGGGAAAGAGGCAGTGCCAGAGGGAGAGGAATAAAGAGAGCGAGAAGGTGGAAGTGAATGAGGCAATGATAATAAGAGACAGAGTCTACGACAACAGTAACGAGGAAGAGAAAGGTAATGACAACGAGAAGACACAACAGCAGCGGGAAGGAATGAGAGAGATAGCAGCAGTAAGAGAGAGCAAGAGGGAGACTGTGAGAGAGAGAGGAGACTGTAGTAGTAGGACACAACGAAGGATACTGTGGCTGTGAGACGGCAGACAGCGGCAGTAGGGGACACACAAAGCGATAAGGACAATGTGTTGGGCTGAATGAGTGAGTGTGGATGGACAGGTGGCAGTGGACGCGTATGAGCGACTTACAGCGATGGACTAGAGGGTGTGAGTGAATTACGCTTAGGACTGAGGGATGAGTTGGATGTTACAAAGAACGCGAAATGTTCGCACTCCAAAATCTATGGGAAAAAATTTTAAAATGGTGCTGAGGAAGTTAGAATGAGGCAGCTGGTACCCTACTTTTCAGTCAGAGCGTGTTAATAAACAGGACGACATTCGCTTTTTCTGTGCTGCTATAGGAGCCTTTTTTCGTCGGTACGACAATGGAACAATAAGAAGAGCTTCTAAGTTCAGCAGCAAACCAGATAGAAGAAATGAAATAACAGCACAGCCCCGAGAGATGTTGCTCACCTTGCGTCAAGGGCATCAGCGATCGGGCAGGCACTGTGCTTCGCTGAGAAGGCATGAAACCAGTTTTTCGGAGTGGCCGCAGGGTCCAGGCTTTAGTGGGGTCCACTACGCACGCAGTAAGAGCCCTCAGCGGCGCAGGTGTGCACGAGATACGGCGTGAGTGCGGCGCCGCCAGCGTTGGGATACCGAAAGGGTCAGCAACCGCACAGCAGAGCGACGCTGGGTGCGGCTGGGGCAGCGCGGCATGTCGATTCTAGCTGGTGACCACCGCGACTGTGGGCTGGCTGTCGGGTTAGACGAAGCACCACACCTGTAAGACCGCCGTCGATGTGCGCAGCCGAATTAAGAGAGGCAATCGAAATCGAATTCCCGAAGTTGCTTGACGACATCGAGAGGGAAGGCGTGGTCGCAGAGCACCGGCCTCACTGCACACTCTTGCGACCTGCTAAATACGTAGAACGAAGCACAACTGGAAAAGACGGCCCGCAGAAGCTTGTCGCTGATACACGGCGGGCTATCAGTTGCCAGCAAACCGCATAACGCACCAATAGACTGCCACGCGACCTCTCCCTCTTTCCTAAAACCCGTCAGTGTCGTTCTAGAACCAATAAAATCTAATAAGTGTGGCGTCTGTGGTCTAGTGTTATGGTCAGAAACGCGGTGTACTGTTGTACCCACTCCACAGCGGATCAGGCTGTGCCCTTGGCGAGGCCGCTGCAACGCGGCCGAAATATCGCCATATTTTAGCCTTTTAAGTATTCTTTACAGACGAATGGAAAGAACTGGTAGAAGCCGACCTCGGGGAAGATCAGTTTGGATTCCGTAGAAATGTTGGAACACGTGAGGCAATACTGACTGTACGACTTATCTTAGAAGAAAGATTAAGGAAAGGCAAACCTACGTTTCTAGAATTTGTAGACTTAGAGAAATCTTTTGACAGTGTTGACTGGAATACTCTCTTTCAAATTCTGAAGATGACAGGGGTAAAATACAGGGAGCGAAAGGCTATTTACAATTTGTACAGAAACCAGATGGCAGTTATAAGTGTCGAGGGGCATGAAAGGGAAGCAGTGGTTGGGAAGCGAGTGAGACAAGGTTGTAGCCTCTACCCGATGTTATTCAATCTGCATATTGAGCAAGCAGTAAAGGAAACAAAAGAGAAATTCGGAGTAGGTATTAAAATCCATGGAGAAGAAATAAAAACTTTGAGGTTCGCCGATGACATTGTAATTCTGTCAGAGACAGCAATGGACTTGGAAGAGCAGTTGAACGGAATGAACAGTGTCTTGAAAGGAGGGTATAAGATGAACATCAACAAAAGGAAAACGAGGATAATGGAATGTAGTCGAATTTAATCGGATGATGCTGAGGGAATTAGATTAGGAAATGAGACACTTAAAGTAGTTAAGGAGTTTTGCTATTTGGGGAGCAAAATAACTGATGACGGTCGAAGTAGAGAGGATATAAAATGTAGACTGGCAATGGCAAGAAAAGAGTTTCTGAAGAAGAGAAATTTGTTAACATCTAGTATTGATTTAAGTGTCAGGAAGTCGTTTCTGAAAGTATTTGTATGGAATGTAGCCATGTATAGAAATGGAACATGGGCGATAAATAGTTTAGACAAGAAGAGAATAGAAGCTTTCGAAATGTGGTGCTACAGAACAATGCTGAAGATTAGATGGTTAGATCACATAACTAATGAGGAGGTATTGAATAGAATTGAGGAGAAGAGGAGTTTGTGGCACAACTTGACAAGAAGAAGGGACCGGTTGGTACGACATGTTCTGAGGCGTCAAGGGATCACAAATTTAGCATTGGAGGGCAGCGTGGAGGGTAAAAATCTTAGAGGGAGACCAAGAGATGAATACGCTAAGCAGATTCAGAAGGATGTAGGGTGCAGTAGGTACTGGGAGATGAAGAAGCTCGCACAGGATAGAGTAGCGTGGAGAGCTGCATCAAACCAGTCTCAGGACTGAAGACCACAACAACAACAACAACAACAACAAGTATTTTGTAACACGACGCGGCAGAACGCCCACCAGGACTTCAGTGGTGTTGCCCTATTTGAGGAACGCATCTACAAGGAATGGCGTAGCCCTCACGGACACGTGACACGGCGCAAAAACAATGACAGTAAAAATATCCTAACCGTTAGGAGCGAAGACGAGGGTCAGGCCTCGCCAATGAAAATCGGTTTCACATCCAACAGGATTTGCTGCTGTCGGTGAATGCAGGCACGTCTTACACAGATTCAGAGCAAACATTGCGAAAGGAACCGCGTACGATGCAGTTTGGAAAGGGGTACTTGGCGAAAAGCGGCACAGCAGGCTGCACTGCTACGGCGGGCCAAACAACACACAGGAACACAGCAGACCTCCTGTCCACACAGCTTGCCGTTTCCTCGCATGACATCCCGCAATCCATGGATGAAGATAACCGATCGCGGAATTGAAAAGCAATCGCTTAGTAGTGGAAAGGCTTCAGGACCAGATGAGATACATGTAAGATTCTATAAAGATTATCCGAAAGAACATGCACCCCTTCTAGCAGTAATTTATCGTAGCTCGCTTGAGCAACGAAAGGTACCTAATGACTGGAAAAAAGCCCAGGCCATTCCAGTTTATAAGAAAGGCCGTAAGACAGATCCACACAATTATATACCTACATCGATCTGTTATAGAATTATGAAACATGTTTTATGCTCAAGAATTATGACGTTTTTGAAAAATGAACATCTCCTCTATAAAAATCAACATGGAGTCCGCAAGCAGAGATCCTGCGAAACTCTGCTCGCTCTGTTCCTCCACGAGATCCACAGCGCAGTGGACAACGGCACTCACGCCGATTCCGTGTTCCTTGATTTCGGTAAGGCATTTGACACCGTCCCGCATTGCCGTTGAATGAAAAAAATACGAGCTTACGGAGTATCAGAGCAGACCTGCGATTGATTTCAAGACTTTTTTGCAGTTAGAACTCAACACGTCGCTCTTAACGGAACTAAATCCACAGATGTAAAGGTAGTAACCGGAGTACCGCAGGGAAGTGTGATAGGACCGTTGCTGTTTATAAAATGTGTATAAATGATGTAGCAGAAAGCGTCGGATGCTCTTAAAGGCTATTCTCAGATGATGCAGTTGTCTATACCGAAGTAGCAACGACAGAAGAATTTGCAGAACGACCTGCAGAGAATTGAAGAATGGTGCAGACTCAGGCAGTCGACCCTGAATGTAAATAAATGCGACATATTGCGCATATATAGGAAAAGAAATCCACTACTGTACAGCTACACTATTGATGACAAACAGCTGAAGACAGCGTGTGCCGTAAAATATCTAGGCGTAACTATCCAGAGCGACCTTAAGTCGAATGACCATATAAAACAGGTAGTGAGAAAAGGTAGACACCAGATTCATCGGAAGAATCTTAAGGAAATGTAATTCATCCACGAAAGAAGTGGCTTATGAGGCGCTTGTTCGCCCGATTCTTGAGTATTGTTAATCTGTATAGGATCCCTATCAGGTAGGGCTGACAGAGAAGATAGGGAAGATCCAACGAAGAAGGACGCGTTTCGTCACGGGATCGTTTAGCTGGCGAGAGAGCGTTACGGAGATGCTAAACAAACTCCACTGACAAACGTTACAAGAGAGGCATTATGCATCACGGAGAGATTTACTATTGAAATTTCGGAACAGCCCTTCTCAGGAGGAGTCGGACAACATATTACCTCCCCCCACATACATCTCGCGTATTGACCACGAGGAGAAAATTCGAGAAATTAGGGCCAATACAGAGGCTTACCGACTATCATTCTTCCCACGCACTACTCACGATCGGAACAGGGTTGGAGGGGTCAGATAGTGGTACCGAAAGAACTCTCTGCGACACGCCATTAGGTGGCTTGCGGAGTATGATGTGGATGTAGATGTAGAAGGGCAACAACCAGATTCCATGTTCCTGGATTTCCAGACAGCATTTCACACAGTGCTCCACTGCTTACTGTTAATCCTATATTACTAAACCCTCGCAAGATTTACGATTGCAGTTAATACGAATGCCTGGTTCCCACCAATAAGATATTTTCGGTATAGTGTATAAAACAAGACATTTTGTACTTATTTTGTATGTGACATACTACTGGAGGCCTTATAACTGTTATTCACTACTGGACAAACAATAAATTATGCCTTCCACTTAATGAAATATGGAGTATTAAAATTTGCAACGGTTCAGTAACAAAGCAGTTTTTCCCTTCCTTTAGTGTTCTAGGATTAACGAAGGTACGAGCATATGGAACAGGTTCACAGGTATGTGATTGGCTCGAAGACTTCTTAAGTAATAAAACCCAGTATATGTCGTCCACGACGGCGAGTGTTCATCAGAGACGAGGGTAAAGCCAGCGTGCCCGCGGGAAGTGTGATAGGACCGCTATTATTGTTTATATACACAAATGATCTGACGGGCCGGGTGAGCACCAATTTACGGCTGTTTGCTGATGACGCTGTGGTGTACAGAAAGGTCTCGTCGTTGAGTGACTGTAGGAGTATGCAAGATGACTTGCACAGAATTTATAGTTGGTGCGAAGAATGGCAGCTTGCTCTAAATGGAGAAAAAATTGAGTTAATGGAGACGAGTAGGCGAAGAAAATCTCGTAATATTCGAAAAAAAAGCACTTGTAGTGTGCTACGTAACACAGTCACGTCGATTAAATATCTGGGCGTAATGTTGCGAGGACAGTAATAGGGAGCCCGATCTTGAATACTGCTCGAGTGTTTGGCACCCCTATCATGTCCGATTAATGGAAACCATCGAAACAATGCGGAGGCGTGCTGCTAGATTTGTTACTGGTAGGTTCGATCAGCACTCTCGTTTCAAGAAGATGCTTCGTAAACTCAGATGGGATCCCTGGAAGGAACGCGACGTTCTTTTCGCCAGGTGATATTCAAAAAAGTTTGAGAACCGGCAGTGAAGCTGATTGCAGAGGATTCTACTGCCGGTAACGTACATTTCCCTTAAAGACCACAAATATAAGATGCGAGAAATCTGGGCTCGTACCGAGGCATATAGATAGCCGTTTTTCCCTTGCTCCATTTGCGAGTGAAACAGGAAAGGAAGTGGCTAGTGGTGGTACAAGGTACCCTCCACCATGCACCGTACAGTGGATTCGTGTGTATCTATGTACGTAGATGTAGATGCAAGTTAAACTCAGGAGTAACTGAGTGGAGTCGTGTAGAATGGTCCGACGAGCAGCGATGTTGCATGTTTCCAAACGACGCAGTGCGTCCACTGCACGAAAGGCTCAATGAGGCGTTTACTACGAAGTATGTGGAGGGTGTAGTTGAAGTCTGAGGTGGTTCTCTGATGTTTTGGACGTGTCTTTGTACCATGAGTTTGGCTGACTCACTCAGGTTACGATGAACGTGAACCATCATGTCTGCTTCAACAGTCGTGGGAACCAGATTTTACCAGGTCTTCTACATCTTCGTGGTGAGGATGATATGGACACTCCCGTCTTCCAGGGTGGTCACAGTCGTGTTCTGAGGGCAACACCAATACGTCCCTGGCTGGGTAACCTATTGCACTTTCGCTCACTCGCTAACGCACTCGATTTAATCCCACAGAAAATGTCTGGGACTATTTGGAAGAGTAGATGAAACTTGACAACGAACATCGGCACAGTTTGGTAGCTCTACGATGTAATCATCACTGCGAGCTGCATACTTGAAGAAACTTGTCTACTCTCTTCCTCGCCCAGCCGTGGTCATAATGAATGGTGCGGTAACTAGATTCTGTGGAGTGCCCTTTCCACGACATGCAGCTGAAATCGTTAAAACAAAGTGCCAGGGCGCGATGAAATCCCTACAGGGAATTTTCGGTTGATTGGGTCTCTCTTTTAAGAATTATGTACCGTAGACCCCTCGAACGAAAAACCGTACCCAGTAGTTGGAAATATGCACAGAGAAGGGTAGAAGTAGTGATCCATAAAACTACCGTCCAATGTCCCTGGCATCCATTATTCGTAAAATCTTAGAACATATTCGAACCTCAAATATAATGAGTCACTTCGAACAGAATGACCTTCTCGATACCAAACAGCGTGAATTTCGAAAAGAAAGATCATCCGAAACACAACTCTCGCGTTTCTCGCATGACATGTTGAATGACAGGGATCAAGTCACTTCGGTAGATACAGTATTTATTGACTTGCGAAAACCATTTGGCCCGGAGCACACCACTGTTCATTATCTCAAATAGGACCATCTGGGGTATTGAGGGAGATTTGTGACTGGATTGAGGATATCTTGGTAGGGAGTACATAGTCATCGATGTATGTAGAAGTACCTTCAGGTGTGCCCGAGGGAAGCGTGTTCGGACCCTTGATGTTCTTATTGTACATTAATGACAATATTAGTAGTATATTGAGACTTTTCGCAGTTGATGCAGTTATCTGTATAGAAATACTGTCTGAAAAACACTGCATGAGTATGCAGTCAGGTCCCTCACATTGCAAAGTGGTGCAAAGACTGCCAACATGGTGTAAATGTTCAGATATGTAAAATTTTACGCTTCAAAAAACAAAAAAAAAAAAAAAAAAACGTAGTGCCCTGTGACTACGATATCAGCGAGTCACAACTTCAGTTCTTCAACTTATATTAATAACTCAATGTTATAATTTGTAGGAATACGAAACGGAAAGGTCTCACAGGGTCTGTCGCAGGTACTGCAGGTGCAGGTTCATTGGTGGAACACTAGACAAATGGAATCCGTCTACAAACGAGGCTGCGTACAGAACACTCGTGCGAACCACAGCACAATATTACTTAAGTGTGTGGGGTCCATACTAAATAATTAGAATTATATTTGTACCTTCAGCTGCTAACGGGTATTGATCTATATCAACGGGGACAGGTGAGAATGTGTGCCCCGACTGGGACTCGAACCCGGGATCTCCTGCTTACATAGCAGATGTTCTATCCATCTGAGCCACCGAGGGCACAGAGGACAGGGCGACTGCAGGGACTATCTCGCGCACGCCTTCCGCGAGACCCACATTCTCTCCTTGTATGTCCACACACTACATTCCTAGTGTCCCACCCCAACACACTCATTACTCGTGGAAGACATTCTTACCAAGTCCCGTAAGAGTTCGGGGAATATCTGTGCATCCGCACAGAAGAGGAAGATCATGGCCGGTGTTACCAGAACTATGTACTTATATGGATATGATGTCTGTTCTTTCGGTCATGTAAGCCGGAGATCCCGGGTTCGAGTCCCGGTCGGGGCTCACATTTTCACCTGTCCCCGTTGATATAGATCAACGCCCGTTAGCAGCTAAAGGTATTAATATAATTCTAATTTCGCTCTAGACGGCTGCAGGTCATCAATGGTGTCTGTTCTTTCGGACATGTCCGAAAGAACAGACAACATATAAGTATACCATACTAAATAGGTGTAACAGGAGGTATTGAGTGTGTACAAAGAAGAGCGGCACGATCGTTCACTGGTTTGTTTGACCCGCGCGAAAGTGATACGGGGGTGGCGAAAAAGTGCACTGTCAGACACTTGAAGATAGACATGAATTGCTCCGAGCTAGCCAACTTACGAAGTCCCGAGAAACGTCTTCAATTGATGACTCTAGGAATGTACTAGAAACCCCCAATGTATCGCTCCATCGAGATCCTGAGAACAAGATAAGGTTAATTACAGCGCGCAAGGAAAAAATGTAGACATTCATTCTTCCCGCGCTCCGTACATTAACGGAACGGCAAAACGTCGTAATATCTGGTAAAATAGGAAGTTCTGTCTGCGATGCACGTCTCAATGGTCTGGACAATATGGACGGGGATGTCCAACACGCTTGTGAAAGTGATTCTTTAGTGAATACGCTATCTGGTGTGAAGTATCCGGACACTAATGCGTGATGCTGTAATTGATCAGTAAGTGTTACGAGAGAGCGATATCCGCCAATATAAAAGGAGGCGGGGACTATCGTGTTGAGCTAAGGTAACAGCAGAATGAGTCGATCAGGAGAGGTCAGTGACACTGAATGCGGACTAGTCATTGGATGTCACCCGGGCAACAAATTGATCAGCGACGTCTCAACCTTCAGAGTAGCCCAAGAGGACTGTTGGTCACGAGGGAACGCGGAGGGAAAACCGCAGATGAACGAAGACTGGGCTGGCCGCACGTACTGACGGATACCGACCGTCAGGTATTGTGGAGGGTGTCCGTAAAAAAGAAAAGAAAAATCACACGAAATGAACGAAATGAATCACTTCTTCCTGATCTATATTAACGACATAGGAGGCAACCTGAGTAGCCGTCTTAGATTGTTTGCAGATGATGCTGTCATTTACCGTCTTGTAAAGTCATCAGATGATTTAGATAAGATATCTGCATAGTGCGAAAAGTGGCAATTGACGCTGAATAAAGAAAAGTGTGAAGTTATTCACATGAGTACTAAAAGAAATCAGCTAAATTTCGATTACGAGAGAAGTCACACAAATCTGAAGGCTGTAAATTCAACTAAATACTAAGGGATTACAATTACAAATCACCTAAATTGGAACAATCACAAAGATAATATTGCGGGTAGAGCAAACCAAAGACTGCGATTCACTGGCAGAACACTTAGAAGGTGCAACAGGTCTACTAAAGAGACTGCTTACACCACGCCTGTCCGCCCTATTCTGGAGTATTGCTGTGCGGTGTGGGATCCGCATCAGGTGCGACTGACGGATGATATCGAAAAAGTACAAATAAGGGCAGCTAGTTTTATATTATTGCGAAGTAGGGGTGATAATGACACAGACATGATACGTGAATTGGAGTGGCAATCATTAAAACAAAGGCGTTTTTCGTTGCGACGGGATCTCCTCATAACATTTCAATCACCAGTTTTCTCCTCCGATTGCGAAAACATTCTGTTGGCACCCACCTACATAGGGAGAAATGATCATCATGATAAAATAAGAGAAATCAGGGCTCGCACAGGAAAATTTAAGTGGTCGTTTTTCCCGCGCGCCGTTCGAGAGTGGAACGGTAGAGAGACAGTTTGAAGGTGGTTCATTGAACCCTCTTCCAGGCACTTTACTGTGAATAGCAGAGTAATCACGTAGATGTAGATGTAGATGCTCGTGAATTCCGAAGTGCTGCGAACAGTTCAGAGAGCACAATAAGTGTGCGTGGGGAGTTAAAAATGGTTGAGCAGCTTCTCAAAGGCCACACTTGCCTTCGTCAATGTTAAGCGACCGGAGAGGAGTAATTTGATGTGATGAATCGCGCGGTACCTTTAGACAACTCGATGAGAGTGTTTGGCTTTGGCCAGCGCGTGGAGTAAGATACCTGCCGTCATATGTAGAGTCAACAGCAAAGTGCAGAGGAGGCGGTGTTACGGTATGCGCTTGTTTTTAGTGGTTAGGGTGTGGTCCCGCTATTGCGCTTAATAAACGCTAGATGCAGAAATTTATGAACGCATTTTACAATTGTGTACTATGTACAGTATGACAATGCACTGTGTCATTAAGCAGCCGTGTGTGAGACACTGTTTGCGGACAATATCATTCCTGAAAGCGACTGGCGTGCCCACAGTCCCGGTCCAGACTGTATACCAATTACGTTCCTTTCGGAGTATGCTGATGCATTAGCTCCATACTTAACAATCATATATAACCGTTCGCTCGACGAAAGATCCGTACCGAAAGACTGCAAAGTTGCAAAAGTCACACCAATATTCAAGAAAGGTGGTAGGGGTAATACAAAAAATTACAGACCCATATCGTTAACGTCGATATGCAGCAGGATTTTAGAACATATATTGTGTTCGAACATTATGAATTACCTCGACCGAAACGGTCTATTGACACATAGTCAACATGGGTTTATAAAACATCGTTCCTGTGAAACAGAACTAGCACTCTATTCACTTGAAGTGAGTGCTATTGAAAAGGGATTTCAGATCGATTCAGTATTACTGGATTTCCGGAACGCTTTTGACACTGTACCACACAAGCGGCTCGTAGTTAAAATGGTTCAAATGGCTCTGAGCACTATGGGACTTAACATCTGAGGTCATCAGTCCCCTAGAACTTAGAACTACCTAAACCAAACTAACCTAAGGACATCACACACATTTATGCCCGAGGCAGGATTCGAACCTGCGACGGTAGCGGTCGCGCGGTTCCAGTCTGAAGCGCCTAGAACCGCGCGGCCACACCGGCCGGCCAGGCTCGTAGTGAACTTGGGTACTTATGGAATGTCGTCTCAGTTATATGACTGGATTTGCGATTTCCTGTCAGAGAGGCCACAGTTCGTAGTAACTGACGGGAAGTGATCGAGTAAAACAGAAGTGATTTCTGGCGTTCCCCAAGGTAGTGTTACAGGCCCTCTGTTGTTGCTTATCTATATAAACGATTTGGGAGACAATCTGAGCAACCGTCTTCGGTTGTTCGCAGATAGCGCAGTCGTTTATCGACTAATAAAGTCATCAGAAGATGAAAACAAACTGCAAAACGATTTAGAAAACAATATCTGAATGGTGCGAAAAGTGGCAGTTGACCCTGAATAACGAAAAGTGTGAGGTCATCCACAGTAGTGCTAAAAGGCACTCGTTAAACTTCGGTTACACGATAGATCAGTCTAATCTAAAAGCCGCAAATTGAATTAAATACCTAGGTATTACAATTACGAACAACTTAAAATCCGAAGAAACACATAAAAAATGTTGTGGGGAAGGCTAACCAAAGACTTCGGTATGTTGGCAGGCCTACTAAGGAGACTACTTACACTACACCTGTCCGTCCTCTTTTAGAATACTGCTGCACGGTGTGGGATCCTTACCAGGTAGGACTGACGGAGTACATCGGAAAAGTTCAAAGAATGGCAGCACGTTTTGTATTATCGCGAAATATGGGTGAGAGTGTCACAGAAATGATACAGGATTTGGGCTGGACATCATTAAATGAAAGGCGTTTTTCGTTGCGACGGAATCTTCTCACGAAATTCCAATCACTAACTTTCTCCACCGAATGCGAAAATATTTTGTTGACACCGAGCTACATAAGGAGGAACGATCACCACGATAAAATAAGGGAAATCAGAGCTCGTACGGAAAGATATAGGTGTTCATTCTTCCCGCGCGCTATACGAGATTGGAATAATAGAGAGTTGTGGAGGTGGTTTGATGAACCCTCTGCCAGGCACTTAAATGTGATTTGCAGAGTATCCATGTAGATGTAAGGTAATGCCAACGGCAAATCTTTGGGATGAGTTAGATGGCTCTGAGCACTATGGGACTTAACATCTATGGTCATCAGTCCCCTAGAACTTAGAACTACTTAAACCTAACTAACCTAAGGACAGCACACAACACCCAGTCATCACGAGGCAGAGAAAATCCCTGACCCCGCCGGGAATCGAACCTGGGAACCCGGGCGCGGGAAGCGAGAACGCTACCGCACGACGACGAGCTGCGGACGGATGAGTTAGAACAATGAGTTCACTATTTACCGCAGTGTGTAACGTGGCCAGGTTTCGGCTGTTGATGAAGAACAGGCTACCGATCTTCCGCAGACTCAGATAGACCTCAGTGGAAGGGCCCCCAGAAGAGTTGAAGCCGTCGTAAAGGAGAAGGGCGGACGCAGTCCGTACTGATATCGACTCATAGCTTTTGGGCAGGCAGCGCTCGGCTGCTGCTGGCAGGCAGCGCGCGCACTCACCGCAGTCTGTGAGGACGCAGAGCCTGGTGCAGGAGACGGCGAGCACGCGGCCGCCCTGGTCCCGCGCCTCGCAGCGGAACAGGCCGGCGTCCTCGGGGAAGACGTCCCACAGCAGCAGCGAGCGCCGGCCCGCCGGCCCGCGGCCGTACCGGAAGTCGCGGCAGTCGGGCAGCGGCACGCCCTCGCGCGACCACGTCACCGACAGCCGCTCGCCCTCTGCGGCACACGCGCCACCACACCTCGCTTCAGATCGCTCTGAGCACTATAGGACTTAACTGCTGACGGCATCAGTCCCTTAGAACTTAGAACTACACTCCTGGAAATGGAAAAAAGAACACATTGACACCGGTGTGTCAGACCCACCATACTTGCTCCGGACACTGCGAGAGGGCTGTACAAGCAATGATCACACGCACGGCACAGCGGACACACCAGGAACCGCGGTGTTGGCCGTCGAATGGCGCTAGCTGCGTAGCATTTGTGCACCGCCGCCGTCAGTGTCAGCCAGTTTGCCGTGGCATACGGAGCTCCATCGCAGTCTTTAACACTGGTAGCATGCCGCGACAGCGTGGACGTGAACCGTATGTGCAGTTGACGGACTTTGAGCGAGGGCGTATAGTGGGCATGCGGGAGGCCGGGTGGACGTACCGCCGAATTGCTCAACACGTGGGGCGTGAGGTCTCCACAGTACATCGATGTTGTCGCCAGTGGTCGGCGGAAGGTGCACGTGCCCGTCGACCTGGGACCGGACCGCAGCGACGCACGGATGCACGCCAAGACCGTAGGATCCTACGCAGTGCCGTAGGGGACCGCCACGCCACTTCCCAGCAAATTAAGGACACTGTTGCTCCTGCGGTATCGGCGAGGACCATTCGCAACCGTCTCCATGAAGCTGGGCTACGGTCCCACACACCGTTAGGCCGTCTTCCGCTCACGCCCCAACATCGTGCAGCCCGCCTCCAGTGGTGTCGCGACAGGCGTGAATGGAGGGACGAATGGAGACGTGTCGTCTTCAGCAATGAGAGTCGCTTCTGCCTTGGTGCCAATGATGGTCGTATGCGTGTTTGGCGCCGTGCAGGTGAGCGCCACAATCAGGACTGCATACGACCGAGGCACACAGGGCCAACACCCGGCATCATGGTGTGGGGAGCGATCTCCTACACTGGCCGTACACCACTGGTGATCGTCGAGGGGACACTGAATAGTGCACGGTACATCCAAACCGTCATCGAACCCATCGTTCTACCATTCCTAGACCGGCAAGGGAACTTGCTGTTCCAACAGGACAATGCACGTCCGCATGTATCCCGTGCCACCCAACGTGCTCTAGAAGGTGTAAGTCAACTACCCTGGCCAGCAAGATCTCCGGATCTGTCCCCCATTGAGCATCTTTGGGACTGGATGAAGCGTCGTCTCACGCGGTCTGCACGTCGAGCACGAACGCTGGTCCAACTGAGGCGCCAGGTGGAAATGGCATGGCAAGCCGTTCCACAGGACTACATCCAGCATCTCTACGATCGTCTCCATGGGAGAATAGCAGCCTGCATTGCTGCGAAAGGTGGATATACACTGTACTAGTGCCGACATTGTGCATACTCTGTTGCCTGTGTCTATGTGCCTGTGGTTCTGTCAGTGTGATCATGTGATGTATCTGACCCCAGGAATGTGTCAATAAAGTTTCCCCTTCCTGGGACAATGAATTCACGGTGTTCTTATTTCAATTTCCAGGAGTGTACTTAAACCTAACTAACCTAAGGATATTACACACATCCATGCCCGAGGCACGGTTCGAACCTGCGGCCGTAGCAGCAGCGCGGTTCCAGACTGAAGCGCCTAGAACCGCACGGCCACTCCGGCTGGCCACACACTTTGGTTTCAGCAGCTGCGACATAGTCTCGCAGATGTCAAATGATCTTCATTCCAGTCTTTGATCACAATATAAATTCTTTTGACGATGACCGCTTTCAGTCACTAATGAACATCCTCAGATCTTTTCCACACCGTGTCGTGAAGTGATCAGACATACACTACTGCCCATTAAAACTGTTACACCACTAAGATGACGTGCTACAGACGCGAAATTTAACCGACAGCAAGAAGATGCTGTGATACGCAAGTGATTAGCTTTTCAGAGCATTCACACAAGCTTCGCGCCGGTAGGGACACCCACAACGTGCTCACATGAGGAAAGTTTCCAACCGATTTGTCATACACAAACAGCAGTTGACCGGCGTTGTCCGGTGAAACGTTGCGGTCATGCCTCGTGTGAGGAGGAAAAATGCGTACCATCACGTTTCCGACTTTGATAAAGGTCGGATTGTAGCCTATCGCGATTGCGGTTTATCGTATCGCGACATTGCTGCTAGCATTACTCGAGATCCAATGACTGTTAGCAGAATATGGAATCGGTGGGTTTGGGAGGGTAATACGGAACGCCTTCCTGAATCCAAAGGGCCTCGTATTAATAGGACTCGAGATGACAGGCATCTTATCCGCACGGATGTAACGGATCGTGCAGCCACGTCTCGATTCCTGAGTCAACAGATGGGGACGTTTGCAAGACAACAGCCATCGGCACGAACAGTTCGACGACGTTTGCAGCAGCATGGACTATCAGCTCGGAGACCGTGGATGCGGTTACCCTTGACGCTGCATCACAGACAGGAGCGCCTGCGATGGTGTACTCGACGACGAACCTGGGTGCACGAATGGCAAAACGTCATTTTTTCGGATGAATGTAGGTTCTGTTTACAGTATCATGATGGACGCATCCGTGTTTGGCGACATCGCGGTGAACGCACATTGGAAGCGTGTATTAGTCATCGCCGTACTGCCGTATCACCCGGCGTGATGGTATGGGGTGCCATTGCTTACACGTCTCGATCACCTCTTGTTCGCATTGACGGCACTTTGAACAGTGGACGTTACATTTCAGATGTGTTACGACCCTTCATTCGATCCCTGCGAAACCCTACATTTCAGCAGGATAATGCACGACCGCATGTTCCAGGTCTTGTACGGGCCTTTCTCGATACAGAAAATGTTCGACTGCTGCCCTGGTCAGCACATTCTCCAGATGTCTCACCAATTTAAAACGTCTGGTCAATGGTGGCCCAGAAACTTGCTCATCACAATACACCAGTCACTACTACTCTTGATGAACTGTGGTATCGTGTTGAAGCTGCATGGGCAGCTGTACCTGTACACGCCATCCAAGCTCTGTTTGACTCAATGCCCAGGCGTATCAAGGCCGTTATTACGGCCAGAGGTAGCTGTTCTGGGTTCTGATTTCTCAGGATCTATGCACCCAAATTGCGTGAAAATGTAATCACATGTGAGTTCCAGTCTAATATACTTGTCCAATGAATACCCGTTTATCATCTGCATTTCTTCTTGGTGTAGCAATTTTAATGGCCAGTAGTGTATAAATCTACTCCGCACAGCATCGTCACATAGATCTAAAGTAAGGTGTAGAATAGGCCACATCGTCCACATCGTCTACAGTTTGTGGCCTATTCTACACCCTATTTTAGATCTATGTGACGATGCTGTGCGGAATAGATTGATATGTTTTGGTTCAAATGGCTCTGAGCACTATGGGACTTAACTGCTACGGTCATCAGTCCCCTAGAACTTAGAACTACTTAAACCTAACTAACCTAAGGACAGCACACAACACCCAGCCATCACGAGGCAGAGAAAATATATGTTTTGTCTATGCCATTAAGTACGGTCTTATCGCTTTAGGACATGTTATAAAAAAGATCTGAGGATGGTCATTACTGACTGAAACCGGTCATCGTCAAACGAATTGATATTGCGATCAAAGACTGGAATAAAAAACATTTGACACCTCTGTTAACTTCTACCACAACCCACTCACCGTCAGACTTCTGCAGACTGAGTCGGAATTATTGACGAATCAGGCTCAGCAGACGAGGCAACTGTGGAGCAACGTGGAGCAAATCACCGCCAGACGCGAGAAAAGCGATTTGCGGCACAGGGTGTTTCCAAAACATTCTTCCGAATCCAAACAGCCATATCTTCTACACGAATTAAGATAGAAACTTGGGTTGAATTTTATCTTACGCTTGGCACTACTTAGTTATTTTCAGAAGAGCTAAGCGTTTTACAAGCGTGTAACATGGATGCACATACCACCTTGGACTACTTTTTATAATTACCTTTACGATCAGAGGTATCATTCACGTTTCACAAATGCTGAAGTTGCCCTGCACCAAACACCCAGACGACATTCAGTCCCGACCTGTGGATTTCTCCTTACGTAAACAAACAGCGTTTTCAGACTGCCGATGCCATCATCGAATACTTTGACTTGTAGGAGATGTAGCGCTGTATTCTCGATGAAAATCATGCAGCTAAGTTGTAACTGAAGTGCTCCTGTTGAAGCGGAAAATGCCGTTTGTTCTTGTGTTATTGGGCTTTCGACTCGACGCGCGTCTGGCAATCAACTAGCGAGCTAGCTGCACAAGAGAGACCTGAACCGCGAATTACATCAACTGGTGACTTATAACTGGCGCCAAGGTAAGCTTCTGGCTTGGATACGTACGTAAAATTTTTTTCCAAGTTTCTATTGGTTTAGTAATCACAAACTCCTTTTTTAAACATAAGAACATTCACCGGTATACTTGGGAAGGCAGTGGAACCAGATCTGTCATTGACTATATAATAACAGATCACGAATTCAAGAAGGCTGTGAGGGACACACGTGTATTCAGGGGATTCTTTGATGACACTGATCATTATTTAATCTGAAGTGAAATTGGGATTGTGAGGCCGAAAGTGCAGGAGGTCAGGTCCATATGTAGGAGGATAAGAGTGGAGAAACTTCAGGATAAGGAAATCAGGCACAAGTACATAACAGAGATCTCAGAAAGGTACCAGTTAGTTGAACGTAGTCAATTACAGTCATTGGAAAAGTAATGGACAAGGTACAGGGACACAGTACTAGAAGTGGCTAAAGAATGTCTTGGAACAGTAGTGTGTAAAAGTAGGATGAACCAAACAGCTTGGTGGAATGACACAGTCAAGGCAGCCTGTAAAAGGAAAAAGAAGGCGTATCAAAAATGGCTACATAATAGAACTCAGGTAGACAGAGAAAGCTATGTTGAAGAAAGAAACAAAGCCAAACAGATAATTGCAGCATCCAAGAAGAAACCTTGGGAAGACTTTGGAAACATGTTGGAGACTATGGGTCAAGCCGCTGGAAAACCATTCTGGAGTGTAATTAGCAGTCTTAGAAAGGGAGGTAAGAAGGAAATGACAAGTATTATGGACAGGTCAGGAAAACTGCTGGTGAATCCTGTGGATGCCTTGGGCAGATGGAGGGAATATTTTGAAGAGTTGCTCAATGTAGGTGAAAATACGATCAGTAATATTTCAGTGTTCGAGGTAGAATGGGATAGGAATGATGATGGAAATAGGATCACATTTGAGGAAGTGGAGAAAATTGTCAATAGATTGCAGCGCAATAAAGCAGCTGGGGTGGATGAAATTAAGTCGGAACTCATCAAATACAGTGGAATGTCAGGTCTTAAATGGCTACACAGGATAATTGAAATGACGTGGGAGTCGGGACAGGTTCCATCAGACTGGACAAAAGCAGTAATCACACCAATCTTTAAACATGGAAACAGAAAAGATTGTAACAACTACAGAGGTATCTCTTTAATCAGCGTTGTGGGTAAAATCTTCTGAGGTATTGTTGAAAGGAAAGTGCGAGTATTAGTTGAGGACCAATTGGATGAAAATCAGTGTGGGTTTAGGCCTCTTAGAGATTGTCAGGACCAGATCTTTAGCTTACGGCAAATAATGGAGAAGTGTTATGAGTGGAACAGGGAATTGTATCTATGCTTTATAGATCTCGAAAAGGCATATGACCGGGTTCCTAGGAGGAAGTTATTGTCTGTTCTATGAGATTATGGAATAGGAGGCAAACTTTTGCAAGCAGTTAAAGGTCTTTACATGGATAGTCAGGCAGCAGTTAGAGTTGACGGTAAATTGAGTTCATGGTTCAGAGTAGTTTCAGGGGTAAGACAAGGCTGCAACCTGTCTCCACTGTTGTTCATATTATTTATGGATCATATGTTGAAAACAATAGACTGGCTGGGTGAGATTAAGATATGTGAACACAAAATAAGCAGTCTTGCATATGCGGATGACTTAGTTGTGATGGCAGATTCGATTGAAAGTTTGCAAAGTAATATTTCAGAGCTAGATCGGAAATGTAAGGGCTATGGTATGAAGATTAGCATCTCCAAAACGAAAGTAATGTCAGTGGGAAAGAAATATAAACGGATTGAGTGCCAAATAGGAGGAACAAAGTTAGAACAGGTGGACGGTTTCAAGTACTTAGGATGCATATTCTCACAGGATGGAAACATAGTGAAAGAACTGGAAGCGAGGTGTAGCAAAGCTAATGCAGTGAGCGCTCAGCTACGATCTACTCTCTTCTGCAAGAAGGAAGACAGTACCAAGACTAAGTTATCTGTGCACCGTCCAATCTTTCGACCAACTTTGTTGTATGGGAGCGAAAGCTAGGTGGATTCAGGGTACCTTATCAATAAGGTTGAGGTAACGGATATGAAAGTAGCTAGGATGATTGCAGGTACTAGTAGATGGGAACAATGGCAGGAGGGTGTCCACAATGAGGAAATCAAAGAAAAACTGGGAATGAACTCTACAGATGTAGCAGTCAGGGCGAACAGGCTTAGATGGTGGGGTCATGTTACACGCATGGGAGACGCAAGGTTACCCAAGAGACTCATGGGTTCAGCAGTAGAGGGTAGGAGGAGTCGGGGCAGACCAAGGAGAAGGTACCTGGATTCGGTTAAGAATGATTTTGGGTTTAACATCAGAAGAGGCACCAATGTTAGCACTGAATAGGGGATCATGGAGTAATTTTATAAGGGGGGCTATACTCCAGGCTGAACGCTGAAAGGCATAATCAGTCTTAAATGTTGTTGATGATGATGATGATGATGATTCTATTTTTCCTCATTTAGAAGATATAGTAGCCTGAAATAGTATGAGTCTTTGTAAAGCTACATATATGTACAGGATGAGTCACCTAACGTTACCGCTGGATATATTTCGTAAACCACATGAAATACTGACGAATCGACTCCACAGACCGAACGTGAGGAGAGGGGCTAGTGTAATTGGTTAATACAAACCATAAAAAAATGCTCCGAAGTATGTTTTCTAACACAAACCTACGTTTTTTTAAATGGAATCCCGTTAGTTTTGTTTGCACATCTGAACATATAAACAAATACGTAATAGTGCCGTTTGTTGCATTGTAAAATGTTAATTACATCCGGAGATATTGTAACCTAAAGTTGACGCTTGAGTACCACTCCTCCGCTGTTCGATCGTGTGTATCGGAGAGCACCGAATTACGTAGTGATCCAAAGGGAACGGTGATGGACCTTAGGTACAGAAGAGACTGGAACAGCACATTACGTCCACATGCTAATACCTTTTTATTGGTCTTTTTCACTGACGCACATGTACATTACCATGAAAGGTGAGGTACACGTACACACGTGGTTTCCGTTTTCAATTACGGAGTGGAATAGAGTGTGTCCCGACATGTCAGGCCAATAGATGTTCAATGTAGTGGCCATCATTTGCTGCACACAACTGCAATCTCTGGCGTAATGAATGTCGTACACGCCGCAGTGCATCTGGTGTAATGTCGCCGCAGGCTGCCACAATACGTTGTTTCATATCCTCTGGGGTTGTAGGCACATCACGGTACACATTCTCCTTTAACGTACCCCACAGAAAGAAGTCCAGAAGTGTAAAATCAGGAGAACGGGCTGGCAAATTTATGCGTCCTCCACGTCCTATGAAACGCCCGTCGAACACCCTGTCAAGGGTCAGCCTAGTGTTAATTGCGGAATGTGCAGGTGCACCATCATGCTGATACCACATACGTCGAGGCGTTTCCAGTGGGACACACTCTGTTCCACTTCGTAATTGAAAACGGAAACCACGTGTGTACGTTTACCTCACCCCTCATGGTAATGTACATGTGCGTCAGTGAAAAAGACCAATAAAAAGGTGTTAGCATGTGGACGTAATGTGCTGTTCCAGTCGCTTCTGTACCTCCATCACCGCTCCATATGGATCCTTACGTAATTCGGTGCTCTCCGATACACACGATCGAACAGCGGAGGAGTGGTACTCAAGCGTCAACTTTAAGTTACAATATCTCCGGATGTAATTAACATTTTACAATGCAACAAACGGCACTGATTATGTATTTGTTTATATGTTCAGATGTGCTAACAAAACTAACGGGGTTCCATTTTAAAAAACGTAGGTTTGTGTTAAAAAACATACTTCGGAGCATTTTTTTATGGTTTTAGGTGACTCACCCTGTATACACTGAAGCGCCAAACAAACTGGTATAGGCATGCGTATTCAAATACAGAGATACGTAAACAGGCAGAATACGGTGTTGCGGTCGGCAACGCCTATATAAGACAAGTGTCTGGCGCAGTTCTAAGACAGATCCATGAACCCTCCATGTCAGCAGGGGACTGTTCAAGCTAGTGGAGCCTCTGGAATGGTGTGGGGCGTGTGCAGTTGGAGTGATACGGAACCCCTGATACCTCTAGATACGATTCTGACAGGTGACACATACGATAACGTTCATTCATTCTGTAGTGATTCGAGAATTTCCACGTAATTTCTGGAACCACTCGACGTTCTGCCGCCTCGAACACGCGATGTTGTAAAGACGAGTGTGAGAGAGCCTATTTACTGCGCAACACGTGTCTGTGTGTGTGCAGGATTGACGTTTGGCACGAGAAGACGGGAGCTGCGTCATACGAGCGGCACTGACAAGTGCCTACCGGCAGCGCCTTGGAATCTGTATTGAAAGGTCATGGAATGTGTATGTGTGTAAGATTCCGCGGTTTGTGGTGCCATGAGGATTGTTAAAGAGACAGATGAAGCATGGATTGTATAGAGACTTTTGACTTACTTCATGTCTTGGCTATGAACGAAGAAAGACACATGTATGATGACCATAAATTATTTGGTTATCAGACCATTGATATTTGAATATGTGTAAATAAGTCTAAGTTAGCTTGCAGAAGTTGTTGTCTGTGAAAGTTGAAAATATAAAGTGATTGAACTGAAAAGAATTCTACGAGTACCCAAATTATTTCAAGAATAGAGAAGTAGTTTAATAAATTCCTTTAACCAGCTATAGCCTACGGAGAAGAAGATTTTGGGAGATCGACGTAGCTGATTACTCGGAGAAGAGGATCGGCTACATATAACGTGCAAGTTAACTGATCTGAGAGACGTTGTGAGCCTCGCAACTCAATACCACACTGTCTCTTGTCGTCCGAAAAACGTTAGAATTTATGTCCATTGTGCGTTCTGACGGACGTGGGCAATTCCAGCAGGACAATGCGACACCCCACATGTTCAAAACTGCTACAGAGTGCCTCCAGGAACACTCTGCTGAGTTTAAATACTTCCGTGGCCACCAAACACCCCAGACATGAACATGATTGAGCATATCTGGGATGCCTTGCAACGTGCTGTTCAGAAGAGATCTCCACCCCCTCGTGCTCTTACGGATTTACGGACAGCCCTGCAGGATTCGTGATGTCATTTCCCTCCAGCACAACTTTAGACGTTAGTCGAGTCCATGCCACGTCGTGTTGAGGTACTTCTACGTGCTCGCAGGGGCCCTACACGATATTAGGTAGGTGTACCAGTTTCTTTGGCTGTCAGTGCATATGTAAGTCTGAAATAGTGTGATTCTGTGTAAAGCGATATATATACATCAGTTGTCGTAACAGAAGCTGGAAGCAAAGAAAACTGGAGTCGACTAGGTAGTTACTTGCTGCATGGGTCTCTTGGCACATCGTATCGTGATGACGTGGTAGAGAATAGTAGCTTAATTATTATTGACATATGGACGCAGCAATTAAAGATTAGTTCACGTAACAGAGAACAATATTTAATTTAGTAACACAAGTAATAAAGTAACACTTTGCTGTAAAAAGGCGGCAAGTTTCTAAAAGGAACATTTTCAGCTTGGTTTCAAATTTACCTTTGGTATATGACAAGCATTTAAAACCGATGTATATGTGATAACATAATTCGAGAATAGCATTATTCACGCTTTAGTGAACTGATTTCAGTTTTAATGAACAGTAATGAAGCTATTTTTTCATGTAGTGTTTTAATTATGGACCAAATTTTTTATGATGAATTCTAATGGATTATATAAAACATACGCCACGTAAGAAAATGCGGCTTGTGATTCCACAGTTAAAAGAAGTGACTTCTTACAAATTTGTGTACAAGACAATCTAGAGTAAGCACTACATATTTTTCTTATGGCATGCCTTTGTACATTGAACTATCGTTTCTGAAACACGAATTACCTTAGAATTCAATATGATATGCTTCTTTTTGCCGTAAATGAGATATTTTCCTTCGCTAATCTGTTTTTTACGTCCTTTTTGCTTCGCCCATAAAGCGTTGTTTCGTTTCCAAGGTGGACAGAAGACTTCACTTCACCTAAGGCATGGTCCCAGACTTTGATATTAATTTTGTCTCGCATCTGATTTCCTCTCCTCCTCATTACTTTCCTCCTTCTTTGTTTTATTCGCAATCTACCGTCTGTACTCATTAAACTGTTCACTCCTTTTGACCGATGCCTCACTCTCACGGGTGACAGCAATGTGAGTAGCGGCTACTATCGGTGATTTCCTTTCACCCTGAATTATATTCCTACCCCTGAACCTTTCTTTTGTTCCCCTCAACCCTTTTTCTAGCGTACAGGTTGAACAGCAGCGCAGAAAGATTCCATCCTTACCTTACAGCCCTTTCATTTAAGCACTTCGTCTTCCATTATTGTTTCCTCTTCGTTCTCTGTGGCTTATACCAATTTTTCTTAGTATTTCCAACATGTTGCACCAGTTTATGTTGTTTTTTGTGGGTCGACAAATCCTATGAATTTTATTAAGTCTTGGGTGCATGAACAGGTATGACGTCAAAACTGACTATTATACGTTTACCTATCCAAAAGCGAAACTGATATTCATCTAACAGAGCTTCGATTTTCTTTTCCATTATTCTTCATATTTTTCTTTTTTGATACATATGGATGTGTGAAATGTTAAAATGACTGTACGATAGTTTTTATCTACAAGGCCATAAAAACTCCAATTTGACCGTGCGTAGTAAAGTTCTACGATGTTCTCGTCGCTAGTTAGTAGCGAGCTCCGTAGTCGACATTCATGTTAATGTTTTGATACCGAATGCATCAAACGAACAAACCTAGAATACACACTTAAAAAAAGATGAAATAATATATTTACAAGTATATGGGTAGAAACTGGTCATTTACAGGTTTTTGTGTATAACTGGCTAACAATCTCTACTCATGAATTCCTCTAAGCTACAGGACGATCTGTTAAGAACAAACGTTTAATCTATGTCCAAAGACGCTTCTGCTATCTGTCAAACATTTTATTTCTATGGGTGGGCTGTCACAGACTTTTATAGCTGCATATTTCACCAATAGGTACGCTAAAACTAGATCGATTAAAGGATAATGCACATTGTTTTTCTTTCTAGTGTTGTAAATACTTCTGTTACTCTCAGATTTAGGAGAACTATTGCTAAATAAGTGAATAAATTCAGTGTGAGGCTGTGGTTAATATTTCCATGTATGCACGCTTGTGAAAGGCACACGTAATATTAATAATATTTTTCTTCGTGCAGTGCCTAAGGAATTACCACAGAACATAATCCCGAAAGGAAATATGCAAAATATGTTACTGACCGTATATCCGCCAAGTGGGCAATTATTCTTATGGCAAAAGTATTCACACGTTAACGTCGTAGGAGGTCTACTACATGTTTTCTTCAGTTTAAGTTTTCACTGATGAACAGACTCGAGAACTTTGAATTTTTTATCCTGTATATTATTTGTCGTTGGAATATTGGGTTAATAGGAGGTGAGGTACTTCTTAAAGCTTTCGTTTTTTATGGCTGAAGGAACACATGGAAGTGTCAGTAGCGTAGTGACGTATCGCACATGCCCAGCGCTGCGACACAAGTCGTTCTGTTTAGTTTCGTGGTTTTATGTATGATTTTCTTTTTCTTCCTCGCCATGTATCCTTTGCTAGCAATTTGGCGCTAATTTGAGCAGTTTTATCTCTGTTGCCGTCTCGTTTTCAGATGTCTCAGAATGAATGAAAAATTGGAGATAGGATATAAACTTTCTATCAGATTAAAACTGTGTTCCGGACCGAGACTCGAACTCGGGACCTTTGCCTTTCGCGGGCAAGTGCTCTACCAACTGAGCTACCCAAGCACGACTCACGACCCGTCCTTACAGCTTTAATTCCGCCAGTACCTCGTCTCCTACTTTCCAAACTTCACAGAAGCTCTCCTGCGAACCTTGCAGAACTAGCACTTCTGGAAGAAGGGATATTGCCGAGTCATGGGTTAGCCACAGCCTGGGGGATGTTTCCAGAATGAAATTTTGACTCTGCAGCGGAGTGTACGCTGATATGAAACTTCCTGGCAGATTAAAACTCTGTGACGAACCGAGACTCGAACTCGGGTCCTTTGCCTTTCGCGGGCAAGTGCTCTAACAACTGAGCTACCCAAGCACGGCTCACGACCCGTCCTTACAGCTTTAATTCCGCCAGTACCTCGTCTCCTACTTTCCAAACTTCACAGAAGCTCTCCTGCGAACCTCCGAGAACTAGCACTCCTGGAAGAAAGGATATTGCGGAGTCATGGGTTAGCTACAGCCTGGGGGATGTTTCCAGAATGAAATTTTCACTCTGTAGCGGAGTGTGCGCTGATATGAAACTTCCTGACAGATTAAAACTCTGTGCCGGACCGAGACTCGAACTCGGGACGTTTGCCTTCCGCGGGTAAGTGTTCTACCAAATGAGAAGTGCTAGTCTTGCAAGGTATGCAGGAGAGCTTCTGTGAAGTTTGGAAGGTAGGAGACGAGGTACTGGCGGAAGTAGAGCTGTGAGGAGGGCGTAGGTAGTGATTTGTTAGCTTAGTTGGTAGAGCACTTGCCCGCGTAAGGCAAAGGTCCTGATTTCGAGTCTTTCGGATGTGCCTGGAAGTTTCATATCAGCGCACACTCGGCTGCAGAGTCATTTTCAGATGTCTCAAAATGAATTAAGAATTGGAGATGGGATCTAACTCGTCTTCCCCTGGTGGGTGTTGAACCAGTCAGACGCCAAAAGAGATGCGGTGAAGCTTGTGCAACAGTTTTACTTGAGTAAGTGGCCGGTTTGGAAGTACTCTGGTGCGGACTGCGTTAGTCGGTGAGCAGTTGCCTAGCTTGCTGGCAGCGCGCTTACCTGTGTGTAGGCGGACGCGCAGCTCGAGCGGCGAGCCCTCGACGGCGGAGCAGGTCGGCGGCAGCGGCTCTGCGAACACCGGCTGCGTCTGCTGCTGGCGCGCCCCCGCCTCCCCCTCCTCGACGTCGCCGTCCATCGGCTGGTCGTCCCCGGCGCCGGCGCGCCTGCAACGCGACACAGCGAGGCGGTCACAACCAGGCAGGGGTGGGGGCATCACCTCGACACACTGAAATCCACGTCCGTCAAGAATCGCAAGACGAGTGGATGTTTTATTTGATGGGACTTCTGAATAGCCACGGGTATGTACACTTTAAAGTAGTAAAGGAGTTTTGCTATTTGGGGAGCAAAATAACTGATGATGGTCGAAGTAGAGAGGATATATGTAGACTGGCAATGGCAAGGAAAGCGTTTCTGAAGAAGAGAAATTTGTTAACATCGAGTATAGATTTAAGTGTCAGGAAGTCATTTCTGAAAGTATTTGTATGGAGTGTAGCCATGTATGGAAGTGAAACATGGACGATAAATAGTTTGGACAAGAAGAGAATAGAAGCTTTCGAAATGTGGTGCTACAGAAGAATGTTGAAGATTAGATGGGTAGATCACATAACTAATGAGGAAGTATTGAATAGGATTGGGGAGAAGAGGAGTTTGTGGCACAACTTGACCAGAAGAAGGGATAGGTTGGTAGGACATGTTCTGAGGCATCAAGGGATCACCAATTTAGTCTTGGAGGGCAGCGTGGAGGGTAAAAATTGTAGAGGGAGACCAAGAGATGAATACACTAAGCAGATTCAGAAGGATGTAGGTTGCAGTAGGTACTGGGAGATGAAGAAGCTTGCACAGGATAGAGTAGCATGGAGAGCTGCATCAAACCAGTCTCAGGACTGAAGACCACAACAACAACAATGTACCCTTTCTAACAGAGATGCTGTCGCAGTTGTCGTAAGACACGCCACTGAACATAAAGCAATCCTTGTGCTAGAAACATTGTCGGGTGTCTCGCCCATTCAGCGCAGGTACCTAGCGGCCCTTACCCCCCCCCTCCCCTTTATGACTGCGCTACAAGAGTGTGCAAAGTAGTAGGGCTGAAAGAGCGTTAGCATTTGTGGTGTCACAAGGCTTAGGCCTGTTCCACCCCTCATTAAATCGACCAAGACTTATACGAAAAATTGTGAGAACAGTTATTATTATGTTCTTTAAGTTTGTTTTTGGGCTTTCAGAAATAATGTCGGAAGAAAGTTTATTTATGTTGCAGATAACGTGGAAGATGTTGCCCAACGATCACCACGAAAGTTTGACGTAGCGGCAAGTGGGCGAGGAATAAAACGAATGCTGCAAACTGCCGCGAGCCACGGAAGAGCCTGGGCCGCGAGGGCGTCGAGCTTCCTGGGTCGTTGTTGGACAACGTCAAACGAAGAGATAGTCTGCTTTATCTTTGTAAACAGATCGATCGAGTCTTGAAAGGTTCATGTAAAACATATAGGCGGCTGACACATTAGGTGGGACCCGACTCCTGTAATACTTCCACAGTTATTAAAAAGGTGTTAAACGGCAAAACCAATAGTTCATCATTTATATAGACAAAAAGTAGTAAAGATACCACACTTGCTAGGTGGTAGCCTTTAAATTGGCAGCGGTCCGCTAGTATACGTCGGACCCGCGTGTCGCCACTGTCAGTGATTGCAGACCGAGCGCCGCCACACGGCAGGTCTAGAGAGACTTCCTAGCACTCGCCCCAGTTGTACAGCCGACTTAGCGAGCAATGGTTCACTGACAAATTACGCTCTCATTTGCCGAGACGATAGTTAGCATAGCCTTCAGCTACGTCATTTGCTACGACCTAGCAAGGCGCCATATCCTTTGCTATTTATCTTGAAGCATGAGCAGTCAAGAGAGATGTCCAATTGTGGATTAAAGTTAAGTATTCTACCAGTTACCTCCCGTTTTGCTAGTCTTATTTCTCTGACCTGTTCCAGACCTCACGCCAGCCTGCGTGAGCTTAAACGCGTGCCTTTCGGCTTCCTCCAAACCCCGTGAACTGGCTCCTGCCAATTCACAACATAATCTGCGGGCGTTACGTGGTGAAAACAAATCAACTGATGAAACTGTAAGTCTTTAATTAAGCATAAAGCCGCGTAACACTGCACATTCTTTGCTGCTTTGGACTGTGTTCAAAATTCATCGAACGGTACCTGTTTCTTTCACACTGTAAACCATAGCAAAAAGTACGGTCGCACTGCAATCCAAAACGGTGCAATCGCTTTCGTTGGGGTTGCTGGCCCACAAAGTCTTTAGGGAAGAATTGAAGCGTCCGTGGCGTGTCATCAGGGTCAAAGGTTGTCAAAAGCGTCGCCCCGTTGATCATCGCGCTGCGAACTGTCGCTTTCGACAGCAAAATCTGTGGGAATCATTGCTTCGAAGGAAGGTGTGGTTTCAATGACGTCCTTTATGCCACCCTCTGTCTCTCGCAATTGTAAGGAGTCTTTGTGCAGTATAAATTACTTGTTCGTTGATGTACAGACATCAGTGCAAGATCGTTTAATACACTCCTGGAAATTGAAATAAGAACACCGTGAATTCATTGTCCCAGGAAGGGGAAACTTTATTGACACATTCCTGGGGTCAGATACATCACATGATCACACTGACAGAACCACAGGCACATAGACACAGGCAACAGAGCATGCACAATGTCGGCACTAGTACAGTGTATATCCACCTTTCGCAGCAATGCAGGCTGCTATTCTCCCATGGAGACGATCGTAGAGATGCTCGATGTAGCCCTGTGGAACGGCTTGCCATGCCATTTCCACCTAGCGCCTCAGTTGGACCAGCGTTCGTGCTGGACGTGCAGACCGCGTGAGACGACGCTTCATCCAGTCCCAAACATGCTCAATGGGGGACAGATCCGGAGATCTTGCTGGCCAGGGTAGTTGACTTACACCTTCTAGAGCACGTTGGGTGGCACGGGACACATGCGGACGTGCATTGTCCTGTTGGAACAGCAAGTTCCCTTGCCGGTCTAGGAATGGTAGAACGATGGGTTCGATGACGGTTTGGATGTACCGTGCACTATTCAGTGTCCCCTCGACGATCACCAGTGGTGTACGGCCAGTGTAGGAGATCGCTCCCCACACCATGATGCCGGGTGTTGGCCCTGTGTGCCTCGGTCGTATGCAGTCCTGATTGTGGCGCTCACCTGCACGGCGCCAAACACGCATACGACCATCATTGGCACCAAGGCAGAAGCGACTCTCATCGCTGAAGACGACACGTCTCTATTCGTCCCTCCATTCACGCCTGTCGCGACACCACTGGAGGCGGGCTGCACGATGTTGGGGCGTGAGCGGAAGACGGCCTAACGGTGTGTGGGACCGTAGCCCAGCTTCATGGAGACGGTTGCGAATGGTCCTCGCCGATACCCCAGGAGCAACAGTGTCCTTAATTTGCTGGGAAGTGGCGGTGCGGTCCCCTACGGCACTGCGTAGGATCCTACGGTCTTGGCGTGCATCCGTGCGTCGCTGCGGTCCGGTCCCAGGTCGACGGGCACGTGCACCTTCCGCCGACCACTGGCGACAACATCGATGTACTGTGGAGACCTCACGCCCCACGTGTTGAGCAATTCGGCGGTACGTCCACCCGGCCTCCCGCATGCCCACTATACGCCCTCGCTCAAAGTCCGTCAACTGCACATACGGTTCACGTCCACGCTGTCGCGGCATGCTACCAGTGTTAAAGACTGCGATGGAGCTCCGTATGCCACGGCAAACTGGCTGACACTGACGGCGGCGGTGCACAAATGCTGCGCAGCTAGCGCCATTCGACGGCCAACACCGCGGTTCCTGGTGTGTCCGCTGTGCCGTGCGTGTGATCATTGCTTGTACAGCCCTCTCGCAGTGTCCGGAGCAAGTATGGTGGGTCTGACACACCGGTGTCAATGTGTTCTTTTTTCCATTTCCAGGAGTGTATAAGAGAAAGTAACTGATTGTGTGACATTTTACATGTATGTTAACCTCGACTTTTACGCTCACGTCGCGGGTCTATTATGTGTGGCCGAGGTAAATATTTGGGAGTCGCGGTTCTATTCACAACTGCGTCAGCGTCAAAGTCGAGGTTGATACAAATGTAAAATGTCACAGAATGACTTACTTTTATCGTGTCAATTCTGAGCAGTGGCGTGTCCGAAATATTTTTCCTCAGCCACACATAACATACCCGCTTGATTTCAAAATTTGGGAGTTGCGGTTCTGTTCACGACTCCGTGAGAGTCAAAACCGAGGCAGACATTAAGTCACAAAATCACTTGGTTTTACTTATATCTAAAATGTTGCACTGACGTCTATGAATTGCCGAGCAAGTAATATATATGGAACAAAGAGTCCTTACAACTGCGAGAGGCAGGTTACCTCTGACTCGTTATATAAAGGCTCTCTGGGTATAATGCGGAACATTACGTGTACACGTTAAATTCTTTGGTTATTTTATGTTTGCCTTGTCTGTGGCTCGGAACATTATTTGGTGTGTCGCAACTCTTAAGTAATTTTGTATCCTGGAAAATCAGCAGAGCCTGCACCACTGTTGTTTATGCCCTGTTTTAAAAGATTAAATTCTGGACTTTATCGAAATTGATACACAACTTGGACACTGATTCCGATGCTACATAGTAAATACGTTACAGCACCCAAGACGGTTTCCCCACGGCGTACGTTTGTTCCTCTGAGTTTTTTAAGAATTTTCAGAGTCGACGATCGCCGGAATTCTGCAGAATCGCAGAGATTTTATTCCAGGCTCTAACTTCGAAAACCAGAGTCAGACAGAGTATGATAATGAACTGTAACTTCTAGTCTTTTGTTTCATAGCCTTAAGTATTCAAAACAGTAACAAAATTTCTACCTGGAAGTGTGGGAGATAGTTGTGTAAAAAAAATATTGGGGAAGCTACTTCTCTCGCCAAAAAGTTCCCATATTATTCAGTTATAATAAATTAACTTCCATTTCAGACGTGGAGGGAAGTTAAAAGGAACACGTAGGTGAAATTTGGCGCCAATGTGACGTCATTAATTCTAATTCCACTCCATAACCTTTCTTTAATTTCCACAATTGATGTTCGATGTACAGATCGAACAGTAGGCGCGAAAGACTCTATCCGTGTCTTACACTCTCTTTAATACGAGCACTTCGTTCTTGGTCGTGCTACCTTATTATCTCCTCTCGCGTCTTGTGCATGTTGTATGTTACCCTTCTCTCCCTACAGCTTACCGCTATTTTTCTCAGAATTGCGGACATCTTGCCCCATTTTACATTGTTAGACGCTTTTTCCAGGTCGACAAATCCTATGAACGTCTTGAGTGTTCTTTAGCCTTGCTTCCGTTATCAACCGCAACGTCAGAACTGCCTCTCTGGCGCCCATACCTCTCCTACAGCCAAACTGATCGTCATCCAACACATCCTCAATTTTCTATTTCTTGTGCCTCGTGTTAGAAGGAAAAACGCCTGCCAGTCCGTGGCGGAGGTCGACAGATTGGGGTCTAGCGAGGGTACGGTTCACCGTTCCGCGAATATCGCTGCTCGCGTTTCTGACCATCCCGCGACTGCCATTTGGATGAGATCAGGGGGCCGTACTCGATGCGGAGCGGGTCCTCGCCTCACGCGACTAGCGCCTGACAGGACCGACGTATTGCTCGCTCGGCCGTGCAAGGTCGCACAGCCACGTCACGTGCCTATTGTCAGGAAATTGGCGATGCAACTATCCATGTGGACTGACAAGGCCATCCGGAGCACCGGCAGAGGTGGCGGCTCCCGTCTACATGATTTCTTTCCCACCATATCTCCAAATCAGCCCCGAATTTAAGCGCGAATTCATTCTACTGAGCCGTAAAAGCATAATCATTAAAATATCTTTATATGCTATCTTTCCCGGCTCTACAGTTATACTGGCCATCACGTTACTTCCTCATATCTCTTGAACTTAGGGATACAGCATACACGGATTGTAATTTGGTCAGGAACAGACATTCTTAACGTGCACTAACGAGAGGTAAGTAACTGCTCATAAAACTCCACATAAAAGTCATCTCGTTAAGCGAGAATCCTGTTTCACGCATTTCCGAACGAGCAGATGAATGCCGAACAAGGCGTGAATGTGTACGCAATCGCCGTAGTTTGAAGTCGGACGTAACTACGAAACGCTTCTGGCGTAATGGCAGCCGGTCGGTTCTCTCTGGATCGTAAATATGGCAGCAGAGGCGAGGCGCAACGCGGAGTACTTTTTGCCGTCTCAATTAAGGCCGTAAATTCGGCATTCGGTGGCACCGTACAGACGCACGTGTACGTCAGCTCTCCTGAAAACACGGCGAGAGGAACTCTGCAGCCTGTAACTGCCCACAGAGGCCTTGCGGAGCATCGAATATGTGAACTGTGAAAATATTCGCAGTTCAAATCAATTGTAATTCTTGGTTGACGTATTTCCATTTCAAATCAGAAGTGTATTTTTACCGCACTACCCGAGGACGCCAAGGGGATTTCTAACAAATAACCTGAAATATATCGAGAACCCCGCTTCGATATCAAGACTAGCAGAATTGGAGAGTAGCTAAATGAACTCAATAAAAAAGTTGCTTTTGTGCGTCAAGAAGTTTGTTAATAGAAGCTTTCTTTGACTGATAACTGTGGTGTCACCGCCAGACACCACACTTGCTAGGTGATAGCTTTAAATCGGCCGCGGTCCATTAGTACATGTCGGACCCGCGTGTCGCCACTGTCAGTGATCGCAGACCGAGCGCCGCCACACGGCAGGTCTAGAGAGACGTACTAGCACTCGCCCCAGTTGTACGACGACTTTGCTAGCGAGTAGACGTACGAAGCCTTTCTCTCATTTGGCGAGAGACAGTTAGAATAGCCTTCAGCTAAGTCCATGGCTACGACCTAGCAAGGCGCCATTAACCATTTCAAGAGAGAGTCTCACTTCTATCATCCAGAATGCTGTATACAAATGATGGATTAAAGTTAAGTATTACAGAAGCTACGTACTTTTCTTTATAGCATTCATTACGTATCCTGTTTCAGACCTAGCACCACCGGCGTGAATTAAACGCGTGCATTTCGGCCTCCTATTGCAACACAGTGTTGGCTCTTCTGCCAACACTACAATAACTATCACGTCCGTCACTTTTTTGCTACAGCTCGTGTATTTTATACATAATCCCATCAATGCTCACTAACTCAGACGAAGGCTAAGGAACCAGTGCACTGCCGGTATGTCACTTCTTTGGCACGGATAACAGCAGAGACGCACTGTGGCATGGAAGCACTGAGGACTTGGTAGGTCGCTGGAGGGAGTTGGCACATCATCTACACAAAAGTCACCTAATTCCTGTAAATTCTGGGGAGGGGGCGATGAGCTCCGACGCCACTTTTAATCACCTCACAAATGTGTTCGATCGGGTTCAGATCTGATGAGTTGGAGGGGCCAGTACATCAATCGCAACTCGCCAGTGTGTTCTTCGAACCACTCCATCACTCCTGAACTTGTGACATAGCGCATTATCTTGTTGAAAAATGCCACTGCCATTGGGAAAAACATGATCGTCACGAAGGCGTATACGTGGCCTGCAACCAGTGTACGATACTCCTTGGCGATCATGGGATCTTGCAGGAGCCCCATTGGACCCATGGATACCCACTTCAGTGTTCCCCCAGTTTGTCTCCGTCCCGCAGTACAGATGTCAAGGAGCTGTTGCCCTGGAAGACTACGGATTCGCACCCACACATCGGCATGGCGAAGAAGGTATCGGGATTCATCAGATCACGCAACGCTCTGGCACTGCGCCAACGTCCAGTGCCGATGGTAATGTGCCCATTTCAGTCGCAGTTGCCGATGTCGTGACGTTGACATGGACACGTGCATGGGTTGTCGGCTGCGCAGGCCCATCCTTAGGAGCGTTCGCTGCACTCTGCGTTCACAGTTCGCCGCCTGTCCTGTTTCACCAGTCTGCCAGCCTAAGAGTCCGACATCTGTAATGAGGGGCGGCCGCCCAACCCCACGATGTCTGGACGCGTTTTCAACGTCGTTTCAAAAGAAAAGAAAAAGGGTTCAAATGGCTCTAAGCACTACGGGACTTTCTGAGGTCATCAGTCCCCTAGACTTAAACCTAACTAACCCAAGGACATCACACACATCCATGCCCGAGGCAGGATTCGAACCTGCAGCAGCGCGGTTCCGGACTGAAGCGCCTAGAACCGCTCGGCCACAGCGGCCGGCCAAAGTGGTTTCGCCACGTGTTGAAGACACTCCTCAAAGTCGTGCAGTTTCCGAAATGACTGTGCCGAGCCTCCGGGCCGTCACAATCTGCCCTCGGACAAAGTCAGATACAGGGTGTTTCAAAAATGACCGGTATATTTGAAACGGTAATAAAAACTAAACGAGCAGCGATAGAAATACACCGTTTGTTGCAATATGCTTGGGACAACAGTACATTTTCAGGTGGACAAACTTTCGAAATTACAGTAGTTACAATTTTCAACAACAGATGGCGCTGCAAGTGATGTGAAAGATATAGAAGACAACGCAGTCTGTGGGTGCGCCATTCTGTACGTCGTCTTTCTGCTGTAAGCGTGTGCTGTTCACAACGTGCAAGTGTGCTGTGGACAACATGGTTTATTCCTTAGAACAGAGGATTTTTCTGGTGTTGGGATTCCACCGTCTAGAACACAGTGTTGTTGCAACAAGACGAAGTTTTCAACGGAGGTTTAATGTAACCAAAGGACCGAAAAGCGATACAATAAAGGATCTGTTTGAAAAATTTCAACGGACTGGGAACGTGACGGATGAACGTGCTGGAAAGGTAGGGCGACCGCATACGGCAACCACAGATGGCAACGCGCAGCTAGTGCAGCAGGTGATCCGACAGCGGCCTCGGGTTTCCGTTCGCCGTGTTGCAGCTGCGGTCCAAATGACGCCAACGTCCACGTATCGTCTCATGCGCCAGAGTTTACACCTCTATCCATACAAAATTCAAACGCGGCAACCCCTCAGCGCCGCTACCATTGCTGCACGAGAGACATTCGCTAACGATATAGTGCACAGGATTGATGACGGCGATATGCATGTGGGCAGCATTTGGTTTACTGACGAAGCTTATTTTTACCTGGACGGCTTCGTCAATAAACAGAACTGGCGCATATGGGGAACCGAAAAGCCCCATGTTGCAGTCCCATCGTCCCTGCATCCTCAAAAAGTACTGGTCTGGGCCGCCATTTCTTCCAAAGGAATCATTGGCCCATTTTTCAGATCCGAAACGATTACTGCATCACGCTATCTGGACATTCTTCGGGAATTTGTGGCGGTACAAACTGCCTTAGACGACACTGCGAACACCTCGTGGTTTGTGCAAGATGGTGCCCGGCCACATCGCACGGCCGACGTCTTTAATTTCCTGAATGAATATTTCGGTGATCGTGTGATTGCTTTGGGCTATCCGAAACATACAGGAGGCGGCGTGGATTGGCCTCCCTATTCGCCAGACATGAATCCCTGTGACTTCTTTCTGTGGGGACACTTGAAAGACCAAGTGTACCGCGAGAAGCCAGAAACAATTGAACAGCTGAAGGAGTACATCTCATCTGCATGTGAAGCCATTCCGCCAGACACGTTGTCAAAGGTTTCGGGTAATTTCATTCAGAGACTACGCCATATTATTGCTACGCATGGTGGATATGTGGAAAATATCGTACTATAGAGTTTCCCAGACGGCAGCGCTCATCTGTTGTTGAAAATTGTAACTACTGTAATTTCGAAAGTTTGTCCGCCTGAAAATGTACTGTTGTCCCAAGCATATTGCAACAAACGGTGTATTTCTATCGCTGCTCGTTTAGTTTTTATTGCCGTTTCAAATATACCGGTCATTTTTGAAACACCCTGTATATCGCTTACCTTCCCCGTTCTGCACGCGGACAGCACGCTCACTCATACTGCGTGCACAGTGCGTGTGTCTGACTGGCAGTCATGCCTCGCCAGGTGACGCTTCTGTCGCCTGGACGGGTTTAATCGATGGTAGGCCGGTAGTCATAATGTTCTGGCTGATCAGAGAATATTTTTTTACAAGAAAATCAGGATACTACAGGATATAGTGTAACGTTACTCACTTTTGTCGAGAATACGAGATACCTGTTCTGGCGAACAAACCGTAAGCTTTCGGTAAAGGCTACGTTCTCATTCATGCGGAAGACTATACATGTTTACACGTGCCCTTAACGCCAGTTTTCCTTGGTGTTAAATCCGGCAGAAACATCGCACCCCGACATTCGTGATCATGCTTCGTACACGAACCAATTTTGAGTGTAACTGTGTGACATCTAATAAACGTCTGTCAAGCTTTCGCCCGAAGAGAATACTACTTCGTGGATCCTTTGCGTATCAGAATGGCACTGATCGCCCCACGACACTTTTGTTTATCTTTCGGTAAGAAGAAAGACAACCAGAGAGTCATTTTATAACTGTGTGGCGTTAACACTGTATCGTGGTATTATTGCTTAAAGAACATCAATAACAACTTTGTCTGACACGGATATTTACTTTCGTGAAGAACTCTATTGCTTCTAGTGAGGTTATTGGATATATCAATTATGCGAAGTGCATTAAAGTTGGGTCAGACACGTTAATCGGATGCTTTTGTAGACCAGCTGCCTCATAAGCTTTAGTGGCGGAGCTTTCAGACGAAATTAGAGAATATCGCGACTAACTTTCTTATAAACACTTAGAATGTGTAAGAGATGTTTTGAAGTGTTGCACAACAGGATAACAAAACGATGAGATAAGAAAGTCACCTCGTCAGGCATGGTGAGAAGCACCTACATAGACTAAGAAGCCAAAACATTAGGACCACTGCCCATCGTGACGTTCGATGACGCCTAATGGCGCTGCGAGCACGTGGCGTTGTGACGTATGTAAGCGGAACACACGCGGACGGGATATCACCCTAGCGAAGATATGGGCTGCAAATTGGGAAAAACTATTGAGATAAGCGGTTTTGACAAAGGGCTGATTATTATTACGCAGAGCCTGCGAACGAGTTTCTCGAAAACTGCTAAGCTGATCGAATGTTCACGTGCTAGTGTCGTGAGCATCTACGGAAAGAGGTACATCTAGATCTACGTGATTATCTGCTATTCACAGTAAAGTGCCTGGCAGAGGGTTCAATGAACGACCTTCAAGCTGTGTCTCTGCCGTTCCACTCTCGAACGGCGCGCGGGAAAAACGAGCACTTAAATTTTTGTGCGCGAGCCCTGATTTCTCTCATTTTATCGTGATCGTTTCTCCCCATGTAGGTGGGTGCCAACAGAATGTTTTCGCAATCGGAGGAGAAAATTGGGCATTGAAATTTCATGAGAAGGACCCGTCGCATCGAAAAACGCCTTTGTTTTACTGATTGCCGCTCCAATTCACGTAGCATGTCTGTAGAAGGAAAGAAGGGTAGTGAAGCTACCACTGGGCGCTAAATGGTTGGGCGTCCACGACTCTTCACAGAACGTGGGGTTCGGAGGCTTGTCTGCTCTGTAAAGTGGGATAGACGCTGATCTGCGGCATCTCTGCCGAAAGAGCAGAATGCTGGTGCACGCACAAGTGTTTCGGGGCACTGCTGAACCGAAAACGCATGTTGAACCAACGACATCGTCAATTACTATTGCAGAGGGCAAGGAACCGTCGGCATTCGACCGTCGATCGAGGGAAATGTGTCGGCTCTTCGAGTGAATCACATTTTTGCTACACCAGGTCGATGGTCGTCATCGAGGTGAACGGCGGCTCTAAATGTTCAGCGCGTCGCGGACGCAGCCTGGTGGATGCAGTATTGTGCTGTGGGAGACTTTCTCCTGCGCTTGCATGGGACCTGTGGTAGTAATCGAAGACACTCTTGACAACTGCGAACCACCTGCATCCCCTCGTGCTTGATGACTTCCCCAACGTGTACGAGGTGCATTCAAGTTCTAAGGCCTCCGATTTTTTTCCTGATTAACTACTCACCCGAAATCGATGAAACTGGCGTTACTTCTCGACGTAATCGCCCTGCAGACGTACACATTTTTCACAACGCTGACGCCGTGATTCCATGGCAGCGGCGAAGGCTTCTTTAAGAGTCTGTTTTGACCACTGGAAAATCGCAACAGCAGCACGGCTGGTGAATGTGCGGCCACGGAGAGTGTCTTTCATTGTTGGAAAAAGCCAAAAGTCACTAGGAGCCAGGTCGGGTGAGTAGGGAGCATGAGGAATCACTTCAAAGTTGTTATCACGAAGAAACTGTTGCGTAACGTTAGCTCGATGTGCGGGTGCGTTGTCTTGGTGAAATAGCACACGCGCAGCCCTTCCCGGACGTTTTTATTGCAGTGCAGGAAGGAATTTGTTCTTCAAAACATTTTCGTAGGATGCACCTGTTACCGCAGTGCTCTTTGGAACGCAATGGGTAAGGATTACACCCTCGCTGTCCCAGAACATGGACACCATCATTTTTTCAGCACTGGCGGTTACCCGAAATTTTTTTGGTGGCGGTGAATCTGTGTGCTTCCATTGAGCTGACTGGCGCTTTGTTTCTGGATTGAAAAATGGCATCCACGTCTCATCCATTGTCACAACCACGAAAAGAAAGTCCCATTCATGCTGTCATTGCGCGTCAACATTGCTTGGCAACATGCCACACGGGCCACAAGGGCACCCACCTGGATGACACTTTTCGCATTTTCAGGTCATCATGCAGGATTGCGTGCACAGAACCCACAGAAATGCCAACTCTGGAGGCGATCTGTTCAACAGTCATTCGGCGATCCCCCAAAACAATTCTCTCCACTTTCTCGATCATGTCGTCAGACCGGCTTGTGCGAGCCCGAGGTTGTTTCGGTATTTTGTCACACGATGTTCTGCCTTCATTAAACTGTCGCACCCACGAAAGCACTTTCGACACATCCATAACTCCATCACTACATGTCTCCTTCAACTGTCGATGAATTTCAATTGGTTTCACACCACGCAAATTCAGAAAACGAATGATTGCACGCTGTTCAAGTAAGGAAAACGTCGCCATTTTAAGTATTTAAAACAGTTCTCATTCTCGCCGCTGGCGGTAAAATTCCATCTGCCGTACGGTGTTGCCATCTCTGCGACGTATTGACAATGAACGCGGCCTCATTTTAAAACAATGTGCATGTTTCTATGTCTTTCCAGTCCGGAGAAAAAAAATCGGATGCCTTAGAACTTGAATGCACCTCGTATGTCATCTTTCAGCAGTATACTTGTCCGTGTCTCTGAGCCGGAACCCTGCTACTGTTATTCGAGGAGCATTATAGTGAATTCACGTTGATGTCTCGGTGAACAAATTCGCCTGACAGAAATCCTAAGAAAACCCACTGGGTCGCTATCGGGCGCCGTCACCGCGAACGCAAACCAGTGACTCGTTATTTACGCGAATTACATGACCTGTGCGTAGACATCTAAAGTCACATACCTCCACAAACCTACCAACAAATGTGAGATCCCTGATACGCAGAATCAGTCATGTATTTCGTTCCAGAGAAGCAGAAACAAGCTACTAAACAGATGGTCACAATGTTTCTGCTCACCAGTGTACATAACATATGACCGTCAGTCCCCTTCTTAAACCGACAATGGATCGGAATCATTCATAAACTGTGCCGAATTGAAAAAAAGAAACAAAAACAAAAAAAAACGGCTTTCCTTTGTTGTTAGCAGGTGCAATACCTCAATAGCTGCTTCACTTGGAAAGGTAACTTTCGTGACACTAGATTATTTGTTGTTTGTCATACTCGTATTTATAAAATAAAACTTGTTACGATTCTAATAAAAATTTTCCATGTCTGCTTCTGCTAAATCTAAAAAAGAACTCGGTTTGGAACTGTGCTCAGAGTCATAGCTATCCCAAACTTCACAGTTTCTTTATACTAAGTGTCTACCCATTGAAAGAAGAGTCGCAGAGTTGTACAGAAGACGCCAATGGCGTACGATGGAAACTCAAGAGTTTCTCAGGATGAGTCGTAAAGGCAATGGAAAGCCCCTAAACTTATTCGAGATCGTTTTTTGTGTTGCCTCATACGGACAATGCCTGCCGCAGCCACAACTACTTACGCTACACGGTAAGGTTTTATAGCTGAGTAGTTCAAAAGTCAGGCGTTAGTCAAACGTTCCGTTCTGGGGGTCGCGATTTGTTAATTTTTCCTCCCTCCCCAACTGTAACTTGCCGTCATCGATACTTTCAAAGTGGCGCACACGCCTATAATTTTAGTAACAATAAGAATGAAACCTATAAACTGTTTTCACACAAGAGTAAAGATAATTTGTTTACATCATGCGTAGAACATCACTTTAAATAACTTCCAAGAAATTGAAAGTCAGCGAAATACATTATTTGAAAGGCATTCGTCCGAAAGTTTGAAAAGTGTGTAAGTAGGCTGTTTATGATTTTTTATTGGCAACGTTACGTAGCGCTCTGTATGAAAATCACTGGCTGTGCTGTGTGCAGTCTGTGGCCAGTTTGCATTGTTGTCTGCCATTGTAGTGTTGGGCAGCTGGATGTGAACAGCGCGTAGCGTTGCGCAGTTGGAGGTGAGCCGCCAGCAGTGGTGGATGTGGGGAGAGAGACGGCGGAGTTTTGAAATTTGTAAGACTGGATGTCATGAACTGCTATATATATTATGATTTTTCAACACTATTAAGGCAAATACATTGTTTGTTCTCTATTAAAATCTTTCATTTGCTAACTATGCCTATCAGTAGTTAGTGCCTTCTGTAGTTTGAATCTTTCATTTAGCTGGCAGTAATGGCGCTCGCTGTATTGCAGTAGTTCGAGTAACTAAGATTTTTGTGAGGTAAGTGATTCGTGAAAGGTATAGGTTATTGGTAGTCAGGGCCATTCTTTTGTAGGGATTTCTGAAAGTCAGATTGCGTTGCGCTAAAAAATATTGTGTGTCAGTTTAAGCACAGTCATGTATAATTGTTGTAATGGGACGTTTCAAGTGTATGTGTCGTGGAATCAATTAGAGAACTTTAATAGCAATGACTTTACAAGATTGATAATGTCGTAAATTACTGGACATACAATCGAAGTGTGCGTTCACCATAGCCAGTGTTTCACTTACCATTACGATAAGCTCCCTTTCCTACTGTAGCTACTACTGGTTCCCACTATTTACGTTGTGGTACTTTAAGTGCTGTATCCAGTACTAAATACACTCCTGGAAATTGAAATAAGAACACCGTGAATTCATTGTCCCAGGAAGGGGAAACTTTATTGACACATTCCTGGGGTCAGATACATCACATATTCACACTGACAGAACCACAGGCACATAGACACAGGCAACAGAGCATGTACAATGTCGGCACTAGTACAGTGTATATCCACCTTTCGCAGCAATGCAGGCTGCTATTCTCCCATGGAGACGATCGTAGAGATGCTGGATGTAGTCCTGTGGAACGGCTTGCCATGCCATTTCCACCTGGCGCCTCAGTTGGACCAGCGTTCGTGCTGGACGTGCAGACCGCGTGAGACGACGCTTCATCCAGTCCCAAACATGCTCAATGGGGGACAGATCCGGAGATCTTGCTGGCCAGGGTAGTTGACTTACGCCTTCTAGAGCACGTTGGGTGGCACGGGATACATGCGGACGTGCATTGTCCTGTTGGAACAGCAAGTTCCCTTGCCGGTCTAGGAATGGTAGAACGATGGGTTCGATGACGGTTTGGATGTACCGTGCACTATTCAGTGTCCCCTCGACGATCACCAGTGGTGTACGGCCAGTGTAGGAGATCGCTCCCCACACCATGATGCCGGGTGTTGGCCCTGTGTGCCTCGGTCGTATGCAGTCCTGATTGTGGCGCTCACCTGCACGGCGCCAAACACGCATACGACCATCATTGGCACCAAGGCAGAAGCGACTCTCATCGCTGAAGACGACACGTCTCCATTCGTCCCTCCATTCACGCCTGTCGCGACACCACTGGAGGCGGGCTGCACGATGTTGGGGCGTGAGCGGAAGACGGCCTAACGGTGTGCGGGACCGTAGCCCAGCTTCAAGGAGACGGTTGCGAATGGTCCTCGCCGATACCCCCGGAGCAACAGTGTCCCTAATTTGCTGGGAAGTGGCGGTGCGGTCCCCTACGGCACTGCGTAGGATCCTACGGTCTTGGCGTGCATCCGTGCGTCGCTGCGGTCCGGTCCCAGGTCGACGGGCACGTGCACCTTCCGCCGACCACTGGCGACAACATCGATGTACTGTGGAGACCTCACGCCCCACGTGTTGAGCAATTCGGCGGTACGTCCACCCGGCCTCCCGCATGCCCACTATACGCCCTCGCTCAAAGTCCGTCAACTGCACATACGGTTCACGTCCACGCTGTCGCGGCATGCTACCAGTGTTAAAGACTGCGATGGAGCTCCGTAAGCCACGGCAAACTGGCTGACACTGACGGCGGCGGTGCACAAATGCTGCGCAGCTAGCGCCATTCGACGGCCAACACCGCGGTTCCTGGTGTGTCCGCTGTGCCGTGCGTGTGATCATTGCTTGTACAGCCCTCTCGCAGTGTCCGGAGCAAGTATGGTGGGTCTGACACATCGGTGTCAATGTGTTCTTTTTTCCATTTCCAGGAGTGTATAAGTATATTTACAACATCTGTCAAGATATGTGATTATAATGAACACCTGGTTAAATGTAAGAGATGGCTAGGTGGCGCTAACCAGAATAAATCAATAAATAAATAAAACAGAAAATCAAAAAGTGGGAACACATATCTGCAGACGACGGCAATGTGAGCGCGCGAGTGGGATTATGTGGTGTATCTGGCAGTCATTTTCGCAGAGACTCGGGAAGGCGAGAACGGGAGTACTTTACGCCGGTCCTGTCTGTGTCGGCAGCAGGCACAGCGCCCCGTGGCGGCAGAAATTTCTTATACGAGCCCGTCCCCGAGGGATGGCCTGCAGGCTAGCAACTAGCAACTATCCGTTGTTGAGCGCGGGTCGTAATTTTCCAAAATTCAAAGCCATTTTCGAGATTATTAGTTTTCGTGCTGCTTAATTCGGTGACAGTTCGTTGAGGCCTGTGGAAACAGGCTTACGCGCGGAGTCACAGTTATAAATCAATGTAAAAAAAAAAAAACGTAAATTAGTTACAAACTACGGCGTGCGCACACTTTATTCAACATGTAAAAGTCACTACAGATATGAGGATTTAGGTTATGACATGGCCGATATGCCTGCCATCATTGGCGATGATGTGGTGCAGACGAAGAGCGAAATTCTGCACGACCCGCTCAAACGTAGGAACATCGATGCTGTCGACGACCTCCTGAACGGCTGTTTTCATCTCAGCAATGGTTATGGGGTTATTCCTGTACACCTTGTCTTTAATACAGCCCCACAAAAAGGAGTCGGATGTGTTCAGATCCGGAGAATATGACGTCCAATCGAGGCCCATGTCAGTGGCCTCTGGGTATCCCAGTGCCATAATGCGGTCCCCAAACTGCTCCTTCAGGACATCAAACACTCTCCTGCTTCGTTCGGGTCGCGTTGCGTTTGACATGAACCATGTCTTGTCGAAATCAGCATCACTTCGGATATTGGGGATGAAATCATCTGCCAAAACCTTCACGTACCATTCGGTACTCACCATGCCATCGAGGGATATCACATCGATTATTCTGTGACTGGACACTGCACAGCACACAGTCAGTTGTTGGGGTCAAAGAGACTTCTCGATCGAGAAATGCGTATTCTCAGTCCCCCAAATGCGCCAATTTTGCTTATTGACGAATCCACCCAAATGAAAGTCCGTATGAACATACTAATTCCTATCAAGCCCCGCGGCCAACCGTGCAGTTTGAACGTCCTAACGCAAACCGTTCAGAAGTTATGACAATTTTATTTCATGTAGTTCAATAACTGTCACTCTGCAGAAACTGGCAAAAGTAAAAAGCTAAAAGTAAGAGCGTCATCTGTCTGGGACAATGTACCGACAGGCAGCGGATTAACTACCTAGCAACATCTGAACCACAGTTGGCATGTTTGGGTTCTGCACGTCGGAGACGGGATACAGGAAATGGCCTCCCATGTGTAAGACCGCTTCGGGTCTCAACTTCTTACGTTCCTTTCTTTCTGTACGAATTGAGATGTTATACAAATTCGTAAGTTTGCGCCGAATTCTACGTCCCTGTCAGTATTTTCAAACATGATAGGTTGCACCCATATACGAGGGCTATTCGGAAAGTATGGTCCGATGCGGCGCGAAATGGAAACCACAGTGAAAATCTGATGAACCTTTACACAGATGAATTGGGCAGTGTCTGTAGATCGCGTCACGTCGCTCTTTCCAGTTCTCAGCGCACAGTGAGCACGTAATGATGCTTAGAACAGTAGTATCTCCCGCCAAGTATCAGGGATATGTGTGAGTCCCGCCTGATGTCATGCAGCCCACATAACGTAAGTGTCATGCGCTTCCTTCTGCACGATAATTCTCGACCGCGCTCTGCAGGGGCAATGAAGATGCTGCAGGAGGGTTTTCGATGGAAAGTGTTCGATCACCCACAATAGAGCCCGTACTGACTCTGTTGTGGCGTAACAAGACAGCCACGCCACTCGGAAGTAGCCGAAATGCACGCGGTACGCTCACACAGATGGGCGTGAGGTCTGAAACAGGATACGTAATGAATGCTATAAAGAAAAGTACGTAGCTCCAGGAATTCTTAACTTTAATCCATCATTTGTATACAGCATTCTTGATGATACAAGTGAGACTCTCTCCAGAAATGGTTAATGGCGCCTTGCTAGGTCGTAGCCATGGACTTAGCTGAAGGCTATTCTAACTGTCTCTCGGCAAATGAGAGAAAGGCTTCGTCAGTGTAGTCGCTAGCAAAGTCTTCGTACAACTGGGCTGAGTGCTAGTCCGTCTCTCAAGACCTGCCGTGTGGTGGCGCTCGGTCTGCGATCACTGACAGTGGCGACACGCGGGTCCGACATGTAGTAATGGACCGCGGCCGATTTAAAGCTACCACCTAGCAAGTGTGGTGTCTGGCGGTGACACCACAGACTCTCCCTGAGTTTCATGTCCGCTCACATGGACCGCTCACATGGCTATGAAGACAACATTGTGGCGCAGACAACGAGCTGTAGACGAGCATAGAGAATTGACAGAAAGCACAGGCGGCGTTATTCTATGACGAGAGTATTGAAACGCTGGTACAACGCTACTACAAATGTCTAAGGCGGAGCGGTGACTACGTAGAGAAGTAGCTGGAAGATGTAGCTAACAGCTGCAAATAAAACATTTTTGATTTTCACAGCGGTTTGCATTTCGCTATCGATCGGAGGTTTACTGTCCGAATGGGCCTCACAGGCGTCAGGAGTGAGAGGGGCGTCCGTGCGCAGCGCGGCGCCGCTACTCGCCTGTAGTAGGAGGAGTAGCCGGAGTAGGCGCTGGGGGCGGCAGCGGCGGCGCGGTAGGCGCTGAGCTGCGGCGCCGGCCCCAGGCGGCGGCCCGGCGTGGGCGACGTGCGGGGCGACGCGCTCCAGGCGCGCACGCCCGTGCTGCTGCGGCCGCGGCGCTCTGCAACAGCAACAACAACAGGCGCACATGTAGGGCGTCAGTCAGTCAGCCGTGTCACAGCGGGCCAGCTGTATACACTACTGGCCATTAAAATTGCTACACCAAGAAGAAATGCAGATGATACACGGGTATTCATTGAGCAAATATATTATACTAGAAATGACATGTGATTACATTTTCACGCAATTTCGATGCATAGATCCAGAGAAATCCTTAACCAGAACAACCACCTCTGTCCGTAATAACGGCCTTGATACGCCTGAGCATTGGGTTAAACAGAGCTTGGATGGCGTGTATAGGTACAGCTGCCCATACAGCTTCAACACGATACCACAGTTCATCAAGAGTTGTGACTGGCGTATTGTGACGATCCAGTTGCTGGGCCACCATTGACCAGACGTTTTCAATTGGTGAGAGATCTGGAGAATGTGCAGGCCAGGGCATCAGTGAAACTTTTCTGTATCCAGAAAGGCCCGTTGGGACCTGCAACATGCGGTCGTGCATTATCCTGCTGAAATGTAGGGTTTCGCAGGGATCGAATGAAGGGTAGAGCCACGGGTCGTAACACATCTGAAATGTAACGTCCACTGTTCAAAGTGCCGTCAGTGCGAACAGGAGGTAACCGAGACATGTAACCAATGGCACTCCATACCATCACGCTGGGTGATACGCCAGTATGGCGATGACGAATACACGCTTCCAATGTGCGTGTATTCGCCAAACACGGATGCGACCATCATGATGCTGTAAACAAAACCGGGATTCATCCGAAACAATGACGTTTTGCCATTGGTGCACCCAGGTTCGTCGTTCAGTGCACCATCGCAGCCGCTCCTGTCTGTGATGCAGCGTCAAGGGTAACCGCAGCCACGGTCTCCTAGCTGATACTCCCTGCTGCTGCAAACGTCGTCGAACTGTTCGTGTAGATGGTTGTTGTTGTCTTGCAAACGTCTCCATCTGTTGACTCAGGCATCGAGACGTGGCTGCACGATCCGTTACATCCGTGCGGATAAGATGCCTGTCATCTCGACTGCTAGTGATACGAGGGCGTTGCGATCCAGCACGGCCTTCCGTATTACCCTCCTGAACCCAGCGATTGCATATTCTGCTAACAGTCATTGGATCTCGACCAACGAGAGCAGCAATGTCGCGATACGATAGACCGCAATCGCGATAGGCTACAATCCGACCTTTATCAAAGTCGGAAACGTGATGGTACGCAATCCTTCTCCTTACAGGAGGCATCACAACAACGTTTCACCAGTCAACGCCGGCTAACTGCTGTTTGTGTATGAGAAATCGGTTGGCAACTTTCCTCATGTCAGCACGTTGTAGGTGTCGCCACCGGCGCCAACCTTGTGTGAACGCTCTGAAAAGCTTATCATTTGCATATCACAGCATCTTCTTCCTGTCGGTTAAATTTCGCGTCTGTAGCTCGTCATCTTCGTGGTGTAGCAATTTTAGTGGCCAGTAGTGTATACAGCGACGGCGGTGTCTCCAGTGCGGGCAAGGATAGAGGCAGAGGACGTGGAACGGAAGCAGTGACTGCGGTGGGACGCAGACGGGGGAGTGGCCTGCACTCAGACCCGTCTAGTCTGTACTTGTTAATGCAGTGTAGTCCAGTTAAATCACGCGATGCTGAAGGAACTAAATTACGAAATGAGACGCTAAAAGTGGCACATGGGTTTTGCTATTTGTGCGGTAAAATAAGGCAGAGAGGGTATAAAATTCAAGATGATATTTTTAGAATGGAACATAAATACAGGGTGATTCAAAAAGAATACCACAACTTTAGGAATTTAAAATTCTGCAACGACAAAAGGCAGAGCTAAGCACTATCTGTCGGCGAATTAAGGGAGCTATAAAGTTTCATTTAGTTGTACATTTGTTCGCTTGAGGCGCTGTTGACTAGGCGTCAGCGTCAGTTGATGCTAAGATGGCGACCGCTCAACAGAAAGCTTTTTGTGTTATTGAGTACGGCAGAAGTGAATCGACGACAGTTGTTCAGCGTGCATTTCGAACGAAGTATGGTGTTAAACCTCCTGATAGGTGGTGCATTAAACGTTGGTATAAACAGTTTACAGAGAATGGGTGTTTGTGCAAAGGGAAAAGTTCTGGACGGCCGAGAACGAGTGATGAAAATGTAGCACGCATCCAGCAAGCATTTGTTCGCAGCCCAGGAAAATCGACTCGCAGAGCTAGCAGAGCGCTGCAAATTCCACAATCAACTGTATGGAGAGTCCTACGAAAAAGGTTAGTTATGAAACCTTATCGTCTGAAATTGGTTCAAGCACTGTCTGCAGCTGATAAGATTAAAAGATTCGATTTCTGTGATTTTATCCTTGCTCAAATGGAAACAGATGAATCTTTCGTTTCAAAGATTGTGTTTAGTGATGAAGCAACTTTCCACACTAACGGGAAAGTCAACCGTCACAATGTCTGTGTATGGCGCACTGAGAATCCGCGGGAAACAACTCAGTATGAACGTGACTCGCCTAAGGTGAACGTTTTCTGTGCCATTTCAGCCAATAAAGTTTTTGGTCCCTTTTTCTTCGAAGGTGCTACTGTAACTGGACTACAGTATCTGGAGATGTTAGAGAATTGGCTGTTCCCTCAGCTCTAACAAGAAGCACAACAATTCATATTTCAGCAGGATGGAGCGCCACCACATTGGCACTTATCTGTCCGTAACTACCTGAACGTCAACTACCCGAGGCGATGGATCGGCCGCCAGGCAGCCCGTGACAGAGCACTGCATCACTGGCCTCCAAGAAGCCCTGATCTTACCCCCTGCGATTTTTTCTTATGGGGGTATGTTAAGGATATGGTGTTTCGGCCACCTCTCCCAGCCACCATTGATGATTTGAAACGAGAAATAACAGCAGCTATGAAAACTGTTACGCCTGATATCCTACAGAGAGTGTGGAACGAGTTGGAGTATCGGGTTGATATTGCTCGAGTGTCTGGAGGGGGCCATATTGAACATCTCTGAACTTGTTTTTGAGTGAAAAAAAACCTTTTTAAATACTCTTTGTAATGATGTATAACAGAAGGTTATATTATGTTTCTTTCATTAAATACACATTTTTAAAGTTGTGGTATTCTTTTTGAATCACCCTGTATAAGTGTGCCAAGCGCTGTCTATATCCGTGACTTGCTTTGCTTTGCTGACGCGCTTCGCTGCCGACATATTCCGCATGGCGGGAACTTCTCTGCCAGGTCGCCCACCAGGAGGCGGCGGTACGGCTCGGTGCGCCGACACAGGGGCTGCACTAGCCGTATCAAGGCATACCTCTGCTTCCGCACCACATGGAGCGTGCTGTCTGTATATATATACTGAACATTATCCGACGATTGTTACTGTAGATAATGACGTGTAAATAATTGCCGAGTTGAACTTCATAACGGCGACCATTACACACATAAACTGAGCTGAAACTTCCTCGAGAGGCGAGACTGGACGAACTTCCGAGGCTCACCTCCCACAGGAAAAGCCATGACATTGTCAGTAATCAACACTAAAATTAGTATGAGAAATGTATACTAACTTATTATATTAAACGAAAAATTGTAAATAACATATTGATATCATTTGTTCTTAGGTCTAAGCAAATTGCTGCTCCATCTGGGACTGGCTCGTAGTTGTTCCGATGCCCTCCCACCTTGAACGGCCATGTAGTGGGACACTTTCTTCCATTAAAAACCTCTCCTACCATCTATAGCTTCTTCTTAAATATTTAAATTGTTTCCATTTCCTTTTCCTCGATTTATGTTCATTTTATTCCAGCAGCAACTCATTATTGTTACTCTTGTTTTATTACTAAAAAAAACAGAAAACAGAAATATGGAACAAAGTATTGTAACATGCAAAACTGTAAAATTTACGATCTTATTATTTTTTTAAAAAGTATGCATCAGGTCTTTCAATATGCAATAAGTGAAATTAAAATATCTGACGCAAGGAGGGAACTCTCGGTTTCCAAAACTGCGGCCGACATGTTTCTTTTGGACTACGGTTGAACACAGCGGAATTGCGGCAGCTGTGACCGAGGATTGTACATGTCGCTATGGCAGCTACTATGTTTGAATATTTTTTTTGTTTGGGTGTAACTAATTGCACCATTAACTATCAACCGTTGGTAGGACGGCGCTTTAGCTAACTGTCAGTACTTAAAATTAATGGCGAACTTCAAGTTTTCGCGAGCATTTCAACTCACAGCCGTGGTTACCTAGCGCCTAATTGTGGAACAGTGACTATGTTGTTAGCTCTGGCGAATGCCTTGCCTTATTACAGGCGTCAGTACGTGTTATTTGTTGTTCTGCTCAAGTGTAGCCGGCAAGTCACCGAAAATATAATTGTTTCGGTCTATTTCTCGCCTGTTCACTTAGGTCAATTTATTTGCTTTCTTTTGAGTGAACTCTTGTGTTCATAAACCTGTTTATCGCCAACTGTTACCTGTTATTTGACGTGTAAATTACCTAATTACAATTAGTGAGTTTCGGTTCGCCACCAAGTTCGTTTCTTTTATGTAAATAAAATTAAATGTGCCTTTGATTGTCAGCACGCAGCACACAGTTGCACATCGACATTCAAAGTATAAGCTCTAAAATTAATTTCTTCAAGGTTGATTTCTAAGTTTCAAGGAGGCATGCACGGCATTATCATACTGGCTCATGTTTCATGTTAAAAGATGACAGTTTTTGTTGTCAGTTAATTGTTATACCTATTACCTGTTTAAATTAAAAAATCAGTTCTGTGTTCTTTGCGTTTATTCTCACTCTCCATTTGTTGAGTGTCTACCTAGTGGTTAATGAGTTAAGTGAGTAAGAGTTATTTTCTTTAGTGATGGGTTCATGCTGTTGATGGCAGCCACTTTTGATTCAAACTGAGGCGTCTTCATTTATCTGCTATTGCTAAACCTGAGATAGGCTCATTTTTATCTTTGGGTCATGAAGCATAAATGTTACATTCTTCTTCTACTGCTTCATAAGGATTCCGTGATAGTGACGTGTGCGACAGTTCGTTGTGGTGCCATAGTACTAGTTTGTGTATTGTTTGGAGCAAAGGTTAATGGTCTCTCACATTGTCACTGCCATCTGGGATGGTTTTCTCGTGTAAATGTTCTTGTTAAAGGGTCACAAGTATGGGGAAACTGATAGGAGTAATACCATTATTTGCTGCTTTGTCTGTTTAAATAATTTTTTGTTTGGGTGTAACTAATTGCACCTTTAATTACATCTCAGCATTAAAGAAATTGTGTCTCTGTTTATTTTGAGGGACTAATTTGATTTGCTATTTTTTCCTATTTTTAAAATGTTATGTGGTGAGTTATTTAAAGAGTTATTCGCCATTAAGTGTTACTGGTCTGTTTTATAATTTAATGTGGCAGAATATAAAAAAAATTTCGTTCACGTCAAAATTTTATGTGATGAGTTAAGAAGTTGAGTGTGTTCTGTGTAATGGGTTTCTGGCCCTTGTGAATGTGGCTTGTCTAAACGTATTCAAATGTTCAAATGTGTGTGTGAAATCTTATGGGACTTAACTGCTAAGGTCACCAGTCCCTAAGCTTACACACTACTTAACCTAAATTATCCTCAGGACAAACACACACGCCCATGTCCGAGGGAAGACTCGAACCTCCGCCGGGACCAGTCGCACAGTCCATGACTACAGCGTCTTAAACCGCTCGGCTCATCCCGCGAGGCGTCCAAACTTATTCATGCATTCAGTAATAGATTGAAATTGTCTGTGTGTTGAGCAGCTGACAGTTGTAACAAATTCTGAATTGATTCAAACTATTGTGTATATCTTGTAACATCTATTTTGTCAAAGTTTTGGCTGTAAATTGTATTATAATTTGGTAAAGACTTGCGCAAAATTTTGATATTTATGTTTTGTGTGAAGTTGTCCAATGGCCTTTTGCAAAAAAAGTTTGTAAAACTTGCACAAGATTTTACTCGCTCAGTATCTTACCACTATCCCCACCAGCTTACGGCCACTTCACCATGTGTTACAAAATGTTTTCTTAAGGTGTTTGTCTGGAATGGTAACTTGTTACAGAGTGGAACTTGTACAATAAGCAGTTCAGACAAGAAGAGACCAGAACCTTTTGAAATGTGATTCTACACAGTAATGCTGAAGGTTGGATAGGAGAACTGGGTAACTGATGAGGACCTATAGAATCGAATTGGCTGAAAAAGAAATTTATAACGCAGCTTGACTAAAAGAATGGATCCGGTGATAGCACACGTCATGAAGCATCAAGGGATTGTCGATTTGTTAACGAAGGGAAGAGCGAGTGTTTGTGTGTGTGTGGGGGGGGGGGGGAGGGGGGCAGGGGGGGTAAAAATTGTAGAGGGTGACCTAGGCATGAATACATCAAGCCAGTCCAGATTGATGTAGGTTGCAGCAGTTCTGGAGTGATGAAGAGGCTTCCACAAGACATATTTACGACCGCTGTATCAAACTGGTGCTCGGCCTCAAAACAGTAAATGATCTTGTGGATAACGTGGTATGTTGTACGATACAGTCGTCTATTGAAAGTTACGAGCGCCAGAAACTGCAGCGAAATTCAGGAATACATGCAGAGGGGCGAAAATTGGCGTAGGAAATGCCAGTTAAGCCTAAACGTGCGTAATTGTAACGTATTATACGTAAGAAGGTGAAGAGGTCGTGTAATGTTGGATTGTATTGTTGGCCATAAATCACTGGAGAGAGTAACTACTGTAGAATACGTACGAATATCCGTCTGGAGCAACCTAAAGTGGAATGACGACATAAAACCAAATTTACGGAAAACAGATAGCAGAGTAAAATATCTTAAGGAAATGTAATCCATTGTACAAATGAGCGGCTTACAAAAGCTTACCCGTAAGAACGGTTTTTGAGTATATTCATCAGTCTGGGACCATTGCCACGTTGGCTTAACAGAAGAGACAACAAGATCGAACGAAGAGTGGCGCGCTTTGTCACGGAATCGTTTAGCAAGCGCCAGAGCATTACGGAGACGTTAAGTGGTAACAGAACGCTACGAGATCGGCGTTGTGCATACCACAGAAGTTCGCAGCCAGCATTCAGAGAGCGTGCGAGTCGGGTAAACGTGTTACTGCCTTCCATATAAGTCTCGTGAAACGACCACTGCCGGTAAATCAGAGAGATCAGAGCTCGTACGGAGGTTTAGCGATATCCGCGCGCCAGTTGCAAATGCAGAGTGGAAGGTACGAGATGTTTAGTGCTGCCAGGGGTAGCCTCCGCCAACGCCGGGAGGTCGCTCGCAGAGTACAGACGCAGATTGTGACTCCAGGGCACGACGATGGCAGCACAACTGCCGGGTGACAAACGTATTAGAAAAATCACGAGATTTTATATTTTTTTCACCCAGTTCGATTGAGTACGTCCTCATGAGTTACCCAGTTTACCCATACAACCTTCAGCATTATTGGGCAGAATCATATTTAAAAAGTTTCTATTCCTTGTCTGAACTGTTTATTGTCCACGTTTCACTCTCGAGTAAGCTACCTCTCCAAACTAAGACCTTAAGAAAGCACTTTGTAACACATGGTGAAGCTTCAGGAAGCTGGAGGGTAGTGGTAAGATACTGAGCCAGTAAAATCTAGTTCAAATTTAACAAAGTTTTTTTTTGCAAAGCCCAAAGGACATCTTTACGCGAAGAATAAATATCAAAATTTTGTGGAAGCGTTTACCAAAATACAATACAATTTATTCAACCAAAACTCTGAAAAAACGGACGTTACAAGACATAGACAATAATTATAATGAAACTGGCGCCACTAACGCTGCGTCCAACAGCATATTATGACTGTGTCGTGACTGAAGTGCGTGAAAAGCAGGAATGGTTTAATGCAGTATTCTGTCGCTACACGGTAGAACAAGACACACCACACAATAATTACACTTCTGGAAATGGAAAAAAGAACACATTGACACCGGTGTGTCAGACCCACCATACTTGCTCCGGACACTGCGAGAGGGCTGTACAAGCAATGATCACACGCACGGCACAGCGGACACACCAGGAACCGCAGTGTTGGCCGTCGAATGGCGCTAGCTGCGCAGCATTTGTGCACCGCCGCCGTCAGTGTCAGCCAGTTTGCCGTGGCATACGGAGCTCCATCGCAGTCTTTAACACTGGTAGCATGCAGCGACAGCGTGGACGTGAACCGTATGTGCAGTTGACAGACTTTGAGCGAGGGCGTATAGTGGGCATGCGGGAGGCCGGGTGGACGTACCGCCGAATTGCTCAACACGTGGGGCGTGAGGCCTCCACAGTACATCGATGTTGTCGCCAGTGGTCGGCGGAAGGTGCACGTGCCCGTCGACCTGGGACCGGACCGCAGCGACGCACGGATGCACGCCAAGACCGTAGGATCCTACGCAGTGCCGTAGGGGACCGCACCGCCACTTCCCAGCAAATTAGGGACACTGTTGCTCCTGGGGTATCGGCGAGGACCATTCGCAACCGTCTCCATGAAGCTGGGCTACGGTCCCACACACCGTTAGGCCGTCTTCCGCTCACGCCCCAACATCGTGCAGCCCGCCTCCAGTGGTGTCGCGACAGGCGTGAATGGAGGGACGAATGGAGACGTGTCGTCTTCAGCGATGAGAGTCGCTTCTGCCTTGGTGCCAATGATGGTCGTATGCGTGTTTGGCGCCGTGCGGGTGAGCGCCACAATCAGGACTGCATACGACCGAGGCACACAGGGCCAACACCCGGCATCATGGTGTGGGGAGCGATCTCCTACACTGGCCGTACACCACTGGTGATCGTCGAGGGGACACTGAATAGTGCACGGTACATCCAAACCGTCAACGAACCCATCGTTCTACCATTCCTAGACCGGCAAGGGAACTTGCTGTTCCAACAGGACAATGCACGTCCGCATGTATCCCATGCCACCCAACGTGCTCTAGAAGGTGTAAGTCAACTACCCTGGCCAGCAAGATCTCCGGATCTGTCTCCCATTGAGCATGTTTGGGACTGGATGAAGCGTCGTCTCACGCGGTCTGCACGTCCAGCACGAACGCTGGTCCAACTGAGGCGCCAGGTGGAAATGGCATGGCAAGCCGTTCCACAGGACTACATCCAGCATCTCTACGATCGTCTCCATGGGAGAATAGCAGCCTGCATTGCTGCGAAAGGTGGATATACACTGTACTAGTGCCGACATTGTGCATGCTCTGTTGCCTGTGTCTATGTGCTTGTGGTTCTGTCAGTGTGATCATGTGATGTATCTGACCCCAGGAATGTGTCAATAAAGTTTCCCCTTCCTCGGACAATGAATTCACGGTGTTCTTATTTCAATATCCAGGAGTGTATAACGAAACTGGCGCCACTAACGCTGCGTCCAACAACCTGTTATGACTGTGTTCTGACTGAATTGCTACATGGTAGAACAGTTTAGTATTTATGAATGATGATAACTCAAACTGGGGATGTTCTGTCGTATTAATTTATCAAGTCAGCCTGTTTTCGGCTTACGAAACCACACAATAACTTATTGTCTGTAGATGGTCTTGTAAGCCGAAAACCGTTCACTAAATAAATGAACACAATGTAACATTCACAACTTGTGTTTGCTTTTGTAAATCGGAAGACTAGGTGATAACGACCTGTAGATCATGAGGATGCAGCGTGCGGAAATTAAAACTGGCCTAGGTAGTGCACCATGCACCTTAACATAGGCAACCCAACTTACATCCGCGCTGGATGCAGATGTTGTGAGCTGGGTGACTTATCTTAAGTGCCTGTCTTAAGTGCATGTAGTATTTTCCGGGGCAGTTTTATTTCGCCCACTCTGCGTAATCCGCGAGCACCTGTTCAGTACGTGGGGCACTCGACAGCAGTATTAGCAATTTTTATCTTATTCCAGTCGCTTTCTGAGCCAGGGAAAAAAGACTGTTTGTACACCTCTAATGTTGTTCTCATAACCCCTACACAGTATATAGTATACGACAGCAGATTCGTCAATCAGTCTTCCTCGAAACCGATTCTCCACATTTATGTTGCGCGAGAATAATCTCCTATCTTTCAAAGATTCCCATTGCAGTTCTCTGTGGGTTCTTGTTACTCTTTCGTATGGCGTATATGGATAAGTTATAGTGACTGCAGCACCTTTGGCCCATTCGATATCTGCTGTCATAATTACTTCATAAGGCTCCAAACATTGCAGCAGTATGCGAGAAATGGTCTTAGCAGAGTTTTGTTTGCTGTTTCCTTTATACGTGCAGCGCATTTTCCCAGAAACCTCTGAAAAATGTAATCTTTTCATTCGCTCTTCCTTGTACTGATTATACATAAGTGTCCCATTTAATACTGCTTTTTAGTATGACTCCTAAATATTTAAATTATGTGACGTACTGACGATTTGGTGAAGACTGCCAGTCTCGCTAGCGGGATGAAAGCAGAGCTCACCATCTGCAGCATCGTCGACAGGACTGACTGCGGACCTTTGGTACAGAGCCGAGTGGAGGGTCTGAATCAGAGGTTGAGACGGTTCTGCGACCATGTGGGCTGCAGATTCCTCGACTTGCGCCATAGGGTGGTGGGGTTTCGGGTTCCGCTGGATAGGTCAGGAGTCCACTACACGCAACAAGCGGCTACACGGGTAGCAGGGGTTGTGTGGCGTGGGCTGGGCGGTTTTTTAGGTTAGATGGCCTCGGGCAAGTGCAGAAAGGGCAACAGCCTCAACGGGTGCGGGGCAAAGTCAGGACATGCGGGGACCAAGCAGCAATCGGTATTGTAATTGTAAACTGTCGAAGCTGCGTTGGTAAAGTACCGGAACTTCAAGCGCTGATAGAAAGCACCGAAGCTGAAATCGTTATAGGTACAGAAAGCTGGCTGAAGCCAGAGATAAATTCTGCCGAAATTTTTACAAAGGCACAGACGGTGTTTAGAAAGGATAGATTGCATGCAACCGGTGGTGGAGTGTTCGTCGCTGTTAGTAGTAGTTTATCCTGTAGTGAAGTAGAAGTGGATAGTTCCTGTGAATTATTATGGGTGGAGGTTACACTCAACAACCGAGCTAGGTTAATAATTGGCTCCTTTTACCGACCCCCCGACTCAGCAGCATTAGTGGCAGAACAACTGAGAGAAAATTTGGAATACATTTCACATAAATTTTCTCAGCATGTTATGGTCTTAGGTGGAGATTTCAATTTACCAGATATAGACTGGGACACTCAGATGTTTAGGACGGGTGGTAGGGACAGAGCATCGAGTGACATTATACTGAGTGCACTATCCGAAAATTACCTCGAGCAATTAAACAGAGAACCGACTCGTGGAGATAACATCTTGGACCTACTGATAACAAACAGACCCGAACTTTTCGACTCTGTAAGTGCAGAACAGGGAATCAGTGATCATAAGGCCGTTGCAGCATCCCTGAATATGGAAGTTAATAGGAATATAAAAAAAGGGAGGAAGGTTTATCTGTTTAACAAGAGTAATAGAAGGCAGATTTCAGACTACCTAACAGATCAAAACGAAAATTTCTGTTCCGACACTGACAATGTTGAGTGTTTATGGAAAAAGTTCAAGGCAATCGTAAAATGCGTTTTAGACAGGTACGTGCCGAGCAAAACTGTGAGGGACGGGAAAAATCCACCGTGGTACAACAACAAAGTTAGGAAACTACTGCGAAAGCAAAGAGAGCTTCACTCCAAGTTTAAACGCAGCCAAAACCTCTCAGACAAACAGAAGCTAAACGATGTCAAAGTTAGCGTAAGGAGGGCTATGCGTGAAGCGTTCAGTGAATTCGAAAGTAAAATACTAGGTACCGACTTGACAGAAAATCCTAGGAAGTTCTGGTCTTACGTTAAATCAGTAAGTGGCTCGAAACATCATGTCCAGACACTCCGGGATGATGATGGCATTGAAACAGAGGATGACAAGCGTAAAACTGAAATACTAAACACCTTTTTCCAAAGCTGTTTCACAGAGGAAGACCGCACTGCAGTTCCTTCTCTAAATCCTCGCACCAACGAAAAAATGGCTGACATTGAAATAAGTGTCCAAGGAATAGAAAAGCAACTGGAATCACTCAACAGAGGAAAGTCCACTGGACCTGACGGGATACCAATTCGATTCTACACAGAGTACGCGAAAGAACTTGCCCCCCTTCTAACAGCCGTGTACCGCAAGTCTCTAGAGGAACAGAAGGTTCCAAATGATTGGAAAAGAGCACAGGTAGTCCCAGTCTTCAAGAAGGGTCGTCGAGCAGATGCGCAAAACTATAGACCTATCTCTCTGACGTCGATCTGTTGTAGAATTTTAGAACATGTCTTTTGCTCGAGTATCATGTCGTTTTTGGAAACTCAGAATCTACTATGTAGGAATCAACATGGATTCCGGAAACAGCGATCGTGTGAAACCCAACTCGCTTTATTTGTTCATGAGACCCAGAAAATATTAGATACAGGCTCCCAGGTAGATGCCATTTTCCTTGACTTCCGGAAGGCGTTCGATACAGTTCCGCACTGTCGCCTGATAAACAAAGTAAGAGCCTACGGAATATCAGACCAGCTGTGTGGCTGGATTGAAGAGTTTTTAGCAAACAGAACACAGCATGTTGTTCTCAATGGAGAGACATCTACAGACGTTAAAGTAACCTCTGGCGTGCCACAGGGGAGTGCTATGGGACCATTGCTTTTCACAATATATATAAATGACCTAGTAGATAGTGTCGGAAGTTCCATGCGGCTTTTCGCGGATGATGCTGTAGTATACAGAGAAGTTGCAGCATTAGAAAATTGTAGCGAAATGCAGGAAGATCTGCAGCGGATAGGCACTTGGTGCAGGGAGTGGCAACTGACCCTTAACATAGACAAATGTAATGTATTGCGAATACATAGAAAGAAGGATCCTTTATTGTATGATTATATGATAGCGGAACAAACACTGGTAGCAGTTACTTCTGTAAAATATCTGGGAGTATGCGTGCGGAACGATTTGAAGTGGAATGATCATATAAAATTAATTGTTGGTAAGGCGGGTACCAGGTTGAGATTCATTGGGAGAGTCCTTAGAAAATGGAGTCCATTAACAAAGGAGGTGGCTTACAAAACACTCGTTCGACCTATACTTGAGTATTGCTCATCAGTGTGGGATCCGTACCAGATCGGGTTGACGGAGGAGATAGAGAAGATCCAAAGAAGAGCGGCGCGTTTCGTCACAGGGTTATTTGGTAACCGTGATAGCGTTACGGAGATGTTTAACAAACGCAAGTGGCAGACCCTGCAAGAGAGGCGCTCTGCATCGCGGTGTAGCTTGCTCGCCAGGTTTCGAGAGGGTGCGTTTCTGGATGAGGTATCGAATATATTGCTTCCCCCTACTTATACCTCCCGAGGAGATCACGAATGTAAAATTAGAGAGATTAGAGCGCGCACAGAGGCTTTCAGACAGTCGTTCTTCCCGCGAACCATACGCGACTGGAACAGGAAAGGGAGATAATGACAGTGGCACGTAAAGTGCCCTCCGCCACACACCGTTGGGTGGCTTGCGGAGTATAAATGTAGATGTAGATGATGTTCGCCACTGTCGTCATAAAAGGCCGAGCGCAAGCTTGGCTTGGGGAAACACCGGGGAAGGAAGTCCCATCCCTGGATTAGCTTAAGGCGATTCACAGAAAACACGGAAAAACTTAATATGAATCAAAGGACTAGTATTTTAACCGCCGTTGTCTTGAGTGCGTGTCTATTATATTCAATATTCGCCATTCTGCCACGTCTTTAAGTAGACGGTCTGTGAAGAGAGAGAGACTGCATACCTTTCGCTGGCTCTAAGGCACGAAGTCCATCCTAACCACCCCAGGTGTTTCTGGAACGATGAGGCACTGGAGGGCTCTGACGCTTGTTAAGATTGTGGAGAGGAAATACAGGACGTGAGCGACGAACTACCCCTGATGAATCTGATGCCAATTGTCCAAACAGGATGACTGGACGCTATTTCCGCAAAGTCAGTTTTATTAAGTATTATGACCCTATGGTCAGTGGTAGCTCAAATTCCAGCAAAAGGCAAGGTATGCCGCTAGATGGAATTGGAGAAGCCGGTCGCGGTGGTCTCGCGGTTCTAGACGCGCTTTCCGGAACCGCGCGACTGCTACGGTCGCAGGTTCGAATCCTGCCTCGGGCATGGATGTGTGTGATGTCCTTGGGTTGGTTAGGTTTAAGTAGTTCTAAGTTCTAGGGGACTGAAGACCACAGCTGTTAAGTCCCATAGTGCTCAGAGCCATTTGAACCATTTTTTGAATTGGAGAAAATAGATACAAACCTACGAGAGTGTTAAGTGGTGAATTTGCAGTAGACAATAAAATTCACTCAAAAAATGGTTTAAATAGCTCTGAGCACTATGGGACTTAACATCTGTGGTCATCAGTCCCCTAGAACTTAGAACTACTTAAACCTAACTAAGCTAAGGACATCACAGACATCGATGCCCGAGGCAGGATTCAAACCTGCGACCGTAGCGGTCACGCGGTTCCAGACTGAAGCACCTAGAACCGCACGGCCACAACGGCCGGCAAAACTCACTCAGTGAAGAAATTTTTAGAGTATAACTTGTCAGAACAAACGACAAAATGGTTCAAATGGCTCTGAGCACTATGGGACTTAACATCTGAAGTCATCAGTCCCCTAGAACTTAGAACTACTTAAACCTAACTAACCTAAGGACATGACACACATTCATGGCCGAGGCAGGATTCGAACCTGCGACGGTAGCAGTCGCGCGGATCCGGACTGAAGCGCCTAGAACCGCTCGGCCACCACGGCCGGCAACAAACGACACATGGCTGCCAGTGAGAACAACACGAACCCACAGCTGCCGTACGCTGGCTAAGATAAATGAAAGATGCATTGATGTCGGGGATTGAGCGGTAGTGGGGGGAGGGGGAGGGGCTTGTTCAATATTCCTGCCAACGAGTTCAGACACTTCGGGCTGTGGTATTCCTCACTTGTCACTGCTGCCCGTTTACCACGACAAGACCACATCTAATGCCTCGATTGCGGCAAAGGCATTTCTGAGCTGGATTAACATGCCAAACAAATGTGACACTGGTTTGAAGTGAAATGACCAATTTATCAAACGTTAACTACACTGAGGAAAAAAGTTAGTACACCATTTTAGAAAAAAGTTCCAGTTAGCCCAAGCTTTATTGTTGCAACAGTGCATATGGAGTACCTGAAATGCTTACACTTAGAGATCAGTAGGACGAGCGTTTCTGAGGTACGAGGTATCGACCCACGCCGAAACAGCGATATTAGTGCGCGGTGAAGCCTCGACGGGCGGCAATCCAGGCGCTGACTCTGTCGTCCAGTCGATCGTGCAGACGGCGAGTAACTGACCCGGGCTGCCTTATGCTACGCCTCTCCTCGATCTGTCCACGTAAGAGTCACTTCTCCTTCCGTCGCATCTCACACGTGATCGACTAGAGAAAAAGTCTGTGCACCGTGCTGGCCAGAGAAGTTGCTGCACGCCTTGCAGAGCACGTCGGCGGGCGGCGTGCGGGTGAACTTTATCCTGCTGAAAAAACTCATCACGTCTCTGTTACAAGAAAGGCGAAAGAAAGGGCCTAACGACATCCTGCACGTACAGAGCGCTGGTCAGCGTCCCCTCCAGAAACACCAAACATGAATGAGAGTTCCCAGAATGAGATTTTCACTCTGCAGCGGAGTGTGCGCTGATATGAAACTTCCTGGCAGATTAAAACTGTGTGCTCGACCGAGACTCGAACTCGGGACCTTTGCCTTTCGCGGGCAAGTGCTCTACCATCTGAGCTACCGAAGCACGACTCACGCCCGGTACTCACAGTTTCATATCAGCGCACACTCCGCTGCAGAGTGAAAATCTCATTCTGGAAACATCCCCCAGGCTGTGGCTAAGCCATGTCTCCGCTATATCCTTTCTTTCAGGGGTGCTAGTTCTGCAAGGTTCGCAGGAGAGCTTCTGTAAAGTTTGGAAAGTAGGAGACCAGATACTGGCAGAAGTAAAGCTGTGAGACCGGGCGTGAGTCGTGCTTCGGTAGCTCAGATGGTAGAGCACTTGCCCGCGAAAGGCAAAGGTCCCGAGTTCGAGTCTCGGTCGGGCACACAGTTTTAATCTGCCAGGAAGTTTCATATCAGCGCACACTCCGCTGCAGAGTGAAAATCTCATTCTGTGTGAATATTGCAAAGAAAGCAGGTACTGACAGGTGTGAAAATTACCGAACTACGTGTTTAACAAGTCATGGTTGCAAAATACCAACACGAACCCTTTACAACAGTATGGAGAAACGGTTAGAAACCGATCATGGGAAGATCAGTTTGGATTCCGGACAAATATAGGAACAGGCGAGACAGTAGTCATACTACGAATCCTCACAGAAGGTAGGTTAAAGAACGGGAAAATACGTTTATAGCATTTGTAGACTTAGAGAAAGCTTTTTACAATGTTGATTGCAATACTCTGAAGGTGGGAGGGGTAAAATACAGAGAGCGAAAGGCCATTTACAATTTGCACAGAAACCAGATGGCAGTTATACGACTAGAGGGGCACAAACGAAAGCAGTGGTTCAGAAGGGAGTGAGACAGAGTTGTAGTCTATCCTCGACGGTATTCAATCTGTATATTGAGCAAGCAGTAAAGGAAACAGCAGAAAAATTTGGAGTAGGAATTAAAATCAATGGTGAAGAAATAAAAACTTTGAGGTTCGCCGATGACATTGTAATTCTGTCAGAGACAGCAAAGGACTTGGAAGAACAGTTGAGCGGAATGGACAGTGTCTTGAAAGGAGAATACAAGATGAACATCAACAAAAACAAAACGAGGATAATGGAATGGAGTCGCATTAAATCAGGTGAAGCTGAGGGAATTAGATTGCAAAACGAGGCACTTAAAGTAGTAGAAGAGTTTTGCTATTTTGGGATAAAAATAACTGATGATGGTCGAAATAGAGAGGATGTAAAATGTAGACCGGCTATGACAAGGAAAGCGTTTCTGAAGAATGGAAATTTGTTAACATCGAGTACAGATTTAAGTGCAGGAAAGTCTTTTCTGAAGGTATTTGTGTTGAGTGTAGCCATATATGGAAGTGAACCATGGACGATAAATAGTTTAGAGAAGAAGAGAATAGAAGCTTTCGAAATGTGGTGCTACAGAAGAATGCTGAAGATTAGATGGGTAGATCACATAACTAATGAGAAGGTACTGAAGAGAATTGGGGAGAAGAGGAATTTGCCGGCCGGGGTGGCCGAGCGGTTCTAGGCGCTACAGTCTGGAACCGCGAGACCGCTACGGTCGCAGGTTGGAATCTTGCCTCGGGCATGGATGTGTGTGATGACCTTAGGTTAGCTAGGTTTAAGTAGTTCTATGTTCTAGGAGACTGATAACGTTAGAAGTTAAGTCCCACGGTGCACAGAGCCATTTGAACCATTTTTTTGAAGAGGAATTTGTGGGACAACACGACTAGGAGCATGGACCGATTGGTAGAATACGTTCTGAGGTTTCAAAGGATCACCAATTTAGTACTGGATGGAAGCGTGGGTGGTAACAATCACAGAGGGAGACCAAGGGATGAATACACTAGTGGCCGAGCGGTTCTAGGCGCTTCAGTCCGGAATCGCGCTGCTGCTACGGTCGCAGGTTCGAATCCTGCCTCGGGCATGGATGTGTGTGATGTCCTTAGGTTAGTTAGGTTTAAGTAGTTCTAAGTCTAGGGGACTGATGACCTCAGATGTTACGTCCCATAGTGCACAGAGCCATTTGAACCATCATTGAATACACTAAGCAGATTCAGAGGGATGTAGGTTGTAGCAGTTGCTCGGAGATGAAGAGGCTTGCACAGGATAGAGTAGCATGGAGAGCTGCATCAAACCAGTCTCTGTACTGAAGACCACAACAACAACAATGTATGAATAATTACGGTTCATAGGAAGGCGTGTGTGGTTTGAAAATGGACGTGGCCGGCCGAAACTGGTAACCACTACAGCTGTGTTCTATGTCAGTGCAAGAAAAAAATCGTCAGTACTGAATAGTTGCAGACCTTGTCTCGAATAAGTAAGATACTTTCTGACTCCCGATGTTTCGGCCAGAGCGGCGCGGGGCTGCAGAGATGTTCCTGCCCCACTGAGTATTTCCGACTCGTTACTAAGTCTGTGCGAGATCTACCTCTTCTCAATTTATATTCGAGGTCTTTTCGCGAGATATACGTAGGAAGCAATGAATTGCTCGTATCTTCTAGGAACGTACGATCACTGCATTTAAACAGTTACGCACACCGTGGAGGTCCTCGCCTCTCTTGTAGCGTCTGCCAGTGGAGATGGCTGAGCATCCCCGCGACTCTTCCGCGCCTACTGTACAGATCTTTGACGAAATGCTCTATTCTTCTTCGGATATCCTCTATCAGTCCTACCTGATAAGGACCCCAAACTGAAGGACAATACTCCAAAATTGGTCGAATGTGGGTTTTGTAAGCTACCTCTTTCGTAAGCGCGCTGCAATTCCTGAGGATTCTTCAATTGAATCTTAGACTGGTATCTGTCTTTTATACTATTAGTTTCCTGTCGTCGTACCGCTTTAAATCGCTCCTTAGACGTAATCCCAGACATTTAACGAATGTGACCGCTTCTAGTGACAGTTCGACAATCTTGCAATCGTGCAGTAGTGGGTCTTGACGCCTATTAACCCACGTACACTATATTTATTTATATTCGGGGTGATCTGGCAGTCCATGCACAAAGCGACAATCAGATGCAGGTCTTAGTGTATTTCGCTCCAATTTTGTAACGTTGTCATTTTTTTTGTCAAATTTCAACGAGACAGATGCGAGAAAAGTATTTCATAAGTAATCGCCATAGCTGTTAATACATTTACCCCACGGTGACACAAGACGGTCGAAGCCTCTGCGGAAAAATGTTTGCGGTTGCCTACGAAACGATGATTGTACCCCGGCGTACACCTCTTCGTCTGAAGCAAACCGACGGGCGGCCGCACGTGTTGCCAAAATTGTTTCGAGTACGCTGCAGACATTTCGCTAGGAACTCCTTACACATCCTCCACACATTCCCGACCTCATCCCATGCGATTTCCATATTTTTGGAGCCCTGAAGAAAGACATTCTTCTCTGCTTCGGAAGCAGAGGTACATGCCCGGATGCAGTCATGGTTCCGCAGGCAACTGCAGATATATTTCCATGTAGGAACTGACCGTCTCGACGTTTTATTACTTCTTTACTACTAACTATACTCGTGGTACATTTTGGAGTCAGTATTCACGTATATCACTGAATGTAATAGAAAAAAATTGTCAGTGTACAACACATAATTCGGGGAGATATGACATAAACGCTGAGATGCGCAAAAAACTGCCGCATCACGCAACACGTTTAATTTGATTACTTCGCTACTGCTAATTGTATTCGCAACACATCTCGCGGGCAGTAGCCACATATATCACTGAATATAGCTGCAAAATTATGTAATTGTACAGCATATATTTCAGGAGATGTCATAAACATTGAGCTGCATGAGAATGAAACAACAGGACGAAACTCGCTAAAGATAAAGGTGAAATAAGTGCACAAATTCAGTGGAATATTTTAAATCTGTGTGAAATATATTTGACATGTTCGTAGGCGGGCAAATCCACGGATAAACAGCCCGTCCTTAACCCCTGGAAAAATATCAAAAATGGTTCAAATGGCTCTGAGCACTATGGGACTCAACATCTTAGGTCATAAGTCCCCTAGAACTTAGAACTACTTAAACCTAACTAAGGACATCACACACACCTATGCCCGAGGCAGGATTCGAACCTGCGACCGTAGCAGTCCCGCGGTTCCGGATTGGAGCGCCAGAACCGCACAGTCACCGCGGACGACGGAAAAACCAAATTTTGTACATGTATTAGTCACGATATGGAAAGAAATGCAGTGGGGGTAAGAACCACAAGCTTCCTGTCGGGGTGAGCGCAATCATGTGGAGAGAGAAGAGGAAGATGAACAGAAAGCGATGGGGAACGAGAGGATGGGTACAGATAGGGTAAATTAGAAGACGAGCAGAGAGAGAGCCGGAGGGGGAAATTGACAGAGAGAGTGGAGGACATGGAGAGAGACGGGGGGAGGGGGAGGAAGAGACAGGCAGAGATAGGGGAGAGGAGGATGAAGAGATAGAGGGGAGGGGGAAATGGATGGAGAAAGGGAAGAAAGAGAGAGGAAGAGATGGACAGAGGGAGAGGGAGGAGGAGCAGGTGGACAAAGAGAGAGAAGGTGATGGACAGAGAGAGAGAGAGAGAGAGAGAGAGAGAGAGAGAGAGAGAGAGAGAGGAGGAGGAGGAGGAGGACAGAAAGAGGGGCGAGGGGGAGATGGATTAAAAGAGGAGGAGGACATGACCAACGAGAGGGGAAGAGAAGATGGAATCAGCGTGGGGAGGAGGGGATGGACAGAGGTCAAGGAGCAGATGCACTGAGGGGGGGGGGGGAGTAGAAGATTGATACAGAGAAGGATGAGGAGATGATGGATAGAGAGAGGGGCAGGGAGAGAGGAACAGAGTGTGGAGGGTGGAGAACGTGGACTGAGAGGGAGGGGTGGCTGAGATGGATAGAGAGGGGAAAGAAGGAGGTGTGCTAATAAAATATGGGAATAAATACGAACCCAGGAAACGCCCGATACTCAGCTAGAATATACGAAAATTTCTATGGAGTCTGTTATAGTAACTACAGTAATGAGCCAAAACACTGAGACCAGTGGGGACCGTAATATTCAGTAACGCCTCGTGGCGTTGCAGGCGCGTGTTGTGGTAGGGGAAGTATGTAAGCGGAGAAGAGGCGGGAGGGGAATCATTCTAGCTCCGATAGGGGCGGCCATTTGTGAACTCCACTGACATAAGCGATTCTGGGAAAGGGAAGATCGTTATGGTCCCGCGCCAGGGAAAGAGCATCTCGGAAATTGCGAAGCTGGTGCAAAGTGGGTGAAGGACGGTGAAGCCACGAGCAAGTGACAGTGGGTTGGACGCGCACAGCTGGTCACAGCACGTGGAGGTGAGAGGCTTACCCGCTGTGTACATCAGGGCGGGAGTCGGTTTGGGGCACGTGTGCCGACACAGTACAGTTCTGATGCAGCTACAAGAGCTCTCAAGCAAACCTTACACCACATATTGTTGACTATGGGACTCCGCAGCATACCCTTCCTGTTCTCATGACGAGCCAACGACATCGTCACTTACGACTGAAATGGGCACGGGATCATCAACATTGGATGGTAGGTCAGTGACAACGCGCCGCTTGGTAGGCTGAATCACGTTTTTTAATTACACTTGGTCGGTGATTGTGTCTAGATACGCCGTGATCCAGGAGAACGATTGCTAGGAACAAGTACCGCACCACGGACGCAGCTCGGCGGAAGTGCTATTATGCTGGGATTCCACGGCACCTGCCATAGTAAACGTAGGCACCGAGACAGCTGTGGTCTGCGTGATTGCAGACCACCTGCATTCTTTCATACCTGGTGCCCCTGGTAAAGGCGATTGCATCATGGCGATGGCAGGATATCTGAGCATCATGTCACCTGGCGATCAAATGCGCCAGACCTGAACTCGACGGATCACATCTTTGACTTTATGGGATGTCAGTTCCGTGCCCACGAACCGCCGCCGCGTAATTCCCGGGAGTTGCGTCAGCTGTGCTTAGACATCTGGTGGAACATAATTCCAGAAACGTACCGAAGATCTGCCGAATCCATTCGACACAGAACCGCTGCTGCACTGCGTTCAAAATATCGGCCAACAGGTGGTTCAAATTCAAATGGCTCTGAACACTATGGGACTTAACATATATGGTCATCCGTCCCCTAGAACTTAGAACTACTTAAAACTAACTAACCTAAGGACATCACACAACACCCAGTCATCACGAGGCAGAGAAAATCCCTGACCCCGCCGGGAATCGAACCCGGGAACCCGGGCGCAAGAAGCGAGAACGCTACCACACGACCACGAGCTGCGGACTCCAACAGGTGGTCATAACGCTTTGTGTCACCAGTAAAAATAACGGAACTGCAGCAATCGATCCTCACTACAATGTACACCGTGAGAATTATTGAACTATATGAAAGAAATGTAAATTAGTTACAAAGTACGGCGTGCACACACTTTATTCAATACGTAAACGTCACTACAGATGTTCGGATTTAGGTTACGACATGTTCGATACGCCTGCCATCATTGGCGATGGTGCGGCGCAGACGAATAGCGATATTCTGCATGACCCCCGGAATGTGGAACATCGATGCTGTCGATGACCTCCTGAATCGATGTTTTCAGCTTAGCATTGGTTTTGGTGTTATTGCTGTACACCTTGTGTTTAATATAGCCCCACAAAAAGGAGTCGCATGTGCTCAGATCCGGAAAATATGGTAGCCAATGGAGGCTCGTGCCAGTGGCCTCTGGGTAGCCGAGAGCCTGAATGCGGTCCCCAAAGTGCTCCTCCAGGACATCAAACATTCTCCTGCTTCAATGGGGTCGAGGTCCTTCTTGCATGAATCACATCTTATCGAAATCAGCATCGCTTTGGATAAACCTTGACGTACCGTTCGCTAGTCACCGTGCTACCAAGGAATATCGCACCGGTTATTCCGTGACTGGACACTGCGCACCACAGAGTCACCTGTTGAGGGTAAAGAGACTTCTCGATCGTGAAATACGGATTGTGCTTATAGAGGAAGCCACCCGAATGAAAGTGGGCTTTGTCGCTAAAGAACGGATACTAATTCCCAACATCTACCGCAGCCAATCGTATAGTTTGAACGTCTTAACGGTAACCGTACCGTTCAGAAATTATGACCATTTTATTTCTTACACCTCAATAATTGTTACCCTGTATTCACAAAACTATGACAATATCCCTCAGATGTAATCACCTGTTGCCGGTCGGAGTGGCCGTGCGGTTCTAGGCGCTACAGTCTGGAACCGAGCGACCGCTACGGTCGCAGGTTCGAATCCTGCCTCGGGCATGGATGTGTGTGATGTCCTTAGGTTAGTTAGGTTTAATTGCTTCTAAGTTCTAGGCGACTGATGACCTCAGAAGTTAAGTCGCATAGTGCTCAGAGCCATTTTTGTAATCACCTGTGAAAAGCTACTGTGTACCTGTGTACACTGAACGTCCAGGACCGATTATTGGGCAACAATGAAAGTGATGAGACCCCGTGAGCTCTCCACTGGCACTCAGGCGGTCAGATTGACTGTTTGGGTTGAGGTTTGGCTCTGAGCACTGTGGGACTTAACATCGGAGGACATGAGTTCCCTAGAATTTAAAACTACTTAAACCTAACTAACGTAAGGACATCACATACATCCATGCTCGAGGCAGCATTCGAACCTGCGACCGTATCAGTCGTGTGGTACCGGACTGAAGCGCCTAGAACCGCTCGGCCACAGAGGCCGGCTGAGTTGAGGACAGGACTGGCCAGACTACCGTCAACTCCCCACGGCATCTTCCTTGAGAATCAATTGTGCAGTAAGGAAACACATCAGTAGCTCAGCAGTGCACCGAAAGTTATTCGGGAGGACGACGGTTCAATCCCGCGTCCGGCCATCCTGATTTAGGTTTTCCGTGATATCCCTATATCGCTCCAGGCAAATGCCGGGATGGTTCCTTTGAAAGGGCACGGCCGACTTCCTTCCCCGATGCGACCGATGACCTCGCCGTCTGGTTTCCTTCCCCAAACCAACCAACCAACCACAGAAAGTTGGTTCGCCTCGACGGCGCTTGCTGACTGGCTGGCGCCACCCGGAACGGCGTCGCTGGAGCCCGCCGGCCCGGGCGACCGCCGCTGCCACCACCAAACCTGATTCTCGCCACACACGAACCCGATACCACGCACCTCCTCCGATACGTCCGGGAAAATAAATCGGTGACTCACGGGGCGACCGCGGGCGCACAAAAACGCCGGTTTCGGGCGGCGGAACCGCCGCGTGGTCCTGCCTCGTTAGGCGCGGCCGGGCCTCTCAGCCAAAGGCGCCGATCCCAGACAGACGCTGCGTCTGGTCTACGGGAACTGAGAGCGTGTGCTGCCGTCGACAACGTGTACCGGCCGTCAGGTAGCTGTCGAGTAACAGCAAGTGGCCCGCGAGTAACCGAGTGCAGCGACGAACAGCTACGTCCTGCAGGTTTGCGCTTCACGCACGTACATCTACATCTACATCCATACTCCGCAAGCCACCTGACGGTGTGTGGCGGAGGGTACCTTGAGTACCTCTATCGGTTCTCCCTTCTATTCCAGTCTCGTATTGTTCGTGGAAAGAAGGATTGTCGGTATACCTCTGTGTGGGCTCCTCTCTGATTTTTTCCTCATGGTCTCTTCGCGAGATATACGCAGGAGGGAGCAATATACTGCTTGACTCTTCGGTGAAGGTATGTTCTCGAAACTTTGACAAAAGCCCGTACCGAGCTACTGATCGTCTCTCCCGCAGAGTCTTCCACTGGAGTTTATCTATCATCTCCGTAACGCTTTCGCGATTACTAAATGATCCTGTAACGAAGCGCGCTGCTCTCCGTTGGATCTTCTCTATATCTTCTGTCAACCCTATCTGGTACGGATCCCACACCGGTGAGCAGTAGTCAAGTAGTGGGTGAACAAGCGTACTGTAACCTACTTCCTTTGTTTTCGGATTGCATTTCCTTAGGGTTCTTCCAATGAATCTCAGTCTGGCATCTGCTTTACCGACGATCAACATTATATGATCATTTCATTTTAAATCACTCCTAATGCGTACTCCCAGATAATTTATGGTATTAACTACTTCCAGTTGCTGACCTGCTATTTTGTAGCTAAATGATAAAGGATCTATCTTTCTGTGTATTCGTAGCACATTACACTTGTCTACATTGAGATTCAATTGCCATTCCCTGCACCATGCGTCAATTCGCTGCAGATCCTCCTGCATTTCAGTACAATTTTCCATTGTTACAACCTCTCGATACACCACAGCATCATCTGCAAAAAGCCTCAGTGAACTTCCGATGTCATCCACCAGGTCATTTATGTATATTGCGAATAGCAACGGTCCTACGACACTCCCCTGCGGCACACCTGGAATCACTCTTACTTCGGAAGACTTCTGTCCATTGAGAATGACATGCTGCGTCCTGTTATCTAGGAACTCCTCAATCCAATCACACAATTGGTCTGATAGTCCATATGCTCTTACTTTGTTCATTAAACGACTGTGGGGAACTGTATCGAACGCCTTGCGGAAGTCAAGAAACACGGCATCTACCTGGGAACCCGTGTCTATGGCCCTCTGAGTCTCATGGACGAATAGCGCGAGCTGGGTTTCACATGACCGTCTTTTTCGAAACCCATGCTGATTCCTACAGAGTAGATTTCTAGTCTCCAGAAAAGTCATTATACTCGAACACAATACGTGTTCCAAAATTCTACCGTGCTGAAGTGACCAGGAACTGCAGCTAAGTGTGCGTGGTACTGCGAGTTCTCCCTGTAGACGTTACGATTCGCCACAGAGGAGCTGCGTACTGGCTGAAGAGGGGAAGACGCGACACAGTAAGAGAAATAACTGGACACAACCGACAGACGGAATTTAAACATGTGGAGAACTGATACATGGCAGTCGGATGGCATACAACTGATAAGAGAAGACGAGTCTACTCTTCCTTCCCCAGTATACGAGAGCGGATGAATTTTAAGTACATAAATCCAACACGCGGGATGGCTCACTTTCTCGAGGGCCATGGCCCGTATCCTGTACGTCTCCACAGGTTTGGCCTAAAATACACTCACACTTGTGTCTGTGGTGAGAACGGTACACCTGAACACATAGTGGCCGGCCGCTGTGGCCGAGCTGTTCTAGGCGCTTCAGTGCAGAACCGCGCTTCTGCTACGGTCGCAGGTTCGAATGCTGCCTCAGGCATGGATGTGTGTGATGTCCTTAGGTTAGTTAGGTTTAAGTATTTTTAAGGTCTAGGGGACTGATGACCTCAGATGTTAGGTCCCGTAGTGATTAGAGCCATTTGAACCATTTCAACAGATAGTTCTCATCTGCGATCCTCTAGGACACATAAGAACCAGTGTTGGAAACGAGGACATTGGACAGTTAATACGCAGACAAGATGACTGGAACTCTATAAACAACATAGCAGACGAAGTATCGCAAGCTCTATATGCGGCGTACAAACAGGAGAGACCACACGGAAGAATAAGACAGGCTCCAAGACGGACAGACCAGCAGTACACGGTAAACGACATAGACACAAGCACAGACACGGAATCTGATATTAGATCACACACAGGAAGTGAAGACGAGACAAACATATAGACATAGCAAAAGTAAGCGAAGGCTCTACACCAAATCTGAAAAAAAAACCTCTCTGTGCAGATGTGTTATAACATTTCATAGCATGTAACACTATCTGAAGATCTGACATTTCTTCTTCTTTCGCTGTGAGACTGTCTCGAAGTCAACTCCCAATCTCCACTGCTACCTTAAGATCGGAAATACATATTAACCTATGTCGTCAATATATTACATTAAGTGTTACCACCGTCAAGACAGCACATTTTTAACAGCCGTAACCATGCACACAGGAGGTATAAAGGGAAGGTCTCATCAAATTTCCTTTTCTTGTTTCTTCCATTAAATCCACTTTCAAATTAAAATTAAAATACATCCATAACCTATTACGTATCTTATTACTATCATTATCTAAATTAGTAATAAGTTTAAACAAACGCTAGAAAAATGTATACACTATTTCTCAGGCTCTATCGAGATATCGATACTGTCGTTCGATTTGAGTCACGAATGTGTCGTAGTTTAGTCCTTCGCTCAACAGATGTTAGTACTTTCACGTCGGTATTGAGAAAACACGATAGCTGGAGCACGCTTGACATTCGAACAACGAAAATTGTATTGTGAAGTGGTTCTTCGAGTTTGATAATGCCGTTCAAGTGCAACGTCAGTGGAGGCAGGAGTCTGAAACAGAACCGCCAACCCGCCTATCAGTTAAATGCATCACTGACAAGGTTTGAATTGCATGGAAGGATTTGTGGTATTCGCAAAGGAAGATCAGGAAGACAGCGTACGGCTGCAAGTCCTGCTTCGTTGGCCCTCGTGTCGGAAACGTTTGTTAATTCCCCTTAGAAGTCTGCTACGCAATGTGCACGTTAAATGGGGTTTAGCAGTACAATTGAAAGCTGCAAAGTGGAAATTTTACATTGCACCATTACTGCACGCGATTAATGACGTCAATCCTGATCGCCGAATGTAATTTAGCGAATTGTATCAGCAAACGGTAACTGATGACGAACAATTTGTGACGAAGGTAGGTGGAGTGACGAGGCACAATTTAAATTTAATGGAACCGTGAATCGGCATAACAGTGTGTACAGGGCACCGGAAAACCTGCATGTTTATGAGTATAAAGCGGTCAATCTACTGGGGGTTCATGTGTGGTGTGGACTATCATCTAGGGGGTTTAGTAGGACCCTTTTTCTTTGATGCTACTGTCACTGGAGAAGTGAACCTGGAAATGTTACGCACATCAATTTTGCCAGGTATACGTGCGCTTTATGGAGCTGATGAAGAGGTCTTCTACCAACAGGACGGGGCGCTACCACACTAACACCTAGCTCTACGAGCTTTCCTGGATGACAATTTTCCGGGGCATTGGATTGGATGAAGAGGGCCCATTGAGTTCCCTCCACGGTCTCCAGATCCAACACCTACGGACTTTTACTTGTGGGGAACTGTGAAAGATAGCGTCCATCGACATAAGCCACGCTCTCTGGAGGAACTTCGCCAGGAGATTAGAGCGACGTGTGGAGCGGTCTCCACTGTAACACTGACTGACGCAGCTGCGGTGACCGCTCGTCGTTCTGTTATGTGTATAGCCGCCAACGGTACACATTTTGAACATTTAAAGTGACCGTGTGCTAAACTGAAGGTTGTATGACATGTGTGAATAATTATTAAATGTAAAATAAACACTTAAGTAATACTTTTCGTTCCTTAAAGTGTGTATACATTTTTCTGGCGGACTCCGTACATATATGTTTTTTAAATTTTTTTCGTAAAATTTTCAACAAAAAAAGAAGAAATTTGCTGCTAATAAAACTGAATTTGTGCAGCAGAACATGTAAAATCACACAATATACAGGGTGGCCCATTGATAGCGACCGGCCCAAGTATCTCACGAAATAAGTATCAAACGAAAAAACTACAAAGAACGAAACTCGTCTAGCTTGAAGGGGGAAACCAGATGGCGGTTTGGTTGGCCCGCTAGATGGCGCTGCTATCGGCAAAACGAATATCAACTGCGTTTTTTTAAATAGGAACCCCCGTTTTATTATGTAATAAAAAATGAGGGTTCCTAATTTAAAAAAAAACGCAGTTGTGTAGTACGTAAAGAAATATGAATGTTTTAGTTGAACCGCTTTTTTCGCTTTGTGATAGATGAGGCTATAATAGTCACAAACGTATAAGTACGTGGTATCACGTAACATTCCACCAGTGCGGACGGTATTTGCTCCGTAATACATTACCCGTGTCAAAATGGACGGTTTACCAATTGCGGAAAAGGTCGATATCGTGTTGATTTATGGCTATTGTGATCAAAATGCCCAACGGGCGAGTGCTACGTATGCTGCTCAGTATCCTGGGTGACATCGTCCAAGTGTCCGGACCGTTAGCCGGATAGTTACGTTATTTAAGGAAACAGGAAGTGTTCAGCCATATGTGAAACGTCAACCACGACCTGCAACAAATGATGATGCCCAAGTACGTGTTTTAGCTGCTGTCGCGGCAAATCGCACATCAGTAGCAGACAAATTGCGCGAGAATCGGGAATCTGAAAAACGTTGGTGTTGCGAATGCTACATCAACATCGATTGCGTACGTACCATATTTCTATGCACCAGGAATTGCATGGCGACGACTTTGAACGTCGTGCACAGTTGTGTCACTGGGCACAAGAGAAATTACGGGACGATGACAGATTTTCTGCACGCGTTTTATTTAGCGACGAAGTGTCATTCATCAACAGCGGTAACGTAAACCGACATAATATGCACTACTGGGAAACGGAAAATCCACAATGGCTGCGACAAGTGGAACATCAGCGTCTTTGGCTGGATAATGTATGGTGCGGCATTATGGGAGGAAAGATAATTGGCCCCCATTTTATCGATGGCAATCTAAATGGTGCAATGTATGATGATTTCCTACTTAATGTTCTACCGATGTTACTACAAGATATTTCACTGCATTACAGAATGGCGATGTACTTCCAGCATGATGGATGTCCGGCACATAGCTCGCGTGCGGTTGAAGCGATATTGAATAGCATATTTCATGACAGGTGGATTGGTCGTCGAAGCACCATACCATGGCCCACACGTTCATCGGATCTGACGTCCCCGGATTTCTTTCTGTGTGGAAAGTTGAAGGATATTTGCCATCGTGATCCATCGACAACGCCTGAGAACATGCGTCAGCGCATTATCAATGCATATGCGAACGTTACGGAAGGCGAACTGCTCGCTGTTGAGAGGAATGTCGTTACACGTATTGCCAAATGCATTGAGGTTGACGGACATCATTTTGAGCATTTATTGCATTAATGTGGTATTTACAGGTAATCACGATGTAACAGCATGCCTTCTCAGAAATGATAAGTTCACAAAGCTACATGTATCACACTGGAACAATCGAAATAAAATGTTCAAACGTACCTACGTTTTGTATTTTAATTTAAAAAACCTACCTGTTACCAACTGTTCGTCTAAAACTGTGAGCCATATCTTTCTGACTATTACAGCGCCATCTATCACAAAGCGAAAAAAGTGGTCCAACTACAACATTCATATTTCTTTACGTACTACACGGATATGTAATAGAAGATGCGGGGTCCTATTTAAAAAAACGCAGTTGATATCCGTTTGACCTATGGCAGCGCTATCTAGCGGGCCAACCATAGCGCTATCTGGTTTCCCCTTCAAGCTAGACGAGTTTCGTTCTTTGCGGTTTTTTCGTTTGATGCTTATTTCGTGAGATATTTGGTCCGGTCACGATCAATGGAACACCCTGTATAATAACAGGCAGCAGGTCTTTACTTTAGAAATAAATAAATTAAGAACCTAAATATTAATTCCCAAAGCTAGCCTTAAAGTCTGTTTGCATTTAGATTTGCATTTAGATTCGTAATCTGCCAGTCAGTATCCACTATCCAAAAGAAGCAATTCAGAATTACCGTTGGAAATGAGCGTTTGGTGTCATTGGCCGGGAGCCCCTTGCGGGGCAGGTCCGGCTGCCTTGGTGCAGGTCTTACTACATTCGACGCCACATTGCGCGACCTGCGCACCGGATGGGGATGAAATGATGATGAAGACAACACAACACCCAGTCCCTGAGCGGAGAAAATCCTCGACCCAGCCGGGAATGGAACCCGGGCCTCTTAGGACGGCAGTCCGTCACGCTGACCACTTTTTTTTTTCCATTTTGTTCGTTGTTGATCGTTGTCTTTGGTCGTTGCGAACGTCACATGACATCCGTTCGAGTTCGTTTATTGATCCTTCCACTCAGTTTTTTTTATTACAGAAGCCAACCAGCTCTCTGACCGAACACGCTGAGCCACCGTGTCGGCTATAAGTTTAGAATGCGCGACGATTACCACTAGACCACGGGCTCACTGAACCATCCAGCTATCGGGGCGGACAGAGTTAGTGTTAAAAACACCAGAGTAAAACATTAGTCACCACCACGTAGCACACCGCCTCTGGTCTCGAGACTAGCCTCAATATGTCGAGGAATATTTTGAACAACAATGGAAAGTTATAAGTCGACGAGTTCCTTGAAGTACTCCATATCCAAATGAAGCCAGTCATGGATGACTAGATCCTGCAGAGGTACCAAATTGCGGAGATGGTGAGTGCTTCATTTCACCAGCTGTCCTCGCACTGCTTGTTAAACGCGTCATTTGGACAGTCAGTACACTCAACGCAATGCGTCATTTGAAAACGCGCAAAATCGTAACTGGTTGGACTACACTACTCGCTTGCAGTTAGCTTAGTGTAAAAGTCTCCCGAAGATGGCCGAATAACTGTTAGCCAAAATATTGCGGCAGTATGTCGACGTCATCTGACTGCAAGTCAGAAACTCCATGGAATGAGTTGCAATCCAGTTTCTGTGTTGTAAGTCCATTGAATACGTCCAGCTTTCCGTGACGCTGTGAGCCTTTGTGTACCAGACTCCAAATATTCATTGGATGCACAGGACCTCGCAACGTTCGCTGGGAAAGTGGCGGATATGAACCAGCATTAACTGACACCACCAACCGCTATCGCTTTTGAAACCCACTGGAACACACGAGGAGTGACTCTCGTACTCGACCCCTGTCGGTTGGGATCTGTTTCACGACTCTTGTTCTCAAGCTACTCGTATATTACACGGCTGCGAGTGGCACACCATTCTTTGTAGACCCGTCAGGCACTGGGAGTTGATACACCAACAAATCGGACAACTTCACTCGTGGTGAGGTCGTGGGCACGTCCAAAGGCGACAGCTCCTTCCTGTCAGCCTGTCACGTCGACAGAACTTAACTGTGCTGATTGCATTGCCACCGACGTGCGCGCACACACTTCACTGCCTTGACCCGTGTCGGTGGCACAGGGTCACCTGACCGCCTCATACCATTTCCACACCGCAAGCGAAAGCGATCAGTGTCCTCTATTAAAGAATTGTAAGTAGGCTGTTTAGGTTTTCTTATTGGCAACGTTACGTAGCGCTCTGTATGAAAATCACTGGCTGTGCTGTGTGCAGTCTGTGGCTAGTTTGCATTGTTGTCTGCCATTGTAGTGTTGGGCAGCGGCAGCTGGATGTGAACAGCGCGTAGCGTTGCGCAGTTGGAGGTGAGCCGCCAGCAGTGGTGGATGTGGGGAGAGAAATGGCGGAGACTTGAAATTTGTAAGACTGGATGGCATATATATTATGATTATTAAGGTAAATACATTGTTTGTTCTCTATTAAAATCTTTCATTTGCTAACTATACCTATTAGTAGTTAGTGCCTTCCGTAGTTTGAATCTTTTATTTAGCTGGCAGTAGTGGCGCTCGCTGTATTGCAGTAGTTCGAGTAACCAAGATTTTTGTGAGGTAAGTGATTTGTGAAAGGTATAGGTTAATGTTTAGTCAGGGTCATTATTTTGTAGGGATCATTGAAAGTCAGATTGCGTTGCGCTAAAAAAATATTGTGTGTCAGTTTAAGCACAGTCATGTATAAATTTTTCTAAGGGGACGTTTCAGAATCATTAATATTTTGTCCAAGGAGCTTAGCTGCAGCCATTCTCCCACTGATGCTTCTCCGGTTATATTCAATACCAACGCACAGACGCGAAAATGTTCCTCTTTAAAACGCTCTCACAATAGAAGGTGATTAACCAGCTACCTCGACCCTCATTCTGTCTTCCTCAGCAAAATTTTTCGCTTGTGAACACATTCGCACTCTTTTAACACAGAACATTCTAAATTCTTTCATCCAGGTAAAAACAACAATAAAAATACAGTTGCAAAAGACAGATGGTGTTTACTAGTAACTGCACGGTAAAGATAATTCAGTTGCCCGCATCTCGTGGTCGTGCGGTAGCGTTTTCGCTTCCCACGCCCGGGTTCCCGGGTTCGATTCCCGGCGGGGTCAGGGATTTTCTCTGCCTCGTGATGGCTGGGTGTTGTGTGCTGTCCTTAGGTTAGTTAGGTTTAAGTAGTTCTAAGTTCTTGGGGAGTGATGACCATAGATGTTAAGTCCCATAGTGCTCAGAGCCATTTGAACCATTTTTGGTAATTCAGTTGCTTCTGCGGAGACTGTAGCTTTTGATTCTGGTGCGACTTTCTCACCTCTCATACATCTGAAATCTCATCACAAGACCTTTTACGTGCTGGCGTTTGCTAAAAACGTTGTAAAGAGCCAGTACAGCTTTCTGCAGAGGCTGTTAGCGCTGGTGACGCTATTCCAGACGTCGGATCTGAGACTTTATCTTCGAGAGCGGCGTACGTGCGACAAGTCACTGATTTCGCTTATATTTCGGCTGACTCTAGTACGCACTTAGGTGTAAGAAACGCTGCCCCAGTACGACGCGCCACTCAAGTAGTTTGGAAGAACAGTGCTTCCAGGCTTTACGAGCCTGCTGAATGCTGTACGAGACGGCCAGCGTGTTAGCGCAGCGGCCTAACGCGACAGACTGCTAATCTGCCCGCATTGCGATGTACTCGCGTCATTTCTTTCCTGATCTTCCACCATTACACATGTATCGCTACAGCGAATCACGCGAAAAGGAACAACAGTGGTAACGAGAAAGCCATAATGATACACCCGTGGCAAAATATAATGGACGTATACGAAGGATTCGTCATGAAATGAACATTAATTCATCGATATATTTGTCCAAATATTAAAAAATTACCGCAGAGAAGTCGTTGATACACCGGCATCATCTGGAGTGGAGCCTATAATAAAGGCGTGAAATATACAGCACAGATTCTTACCAAGCGCATTTTATGAATGCCACTTTGGAAACGCACGTTTCATTTTCAATGACGACAGCGGGAAACGCGCTTCAACGATATTTAAAACTAATAACCGTTCAGATATAACGTTAGTATTTCAAAATAAATACAAATGTTGGAACTGGTCGGAATTGGTCCAGCAGCAAGGAGTGAAGAGCAATGCAATCTTCACGAGGCGATAGTTCTCTCTGCACTTGTAGCAGTGTAGAAGCATTCTGAAATCGTTTCCAGAAACTTTTTATCAACTTCAGAGTGAACCAGTACTCCAGCGACAAATTTTCGCAGGTTGTTTAGAGATAGCTTCTGAATAATTTGGAGTGAGGGACCCGCGTCACCGGTGATTTGTTATAGAGTTACTGTACTTCGTTTGGTTTCTTGCCCCCGTTATCTTTGAATCTGTGTTGCACTGAAAACAGTGCGCAATACTGCAAAGTTAGTCTTGTTTCCACTCGCTCGCGCTACCTGCTGTTGACGACAGTAACGTCCATTTTCTCTTCCTATTCAAGCTTGCATTCAGCACTGCTCGGTTCCGACAGCGTTAGTTGTGCGTCAGCATAAATACTTAGCTGTATGGATAAGTTTGCTGCGGTAACAAACCGAATAAAGAGTAATTACATTATTGCTCTGCAACGAGGTGCCGGAGACAGTGGACCCCTCGTACCAACTTCATTTGTTTGTAATGGGGATACGGAAACACCATGAACACTCAAAATTATTATCGTACTGAGAAGCAGTATCGAGAGCAATGATGTTATTAATTTGCATCTAATACAAGTTTCATCGCTAAGAGCAATTCTGGCTTTTCTTTTGATAACAACAAATTAAATCATAAAGGCACACATAGTACCGTGAAACGAGCGGAACAGTGTGAAACACAGGATTGTGCATACGTGCTCGGAAATGACTTTTGGTTTCAATGTGTGCGCTTTGCGAGAGCTTTGTAGTGGTCTTAAGAGTGACAGCTCTCCGTAGCGCAGGCTGTGCCAAACCGACAGGCTGTCGTGTCGCTCGGGGGGTGGGGTGGGGGGATGCAAATGATACGCCGTCACAAAACTGACTACAAAAAGAGAAACTACAGAGACACGATAAACATCGACCCAGTAAGAACTGGTTCGCGAGTCGGACAGCCGAATGTGGGGCCGCGCGCTGGAAACACTTGTCCCTGCGCTCCACTCCGCCGCCGCGGATTCGGATTTCTTACGACTTTCGTGTGAACTTTGCGGTTAACCAGGCGTGTGTCTGTCTTTCGCCGCAATTCATTTCTCCCGTCTGCGCCGTAACACGTTAACCCATTGAGTGAACGCGCACTCGCTAAAGAAAGTCGTAGGGCAAGCAGCACTACCGGACGATATTGGAAGTATACAGAGAAGGGCAGTACGAACAGTCAGAGGTTTTTCTGACCCGCGGGGGAGTCTGACAGCGTCGAAAGACAGGCGGGGACTATCCCGATAAAGTCTACTATCAAAGTTTCAAGAACGGGTTTTACATAATTAGGAATATACTGCAACCCCACGCATGTCGCTCGCACAGGGACCGTGAGGACAACATTAGATTAATTACAGTACATATGTAGGCATTTAAACAATCATTCTTCACGCGCTGAGTACATGAATGGAAGCGAAAAAGCGCTAATAATCGGTACAGTGGGATATACGCTACAGTGGGATATACGCTCTGCCATGTACACTCCTGGAAATTGAAATAAGAACACCGTGAATTCATTGTCCCAGGAAGGGGAAACTTTATTGACACATTCCTGGGGTCAGATACATCACATGATCACACTGACAGAACCACAGGCACATAGACACAGGCAACAGAGCATGCACAATGTCGGCACTAGTACAGTGTATATCCACCTTTCGCAGCAATGCAGGCTGCTATTCTCCCATGGAGACGATCGTAGAGATGCTGGATGTAGTCCTGTGGAACGGCTTGCCATGCCATTTCCACCTGGCGCCTCAGTTGGACCAGCGTTCATGCTGGACGTGCAGACCGCGTGAGACGACGCTTCATCCAGTCCCAAACATGCTCAATGGGGGACAGATCCGGAGATCTTGCTGGCCAGGGTAGTTGACTTACACCTTCTAGAGCACGTTGGGTGGCACGGGATACATGCGGACGTGCATTGTCCTGTTGGAACAGCAAGTTCCCTTGCCGGTCTAGGAATGGTAGAACGATGCGTTCGATGACGGTTTGGATGTACCGTGCACTATTCAGTGTCCCCTCGACGATCACCAGTGGTGTACGGCCAGTGTAGGAGATCGCTCCCCACACCATGATGCCGGGTGTTGGCCCTGTGTGCCTCGGTCGTATGCAGTCCTGATTGTGGCGCTCACCTGCACGGCGCCAAACACGCATACGACCATCATTGGCACCAAGGCAGAAGCGACTCTCATCGCTGAAGACGACACGTCTCCATTCGTCCCTCCATTCACGCCTGTCGCGACACCACTGGAGGCGGGCTGCACGATGTTGGGGCGTGAGCGGAAGACGGCCTAACGGTGTGCGGGACCGTAGCCCAGCTTCATGGAGACGGTTGCGAATGGTCCTCGCCGATACCCCAGGAGCAACAGTGTCCCTAATTTGCTGGGAAGTGGCGGTGCGGTCCCCTACGGCACTGCGTAGGATCCTACGGTCTTGGCGTGCATCCGTGCGTCGCTGCGGTCCGGTCCCAGGTCGACGGGCACGTGCACCTTCCGCCGACCACTGGCGACAACATCGATGTACTGTGGAGACCTCACGCCCCACGTGTTGAGCAATTCGGCGGTACGTCCACCCGGCCTCCCGCATGCCCACTATACGCCCTCGCTCAAAGTCCGTCAACTGCACATACGGTTCACGTCCACGCTGTCGCGGCATGCTACCAGTGTTAAAGACTGCGATGGAGCTCCGTATGCCACGGCAAACTGGCTGACACTGACGGCGGCGGTGCACAAATGCTGCGCAGCTAGCGCCATTCGACGGCCAACACCGCGGTTCCTGGTGTGTCCGCTGTGCCGTGCGTGTGATCATTGCTTGTACAGCCCTCTCGCAGTGTCCGGAGCAAGTATGGTGGGTCTGACACACCGGTGTCAATGTGTTCTTTTTTCCATTTCCAGGAGTGTATTTCACAGTGGTTCGCTGACTATACAATGCAGAAGCAAGAAGAAAGCTTAAGCCGAATAGCGTGAGAATAAGGTGCTTGAATTTGCGTCGAGTGTTTACGGAATAAGATATTAATTGGCAATTATCACGAAAGGCTGCCTCTTCAAAGGCAAATTAATCGCTCGTTGTCTAATGTCAAAAAAGAGAGCGCGCTTTATGGGCCGCTCTCTCACAGGTTTTATGACTTCTTTACGTCACCAGTCTGTTTATTCTCCTGTGTTACTGAATTTGTGTGGAAATGTTAATTCCTTAAACTACACAAAAGGGTCTAACACTTTAAAAAAAGGCTAAGTGTTTGTCTAATTAACAAGACGCACTTTCTCACAATCTTAATGATGACAAAATCAGCAGTAACTAAAGTGAAGGGTTCCTCAGACTCGCCGGCCGGAGTGGCCGAGCGGTTCTTGGCGCTACAGTCTGGAACCGCGCGACCGCTACGGCCGCAGGTTCGAATCCTGCGTCGGGCATGGATATGTGTGATGTCCCTAGGTTAGTTAGGTTTAAGCAGTTCTAAGTTCTAGGGGACTGATGACCTCAGATGTTAAGTCCCATAGTGCTCAGAGCCATTTGAACTATTTTTGACACCTACGAGTAGCCTCAAAAACCAGTCAAGATAACAGAACATACTAGGCATTATCACGTTGCCGGCTGTAGGGACAATGTTATCATCTGGCTGCAGGAACACACAGCTGACAAAAAACAAAATAAATGCTTCACGAGATAATGATAATACGAAACGACAATAGGAAATGTGAGCCAAAGTTACTATAAAAGATAAAAAAAGAAAGAAAAGCAGATTGCTCCACAGCTGCACTTGATTACCACTTGTAGGAGTATCAAACCGGAATTTGCAGCCGATGTTGTTAGCCGTCAATGTAGGGCCAGTGAGACCGCTTCTGTAGCTCCATCTGCTTTCTGCAAACGCTGACGACGAATGCCAACACACGGTAACCCAAGTTCCACACATCGGTATCTGTTTCAGTCCCGTAAACACGTCGAGTTTTGTGCCTAAGAACTACGATCTGTTGACGGTATTGGTTTTCTGTTATCATTTGAACAAAACTGCTGCAGAATCGCATCGAATGCGTGTCGAAGCTTTCGGAGAACATGCTCGAGTGCTTCAAAATTTCAAAAGTATTGATTTTGAAGTGAGAAATGACGAGCGCGGGAAACCACCGAAAAAGTTCGAAGGCAACGAATTGCAGGCCTTACTGGGTGAAGATGATACTCAAACTCAACAGGAACTCGCGGATCAATTAAATGTGAAAGCTGTGGGAAAGGCGCAGAAAGTGGGAAAACTGGTTCCGCATCAACTGCAAGCAAATCAAAAGACCACTTCTGAAATTCTGCTCGACAGACACAAAGGAAATTCGTTTCTCCAAAAACGTTTCGTGAGGTTCAAATGGCTCTGAGCACTATGGGACTTAACTTCTGAGATCATCAGTCCCCTAGAACTTAACACAATCTTCTGTCGGTTCTTGGTAGAACAACATTATAATAATAAATGAAAAGCAAACTTCACTTAGCAAACAAAGGCCATAAACTCAGCCTGCTGGAAGCCCTGGAAATTAACAAACATCTTGCTCACAGTCCAGATCTCGTCCTAAATGACCAGACACAACTCAACACTTCCCCTCTCCTAAACTTCATATAATCATCTTTGTTGTTCATTACTTCCCACACTCTCTCTTCCTACATATTCCCATTTTCCTGTAGTCATTAAGTTGTTTTATTTGTTGCAGTTGTCTTTGTATTCCACATATGCTGTAGTTTCAATAGTTAAGGGTTTGCTTTTAACCTGTACTTGTATTACTGTCCATGTTTAACTCCCCTTGTAGTTGTCTCATCAAATACTGTTCATATTTTACTTTGCTCATTTATTTAATGTAAACTGGTATACAGCCACTGCTTTGATTATAATGTTAATGTTAAAATGCAGTACCACCACACTCTCAAACTGTAGGTTCCCTCAAACACCTCAATTTTCCTGCATTTATTAATTTCTGTTTATCGTATTGATATGGCTTAAGTTCCTCGTGTATTCTGTATTTACATTGACAACTGTCTCTTCCTTTTTTTAATTGGTTGTGTATCACTCTCCATGTTTCATACCTCTTGATGCAGCCTTGCCTAGTACTAATTTTATCTTATTTCAATAGTTTTGTTGATCAATAGAAGCAGTTATGTAGGCATGCTATTCTTATTTTGTGCCAAAGGTTTTCCTGTCAACTCCATTGTTATTTATGTACTGTTCAGTTTTTACTATTTCATTGCAAAGATGTTACTCACTGTATGTTTCTACTTCACTCTAGATGTGTTACTTCTCTTCCAATGTTGTCTGCTAACATTTAACTTCTTTGGTGATAATACTCAGTAAATGCCTGAAGATGGCCTTGTAAGCCGAAAACCGGTTAGCAATAAAAATAATATTGTAGAACAAAAGCAAACTGGTCCCCTTAGAACTTAGAACTACTTAAACCTAATTAGCCTAAGGACATCACACACATCCATGCCCGAGGCAACAAGTCCTTGGAAGTCCCGTGCGAAGTAACTGAGTCATGTGGCCTCTGTAGCCGCCCATAGCCGCGAAAGTGTTGCCCGTGCAGCAGGATTTCGTGCACGAACTGACCTCCCCGGTATGTCGCAGAACTGTCCGATGGGTGGCCAATTCAGTCGCTCGAGCTGTTCAAAATGTTCTTCACGCCAATCCGGGACAACAATCGTCCGGTGACATGAATCATTGTCCACAAAAATTCCGTCGTTGTTAAGGGACATGCAGTCCACGAATGACTCCAAATGGGCTCCAAGTAGCCGAACATAACCATTTACAGATTGGTTCAGAGCCCCGTCCATCCTACTTAAACACAGCCCACACCGTTATGGAGCCACCACCAACTGTCACAGTGCGTTGTCCACAACTTGGGTCCATGACCCAGTGGGGTCTGCGACACGTACCATTGGCTCCTACGAACTGAAATAGGGACCCACCTGCTCAGGGCACAGTCCCCCCTAGACTGCCCCCAACACCCCCCCTCCCCTCTAGGATCCACCACCCCTCCCCCAACACCCCCCTTCTCTCCACCGGATACGATCACTAGGCCAGCAGAGGCGCTGCAGGCGGTGTCGCGCTGTTAGCAAATGGAGTGGGTCGATCGTCTGCAGCCACAGCCCGGTAACACCACATTTCGCGCACTGTCCTGACGGATTCGTTCGTCGTACACCCCACATTGATTTCTGCGTGTCTTTCACGCAGTCTTGCATGTCTGTTAGCACTGTTAACTCTTGAGAAACGTCGCTGTTCCCGGTCGTTAAATGATGGCCGGCGGCCACTGCGTGTTGGGAGGTAATGCCTCAAATTTGGCATTATCGGCACTCTCTTGACACTGTCGACTTCGCAATAATGAATTCCCTAACGATTTCCGAAATGGAATGTCCCATGCACCTAGCTACAACTAGCATCCCCTGTTCAAAGTCTGTTACACTACTGGCCATTAAAATTGCTACACGACGAATATGACGTGTTACAGACGCGAAATTTAACCGACAGCAAGAAGATGCTGTGATATGCAAATGATTAGATTTTCAGAGCATTCACACAAGCTGGCACCGGTGGCGACACCTACAACGTGCTGACATGAGGAAAGTTTCCAACCGATTTCTCATACACAAACAGAAGTTGACCGGAACCGGACGCGGTGGTCTAGCGGTTCTAGGCGCTCAGTCCGGAACCGCGCGACTGCTACGGTCGCAGGTTCGAATCCTGCCTCGGGCATGGATGTTTGTGATGTCCTTAAGTTAGTTAGGTTTAAGTAGTTCTAAGTTCTAGGGGACTGATGACCACAGATGTTAAGTCCCATAGTGCTCAGAGCCATTTGAACCATTTTGAAGTTGACCGGTGTTGCCTGGTGAAACGTTGTTGTGATGCCTCGTGTAATGAGGAGAAATGCGACCTTCGCGTTTCCGACTTTGATCAAGGTCGGATTGTAGCGTATCGCGATTGCGGTTTATCGTATCGCGACATTGCTGCTCGCGTTGGTCGAGATCCAATGACTCTTAGCAAAATATGGAATCGGTGGGTTCAGGAGGGTAATACGGAACGCCGTGCTCGATCCCAACGGCCTCGTATCTCTAGCAGTCGAGATGACAGGCATCTTATCCGCACGGCTGTAACGGATCGTGCAGCCACGTCTCGATCCCTGAGTCAACAGATGGGGACGTTTGCAAGACAACAACCATCTGCACGAACAGTTCGACGACGTTTGCAGCAGCATTGACTATCAGCTCGGACACCGTGGCTGCGGTTACCCTCGACGCTGCATCACAGACAGGAGCGCCTGCGATGGTGTACTCAACGACGAACCTCGGTGCACGAATGGCAAAACGTCATTTTTTTCGATGAATCCAGGTTCTGTTTACAGCATCATGATGGTCGCATCCGTGTTTGGCGACATCGCGGTGAAGGCACATTGGAAGCGTGTATTCGTCATCGCCATACTGGCGTATTACCCGGCGTGATGGTGTGGGGTGCCATTGGTTACACGTCTCGATCACCTCTCGTTCGCATTGACGGCACTTTGAACAGTGGACGCTACATTTCAGATGTGTTACGACCCGTGGCTCTACCCTTGATTCGATCCCTGCGAAACTCTGCATTTCAGCAGGATAATGCACGACCGCATGTTGCAGTTCCTGTAGGATCCTTTCCGGATACAGAAAATGTTCGACTGCTACCCTAGCTAGCACATTCTCCAGATCTCTCACCAATTGAAAACGTCTGGTAAATGGTGGCCGAGCAACTGGCTAGCCACAATACGCCAGTCATTACTTTTGATGAACTGCGGTATCGTGTTGAAGTTGCATGGGCAGCTGTACCTGTACACGCCATCCAAGCTCTGTCTGACTCAATGCCCAGGCGTATCAAGGCCGTTATTACGGCCATAGGTGGTTGTTCTGGGTACTGATTTCTCAGGATCTATGCACCCATATTGAGTGTAATCCCATGTCAGTTCTAGTATAATATATTTGTCCAATGAATACACGTTTATCATCTGCATTTCTTCTTGGCGTAACAATTTTAATGGCCAGTAGTGTAATTTTCGTCCTCCGCCTATAATCACTTCGGAAACCTTTTTAGATTAATCACCTCAGTAAAAACGACGGCTACGCCAATGCACTACCCTTTCATAGATTTATGCTGTCCGCATATACGAATGCCGTTATCCCATGACCTTTATCATGTCGGTGTATATCTCCTGAACGAACGCCCACCATAGTGAAAGGTTTATGGTGAGGTATATGGCACCTTAAACTACACACGACTGTGCAGTCCGGTTGCCGGTATTCGTTGTCGACAAACGCCCACGGCTCGTATGTTTAGACAGCCGATATCAGGACATAAATATCCTACCTGGTACAAGGGAACCTACCTTCACTGGGAGCTCCGATACTGAGAACGTGGGTAGCAATATGTCGCGGCGTTTATTTGCATTAATTTAAAAAAAAAGGTGCTGCACGTTGCACCTGACTGATTAACTTATGTGAAACAGGCAGAGAGAGAAAAATATCTCAACCGAGCACGAGGTGATCGTTCTGTGCCAAATGTTTCTTGCGCGGTTTAACACATTGTCTACATGTAAATCGTAATCTTAAACGACTGGACGGCTTCTTGTTACTCGTTCTGCATTAAATGCCAAGATTTACCCAGGCCAGTTTTTCTATAATTAATCGTCTCATGGCAAAAATGATTAGGCTAGTATTTTGTGATGATGGTTAAAATATGTCCTTACTTTCCTTCCTTAAGGTTCTTGACGTGCGGTGCGTGTCTCAAATCAGTAAAGGCTTCAGCAGAGCTGTAGCATTAGCCTGAATTGACAGTGACAACAAACACACCTTAAGATAAAAGTCACTTAGCTTTTGGTACGCACGATGATTACCAATGCCAGGAGCCGATAAGAACTTGACAGCTGTGACTGATCATCCCGTGGCTCATTCTCTTCCACGAAACTTTTATTCACATGATGTAATGAAGCTCTTGACCTATAAGGAAAAGTTATTTCACTGACAGGAGAACAGAGCTTAGACGGCAATATTCATTTTGCCGGATATTTAGTTCTGCTCGCCCACATGCACAATGAAGGTTTACCTGTCGCCAGCCAAATAAGCCTTTTTCTGTCCGTGTGAAGGACTATCTCGAGCAAATGTGTGTAGCAGACTCCTCAATCCTTAAAAAGAGATGGACCAAAAAACCTCCAAAGATTACTGATGCGTCCACTCCTTAATCTGCATATGACAGAGTACGAAAAGATCACCATTTCCCCTATACAGGGTGGTTAAAATAAAGTTTTCGGTACTTGAGAGGGCCCCCATGGAAAACGAACGATCGTAGGTCAAGGAAATTTTGTAGGCACATGTGTAAGGACGTGCGGAAGAGTGAACCACTGAAAGAAACACATTTAACGTCAATACAGATGTTCGGATTTAGGTTATGACATGTTCGATATGTCTTTCACAATTGCCGATGATGTGACGCTGACGAATAGCGAAATTCTGCATGAGCCGCTGCAGTGTCGGAACATCGATGCTGTAGATGACCTCCTGAATGGCCGTTTCCAGCTCAGCAATGGTTTTGGGGCTATTGCTGTACACCTTGTCTTTAATACAGCCCCACAGAAAAGGAGTCTTATGTGTTCAGATTCGGAGAATATGGCGTCCTATCGAGGCCCATGCTAGTGGCCTCTGGGTAAACCAGAGCCACAATGCAGACCCCGGAGTGCTCCTCCATGACATCAGACACTCTCCTGCTTCGATGGGGTCGAGCTCCGTCTTGCATGAGACACATCTTGACGAAATCAGGGTGACTTTATACAGGGTGTTACAAAAAGGTACGGCCAAACTTTCAGGAAACATTCCTCACACACGAATAAAGAAAAGATGTTATGTGGACATGTGTCCGGAAACGCTTAATTTCCACGTTAGAGCTCCTTTTAGTTTCTTGCACCTTCGCTCAATGGAGCACGTTATCATGATTTCATACGGGTACTCTACTTGCGCTGCTAGAACATGTGCCTTTACAAGTACGACACAACATGTGGTTCATGCACGATGGAGCTCCTGCACATTTCAGTTGAAGTGTTCGTACGCTTCTCAACAACAGATTCCGTGACCGATGGATTGGTAGAGGCGGACCAATTCCACGGCCTCCACGCTCTCCTGACCTCAACCCTCTTGACTTTCATTTATGGGGGCATTTGAAAGCTCTTGTCTACGCAACGCCGGTACCAAATGTAGAGACTCTTCGTGCTCGTATTGTGAACGGCTGTGATACAATACGCCATTCTTCAGGGCTGCACCAGCGCATCAGGGATTCCATGCGACGGAGGGTGGATGCATGTATCCTCGCTAACGGAGGACATTTTGAACATTTCGTGTAACAAAGTGTTTGAAGTCACGCTGGTACGTTCTGTTGCTGTGTGTTTCCATTCCATGATTAATGTGATTTGAAGAGAAGTAATAAAATGAGCTCTAACATGGAAAGTAAGCGTTTCCGGACACATGTCCACGTAAGATATTTTCTTTCTTTGTGTGTGAGGAATGTTTCCTGAAAGTTTGGCCGTACCTTTTTGTAACACCCTGTATAATGGGGTTTGAAATCATCTTACAAAATCTTTACATACAGTTCGGTAGTCACCGTGGCGTCAAAGAATATCGCACCGACTATTCCGTGACTGGACACTGCACACCACACAGTCACCCGTTGAGAGTGAAGGAGACTTCTCTATCGTGAAATGCGGGTTCTCAGTCCCCCAAATGCCCCATTATCGCTTATTGACGAACCCATCCAAATGAAAGTGGGCATCGTCGCTAAACCAAACAAAGACGCGCATATTAATTCCGATCAAGCCCCGCGGCCAACAGTGCAATCTGAACATCCTAACGCAAACCGTTCAGAAGTTATCACGATTTTATTTCATATAGTTCAATAGTCTCCAGTATATCTATTCATAGTACTTTGTTAGTACTAATAAAATAGTGCATGGCATAAAGATGGTTGCTCGATCGTGGAACTAAATAGGACGAGCCAGCCACGCAAAGACACATTAAGACCTTGGTCCATTTAAACTGGGCAGACGTACTGACGCTAAGCAAATTGCCAACAATTTTCTTGTCATTGTTTCATCATCACCTCAGGATGATGACCTCGACGGAGTAATGGTTTCCCTCATATCAGCGTGACGTTAAAACATAATGCACCATGAGTGTGACGCTGCAAAGCCTACATTCCGGTGGGTGTTCAAGCCGCAAAGGATACGCATGTGTTATTAGATAGTGCCCGATACGAAAGCAGTGAGGATCGCTTCGTCACTTCTTGGAGTCGAAGTGTGCCATGGTTGAATAGTTGGTTTCATCGACAGCATGTTTGTTGTTGGCAACTTGCAGCCACTGCCTTTCCCACTGAGCCGTAACTCTCTGTTGCCCGCGACACGACAGCCTGTAGTGGACGTTAAGGTTCGCTGTGGTATTTACCTGGCAAGCTGCTTTCGCTGCTCTATCAGATTACTTATTCCCCTCGATTCCCATGTATTCAGGGACCTAACAGAAGGGTACATCTTTCTCCTACCTTTCCAAGCGGTGGATTGTTACCTGCACCATTTGAACTATCCTGTCTGCTGGGAAAGTTTGCTGAATAGTCAATAGGGCAATAAGGGAGTCCGAGCAGACAAGAAACTTCCCTCCGACAGGAAATCTCATCTGTTCCAGTGCTATTTCGACTGCCCACACCTCTCCATAGTACACTGATAAGTGGCTTCATAGGCGGGCTTTAATTATGCGGCGAGGGACGATATCAAAATAGTCGACACTGTTCCTTTGCTTAGATCCATCGGTAGAAACCACCGTTTGCTCGCTTACTCCGATAAAAGGCAGTTCAAAACCTGTTTTAAAACTACAGGGCGGTTATAATTAAACTTTCGCCCGATTCGATAACTCAGTGGCCAGCGCGACAAAATGCCATGCAAAAGTGCCCGGGTTCGATTCCCGGCCTGGTCGGGGATTTTCTCCGCTCAGGACTGGGTGTTGTGTTGCCTTCATCATCATCATCTCATTCCCATCGACGCGCAAGTCGCCGAAGTGGCGGCAATCTAACAAGACTCGCACCAGGTGACCAGTCTACCCGACGGGAGGCCCTAGCCACACGGCATTTCATTTCAATTAAACCTTCACTACTTGATGTAGTGTAGATGTAAAACTACACTCCTGGAAATGGAAAAAAGAACACATTGACACCGGTGTGTCAGACACACCATACTTGCTCCGGACACTGCGAGAGGGCTGCACAAGCAATGATCACACGCACGGCACAGCGGACACACCAGGAACCGCGGTGTTGGCCGTCGAATGGCGCTAGCTGCGCAGCATTTGTGCACCGCCGCCGTCAGTGTCAGCCAGTTTTCCGTGCCATACGGAGCTCCATCGCAGTCTTTAACACTGGTAGCATGCCGCGACAGCGCGGACGTGAACCGTATGTGCAGTTGACGGACTTTGAGCGAGGGCGTATAGTGGGCATGCGAGAGGCCGGGTGGACGTACCGCCGAATTGCTCAACACGTGGAGCGTGAGGTCTCCACAGTACATCGATGTTGTCGCCAGTGGTCGGCGGAAGGTGCACGTGCCCGTCGACCTGGGACCGGACCGCAGCGACGCACGGATGCACGCCAAGACCGTAGGATCCTACGCAGTGCCGTAGGGGACCGCACCGCCACTTCCCAGCAAATTAGGGACACTGTTGCTCCTGGGGTATCGGCGAAGACCATTCGCAACCGTCTCCATGAAGCTGGGCTACGGTCCCGCACACCGTTAGGCCGTCTTCCGCTCACGCCCCAACATCGTGCAGCCCGCCTCCAGTGGTGTCGCGACAGGCGTGAATGGAGGGACGAATGGAGACGTGTCGTCTTCAGCGATGAGAGTCGCTTCTGCCTTGGTGCCAATGATGGTCGTATGCGTGTTTGGCGCCGTGCAGGTGAGCGCCACAATCAGGACTGCATACGACCGAGGCACACAGGGCCAACACCCGGCATCATGGTGTGGGGAGAGATCTACACTGGCCGTACACCACTGGTGATCGTCGAGGGGACACTGAATAGTGCACGGTACATCCAAACCGTCATCGAACCCATCGTTCTACCATTCCTAGACCGGCAAGGGAACTTGCTGTTCCAACAGGACAATGCACGTCCGCATGTATCCCGTGCCACCAAACGTGCTCTAGAAGGTGTAAGCCAACTACCCTGGCCAGCAAGATCTCCGGATCTGTCCCCCATTGAGCATGTTTGGGACTGGATGAAGCGTCGTCTCACGCGGTCTGCACGTCCAGCACGAACGCTGGTCCAACTGAGGCGCCAGGTGGAAATGGCATGGCAAGCCGTTCCACAGGACTACATCCAGCATCTCTACGATCGCCCCATGGGAGAATAGCAGCCTGCATTGCTGCGAAAGGTGGATATACACTGTACTAGTGCCGACATTGTGCATGCTCTGTTGCCTGTGTCTATGTGCCTGTGGTTCTGTCAGTGTGATCATGTGATGTATCTGACCCCAGGAATGTGTCAATGAAGTTTCCCCTTCCTGGGACAATGAATTCACGGTGTTCTTATTTCAATTTCCAGGAGTGTATTTACGTTATAAGTGCACAACTTTGTAGGAATGATGTTCCGAGTGTGCGCTGCAAGATTTGATCTGTTAGTAGTGTTAGTGTGCCATGAATTGCTGTTAAGCGCCAGTACCACAAGGTGACGTAGGTTTGAAACACGGGCATCGATGTGCATTTCATCTGCGGATAGTCAACATGGTTCTGGACAAGGCGACGGGGGCTTTACTCGTAAGGCTGTTTTATCAAAACAACAACAATACTGCTGGTGCTCTTCTCGAGTATCGACGCGTTAAGCCGGCCGGAGTGGCCGAGCGGTTCTAGGCGCTGCAGTCTGGTACCGCGCGAACGCTACGGTCGCAGGTTCGAATCCTGCCTCGGGCATGGATGTGTGTGATGTCCTTAGGTTAGTTAGGTTTAAGTAGTTCTAAGTTCTAGGGGACTGATGACCTCAGAAGTTAAGTCCCATAGTGCTAAGAGCCATTTGAACCTCACGAAATGGTACAATGCTTTTGCATCTACATACATGTACTCGTATAGTCGGCAGGCCACCGAATGATGCGTGGTGGATGGTAACCTCAACCACTACTGCTCATATCCTCTTCTGTTCCACTTGCAAATACAACAAGGGAAAAACGACTGCCTGTATGCCTCTGTACGAGCCCTAATGTGTCTAATGTTATCTTCGTGGTACTTAGGGCGAAACGCACGTTGGCGGCAGTAGAATCGCTGTGCAATCAGCCACAAATGCTGGTTCTCTAAATTTTCTCAATAGTGCTCCTCGAAAAGAACATCGCTTTCCCTCCAGTGCTTCCAATTTTAGTTCCCGAAACATCTCTAATACTTGCATGTTGATCGTACATACTGATAATAAATCTAGCAACCAGTCTTGCTTCGATGTCTGTCTTTAATCCGACCTGGTACGGATCCCAAACACTCGAACAATACTCAACAATGGGTAGCACTGGTGTCCTAATGCGGCCGCCTTTGCAAATGAACCACACTTTCCTAAAATTCTCCCAATAAACAGAAGTCAGTAGTTCGCCTTCTCCGCTAAAAAATTCTACACGCTCACTCCATTTCAAACTGCTTTGCAACGTTACGCCTAGTTATTTAACCAACGTGGCTGTGTCAAACAGCACACTGCCAATACTGTAATCGAACATTAAGAGCGCAAGTGTTTCGGAACCCACCGTTCAGGATGATGGATCAATGGAAATCTACCGCTTGGTCGGATCAATTACGGTGCTTTTTGCATCGTCGATGATCGTGTCTGGATACGTCGTCATCCAGGGGAACAGTTGTTCAAACATGCACCGCAGGGCAGTGGGGGCAGCACCGTATTACGACTGTGCTCCAACGGGGCCTGCGGTAGTAACAGACGGCGCCATGACGGCTGGGGAGCACGTGAATGTTGTTGCGGAACTCCTGCACCCCTTCATGCTTGATGTCTTCTCCGACGGCGACGACATCCACCAGCTGGACGAATGTTCGTGTGACAAGTCCACAGTGGTTTGAGGGACAAGACAGTGAACTTTCGTTGTTGTACAGGCCACCAAATTCGACTGAAATAAATCCGATGGAAAATACCTGGGACGCCATCGGGGACCAATTCCGCGCCCACGCGTGATCGGCCCGTAATTTACGGGAATTGCGTGAACTGTGCCTGGATATCTGGCGCCACCTACCTCAGGGAACCTACCAAGGGCTTGAGGAACCAATACCACGCGGAATTGCTACTGCATTGCGTTTCAAATATGGAATAACGCGATATTAAACGGATAGTGGAAAAATTTTGGCTCATCAGGGCATTTCACGAGACTTTTGCAATTCAAAAGGGTGTCTTTGTGTTCGATGTAGTTAAGTACTGTGAGGTCATAGATCTGGAATCTGGAAGTTGAAAGTTCGACGACGATGGTGGAAGACAGTTGAAATGTGGCTAGCAAGCGAAGAAGAAGAGGAAATTTTGAATTTCATGACTAATCGACAATGAGGGCCATTACTGACGGGCTGGGAAGAGGTGGCACAGGAAATTAGTCGTGGACGTGTTGCAGGAACCATCCAAGTATTCGGCCTAGGGGAGTTAGAGAAATCTGAATAGTTACAGAGAGATCTGAGCCAGTAGCATAGCCTCACTGCACCAGCTGGTGCGATAATATGAGACTGGTGACGTCAGCACTTACGGCGATACGGCGGAGGTGTCTTGTTCGAGTCTGAGAGCGGGACGTCAAGAACGAGACGCACTCAGCGTGAAGTGGCCAGCGCCATTTATCAGTGATTATGAACACAAAGCTACGAAGTGACATCCAGTCGAAATACTTGAAGTGTAACGATTTACCGAATAAGGTGATTTATAGGAGTGGGATTTTGTGTTCGGTGGCTCACATGGAACTGTTAACGGGACATGTGTGCAAGCGTGTATAATCCTCCCCGATCCTCATATTCCCCGACCGTGCGTGACAACATGAACACGAACAACATGCTGGTCTAAAAGTGGTCATTGTGCACACCATCACCCGTGCAGAACGCCACAATTTACGCTACCCAAGTATGCCTTACCAACCAGCGCGACGTTTCAATTGTAAATACTTTTCTTAACTTTTTCCAAGCTTCGCAGGAGGTGTCCCACCATGCTGCAAAACAAGCAGGTATCTTCGGGAGAGTGGACAGGGCTTTGTACCTGTTCGTGTGGAGTGTTCACCTTGTCCGATCAGTAACCCACCGCCTACGAGAGCGAGCTACTCGGATTCGCGTCTTCCTCCAGCGCATGGTTTGAAGTCAGTAACTAATATGACACTGCGCTCTCTCCCGTCATGAGAAAAAAGAACCTCTGCGTGTTACTAAGAAACTATTTCTTATAGCGTAGCCTGTGCGGCTGGTCCCTGCGGAAGTTCGAGTCCTCCCTCGGGCATGGGTGTGTGCGTTTGTCCTTAGGATAATTTAGGTTAAGTAGTGTGTAAGCTTAGGGACTGATGACCTTAGCAGTTAAGTCCCATACGCATTCACACACATATTATAGCATATTAGCCTAGCTTTCTTTTCTACCCTGAATAACATTCTCATGTTGTGATAAATTTCATCGAATTTAATAGTCTCTGTAACAATACATAAGTGTTTCCCGCAGACGTCTTCTTGCCTTCCTGTGGTTCTGCCACAAACTAATCGAGACTAAATTGTTTACTTGTTTGGCTATAGTGTCCATAGTTACTATACACTTTTAAGGGGAAACCAAATGGAAACGAAACACATGGAAAAATTTAAGTAAAGTGTTTGTTATTCCAAAAGTAAACGCCATAACTGTTAATAGATTTTATACCATTGCGAGGCAAGATGGTCACTGCCTTCATGAAAAAAATGTTTGTGCGGGCGAGCTGTTTCCATTGTACGCTATAGAGGTTTCGCTGGGGAGCTCTTACATATCCTCCGTACAGTCACGATCCCTCCTTGTGTCATTAACATATCTTTGAAACTCTGAAGAAAGTCATTCGTGGTGGTCGACTTGCTTAGGAGGAAGAAGTGCAATCTGTGTTCTGCAGGCAACTGCAAACATTTTTGCAAGAAGGCATGTACCCCCTTGTCTCACAGTGTGATAAATATATTAACAATTATGACTATTACATTTGCAATAATAAACGTTTACTCACTTTTTCCTCCTATTTCGTTTTCATTTGACTGCCACTTATAATAGAAGGCATTTAAAATCCGCCTGCCCAAATACCAGGAAACGCGTATTTATAAGCGTATCATCACTAGCTTAGAGCTCGCTGCTTCACTCGCGTAGTGTATGGTCTGCAAAGAATTTTTTTTCTTTACTCGAATTTCTATGGTGTTCACAAAATGCAACACCTTCTAAACGTTTCGCGCTAATTAAAGCCGTAGAAGCAATGTCTTTTCCTAACACACATCTGACCAAAAAGCGATTCTGGAAGCTGGAGTCGAAGGTTTTTGTTAATCGTGCTTTTTGCGTTCTCGTGGTGATATTTCCATAGAAACTTTCATTCCCAAACACACATTTCTTTATATGTAACCGATAATCGAAACACCAATTTTTACAGATGTAGCTTTAAAATTGTTCTTAATATAACGGACTAATTTCTTTTCAATTTTCACTCCCTGTTTGAGCTCCTTTGGGCTGGATTTCCAAAAAGTGAAACAATTATTTTTTATTTCCAACAAAGACACTGAATACAAATTTTCGTAGATTTAGCTTCAAAAATGCTTTTATAAGGGAAGATTTCATAAAAATTTTTCGTCCCCTATTCACCCCCTTAGGGGCTGAATTTACAAAAACACTGAAACATTTATTTCTTCTTTATTTGTCACTGGGAAGTCAAATACCAATTTTCATTGACGTAGCTTTAAAAACACTTTGTAGTTATTTTTAGAAAAAAATTCGCCCAGTATTTCACCCTGATAGGGGTTCAATTTTGTAAAAACCCGGATTTCCCTATTTCTCACCGAGACACCAAACACCAATATTCGTAGGTGTAGTTTGAAAATTGCTTTTATAGCGACGGCGTTTCAAAAAGCCTTTCATCCCCTTAGTGGTCGAATTTTGAAAAAAACCATGTTAAACGACGCCTACAGCATAAGTACAACATCCTATTCAAATTTATGTCGTTAGTGATTTGGGCTGGGCGATGATAAGTGAGTGAACGAGTCAGTCGTTCGGTACATCGCCTTTTACATATAAAGAGTTCGTTTTGTTGAGATGAAACATCTTCAGTGATATTCGGTCGTACATATTTACAGTTTTGTTTTCTCTCGCAGTACATTTCGTTAAAAAAGATACTCACGAGGGATTTTCACTTACGATGTATTGTCTATAATGCTATATTGTGTGGAATTTGACGTCAGAAAATCAAAAGTGCTGCGAACGAAAACGAGATTAGAGAAAAACCATTAGTGTCAAACGAAGGGAAATCTAAAAAATGTGGAAGTAGACGACACTTCCTGATGCGAACGAAAATCGGACATGAAATACTGCAAGTAAGAGTCACACTTCAATATCTTGTGTAAAGAACTGTTTTTAGATTTGATAGCAAAATAACATAGTAAATACGTAACGTTGCAGACGAGCTGACGATACTTTGTATCAATAAAACGAAAAGCATGCAGGGATATAAACACGCATTTTCTAGTGGTTGCACAGGTGGATTTCAGTACGTTTGGTAATAATCGAAAGTATTGAACAAATTAGTGTGCTTACCAAAATAACTTTGTATCTATAAAGCGAAAAGCATATAGGGATACAAAGACGCATTTTCTAGTAGTTGTGGATTTCAGTACGTTTGGTAATAATCGAAAGTATTGAGCAAATTAGTGTGCTTACCAAAATAACTTTGTATCTATAAAGCGAAAAGCATATAGGGATACAAAGACGCATTTTCTAGTAGTTGCACAGGTGGATTTCAGTACGTTTGGTAATAATCGAAAGTATTGAACAAATTAGTGTGCTTACCAAAACAGTACGTTCAATGAGTAGTCTTCGCCTTCACTGTAGGAGCCGGCCGACACCATACTCGCCAACTTGCGCAAGATACAGACGCACATCGACTCGTATGTGTGTGCGCGAGAGGGCCTAAAAACGCGTCTGCAGTGAGGCGTCCCGCACTTCACTGCCGCGATTTATCTGACCGGTGGGGAATCGCGTGACCGGCTGATAACAGTTCTACGCCTGTGCAGCGTACTAAAGGAATCAGTGTGATCTCTTGAGGGGGCCACTAGTAGACGTGGGAGAAAGCCTTCCCCAGCACTGAGCTGCACAGCTCTTCGGGATCTCCGAGTGGGCAGCGCCGCGATACAGCGGGGAGGGATACTGCGGCGGAGAAGAGGGCGGCAGGTACTCACCGATGACGTCGATGCGCGCCGAGGCCTGGACGCGGCCGAGCGCGTTCTCCAGCGTGACGCGGTAGAGGCCGGCGTCGTCGCGCGTCACCTCCCGGATCTCCAGCAGGCGCAGGTCGTCGCGCTCGGAGACGCGCACGCGCGCCGTGTGCGCCAGCTCGCGGCCGTCCTTGTGCCACGTGGTCCAGGGCTGCGGGTGGCCGGCGCACGCGCACTGCAGCCGCACCGTCTCGCCCTCCTCGGCCACGCGGTTGTGCGGCACCGCGTAGAAGCGCGGCGGCGCCGCGGCGCGCGCCCGCCTGCCCGACGGCGTCGTCGGCCGCCGCTCCGGCGTCGTGGCGTCGCGCGCGCTGCCTGCGGGGGCAACGGCAACAGTGCGCCACGACAATTAACCACACTGGTTCCCATACTGAATTTATTACAATTGTCTTTTGAAGGGCAGTAAATTACAGTTTTTTGTTAATTTCCAAGAATGAGTTCCTATTGAACGCACGGGCCCATAAAGATACACAGGATAAAGAAAAATTCACAGACTCGGACTTCGCAACGCGATCCCTCACATACTGGCAATACAAAAATGTCTCTCACAAAATTTCGTCCTGCGCATATTTCGGGCAGTAAATGTACGTTAAAGATTGGCAATCTGGCAGCAGGAATGGTAACTATACACGTCAGGGGTGGGAGAGAGAGAGAGAGAGAGAGAGAGAGAGAAAGAGAGAGAGGGAGCAGTACTGTCCAGTTGGTGCAGTGGACGGCGTTTTGGATTACCCTGCAGGAGGTCGAAGGTTCGATTGTGGGTCAAGGCCTATTTGTTTTTGTTTGATAGAAGTAGTCTGCAAGCTATGGTATCTGTCTTCTTAATCCCCATACAGCAATTACAGTCCATGTTCCTCTACCATACAATGTTGTGCTGCAAACGTACACTTGACAGCAAAAAAAGTGGGTCAGTGCCAAATACAACCAACATAATGTAGCTGTGTTGCAGGTCCTCTAAACACCAAAACCCTCTGGGGTACAGTCGTTTGACTATACACAATGGGTACGTCAAGAGACTACTAGAGACCAAACATTATCGTCATTTACGTTGAGAACTTATAACTGATACTGGTGCGAACATCAATATTTGACGTCCTTTTCTGCCTAGTGATCGAGTCTCGATAAGGCACAAAGCTTTGCTTGGTTAACAATGGCTTTACATTCCAGGTTTGTATCTGGATCCAGACATTAGTCATGTCATTTAAAGTACAACTTCGTGTACAAGTAACTGTTGATGAGTAATGTGAACATTGATATTACTTGTGATTCGCTGTTAATGTTGGGATTTCCGTAGAGTGCTTGCCGCCGTTAATCACGTTTTCTTTTAACTGCTTAGTATTACATAAAGTTGATGCGAAACCACTGCCCGTTGAACGTTGAACGACGTTCAGCGTGTGTTGGGTAAACCTTTTAGACAGCAAAGAACTTGTTTCCAATTCCCATACAACTTTATAAATCCATATACTGTCTCAAATATTTAATTTTGCCTAGGGATTACTGAACGATTTATGTCAGAAAATTAGTTGTCCCATAACGTTTGAAATGTCACTTATTGTAATTAAGTTTAGTTTACAAACGTTAAAGACTGTCTGATCTCTTCTGTACTATCGTGGTGTTACTTTACATCTGGACGGACTGCCATAAAGACCGGTGTTCTCTAGTAGTCTGTAGCGGTACCCATTGTGTATAATACGACGACTGTACTGTGGAGGGTTGCGACGATGTGCAACACAGATATGCTCTGTTGGTTGCATACATTCAGGTGCAGCCTACACGTTGGAATTCAGGCGTGCCCCACTTTTTTTACTGTCGAGTTTACATACACAGAAACTTCTTCCTCAAATTAAAGAACATGTTTCATACCAGCAGACTTCTCTTGGCCAGGAATGCTCTTCTCGCTAGTCTGCCTCTCATGTCCTCCTTCCTCCATCTGTCAGTGGTTACCTAGCTCCCTGGATAGTAGAATTCCTTAACTTTACCTATTTCGTGACCATCAATCACGATGTTAAGCTTCGCGGTATTCTCATTTCTGCTACTTCTCATTACTTTCGTCTTTCTTCGATTTACTGTCAATCCATATTCTGTACTCATTAGACTGTTCAATCCATTCAGAAAATCCTGTCATTCTTCTTTACTTTCACTCAGGATAGCAATATCATCAGCGAATCGTATCATTGCTACCTTTCACCTTGAATTTTAATTCCTCAACCTTTCTTTTATTTTCATCACTGCTTCTTCGATGTAGAGATTGAACAGTAGGAGCGAAAGACTACATCCCCGCCTTACACCATTTTTAATCTGAGCACTTCGTACTTCTTTGTCCACTCTTATTGCTCCCGCTTCGCTCTAGTACATATTGTATATTACCCGTCTCTCCTTATAGATTACCCCTATTTTTCTGAGAACTTGGAACATCTTCCACCATTTTACATTTTACAATCGTGCAAGCCCTGCATATACCATACATTTAGAGGCAATCGGTGACAAGGAATAGCCGCGGTCGCCTTGTCAGCTTCTTACCGCCAGCTTTATGTGTGTTATCACGTATTTCGCTGTCCCAGAAATCGTTAGCCTTGATAATCATAGAGAAGTCGTGGAATACTATTTTATGTCCTTTTTCAATGCGTGGTTATCTGCCAGCAATTCCTCTGGATAGCGTAGTCATAGACACCTCTCATGTTCGATCTGAAATTGTGCTGTAGCGCGCGCCACATTGTCCACCCTCACAAGTTACTTTGTAACTCACGGCGGCAGCTGCAGGCCGCCTTCCAGTAGCGACAGTGGAGCTGGCGGAGGTTTTCATGAGTGCATGCCCCATATCGTCAAGTTCAACAGGTGTTCGGTGCCGTCGAAATCTGGAAGCGTTGGGCGTCTAGGAAGACGAGGTCGATCAATGTAGTAGTCTTTATCAAATCGTTCCTGCATAAGACGCACGTGACGCGTAAGGGCTGTGTCATCTTCTAAGTTGTTATCTCCATTAGGAAAAAATGTACAATTACTTAAGATGCACACTATCTACAAGGAATCTTCGACAGATGTATGTCAACTGCCAAAGAATCACGTTTTTGCCAATTACTTATTAAGCACTTTCTATTCTCCATTTCAGACGATTAGTCACCATCAGCAGACGGACTGGTTCTTTATGACGTCTGATGTACTGTCACAAAAATCACCTCGTCACATGGTCACAATTTCGATACCATCATAATTCAGTGATCACTCACCCGGTTAATCGAATATAGCAAAAACTGCAAATTCTTTGAGTGCAAAAGCACGACGAGGTTTCCATAAAAATGAACAGAGTTGGGATTTTTTAAATGGTACTTTGTACTTAACTGCTTAGGGCTCTTATGGACACAGGGTAGATTATGATCGTCGTTCCTTAGAAAAACAATTTCTGGCTGATGGACTGCAACTGGGAAAAAGTACGCGCTGAATAATAAAAGTCCTAGGAACAGAAAAATCGCCTTTTTCATTAATTATTAGTGTAATTGTAGCTGCATAAAATAACGGTACTAACTGTAGCGCTACATGGCGATGAAAAGGTAACTGTTCTAAAGATACATTTTTTTCTTCTTCCTCAGAGATTCAAGTTATTCTGGAGAGCGGTCAACAGACCTTTCCTGGATTTTTTTCCTGTTGGTCAAAATCCAGATTGTAGCGCGACTTGTGTCTTATCACACTTCCAGAATTTCTTCATTCTTCCACTGATGTTTTTCTCTTTTCTTTCGACCATGTTCATGACTTCTGGAATTCGTTTTTTCTGCAAACCCTTTGAGGATGTCGATCTTAGCTCGGAACACCTATATATTGCACATTCTCTTTCGACCGAAAGAAATTTTGTCCATATTCTTTTTTATTTCTTCAAAACATTTTGTGGTAGCTTTCAGCCTAGTGTTAGCCCACTGTCACTTATTATGTGTCCATAGAATTCTAGTCTCTTTCATCGTATGTTCTCCAGTATCATCTCTCTCCTCTCTGAATCATGTTCTCCTGCTGATTTGACGTCTTCTATAACATTTTTCTTTCATCATTAAAATAGATCTCACACTTCAATATGCACCGCCGTGAACACTATAGTGCGTTACTGCCAATAACTTCCGAAATTTTGATTTTTTACTATTTTCTCGTTTACAATTCCTGTGATGCAACCGCAAAATAAAGATACGTCTACACGAATTACATCAGTATAGCAAAAACAGCAGTCTGGCTTGAGCATGGCCTCAGTATGTTAGTGCCGGACCTTTACTTGCTCGCTCGCAGCGGACACTACGTCAGAGCGCGCCGCGCTACTCACGTGAGACGGTCGGCGACTGGCTCCTGGTGGGCGTGGTCCTGGGCGTGGAGCGGGGGGTCGAACCCGCGGACAGCAGCGCCGGCGGCCGCGACAGCTGCCTCGACAGCAGCGTCTCCTTCTCCTCCGGCACTGGAAACACAGGGCAGGGTGAGGCGGCGCTGTACAAACCGCCGATTAGCCGCAACAACAGCCGGTGTTTGCGCTCCACGAGATAACACGCACACTGCACCGCAGCGCTATCGACTTTCACTCCGTGAACTTAAATTTAATTCCTACTACGTCTAAAAGGTGTCTGAACTTCCGATCTAAAGCGCTGCAGTCATGGACTGTGCGGCTGGTCCCGGCGGAGGTTCGAGTCCTCCCTTGGGCATGGGTGTGAGTATGTTCCTCCTTAGGATAATTTAGGTTAAGTAGTGTGTTGACTAAGGGACTGATGACCTTAGCGGTTAAGTCCCCCAAGATTTCACATACATTTGAAATTTTTTTTTAACTTCTGAAAGTAGGAGGGATAAAGTACAGGGAGCGAAAGAGTATCTAACGGAACAAAAACGACAGATGTAAAGGTAATTTTCGGTGTACCCCATGCAAATTTGATAGGACTGTTATTGTTTACAATATATATAAATCATCCAGTAGAGAGCGTCGGATGTTGTCTTAGGCTGTTCGCAATTCATGCGGTTGTCTACAACCAGAAGGTAGTAATGATTTGGAGAATGACCCCCCCCCCCCCCCCCCCGAGAACTCATGAATGGTGCAGGCTGTGGCAGTTGACCCTGAACGTAAAAAGATAATAACATATTGCGCTTACGTAGGAAAAGAAATCCACTACTGTATAGCTACACTATTGATGACAAACCGCTGAAAACATTATCTGCCGTGAAAAATCTGGGAGTAACTAGCCGAAGCAACCTTCGGTGGAATGACCATACAAAACAAATAGTGGGAAAAGCAGATGCCGCACTCAGATTCATAGTAACTCATAGTAACTCATCCAGGAAGGAAGTGGCTTATAAGGAACTTGTTCGACCCATTATTGAGTACTGTTCATCTATCTCGGATACCTACCAGATAGGATTGTTAGAAGAAATAGAGCAGATCCAACGAAGAGAGGCACGTTTCGCCACGGGATCATTTAGTCGGCACCAGAGCTTTGCGTAATCCTCAATAAACTCAATTGACAGACGTTGCAAGAGAGAGAGAGAGAAAGAGAAAATACTGAAATTTCGAGAGAGCACTTTCCAGGAAGAGTGGAACGACGTATTATTCTCCCTACATATGTCTCGCTTAATGACCATCGGGAGAAAATTCGAGAAATTAGAGGCAATACAGAGGCTTACCGACAGTCATTCTTCCCACCCGCAATTTGCGAGTGGAACAGCATTGGAGGGCTCAGTTAGTGGTACAAAAAGTACCCTCCGCCACACACCATTAGGTGGCTTGAGGAGGATGATGTAGATGTAGATGTACGACTTGTTCGTACGCCTGTCTGCAGCCATAAGAGTCGAAGGGCATGAAAAGGAAATAGCAGATGAGATGGGAGAGAGAGAGAGAGTTGTAGAAAAATCCCCATGTTATTCCGTCTGCACGCTGAGCAAGCAGTGAAGGAAACATAGGAGAAATATGGTAAGGGAGACGCAGTTCAGGGAGAATTAATTAAAGTCTTGTGTCTTGCGGATGATGTAATTGTGCCTTGGGTAGCAAACGATTTAGAAGAACAGTTGAATGGAATGGGAAGTGTCTTGAAAAGGGGCCATACAATGAACACCAACAAAAGCAAAACAAGCGTAATGGAATGTAGTCGAAATAGATCAAGCGATGCCGAGGGAATCAGATTAGAAAATGAGGCACTAAAAGTATTGCGTGGGTTCTGCTGTCTCGGCAGCAGAATGACCTACGAGGCCGAGGCAGAGAGGATATAAATGACAAGAAAAGCGTTTCTGAAGAAGAGGAATTTGTTAATATGGAGTATAAATTTTAAGTGTTTGGAAGTCTTTTCTGGACTCATTTCTCAGAAGTGTACACTTGAACATAAGTGACACGTGGATGGTAAAGGGTCCAGACAAGAAGAGAATGGAAGCTTTCGAAATGTTGTACTACACAAGAATGCTAAATATTAGATGGGTAGATCGCGTAACTAATGTGGAGGTATTGAGCAGGATTGAAGAGACAAGAAATTTGTGGCTCAACTTGACTAAAAGGTGGGATCAGTTGACAGGACACGTCTGGAGGCATCATATACTCATTAGTAATCATTAGTTTGGTAATGGAGGCAAGTGTGATCGGTTGTAGAGGGAAAGCAAGGGTTGAATACAGTAATGAGGAGCAAATGGATGTACTTTCCAGCAGTTATGCAGATATGAAGTGGCTTGGGAAGGACAGACTGGTGTGGCAGGCCCCATCAAATCAGTTTCTGGTCTGAATACAATAACTATAATAGAATGTAGTTCATTATCATAGGCTCAAAGATGTAATGGTTCTAAATTATTGTGCGCGAATATTCGACGTTTCTAGAGTCTAGTAAAAGTCACGTGCATGGCATTATGAGATGTTGTGTTAGGCGCTCAGGAAAGCTGACCAGAATGGGTAGTATTTCTGGAAGTGACGCATTCCGCTGGTTCTAGAGCTTCCGTATGTGGTCCGTGTGGCGTTGCCTCACTCCACGTAATCCATAACAGGCGGTACACGGGAGCGGCCTAAGCTGCATTTGCATTGTAGAGCCCGCCGACGTCAGGTTAAGAAGCAGTTAAATGGCGTCGAGCCTCTGTAACACATCCGCCTCGAGCGCCCACTTCCTAGTGAGATGACCCCAGGTGTTCAGTGGTGGATCCGAGAGCTGGATGCACAGCTTTAGAAATATCGGGAAATGTTGTATCTGTAAAGATTCTAGGTTGGTGTTTAATAAAGTTGTGGATGACGTACTACTTGATTGACCACGCCAAGCTGTAGCTATGCGAACCAGGTCTACACTTACGTCCAGCGTTAAAGCAACAAACCGCTACTTTCGCGTGTCGTATCTAATTCACGGAGTAATCGTACAAAATGGGAACGGATGTCCGTACAATCGTGTTCTGCACGGAAGATGGCATTCCGGGCAATGGAAAACCACGTCAACGATGTCGTCAGGGCACATATCAAACGAAGTAGTGTTTGCCAGGCACTCCCACATCCACAAACTCTGTGTACCCACTCACAGATGGTGCAGTATGGCGCAGAGAAGACGCCTACCAGACTCTCTGCGGTGGAGAGCCGTAAGAAGAAGTGGGACTTCCGCAAACTGGTCTGGAGAGTGATTCTCGACGGATTCGCATCTGGAAGGAACGTGGAACACGACTTCGGAATCCAGACATTGTGGGAAGAGACCGATATTGAGGTGTGGGCAGGGATTAGTTGACCATTCTAAAATTCCTTCACGAAATTGTAAGGGTGAATCGGCAAGGTTCAACTGCTGTCAGGTATCGCGACGAGATCTTGAGACCTCATGTGCGGTTATTCTGTGGGCCCAGACTTTGTACTGATGGACGATAATGCTTGACTTCATAGAACATAGGTGGTTGATGTCTTTTGGGAAACGGAAGATATTGTACGCATGGCGTGGCCTGCTCGCTCTCCCGATTTGAATCCCATGGAGCAAGTGTGGGATGCGCTAAGGAGACAGGCTGCGTCACGCCAGCGTCCACCGACCACTCTCTAAAGCCGTCGGCACACGGACCGTGCTGTCGAACGTTAACGTTGAGCGCGCCGAGTTCAACGTGCTGCTGAACGCTCAGGAACGATGCGGCTTGTGCACACGGTACGTGGGCCCCAACGTGGTATACGCGATCGCAACGCGCTTCAGCGGCAGTTGAGGGATGTTTCTAGTTCGTAAATCACACTGTTTACTCAATGGACGCGCGTAAAATTCCCACGTTAGCTCTATTAATGCGCACATTTCCTCCATCGCCCACGAAAAGGAAATTACCATGTCCAATCAATAAGGACACAGACTTATAAAAGTTCCATTACAAACAGCGCGGTACAAATTTGGAATACTTCTCCGCATAAGATAAACATTATGTCATCATTCCCACATTTTAGTAAAACCTCAGCCTTGCTTGATCACTACCCAGTAGCAGAATCTTTGCGACATGTGAATTACGAAGCGTAAAAGAAAAAGGAACAAAGCTGTCCTGTAGATTAAGCCAATCGAACAAAATCATCCCTCAAAAACGGTGAATTTATATTTACATAACATCAAATTATAGTATTTACTTATATTAAACTAATAATAGAGTATCAGAACCTAATAAAAACGCGAATGTTATGAAAAAAAATTTGGGAGAGTTATGACGCGAACCACAACCCCAACTATAACTCATTATCAGTCAAAGACCCTACTAATTACGCTAATCCCACCACACAATTCTTGTATGTAATCATATTGTATTACCTGTGCTATAAACGTTAATCGTACATTATTATGTTACTAATTGAAATTTAATTATAACAAATTGTACCAAGTATAATACGTTTTGGGTGGATCTTCAGTGTGTCGCTCTCTTCAAATAGCCTTTTCTCATAATACGCAAGTTACAATAATTCTTTTGTAACGAATATGATGTTTCTCATTATTTTATTGGAACAAATCACACAACTAACAACGGATTTTCCAGTGATTCGCAATTTGCTGGTGCTCAGAAACGGCAAATATACATATAGGCTTGAAATGAATGCCAATATGGCGCCTCACAACTCTGTACTGAAGGGTGACGGCGTGCGTGTGACGTAGATGGCGTTGTGCCATCTCATTGGTTAACGCTCAGACGCACGCTCAGAATATCTGACATGCCAGATATTGCTCTGCACGTTCGGAAAGACTCCCGAACGTGCTACTCCACGCTATGACGTCAGAAACTCGGCACGCTCAACGCTCAACGTTCGGATGCACGGTCCGTGTGCCGACGGCTTAAGGCTCGCGGGCAGCTCTGCAGGTAGAATGGGCGTTATTGCCTCAACAAGAGACTGATGACATCACCCACAGCATACTCAAACGCTTTTGACACATATTAAAATCTAGTGGCGATACTGAAAGAGAATGTGTAAGGAAATGCACAAGGAACATTGGTATCCCTATGAAATGAATAAATTGAGCAAAATAGTGCTCTTATTTATATGTGTCGGAACCATCTAACCTCTAATCAGTCCCGTAAAAGTTGAAACAGCAGCATGAATTCAAAAATCTAACACTTGTTATAGTCTTAACTGAATTTTTCAGAAACAAATTACTTTGTAGGAAACCGAATGTGCACGTATGAAAAACATTAATTGCACCAATTTTAGGCTACAGTTTGAATCTACGAGTTAAAAAAAGGGTACCTCAACGCAAAATGTTAAGAACCAACGCTAATCATGGCTGGACAATATTACATAACAATGAACATTGGAACCTGTACAAAAAGCTGTAGTAGTTTCTATAAGTGACGGTAGTGTTACGAGCCTAGCAAAATAGTCACTTCTTTTGTCACCATCATTTGCTTAAAATCTGCTTCGGACCGATTATGAAGTAAGTAAAGAATATTTTTACAGATCTCGTTGCGCAGCATAAATGATGCTGCGAAAATAAATTTTTCTCAAAATATACAGCTGACGCATTCACTATCACCATTACAAAGTGTTACGTACTAGGCAACTCAGACTGTGTACTGATTTGCAGTGTTATTTAGTCAATACTAAGCGTATAGTGATACTATTAAAAAATCCACACAGCTTTTTCCTAAAAGTAATTGTGGAATGGTTTGCCACTGCCATTGCCTGTGGATGAAGTTTCGAGTACGTACCTCTGTCGAGTGGACAGCTGTGGTACACTACTGTGCACTGGGGTTTTCTGTTGATACGGTACGAATACTTGTCGAAACGAAAGGAGGGGCTTAGGTGATATGTAAGGTACTCGTGTCATGCAGCTGCTCCAGGAGGAGTGGATTATCATCAACACTACCATTTCTGAATATGTTTCCAGCTAGCTCACAACACTGGTGTCGAGTTAGGTGATCGGTGACCATACATACACTATGTGATCAAAAGTATCCGGACACCTCCAAAAACATACGTTTTTCACATTAGGTGCATTGTGCTGCCGCCTACTGCCAGGTACTCCACATCAGCGACCTCAGTAGTCATTACACATAGTGAGGGAGCAGAATAGGGCACTCCGCAGAACTCACGGACTTATAACGCGGTCAGGTGACTGGGTGTCACTTGTGTCATAGGTCTGAACCCGAGATTTCCATACTCCTAAATATACCTAGGTACGCTGTTTCCGACGTGACACTGAAGTGGAAACGTGAAGAGACACGTTCAGCACAAAAGCGTACAGGCCGACCTCGTCTGTTGACTGACAGAGACCGCCGACAGTTGAAGAAGGTCGTAATGTGTAATAGGCAGAGACATCTATCCAGACTATCACACACGAATTCCAGAATGCATCAGGATCCACTGCAAGTACTATGACAGTTAGACAGAAGGTGAGAAAAGTTGGATTTCATGGTCGACCAGCTGCAAATAAGCCACACATCACACCGGTAAAAGCCAAACGACGCCTCGCTTGGTGTAAGGAGTTTAAACGTTGGACGACTGAACAGTGGAAAGACGTTGTGTGGAGTGACGAATCGCGGTACACAACGTGGTGATCCGATGGCAGGGTGTGGGTATGGCGAATGCCCGGTGAACGTCATCTGCCAGCGCGTTTAGTGCCAACAGTAAAATTCGGAGGCGGTGGAGTTACGTTGTGGTCGTGTTTTTCATGGAGGGGGCTTGCACCGCTTGTTGTTTTGCGTGGCACTATCACAGCACAGGCCTACATTGATGTTTTAAGCACCTTCTTGCTTCTCACTGTTGAAGAACAATGCGGGGATGGTGATTGCATCTTTCAACACTGTTCATAATGCACGGCCTGTGGCGAGTGGTTACACGACAATAACATCGCTGTAATTGACTGTCCTGCACAGAGTCCTGACCTGAATCCCACAGAACACCTTTGAGATGTTTTGGAATGCCGTCTTCGTGCCAGGCCCCACCGACCGACATCAATACCTCTCCTCAGTTCAGCACTCCGTGAAGAATGGGCTGCCATTCCCCAAGAAACCTTCCAGCACCTGATTGAACGTACGTCTGCGAGAGCGGAAGATGTCATCAGCACCAACACCATACTGAATTCCAGCATTACCGATGGATGGCGCCACGAACTTGTGTCATTTCAGCCAGGTATCCGGATACTTTCGATCACATAGCGTATTATCTCCCGACACCTTGCAGGTCGAACTTTTGCAATTACAGGTGCCTTTCAGATTGGAACTGGCTACCTCCGCCATGAACATCGTCGTCCTAGCGCACACTGCCGGTCACATGTGGAGTGTCCTCGCGCGTGAGGTTGTCCTCAGCTCCAGTTGCAAATCTTAAACAAAGGGACGCACCGCAGGGAGCCGACGGAAACAAAGCATCAAGAAAAGTAGAGGGGCAGAACGAAGGGAAGAAGATACAGGGGTGGTCAGAAACAATCTGAGATGGTTTGCGATCTAATTAGCATTGAAGGTAGGCAATCAGGTCGTTGCGTGTGCGAATTCAAACCGTTTTCCAAATCCAATTAATGTCAGCTGTTCTCAGAGCACGAGACTGCTCGGCGTTTGGCTCGAGTTCGATCCTTGCTACCGTCCCACGTCCAATTTTTGTATCGCTCTCTTGAATTTGTGCGCCCACCTGTGTGATTGGCTATCTTCAACAGTAATTAACTCGGAAACGGTCCAACGTATCGAATTTTTTCCTAACAACAATTCTTTCTCAGTACGACCTACCCTGCAACACCCTTACAAGCGTTTGACTGTTTCTGACCACCCTGTATTCTCTTAGATGAAATGGTAAGGGGGACGCAGTATGTTACGGCGTGTTCCAGGGAATGTACTTGGAATCTTGCCCCTAATATTGTATTCTAATGATCTGACATACAATATTAATAGTAACCACGGGCTTTGTGCACATAATGCAATTATCTGTAATAAAGTACTGTCTGATAAAAACTGAAAATATGTGGTGTCACATGTTGATTGACTACTTGCTTTAAATGTATGGAAATGATAGATTATCACTTCACAAAACACGTAAAAGTATTATCCTACGAGTACTGTGTCAGTCAATCACAACTGGGGCTAATCAACTCATGCACGTACCTCGGTGAAGACATGGAACGGAACGGTCACAGATGCTTAGTGGTTGTTAAAGAAGGTACAGACTTCGGTTTGTTGGAAGATGGAATAAGTCTGAGGAGACTACTGCCAACGCACTAACAGGGATGCTGAACGTATTCAAAGGAAGGCAGTACGAATGGTCACTGGTTTGATAAAACTTTCGCGAAATCCTACCCATGAAGTACCAAGAAGCAGTATTAGATTAAGAATCTACGAAACATCACAAACCCCGCGAAGACAAGTTTAGACTAATTGCAGTACACACGGAGGCCTATAAGCTGTTGTTACGAGGGTGAGTCAAGTGAAAACCTCAAATATTTTTTAAATATTATTTATTGTGCAGAAGTGATACAAAGCTGTACGACTTTTCAACATAATCTTCCCAACGCTCAATGCAAGTCCTCCAGCGCTTACGAAGTGCATAAATACCTTTAGAAAAAATTTCTTTTTGTAGTCCTCGCAACCACTCATGCACCGCGTGGCGTACCTCTTCGTCAGAACGGAACTTATTTCCTAACACTGCGTCTTTGAGTGATCCAAACATATGGAAATCACTTGGTGATGAGGAATGGCGCCATTCCTTGCTCGCTCTCTTCGTTTTCGGTTGGTGGAAGTGAACCCAGGTTTCGCCCCAGTAATGATTCTTGCAAGGAAGCCGTCACCTTCTCGCTCAAAGTGCCGAAGAAGTTCTTCACAAGCATCAACACGTCGTTCTCTCATTTCAGGAGTCCGCTGCCGTGGCACCCATCTTGCAGACACTCTGTGAAACTGGAGCATATCATGCACAATGTGGTGTGCTGACCAAAGACTAATCTGTAAACATGCTGCAATGTCATTCGGTGTCACTCGGCGGTTTTCCTTCACTATGGCTTCAACTGCTGCAATGTTCTGTGGGGTCACAACTCGTTTTGCCTAACCTAGACGAGGAGCATCTTCCACTGAAGTCACACCATTTGCTATCTTCATTCTCCATTCGTATACTTGCTGCTGTGACAAACATGCATCACCGTACTGAACCTTCATTCGTCGATGAATTTCAATAGGTTTCACACCTTCACTACGCAAAAACCTAACAACAGAACGGTGTTCTTCTCTGGTGCAAGTGGCAAGTGTGGCGGCCATCTTTATACTGATACTGCGACGGTATGTGTGTATCTGCACTATGCTGCCACCTATAGGACACTCTGCACGGTGGTTGTAGCACGCTTACGACGCGAAATTTCGATTTGTTATTACAAATTTAAGGTTTTCATTTGATTCACCCTCGTACTTCCAAGCTGCGGAAGCAACCCTAGAATATGGAACAGTGATAAAGCACCATCTGTCATTCCGCTTTGCTGACTACGTTTTATCAGGAACGAGGGTCGGGAAGAGAAAGGACGTGAAACTGGTGAAATATCCGGTCGCCAGAAAATCGTGGAATGATGCTGGGGGGGACATCGACGTTATTGTTGTTGTGGTCTTCAGTCCTCAGACTGGTTTGATGCAGCTCTCCATGCTACCCTATCCTGTGCAAGTTTCTTCATCTCCCAGTACCTACTGCAACCTACATCCTTCTGAATCTGCTTAGTGTATTCATCTCTTGGTCTCCCTCTACGATTTTTACCCTCCACGCTGCCCTCCAATGCTAAATTTGTGATCCCTTGATGCCTCAGAACATGTCCTACCAACCGGTCCCTTCTTCTCGTCAAGTTGTGCCACAAACTCCTCTTCTCCCCAATTCTACTCAATACCTCCTCATTAGTTACGTGATCTACCCATCTAATCTTCAGCATTCTTCTGTAGCACCACGTTTCGAAAGCTTGTATTCTCTTCTTGTCCAAACTATTTATCGTCCAAGTTTCACTTCCATACATGGCTACACTCCATACGAATACTTTCAGAAACGACTTCCTGACACTTAAATCTATACTCGATGTTAACAAATTTCTCTTCTTCAGAAACACTTTCCTTGCCACTGGCAGTCTACATTTTATATCTTCTCTACTTCGCCCATCATCAGTTATTTTGCTCCCCAAATAGCAAAACTCCTTCACTACTTTAAGTGTCTCATTTCCTAATCTAATTCCCTCAGCATCATCCGACTTCATTCGACTACATTCCATTATCCTCGTTTTACTTTTGTTGATGTTCATCTTATATCCTCCTTTCAAGACACTGTCCATTCCGTTCAACTGCTCTTCGAAGTCCTTTGCTGTCTCTGACAGAATTACAATGTCGTCGGCGAACCTCAAAGTTTTTATTTCTTCTCCATGGATTTTAATACCTACTCCAAATTTTTCTTTTGTTTCCTTTACAGCTTGCTCCATATGCAGATTGAATAACATCGGGGAGAGGCTACAACCCTGTCTCACTCCCTTCCCAACCACTGCTTCCCTTTCATGCCCCTCGACACTTATAACTGCCATCTGGTTTCTGTACAAATTGTAAATAGCCCTTCGCTCCCTGTATTTTACCCCTGCCACCTTTAGAATTTTAAAGAGAGTATTCTAGTCAACATTGTCAAAAGCTTTCTCTAAGTCTACAAATGCTAGAAACGTAGGTTTGCCTTTCCTTAATCTTTCTTCTAAGATAAGTCGTAAGGTCAGTATTGCCTCACGTGTTCCAACATTTCTACGGAATCCAAACTGCTCTTCCCCGAGGTCAGCTTCTACCAGTTTTTCCATTCGTCTGAAAAGAATTCGTGTTAGTATTTTGCAGCTGTGACTTATTAAACTGATAGTTCGGTAATTTTCACATCTGTCAACACCTGCGTACTTTGGGATTGGAATTATTATATTCTTCTTGAAGTCTGAGGGTATTTCGCCTGTCTCATACATCTTGCTCACCAGATGGTAAAGTTTTGTCAGGACTGGCTCTCCCAAGGCCGTCAGTAGTTCTAATGGAATGTTGTCTACTCCCGGGGCCTTGTTTCGACTCAGGTCTTTCAGTGCTCTGTTGAACTCTTCACGCAGTATCGTATCTCCTATTTCATCTTCATCTACATTCTCTTCCATTTCGATAATATTGTCCTCAAGTACATCCCCCTTGTATAGACCCTCTATATACTCCTTCCACCTTTCTGCTTTCCCTACTTTGCTTAGAACTGGGTTTCCATCTGAGCTCTTGATATTCATACAAGTGGTCCTCTTTCCTCTGAAGGTCTCTTTAATTTTCCTGTAGGCAGTATCTATCTTACCCCTAGTGAGATAAGCCTCTACATCGTTATATTTGTCCTCTATCCATCCCTGATTAGCCACTTTGCACTTCCTGTCGATCTCATTTTTGAGACGTTTGTATTCCTTTATGCCTGCTTCATTTACTGCATTTTTATATTTTCTCCTTTCATCAATTAAATTGAATATTTCTTCCGTTACCCAAGGTTTTCTACTAGCCCTCGTCTTTTTACCTACTTTGCTGGCTTCACTACTTCATCCCTCAGAGCTACCCATTCTTCTTCTACTGTATTTCTTTCCCCCACTCCTGTCAATTGTTCTCTTATGCTCTCCCTGAAACTCTCTACAGCCTCTGGTTTAGTCAGTTTATCCAGGTCTAATAAGAGAAATGGAAATGGGCGAGTAGAGATATAGCAGGAGTGAGCTGGAGCTCCTACTCACACGATACCGAAATCACTGACGCGCAGTATGAAATCCGGGCGACCTCCTGTACCGTGAGACGCCGGCCACTGTACCAGGAGTAACGAAGCCGGGGGGAGAACAGAACAGCGGACCGGTGGGAGGCAGGCGCTGCGCGCCCGCATGTGGCCGCAGCGGCGGTTACGTCACAAGAAAGCCGCTTTTCCTTTTCCTCCGCAGCTGATTGGGCCCCGTCAGCCGGAGTTCCTATTTTGGCAAACCGTCGGCGCACCTGTTATAACGAACGGCAGCGCTTTCCGCCCTACAAGGGCGCTCAATTATTTGCTCGCAAGGTCTGCTCTGTCCTCTTAAGCTGTCCCACAATACCGTCTGCCGAGTCGCCGTCTATTCCACTTCATTCGGTCGCAGAGGCGTGGGAGCTGACGCACCTGCCGAAACTGACCTCATTGGAAAAGTACGCCGTTTGTTGAAAGAAGCACAGTAACTCAGGAACAGAAACTTCCTGGCTGATTAAGGGGCTCCGGAAAGGCTCAAAATCATGAAAAGTTCAATTTTTACTTTTTTGCGTTTTCTGAATCTGCAGACTATTACCTTTTAATAGATATATAATTTATTCAATTCCGAAGACTACAACTATTTTTAAATTTTTTTTGAAATGTGTTCTACTTGGGCGTGACCCACTGTGGCGCTGTTAAACTGCTGCCAAATGGTGTTATTATTAACGTCCGTGTTCATCAGGTCTGCCTCATGCAATAATGGAGGTGATAAAACCTATTTTCAGAGACTTACTTAGCAGCACCTAAACTGTTGAAAAAGTGTATTCACGGAAAAACTCAAAACCGCAATGAAAGTGTAAATAGTGTTATATCGTCGAGAATCCCCAAGACTGTATTTGTTGGAATAGAAACACTTCACTTTGGTGTGTATGATGCTGTTGCGACTTTCAATGATGGCAACATTGTAAGGTGCAAGGTATTTAGAAATATGGGAATGAAGATAGGTTCTAACATGGTACGAGCGATGCTTTATTTAGACAAGGAACGCCTTCGGGCTGCAGACAGGGCTGTAAAGAGTCTAGAAATACAAGCAAGAGTAAACAGGAGGAGGAACAAGAGGAAGCTGGAGGATGAGTTTGCAGGGGATGAAGATAATCCATCCTATGGACCTGGAATGCACTAAAAAGTTAATCCAATCTTTGTCGCTCGATTCCCAAAACTTTTATTTTCTCATACTAATTACATGTTTTCTAAGGATCTTCCAAACATATTTGTTTCAAACTTTCAGTAAATGTTACACAGTACCTTCTGCATAATTTAACACAGCCTTTTTCGAAAAAACTGTATATTTTTGAATATATAAATAAAAAATTGCAAAAAAATGTTGTGAATTTTCATTACAATTGAAAAAAAATCATCTTTAATAACTGAACTAAAATTTTGTAAAATCCCTGTGTTAAGTTGTAGCCCATAGTCCAATAAATAATCTGTAAAAAGTTCAACTTCCTACCTCAAATACTTTGTGAGGAAAGATGTAATTTATAAGCGTTATTTTAACATTGCAAGTATAGGGCGTTCCGGAGCCCCTTAAAACTGTGTGCCGGACCGAGACTCCAACTCGGGACCTCTGCCTTTCGCGGGCGAGTGGAAGGTAGGAGACGAGATACTGGCAGAAGTAAAGCTGCGAGGAGGGGGCGTGGGTCGTGCTTGGGTAGCTCAGTTGGTAGAGCACTTGCCCGCGAAAGGCAAAGGTTCCGAGTTCGAGACTCGCTCCGGCACACATTTTTAATCTGCCAGGAAGTTTCATATCAGCGCACACTCCGCTGCAGAGTGAAAATCTCATTCTGGAATCTCAGGGAAACGTTAGCAGTGTTGTAGAAAGGAAATTGGGAACGAAACAGAGGAGGATCTGCTACAGGGTTGAGTTTCAGCAACGTCTTTCTCTGAAACTAATTCTTACACTGCTTATTTGCCAATGTATGCTCCAGCACACCTGTGCCATCATCAGCGTGGTCTTACCCGCAAAGTTGGCAACACCACAGTATTGTACTACGCATTATTCTACTGGCTGTGGATCGCATTGTCTTCCGCCGAGCTTTCAGCTGACCTGCTCAGCCAGTTAGAGGGGGGCCCACAGATTAGCGTGGGCCCTGAACCACAGCAGGTCTCGGCATTTTTAACATTAACCAATAACGTCAGGGGTGAGAGAAATGACAAATGACAGATAAAAGTCGTAGGTCTAACCAGGAATATGACCCGAGACCTTTAGATTAATAATCTGGCATTTAACCACCGACCACCACTGGATTCTTATTTTATTGAAATTCTCAAAGTAAACGTTTTTATAACTATTTTGTATGAAAATTAGATCTAAATATTTTATTGTTTCTATACCGAGGTTGTTTGTCGACAAACTGCCTGTTGTCTCCTGCCTCGGGTTCTTCGGCCGACGTTCGTCTCATGATTGTTCTGACGTTTCGCCACCACGAGTGGCTGGCATTGTCCAAGATTCACCCTCCATGCGTGGTGGTGCAATGGAGGGTGAAACTTTGACAATGCCAGCCGCTCGTGCTGGCGAAACGTCAGAACAATCATGAGACGAACGTCGGCCGAAGAACCCGAGGCAGAAACCAACAGGCAGTTTGTCAACAAGTGGCCACGAAAGTCTTAACAATTTTGTAGTTTGTTACATTAATTAGTAATTCGTTAGACGTACTGGACATATACCTGACTGGATAACTTCTACCTTGCCACAGTGTGTTTTATGAGAGGAAATCGACAACGTGTGATTAGCGTATTGTGTTACGAAAAAATATTTCGCGAATACTTCTTTCTTTCAGCATTCTTGTCGTCACATACATATTTCTCACGTGAAGTCGGAGGTAAGTAGGAATGCTATAACGAGTCAAGGCCGCCATTCAGCCCTACGTTCGGATCTAGAGGTACTGGCTTCGTAACCCGGTGAAAGCATTTTTGCTATGAGTTCATGAATGAACTTCAATTTGACCTTACCGTGACATCACAATCCAGGATAGCGAAATCTAAGATGATTGAGGGCGGAAGCTTTAAAAATTAAAGATAGATAAATTAAAAATGTCAAAGATGACGCTAATGGCTCATCTGTGCTTTGTAACACCTCCCCCTCCCCTCCACTTCCCACCTCCTTCAGAGTGTAGTACTTTGAAGACTATTAAAATGAAAAAAGTTAATCACAATGCAGCCATCTTGGTACTCAAAAGTATCCGTATACTCTGAATTTTTTGTGCGATGTTCAAAAGTACTTAACCAAAAATTCTGTAAAATGTGTAACTTGCAGTATTTCTCACCTTGCTCAAAGATGCTAACCCGCTGACCCCCTTTTTTTTACACATGACAAAAAATACTTCTCCAAAAAATTACAAAAGGGTGTAAGTTGCAGCACTATTTTTGGCCATGCTGAAAAGAATCTGAATATCTGAATTTTTTGCATCCTGTCCAAAACTATTTGTCCAAATAATGCACGTAAAGGGTGTAACTTGCAGTACTTTTGGTTGTGCTCAAAAGTACACAAACACTGAAACTTTTTGCACCTTGTTCAAAAGCATTTATTCAAAAAATTACGTAAAGCAGCACTTGTAGGCTTGTAAAGTTCGATTTCTGTACCGTAGACGGCTTAAGGCATAACAGAGCCTCAAATTAATTATTTTCCATATCTAAATTGTACTATGATGCCTGTCAAGCGTCTCGAGGCACGCTGGCAGCCATCCGCAAGACTGAACTGACTGGATCAGAGTTTTGCTTGTTCTGACCGACAAGTCTTGTCTTGGTGATATCCAACGCATTTGGCATGGATCCGTGTAATCTCACACGCTTGCCATACTGCGAAACATACTATTGGTGATGTAGCTTACAGCTTAAAGCGCAATTATCTACAAGAATTACTAATGTAAACAATGTTATTCCCATGACTAAATTCGTCGGAAACTGATCTCTAAATGGATGTTAAAGTCAGTCAAACATTATAGTGAGGCCATGCTAGGGTATTAGCTTCATTTGGCTATACAAAAATGTTTGTTGCAACCGCCCACAAACACGCACCTGAATTTTGCACTATTTTCAAAAGTATTCTCTGTAACAATATTACAAAAGCCAAAAGTATTCTGCTTCATCAATAACATTCAGTTCTCTGTTTTATACTTCACTAACGTTTATGGCAAATTTCATCTCTCTTTCTATAATTGTTACTGGAACGAGACTTTAACGTTATATTACAGATGGAATGGAAGGGAGAAAACCAAAAAAGATACTTAAGGTATAAATTTCATAACAATTTTTGTTTTACATTTTCACAAAATATATCACACTTACGTATTTTACGCTTTCAGACATACACTGAAATCACAGTTAACTTCGTACTGCAGTGCAAATCGTTTGACATCGTATTCTGTGTTATTCATCTTCAATGCTTTTTAGAATATCATCTGTTTCAAACAATAGGTTATTTCATGAACATAGGTGCATCTTCTGAGCTCTCAACTTCTGTGACGACCAGCTTGTAACATTGGCGCTACAATCCAGACTATATTTTCAGTTCCCCTCAAATCGATTTTGCCCCGTCAGTAACCGTTCCCATGATCCGGTGCATGCTGTTCAGTATGCGAAATCCCGTGCAATAATTATGTGAACTATTTCCAAATATTTCGAATTTGTGCAATGCACCTTTTGTCGATGTCTTTCAAATGGCAGAATGCTCTCGTACACGGCATCCCATTCTGCAATTGAGCCTTTCGCTTTAATATTTTCGACACCCATCGTGCACGTCAAGCAATAATTTATGCTTCTCGAAGTTCCTCATCAGTAGACAGTATTTCATTATCATGTGAATTATTGATTACTGCTTTCAGAGCTAGTAAGAAAACTAATTACTCCATTAATTCATTCGATTCAGTCTAATGGATAGAGTCGGTATCTAATAGTGATTTATTGACATTGTCTTCCAATCGAGAGTGTCATCTTCCTCATCATAAGCATCCTCTTCTTCTTTATCACCGTCATCATCATCGTAATCATCCTCTTCTTCTTCATCGTCATCTTCCCTCATTGTAATCATCCCCTTTTTCTTTCTCTTCTGCTCCTCCAATATCTCTACGTTATGCTTTCATAAATACATTGTTTTCTTTGACTTTAACATCTTTGTCTTGGTCTGTTTCGTTCTTGTTTCTAAATAACTGTCCTTGAATCAGTTTCTGAGAAATGGGTCTGATGGGAAGTTGATGTGCATGTTTCTTGGATCCCAGCTTCTCCTCTGACAAAAGCTGGCAGGTTTTTCTGTATTCAACATTAAGCACAGTTAGATTACTATTTGACATTGCTTTCTCTCCCTTTGCCAATACGTATGATCTCGAATTTTGTCTAATGCAAGCGTAATGATAGTTGCATATTTACAGCCTCTGTTAATATTTATTTCTCTACAGTAGAAACATATTTGCCTGGGGGCATTGTCGTCCTTAAGAATTTTACCATAATTTAGAAGATCTCCGGTTGTGGAAATCTTTTGAGGAAGTCTGATTTTTAACAAAAGATTATATCATAGTAACGTTCCTGAATATCTCACATTGTGAGTTACTAAATCCCCATTGACACTGCCAGTGAAGCATCCAGCATTCATACTTTTGGTATTGGTTCAAATCTGGTGCTGTATACACGTGACAGGTAACGGGTAGTGGTAAATGGTGAATGGTGTAACATGTAACGTTTAACCATCGTACCAGTTCACGATTGAACTCTTTTCCTGTTTAGCCATTCGTCCCCAGTAGCTGACACCTCATAGCAAGTGCCAGGAAAATGTACAAAGTTTCAAATGGTTCAAGTGGTTCTGAGCACTATGGGATTGAACATCTGAGGTCATCAGTCCCCTAGAACTTAGAACTACTTAAACCTAACTAACCTAAGGACATCACACACATCCATTCCCGAGGCAGGATTCGAACCAGCCACCGTAGAGGTCGCGCGGTTCCAGACTGAAGCTCCTAGAACCGCTCGGCCACACCGGCCGCCTTACAAAGTTTCCAGAACATCTCTGAAGTATAAAATTACTGAAAAATATCCAATTCAAAGAGAGTAATTTTCACTATGAGAGAGGTTAATTTGTCATTATCAAGAGAAGATGACAAACGTTTTAACTGAAAGATAAAGTTAATACCGTAGCATGTGGTCACTGTGATGTCTGACTGACTCTGAAAGCATAGCAGCGCACGCTTTTTACCTATATGAATGCATGTTAGTACTGTCCAGTAAGCTATTCCATCGAAGTGTGATGTAGTTTCCATTGTATGTTAGTAGAAGATGACATACTAGCACCGGGGCACAGTAGTGTTTGGCTAACTTTCTTATCGGGTTTAGAGAGGGTTTTCTGACGAATTTAGACGTGGGAATAATGTTGTTTACGTTCGTAATTATCGTCGACATTTGCACTTTAAGCTGCGGATTAATATTATTTTCGTAATTATCATCAGCAGCTGCACTTTAAGCCGTAAGTTAGATTAGCAGTAGTGCCTACGTGTGTTTTGCAATGCAGCATGTGTGTAATGTTACACCAAGCCGGGAGCCAATTGCAACGGATGTCAGCAAGATAAAACGTGTCGGAAGAAGCAAAACACTCCGTCAGCAAGTTCAGTGTTGCCGATGCTGCCTGCTAGTCTTGTGACACTTGACAAAAATCATGGACCAATTTAGATGTGGAAAATCATTAATTTACGGCTCTGTTGCGAATTTACAGGACTTTGTGGATAAATACTTTTAAACATTGCGCAAAAAAAGAATTAGAGCGTTCGGATTCCTTTGAGCACCAGGATGGTTGCATTGTGATTAGCCGTTTCATTTCAGTGGTGTCTAAAGTACTAGGCTCTGACTGGTGGAGAGGGGAGGGGAGAGTAGGGGCAGGTGCTACAAAACACAACTGGGCTAGTTCCACCATTCTGGATTTTTAAAATTGTTTGTCGTCGATCTTCAAATCTGATATTTCCCAGCACATACCATTTTCAATTTTTAATTTACTGCGATCTGCCATCTTTAGTATTTAAATTTCCCGCAATTTTCCATCTTTAATTTGTAAATTCCTCCATCCGCCATCTTAGATTCCACCAGCTTGGATTTTGACGTCACATCAAGTTCAAGGTTATTTATGACGTCATAGCAAAGTGTGGTCTCTCCATCTTGCGGGCAGGACCTCTAGATCTGAGGTGGTCTGTGTTCAGTGTACCACATCTACAGCGGTATAAAAACACTGCACGTTACACGAGCATTTAACTACTGCAGTCCTAGGTCGTCAAGCGCTAACTTCAAAACATTCAAAACACAACGTTTATCTTCTTATTTTATACTTGACTGTGCTCGATACTCGGGAGTTTTCGAGACATGTCTGGTGCGTAATTTGACTACTAATTAAGGTAAAAAATTAAGTCGCAATTACAAACAGAAATATTTAGATACGATGTTAGATTGTACCTGTTCATATAACACTCTGAATTTATAATTTTCACGACAGTGCAAGTCTGCTGGCAATGGTGCAAATGTGCTGAGATATTGTTGTGTAGGAAAACAATCATAAAAATAGAACTGTGTTATGCAAGAAAGGAGGTACCTCGTTCAACTTAAATACCTAAAGTACGTCGAAATGATCATTAAATCGACACCCTAGCTGCAAACAGGCGCTGATATACATCATTGGAGACATGTTGAAAACGTAAGCAGGAGATCCCGGGTTCGAGTCCCCGTCGGGGCACACATATTCAACATGTCTCCAATGATGTATGTCAGCGCCTGTTGGCAGCTAGGGTGTCGATTTAATTATCATTTCATTCTAGAGAAGTTGCACGGTTATCAGTAGTATCTGTTCTTTCGGGAACAGATGCTACCTTCATATATATAGTTAAAATACGTCGGATTTTCGAGCATAAAAAACCAACTGACAACTGTAGGAAGATAACTATTATAGTTACAGACACAAAGATCACAATGAACAAGGACCGTACAGGAAATCTGCAGTGGCTTTTTCAAAGGAACTAGCCAATAGTTCACTTGGAGATATGTAAAGAAACCAAAGGACACCGAAAACTTTATGGTTGGATGTGGATTTGGATGCGCCCCTCTTAAATATCAAACAGGCAGCTTAGCCACAGCACGTCTTCTCGATGGACCTGTAGGAGTACAGAGACAGAAATAAGACGTATACGTCAGACTTCCTGCTACTTGCGCTATCGACAACTTAATATTAAAATGAGAGAACCTGACGCCATTTAAACGAAAATAAGCCGTCCTACGCGTAAGAACCTGCTTTCCACGTTTCCATGGAGATAGAGCAATCATAGAAGGCAAGGACCGATTTTAGCTATTACATGTCCTGCTGTCATCCTAGTGCATGGGTGGGCTCAACTTACGGCGCATCGATGAACGATCCAGTCTAAGAGGGGTGATTTTTATCTAGTCTTCCAGGGGCCATAAAATCATTAAAAGCACACAAAGTTTCGACTGGCTGCCACGCTGAGGGGATCAGCTATTACGATGCTAATTGACTGCTGGGTGCCTCCAACGATGATTATCGCGCGCATCCAGTTTTGCAAGAACCGGGCAGTGGAATTTGAAGTTGTACAAGCCGCCACTCAAACGTGAAAACCAGTTACGCCAAAAAGAAAATAAGGCAGAAACTTTGACAAATTGAAGAGCGCATAAAAAGGGGAGAAAAGCTATGATTACGACTGCTACCAACATTAGCAGCAAACATCTATGATAAATAACAAACAATGGAAGCATCTTCGCCTGAAGGACAACACCTAAGTAGTTGGAACGAGTGATGACGGGTAGGGTGTAAAGTTCGTCGTTAAATGTTAAATATATTGCGCATTTGGATTTCTTTTCTAATCAGGAAGGTTCATCTGGCTACCGATTAGAAGAGAACGAAGAAGAGAAAGAAGATTGGCCACGTTTTACAGAAGATCGAAATTTAGCGCGAACTTCAATGCGGGAAGCTTTTTTTCCCACAACGAAACTGCGTCTCGGTATCTGGCTGAAAGTCCAAGGAGATTCTGGTCATATGTGATGTTCACCACAGGCAAGACACGATAAATAATTTCGCTGCGCTGTAGCGACGGTAACGCGCGTGTTATTACAGCGCAATTACTATATACGGGTTTTCGAAATTCCTTAACCAAAGAAGAAATGTTCCAAAATTCTAATCAAGAACTGCTGTCAACATGAGTAACTTAGTAGTAGATATTTTTGATGTAGCGAAGCATTTTTCGTCACTTAATAAAGGCAAGTCCTCCGGTCCAGACTGTATACCAATTCGATTCCTTTCAGAGTATGCTGATATAATAGCTCCGTACTAAATAATCATATACAACCGCTCGTTCGACGAAGTATCCCAACTTAAAAACTGGATGGTTGCACAGGTTACACCAATACTCAAGAAAGGCAACAGGAGTAATGCACTAAATTACAGAACCATACAACTGACATCGATTTCCAGAAGGCTTTAGAAAGATAGACTGTATTCGAACATTACAAATTATTTCGAAGAAAAGGATCTGTTGACACAGTGTGAGCATGAGTTCAGAAAATAGAATCCTTGTGAAACACAACAGGCTCTTTATTCTGACGAACTAATGAGTGCTAGCGACAGGGGATACTACATTTACTCTAGGTTCCCTCAAACGCCTCCATTTTCCTGCATTTATTTATTTCTGTTTATCTTATTGATATTGCTTAAGTTCCTTATGTATTCTGCAGTTACATTGATAATTGTCTATTCTTTTAACTGGTTTGTGTATCACTCTCCATGTTTCATACCTCCTGATGTAGCCTGGTCTAGCACTAATTTCGTTTTATTTTATTAGTTTTGTTTATTAATAGAAACTGTTATGTAGGCATGCTATTCCTATTCTATGTTAAAGGTTTTCCTGTCTGTTCCATTGTTATTTATGTACTGTTCAATTTTTACTTTTTCATTGCATTACCACCACACTGTCAAAGATGTTACTTACTGTATGTTTCTACTTCAGTCTAGATCTGTTACTTCTCTTCCAATGTTGTTTGCAAATATTGTAACTTCTTTGGTTATAATACTCAGTAAATGTCTGAAGACGGCCTTGTAAGCCCAAAACCGGTTAACACAATAAAGCAAATATTGTAGAACAAAAGCAAACTGGTGAATCTTCTTCCTGCCTGCTCCTGATTTTTGTAAGGTAACCATACAGCGCCAACTCACTGGTTTTTCTGGATGCACTTTGCACCTTTTGAGCACCCAGAATAATTCTCCGAACCCGGTCATTTTTTTCCGATGACTGTTTCTAATATAAAACAGAAAGACATATTGTGTCCTTACTCACATCCTCACGGATTCATCGCTTGACGTCATACTGTGAGACTTTCATCTACTTTTACGCACCGGCAACTTGAAAAGTGAGATACGTATTTGTCGCATATCGACTTCTGTTTACACAATAATTCCTCATTGCTTATCTGTGACAGCTTGAGGACAGCGATGCTGTTTGTTTCAAAATATCAGCAATGAATAAAACTGCAACTTGCAACACTGTTTTTGAACCAATAGCTTATTTTTTTCGTAACTAGTTTCTGGCCTACATCTTTTATGAGATGGCAGCGAGGATTTATTATAAAAAATTCTACTTTTTTATCTTGAAGAAAACATTTTTTGGTGTAAAACTTGGAGTGTAGCGTTCTTGATGTTTGACACCATGAGCCACCCAGAGAGTGGTGATGGGTCTGGGTTTGAAACTAATTACAGAAAAATAAATTATGGACTTTAACAGAGTGTGGTTCGCTGCAGTTGTCTTCGTTACCGACAAATCGTTCCTCGTATCACGTGGTCAAAGTGAGGTCGGGCAGTAGTTAAGAAAGCAGCTCAGTAATCGGCAGGCAGTGTCAGCTCTCAATATGATGACCCTGGCCGATTTAACGTGGCTAAAGTAGTGCCGGAAGTAGCTCTGGAGGAGATAAATTGCACAGGTTGACTAAGAATGGAGTACGTAAGACAGATTAATGAAGTACAGTATGGAATGAAAAGTTTGGCTTAGCTAACCTTAGGAACTCTAATCGCTACACAAAAGAAATTGTTAATTTCCGTAGCAGTGTAAACAATATTGCTGCATAGATGTCACAAAAGAAACATACACACAGACATACACACACACACTATGTTTCACACACACACACACACACACACACACACACACACACACACACACACACACGAGTGGCCAGAAGTAAATATACTGAGTCACTGGTGCTGACATGCATGACGACCGAATGTTGCGGCGTATGGCGCGACTGTAGACGGGATATCGCAGCAGTCTGTACCAGACAGATGTGTACTTAAGATGGCAGCACTCTGGGAGGTAACCGACTTTGAACGTGGGATGGTAACCAATGCAAGGCAGATTGGTCACAGCATATGCGAGATTACACAAGAGGTCAACAGTGCCTGTGGTAGATCTCCAGAACCATCACCATACGTACAGTGTGACAATTACTGAACTATATGAAATAAAATCGCCATAAGTTCTGAACGATTTCCTTTAGGACGTTCAAACTGGACGGTTGACCGCAGGGCATGATGGCAATTAGTATGGTTTGCTTTAGAGACGAAGCAAACTTTCATTTGGATAGGATGGTCAATATACAAAATTGGCGCATTTGGGGGACTGAGAATCTGCATTTCGCGATCGAGAAGTCTTTTCACCCTCAACGGGTGACTGTGTGGTAAGCAATTTTCAGTCACGAAAAAACCGGTGCGATATTGCTTGATGGCACGGTGACTGCCGAACGATACGTGTTTTGGAAGGTGATTTCATCCCCGTTATCCAAAGTAACCCTGATTTGGACAAGATGTGGTTCAAGCAAGACGGAGCTCGACCCCATCGAAGCAGGAGAGTGTCTGATGTCCTGGAGGACTACTTTGGGGACCGCATTCTGGCTCTGGGGTACCTCGAGGCCACTGGCACGGTCATCGATTGGCCGCCATATTCTCCGGATCTGAACGCATGTGACTCCTTTTCGTGGGGCTGTGTTAAAGACAAGGTGTACAGCAATAGCCCCAAAACCATTGCTGAGCTGAAAACGGCCATTCAGGAGGTCATCGACGGCATCGATGTTCAGACGCTTCAGCGGGTCATGCAGAATTTCGCTATTCGTCTGCGCCACATCTTCGCCAATGATGGCAGGCACATCGAACATGTCATAACCTAAATCCGAATATCTGTAGTGACGTTTACATATTGAATGAAGTGTGTTTTAACTGATTTACGTTGTTTTTAACATAGTTCAATAACCGTCACCCTATTAAGGACGACGTAGGTCGTTGGAAACCTGGAATCCACGGCTACCCTCGTCAGTGCGAGAAAGTTCACGTGGATCAGAGCATCGTGACGGTACAGGGAAGATGCGCTGAGCGCTAGCGCCACTCTGATATGGGACAGCCAATAAAGTCAACCGTAGAGGAACGCTGACTGTCCAAAGGACGTAGCATGAATTACAACAGCACCAGGTTTTGGGAATGGGAAGGCACAAAATGTGGGAAAACAAGATAAGACAATAAATGCAATAAACATTACTAATCTAAGGGTGCAGTTTATACTGCTCAGCATTAGTAAGGGATGGAAAATTTTCGATAAGATGTGTGTAGGTTATTATAAAATTGGTCTATAGAATGCTTTTTAATCAGTCCGTACTTTGAAGAGTTACTGCAGTCTTTTTTTTTTTTTTTTTTTTTGAGGGTGGGGGGGATCGCGAAAGGACGTTTTTTTTCTTCTACTGAAGTACAGAGGATATAAAATGTAGACTGGCAATGGCAAGGAATGCGTGTCTGAAAAAGAGAAATTTGGTAACATCGAGTATAGATTTAAATGTCAGGAAGTCGTTTCTGAAAGTATTTGTATGGGCCGGCCGGTGTGGCCGTGCGGTTCTAAGCGCTTCTGTTTGGAACCGCGTGACCGCTACGGTCGCAGGTTCGAATCCTGCCTCGGGCATGGATGTGTGTGATGTTCTTAGGTTAGTTAGGTTTAAGTAGTTCTAAGTTCTAGGGGACTGATGACCTCAGGTTTAAGTCCCATAGTGCTTAGAGCCATTTGAACCATTTTTTTATTTGTATGAAGTGTAGCCATGTATGGAAGTGAAACATGGACGATAAATAGTTTGGACAAGAAGAGGATAGAAGCCTTTGAAATGTGGTGCTACAGAAGAATGCTGAAGATTAGATGGGTAGGTCACATAACTAATGAGGAGGTATTGAATAGGATTGGGGAGAAGAGAAGTTTGTGGCACAACTTCACAAGAGGAAGGGACCGGCTGGTAGGACATGTTCTGAGGCATGAAGAGATCACAAATTTAGTATTGGAGGGCAGCGTGGAGGGTAAAAATCGTAGAGGGAGACCAAGAGATGAATACACCAAGCAGATTCAGAAGGATGTAGGTTGCAGTAGGTACTGGGAGATGAAGAAGCTTGCACTGGATAGACTAGCAGGGAGAGCTGCATCAAACCAGTCTCAGGACTGAAGACCGCCACTGAAGTCGCATCCTGTGGCTCGCCGCTACCTCTGGCCACTCGTGGTGCACGAGACGCCTGTGGAGGCGGGAACGCGCTGCGTGTGGGAGGAGGGGGAGGAGGAGGGGGAGGAGGAGGAGGAGGAGGAGGCAACTCACCGTCGACGAGCAGACAGGCGGAGGTCCGCGCGGAGCCGAGCGCGTTGGAGGCGACGCAGGTGTACTGGCCCTCGTCCTCGGGGAAGACGTGCGCGATGCTCAGCCGCGCCGTCTCGCCCTCCACCTCCGCCACGAAGTCGCCACCCAGCGGGATCAGCTGCCCAGGAGGCAACGAGAAACATTGTGTAAGTAGGCCGTTCAGGTTTTTATTGGTAACGCCACGTAGCGCTCTGTGTGAAAATCACTGGCTGTGCTGTCTGCAGTCTGTGGCTGGTTGGCATTGTTGTTGGCTATTGTAGTGTTGGGCAGTCGGCTGTTAACAGCGCGTAGCGTTGCGCAGGTGAGCCGCCAGCAGTCGTGGATGTGGGGAGAGAGATGGCGGAGTTTTGAGAACGGATGATCTGGACGTGTGTCCATCAGAGACAGTAAATTTGTAAGACTGTATGTCATGAACTAATATATATACGAGGTGTGGCTAGAAAAAAACCGGACTAGTACTGGTGAAACAATAAAACGAATGCAATAAGGCTGAAAGTCGGGAGGCCTGTCAAGTGACTCTCGCTCCGCCTACTGCTCGAGTTTCATCTGCCTCCTGCACTCAGTCTGCCCGTGGCGTCTGTTTTAAGTAGTTGACGTTTTGTCTGTGCGTCGGAAAATGTTGAGTGTACAGAAAGAACAGCGTGTTAACATCAAATTTTGTTTCAAACTAGGAAAATCTGCAAGTGAAACGTTTGTAATGTTACAACAAGCGTACGGCGATGATTGTTTATCGCGAACACAAGTGTTTGAGTGGTTTAAACGATTTAAAGATGGCCGCGAAGACACCAGTGATGACACTCGCACACTTTGTTCATGTTGAAACTTTCATGAAGAATCTGCCTAACACTTTCCTTGTCAGCTCCTGTTAACTGAGACACTGCTCTGATTGTTAAACGGCGACCTTGTCGAACAAGTTTACCGATTTTTCCAATGTTTGCATCAGTTTTTGCTGACAATGGTCTGCCAATGCGAGTGTCATCACTGGTGTCTTCGTGGCCATCTTTAAATCGTTTAAACCACTCAAACACTTGTGTTCGCGATAAACAATCATCGCCGTACACTTGTTGTAACATTACAAACGTTTCACTTGCAGATTTTCCTAGTTTGAAACAAAATTTGATGTTAACACGCTGTTCTTTCTGTACACTCAACATTTTCCGACGCACAGACAAAACGTCAACTACTTAAAACAGACGCCACGGGCAGACTGAGTGCAGGAGGCAGATGAAACTCGAGCAGTAGGCAGAGCGAGAGTCACTTGACAGGCCACGCGACGTTCTAGCCACACCTCGTATATTATGACTTTTGAACACTATTAAGGTAAACACATTGTTTGTTCTCTATCAAAATCTTTCATTTGCTAACTATGCCTATCAGTAGTTAGAATCTTTTATTTAGCTGACAGTATTGGCGCTCGCTGTATTGCAGTAGTTCGAGTAACGGGGATTTTTGTGAGGTAAGTAATTCATGAAATGTATTGGTTATTGTTAGTCAGGGCCATTCTTTTGTAGGGATTTTTGAAAGTCAGATTGCGTTGCGCTAAAAATATTGTGTGTCAGTTTAGTGTTGATCAGAACAGGTAAAGAGCGCAATGTCTGAGTACGTTCAGTTCTGCTCAGCTGTTTGAAAATCAAATAACGTAAGGGGTTTACCAGCACAGTAATTCATTAATTTTTGTAATGGGACGTTTTAAGATTCAGTGCCACAGCGCGCTTACTGCACACGTACTGACCAAACTAGTCACAATGTTTTAGTCATTACTTCTCAAAGTTACTTAGGTATCTCTTTACTTAAAAATGAACAGTCGAGATCGGAACAATATTTCTTTGTTAACCGGTTTCGGCTTATCTACAAGGCATCTTCAGAAATTTTTTTTGGCCCTGCAAGAGTAGGAAGAGCAAAGTTACAAAATGTACCATTACCTATGATCTTAAAATAAGATAAGAAAAGCTGTAGTAAAAATTACAGACAGTACTACTGTAAAACTTCCTGGCAGATTAAAACTGCGTGCCGGACAGAGACTTGGACTCGGGACCTTTGCCTTTCGCGGGCAAGTGCTCTACCTACTGAGCTACTCAAGCACGATTCACGCCCCGTCCTCTCAGCTTTGCTTCTGCCCGTACCTCCGCAATATCCTTTCTATCAGGAGTGCTAGTTCTGCAAGGTTCGCAGGAGAGCTTCTGTAAAGTTTGGAAGGTAGGAGACGAGGTACTCGCAGAAGTAAAGCTCTGAGGACGGGGCGTGAGTCGTGCTTGGGTAGCTCAGATGGTAGAGCACTTGCCCGCGAAAGGCAAAGGTCCCGAGTTCGAGTCTCTGTCCGGCACACAGTTTTAATCTGCCACGAAGTTTCATATCAGCGCACACTCCGCTGCAGAGTGAAAATTTCATTCTGGAATACTGTTGTATACGCCGTTAGAAATAGAGAAAGGTTATAGCGTTTATCTCTATGGCAGCTGATTCTGTTGTTTGTAAGTCTGTTTATTTTATTTTAACATAAATGACCACTTGCCTTATGGTTGGTAACATTTTAACACCTTATGCACCTGTACGTGGGCTACGCGAACTTACTGTGCGAATTGCACACAGCTCTTGTGAAGCGTTTGCCATTGGCTGGTGATGACGTAATCCGTAGTCGGCGCGAAATGCACACTATTTGACCCGTAGCTCCACAGCCATCAGTCAATGTATGATCGTGGTATCACGAAAAGTCGGAGGAGCCGCCACCACCAGCCATTAGGGTAAACGCTGTAACCTTTCTCTATTTTTAACGCCATATGCAATAGTACTGACTGTAATTTTTCTGTATTTTATTTTAAAACAATATGTAATAGTACAGTTTGTAACCTTGCTGTTCCTACCCTCCGGGGCCAAAAAATTTTGAAGATGGCTTGTAAATAAGGCGAAACTGGTTAATATATATAGAATCAGGTCGCTGCTCTCCGTGGCCTATGTCTTCCAAGTACGTCCCTGCAGTCTGTGGCGTTTTGTAGATCCAAGTCAACAAAAAAATTAAATCCTGACCCGACACGCAACTGACGCCACAGAGTCAACTTGCGGATTTCATTTATAACAAACGATTAATTAAGTTGGTACCAACTAATAAGTCAAAACATGTGCCTACAGAATAACATTTGTTATGTGGATACAGTTCACAATTCAAATTGACAGTAACATCAGCCATTGGCCAAGTTTGCCACTGCTTCCAACTCATTTTAGAAAGTCATTCACAAAAGTAACATACTGGGCATCTCACACCCAGAACTCCAGATGTCAGACACTGAGATCGGAACCAAACGTTGTGTGTCGATAGCGTATCAACCAGAACTCCAATTTAGTCCGTGCTGTGTGCTGTCGTCCAGTACAAGATGCGTAAACGGTAACTGAAAGTGTCACCAGAGCTGTGTAGCACAAGAAAAGCGTATCTGTGAGTAATTTTGTGGTAGATCTCACGTGTACAAAAAGGTAGAGCGTTCAAATAACACCGATGACAATTTTTTTGTAACTATTTACACTTGAAACTGGCATAAAAATGGTTCAAATGGCTCTGAGCACTATGGGACTCAACATCTTAGGTCATAAGTCCCCTAGAACTTAGAACTACTTAAACCTAACTAACCTAAGGACATCACACACACCCATGCCTGAGGCAGGATTCGAACCAGCGACCGTAGCAGTCCCGCGGTTCCGGACTGTAGCGCCAGAACCGCACGGCCACCGCGGCCGGCAAACTGGCATATGGGAGAACATTTTCCTGATATGTAAAAGGACTTTTCCGAGTTTGTAGCGATGTTCTTGCTGCAGTCTGGTTTCTCTCCGTTAGTTGAACGTATGTGTTTATTATTATTTATTCGTTTCGCCCTCTAAGGAGCACGCGGAACCATTAATTAGCACTGGTCTTCTTAGCTTTATTGTTTTTCTTTTCTTCTCAAAACTTCCTCGTCCTTTCACTATAGGCCTGTCTTCTTTCTTGTGTCCATGCGTTTTTCAATTTCAGATTCTTTTCCGTCTGGTGTGATTGTGAACTTATGAGAGTCGATTTTCTGTTTGTACGCAGTCCATGTGGATTCTAGTGGGTCAATACTGAGTTCCGTGAGGTCACTTTGGGTTTCTGTTAGCCACCGTGCCCTGGTTTGACGAGTTCCTTTGATGAAAAGAAAGATTTTCTAGGTCATTCTAGAGCCGTCCTTTCTTGCTAAATATCCGTAGAATTTCAATCGTCTTTTCCGTGCAACTAACGTGAAACGTTCAGCGCTGGAGTACAGTTCTTCAGACCTTTTGCGCATCCAAATACCATCTTGAATTTGGGTTGAAATATTTTCCTGAGTATTTGCCTTTCCATTTTCTCAATGTCCTTGATGTTTATGGTTAATTATGATGTTTCAGTTGTGCAGAGCACTTCTGGAAGAGTGACTTTATGACAGTGGTGAAGTTTGGTTTGGGTGGATAGCGATTTCTTATGGTATGTGTTCCAGGCCATTATATAAGCTTTAGGTAATGTTTCTGCTCGTGTGCTGTGAGCTACTTTTTCGTTGCCAGTGTTGCTGACCATTTCACCCAAGTGCTTGAAGTACTTATATTCCCCAATGTAGTTGTTTGGAGATTTCCATGCAGTCATTTTCCCCGGTGGTTTCTTAAGATGAGTGGAATTATTTGGACGTTGGCTATCCCATATATGTTGATTAAGAGATTGGTGTTCGTCTTTTTGCGTGCTGAAAAATTCTCAATTATATTTCTGTGTCCGTGTGTTCTGCCAATTTGCGCATTGAAATCTCTCAACAGGACTTTGACATGGCGTTGAGGGATATTGGTGAGCACAGGCTCGAGTCGTGACCAGAACTTCTCCACTTTGCTTTTGTCAGTATCGTTATCGACTGGAGTGTGTGCGTTTATCAGTGTCTGGGCCTTATTGGCACGTTTAACTGTGAGTAGAGAGAGGCGTTCAGAGGGTACCACGGAGTCCTGGATACTGTTATGCACGAGGAATGCCGTTCCAAACACACTTATGTCACTATTTTTCAGTTTGATTGGAGGCTTTCCCTCGTAGACTCGATAGCCACCGGAATCAATCACAATCACGAAAACGTGTTTCTTATACTGCAAGCATACGAATCCCAAATCCATCACAAGTCTCTGTCAGTATCTTGAATTTTCCTGTTTTAGTCAGTGTTTGTACGTTCAGTGTAGCAATGAATTGCTTCCGCTTTGGTTTGAGGAGTTTTGGGAAGATCCGACTCTTCCCTGCATGATGTCCTGCTCCCCCATAATCCGAATGACCAGTTTCGCCTTCGCCCTTCTGAGTTAGTGCCTGAGGTAGTTGCTTTGTGGCTTGTCTTTCCATCACGCTAAGTTCATATTCAGCTGGTGGGCGTCTGCACGAGGTGAGTGGCTGATTGTCGATTGAATTCACTCTCATCGTACGGGTTGTTAGTCCGTACGGCAGCGGATACATTGCTGGAGTTTTGCAGGTGCCTTTTGGTGTTTTCGGTTTTTACCCTCCTCCTTCAACCGGGCTTGGGACCGGCAGCAGCAATTACTCAGCTACTCAATCCACCCAGTAATTGCTCCAGGCGGAGCGTATGTATTTATTATTGATCTTATTATTTTGTTTATTATTAAATATTATTATTATTACTATTACTTCCATACGTATGATGGAATTGTTGATTCATTTTTCTGTTCTGATTGTATATTCTGCGAAACTTCAAATGTACTCTGCAGATTTACTACTTTCAAAGAAACGAAGCGAAAGCAAACTGCCAAGAGAACATCGTTGTAAATTCCGAACAGCCCTTTTACGTGTCATAAATACGTTGTCCCACTTTCACGTGTTTCAGTAGAAACAGTTGTCTTCTTTGGGGTTTCGTACGAGGATCCAACGCTCTACCAACTTCCCCACCGAAGGAATATTTGGTAGTCACGTTTATGCTTTTGAGGTACTCCTTAGTTCTGGCGTTACTTTTAATTAACGTTTACGTCAGCTCTGCTGGGCGACAGAACGTAGTACGAACTGAATCGGAGTTTTGGTTGATACTCCACTGACATCTGGAGGTTTCGGTGTCTTCGAGCTACCTCAGCATCACTCAGTCTGAACTGGCTTTTGCCGACTCTCAGTAATACGAGTATATATACACACGTCTCTCCTCAACAATTTGAGGCATGTGAGGTCACAGAAACAAAGCGTAAATATGTAGTTCACAGTGAAATGAGCTGCCTAATGACTAGCATTTTTTAAATTTATTTTAGTTTTAATTCAGAAACGTTTTTTCCTTTGTATATTAAATTAATCGTAATATATATTAATGTGGCTGCAACCATACTTGAGTCAACTGTCATTTCCACAAAACATTTGCCATCTTAGCAAATTAAAAGAAACAACTGTGAAATGATGTGTAGAAGGTCTCATCTTCGTGCTGATTCCAAAACTGGTCTTATATATGTAATATTTCCGAAGTTATGAAGAATTTAATATTATGATTAATATTGTATTGTTATTAATTTGGTATGTAGGACATCCGAAACTCAGAGGCATGATAATTAATTTAGAGGGATCCGCTTCAGTTGTATTAACAACAAAAGCTGGATCTCTCTGAATGAAATATTTATTCGCGTGATGCATCTGTGTTACAGTTATATGTGTAGGACGCGACGTTTTGTTCTCTGCCTTTAGTAAAATGAACATTACTTTTGCAAACAGTCGCTGACCTGAATTTCGATATTGCATTGTAACTTATTTCGTTAATACGTGACACAATTTTTGAATCAGCCAAGGGTATAGGCCCCTGTGAAACCTATTATCCAATTACAGTCTTTAGTTATTATGCAGCCTCAGCAAACTGTGGCTTGATGAATTGAACTGTTTCGAACATTAGAAAAATAAATTTCTCATAGGAATCCTAAAATACAATTTCAGAATAATTGTATGGTATCTACAGAATCAGCAAGCAGTCAGCAGTGTTGTGGTATTGTTATAAACATGTATTATGTACAAAAAATGGAATTTACGCAATATTAACTTAGGTTTGGGTTAGAGAATGTGTTCCTAGGAATCGCGACAGAGTTTCCTTCATTAATGGATAATCGGTTATGAAAATGCATCAGAAGTCCCGGAACACCTTGGAATATCGGCGCCACGGTACAGTAGGCCGACAGAAACAAACAAAAATTGTTATTCAGCCTTAAACATGCAACTGTTCTACCAAGAACTAACGGAAGAATCCGTATGTAAGATTTCTTCCGATCACTGTAAATTTACTTTTCTTCAGGGAAATATAAAGGAGGAGTTACAGCCCGCATCTCGTGGTCGTGCGGTAGCGTTCTCGCTTCCCACGCCCGGGTTCCCGGGTTCGATTCCCGGCGGGGTCAGGGATTTTCTCTGCCTCGTGATGGCTGGGTGTTGTGTGCTGTCCTTAGGTTAGTTAGGTTTAAGTAGTTCTAAGTTCTAGGGGACTTATGACCACAGCAGTTGAGTCCCATAGTGCTCAGAGCCATTTGAACCATTTTTTTTTTTGAGGAGTTACAACCGGTTTTAGTTGTTGAGCAACCATTTTCGGATACACAGAAAGGAGAATTATACGATTATGAATAAGGGAAATCACATTGGCGAAAGCTCAAGATACAACAAATTAAATAAATTTAAGAACATTTACAAATTACAAGGGATAACGTACTATAGCTCCTAGTGCTATTGGTATTATAACGGATGTTGTGAAATATAGACAATGAAGCTGCATTGCAAACAACAAACTGTGAAGACGCTCGCATGACAGACAGCCACCGACAGTCTGGTCGTTCTGCGAGCCGTCAGTTTCCGTAGCGCAGACTCTTATGACCTGGGTCTGTTACGAATACAGCGTTAAGGAAAACCTGCAACAGTGACCTGCATCAATTTGTCACCATGGTTTTGATCACTCCCCTTTGTATTTGGATACACGTATACAGAAGCTTTAGTATTTTCAGTCAATATGACACTGAAGTTGTCTTTTGAAACGGAACTTATCTTTTATTGTACCAGTTCTTTCACAAACTGCAAATATTATTACTCGAAATTTATTCTGTAATTATGCCTTGTTTATTCTCGTTAAGACGAAGTGCTACAACCCTTTTCATTAGATTTATATAGAATATTCCTGTAAAACCGTACCCGGCAAACAATTAACGACTGTCACACAGGGTAGTGAAATCAACTACTGAATCTACTGTAGAATGCTTCTTGGGCTGTACTGCGCATTTTTTTCAGAAATAGTCGGTCGACGTAGTAAATTTCGTCCTCTCAAAGTGTGACAATGCTCTAATTCAGTATCAAGTTAATGGTATTCAAAGGGTACGTCTGTTTTCTGCTTCTCGTTACTGTTCGCTGTGAGGATGTCGTATGCGACTAAGAGGAACTGGCAACCAGTGCCCATAAATATTCACGCGGTCGTGGCAAGGTAACAATTCGACTTCCTACTGGCGTTTGCATGTGAAATGTGAATGTAATTTAAGAGCGAATAGACATGCTAACGATGACGGTAAGTCGTTTACGCAACAAAGGAGAAGTTACGAACCAAGAGTGGACAAAGAGGAGGATGAAATCTGGTAGGAAAGGAATAATAGATTTTACCAGAATCATAAATGTTCTGAACGTGAACATAAAACTGTTCTCTCGCTGGGCTGTAAGTACCTAGGTATCTTTTATTCTGACATAAGGCAAGAGAAACATTTTTCTATCACTGACTTTTCCTCCATAAAAAACTGCTTCTAAACGTTCGATCGCTCCTATAGAAAGCCCATCTGTTGTTAAACACAGAGCAATTTAGTTTCTACCTCTACGAGATATTATAAACGTGTCCCAGACGGGAATTTGAGCTCTGAGTTCATGATTTTTAGTGTGACAGTGTTACCATTGAGTACCCGAATACGTCTTGCGCATGTCTCTACTAATAACTGAAGTCGTCGATGGAATAAAGTGCCACCCTTCTGTTTGGTAAGGATTGGTATGATTGCGTAATCAGTTGTGTTTTCGAATGCAGCAGTTCAACTATGAAGAAGTTCCCCACGTACCGCTGGGAAGCACTGCCTGCTATATAAATCGTATTACCTTATTGTATTTATAATTTTGCCTATAAATTTAATGAAACTTATAACATGTATTGACCCAAAACACGATCTTGTGGGCTAACACTTTCTACTACGACTCCTTCAGTTCCTACTTGTGGTTGCAACGAAACCTCTTTTGCTAAGCAAAAACAAGCATGTAGAGCCTCATATGTTTTGTTGCCTATCAGTGAGCAATAACATTAGCCTTGCGAGGTTTAAGGCGGAAGTGCGGTGTCACGACACCAATACCATTGTGGACATAATTCTGACTCTGCGCTGTTTACCGAAACTCGGTATTCCTTACGACATAATTTAAATATTCACCACACCGATAACATTGTCCTGCCTGAAATACAGTTGCCATTTGAAAGAGCCTTTCGTATTCTTTTGATGTAATCTAAAGGTACTGATACGACGTTTGCATGTGTTAGCGGCTTTACTGCGAAAATGGCACGCGGCGACATTGTATTTCGCCTTGAAAGCGACAACCTCTCGCGCGCAGGAGGTAAGCGGGTTGCCGCCGAGTAACACGGCAGGTGTTTTCCCATAAGTAACGGCACGGTAACGACAGAACAATAAATATCCAAGTATTCCTGCTTTGCGCAACGAAAAATACTGGGCGAATGATGCCACCATTGCTGTGTAAAATTTATTTTCCCTTTTTGTCTATAATTTTATCAGCCGTGTCAACGGGATGTACGTTATCAAACGTTCTGACTGAAAGATATTTCGTAGAACATCTGCATACATACAAGGTGACAATTATTGAACTATATGAGGCTCGTCATAAATTCTGAACGGTTTGCATTAGGATCTTCAAACTTCACGGTTGGCCGCGGGACATGATGGAAATTAATATGGTTTGGTTTAACGAAAGAGCCCACCCTAATGTGGATGGGTCCGTCAGTAAGCAAAATTGGCGCATTTGGAGGGGGGGGGGGTTGAGAATCCGAATTTCGCGATCGGGAAGGCTCTTCACCTTCAATGGGTGACTGTGTGATGTGCAATGTACAGTCATGGAATAATCGGTGCGATATTCCTTGATGGCACAGTGACTACCGAACGATACGTGAAGGTTCTGGAAGATCATGGAAGATAATTTCATCCCCATTATCGAAGTTGACCCTAATTTTGACAATATGTGCTTAAAGCAAGACGGAGCTCGACCTCATAAAAGCAGAATAGTTTCTGATGTCCTGGAGGAGCACTTTGACGACCGCATGGTGGCCTTAGGGTCTCCAGAGGCCTCGATTCTCCGGATCTGAACACATGCGACTCCTTTTTGTGGGGCTATATTAAATACAATGTGTACATCAATAACCCCTGCTAATAGAACGTCTTCAAGTTGTATGTTGGTAAAAACTATAATTCAGTTGTTTATGGAGCCAGCCTACAGTTTTGACTGCTAACAGCAAGTTCTCATGAAGCTACGAAAACATCTGGAGTACACACACAAAAAAAGTTTTGCGTCACCTCGGTTCCCAGAACTCCTGAAAATAGACGTTGACTTTGGATATTGTATCACAGACACAGTCCATTTGACTGTTAACAGATGTCACTAAACCCGCCCAAAGATGTAAACAACTATGCATGAGCAGCGCCTATTAGACTGAGGGGGTTCGACAGACGATCAGTTCCAGTCATTCCACCAGGAAGGAGGTATACGGCTTGTCTGTAGTTCCACCATGCCTAGACGGTCAATACCGCTGTTCGATCGCGTCCGCATTGTTACTTTGAGCCAGGAAGGGCTCTCAACAAGGGAAGTGTCCAGACGTCTCGGAGTGAACCAAAGAAATGTTGTTCGGACAAGGAGGAGATACAGAGAGACAGGAACTGTCGATGACATGCCTCGCTCAGGCCGCCCAAGAGCTACTACTGCAGTGGATGACCGCTACCTGCGGATTATGCCTCGGAGGAACCCTGATAGCAGCGCCGCCATGTTGAATAATGCTTTTCGTTCAGCCAACTCACGACTCAAACTGTGCGCAGCAGTCTGGATGATGCGCAACTTCACTCTCGACGTCCATGGTGAGGTCCATCTTTGCAACCACGACACCATGCAGCGAGGTACAGATGGTTCCAACAGCATGTCTTCCCCGATGAGCGTCGCATGTGCCATCAACCAGACAATCGTCGGAGACGTGTTTGGTGGCAAACCGGTCAGGCTGAACGCCTTAGACACCCTGTCCAGCGAGTGCAGCAACGTGGAGGTACCTTGTTGTTTTGGGTTGGCATTATGCGGGATCGACGTACGCCGCTGGTGGTCATGCAAGGCGCCGTAACGGCAGTACGATAAGTGAATGCCATCCTCCGACCGATAGTGCAACCGTATCGGTAGCATATTGCCGAGGAAATTTGCGCCCCCATCGTGCACATCTTGTGAATGACTTCCTTCAGCATAAAGACATCGCTCGACTAGAGTGGCTATCATGTTCTTCAGACATGAACCCTAGCTAACATGATTGGGATAGATTGAAAAGACCTGTTTATGGACGACCACTCTGAGGGATCTACGCCGAATCGTCGTTGAGGAGTGGGACAATATGGACCAACAGTGCCTTGATGAACTTGTGGACTGTATACCACGACGAATACAGGCATGCATCAATGCAAGAGGACGTGCTACTGGGTATTAGAGATACCGGTGTGTACAGCAATATGGACCACCACCTCTGAAGGTATCGCTGTATGTTGGTACAACATGCAGTGTGTGGTTTACATGAGCAATAAAAAGGGCGGAATGATGTTTATGTTGATCTCTATTCCAATTTTCTGTACAGGTTCCGGAACCTCGGTGAGGCAAAGCTTTCTTTGATGTGAGTATTTGAAAATATTCTGTGGATGATTTTCTTGGGGTATGTGACAATTATTTAGGTTAAGACAATGGTAGAATAGCTTTCCGAACGTGCCTCCAAATCCAAGGCAACAAAGTGTCAGTTATCCCTATGTAGCTCCACAGCGCAAAAGTGACCTCTGAATAATCTTTGATCACGTAACATTTTATTTGTCTGCTTAACATATATTAGCTTTTAATGCGGGCTTTCAGGGTCACTATTTACACCCTTACATGATTTTTGTTACTTGGGCATCATGCCCAAGCCGGCCGCTGTGGCCGAGCGGTTCTAGGCCCTTCAGTCCGGAACCGCGCTGCTGCTGAGGTATCAGGTTCGAATCCTACCTCGGGCATGGATGTGTGTGATGTCCTTGGGTTTAAGAAGTTCTAAGTCTAGGGGACGGATGACCTGAAATGTTAAGTCCCATAGTACTTAGAGCCATTTGAACCATTTGAACACCACGCCTATGAACTAAATTCAGCTACTGAGAGTTTGGTTCAAATGGCTCTGAGCACTATGAGACTTAACATCTGAGGTCATCAGTCCCCTAGAACTTAGAACTACTTAAACCCAACTAACCTAAGGACATCACGCACATCCATGCCCGAGGCTGGATTCGAACCTGTGATCGTAGCAGCAGCGCGGTTCCGGACTGAAGCGCCTAGAACCGCTCGGCCACAGCGGCCGGCCTTGCAGCGTGTGTGAGCTGTTAACAAAAGATAGCTGACTTTTGACTAGCGCACCGCTGCAGTGCGAATCACAGTTTGCCATACTATGACATAAAAGAGTGTGGGACTCATAAAGATAAGCGGTCCTTCCATTAGTATAAATCTCACATACCTTAAGCGCAGTGCAAATTATCCTGAATAAGTTAAACATATGGGGACACACGGCAAATCTTCCCCAGCAGGCTGTGTATTTAGAATGTTGCGTAAAATTAAGTGTTCAACTATATCTAATACCTACGTACAGTCACTGCATATGAGAACAGATGCTCTACAAGTATTAGAGGAATATTAGTTTCCGATGTACAGTTTAGCAATGAGCACGTCTTGACTAAGTTGCTTAATGGTTACGGAATTAATCTCTCAAAAAATTCTTAAAGCAATAAAAAGGTTTTTGAAGGTACTGATCAGAACTTGGCGAACAGAAAGGAAGACAACTGAGGTACTGCTAAGAGGAATAGAGTTACAGAATAACTTATCGTAACGATTAGAAAAAGAAAGTTGTTCGTGGAGAACGTTTTTGGTAATAACGGAAGGATAAATCCATGACACTCAAATTAGAGCTGGTGCAGATAATGCGGTGACGATACTATGAAGAAATAAATGAAATTTCAGAAAAAAACATCGATAACTGAAGCTAAGCATTAAGCAGATGAATAATGGCAACTGTCTTAAATATTTGGTTCAAAAATGGCTCTGAGCACTATGGGACTTAACATCTATGGTCATCAGTCCCCTAGAACTTAGAACTACTTAAACCTAACTAACCTAAGGACAGCACACAACACCCAGTCATCACGAGGCAGAGAAAATCCCTGACCCCTTTAATATTTGTAAAGGATGAAATGTAACTGTGAATTATCTGGAAATTCGCGTTAATCTATTTATGTTCCGCCTAATAAATAATATTGCAAGTGTGTGTAACGTCCAAAAATCAGCTGAAAGCTGACGTCCACTATATATCTAACAACCATTTTTGCAGTTATTTCTATTTACCAGGAGTCTATTGTTGTTGCCATAATCTCGCGTAAGCACCAAGATTCAGAACGTTTCAGACAGGTGGAATGTGGACTGAAGTGGATTTTTACTGCGTTCATGTCGAGTGGTATTCTTTAAGTAATGCGATCACTGTCACGTGACCTCTTTTCGCCCATTGTTGGTACTAGAAACGATCATTTGAAACAGTTTTTCAGGAGAGATTTTCTGCTGTATCGGGCAAGAACTTTTGCTAGTCCGGTCTGCGAAGCGTCTCTGCCGTACCCTCTCGCTCCGTGACCAGTCTTCCAGCGACCTGTATTCCTAATGGCCATCTCTGCTCGAGAATTACCACCATTAACCGCGACGAACAAAAATTGCAGGTTCAACCACTATAATCCTCGCAGTATGCACGGTTCCGGCAGTTACATGCAAACCTCGCTCTCTCATTAGCTCTTAAATGCTAGCGTTTTTAATGTCGATCGGTACACTCACTCTGTATCATGCGGTTTACTTCTTACAGCTTGCTCCGCTGCCGTCTAGAATCTTGATATTTTCTGATATAATTCTTCATCATGGTCTTCAATAACTTCAGTCTGCCAATGAGCGAGTTGTTTCTGTGTACAGAGTCTCAGCCACAATAACGCACTCTAATGCAGCTCCCATCGCCTATCTTATTAGACATGCATTCAGTGCCAGTCATTTTTCCACGTTGCTCTTCAATAAGCTAGTGAATTCATTTCCTCTCACGTGGCACGTTTCAAATATAAGATCCAGTGGGCTAGAAAAAATAACTGCCTGTAGAGCTCAGATTGCTATTACATGAACAGGTAAAGATTCTTGCATTATTGCTGTTTTTCTCTTTGTGTAAAAGTGAGGTGAAATTTCTGTGAAAATAAACAAGCCTGTAACACGTGAATCATGGCCAGTAGTTCTAAATGTGATTGGCAAGGTCTGTTAGCGGAGCCAGACACCTTCGTAAAGTCGACTAAGATCGCCACATTCTTCCTTTTTGCATTTTTGATAATCGTTTTATAGATGTACTAGCGAAAGAAGAGCCAGTCGATATGTTCAAGAAGAAAGAGGGAATAGTCGAAATTTCAACGCACAAACATTTAAGCTGCTAGAAACACCACTAACATCCTTCACTGAAAATGAAATTCAACAGAATTATGAAATTTACGGAAACAAAAGCTCACGTGGTGTTGATGAAATTTCGAATAGCATTTTGAAGGTTCGTTCCAAATTAATGTTCCTTTTTGTGATGTGTTTTTATAGACCATGATACACTTTCATAGATACTTACTTTTTGAACAATTCATGGCGGTAAATCCTCTGTTGTAACTCATACCTTAAAAAATAAAATTTAAAAATTGGTACTGAATGATTCAGACAATGCTGAAAGTGGACAAAATTTTAGAGACAGGGAAAAAATCACGAATGGAGTGCCACGGAATTCAACGATGCGTCCAATTTTTCTTCCTTATTTTTATGAATGGCCTTTCACTTAACATACAAACAGAGCTGACACTTTTTTCAGATGACGAAAGTGTTCCGATTAATTCAGTTCGACAGGTACCCACAGGCAGGTTTTTAATAACGCTTTTCTAAAAACTAGTCTGTCTAAAAACAAAAAAATATTTCTTCCTTTCACGTTCGGTTGTGAGCTATTGTGAAGCTAATGTTACGCTGTTTAGAGTCATGGTGTGTGACGTACGTTTATGTAAACATCTGGTATCTTTGAGGACTTTCAGTTCTATTGAAGGAAAGATGAATGGCTTACCTATCTAGTGTACTTTCTCTTTCTGTGATGATGGTCGCTACGACAGAAACTGGTAGAGTATAAAGGATAATTCGTACAGCTGATGGCTAAAATGCAGTTCTTCGAACTGAAGGAATTCATAGTGATTGTCAATCCAACGTGACTAAATTGCGAAAGTGCCGTCACCATATTTTTAGAAACAAGAGGGACACATCTTTAGGAGTACAGGCTGTTTAGTTAATTGTTGGTTTCGCCACGTGCTCCGCAACTACTTGTTTGATTAATGAAGAGGCCGCTCCAGTTGCTCTGTAGAACTTTATTTAGTCCACTACCTGTTTCGGCATTTTTGTTACGTCTTTCTCAATTGTATCAGAAAGTGGCATACATGTGGTAAGTGTATAACGTGTAAAATTGAAGATTTACAGGTTATTCTAAAATATTTCTGTTTGCTGATGACACTAGCTTGGTAGTAAAGGATGTTGTCTGCAACAATTACTGTTTCAAATAGTGCAGTTCATGACCTAAGTTTATGGCTTGTAGAAAGTAAACTAACGGTACATCGGAGTAAGACAGAGTTTTTGCAGTTTATAACACATAGTTCAACAGAATCCGAAGTTTTAATTTCACAGAATGGGCACATGATTAGTGAAACTGAGCAGTTCAGATTTCTAGGTGTTCAGGTAGATAGTAAACTGTCGTGAGAAGCCCACGTACAGCTTCTTGTTCAAAGACTTAATACTGACATTTTTACCAGTCGAACGGTATCTGAAGTAAGTAATCATTTGACAGGAAAATTAGTCTATTTTGCTTATTTTCAATCGCTTATGCCGTAAGGTATTATATTTTGTGGTAACTCTTCCCATTCTAAAAGGATATTTTTTGGCACAGAAACGTGCAATTCGGGCAGTAGGTGGTGTAAGCCCGCGAAACTCTTGTCGATTCCTGTTCAGTAGCCAGAGTATTTTGACATTGGCCTCTCAATAAACATATTATTTACTGTCGTTTCTTGTTAGCAATATCAGATTATTCCCAAGAATTAGCAGCTTTCACTCGGTTAATACTCGGCAGAAGTCCAATCTGCATTTGTATCGAACTTCCTTGAATCTCATGCAGAAAGGCGTGCAGTATACTGCAGCATCCATTTTCGATAAGCTACCACAAGAATGTAAAAATCCTAGCAGTAATCCATGCCCTTTCAAATCGAACCTGAAGAGTTTCCTCATGGGTGAGTATTTGTGTACCATCGAGGAGTTCCTCGAAACAATGTGTTGTTGATTGCCTTTACATAAACTTATGGCTTCCAGAATGAGATTTTCACTCTGCAGCGGAATGTGCGCTGACATGAAACTTCCTGGCAGATTAAAACTGTGTGCCCGACCGAAACTCGAACTCGGGACCTTTGCCTTTCGCGGGCAAGTGCTCTACCATCTGAGCTACCGAAGCACGACTCACGCCCGGTACTCACAGCTTTACTTCTACCAGTATCTCGTCTCCTACCTTCCAAACTTTACAGAAGCTCTCCTGGTTCGCAGGAGAGCTTCTGTGAAGTTTGGAAGGTAGGAGACAAGGTACTCGCAGAAGTAAAGCTCTGAGGACGGGGCGTGAGTCGTGCTTGGGTAGCTCAGATGGTAGAGCACTTGCCCGCGAAAGGCAAAGGTCCCGAGTTCGAGTTTCGGTCGGGCACACAGTTTTAGTCTGCCAGGAAGTTTCAACTCATGGCTTGTCTTTTTTGGGTTCATGAACGTTTCATTTTATCGGTTATTACTTTTATGTTGTAATTTCATGTGCTGACACGGGCTGTGACCTTGTAGCTTTGCTCCTTAATTTGGTTCCTCTGGAACTAGATGTGGAAAAAAAGAGGTTTACATATGTTTATGTACACATAGACTATAAAACTTACAGTGGATAAGTAACGTCCAAAAGACACCAACACAAGTGTGGTAGATTTGTAATCTTGCTTGTCTAATGGTATCGTGAGTGTATAGTTCACTACATAGTGTGTTGGTGAGTGTGTGATGTTCTGCCGTGTTGGCACGGGGCTGCCGCCGCGGCCTCGCTGCTGCAGACTCACCCGGCCGTCCTTCTCCCAGCGGACGTCGGGCAGCGGCGTGGCGGACACGCGGCACTCCAGCGTCACGGCGTCGCCGTCGCAGCAGCGCCGGTCGGCGAGCGCGCGCCGCACGCACGGCAGCGTCTGCACGCGGCTGTCAACAAACCACACCGAGATCACGCCTCACTCACTGACCGACTGACGCTGTGCTGCTGCTACACTTACATTCGTAACGCAGCTGGCCGTAACAAGTGCAACGTATTGTGCGGCAAACTTCACAGAACTACACTGGTGTCCAAAATTAAAGCAAGGTAGTGATTTTTTTGCCACAAAACAATATAACCAGGTGATAATAAAATAGAAATAATGTAAAGAACATAGAACGTAAAGATCTACAATGGATGACACAAATGTTCTTCGTTTTCTCCAACTTAACGTATTTAAGCACACATTCCGACGACGTGTTAATTACAGATGGGGGATCCGCTCCTGAACAGATTCATAGAGTTGAATCTTTCAAAGGAGTGAACAATCAGTGATTCAGAAAAAAAGAACGGTAGCTCCAAACGTTTCCCATGGCAGAGAGAAAGAGAAAGAGAGAGAGAGAGAGAGAGAGAGAGAGAGAGAGAGACGGAGATATCAGCAGCGGCTCTGCTGGTCACAGCATAGTGCACGCCACACAACACAGCCCGCGCCGGCCTCTGCCCTGCATCTACTTGGCTGCCTGCATTGTGCAGTGCCCCATTGGATTTTGTGTTTCACTTATACCGTGCCGTCTCTGTGCTTCCTGTGCCACGTGCAGTGTCTGGCGCAGCTTAACTTAGCATCGCACTCTGTCGGCGACCGTTTCAGTCGCACGTCCTGCCCTCTGGGCAGTTGATGCGAGCGACAGGACAGAGAGCCTTCTAGCGGAGAACATAAGAACTACTTGCAACAACCTGCTCGAAAGAGAACGGACGATTTGTCTCGGAGCGGGTGACTGGTGGCCGTTCACCGCTCCCCCCACCATTCTCGACTCTAGCCAGAGCGTTGAGCAAAGCGACTCAGGTGTCACTCTGGTCTCTGCGGTCTTAGCTCACGCAGTAATACAGCTCGCGTCTCGACCTACTCGACTCAGCGCCTCTGCATCGGAGTTCGTCTCTACTGGATATTGTTCTTCGTAGTAATACCGCTATGTATATTACATTATTATGTTATGTATACATCATTTGTTTTTATTTTATTTTTATTTCTTTAAACTGATCAGATTAGGTTCCTGATGACTCCTCTTACTATACAATTTTTATTATGGACACTAGAATTTACGCTTTAATTACAAGCGAACCGATAAACGTATCGAAAAATGTGATACACCAATATTTTCCTTGTTTTATTCTACGTAAGGCTATATGCAGCACTTTAGTCTTACAGTAAAATTTATATTTTTTTTTCTTATTCTGGTACGGATTTTGCGATTTTAGGCGTCTTCAAAAGGAAACGTTCACTTTAAAAATATATGGCTTGCAATGTGTTTGAACGAGGTTAATGAAATTTTAATACATTATAGCCAAATATATTGTTAATGTAAATCAAAAAACCATGATAGTGCAAAATAAATCAATAATCAAGAACTTTGTATTATCGTGGAAATTTCAACAAACAATACAAAATTCTTACTCATTATCTGTTTTACTTCAAAATAGGATCAAATAAGATCAAAATACAGGTATAGTACTGGAATAAACCAAGTTTAAAGGGCAATGTGCCTTCCATTTATTTTCTATTGTGAATGAGTGGTGAGTCATGAAAAAGAGCTAGTTCATTTCAGGGAGTGAACAGTTCTGATCCGATCTCTGAAAAGAACAGTTTTGTCCATCTCTAGTGTTAATGCGCTGAGTACTGCGTGTGACCACCTCTGGCAGCAATACAGGCCTGACAAAAGACGGGCATTCTGTGAACGATGTCATCAGCCTCCTATTGAGGCAGTAACGCCCACTCTTCCTGCAGCGCTGCTCACAAGTCTTGCAGAGTGGTTGGTGGGTGCTGACGTGACGCAACCAGTCTCCCTAGTGCGTCCCAGACTTGCTCTCTGATGTTCAAACCGGGAGAGGGAGCAGGCCACGCCATGCGTGCAATATCTGCCGTTTCGAAGAAAACCTCACCACCCGTATTCTGTGAGGTCGTGCATTATCGTCCAGCGATATAAAGTCTGCGTCCACAGTATCTCGCAAGAACCGCAAATGAGGTCCCAACATCTTGTTACGATACCTGACAGCGATTAAATCTTGCCGATTCATCCGTACAGTTTCATGAAGACATGTTCGAGACGTAAACATAATCCCTGGCCAATCTACTAGCGATCCTGCTTGATATCGGTCTCTTTCCACAATGGTTGTGTCCCAGAATCGTGCTCCACGTTCCCTCCAGGTGCGAACCGTCGAGAATCACTGTCCAGACCAAATCGGGACTCACTAGTGAAAACAACATTTTCGAAGAAAGCCTCACCACCCTTGTTCTATGAGGTCGTGCATTATCGTCCAGCGATATAAAGTCTGCGCCCACAGTATCTCGCAAGAACCGCAGATGAGGTCCCAAGATCATGTTACGATACCTGACAGCGATTAAATCTTGCCGATTCACCCGTACAGTTTCATGAAGACATGTTCGAGACGTAAACATAATCCCTGGCCATTCCATGTACCTGTGGTAAAGTTTATATTGGTACTACCAAAAGAGGCGTAAACACGCGACTGAAAGAGCATAAAAGTCTTTGTCGACTTGGAAAAATAGAAAAATCAGCTGTAGCGGAACATGCTCTTCAACCAGGCAACCACCAAGTGAAGTTTTCAGATACCGAAGTTTTATCTACAACGTTAAATTACTATCCACGGTTATATAGAGAAGCTATTGAAACTTATAAACATCACGATAATTTTAATAGGAAAGAGGAGGCTATGAAACTTAGCGAAATATGGACAGAAGCTCTACAAAATTGCTAACAATTTTTATCTTTGACAAGGTGGTAATCGATAGTCAACCTTATCTTTGCTATGGATTATCACTGCTCATCACGTGTCACCTGAACCACGCCCCCCTTTCTCACAATATATAAGTCGCTCTCAGACACCCGACCAGTCAGTCGACAAGACTCAGCGGAGCAACGCCTCTGAGGAAGTCCAGCGCAGTCCTGGACGAAACGTAAGGAGCAGAAAAGTTCTTGGACCACGACCTCACATACCGGAAAGTATATCAACAGCCATGTCACCCGGTCGTGAAAGCCTTCATTCTACACTCTGCCGAAGCCTTCAGTACACCGTTTACCTCGATACAACACGTCCAGTGGGTCCTGGGAGGTGAGATGCCACGTTCTATGGCGGTACCGACGTGCCCTTACACCAAATAACAGTCCACTCTTCCTGATGTCACATTTGGTCTTCCCTGTCCTCGTCTCCGGGATACTGTTTTGGTTCAAAAAATGGTCCAAATGGCTCTGAGCACTATGGGACTTAACATCTGAGGTCATCAGTCCCATAGAACTTAGAACTACTTAAACCTAACTAACCTAAGGACATCACACACATCCATGCCCGAGGCAGGATTCGAACCTGCGACCGTAGCGGTCGTGCGGCTCCAGACTGTAGCGCCTAGAACCGCTCGGCCACTCTGGCCGGCCTACTGTTTTGGTCTCTCTGAACTATCGCCCCATCCAAAAAACAACAGAACGATTCACGTTAAGCCATCGGGCCATATCAGGTTGCAACTGTCCTGCTTCCGTTCTTCCTATGGCCCTCTACAGCAGGGAGGCTGGTAGGCGTCTTCTCTGTACCATACTGCACCCTCTGTGTACACAGCGATTGTGGATGTGGGACTACCCGGCAAACACTATACCGTTTGACAGGTGCCCTCACCTCATCGTTAGCGTTGATGTCTGTTGACTAGAATGCCCCTTTCCGGCAAGGATACGATCATATAGACATCTGTTAAGAGTTTGTGTCATTAAATCGGGAATGAGATACGGCAGTTTGTTGCTTTAATTTTGGACACCGTTGTACATACTTACTTAGATAGCCAAATCGTGAACCTTTCAGCACAACTCCACAGAATACGACATGTATATTCTGTATACAAGAAGAGAGTAGGCTAAGGTTTCTCGTTGAGAAATAGCATTCCAACTTTGGTTATTTGTGAGAAGGTTGTGTCGTGCCTCGTGTGAGATGGACGGACATCTCCCAGCACGTGTTGACGCCACGCAGGATCTCAGCGGCTCCACGTGACCAGCGCGAGAGATGACTGGCGTAACGTTCTCTCGACTGCTTCCCAGACGGGGCAATTTCACCTTTCTTTTTTTTTTTTTAAAAAAAAAGAGCATTACTTCTGCCCTAATTGAAATTAAAAATCATTTCTGGCATGTAAAAAACGTCCTCGGACTTTTTTGCCCCTTCAATTCAGGGTTAAAATCTCGAGCTTTCTACGATTACCTCCACCGTCTTTGTCAGGAGCAACAGACGTCCAGTCTCTTCGGCAGGAGCAAGTGATAATTGCTCCTGACGAAGACGGTGGAGATAATCGTTGAAACTCGAGATTTTAATCCAGAATTGACGCGAAAAGAAGTCATAGGATATTTCACACCACAGTGCCGTCGCGAAATATTTCGCTTTCACATTTTTGACATAATTAAAAGACTGTATTGATATCTATATCACATATGAATTTTGTGTCTGTAAGAGACAGATTTTCTACCGTCGCGGAGAGAGGAGCACTGCGGCAGCTGCCTGCAGGCAGTGCGCTCCATGTCGTGGCCACGTCTGGGCTTCAGACACTGGACGTCTGACGCACACCAGGTTAAATATAACTCTTGTCTCCGTCGTTCATGATCCTGAACCTAACGAGGCGCAGTCCGTGTCTGGAGGCCGTGCCGCGCGGAGATACAGTGCGGCCGGCGCAGCGCTTGATTGGTTCTGAGTGCCGTTAATGCTGCCGGGAAATTGTGAATTGAACTGTGAGTGACATGTCTTCCTCCAGGAGAGAAACCTTGAAATTCGGTTTGGAATGGAACACCGCAATGCCTCCCCCTCTAGCTATTCGGAAGCGGATAATTAATAATGTAATAATGTAAAGTTGCTTGATGCGAAACTGATAGTTATTCAAGTTATCAATGCAGCGAATAGTGTGTACGCAAAATGTTTAAATAACGACGTTTGTGAGCGAATAGCCAGTGTAACGGGAGATCCTCCTCTACCATTACTTTTCCTCAACACTAATAGTCGATACCAATACTATTTTTCCAATTTTGGACATATAAATTACCTCAGCTGCTTTTCTGAAAAATTTCATACGATTTTATTTTTCCAGCTAAAATTTGTGAATATAAATTATTTTTTTGGATGTTATAAACGATACGTACTAGTTCTGAATGCACAGTTTTTTTTAGAAACATTTGAAATTACATGTTATTCGGCTCACTTAAAGTTTCTATTATTAATTACGCAATATAGTACTGTTTATTATGTATATTTCTGGATTCATTTATGAAATAATAATCAAAACTAACAGAAATTCATTTGTCAAGAAAAATTGTAAACTGTTTGGAATATTGTTATTTCCGCTGAGTGAGGCAGTAGTATTTTGTATTTTGGGCGAACAATGTACCTTCGGTTTTGTTGATGTGAAAATTAAAAAGACTGTGTGATATACTAAAAAGTGACAAAATAAATTAACGCAAAAACAAAAATTTTGCAACGAAAATCTTCAAAATTATTTAGGTCAATTCAACCATGAGGACCTAAAACGTGAGAATTTCAGATTCAAGAATGAGACCCCTAGACAAGAAGAACAGGATCCAACTCCACAAGAAAATATAAGTAAAGTAAAAAGTTTCTTGTAGTCTTACTCTTCTCATATCTTCAGAAAAGACTTTGCACATTGTGGAAAATAGTTGCAACTAGGAAGGAGAAACAAATAAAATACAAGTTCAATGACGGCTCTGTCAGAACAGTAGGCCCTTCAATAACATACGCCGATCTTGGCTTGCGGTCGGCGACAGTCTGTAATTTACCATTCAGAAAAGTACTTTGCTTATGGGGGCAGTTTACACGGCTACATGTATACTCCGCACGTCACGTTGTGGTGTGTGGCAGAGAGTAATTGTATACTACTGTCACTTCCCCCCTTTCCTTGTTCGATTCGCGAATGGTTCTCGGGAAGAACGACTGGTGGTGAGGCTCTGAGCTCTAATGTCTTTAATTTTACCTTCCGTGACGTACAGGGTGTTTCGCAAAGGGCGTGCAGAAATATAGCAGGACATACTGAACAATTTGAGACAGGGAACCTGGGGTAGGAGAAGCCAACTTAAGGAGACATGGATGTAAACTTGTCTACCGCTTTGACTAGGTTTACCGTTTACCGATTTATTCACAACTAACAGGCTTGCACGTTTACACGTACTGTGCTGTTTATTTACATGTAAATTCCTTATTTGCCGCAAAGAAACGAGTAGGACAAGCCTATTTACTTGTCCATAAGGTGGCTCCGCTGTACCGCATTTACACTGTCCCATGATAGAACGTGCTATGTATCGACGACACATCCATTCATTACACAGTGCTATTCAGAGACTTGCAGTGCAATACGATACAGCAGTACCGGTACAGTATTTCCTGGTCGACGGATTGGAGGGGGAGGTCCTATTCCATGCCCTCCGACCCCCTTGACTCTATCCTATGGAGATATCTAAATTCACTTGTGTATGAGGCCCCAGTGGATACGGAGATGGAATTAGTTGCTAGAATTGTAGCTGCTGGTGATGTGATTCGAAGCACACCAGGCGTATTTGTCAGGGTGCGTCAGAATCTTGGCTGCCGATGTCATGCTGAGGTTGATGGCCGTCAGTTTCAGCACATTTTTTAAGATACAGTACAAATGGTACGTTCATTGTGTCAGTGATGGTATTTGCAGATAACTGTAACTAATGAACTAATATAAATGACCTAGTAGATAGTGTCGGAAGTTCCATGCGGCTTTTCGCGGATGATGCTGTAGTATACAGAGAAGTTGCAGCATTAGAAAATTGTAGCGAAATGCAGGAAGATCTGCAGCGGATAGGCACTTGGTGCAGGGAGTGGCACCTGACCCTTAACATACACAAATGTAATGTATTGCGAATACATAGAAAGAAGGATCCTTTATTGTATGATTATATGATAGCAGAACAAACACTGGTAGCAGTTACTTCTGTAAAATATCTGGGAGTATGCGTGCGGAACGATTTGAAGTGGAATGATCATATAAAATTAATTGTTGGTAAGGCGGGTACCAGGTTGAGATTCATTGGGAGAGTCCTTAGAAAATGTAGTCCATCAACAAAGGAGGGGGCTTACAAAACACTCGTTCGACCTATACTTGAGTATTGCTCATCAGTGTGGGATCCGTAACAGATCGGGTTGACGGAGGAGATAGAGAAGATCCAAAGAAGAGCGGCGCGTTTCGTCACAGGGTTATTTGGTAACCGTGATAGCGTTACGGAGATGTTTAACAAACTCAAGTGGCAGACTCTGCAAGAGAGGCGCTCTGCATCGCGGTGTAGCTTGCTCGCCAGATTCCGAGAGGGTGCGTTTCTGGATGAGGTATCGAATATATTGCTTCCCCCTACTTATACCTCCCGAGGAGATCACGAATGTAAAATTAGAGAGATTAGAGCGCGCACAGAGGCTTTCAGACAGTCGTTCTTCCAGCGAACCATACGCGACTGGAACAGGAAAGGGAGGTAATGACAGTGGCACGTAAAGTGCACTCCGCCACACACCGTTGGGTGGCTTGCGGAATATAAATGTAGATGTAGATGTAATGTAAGTAAAAAGGTATACGGAAATATGATTTTATTCCTGTAATCTCCTTAAGCTCCGACCCTAGGTTCCCTACCAGAAATTGTTCAGTGAAGCAATCTCTATGTGCTGTTAAATTTTTGCACAGTCTTGCGGGAACACCCTGTATACACAAGAGTATATGCTTTCGACTATGACACTAGTAATACTGCACGGGAATGTAGGACGGAGTAGGTGAAGAGTAATAAAACAAGAGAGTTTTGGCAACCAGCAAGACGACTATTGATGTAGTTAGAGCGTAGCGGCGGTTGTAAATCCGCTACTTAGAAAGGACAGATGACAACATGCGGTCAAAACTAGTCGGAAAAAGTTCTCCAGGAGGGAAATGGAAAGGAGGGCGACCATTCGGAACTAACGTGTCTGTGAGGCAATAGCTTTCTAGGATTTTTTTTTAACGGAAGTCTGTCGATCATAAATTAAGGCATAGCTGAATTGGTGTAAACCACCTGAAAAGTGCCTGGCTGTAGGAAATTCATACACTCCAATTTCGTAGACAACTATGGCCTCCTTATACAGAGTAAGGATGAGAGAATTTGAGTGGAACGGTGCTGGTGTGTGTGTGGGGAGAAATAGTGAAGCGCCAGGAGGCGCCACGAGCGCAGCTGTGGGCTGGCAACAGGTAGACAGGTAGACAGGTAGGCAGGCAGAGCCGGCGGCCACTGCTGACTGGACTCACTCACCCGTACGTGACGCTGCTCGGCTCCATGCCGTCCTCCTTGCCCTGGCCTGCAAAACAAACAAAAGCCTTAGTGAAGTCATCTCAAGTGCAGAGCGTGCTGGGCGAGGGCGACCCTGACAAGAAAATGCGTACAAAGAAGATTCTCTCTCTCTCCCACACACACACACACACACACACACACACACACACACACACAAAAACACACCATGTGTCAGTTATTTCAAAAAGTTAGGCTTTTGTGGTTTGTAGTTTGGTCAACATTTTGAACAAGGTGCCATTCATTTTACAGTATACAAGGGCAACACGCAACGCACATCTATGATGTTCGTTTGGAACCACAACCGACTGTGGTCGACCTTCACGCAATCCATCAATTGCGTAAGATCTAACGCCACTAAATTCTGCAAACACATTGTAAGCAGTTTTCTCTGAAGATTATTCATTAATAAAAACCAACCTTTGAGCGTCCATTCTTTTAACAACAGCAAGTGACAAATTCTGAAATGATGTAGAATGAAGGCTTTCACGACCGGGTAACATGGCTGTTGATATACTTTCCGGGATGTGAGGTCGTGGTCCAAGAACTTTTCTGCTGCTTACGTTTCTTCCAGAACTGCGCTGGACTTCCTCAGAGGCGCTGCTCCGCTGAGTCTTGCCGACAGTCGGCAAGACTCAGCGGAGCAAGGAGTCCTCTGAAGAAGTCCAGCGCAGTTCTGGACGAAACGTAAGGAGCAGAAAAGTTCTTGGACCACGACCTCACATCCCGGAAAGTATATCAACAGTCTGAAATGATGGTAATGTCACATTTCGATGACCCCTTCAAATGGGCGTTTGCGAAATCTTAAATGAGCGAACTTACTGGTACAAAGTGCATGGAAATTGTACATCAGTTACAAAAATACGAGTAACATCATTGTTTCGTACCGTCACGAACAAGGTAGATTTGCAGTAACGAAACACAAAACTGCACTATACAAAAAAGAGGGAAAAATCCGAATAAACGTTCTTAACTGTCACAAAGATGTATTACGATTTCATAAAAAGCGACGGAAATTTGACTAAGTAGAAGCTTTCCCGGATCCTGCTTGGTTACTAATACCAAACAAGTCATCGCACGCTATAAACTCATTGCAGAAGATCCAAGAAAATATCAGTAAACTATTATCGTTAATTATTCACTATAGTTCTTTTTATATCCAACGTTTGTAATCATATTTTATGGTATCCTTACTATGTAGGGTCCTTCCTCACCATTTCATGAAAGTGTCAGGATTTCTAAACAAATTTATCGACAATGATGGGACGGAAGGGGCAAGTACGACCTGAAGCATTGACGCGTCGTTTACGACATTTTAATCAAAAATTCGTTCCTTGGAAGTGTACATCGCTTCTGCAGAACTTTTAAAACAAAATATGCGACTATAAAATCTAAAAATGTAGGTAAAATAAAATTTCCGCCTCTGTAGTTCACCGTCAGCCTGTCCGAGTTCGGTACAGATCAGGGGAACTGACAACGGGTCTCCGTCCTGTCATCTCAGCGAGGATAACTCATTTGGTCTCACGAGGACACCTCCGGACTGTTTCACCGAAAAGCAGCTCGTCCGTCTGCGAAAACACAGACTCAGAGGCGAGGGGAGAGCGTGCCATCTTGGTCCTGTATCCTGTTCAGTGATCTACAATGCGGGTCAATCATTAGTCGATGAGTAATATGCGGTGCCCTCAACACTAAAGTGCAATTTTTTATAGTGTTTTAATAAAATATGCGCTTTATAACTTCTAAAATACCGTTCATCGAACGCCGAGGATCTCATCTTAATGGCGCACTTTTTTTTTACCGTAATGTTGAAAAAAATGGTTTAAATGGCTCTGAGCACTATGGGACTTAACTTCTGAGGTCATCAGTCCCCTAGAACTTAGAACTAGTTAAACCTAACTAACCTAAGGACAGCACACACATCCATTCCCAGGGCAGGATTCGAACCTACGTCCGTAGCGGTCGTGCGGTTCCAGACTGCAGCGCCTAGAACCGCTCGGCCACTCCGGCCGGCCGGTAATGTTGACGAAGATGATAATAATACGAGTAGATCACCTTTGCACAAGCTGGCGGTTACAATGTTTTTACACGCTCATAAGTGTGGTGTCACCGCCAGACACTACACTTGCTAGGTAGTAGCTTTAAATCGGCCGCGGTCCATTAGTACATGTCGGACCCGCGTGTCGCCACTGTCAGTAATCGCAGACCGAGCGCCACCAAACGGCAGGTCTAGAGAGACGTACTAGCACTCGCCCCAGTTGTACGACGACTTTGCTAGCGACTACACTGACGAAGCCTTTCTCTCATTTGCCGAGAGACAGTTAGAATAGCCTTCAGCTAAGTCCATGGCTACGACCTAGCAAGGCGCCATTAACCATTTCTGGAGAGAGTCTCACTTGTATAACCAAGAGCGATGTACCACAACGATGGAATAAAGTTAAGTATTAACGCAGCTACGTACTTTTCTTTATGGCATTCATCACGTATCCTGTTTCAGACCTCACGCCAGCCGGCGTGAATGACGCGTGCCCTTTCGGTTACCTCGCCTTGTGTCTAGACTGTCTTGTCTAGACACAACACTAAGTGTATGAAATATTGCGTACGCCGAAGTTTCCTACATGTACTGTATGACCTTCCAACATTCTGTCTTTTTTCTACCTGAAAAAACTAGTTAATATTCCGTAATGCTGCAGTTTGACAATTAAATGTATAGTACAGGAGCACTTGTCTCTATTAAAAATTTACATACATCAACTAACTTATGTGCATGTGAAGGTTTTCGCTGCATGTCGATGCAACAAAACCTTCTCTGTTTTGTACTGTCGAAGTTTCATGTAACACATTTGACATGGCATCGGGCGAACGGTCTAATGTGTGTACGACTTCAGAGGTGTAGCTCCCATCCATCGGGGACGGTCATGTGTTCGTCACAGAACGCGTTGGTTTTGCGGATTTTGACCACCCTGTGACCGCTCGTCGCAGCCTCGGGATGTACTGGCTGGCTATGATGACGTCGCAGTCACTTGACATGAGCACATGTGCCACTCATCGTTCCGACGTAATAGTTCTCTGTCACAACTTCACAGTTTGCGAAGAGCAAATAATTTTGTACAGGATAGGCAGTTAAATGCATATGGGTTGCGGCGTGACTGACTTCAGAACTGGCTGCGCATGAGCAAATTATGTACGTATCGTAGCTGTCAAAGCTCAGTATGACGCTAGAAAATTTTTGTTAGTGGCCTACAGCACTTTTTGCCACTCGGTGTGTGTTTTTAAACATAGCTTGTACAGACTGTTAAGAAAGGCGAGAAAATAAAAGAGACAGAAATCAAACTAACGATGGCAGTGTGTCCATCAAAACCGTTCCATGTCCAGACCTTCTCCCCGCGAATCACTTTACCAGAGGCTGTTACTGTATCGTATTGTATATTGAGGCTGCTCCCTGTTTAAATCATGGGCAGATTTGGGGAAAAATGACTGCTGTACGAAGCTGAGAGAGCTGTTATTTCCTTAATTTTATCTGCACGATGTCTGTGGAATAAGTACGTTCGGTGTTAACGGAATAAAATGGTTCAAATGGTTCTGAGCACTATGGGACTTAACATCTATGGTCATCAGTCCCCTAGAACTTAGAATTACTTAAACCTAACTAACCTAAGGACAGCACACAACACCCAGCCATAACGAGGCAGAGAAAATCCCTGACCCCGCCGGGAATCGAACCCGGGAACCCGGGCGTGGGAAGCGAGAACGCTACTGCACGACCACGAGATGCGGGCTGTTAACGGAATATTCGTACTTTCTTCAGTAAGAAAAGCTTCTTGAAGTTATCGACGAGTATACCTGGGAGATGTAGGACTTCTTTCAACTGTTCACGATTTAAGAAGTTTCTCCATTTCTACTGCTGTCTCTCTCGCCTCAGACCAAACGCTCCGTCCGCTGTACACGTACAAACTCCACTGTTAGTACGACTTGCTTGGGGTCCTATACCCTTGTTCAGTGGACAGTTATGCGCAGCCCCAGTAATTTGTGTGCATCTTCATTTGTATACAGACCGTACTCTTCTAGTATCTTGCTGATGACTTGCAGCTTCGTATTAGCATTACCTACAACTGAGCTTACAGTGAGATGACAAAAGTCTTGGGATAGCGATATGCAGATGCCGGTGGTATCGGATACTCAAGGTACGAAAGGGCAGTGCATTGACGGAGATGTCATTTCCACACAGGTGATTCACGTGAAAAGGTTTCCGAAGTGATTACGGCCGCACGACGGAAGTTAATAGACTTTGAAAGTGGAATGGTAGCTCGAGTTAGATGCGTGGAACATTCCATTTCGAAAATTGTCAGGGAATTCAATGTTCTGAGATCCATAGTGTCAAGAATACGCCGGGAATACCAAATTTCAGGCATTAACTCACCTTAGAACTTCTTAAATCTAACTAACCTAAGGAGATCACACACATCCATGCCCGAGGCAGGATTCGAACCTGGGACCGTAGCAGTCGCGCGATTCCGGACTCAAGGGCCGAGAACCGCTCGCCCACAGCCGACGGCCAGGCATTAACTCTCACCACGGAAGACGCAGTGGCTCACGGTCCTCACTTAACGATCGAGAGCAGCGGCGTTTGCGTGGCCTCGTTAGTTCTAAGAGACAAGCAACTCTCCGTGAAATAACCTCAGAAGTCAATATGGGACGTACGAGGAACGTTTCCTTTAGGACAGTGCAGCGAAATTTGGCGTTAATGAGCCGACGCGAGTGCCTTTGCTAAGAGCACGACATCGCCTGCAGCGCCTCACCTGGGCTGGCGACCGTATCGGTTGGTTGGACTCCAGACGACTGGAAAACCGTGGCCTGGTAGGATGAGGCCCGATTTCAGTTGGTGGCGGCTTCATAATGGTGTAGTCTGCGCTAAAATGCAATGGACTGTGTCCTCTAGTCCAACTGAATCGGTAATTGTCTGTAAATGGTTATATTTCGCTACTCGAAGACCATTTTCAGCCATTCACGGACTTCATGTTCCCAAACGTGTCACCGGGCCACAATTGTTCACGATTGGTTTGAAGAATATTTTGGACAGTTCGAGCGAATGGTTTGGCCACCCAGACTGCCAGACGTGAATCCCAACGAACATTTATGGAACATAATCTAGTGACCAGTTCGTGCACAAAATCCTGCGCCCGCAAAACTTTCGCATTCATAGACTGCTATAGAGACAGCATGGCCTGATATTTCTGCAGGGGACTTTCATCGACTTGCCGAGTCGATGCCACATGGAGCTCCTCACTACGCCGGACAGAAGGAGTTCCGACACGATATGGGGAGGCAGCCCCATGATTTTTGTCATCTCAGTGTACGTAAATCGTCGTTCCACATCATGCCCCTGCATAATGTCACTCCCAATCGCTTTCCAGCAATGACTGATTCTAATCGCCACTCATTAATCTTGTAACCAAGGGATGCCACGCCTTTACACTTAGCGACGTGTACAGCCTTGCACTTCTCTTTGTTAGCTGCTAGTCGCCAGTATTCATAGCTACAATAAAAGTATTGTTTTATTGGAACTTCGGTGTGTGCGATATGAAGGTCCATTGTGAACGAACACTTCTCATTACGAGATTAATTGAGAGTCACTGAAGTGTCTGGAACTCAAGGCAGACTGCTACTGCAGATACGCCGTGTGGCGGGTCTACACACTAAAACTCCTTCCGAACAAGCCATGAAGGCCCAACGGTACCGACCGGCCGCCGTGTCTTTCTCAACCCATAGGCGCCACTGGATGCAGATATGGAGGGGCATGTGGTCAGCACACCGCTGTCCCGGCCGTATGCCAGTTTCCGAGACGAGAGGGGGTCAGTACTTCGTGTCTAGGGTCATTGTATTCTGTTGTTTTCATTTTAATTAATTTCCGTAATTTGCTGGGTGCTCCTGTTTATCTGCGGCATGTATCCTCTGACAGGAGACACGTACGTAAGCTTCCTGTCTGATCACCTGCATCCATTCATATCCATTGTGCCTTCCAACAGGACAATGCGACACCCCTCGCGTCCAGAATTGCTACAGAGTGGCTGCAGGAACACTCTTCTGGGTTTAAACACTTCCGCTGGCCAGCAGACTCCCCAGACACGAACATTATTGAGCATATCTGGGATGCCTTGCAACGTGCTGTTCTGAAGATACCTCCTCCCTCTCGTACTCTTATGGATTTATGGACAGCCGTACAGGATTCATGGCGACCGTTCCCTCCAGCGATACTTCAGACATTACTGGAGTCTATTCCACGGCGTGCTGCGGCACTTACGCAGATGTACCAGTTTCGTTGGCTCTTCAGTGTCAATCCGACAGTGGCAAGATCGTGGCCTATGAACGCTGCAGTTTATTGCTTCGCACTGTGGTTGACCGCTTTGGTGGGGATCCCACGACTGCCGTGCGAACGTGGAGTCAAAGCGTTAAGGGGGACATAACGCTGTGCAGGATCTCAACGGCCCCACGCGACTGGCGCTCGAGAGGAGAGACATACTGCTCGCTCGGCCGTGCGGGATCGCGCAGCTGCGTCACGGGCCTTGTATTTGGGACGGGTCTCGGTTGCAGCACGGCAACTACTGACGCAGATAGTGCGACGGCTCCTGGAACACCACGGAGTTTCAGCACAACGGAGACTGTTGCGGGTGTCCTATGTTCTCCATCCAGCACCAGGATAACACTGAGCACACATGAGTGCCACGACGCTGCCTTTTGAAATGTGTCCTGGTTTTTGTAGTATGTTACTTCCAGGAAGATTCCGAGATCAGATATGTGACTGGAAAGTGTACACCAGCAACAGTCGATTCACTTCCTCCAGCTGGCGCCTACGAGCTTGTGCCGATAATGTAGACAACAACAGATCGGGAATACCGTTTAAAGTCAGCAGGGAAAATACCACACAAAAAAACACTCTGATACCGCGTAGGATTAGCCGAGCGGTCCAGGGTGCTGCAGTCTTGGTCTGTGCGGCTGGTCCTGGCGGAGGTTCGAGTCCTCCCTCGGGCATGGGTGTGTGTGTTTGTCCTTAGGCTAATTTAGATTAAGCAGTGTGTAAGCTTAGGGACTGATGACCTTAGCAGTTAAGTCCCATAAGATATCACACACATTTGAACAAAACACGCTGAAATTTCCAAAGAAACAAGTACAATTAATCGGTTTTAAATAATCCTCGGCAAGTCTGCTTTGGTGTTTGAACACCATCTGCAGCTAGTTGCTGTCTGATTAAGGTCTATGCCTACTTACCACGGGCGTGCTCACTGAACTGCAACACTGGCCAAGGAAAAGCAGAAAAATGCTCAACAGGGTCACACGCTCTCATACTACACAGCATTTTCCACCCTTGTAGTCTTTCCATCTTTGAAACGTAACTTCGTTGATATCAAATTATCATTAACTCTCGACTTCAGAAAGTTATACTCTGTAAAACACGAATTCCCTTACGGAGAGCACAAGGCTTCTTCTTTCAACCGCACGAGGGCCTTACTCTATTTCGCGAACTCCATAAAGCTCCACGATATTATTTAATACTTAGTCTACTCAACAAATGAACATCGGCGACAGTATTCAGGCACCTTCATGTCTGTTACCTGCTCCTGCTGTTAGCACTTTCTGTAACGTTATGCTTCCTACCAGGACATTCAGAAGATTATAGGAATAGAAAAGCAACTGAAATCACTCAACAGAGGAAAGTCCACTGGACCTGACGGGATACCAATTCGATTCTACACAGAGTACTTGAAAGAACTTGCCCCCCTTCTAAGAGCCGTGTACCGCAAGTGTCTAGAGGAACGGAAGGTTCCAAATGATTGGAAAAGAGTACAGGTAGCCTTCTTGAAAACAGAAGGGTCGTCGAGCATATGCGCAAAACTATAGGCCTATATCTCTGACATCGATCTGTTGTAGAATTTTAGAACATGTTTTTTGCTCGCGTATCATGTCATTTCTGGAAACCCATAATCTACTCTGTAGGAATCAACATGGATTCCGGAAACAGCGATCGTGTGGGACCCAACTCGCTTTATTTGTTCATGAGACCCAGATAATATTAGATACAGGCTCCCAGGTAGATGCTATTTTCCTTGACTTCCGGAAGGCGTTCGATACAGTTCCGCACTGTCGCCTGATAAACAAAGTAAGAGCCTACGGAATATCAGACCAGCTGTGTGGCTGGATTGAAGAGTTTTTAGCAAACAGAACAGAGTATGTTGTTCTCAATGGAGAGATGTCTACAGACGTTAAAGTAACCTCTAGCGTGCCACAGGGGAGTGTTACGGGCCCATTGCTTTTCACAATCTATATAAATGACCTAATAGATAGTGTCTGAAGTTCCATCCGGCTTTTCGCGGATGATGCTGTAGTTTACAGAGAAGTTGCAGCATTAGAAAATTGCAGCGAAATGCAGGAAGATCTGCAGCGGATAGGCACTTGGTGCAGGGAGTGGCAACTAACCCTTAACATAGACAAATGTAATGTATTGAGAATACATAGAAAGAAGGATCCTTTATTGTATGATTATATGATAGCGGAACAAACACTGGTAGCAGTAACTTCTGTAAAATATCTGGGAGTATGCGTACGGAACGATCTGTAAGTGGAACGACCATATAAAATTAATTGTTGGTAAGGCGGGTGCTAGGTTGAGATTCATTGGGAGAGTCCTTAGAAAATGTATTCCATCAACAAAGGAGGTGGCTTACAAAACACTCGTTCGACCTATACTTGAGTATTGCTCATCAGTGTGGGATCCGTACCAGGTCGTGTTGACGGAGGAGATAGAGAAGATCGAAAGAAGAGCGGCGCGTTTTGTCACAGGGTTATTTGGTAAGCGTGATAGCGTTACGGAGATGTTTAGCAAACTCAAATGGCAGACTCTGCAAGAGAGGCGCTCTGCATCGCGTTGTAGCTTACTGTCCAGGTTTCGAGAGGGTGTGATTCTGGATGAGGTATCGAATATATTGCTTCCTCCTACTTATACCTCCCGAGAAGATCACGAATGTAAAACTAGAGAGATTCGAGCGCGCACGGAGGCTCTCCGGCAGTCGTTCTTCTCGCGAACCATACGCGACTGGAACAGGAAAGGGAGGTAATGACAGTGGCACGTAAAGTGCCCTCCGCCACACACCGTTGGGTCGCTTCCGGAGTATACATGTAGATGTAGATTATTTCGAAAAGTTGATGGAAAACTCTCGCCATTACAGGAAAACTTACTGTCTTAGGTCAGGCTAGTCAGCTCAGACCTCAAGCCATTCAGAACGATCGCTGAAAGACAGGGGGAACAAATTCCCCATCTCATACATACCGAAATCCGGCTCTAGCGTCCACAATACCGAACAGAACGAGCACGCAGGAGCGGCCAGCCAGTGTTACGTTTGTTAAAAAAGAAGCATCTCCAGACCAAAGGTCGAAACGAGGCCTCTTCAGCTTTGGTGTCCGACGATGGCTTACTGCAGCACGTTAGGAAGAGATTTGTTGGCACACTTCCCATACCGTTGACCTTAAAGTAACAGGGTCGTAATGTAGATGTAGAGACTCAGGCCGGGTGTCGAGATAGAACATCCTCTTAAGCAGAGTGCTGGTAATATAGTGGCGCCACGCCAACGTATCGCCACCCGTATCGGTGCTTCTGCACGAAGTGCGGCTGCTGCACGAAATCGCTCCGGTCGGGTGGAGCAGTAAAAGGCGTTAAGAGCGGAGCCCCGAACATCTCTCCTTTTTTTCCGTCGGTCACGAGCCACGCCGCTGCGCCAGTTCGCCGAATTTGTCGCGCCGCGCGCGGCGAGCACTGGCGGGGATTTACAGCCGCGGCGGCGCGCCGTAATTGCGGTGTCGGGGAACCCCCCAATTACCGGGCCGGCGCCCGCGCCTGCGCCGCCTATCGCAGCGGCGCATCGCGTCGCACCGCACACACCTCGCCGGGCCCGGCCTCTGGTCCACACACACACACACTGCTCTCTTCCCAGGCACCGGCGCCGCCCTCTTACCCACACAGCTGTCTGGGGCGCTACTGTCTCCACTCGCCCGTCTCTTGCACGACGAGTTAGTGTTGCAACCGACAGCGGAATAATGTGTGCGAGTTGAGAAATTTTACTATTCGTACGATCAATTTTTCACTTGCTGCGTGCCTGCAAATTTAGCACGAAGTGCTTCCTGGTGTGCAGAACAATGAATCATGTCTGTTGATCGGTGTATGTTTTTGCTCCTTCGTGAGATATCAGAGGAAAGCACAACTGGAAGGGGAGTGAGTCAAGACCATTGCCTCTCCTCAGTACTGTTGGCGCATGTTGTTGTTGTGGTCTTCAGTCCAGAGACTGGTTTGATGCAGCTCTCCATGTTACCCTATCCTGCGGAAGTTTCTTCATCTCCCAGTACCTACTGCAACCTACATCCTTCTGAATCTTCTTAGCGTATTCATCTCTTAGTCTCCCTCTACGATTTTTACCCTCCACGCTGCCCTCCAATGCTAAATTGGTGATCCCTTGATGTCTCAGAACATGCCCTACCAACCGATCCCTACTTCTAGTCAAGTTGTGCCACAATCTCCTCTTCTCCCCAATTCTATTCAATACCTCCTCATTAGTTATGTGATCTACCCATCTAATCTTCAGCATTCTTCTGTAGCACCACATTTCGAAAGCTTCTACTCTCTTCTTGTCTAAACTATTTATCGTTCACGTTTCACTTCCGTACATGGCTACACTCCATACAAATACTTTCAGAAACGACTTCCTGACACAGAAATATATACTCGATGTTAACAAATTTCTCTTCTTCAGAAACGCTTTCCTTGCCATTGCCAGCCTACACTTCATATCCGCTCTACTTCGGCCATAATCAGTTATTTTGCTCCCCAAATAGCAAAACTCATTTACTACTTTAAGCGTCTCATTTCCTAATCTAATTCCTGCAACATCATCCGATTTAATTCGACTACATTCCATTATTCTCGTCTTGCTTTTGTTCATGTTCATCTTATCTCCTCCTTTCAAGACACTGTCCATTCCGTTCAGCTACTCTTCCAGGTCATTTTCTGTCTCTGGCACAATTACAATATTGTTCAGAAATGTTTGGAACAGAATAGAGGAGTATGGATTGGCGGTAGGAGGACAGAGTGTATTCGATTTGCGGATAGTATGATGTTATTGACAGAGAGCGATAGAAGTATGACTGGAATGTCAAAAGAAGTAAATAAGATCTGTGAGAAATTCGGAATGAGAATTAATAAGAAAAAGACAAAACGTATGTGATAAGTGCAAGAAAAGTAACAACAGCTATAAAGATAGAACAGGACGATATAGAACAAGATAGTGCTTTCACATATCTGGGAAGCATTATTAAGGACTACATTAGACGTAATAAGGAGGTATAGTAATTGGCAAGGAGGCATTTAATAGGTGGGGGAGGATTTTATAAGAGTGCATGGACAGGGACCTCAGGAAGAGACTGGCGAAGTGCTTCATATGGAGCGTGGCATTATACAGAGCTGAGACGTGGGCATTGAGGAAAGAGGAAGAAAGAAGGATAGAAGCGTGTGAGATGTGGATTTGTAGGAGGATCGAAGGGATAAAATGGGCAAAAGAAATGAGGAAGTATTGCGAGGAGTGGGGGAAGAGAGAGAAATTTTAAAAGTGACCAGGAAGAGGAAACACAATTGGCTTGGACATTGGACGAGAAGAAACTTTCTAATGACGGATGCTACAGAAGGAATGGTGAATGGAAGAAGAAGAAGAGGACGCAGAAGATACTAGATGGTGGATAGTAAAAGGATAGTAAACAGTTATGAGAAATCGAAGACGGTATTAAATGTCAAGGATTGCGTAGAGAGCTGGATATGAAGACCTGTCCTAGGTCAGACAGTGATGGTGGTGATGTGATTTTTAAATTATTCCTGCACGACATTGTAATGTCGTTTCACAGCAAATATGCAATACTAGTCACTTATTCGACTGCATAATATATTTTGAGAATTCCCATCCTTCTCTTCAATCATTTCCATTCATTTTTAAAGGCACGCCACGCCCATCCTGGCTAACAAACAGAAAACATTAGTCCATCGAGAGGACGTAGTCCTCCAATACATTGGCAGACGTGAAGACACTATAGATCGTATCTCCACAGATAACGACGCCCAAACCGTGTTCTAGAAACAGCGTTGTAGTTTTGGGACGCATTGGATACCTCGATGTTCAATAGCAGGTCAGGATGGCGATACAGAATGGACAGTCAGAAAAACACGATTTTTGATTCATGGAAGACGGAGTTTGCAGGTTCTGGACAGAACAACAACAACAAACTAAGTATGCTTTTAAAAGAAGATCTTATGGCAAGTGTTTCGTGTTTTGCATGGCAAAAGATGTTACTCAAAAGCAACTAACGTTGCAAACATATAATGCGAGTGGCAGAATCGAGAGCTCCAGGTGGTCGCTCACAAAGAGGAGGAGTTGGAAGAGCATTCGAATGGAATGGATACAGTTTTGAAAAGAGATTATGAGACAAACATCAACAAAAATAAATCAACCGGAATGGTTTTTCAATCTTAAAACTATTTTAAACGTTCACCGTACTCTGATACACTCTTCATTTAAAATGACCTATATTGCATCATGTATTACGTTACATTAATGACCAGTTGCGGCCTGTGGCCGTTTTCAAATGCCTGTGATAAATCAAGAAATTACAAGCGTAAAACACTTTCTTGAACATCGTTACACTGTTTGATGTCGCGTCGGTGAAATGTGTGTCATTTTTGAAACTCATTTACTGCTACGTGGAAACAGGTGGGATAAAGATCATCTTGTAAAAAGAATTTGGCAGCAGTTGCGGTGCAACGGTTTTAACACTCAGAAACGACGTCGACACTGAGGACCTACACGTGAAGGGAAACGGAATGTAGTCGAATGAAATCAGGTGGAGCTGGAAGAATTAGCTTGGGGAAAAAAGGCACTACATTTAGTAGATAAGTTCTGTTATCTGGGAGCAAAATAAGTGACGATGTCCGAAATACAGCGGATTTAAAATGCATACTTGCAATAGCAAAAACAGCAGTCCTGAAGAAGAGAAATCTGATCAATTCGAATACAGATTTAAGTGATTAGAAATTTGAGTGAATATATCTGTCTGGAGTGTAATCTTTTATGGAAGAGAAACGTGGACACCAAATAGCTCAGAGGAGGAGAGAGTGGATGCTTTTGAAATGTGTTGTTACAGGAGAATGCTGAAGATTAGATAGGAGGTCGGAGAGCTTACGAGGTGTGGCTAGAAAAAAACCGGACTAGTACTGGTGAAACAATAAAACGAATGCAATAAGGCTGAAAGTCGCGTGGCCTGTCACGTGACTCTCGCTCCGCCTACTGCTCGAGTTTCATCTGCATCCTGCACTCAGTCTGCCCGTGGCGTCTGTTTTAAGTAGTTGACGTTTTGTCTGTGCGTCGGAAAATGTTGAGTGTACAGAAAGAACAGCGTGTTAACATGAAATTTTGTTTCAAACTAGGAAAATCTGCAAGTGAAACGTTTGTAATGTTACAACAAGTGTACGGCGATGATTGTTTATCGCGAACACAAGTGTTTGAGTGGTTTAAACGATTTAAAGATGGCCGCGAAGACACCAGTGATGACACTCGCACTGGCAGACCATTGTCAGCAAAAACTGATGCAAACATTGAAAAAATCGGTAAACTTGTTCGACAAGATCGCCGTTTAACAATCAGAGCAGTGTCTGAGTTAACAGGAGTTGACAAGCCAAGTGTTAGGCAGATTCTTCATGAAAGTTTCAACATGAACAAAGTGTGTTCAAAAATGGTTCCAAAGTGTCTCACAATTGAACAGAAGGAACGCCGAAGAATGATTTGTTCTGACATCCTGGAAAACATTGAAAGTGATCCCACCTTCTTACAAAATGTTATTACTTGCGATGAATCGTGGTTTTTTACTTACGATCCCGAAACTAAACGCCAATCGATGCATTAGAAAACTCCTCGTTCTCCACGACAAAAAAAGCACGAATGTCAAAATCGAAATTCAAGGCAATGATGATTGTTTTTTTTTTACATCAAAGGGATTGTGCACATTGATTGGGTACCAGAGGGACAAACAGTGAATCAGCATTACTACATTAGCGTCCTGGCTACCCTACGTGAGCGAGTACGGAGAAAACGGAACGATTTGTGGAGAAAAAAGTCATGGATCCTTCACCAAGACAATGCCCCAGCTCACAGTGCGTTGTCAGTGAAGACGTTTTTGGCAAAACACAACATTCCCATCTTAGATCATCCACCCTACTCACCTGATTTGGCCCCCTGTGACTTTTTTCTTTTCCCTAAAGTCAAGTCAGCTTTGAAAGGAACTAGATTTGAGACTGTTGAAGCAGTAAAAGAAAAAGCGATGGAAGTAATGTATGGACTTACCGAAAATGATCTGCAGCATTGCTATGAACACTGGAAAATTCGTATGGAGCGGTGTAGAGACCGAGGAGGAGAGTACATTGAAGGAGATAACATGAAATTGTAAATAATTGTAAATAAATGTTTTTTCCAGCATCAGTCCGGTTTTTTTCTAGCCGCACCTCGTATGAAGCGGTTCTGAATCGAACTGGGGAGAAAAGAAATTAGTGGCACACTTCAGTAAGAGGAGGGATCTGCTAATGTGGCACATCCTAAAGCGTCAAGGAATCGTCATTCGTTGATGGAGGAAAATATGTGTGTGTGTGTGTGTGTGTGTGTGTGTGTGTGTGTGTGTGTGTGTGTGTGTGTGTGTGTGTGTTGGGAGGCGGGGGATTTAGATGGAGGCGCAGACTTGATTGTGGGAAAATGAATGCATGTTGCGGTGGTTACACAGTGAAGAAGAAAGAAGGGGCTCGCAGGGGTAGACTAGCGTAGAGGGTTGTGTCAGAGTAGTCTTTGGACTGAAGATCGCAACAACAGTAGAACCACGACATACATTGTACCAATTGAGGGGACGGCACGCGTAATCCGTTTACTTTTCTTGATTCCCAAGGCTGCTATGATAATTGAAAAAATCAGCACGATGCACTTTAATTGAAGTGTGAAGGGAAGCAACGAAGTGGCCATCGGTATGGTGTGGTCCAGTAAGCTCTGGTGGGCTGCAGCATAATCCTGCGTAGATGAACACCTGTCAACATACATCCACTGCGTGACTGAGCAAGCTATGCAGAAAACGAGTCTTCGAGTTTTGCGTGGGAGGACGATCGATCGGAGTTACGAGGGTACGAGGCAGTGGGAGTAATATTCACAAATGAGAAGCTGTTTGCTACGCAACTGGTTCTACTGTGGAAACTTACGTCCGAACTACCGTTTCAATCAATCGTGGCGTCCAATTTAGCTTGTACAACGATTTGAGCTGTTCAGAGGTTTTGACAGCTGTTAAGAGTAACCATGAGCTCAACATATATGACAGCGTGTGGGAAACCATAGTGAGTATTGTGTGAAATCTTGGAGTTTCACGAATAAAGTTTCAGAGTGGAATCTAAGATCATTCTGATTTTTGCAGGTAAACGACTCACTGCGATCACAAAGATGAAATCAGAGAAATGGGGACATTTAATCCAGTTATGTACAAACAATCTTTTTCATGATGAGACTGTTGTGCGTTCCTAGCTGATAATATTCAGGAGAAAAATCTTTCACCGTTACATTTTACTTCTGTATTTATCTCGTCATTATTATTTCTGAGCTTAAAGTCTCATTATTTAATGCTCATTCCGAACATTATCAAATGCTCACAATTGTTAAAACCAGACCGCAAGCTGTCATCGTACTGTCCGGCATACCGTAGGATCCAGGAGTCCTTAATGACAAACTGCCGGACGCCGTATAGCCCTGAAACTAGTCACAGCTAGTAAATAGAGATTTAAAGTGTAACTGTGGAAGATTTATTTCCTGAAACATTGCTTTCCCATCGTCCACGATTGGAATACGAAATCTGCCAAAACACGTCGTTGCTCTACAACACATGCCACACCCCGCGTGCCCACACAGGTGCTGTTTGGAGCTGGGGACAGGTGTTCAGAGTGACCGAGAATGCAGCTTGTGGTCGCACCAGTCGATATCCTTCTAAGGCGCCAACAGGGCAACGCGGCCGGCGACGTTTCCGTGAATAGACTTCGACAGCGAGCGCCAAACATTTCCATAGCTATCTGGACCGGGCGTGGGACCGTTTGTCACGGGCTGACCAGCTGAGAGAGTCCTGTTCCGACGCGTTCCCCAGTGCTCCTTGTCGGTTCTCTGGGCCGGACACGTGTGTCGCCGTGTAGCCAGATACACTGTAATGGGACCCGGGCGCCACGTCTGACTATTAGCAAGTCCTTCTACAATCTGTGACCAGTGACTAATTTCCAAGTCAGAAACGATATATAACGCATCTAGTACGAAGAAGAGCGAAGAGGCGCCGATGTTGTTCTCGATAGAGATCGTTCGGTATGCTCTAGCAATAAACAACTCCGAGAAGGAATAGTACTTGGTCTTCTCGGCGCAAGCAGTAATGAAGTTATCACGTACAACAGAATGAATCACAAAGTTACACAGTGATACTTAAAATATACCATGCTTTCGAGACTGGTTCATTGTGTAATAGCACACAACGCTACTTTGCAAGACCATGCCACCTAACAATTCCGATTTGCTTTACCGTACGGCTTCGACTTTCATCTTGCGAGTACCTGTGATAAAAGTTACTTACACGTACTCTGATATGAAACTTCCTGGCAGATTAAAACTGTGTGCCCGACCGAGACTCGAACTCGGGACCTTTGCCTTTCGCGGGCAAGTGCTCTACCATCTGAGCTACCGAAGCACGACTCACGCCCGGTACTCACAGCTTCACTTCTGCCAGTATCTCGTCTCCTACCTTCCAAACTTTACAGAAGCTCTCCTGCGAACCTAGCAGAACTAGCACTCCTGAAAGAAAGGATATAGCGGAGACATGGCTTAGCCACAGCCTGGGGGATGTTTCCAGAATGAGATTTTCACTCTGCAGCGGAGTGTGCGTTGATATGAAACTTCCTGGCAGATTAAAACTGTGTGCCCGACCGAGACTCGAACTCGGGACCTGAGTCTCGGTCGGGCACACAGTTTTAATCTGCCAGGAAGTTTCGTATCAGCGCACACTCCGCTGCAGAGTGAAAATCTCATTCACGTACTCTGATATTTTGATTACACAGACAGCACTTCCTCAGATTTTATTTGCCTGTTTTGGATGCCACTTTTGCTTGACTGTAGTTACGAAACTTTTATCACATTTGCGACGAGATACGTCCGCCACTGCTACAGACCTGTCATTTCATGGTTTCGTGAATGCCTAGGAGATTGTGTTTGCGCTGAAGGGAGATGCCCTTTCCACACAATTCCTTGCTTCATCGCATCTGTAGGCACTTATTTAAAGATGCTGACCCAAGATACTCCAGCATGCTGGAAGTTAGTACATACTTAAATACTTTTAGGAAATTCGTAAGTACGTTCAAAAGACATTTCACTCATATTTTAAACGAAATGTAGAAAAGATTGAATACTTTAGTAGGACTGTGAATAGAGGAACTTTTACACATGTATGTTAATGAGACAAATTAATGCTTTAGGAAGTCTCTCGTTTGAACTGTAATGCACGCTCGCGTAACACAAAGGAATGCGTTACGAAGACTATAAATCTGAATCCCTCCTGCAATGGTAGTGAGTCATACTCAATAGTTGGTCAAACCGGAGGTTTTTACGCCAGGCCGTTTGCTGATCTCGCCTCATATTCAGGATGGAAAGAGAGGAGGATTACCTTTTGATGTCCCGTCGAAGACGAGGTTATTGGAGCAAGATCAAGCTCTGACTGGATAAGTTCGGAGAAGGAAATTGGCTGAGTTAATTTGGTTGGTTGCCAACGGCCTAGCCGCAATGGTAACACCGGTTCCCGTCAGATTGCCGAAGTTAAGCGCTGTCGGGCTGGGCTAGCACTTGGATGGGTGACCATCCGGTGTGCCGAGCGCCGTTGGCAAGCGGAGCGCACTCAGCCCTTGTGAGGCAAACTGAGGAGCTACTTGAATGAGAAGTAGTGGCTCCGGTCTCGGAAACTGACATACGGCCGGGAGAGCGGTGTGCTGACCACATGCCCCTCCATATCCGCATCCAGTGACGCCTGTGGTATGAGGACGACACGGCGGCCGGTCGGTACCATTGGGTCTCCATGGCCTGTTCTGGAGGGGTTTAGTTTCGGTTTAGTTAATTTGGTTGATTCGGGAGAGGGGACTAAACAGCATATTAGGGAAGGTTGGGGAAGGAAGGAGGTCGTGCCCTTTCACAGGAACCACCCCGGCATTTACCTGAAGCAAATTAGGGAAATCATGGGAAACCTAAATCAGGAAGGCCGGACGCGGATTTGAGCCGTCATCCTCCCGTGCGCAAACCACTGCACCACCTCGCTCGGTGTGTCCATTTGAAATAAGTCATCCTTACGAAACCACGATAAACCTACATCTGAATGGCCGGACGGCGATTCAAACTGAAACCCTCGCAAACACGAGACAAATGTCTAAGCACTGAGGCGAGTGGCTCGGTAAACGCGTTCAGATTTCTTCTGTAACTGTAAACCATAGCATGCGTAAAATGTTCACTCTATCCTGCATTGTTAGCGGCAGTCACTACCGGGTAATTTGTAGATGTGACTATTGGCGTAGTATAGGTTTATGTGAAATAGCAGTAACGCCGTTTGCCTATTAATTGTGGCCATTGTGGTGTGCGGCTCCGTAGCGTAGCGGTAGCGTTACCGCTTACCACGCGGGGGGCCCGGGTTTGATTCCAGGCGGGGGACTTGGTGTTGCGTGTCTTTCATCATCATTGACTCGCAAGTCGCCGACGTCGCGTCATCTAAAATGGACTTTCAATACGGCGGCGGAACTCCCCAGATTGGGGCCTCCCGGCCAACAATGCCATACGATCATTTTCATTTTTGTGGCCATTGTGATACTTTCGTTTTCGTTCAGTGTTATCTCTCGAGGGGCATTCAAATGAAAACCGAGCGCCCACCATGGAATGGTTCCATTCGAAAGTAATCGCCACACCCGTTAAGACATTCATCCCACTGGGAGGCGAGCCGATCAATTCCTGTTTTGTAGATCGCGGTCGGCCGCAGAGGGATCCAAAACTGCACCGACTCTTGCGCTTCCTCGTCCGACTGATACCGACGTACGTGCCTGTTTTTCTTCAGGTCGCCAAAGACGCGGAAATCAGACGGTGAAAGATCCAGGCTGCACGGAGGATGTTGCAGCGTTTCCCAACCAAATCGCTGAAGCGCAGTCTTTGTTCGATTGGCAGTGTGGGGTCGGGCGTTACCGTGCGACAAGGTGAATCGGTGCGATAGCGAATGGGCGTTTTGACTTATAGCGCGTCCCAGTTTCTGCAAAGTCTCTTCATAGCGCTGCGCATTGAGCCTTGTTCCACGCTGGAGAAACTCGACGAGCAGAGGACCCCTGCAGTCGAGGGTCACCATGACCTTGCCAGAACTTGGGTGAACAGGTTTGGACTTCTTTTGCTTGCGAAAGGTGGGAAGTTTCCACCGTTGGCTTTGCCGTTTACACCCGGCCTGTCGGCATGCCATCGGATCAAAACACCCTGTAGCACGATAACGCCCGCTTACATACTGAAAGCTACGCATCAGCGATTTCGTGGGGAAACACTGCAACATCCTCCTTACAGCCCAGATCTTACACCGTGTGATTTTCACGTCTTTGGCGACCTGAAGAAAGACATGCATGGACTTCGGCTTCAGTCTGACGAGGAAGTGCGAGAGTGGGTGCGGTCGTGCATCCGTCAGCGGCAGACCCCGTGCTGCGAAACGGAACTAAAAAAACTGCTCTGAGCACTATGGGACTTAACTTCTAAGGTCACCAGTCCCCTAGAACTTTGAACTACTTAAACCTAACTAACCTAAGGACATCACACACATAGGTGTAGCTGTTTGGTTGGTTGGTTGTTTTGGGGAAGGAGACCAGACAGCGAGGTCATCGGTCTCATCGGATTAGGGAAGGACGGGAAAGGAAGTCGGCCGTACCCTTTGAAAGGAACCATCCCGGCATTTGCCTGGAGCGATTTAGGGAAATCACCGAAAACCCAAATGAGGTTGGCCGGACGCGGGATTGAACCGTCGTCCTCCCGAATGCGAGTCCAGTGTCTAACCACTGCGCCACCTCGCTCGGTAGGTGTTTTCTACATCTACATCTACATTTATACTCCGCAAGCCACCCAACGGTGTGTGGCGGAGGGCATTTTACGTGCCACTGTCCTTACCTCCCTTTCCTGGTATGGTTCGCGGGAAGAACGACTGTCTGAAAGCCTCTGTGCGCGCTCTAATCTCTCTAATTTTACATTCGTGATCTCCTCGGGAGGTATAAGTAGGGGGAAGCAATATATTCGATACCTCATCCAGAAACGCACCCTCTCGAAACCTGGCGATGCAGAGCGCCTCTCTTGCAGAGCCTGCCACTTGAGTTTGTTAAACTTCTCCGTAACGCTATCACGGTTACCAAATAACCCTGTGACGAAACGCGCCGCTCTTCTTTGGATCTTCTCTATCTCCTCCGTCAACCCGATCTGGTGCGGATCCCACACTGATGAGCAATACTCAAGTATAGGTCGAACGAGTGTTTTGTAAGCCACCTCCTTTGTTGATGGACTACATTTTCTAAGGACTCTCCCAATGAATCTCAACCTGGTACCCGCCTTACCAACAATTAATTTTATATGATCATTCCACTTCAAATCGTTCCGCACGCATACTCCCAGATATTTTACAGTAGTAACTGCTACCAGTGTTTGTTCCGCTATCATATAATCATACAATAAAGGATCCTTCTTTCTATGTATTCTCAATACATTACATTTGTCTATGTTAAGGGTCAGTTGCCACTCCCTGCACCAAGTGCCTATCCGCTGCAGATCTTCCTGCATTTCGCTACAATTTTCTAATGCTGCAACTTCTCTGTATACTACAGCATCATCCGCGAAAAGCCGCATGGAACTTCCGACACTATCTACTAGGTCATTTATATATATTGTGAAAAGCAATGGTCCCATAACACTCCCCTGTGGCACGCCAGAGGTTACTTTAACGTCTGTAGACGTCTCTCCGTTGATAACAACATGCTGTGTTCTGTTTACTAAAAACTCTTCAATCCAGCCACACAGCTGGTCTGATATTCCGTAGGCTCTTACTTTGTTTATCAGGCGACAGTGCGGAACTGTATCGAACGCCTTCCGGAAGTCAAGAAAAATAGCATCTACCTGGGAGCCTGTTTTGTTATTGAATGGTTTACTAAAGGCGCGCCTCAGGCTCGATGACGTATGAAGGCGTATCAGGTTTTAGCTTACTGCGTTTACATGATACAATGTGTTCTCGAAGGGGAACAGAGAGAAGAAAAGAAATCATTAAAGCTTTCCTTCTCATACCGTTCGTTACGTCTCCACTGACCTGCGGTTCTGGGTGACTTTTTTGAACTGTACCCCTATCCCCAAACCTCTCCAGTCGTTTTCCTTCGGCCCTCTTCCTTCCACCGAGCGAGGTGGCGCAGTGGTTAGCACACTGGACTCGCATTCGGGAGGACGACGGTTCAATCCCGCGTCCGGCCATCCTGATTTAGGTTTTCCGTGATTTCCCTAAATCGCTGCAGGCAAATGCCGGGATGGTTCCTTTGAAAGGGCACGGCCGACTTCCTTCCCCATCCTTCCCTAATCCGATGAGACCGATGACCTCGCTGTTTGGTCTCCTCCCCTCAAATCAACCAACCAACCTCTTCCTTCCGCTTCAACTCTTCTGCTAGGAAAAACGGCCACTGGCTACGAAAGCTTGTAAAAGTTCAGTCCTTTTGTATGTGTGTGTGTGTGTGTTCCCCTGCCCCCGCTATATTCACAACCGATACAAATGAGATACATGTTTGCACCTGTTACTGTGTTTCAAAGTAGCCACCAACGTTGTGTAGAACCCGTTGCAAGCGATGTGGAAGGCGTAGTATACCGTTAGCAGAGCCTGTTCTGTTGATGGTGCGAATGGAGCGGTCTACTGCCTGTCGAATCTCTGGAACAGTTCCGAAGTGAATGTCACGAAGTGGTTCCTTCATCTTTGGAATCAAATCAAACTCACAAGGACTTAAGTCTGGGGAGTATGGTGGCTGGTACAGTACTTCCCAGTCCCATCGACCGAACAGAGCAGCCACAGCTTGCGCTGTATGCGCCCGCGCATTGTCGTACAAAATGATGGGTGGGTTGTGCAGAAAGTGACGCCGCTTCTTTCGCAAAGTTGGTCACAGATGACTTAACTCCTTGTGACTTTGATTTAATTTCGAAGATGAAGGAACCACTTCGCGGCATTCGCTTCAGAACTGTTCCAGAGATTCGACAGGCAGTAGACCGCTCCATTCGCACCATTAACAGAAGAGGCTCTACTAACGGTATACTACGCCTTCCACATCGCTGGCAACGGGTTCTACACAACGCTCGTGGCTACTTTCAGAGACAGTAACAGGTGCAAACATGTAACTGTTTTGTATCGGTTGTGAATAAATAGTTGCCACTAGGTTTTCTTGCTATCTGGGACAGATACATCTACATTTATACTCCGCAAGCCACCCAGCGGTGTATGGCGGAGTCACTGTCTTTACCTCCGTTTCCTGTTCCAGTCGCGTATGGTTCGCGGGAAGAACGACTGCCGGAAAGCCTCCGTGCGCGCTCCAATCTCTCTAATTTTACATACGCGATCTCCTCGGGAGGTACAAGTAGAGGGAAGCAATATATTCGATACCTCATCCAGAAACGTACCCTCTCGAAGCGTGGACAGCAAGCTACACCACGATGCAGAGCGCCTCTCTTGCAGAGTCTGCCACTCGAGTTTGCTAAACATCTCCTTAACGCTATCACGCTTACCAAATAATCCTGTGACGAAACGCGCCGCTCTTCTTTGGATCTTCTCTATCTCCTCTGTCAACCCGACCTGGTACGGATCCCACACTGATGAGCAATACTCAAGTATAGGTCGAACGAGTGTTTTGTAAGCCACCTCCTTTGTTGATGGACTACATTTTCTAAGGACTCTCCGAGTGAATCTCAACCTGGTACCCGCCTTACCAACAATTAATTTTATATGATCATTCCACTTCAAATCGTTCCGCACGCATACTCCCAGATATTTTACAGACGTAACTGCTACCAGTGTTTGTTCCGCTATCATATAATCATACAATAAAGGAACCTTCTTTCTATGTATTCGCAATACTCAAGCTTTAATGTTAAGGGTAAGGGTTGTTTTGCGAGGGGCGGGGAGTGAGGGGGGATTTGTTGTTACAGGGTTATTACAAATGACTGAAGCGATTTCACACCTCTACAATAACTTTATTATTTGAGATATTTTCACAATGCTTTGCACACACATACAAAAACTCAAAAAGTTTTTTTAGGCATTCACAAATGTTCGATATGTGCCCCTTTAGTGATTCGGCAGACATCAAGCCGATAATCAAGTTCCTCCCACACTCGGCGCAGCATGTCCATATCAATGAGTCCGAAAGCATCGTTGATGCGAGCTCGCAGTTCTGGCACGTTTCTTGGTATAGGAGGTTTAAACACAGAATCTTTCACATAACCCCACAGAATGAAATCGCTTGGGGTTAAGTCGGGAGAGCGTGGAGGCCATGACATGAATTGATGATCTCCACCACGACCGATCCATCGGTTTTCCAATCTCCTGTTTAAGAAATGCCGAACATCATGATGGAAGTGCAGTGGAGCACTATCCTGTTGAAAGATGAAGTCGGCGCAGTCGGTCTCCAGTTGTGGCATGAGCCAATTTTCCGCGGGCTACGCGTGAAACTTGCCCGCACGCGTTCAACCGTTTCTTCGCTCACTGCAGGCCGACCCGTTGATTTTCCCTTACAAAGGCATCCAGAAGCTTTAAACTTCGCATACCATCGCCGAATGGAGTTAGCACTTGGTGAATATTTGTTGAACTTCGTCCTGAAGTGTCGTTGCACTGTTATGACTGACTGATGTGAGTGCATTTCAAGCACGACATACGCTTTCTCGGCTCCTGTCGCCATTTTGTCTCACTGCGCTCTCGAGCGCTCTGACGGCAGAAACCTGAAGTGCGGCTTCAGCCGAACAAAACTTTACGAGTTTTTCTACGTATCTGTAGTGTGTCGTGACCATATGTCAATGAATGGAGCTACAGCGAATTTATGAAATCGCTTCAATCATTTGTAATAGCCCTGTACTTTCGAGTATCGTGCAATGCTTTATAGCGTCGTAAACAGAGTCAGTCCAGGGCCAATGCTGGGCTGGGTTAGACGAAGCAGAGTGCAAGTCGGAGATCGGTGAGTAGACTAGACGCTAGAAGATGAGGGAAGGGCCTACCTTTGGCGTAGATCTGCAGCGAGATCACGGCCTTGGCCTCCCCATGGCAGTTGCGGGCGACGACGGAGTAGGCGCCGGTGAAGTCTAGCTTGGCGTGCGGGATCTCCAGCTGGTAGCAGGGGCCGTCACCCTGGCGCAGGAAGTGGGCCGCGTCTCTGTAGTAGTCGGGCTGCGGGCAGCCAGGCAGGGCACTGTATCAGCCGCGGCAGCAGCACAACACAACAACACAGCACAAGCAAGCTACTGGCTCAGGTGCGAAGGGCGGTCAGCAAGTAGCGCAACACATTCGTTTATTCACATCTCGAACACACCATATTATTCCTCACTATTTTGGCTGCAAATCCCTATTTTTCAACATAACCTACATTCCATGCGAGGGCCTTGCGCCACCTTACTGGCAGGGCCAGTATGCCCCCACTCTACTGGTCGACGTCGGAACCAGCGTCTTGCTGCATCGATAACGTCCCCATAACCCGCGTACTGCTTCATTGCTTGTGTTCCCTCGATCACCTCGGATGAGAGTGTCCGCACGTTCCGACACTGCAGGAGCAACGGCTGCGTACTGCCGGTTTGTGCGACAATGCTGCGACGATGACAGACGCCTCGCCCAACGACTCAACGTGCTTTTGTTCACTGCCAGGTCTCCGCAGACATTCCGCAAGAGCCTATGAATGTTTGCGATGCTCCGGTTTCTCGCCAAAAGAAACTCAGTGGCAGTTCTCTGCTAGAAACGCAGCTCCGTTACAGGCGCCATTTTGAGGGCTACGTATAGAGCTCCCACCCATCGGAACTTCATGAAACTAACGGGGCTGAAGCAGAACTGTTTCACCACCTACATAACAAATTCCTCATTTTTTCAGCCGAAACTGACCGAGAGTAAAATGTGTTGCATTACTTATTGAACGTCCCTCTTAATTGCGACTTCAGTGCAGTCCGTTTTCAGGATCTGGACTTGTAATGTGGGCTCTGACACGAGAAACTTTGTGACAAATAACCTTCAAAAATAATATTGTAGATTAATTTTCCAATTAAAAACCTGTAACTCAGCAACTGAAGAAAAATATTTTACTGTGTATAAAATCTTCGATTGTACGAATTTATGAGATTGAAAAGATGAAAAGAACTGAAAACATCACGTTATCCAACACGACTCCTTAACATTGCCATGAACAACTATATCACAAAAAGTTGAGATTCATGTTCACCCAAAAATCAGTATTTCAATTTTGGAAAAAAGAAAACCGAAATGTAGTTATAAGCAACGACAAGACAAATGCAAAACAACAAAGTAAATGTAAATACTAAGCGATTTTTTTGATTTTTTAATTCAATTAGACTACTTTCACTGACAATCAGCCTTGAAATGAAAGTTGCAAATAATCATCTATATTAATAATCGGCTAAAAAATGTCACCCGTTTCCCAGTTGCAGAACGCCTATCTACTGGCTTACAGGGGCACCAAAAATTTGATTTCTTATAATTATGCACCGAATTCAAAATTTTAAGATGCTGTCACAATCTAATCATTAAGAGGTATAATTTTATGTTAGAAGTATAACACGATGAGATAAGTATTAAAGTTAGAAACTTTGTATGGGTGTAACACATGACGCTCCAACTACCCAGACTATAGTCACCCAACACCTAAGGATCCGAGCACTTTGCGGTAACCAAGAAACTCTACACGTAACTTCAAAACTGTAGGAATCTTCTTGTCATTGACAAGTGATACAAAATAATAAAAGGAAAAATTTATCGCTTAGTACATTCTAGCTTTTCACTGCATCAGGCATTAGACTTTAATCTACTATCTACTACTTCTTTACCTGAAACTATATATATATTCGTAGCACATTTTGCACGGGGCTGTTTCACACAATGGAGTTCGATTCTTTAAAGACTAGGGGGTGCTTATGTTCCCAAATTCCTTTGAGTCTATACTTCTTACTACGTATAATGTCTTCATAAGGTGTTCAGCACTCATACTGCTATAATAGGAAGGTTGGCAAATTCTTGGAGTTGTTTTCAGTTAACAGTACTGTAATTATTAGCACAAAAATATACTTTCATAAAATGCTGTCATAGTTTTAAATACATTTATTTGATTTTTGAACTTCCCACAAAAATGCTCGATGGTGATCACATGGTCTAGCTTTGACGTCACGAGTCAGTAAACTCCCAGCCACCTTCGGTCGTAAGAGGCCTCGTGCGCTTCCAGCGCTTCAGGAGCTCAAGAACCCGCTTCTGGCAACAGGAAGTAAATATTTTAAGAGTCTCGGTTTGAATGAAATGAGAGATGGAAGAAATAGAACCGACTTCAAACTGACAAAGTTCCTCTAACCATTCCTTTAAAAATCTTTGCTATTTTGCCAACTGAATATTTGACGCAAGGAAACGCCCCGTTTGAGAGGTGAATGCTGACGTAATTCATAAAGGCCGTCGACTGAAAAACTCAGCCGAATAAGGCCACAAAAAATAATTACTTTACCATTATAAGAGGCCCTCGCCTCAGTATTGAAACAGAGGCATTTTTATTTCAAATTTTTATGGTGTGACTCCTAGGCTGGACCCTAAACCTTTCAGTACCGTTGGATGTATCTGTTCCACTAGATGATGGCAGAGAAGCATTGGCAGTTTGCTTCATGTTGTTGTTACGTGTCTTCAAGCTTCGTTGTAAACCGTCGATTCTGCTCCATTCCTAATTGCAGGATTACTTCTCGCCTGCAGATAGCCAATCCAGTGAACACATTTGCAAATCGGGCTGCTGTGGAACCTTCCAGGACAATTCATGTCGATGAAGTGCACGAACTTCCTGGCGTTAGTCGCGTGACATACAGACGGCTTGTAATGTGAGTTAAGAACTTGGAGAGATTTTTAGGCAGTCGTCTCCTGAAATAATGGCGGAAAATATTTTTATATTGTCGTTTCAGACTATGAAATTAATCAAAATAACCCCCTTAATGTCTTCACTCCGTAAAATAGAAAAGGTAGCGAAAGGACTAATAAGCCTGAACGTAGATTCGGGCTAACTGCAGTGAGAAGGAAACGGAGGTGAGAGGTATAGTTAGACGAATGGATGGTCGCTGGAGTAAGGAAATTCCTTGCTGAATTTTAAGAGACTTCTGAAAGCACCATATAAATGATGAAATGGAAGCGGGAAAGATGACATTACCAGCAGCAACAGCCCTATGTGGATGCCAGATGGCCGACGACGCTGTATTGTACAATGAAAATCAATTCTATGAGTACTAAATTGCATTTTTTTCATATGCGACTGCTAGTTCATTGGAGCCTGCAGTGACATGATTAGAATTTGACAATGATAGCACTGAACAATTACATCCAGCAATTCAGGCACAGCTATGTGACGTCACTGCCTCATTCTTTGGCTCAGTTAAAACATTGAACAGAAGTTACTATGAATCTGAGGTTAATGAGGAAATTTCATTGCCAGTCTGTTCTGGCTGTATCATTCTTACGCCAGCATACACCCACATCCGCAGCTCCACTCCGCAGTCCAGCTCACAGTGTATGGCGAAGACACTTCTGATACCTCTTATCCATCCACCCCGCCCCTCCTTCCTCGTTACATCTGTGAACAGCACGTATGGAATATCACAGTCGGTAACGCTCATTATGAACTTCAGTATCTCAGATTTTCTCATCGTGGTCATTTAGCGAGATTTTCACTGCCCGATAAAAGGAATGAAGCGCCCAGGAGGGGAGGAGTAAACGGTTGAGAGGATATGCGATGTTATTTCGGCCGCTACAACGTTTGTAAGTAGGCTATGTAAGTAGGCTGTTTATGTTTTCTTATTGGCAACGTTACGTAGCGCTCTGTATGAAAATCACTGGCTGTGCTGTGTGTAGTCTGTGGCCAGTTTGCATTGTTGTCAGCCATTGTAGTGTTGGGCAGCTGGATGTGAACAGCGCGTAGCGTTGCGCAGTTGAAGGTGAGCCGCCAGCAGTGGTGGATGTGGGAAATGAGATGGCGGATTTTTGAGTACAGAATGGATATTATGAACTGCTATGTATATTATGCTTTTTCAACACTATTAAGGTATATACATTGTTTGTTTTCTATTAAAATCTTTCATTTACTAACTATGCCTATCAGTAGTTAGTGTCTTCTGTAGTTTGAATCTTTTATTTAGCTGGCAGTAGTGGCGCTCGCTGTATTGCAGTAGTTCGAGTAACGGAGATTTTTGGTGAGGTAAGTGATTTGTGAAAGGTATAGATTAATGTCAGTCAGGGCCATTCTTTTGCAGGGATTTTTGAAAGTCAGATTGCGTTGCGCTAAAAATATTGTGTGTCAGTTTAAGCACAGTCGTGTACAATTGTTCTAAGGGGACGTTTCACGTTTACTGAAACTGACGAAGCCCTTTGCAGTACGAGTCCACTTGTCACTATGGCGTTGCACCCACTCTGGCCTGGATACACGAAATGATTTGGACGGGAAGGCTGTCCTAAAGCCGTTACATCCTTTGCTGAGACCAACTGGTCTACGAGCATTCTAACCAGTCCTTGACATACTGGCAGTGACACGGAGGTGACGTCAGAGCTGGTCCCAAACACGTTGTATCGGTGACAGGTCTGCGGATCTCGATGGTCACGGAAGTACCTCAACATCACGCAGACAGTTAACAGAGGCGCGACCCATGTGTGGACTGCATTGTCCTGTAGAATAATGGCACCACGACACCGTCGAGATGGAGGTAAGACACAGGATGTGCGTGATGTAGCGTTGTTCCCTCAGTCACTACCTGCTGTGACCTGCAGACATGCCCGCAGCGTGACGCCTCCACAGAACAGGTCGCGGCCGTCCTCGCCGACGATGCCCATCCGGCGAGTCCAGATTTGCAGTTCGTCGCTGATCACAACGCGACGTCATTCACCACCAGTCCAGCACTCGAAACGCAGCCGTCTGTGTTTTGTTACTAACGACAGCCTACGCATGGGAGGGTAATTCTTTACCCTGCCTACTGTGGTCTCCAACCAGTGGTATCAAATGACACGTAGTGTTGCGAAGAGTCCACCACTTCTTGTCAGACAGCGGGCGCAGATGTGAAGGGGTTACGCCGTTACGAAGTGTTTGGTGCACAGTACGGCCTCTCTGCCTTGTGGGGGACAGACGTGATCGAAGGAAACCTTCACGATTTGCAGCTCTAGTGACGAGTCATGCTGCTCTCCGTTGAGCCCTCGCTATCCCTTCTTTTAACCAAACTTTGTAAGAGTCATAGATCGATGACCAATACTCGAGAATCTCTCTTGCGAGCGATGTACAGACCTCTTATTTCGTGGACGAATTACGTTTCGTTAAGTCTGTCTGCCCGGTATTAACTTTGCCTACAATTTGCTTTATGTAGTACTCTGCTTTAGTTCGCTCCTCATGGTTACTCCTAGCCATTTGACGGCACCAGCAGTCTCGACTGGTATGTCAGCAATAACGTAATCGAGTAGCAGTGGATAATTCGAGTATGTTACATTCATGAACGTTCAGTATTTGCACCAATCGCCGGTCCTCTGCAAGTACTGCTGCAGTTCGACACAGTCTCCTAGCGTTGGAACTGCCCTGTAGACAACACCGCCGTCCGCCAATAGCAATAAGGACCCTGCAACATTATCCTTTGGATCGTTAATGTAAACTACTAACAACTCGTGCATCCAAGCTGCTTACAAGAATAATATACAGAAGAATGGAAAAGAAAATGGAGAGTGTTATTGATTGGCGACTCCATGTTGTCTTGTGCACTACGACCAGATAACAGGTATACTTGAAAAAAGAGACAGCATTGGTCGTATATTTTTTACTATTGCAAAATCGATTTTCTGTCACTGAGTGACCATCTTCAGTGCTATATTGTATAACTCAAATTGGGATGCACTGTTGTCACTATGCTTACGGCAATCACATAGTCAGTCAGTCTATGTGATTGCCGTAAGCATAGTGACAACAGTGCATCCCAATTTGAGTTATACAATATAGCACTGAAGATGGTCACTCAGTGACAGAAAATCGATTTTGCAATAGTAAAAAATATACGACCAATGCTGTCTCTTTTTTCAAATAGAGAATGTGTTAGATGATGATCACTTTGGCTCTAGGAAATGTAAAAGAACCAGAGAAGAAATTCTGATGCTGAAAGACTAAAGAAAAATCGAGAGATGTTCATAGGCTTTGTCGACCTGGAAAAAGCGTTCGACAATGTAAAATGGTGCAAGATGTTCTAGGTTCTGAAAAAAATTGGGATAAGCTATAGAGAGAAAGGATAATTTACAATACGTACAAGAGCCAAGAGGAGTTAATAAGAGTGGGCGACCAGGGACGAAGTGCTCGTATTAAAAGGTGTGTAAGGCAGGAACGTAGTCCTTCGCCCCTACAGTTAAATCTGTAAATCGAACAAGCAATGATGGAAATACAAGAAAGCTTCAGGTGTGGAATCAAAATTCAAGATGAAGGATATCAATGATACTATTCGCTGATGACATAGCTATCCTGAGTGAAAGTGAAGAAGAATTACAGGATCTGCTGAATGGAATGAAAAGTTTTACATAATATGGATTGAGAGTAAATCGAAGAAAGACGAAAGTAATCGCGAGTATCAGAAATGAGAACAGCGAGAAACTTAAAATCAGGATTAATGGGCACAAAGGAGATGAAGTTATGGAAGTTTACTACCTAGGCAGGAGAATAACCTAAGACGGGCGGAGCAGGGAGGACATCAAAAGCGGAATAGCACTGGCAACAATGGCATTCCTGGCCCAGAGATGTCTACATATCAAACATAGGCCTTGATTCGAGGAAGAAAGTTCTGAGAATGTATTTGGAGAGCACAGCATTGTATGTATGTGAAACGTGGAGTGTTACGAAACCGGAACGGAAAAAGAGTGGAAGCATTTGAGATGTGGTGCTACAGACGAATGTCGAAAATTAGGTGGACTGATAAGGTAAGGACTGGGGAGGTTCTGCACGGAATCGCAGAGGAAAGGAATGTGTGGAAAACACTGACAAGGAGAAGGTACAAAATGATAGGACATCTGTTAATTTGAAAAATATATAAAAATCTGCCAACTTCTGATGAAGTCACCCTTAGAGGTGACGAAACCTGGTCGAGGTATATAGAAAATGTATGCAACTGGTTGGCAGATTTTTACATATTTTTCAAATTTGTGTCTACGGTTGCTGCAAACGTCAGCCATGTTCAAAGTTGGACATCTGTTAAGACATCGGGTAATAACTTCCATGCTTCCACGGTACTAGAGGGAGCTGTAGAGGGCAAAAACTGTGGAGGAAAACGGAGATTAGATTACTTCCAGCAAGTAATTGAGGACGTAGGTTGCAAATGTTACTCCGAGATGAAGAGGTTGGCACAGGAGAGAAATTCGTGGCGGGCCGCATCAAAGCAGTCAGCAGACTGATGACACACACACACACACACACACACACACACACACACACACACACACACACAAAAGGGAAGACCAGTGACGGGCGTCGACATAGAGGGAAAGAGAGAAAGAAGTGTACCAGTGAGAAGATAACAAAATGACGACGTTTTTGCAAGTGTGGCAAACTGTTTGCATAAATTTCCTCGTGTTTTGTCATAGGGTAACCTGTGGCACGCGGAGAAGGTCGCCCTGCCGTAAAAGGTCGCCCGTCCTAAATCGGCACGGCTCTCACGATATACGAGGAATTAAAACGAAACACCGCCTCCTGTATTTGGGAGGAACGGTTTCCTGCCGAAAGAGTCTGTGAACGTCCGGAGATGGATGGCACCAGATAAGCGTCTCGGCAGACGTTTGCGAACCGGCTCGCAAAGGGCAGAGAGCGAGGGCGAGGCGAGGAGGGGGTCGCGGCACCGAATAATGGCCGAGGTCGCGCCTCAGGGGGGGGGGGGGGGGGGGCGGCGTTACGTAGTCCCCATTGTTCGTGGCCAGCGGCGGAGACTGCATGGAAATTGGAGAAAGCCGCGTCTCGGTCTGCCGACGGGCGCGCTTCCGCCGCGGCGGCGAGAACCGAGCGAGCGGCTGGTGGACCACTGTGTGTCCCCAGGGGGTGAACGCTCCACAGGATCCTTCACAGCCCTGTCTAGGGCTAACAGTAGTGGAGCAGACTACATCTACATCTACATGGTTACTCTGCAATTCAACTGCCTGGCAGAGGGTTCATCTACCATTTTCATACTACTTCTCTACCATTCCACTCTCGAATGGCTCGTGGGAAAAGGAACACCTAAATCTTTCCGTTTGAGCTCTGATTTATTTTATTATGATGATCATTTCTCCCTACGTAGGTGGGTGTCAACAAAATATTTTCGCATTCGGAAGAGAAAGTTGGTGATTGAAATTTCGTATATAGATCTCGCCACAAAGAAAACCGCCTTTGTTTCAATGACTGCCATCCCAACTCCCGTTATCATATCAGTGACACTCTCGCCCCTATTGCGCGATAACACGAAACGGGCTGCCCTTCTTTGCACTTTTTCGATGTCCTCCGTCGATCCTACCTGGTAAGAATGCCACACCGCACAGCAACATTCCAACAGAGGACGGACAAGTGTGATGTAGGCTGTCTCTTTAGTGGGTTTGTCGCATCTTCTAAGTGTTCTGCCAACAAAGCGCAGTCTTTGTTTCGCCTTCCCCACAACATTATCTATGTGGTCTTTCCAATTTAAGTTGCTCGTAATTGTAATTCCTAGGTATTTACTCCAATTGCCAGCCCTTAGATTTGTGCGATTTATCGTGTATCCAAAATTTATCGCATTTCTTTTAGTACCCATGTGGATGACCTCGCACTTTTCTTTGTTTAGTGCCAACTGCCACTTTTCGCACCATACAGAAATTCTCTCTAGATCATTTCGTAATTGTAATTGATCGTCTGATGATTTTACTAGACGGTAAATTACAGCGTCACCTGCAAACAATATAAGGGGCTGCTCGGATTATCACCCAGATCATTTATGTAAATCAGGAACAGCAGAGGGCCTATGACACTACCTTGCGGAACACCAGATATTACTTCTGTTCTACTCGATGATTTACCGTCTATCACTACGAACTGTGACCTCTCTGAGAGGAAATCACGAATCCAGTCATACAAATGAGACGATGCTCCATATGCACTGAATTTGATTAATAGTCGCTTTTGAGGAACGGTATCAGGCTGGCCGCAGTGACCGAACGGTTCTAGGCGCTTCAGTCTGGAACCGCGCGGCCGCTGCGGTCGCAGGTTCGAATCCTGCCTCGAGCATGGATGCGTGTGATGTCCTTAGGTTAGTTAGGTTTAAGTAGTTCTAAGTACTAGGAGACTGATGACCTCAGATAATAAGTCCCATAGTGCTCAGAGCCATTTGAACCATTTTTGAACGGTATCAAAAACCTTCAGGAAATCCAGGAATATGGAATCGATGTGAGATCCCATGTCGACAGCACTCATTACTTCATGGGAATAAAGAACGATATTTTCTGAATCCGTATTGGTTATGTATGAACAAGTCATTTTCTTTAAGGTGATTCATAATGTTCGAGTACAGTATATGCTCCAACATCCTACTGCAAATTGAGGTCAGTGATATGGGTCTGTATTTCAATGGGTTACTCCTACATCGTTTCTTGAACATTGGAGTGACCTGTGCTACTTTCCAGTCTTTAGAAACAGACCATTCGTCAAGGGAGCGGTTGTATATGATTGCCAAGAGAGGCGCTATTGTGTCTGCATACTCTGAAAGGAACGTGGACCAGAAGACTTGCCTTTCTTAAGTGATTTGAGTTGTTTCGCAACACCTAAGATATCTCCTTTTATGTCACCCATGCTAACAGCTGTTCTGTTTACTTCGTCTTATTTCGTGAAGGAATTAAGGAAAACTCCGCTTTAGTGACAACATCATTGCTAACATTTCAATCGCTAACGCGCAGTGATGGTATTGTTTGTTTTTTGCCACTGGTGTACTGTTCATACGACCAGACTCTCTTTGGGTTTTCTACCGTACTCGCTGCGAAACTAAAAGTCAAATGACTTCCTACTTCGTGAACACCTTCTGCACAGGGGAAAGGTCAAGTTCCACGTTGTGTCCCTAGGCGTGCAATCGGGTCCGTTCGACCGCCGTGTCATCCTCTGCTAAGGGCGTCACTGGATGCGGTATTGAGGGGCATGTGGTCAACACGTCGCGCTCTCGGAGTTTGTCGCGTTTCTTGACCCGGGAACCACAGCTAATGGGACGAGTAGCTCCTCAGTTGACCGGAGATTACCCGGTACCAACCTTTGCACCAAGGAAAGATCTGTCGCACTACCGGGAATCGAACGGGCGTTTCCCGCGAGGCAGCCAGCCGCACTGCCCATTCAGCTACGAAGGCGGACGAGCACCATTTGTAAGCTCACCCTGAAGAGAGCACACTGGTCCCCAAGGAGCGTTGTAGATGCAGGACTGGTGCGTCGCGGTCATGTGACACAATACCGCTGACGTCATGGCAGTTAAGTGTTATATTCGTGCCAATCGACAGTATGGAACCAGTGCTATAAGGTGCGTGGACTTGGAGACATGACAGAATGGCACAATGGAGTTATCGCATAATAAACAACCTGGTTCACGTTCATGATAACATGAATGAGTGGGCCAAAGTTGTGGTATCAAAAACCGCCCAAAACATCACAGGCCAAATAGTGAATAGAGTTGCCCGATTTCTTTCACTATCAACGCAGACTGTCGAACACGTCTAAAAGGAATGGTATAGCACTCGTGCCCGTGTAAAACGGGGTAATAAGACTAGTGTCACTGCATGCCAACGGCAATCGGCTTCAAACCGAACACGAATAGCTGCTGTCAGTGAATGAAGCTCCGTACATAGCATTGTCCGGGTGAACATTGCGAAGGTAACTGAATGCAATGGACATTTGGAGATGGGAACCTAGCGTAAGACCATTGCCCAAGGCCACACGTAAGGGCGTAACAACAGAGGCAGCGGACATTGTAACGCAGAACCGCAGTGGCGGCTGTGGACGCCTTCGTAGGAGCACAGTAGCAGTGTGACATCAGGGTAAAGCTGCCTCTGTGGTAACATGTCTTTAGTGCTTTTTCGTGTAACCTATAATTATGGACCGACGTAAAATCCAAACAAATCGCCATAAAAGGAAACTAAAGGTGGAAGTGCGAAACGATGTTTTCTTTCTTTTCTCTTTTTTTTCATTTTATCGATGGTGGTAGATATCTCTACAAGAAAAAAACTGCAGCCGGCCACACTTTTCGATGAATGCTTTCTTTTCGCACCGTAACTAGTTACAGGCCTGAGCCGATATTGGGGATGCAGCGAGGATTTCGTGCACAGGTTTCACGTCATTTTGGTCCTATAATGTAACAGAATAGTCAATGGTATTCTTATTTACGAAAACTTTTACGTTGCATACAAGGCGTTTACTTTTTACTTCCTCGAGCGAAGGCTGTTCTTTATATGTTAGTCCTCCAACATTAGGGTCTGGATCACTAAAACCAAGTATGCTGAACATGAGCTTCGCAAGGACGGAATGGTGGCGGACACACGTGTTTACACCTCAAGTCGCCTCAGCTAGTGCTTTGACTGGTTGTACCAAAGAACTGCACAGTGCAGTAATGGCGTACTTTATATACTACTGCAAAGATTCTTTTTCATAGCCTAGATTGTGATGGAAGCTATACATTTAAGAACCTTCAACATCGCAGAGCGTCAGCAATCGTTGGTTAATATATTAAAAAAGTAAAAACCCGCCTCGATTGCGAAAAAAAGCACCTAGTGTTAAGTGTTAACTCAGGTTTCGGCGTAGATAACTACACCTCTTGTAGCTGCAGTTTATGGCGGGTCATGGCCCATCGAACATAAGCCACTGTGAGGTGGAGCGTACACCATTAAGTTAAGTAGTGGTTTAGACTTTGTACATATGTACTGTTCCTGTTTTCCTTTTCTTTTTCGTTTATAAATGTATACCTATGGTGTTCTTTTAATCATTGACAAAGGTCTTCTTAGGCACTTGTGGGTTTTATTGTTCAAAACAAAAAAATGGTTCAAATGGCTCTGAGCACTATGGGACTTAACATCTATGGTCATCAGTCCCCTAGAACTTAGAACTACTTAAACCTAACTAACCTAAGGACATCACACAACACCCAGTCATCACGAGGCAGAGAAAATCCCTGACCCCGCCCGGAATCGAACCCGGGAACCCGGGCGCGGGAAGCGAGAACGCTACCGCACGACCACGAGCTGCGGACGTTTTATTGTTGTTCTGAAGAAGGTGTAGTTATGTACGCCGAAACCTGGGTTAAAACTTAACACTAGGTGCTTTTTTCGCAATCGAGGCGGGTTTTTAGCTTTTTAATCTATACATTTAACTTACCAAAAAACAGTGGTAACATGAACTTTAAGATTTTACTAATTAGGTTGACTGTGGCAGTTTACATATTCCCCCCATTGATACAGCATTATAGAAGTTTGTTTCTTAGTTTGGTCATTCGAGATAGAGTGGATGGATGGCTGGTTGATTCGGGGCAGGGGGCCAAACAGCGCGGTCATTGGTCTCATCAAATTAGGGAAGGATGGGGAAGGAAGTCGGCAGTACCCTTTCAAAGGAACCATCCCGGCACTTGCCTTAAGCGATTTTACGGAAATCACAGATAACCTAACTCAGGATGTACGGACGCGGGTTTGAAGCGTCGTCCACCCGAATGCAAGTCCAGTGTGCTAACCACTGTGCCACCTCCTTCGGTAAGAGAGAATAGTGTTTCTTGTGAAGATGGCTGCATGTATCTTTGTTCCAATAAATTCATCGGTATTCCCTTCTGAGCAAAATGCGGTATTTCTAAGTTTTCTTCAATGATATTTGAGCCGTGCTCTCCCCCGCTTATGGGTTGGCTTAAACCTTTACTGCGTTTGGTTTCCTGTGGTTATTGCGGTTATGCCGTGGCTCTTCCTCCTTCTACGTGTGGCAGCAGCGGTGTGTATCGATATTCGCACCTTGTACTATCTTTGGTCTGGTGCTGATAGTTTCCGGCTAGCCGGTGTGCGGCAGTCGGTCACTTGGTGCGGATCAGACAGAAAATCTCCGCGCGGCGCAGTGGGCCGGGCTCGCTGGCGGTCTCTGCCGTTGTGTCGGAGTGTGTGGGAGCTGTTCCGACTGCTACGGGGTTCGTGGCTCACCGACCCAGGACATCAAAGCTGAGTGGTGATTTAATTACCGAAGCCATTCTGTTCACATTGTGGCTTGGCTTTCATGGTTGGCTGTTGGGGGTATTCCCGTGAGCAACAGCGAGTGTTCGAGTTGGCGAAATTTTGGCCACCATCCTGTGGAGTTTAACTGTATTTTGGTTATTTGAAGTCCAAGTGCACCAGCGCAATTTTCTGCCTTGTGGCCGTTAGTGTTCCTGTTACCTGCACTGGATGCTGACGTAAAATTCAGGCAGTGTCCTTTCCTCACCGTGTTGTCACTGTCCAACAAGTGTGTGTAGTTTTGACAGCTTATGCGACGCCTTTCACTTTTGGCTTTGGAGTTCCCTGTGCATTGGTCGGGTGGAAGGCAAGTCGTCTTGTCGGTGGGTCCGTTGACTGTCTCTTGGTTGGGTTGCCAGCGGATCGGATATAGTCGGGCCGACTACATGTCTCCCCTAAACGAACGTTAAAATTTCAAGTGCAGACCGATCCCCGTAAACTTCTAAGCGCCGCTGGCTGTACTGCCTTTTCTTATTGGTGTTCGATTGTGTATTTTAACGGCTTATAGCCGATGGTTTGAATTTGTATGCTTTTAGTTGGGTTTTAAGTAATGAGCCTTCAGCCATTTCAAAATTGAAAGTTCGTTACTTGTCAAGTCTTCCATTGTTTGGGCCTTCAGCCTCATTTAAAATACGAGGGCAGTTCAATAAGTAATGCAACACATTTTTTTTCTCGGCCAATTTTGATTGAAAAAACCGGAAATTTTTTGTGGAATATTTTCAAACATTCCCGGTTCGTCTCGTATAGTTTCATTGACTTCCGACAGGTGGCAGCTCTCTACGGAGCTGTTAAAATGGTGTCTGTAACGGATGTGCGTTGCAAACAACGGGCAGTGATCGAGTTTCTTTTGGCGGAATACCAGGGCATCTCAGATATTCATAGGCGCTTGCAGAATGCCTACGGTGATCTGGCAGTGGACAAAAGCACGGTGAGTCGTTGGGGAAAGCGTGTGTCATCATTTCCGCAAGGTCAAGCAAGACTGTCTGATCTCCCGCGTGCGGGCCGGCCGTGCACAGCTGTGACTCCTGCAATGGCGGAGCGTGCGAACACACTCGTTCGAGATGATCGACGGATCACCATCAAACAACTCAGTGCTCAACTTGACATCTCTGTTGGTAGTGCTGTCACAATTGTTCACAAAAATCTGAACGAATTTCTCCTTCTTCATGACAACGCAAGACCTCACACAAGTCTTCGCACCCGAGAGGAGCTCACAAAACTTCAGTGGACCGTTCTTCCTCATGCACCCTACAGCCCCGATCTCGCACCGTCGGATTTCCATATGTTTGGCCCAATGAAGGACGCAATCTGTGGGAGGCACTACGCGGATGATGAAGAAGTTATTGATGCAGTACGACGTTGGCTCCGACATCGACCAGTGGAATGGTACCGTGCAGGCATACAGGTCCTCATTTCAAGGTGGCGTAAGGCCGTAGCATTGAATGGAGATTACGTTGAAAAATAGTGTTGTGTAGCTAAAAGATTGGGGAATAACCTGGTGTATTTCAATGCTGAATAAAACAACCCCTGTTTCAGAAAAAAATGTCTTGCATTACTTATTGAACTGCCCTCGTATTTTTTGGGTAAAGCTTTGGGCCTTTTTAGTTGTTTTAAGTAATCGGCCTTGAGCCGTTTTTAAATTAAGGTTTTTGTCTTTCAAGTATCAGACTGTGTGGGGCCTTCAGCCTAATTGAAGACAAGGCCTTCTGTCGTGTTTTTTTTCTTTTTTTTTTTTTTAAAGTAATTTTACCTGCAGTCTTAAATCATGGGCCTTGAGCCGTCTTTAAATTAAACTTGATTGGTTTTCAAGTGTTCGATTTGTTGGGCCTTCAGCCAAGCTATAGAACTTACTTATGTGACGCCTTTTGCCTTCTAAATATTCTGTTTTGAGTCTGAATTTCACGTGAATGGCTTTCAGCCGTTTTTAAATTTAAGTGGTTGTGCCCTTAAGGCATAAAATAGTGTGGCCTGTTCAGCCGATAACAAAGTTCAAAAATTTTGTTGTATTGTTTGGGCAACTAAATAAAGTTATATGTGAGTGTAACTCACAGCCCCTTTCCACAATTCCAACTACCTCTTCTGTCCTGCAGACTTAAGCAGGGCGTTTCAATATTCTCTATTCTTTTAATCTCATCAACTCATAAAAAACGTAAATTTATTTGAAAGTTTTGTACAATTAAATAGCAACCTTAACGGTTGCGTTGTAGACATCTGATTGGAAAATTAATATGTTACGTTTGCGGATCAGTTTGGCCGTGGAGAGCCCGCAGACGAGTTCAGACCAGGAGACCCATAGATTCTGAACCCGCCCTCTGGGTGAGGGTTATGGCAGCGGCCACAGAGAGTGTGGACGCGGGATGCGTGATATGGGGCGGGGGGGGGGGGGGCGGGGGGGGGGGCGGGCGGCAGCGGCGTTGCCCGTCGTGGCGGTGAATCACGGCCCCGCCGCGCTGCCCGCCTCTGCCCAAAATGGGAGGCGGGCGAAAGCGGGCGGCGGCGGCGGCCGCTCACCTTGCCAGGAATGCGGGCACCGGGGCTCCCTCTTCCTGGCTGCTCACGCCCGTTCATGCGCATGCCCCTCACACCGGTTAACCGGGCTCCCAGAGCGTTAACCAAACTGCACTGAAAAGCCAAAGACACTGGTACACCTGCCTAATATCGTGTGGGGTCCCCGCGTACACGCAGAAGTGCCACAACACGGCGTGGCATTTTACTTTTATATAGTTTTTTGTTTGTCTTTCTATATTTAATGATGATGTTTTGTTGGGGTGACATGAAGAATAAATAAACTCTTCATTATTGCTGCAGGGAACTGAAACAATGAATCCTGCAGGGCTGTCCATAAATCCTTAAGAGTATGATGGGGTGGAGATCTCTTCTGAACAGGACGTTGCAAGGCATCCCAGATATGCTCAATAATGTTCACGTCTCGGGAGTTTGGTGGCCAGCGGAAGTGTTTAAACTCGGAGGACTGTTCCTGGAGCCATTCTGTAGCAATTGTGCACGTGTGGAGGGTCGCTTTGTTCTACTACAATTGCCTAAGTCCGTCGGAATGCACGATGGATATGAATGGACGCAGCTGATCAGACAGGATGCTAACGTACGTGTCACGTGTCAGAGTCGTATCTAGACGTGTCAGTAGTCCATATCGCTCCAACTGCACACGCCCCACACCGTTACAGAGCGTCCACCAGCTTGAACAGTCCGCTCCTGACTTGCAGGGTCCATGGTTCAAATGGTTCAAATGGCTCTGAGCACTATGCGACTCAACTTCTGAGGTCATCAGTCGCCTAGAACTTAGAACTAATTAAACCTAACTAACCTAAGGACACCACACACATCCATGCCCGAGGCAGGATTCGAACCTGCGACCGTAGCGGTCAAGCGGTTCCCGACTGAAGCGCCTTTAACCGCACGGCCACACCGGCTGGCAGGGTCCATGGACTCATGAGGTTATCTCCATACCCGTTCACGTCCATCCGTTCGATACAATTTGAAACGAAACTCGTCCGACCAGGGAACATTTTTCCAGCCAATGTCGATGTCAACGGGCCCAGGCTAGGTGTAAAGCTTTCTGTCGTGGGGTCATGAAGGGTAGACGCCTTGGCCATACTGCTTATGTTTCGTTGAATTATTTGCATGCTGACACTTGCTGACGGCACTGCACTGAAATCTGCAGCAACTTGCGGAAGGGTTGCACCTCTGTCACGTTTGAAGGATTCACTTCAGTCGTCGCTGGTCCTGCTCTTGCAGGATATTTTTCCAGCCGCAGCGATGACGGAGAGCCTATGTTTCACCGGAATCCTGGTATTCACGGTACACTCGTGAAATGGTCGTACGGGAAAATCTCCACTTTATCGCTACCTCGAAGATGCTGTGCCCCATCGCTCGCGCTCAGCCTATAACATCACGTTCAAACTCATTTAAATCTTGATATCCTGCGATTGTAGCAGCAGTAACAGATCTAACAATTGCGCCAGGCACTTGTTGTCTTATACAGGCGTTACCGACCACAGCGCCCCATTCTGTCTGTTTACATATGCCTGTATTTGAATACGTGTGCCTATACCAGTTTCTTTGACGCTTCAGTGTAAGTGTGGCGTTTTGCAGAGATGCTTCTCCCCCCCCCCCCCCCCTTCATATTCAGACGTCCCACTTATTACTCCGCCAAGCAGAGAACAATTTATAAGTCTTGTTTCAAGATTGAAAAGGATGTTCTACTCGTAGTGGACTCGTGGCGGAGCAATTCTCTGCGCAACAGTTATAAATAATTGAATGAGGAAGGCAGTCGACACCCTCCCAATGGTGGAACAAAATGCCTTTAGAAAGCGACGATCTTGTAGTGGCAATATTACTATTGTACGTCAGTTAATTTAAAAACGACGAGTATACAACGTGGATACTATGAAAAGTCTTTCGTAGGACTGAACAGAAGCAACCTTTCGAACATCATTGTAAAACCGCGATATCCGAGATAAGAAATAAAGAGTTTGCATCAAAAGACACAAATTACGATAGATACACGGAAAGAGAAGACAGGACAAATTAAGACCAATAGAGGAGTGCTACAAGAGCATATGCTTTCACCTACCGTATTCACTATATATATATAGCATGGTTGTTATCAAATTTTCACTACTTGAGCCAGTGGAGACGGAAAACTGTTTACCGTCCGGATACACAACTTTATAGGAGTGATGTTGATTGTGCGTTGCAAGGTTTGTGCTGTTAGAAGAGTTAGTGTCGTGAATTGCCGCTAGGGATCACTACTGGCACGGCGACGTAGTGTTGAAATACGTGCATAAATATGAGTTGCAGTTGCAGAGAGTCAAGATGAGACTGAGCAAGGTGTGCAGGGGTGTAGTCGGAAAGCTGTTTCATCGAGACAACGGCAACAGTACTGCCGCTCTTAGCGAGTATCGACGCATTAAAGGAATACGGAGCTCCTCTTTCTGCAGCGGGGTTGAAGAACATGGTTGGGAAGTTCGAATAAATTGACGATTTTGGAATTGCTCCTGCTACGGTCGCAGGTTCGAATCCTGCCTCGGGCATGGATGTGTGTGATGTCCTTAGGTTAGTTAGGTTTAAGTAGTTCTAAGTTCTAGGGGACTGATGACCACAGCTGTTAAGTCCCATAGTGCTCAGAGCCATTTTTGAATTGCTCCTCGGACAGGCCGACGGCCAATTACGCCACAAATTGTTGAATAAGTTAATTTTGCCTGAGATGAGAATATGTGACGCAATGTGCGATTTTCAAGCAGCATTGGACTGTTGATGGCTGGAAACATGTTGCCTGGTCGGACGAGTCTCGTTTCAAATTGTATGGAATGGATGGACGTGTGCGAGTAGGGAGATAACCTTACGAATCCGTGGACCGTGCATGTCAGCAGGGGACTGTTCAAGCTGGTGGAGGCTCTGTAATGGTGTGCGGCGTGTGCAGTTGGAGTGACATGGGACGCTTGATGCGTCTAGGTACGACTCTGATGGGTGACACGTGCGTAACCATTCTATGTGATCACCTGCATCCATTCACATCCATTGTGCATACCGACGGACTTGGGCAATTCCAGCAGCACAATGCGACATTCCACACGTCCATAATTGCTACAGAGTGTCTCCAGGAAATCTCTTCTGAGTTTAAACACTTCCGCTGGCCACTAAGCTCCCCAGCCATGAACATTATTGAGCATATCTGGGACGCCTTGCAACGTGCTGTTCAGAACAGATCTCAACCCTCTCGTACTCTTATAGCCGTGTTGCGTCACTACTCCGTGCTCGCGGGGTATCTGTGCTATATTAGGCAAGTGAACCAGTTTCTTTGGCTCTTCAGTGTATGACCACATGACTTGAATGTAAGGAAAACCGAAGACGGTATATATTTGGTCATACAAGGTGTTTCAAAAATGACCGGTATATTTGAAACGGTAATAAAAACTAAACGAGCAGCGATAGAAATACACCGTTTGTTGCAATATGCTTGGGACAACAGTACATTTTCAGGCAGACAAACTTTCGAAATTACAGTAGTTACAATTGTCGACAACAGATGGCGCTGCGGTCTGGGAAACTCTATAGTACGATATTTTCCACACATCCACCATGCGTAGCAATAATATGGCGTAGTCTCTGAATGAAATTACCCGAAACCTTTGACAACGTGTCTGGCAGAATGGCTTCACGTGCAGATGAGATGTACTGCTTCAGCTGTTCAATTGTTTCTGGATTCTGGCGGTACACCTGGTCTTTCACGTGTCCCCACAGAAAGAAGTCACAGGGGTTCATGTCTGGCGAATAGGGAGGCGAATCCACGCCGCCTCCTGTATGTTTCGGATAGCCCAAATCAATCACACGATCATCGAAATATTCATTCAGGAAATTAAAGACGTCGGTCGTGCGATGTGGCCGGGCACCATCTTGCATAAACCACGAGGTGTTCGCAGTGTCGTATAAGGCAGTTTGTACCGCCACAAATTCACGAAGAATGTCCAGATAGCGAGATGCAGTAATCGTTTCGGATCTGAAAAATGGGCCAATGATTCCTTTGGAAGAAATGGCGGCCCAGACCAGTACTTTTTGAGGATGCAGGGACGATGGGACTGCAACATGGGGCTTTTCGGTTCCCCATATGCGCCAGTTCTGTTTATTCACGAAGCCGTCCAGGTAAAAATAAGCTTCGTCAGTAAACCAAATGCTGCCCACATGCATATCGCCGTCATCAATCCTGTGCACTATATCGTTAGCGAATGTCTCTCGTGCAGCAACGGTAGCGGCGCTGAGGGGTTGCCACGTTTGAATTTTGTACGGATAGAGGTGTAAACTCTGGCGCATGAGACGATACGTGGGCGTTGGCGTCATTTGGACCGCAGCTGCAACACGGCGAACGGAAACCCGAGGCCGCTGTCGGATCACCTGCTGCACTAGCTGCGCGTTGCCCTCTGTGGTTGCCGTACGCGGTCGCCCTACCTTTCCAGCACGTTCATCCGTCGCATTCCCAGTCCGTTGAAATTTTTCAAACAGATCCTTTATTGTATCGCTTTTCGGTCCTTTGGTTACATTAAACCTCCGTTGAAAACTTCGTCTTGTTGCAACAACACTGTGTTCTAGGCGGTGGAATTCCAACACCAGAAAAATCCTCTGTTCTAAGGAATAAACCATGTTGTCCACTGCACACTTGCACGTTGTGAACAGCACACGCTTACAGCAGAAAGACGACGTACAGAATGGCGCACCCACAGACTGCGTTGTCTTCTATATCTTTCACATCACTTGCAGCGCCATCTGTTGTTGAAAATTGTAACTACTGTAATTTCGAAAATTTGTCCGCCTGAAAATGTACTGTTGCCCCAAGCATATTGCAACAAACGGTGTATTTCTATCGCTGCTCGTTTAGTTTTTATTGCCGTTTCAAATATGCCGGTCATTTTTGAAACACCCTGTATATCGAACGTTTTCCCACTGACTGTAATGTAACAATATTACAAGTTTTCAGGTCACGTCCACGTCGTGGTTCTGCTGCAGTGCTCTGACGATGTTGATCTCAGCGTCAGTGCCAGACCCGCTGGAAACACAAGCATTGGGAAACTGGAGTGAGCGCGGCGGCGCGCGTGCGGGGCAGAGTTTACATTCCGCAGGGAGCCCCTCGCGCCACGGATGGCCGCGTGCTCCATATCGGGCGGCCATCTCCGCACAACGGCGCTCTGTCCGGACCCTGCTCACACACACTGACACACACACACACACACACACACACACACACAGAAGACGCCCACACACGGCCGCGCTTATGCTAAACACGGCTTGCCATTTGCATAAGGCGCCGGCATTCCGCTCAGTCAACAAGTAGTCGCCCTGACAGCTACACGACAGCGCCGCGTTTTGAAGACGGGAGACGTCGTTCCGGCAGCGCAACGAGGTCGCTCCCCTGAGACTCTCCTCGTGCCTGCACCGATCCGGTGACCAGTGGAAACTGTACGCACGTACAGTATATCCGCAAAGTTCACGCCCAAGTTCTCCACCGTGCGATTTTAAAGCGAAGTCTATCTACATCTACATACATACTCCGCAATCCACCATACGGTGCGTGGCGTAGGGTACCTCGTACCACAGCATCTTCTCTTCCTGCTCCACTCCCAAACACAACGAGTGAAAAAATGACTGCCTATATGCCTCTGTACGAGCCCTAATCTCTCTTATCTTATCATCGTGGTCTTTCCGCGAAATGTAAGTTGGCTGGCAGTAAAATTGTACTGCATTCAGCCTCAAATGCTGGTTCTCTAAATTTCCTCAGTAGCGATTCAAGAAAAGAACACCTACTTTCCTCTAGAGACTCCCACCCGAGTTCCTGAAGCATTTCCGTAACACTCGCTTGATGGTCAAACCTACCAGTAACAAATCTAGCAGCCCGCCTCTGAATTGCTTCTACGTCCTCCCTCAATCCGACCGATAGGGATCCCAAACGCTCGAGCAGTACTCAAGAATAGGTCGTATTAGTGTTTTATAAGCGGTCTCCTTTACAGATGAACCACATCTTTCCAAAATTCTACTAATGAACCGAAGACGACTATCCGCCTTCCCCACAACTGCCAGTACATCCTTGTCCCACTTCATATCGCTCTGCAATGTTACGCCCAAATATTTAATCGACGTGACTGTGTCAAGCGCTACACTACTAATGGAGTATTCAAACATTACGGGATTCTTTTTCCTACTCATCTGCATTAATTTACATTTATCTATATTTAGACTTAGCTGCCATTCTTTACACCAATCACAAATCCTGTCCAAGTCATCTTGTATCCTTCTACAGTCACTCAACAACGACACCTTCCCGTAAACCACAGCATCATCAGCAAACAGCCGCACGTTGCTGTCCACCTTATCCAAAAGATCATTTATGTAGATAGAAGACAACAGCGGACCTACCACACTTCCATGGGGCACTCCACATGATACCCTCGCCTCCGATGAAAACTCACCATCGAGGACAACGTACTGGGTTCTGTTGCTTTAAGAAGCCTTCGAGCCACTCACTTACTTGGGAACCAATCCCATATGCTCGCACCTTAGTTAGGAGTCTGCAGTGGGACACCGAGTCAAACGCTTTCCGGAAGTCAAGGAATATGGCATTCCGTCTGATACCCTTCATCCATGGTTCGCAAGATATCATGTGAAAACAGGGCGAGTTGCGTTTCGCAGGAGCGATGCTTTCTAAAGCCGTACTGATGCATGGACAGCAACTTTTCTGTCTCAAGGAAATTCATTATATTCGAACTCCACACTTACTTAAATATCCACAGTTTTTGTGCAATAGCCGAACGTATTTCTTGGAGAGACGCAAACTCTCATCACCATATACGGAGAACGCCTTCAAGGGGATTCTGTGAATGAGCTGACTCAAGTAAAACTTCGTTTGCGCGTGCTTCCGCGCAGCGGCGTGATGTTACGTGTTTTCAAAACTCAGCGCAACTGTACGTTGTAGGTCGTTGTCACACGCTATTGCTATTGCTCCATGGCGGACGATTGGCAAACTTCAGGACTGAGATCCAGATGTTGTTCAGTATCATAGGATCGATAAAAATTATAGTCTTGTGTAATAATCTCTGCTTCCTCTCCGTACAGCCTGTCATAATATCGGATCATGGCAGCCAGGAGCTGAACCTGATGCACTCCTGTCTGCAAAGCGTCTTCCACAGCAGCTGATCTGTGTACTGGTTATCGAGAATCTTTGGACGACCTACGTTGTCACAGTATCTTCCAAGTGGGTTTTTAAAATAAGGCCACATTTCTTCAAGATCCTCCCTAAGCGGCCAGTAACGTCTTTAGTTAACAGTACTGAAACGTTGGATTTCATGGACAGCAATACATCACTATGATCTTTACGTGGCGGTCCTTACGCTCTTTTTACTTCAGCAGACGAACAGCCATTCTTCAGCAACGCACTGGTGCGGTATTAGAATTCTGCGTCGACCAACTCCGGTTCCCATATACTTCTACACTACTCGAAAAAACTAATTTGATAGTTATACAACTAATATAACTGTGAAAAGACATTACACATTTGGTGAGGGCTTCTTTACAAGTCATAAGGGTGAAAGCAAAATTACAGAGTCCTAAACGGGTTTGGAAATATCAGAAGTGAACATCGCAGCTGAATACTGCCATGTCTACAGTAACACATTGAAATGAAATGAAATGATGGTATGGCATTGTAGGCCAGGACGCCCCATTTGGGGGAGTTCGGCCACCGTATTGCAGGTTCTTTTTAGGTGACGCCACATCGACGGCTTACGGGTCAATGATGATGAAGGACACACAACACCCAGTCCCCTGCCGGGAATCGAACCCGTTCGCTATCGACGACTTCTAACGTTCGCTGGTCAAGTACGAACTGCTGTTTTACTCAGGAGAGAAAACGTAGAATACGCCCGGCGCCGCTGTGCCAGTTGACCTATCGTGTATTATAAAAAGAGGAACGAAACTGATGTCATCAGAGACTGAATTCCGTCTCAGAATGAGCCAGGACGTGTCAAACAATCTATTATGACTTTCAGAAAAAAACTATCCCATTAGCCGAAAGCTGATTTGTCGAAGTGCTGGTTTCGATTCCCACTCCTTCCTATCGGATACGATTCCAGACCATTTACCGTAGTACGACGTCGCTCGGCCAGTTTAAAAATGCCACAGGCCGATTTGCTGTCAGAGGATATCAACGCTTTCATCCATGGGATCCCAGCTGTGCGGCTATCCTTCTTTGCTACGGCAAACGTCTTTAGTTGCGACTCATAGTGAGATTCGGTGGGTCCTGTTGCATAATTCTACAAATTTTTCTTCGTGCGATAGTGACTCGTGACTCTATCTTGTCCTCTGTAGTCGTGCGTTGACAAAAGACAGGTGTTTCACGCCGTAGAGGATCCTAGCACAGTACAGTTACCATGGTTTACCAGCATTCCTCGGAGTCTCACATTATTCCGAAACCACTGCTTTCACCAACACCACAGATGACACATAAGTATACTGGTATGTTGAGTGTTAGAAATGTTGGTTGTTTACAGTTATAAAAATGTGGAATGCAAAGCGATAATTAAGTATCTGATTTTGCAGAACCAATTTTCATTCAATTGTTGTGTTAATACTATACTTAATTATCATCTACGTACACAATACGGAAGCCACTGACTCCGCATAGTGCGGAATATTTTGTACCACAGTCACACACTTCGCGGCCGGCCGGTGTGACCGAGCCGTTCTAGGCGCTTCACTCTGGAACCGCGCGACCGCTACGGTCTCAGGTTCGAATCCTGCTTCGGGCATGGGTGTGTGTGATGTCCTTAGGTTAGTTAGGTTTAAGTAGTTCTAAGTTCTAGAGGACTGATGATCTCAGATGTTAAGTCCCATAGTGCTCAGAGCCATTTGAACCACACACTTCCTTTCCCGTTCCACACGCATACAGGGCCAGAGAAAAATAATTTCCTGTACACCTCCATACTAACACTATTATCCCTAATTTTAAGGCTTAGAATAGGCAGACTCGGTTATGTTTTATTTTATTTGAACAGATAATTTCTTACAGTACTTTTAGTCATATCTTATAAGGCAGCGATAGAGAGGATGCATGTATTCAACGTAAATAGAATGTGACCCAGACTGTTAACTCCAATAAAGGTCAAAGCGACGTTTCCAACTACCTTACGCGAGATTTACTCTCGATGTTGTATAGCCACGCGGAGTGGCCGCGCGGTTAAAGGCGCCATGTCACTAATCGTGCGGCCCCTCCTGCCGGTGATTAGAGTCCAACCTCGGGCATGGGTGTGTGTGTTGTTCTTAGCACAAGTTAGTTTAAGTAGTGTGTAAGTCTAGGGGCCGATCAGCTCAGCAGTCTGGTCCCTTAGAAATTCACACACATTTGAACATTTTGATGCTCTAAATTTGTTCTGCGTTTCACAGAAATATTAACTTCTTTCTTCCAAGTGTTCCCGTCTAATCTCACGGAGCATATCCGTAAAACGGTCATTCTGATCGAAGCGAACGGTAACAAATACAACAGCAAGCTTCTGAATTGCTTCCGTGTTTTCCGTCAGTCTGACGTCATGGAGGCTCCAAATTTTCGCGCAGTATTCAAAGACGGCACTTCGATTTAGCTTGTTTTATAGGCTTTAGTGTACGTTCTAAAATTTAAAATCTTTTCTTATCATACACCCATTTATTTCATGAACAACGATGGCGAGACTGATTTCGCCCCCTGAAAGAAGGATAGATGCGAGAGAGTCTAACTGCTCTGAAGACTTTGGGAACAAGCTTCCACTGAAAGGATTACAGTTAGAGACTGGCTGAAAACCTCGTACTAAGATCATACAAGCCGAAGGACGCTGTTGTTTTGTTTATAGCCTTATGTGTTTCGACTAGTTTAAATGGTTCAAATGGCTCTCAGCACTATGGGACTTAACATCTTAGGTCATCAGTCCCCTAGAACTTAGAACTACTTAAACCTAACTAACCTAAGGACATCACACAACACCCAGCCATCACGAGGCAGAGAAAATCCCTGACCCCGCCGGGAATCGAACCCGGGAACCCGGGCGTGGGAAGCGAGAACGCTACCGCACGACCACGAGATGCGGGCATTTTCGACTAGTTTGATGCCGCCTTTCATTTCTACTTAACGTTTTAATGTCTGAGTAGCTACCAAACAATTTGTCTTCAATAACGTTTCTCAAAACATTAGATATTTTTCTCCTACTATGGTTTTTCCTTTTTAGTGCTCTTTTCGGTCCAGAGTTGGTTATTACCGTATATATTAGCATTATCTTAATGTTCTGTGCCGTAATTTTCCGTATTATTCTTTCATCGTTTAGGCTTCCTGGATTATCTTCACTTCATTCTGTTCCTACCCATTTTATTCTTTACCATTCTGTTGTAGTCCCATATTTGCAATATTTCCAGGTTCCTCTCTTCTCGTCTTTCCATCGTCTTACAAAAGGCTGCCCTAGAAATATTTTTGGAAATTTTTTAATGATTTCTTCACTGAACAGCCAAAGAAACTGGTACATCTGCCGAATATCGTGTACGGCCTCCGCGAGCACGCAAAAGTGCCGCATCACGACGTGGCATGGTCTCGAATAAAGTCTGAAGTAGTACTGGAGGGAAGTGACGCCATGAATCCTGTATGGCTGTCCATAAACCCGTAAGAGTACGACGAGGTGGAGATCTCTTCTGAACAGCACGTTGCAAGGCGTGTCCGATATGCTCAATAATATTCATGTCTGGGGAGTCTGGTGGCCAGCGGAAGTGTTTAAACTCAGAAGAGTGTTCCTGGAGACACTCTGTAGCAGTTCTGGACGTGTGGAGTGTCGCATTCACTTGCTGGAATTGGCAAGTCGGTCGGAATGCACAATAGACATGGATGGATGCAGGTGGTGAGACAGGATACTTACGTACGTGTCACCTGTCAGAGTCGTTTCTAGACGTATCAGGAGTCCTTATTACTGCAACTGCACACGCTTCACACCATTACAGAGCCCCCACCAGCTTGAACAGTCCCCTGCTGAGATGTAGGGTCCATGGATTCGTGAGGTTGACTCCATACCCGTACACATCCATCCGCTCGCTACAATTTGAAACGAGACTCGTCCGACCAGGCAACATGTTTCCAGTCATCAACAGGCCAATATCGGTGTTGATAGGCCCAGGCGAGGCGCCAAGATTTACGTCTTGCAGGGGTATGTATCTATGTATGTAAGTACAGGGTGTTTCAAAAATTACCGGTATATTTGAAACGGCAATAAAAACTAAACGAGCAGCGATAGAAATACACCGTTTGTTGCAATATGCTTGGGACAACAGTACATTTTCAGGCGGACAAACTTTCGAAATTACAGTAGTTACAATTTTCAACAACAGATGGCGCTGCAAGTGATGTGAAAGATATAGAAGACAACGCAGTCTGTGGGTGCGCCATTCTGTACGTCGTCTTTCTGCTGTAAGCGTGTGCTGTTCACAACGTGCAAGTGTGCTGTAGACAACATGGTTTATTCCTTAGAACAGAGGATTTTTCTGGTGTTGGAATTCCACCGCCTAGAACACAGTGTTGTTGCAACAACACGAAGTTTCCAATGGAGGTTTAATGTAACCAAAGGACCGAAAAGCGATACAATAAAGGATCTGTTTGAAAAATTTCAACGGATTGAGAACGTGACGGATGAACGTGCTGGAAAGGTAGGGCGACCGCGTACGGCAACCACTGAGGGCAACGCGCAGCTAGTGCAGCAGGTGATCCGACAGCGGCCTCGGGTTTCCGTTCGCCGTGTTGCAGCTGCGGTCCAAATGACGCCAACGTCCACGTATCGTCTCATGCGCCAGAGTTTACACCTCTATCCGTACAAAATTCAAACGCGGTAACCCGTCAGCGCCGCTACCATTGCTGCACGAGATACATTCGCTAACGATATAGTGCACAGGATTGATGACGGCGATATGCATGTGGGCAGCATTTGGTTTACTGACGAAGCTTATTTTTACCTGGACGGCTTCGTCAATAACCAGAACTGGCGCATATGGGGAACCGAAAAGCCCCATGTTGCAGTCCCATCGTCGCTGCATCCTCAAAAAGTACTGGTCTGGGCCGCCATTTCTTCCAAAGGAATCATTGGCCCATTTTTCAGATCCGAAACGATTACTGCATCTCGCTATCTGGACATTCTTCGTGAATTTGTGGCGGTACAAACTGCCTTAGACGGCACTGCGAACACCTCGTGGTTTATGCAAGATGGTGCCCGGCCACATCATTTTCCTGAATGAATATTTCGATGATCGTGTGATTGCTTTGGGCTATCCGAAACATACAGGAGGCGGCGTGGATTGGCTTCCCTATTCGCCAGACATGAACCCCTGTGACTTCTTTCTGTGGGGACACTTGAAAGACCAGGTGTACCGCCAGAATCCAGAAACAATTGAACAGCTGAAGCAGTACATCTCATCTGCATGTGAAGCCATTCCGCCAGACACGTTGTCAAAGGTTTCGGGTAATTTCATTCAGAGACTACGCCATATTATTGCTACGCATGGTGGATATGTGGAAAATATCGTACTATAGAGTTTCCCAGACCGCAGCGCCATCTGTTGTTGAAAATTGTAACTACTGTAATTTCGAAAGTTTGTCTGCCTGAAAATGTACTGTCGTCCCAAGCATATTGCAACAAACGGTGTATTTCTATCGCTGCTCGTTTAGTTTTTATTGCCGTTTCAAATATACCGGTCATTTTTGAAACACCCTGTATGTATGTAGGTATTAAACCGGGGACCTAGAAAAAACGGAGAGGCTTCGATCCGCCGAAGTCCGAAGTGGTTCAGAGCCCCACAACAGGCCACAGCACTTCACCCATCCCAACGCCGTCCCACACCGAACCCAGGGTTATTGTGTGGTTCGGCCCGCATTGTTCGCGTGGTAGAGTAACTCATGAAGGGTACACGACTGGACCTTGAGCTGCGAAAGCCCATATCGATGATGTTTCGTTGAATGGTTCGCGCGCTGTCACTTGTTGAGGGCCCAGCACTGAAATCTGCAGCAATTTGCGGAAAGGCGTCACTTTGAACGATTCCGTTCAGTCGTCGTTGGTCTCGTTCTTGCAAAATCTTTTACCAGCCGCAGCGATGTCGGAGATCTGATGTTTTCCCGGATTCCACTGGTGGCTGGCGTAGCTGGCTCTGGATCACGGCGTTCTGGGTTCAATTCCCGGCGGGTTGGGGATTTTCTCTGCCTGGGGACTGGGTGTTTGTGTTGTCCTCATCATTTCATCGTCATTCGTGAACGCGGCGGGATTGGACTGTGTAGATGGCTCAGATGACTCTGAGCACTATGGGACAACATCTGAGGTCATCAGTCCCCTAGACTTAGAACTACTTAAACCTAACTAACCTAAAGACATCACATACACCCATGCCCGAGGCTGGATTCGAACGTGCGACCGCAGCAGTCGCGCGGTTCCGGACTGAAGCGCGTACAATCGCTCGGCCACAACGGCCGGCACTATGTAGAGCAGGCTGTTCCAACTGAGCTCCAGGGAGCCGGAGCGCTCTGGAGCGCTCACTGCGGCAGCTCGGAGCCCGCGTGGAGGGAGAAAGCGAACTCACTGCCCCCTGGCCGCATGCAGCCGCAACTGACGCAATAATCCGTGTTCAATGACAGCTATGACTAGCCGCGGGAGCCCTGTACCTATATTGGGGGATACTTTTCTATTCATTGAGAGGGATGGTCGTCTACAGTGTCTTATATGTCAGTAAGTATTTAATTCTGCGAAGAGGTACAATATACAACGACATTATACACGTCTTCGTGCAGCGCACTACGATCACATAGAAGGCGTTGCACACAGAGAACTGGAAGCCAGGCTTAAGAACGACATACTAGGAGACGTAAGTTAAAAATGGTTTCGTAATACGGAGGGTATCAAAACATGCAACATAGTTCGTGTTCTGTAATGCGTTTATAATTTTCAGGTGAATGCGAACGGAGAAGACACGACTGAATCTGCAATTCGAGCAAGCTACAGGGTCGCTCACATCACTGCGACGAGTGGCAAGCCGTTTTCGGTGGGACCACTCGTAAAATCGTGCGTGGTAGAAGTTGCAGAATGTTTTTTTCCAAGGGAGGTGAACGCAATTGAAGGGGTTTGCCTGTCGAAACAAACAATGTCTCGTCGAATCCTGGACATGACAGGGGATTCAGAGACACAGCTCAGGAAAAAGGTGGAGAGCTTTGTTGCATTTTCGCTAGCGTTTGACGAAAGCACCGACATATCGGACTGTGCTCAGCTTGCAGTCTTTGTGCGTGGTGTCGACATGGAGCTGCAAGTAACTGAAGAACTCTTGGATGTGGTACCACTCGATTACACCGCAACAGGACGTGCCACGTGCCGGCGTGCCGGCCCGCTTGAATGGTCACAGCGAGCGACACGGCTCCGTGGAGCAGGGAGCGCTCCACAGCTCACAATGGAGCCGACGAGCTGGAACAGCCTGATGTAGAGATTGGGACTTTGTGTGGGCACTGTTACCGCGCAGCTGAGCGCGCCACAAAGCAAGCGTCATCATCATTACCGGCTTCCTCACATTCACTGTACTCTCGTGAAATGGTCGAACGAGAAAATCCGCACGTCATCGCTACCTCGGACATGCTGTGTCCCATCGCTTGTGCGCGAATTATAACACCACGTTCAAACTCACTTAAAACTGGATAACGTGCCATTGTAGCAGCAGTAACCGATCTGGCAACTGCGTCAGACACTTGTTGTCTTATAGAGGCGTTGCCGACCGCAGCGCCGTATTCTGCCTGTTTACACATCTCTGTATTTGAATATGCATGCCTATACCAGTTTCTTTAGTGCTTCAGTGTATTTTCGACGGACTGTTTTCATCGCTTCGTTCTTCTTCCGAAACTTCAATCTTCACATCTATCGTTGTTAGATTCACCAACTTCAGTCTGTCTGTACACTGTGTTACTTGTTCATTCAACCAGAGCATCCTGCGTTTCTTTAGAGTGTTTCTCACCCACTAAAATTTTGTTACTTTGTAATTTCTGTTGAAATGTAAATGTCGTGTGACTAGGGCCTGAAGTCGGGTAGACCGTTCTCCTCGTGCAAGTCTTTGGATGTGATGCCACTTCGGCGACTTGTGAGTCGATGGGGATGAAATGATGATGATGATGGCAACACAACACCCAGTCCCTGAGCGGAGAAAATCTTCGACCCAGCCGGGAATCGAACCCGGGCCCTTAGGATTGACATTCTGTCGCGCTGACCACTTTTTTTTCATGTTGTTCGTTGTTGATCGTTGTGTACGTCACATAACATCCGTTCAAGTTCTTTGTTGATCCTTCCACTCAGTTTTTTTTATTAAAGAGGCCAACCAGCCCCCTGACCGAACACGCTGAGCTACCGTGCCGGCATCCACTGAGCTACCGCGGTCGGACATAACTTTTGTTGATATCATATGTTATACGCAAGGAATTCGGTATTTCCTTGTTTCAGTGGTGAGTTATCCAAAGTTTTTTAGCCTCTGCCTTTGCGGTACCTACAGTAGCCTATCTGCTTATCACATTTAACTCCTCTTTCACCGAGCTTTTGCAGATGCACTTGACTCTCTCATCAGTTGATCAGTGCCACACTTGGTTGCACGTCTCCACGAATTTCTTGTGCTATCGAGTTTGAGGAGCTGAGGCGATCGTCGCCGCTGCCGACTTTCAGACTGGGTGGCAAAGACAGAGCGGCGACAGGTTGCGCGCCGCACCTGCCGTGTTCTGCCCTGACCTGCCGGCTGTTTGCGAGTCGGCCGACTGCCGGGTGACGCCCCAGCGCGGCGGAGATGCGCGATAAAGCGGAGGCGGCAGCGGCACGGGCCACGCCACGCCACGCCGCGGCGCTCGGCAGATCCTATCGGCCGTCAGCCGCCGCTCCCGCACCCACCAAACACCTCACTCCACCTCGGCAGCCGCTTCTGCCGAAATCTGCGATAGTCCGCCAGCCTCAACTGTACTGACTTGCACACACACAAACACACACAAATTTACAAATCTTTAACATATTGCAGCGTGTCAGCAACTGTGACTGCTAGTTTTCGAGCCGCTTACGTGTGGTCCTGATTTATGGCCGGCGCAGCTCCGTCTACGTTCGCCCTAATGGTTTTAATTTTGACTGACATAATCTTATGATTATGCGTCTTTAATGTTTTAATTTTTAATCTGTGACATGGCCAGTGTTTGGCTCACAAAATAATTTCATTGTTGTTCTGAAGAAGATTCCATTACTGGAATCGAAACCTAGGTAAACGAGTAAAATTACCTTGCAACTGAAGGCTGAAAACATTGTTTATTTGCTGTACACTCAAATTTAGCTCTGTTTCTCGACTTCTGCAAAGTCTTTGACGCATTTCACCAGTATCATTTGGTGAGACGTGTGTATGAGCACAAGTACACTACTGGCCATTAAAATTGCTACACAACGAAGACGACGTGCTACAGACGCGAAATTTAACCGACAGGAAGTAGATACTGTGATATGCAAATGATTAGCTTCTCAGAGTATTCACACAAGGTTGGCGCCGGTGGCGACACCTACAACGTGCTGACACGAGGAAAGTTTCCAACCGATTTCTCATACACAGACAGCAGTTGACCGGCGCTGCCTAGTGAAACGTTGTTGTGATGCCTCGTGTAAGGAGGAGAAATGCACACCATCACGTTTCCGACTTTGATAAAGGTCGGATTGTAGCCTATCGCGATTGCGGTTTATCGTATCGCGACATTGCTGCTCTCGTTGGTCGAGATCCAATGACTGTTAGCAGAATATGCAATCGGTGGGTCCAGGAGGGTAATACGGAACGCCGTGCTGGATCCCAACGGCCTCGTATCACTAGCAGTCGAGATGACAGGTATCTTATCCGCATGGCTGTAACGGATCGTGCAGCCACGTCTCGATCCCTGAGTCAACAGATGGGGACGTTTGCAAGACAACAACCATCTGCACGAACAGTTCGATGACGTTTGCAGCAGCATGGACTATCAGCTCGGAGACCGTAGCTGCGGTTACCCTTGACGCTGCATCACAGACAGGAGCGCCTGCGATCGTATAGTCAACGACGAACCTGGGTGCACGAATGGCAAAAAGTCATTTTTCCGGATAAATGTAGGTTCTGTGTACAGCATCATGATACTCGCATCCGCGTTTGGCGACATCGCGGTGAACGCACATTGGAAGCGTGTATTCGTCGCCGGCCGCGGTGGTCTAGCGGTTCTGGCGCTGCAGTCCGGAACCGCGGGACTGCTACGGTCGCAGGTTCGAATCCTGCCTCGGGCATGGGTGTGTGTGATGTCCTTAGGTTAGTTAGGTTTAAGTAGTTCTAAGTTCTAGGGGACTTATGACCTAAGATGTTGAGTCCCATAGTGCTCAGAGCCATTTGAACCATTTTTGTGTATTCGTCATCGCCATACTGGCGTATCACCCGGCGTGATGGTATGGGGTGCCATTGGTTACAGGTCTCGGTCACCTCTTGTTGGCATTGACGGCACTTTGAACAGTGGACGTTACATTTCAGACGTGTTACGACCCGTGGCTCTACCCTTCATCCGATCCCTGCGAAACCCTACATTTCAGCCGGCCGGAGTGCCCGAGCGGGTAAAGGCGTTACAGTCTGCAACCGCACGACCGCTACGGTCGCAGGTTCGAATCCTGCCTCGGGCATGAATGTGTGTGATGTCCTTAGGTTAGTTAGGTTTAAGTAGTTCTAACTTCTAGGGGACTTATGACCACAGCAGTTGAGTCCCATAGTGCTCAGAGCCATTTGAACCATTTTTGAACCCTACATTTCAGCAGGATAATGCACGACCGCATGTTGCAGCTCCTGTACGGGCCTTTCTGGATACAGAAAATGTTCGACTGCTACCCTGGCCAGCGCATTCTCCAGATCTCTCACCAACTGAAAACGTCTGGTCAATGGTGGCCGAGCAACTGGCTCGTCACACGCCAGTCACTACTCTTCATGAACTGTGGTGTAGTGTTGAAGTTGCATTGGTAGCTATACCTGTACACGCCATCCGAGCTCTGTTTGATTCAATGCCCAGGCGTATCAAGACAGTTATTACGGCCAGAGGTGGTTGTTCTGGGTAGTGATTTCTCAGGATCTATGCACTCAAATTGCGTCAAAATGTGATCACACGTCAGTTCTAGTGTAATACATTTGTCCAATGAATACCCGTTTATCATCTGCATTTCTTCTTGGTGTAGCAATTTTAATGGCCAGTAGTGTATTAGCGTTTAGTATTGCTTAACAACAGAGCTCCGAGTTTACCTCATCGTAGGAAGATGGTGGCATAAAGTAACAATGATACGCTTACCGTTCAGTATACTACTCCCCCCCCCCCCCTCTTACTCTTACAAGAGCACACTGGCGGCTGTGCAGCGTTGTGGAACTGGGCGGCCGTGTCTCTCCATCTACATCTACATCTACATTTATACTCCGCAAGCCACCCAACGGTGTGTGGCGGAGGGCACTTTACGTGCCATTGTCATTACCTCCCTTTCCTGTTCCAGTCGCGTATGGTTCGCGGGAAGAACGACTGTCTGAAAGCCTCCGTGCGCGCTCTAATCTCTCTAATTTTACATTCGTGATCTACTCGGGAGGTATAAGTAGGGGGAAGCAATATATTCGGTACCTCATCCAGAAACGCACCCTCTCGAAACCTGGCGAGCAAGCTACACCGCGATGCAGAGCGCCTCTCTTGCAGAGTCTGCCACTTGAGTTTGTTAAACATCTCCGTAACGCTATTACGGTTACCAAATAACCCTGTGACGAAACGCGCCGCTCTTCTTTGGATCTTCTCTATCTCCTCCGTCAACCCGATCTGGTACGGATCCCACACTGATGCGCAATACTCAAGTATAGGTCGAACGAGTGTTTTGTAAGGACTCTTCCAATGAATCTCAACTTGGTACCCGCCTTACCAACAATTAATTTTATATGATCATTCCACTTCAAATCGTTCCGCACGCATACTCCCAGATATTTTACAGAAGTAACTGCTACCAGTGTTTGTTCCGCTATCATATAACCATACAATAAAGGATCCTTCTTTCTATGTATTCGCAATACATTACATTTGTCTGTGTTAAGGGTCAGTTGCCACTCCCTGCATCAAGTGCCTATCCGCTGTAGATCTTCCTGCATTTCGCTACAATTTTCTAATGCTGCAACTTCTCTGTATACTACAGCATCATCCGCGAAAAGCCGCATGGAACTTCCGACACTATCTACTAGGTCATTTATATATATTGTGAAAAGCAATGGTCCCGTAACACTCCCCTGTGGCACGTCAGAGGTTACTTTAACGTCTGTAGACGTCTCTCCATTGATAACAACATGCTGTGTTCTGTTTGCTAAAAACTCTTCAATCCAGCCACACATCTGGTCTGATATTCCGTAGGCTCTTACTTTATCAGGCGACAGTGCGGAACTGTATCGAACGCCTTCCGGAAGTCAAGGAAAATAGCTGACCCAAAGCACGGCACTGAAGCGCTTGCAAGTTCGTCCTGTACATTCGGCGCAGTAGCGTGGACCAGCGTCTAGATGTGACACAATGGTAGAAAGGAGCTGATATGTTTCGACGTGCCCGTGGCTATACGAGTACAGTGAACGATGACGTCCGATTTGCTTGTGTGATATTAACGTGCACTGTTGATCGTGTCTGTATGGAATGGTCTGCTGTTAGTAACCATGTAGTACGACGTAAGAACAGTGGTCGTAAGAAGATTCTAAGCGACGGAGGCAAAAGACTAGTCTCATCTTTCGTCAAAGGCAGTCGGTTTCAAACCTGACAGGAACTGCTTCTGTCGGTGAATGAATGTTGTTGTCAACCAGGTGACGAGCAAACACTGCGAAGGGAAATGCAAGCAGTGTGGCTATTTGGTGTCGGGTACCCGCCACTGTTCAGAGTGACACGAGAAGCCGCACGTCTCGAGTGTGCTGGGAAACACAGAAACTCGACAGCAGTTGACCTGAGGCGTGTAGAGCGGTTCCAGGATTCGCGATTTTGCCTGTTTTTCAGATGACGCGAGGTTCTGGCGCACCGACGGTCCCACGATGCGTTCAGCCTACAGCGATGGGAGGGGAAGTGCTTCTCCCACGTTTTGGGGGTGTCTTTCGTACCGTGAACCGTGACTTGGTCCACTCATCCAGGTTAACATGAACATGAACCAGGACCTTTATTTCAGCATTACCGGTGACCAAGTATCGCCTTTTTTCCCCGTCATCTTCATGATTAGTATTATTTCATTTTTATTTATTTCATTAACAGTACAGAGTAACCCACAGATGGTCGAGCGGTTCTAGGCGCTTCAGTCCGGAACCGGTCGCAGGTTCGAATCCTGCCTCGGGCATGGATGTGTGTGATGTATTCAGGTTAGTTAGGTTTAATTAGTTCTAATTTCTAGGGGAGTGATGACCTCAGATGTTAAGTCCCATAGTGCTCAGAGCCATTTGAACCATTTTTAATCCACAGCCTTGAAAAGTAAGGTGGGTCATATGCTTCTAAATCTAACGGCAAAGATTTCTCATTATTACAGTCTAATTCGTAAACAGTTGTTAACGCTATTGCAACTAATATAAAGAACTTAATATACAAAAATTTCTGTAAGGTTACACCGAACTGAATGCTTAACAATTGTTAAAGTGGTTCTATATATTTTGTTTCTGTCTAGTTGATGAGAATATAATTTATATAATGCAAATGTCAAAGAAAATAAAAAAAAAGTAATACAATGAGCGTGGTGAAAATAAGTTGCAATACGTAGAGGGAAGTGGTATACTATATATGGATGTGTAATAAAGTCTAAGTAGCTTGTCAGTTCATAATAGCCTATTTGTACCTATTTCAGCTGAGACGGTCTCGGTAGAACCTAGAGCTGTTCTCATCTGAAATATTTTGTGTTTTTCTACATGTGTATTGTGTTTATGTATATTGATATATTACGGGGAGTTTTGCAATTCTGGACATTATGTTATATTCACCACATGTTTTTTTCTCCTATTGTTGATAGTTGTGGTATATTGTATGTGATACCTTAGACACATACGCCTGGTATTATACAGATTAAATACTGATTAAGCATTTTATGCAAGAACTACATGGATTTTATCTTTACATGAGGGATACATCCTGTGTATACTTCAGTCCTCGAAGTTTTCACAGGGCTGTTTCAATACGCTCCTAGTTCGAGAAACGCTGAGGCGGGCAGTCGCACCTCCACTCGCCCCGTAAATCATCCTATCTTAGTTCCGTAGAAAATGTCTGCGGGTGTTAGGAACTGCGGATGGAACGCACCAGTCAGCAGCGTTGCAGTTTTACGTGATGTAGTCATCAATCAGTGACTGCTTTAGCTCGATTTGACATATTTGAAGACGCTGTGTAATCACCGAAGTGACGCCATTATCAAAGTTAAAGACGGTGTTACACGGCTGTATTAGCATCACGTCTGCTGGGCGTAACAGCATTATTGTTCGTTGAGCTTATATGCAGTCTATTATACGAAGGAAGTGTTTTGAAAAGAGCGGCGTAGTGACTGTTGAAGCCGCATGGTAGCTAGGAAGAGACGACAGTTTGTTGGTGTTAGTGTACTGGCAGGCATAGAACGGGAGTAATATAGAAACGGCGTACATCTTAATGAAGAAGACGAAGCGACAGCAGTCCTTAGCAGTCTTCTGATTAGGCTACTACAGCACGAATTATCGGCAGGTGGCGGCTTAATACTGCTACTGAGTCGTTACCACGTCTTCCTAATGCCAGTACTACGACCAGCAGTGGATTGGTTGGTTCAAATGGCTCTGAGCACTATGGGACTTAACATCTGAGGTCATCAGTCTCCTAGAACTTCGAACTACTTAAACCTAACTAACCTAAGGACATCACACACATCCATACCCGAGGCAGGATTCGAACCTGCGACCGTTGCAGTCGCACGGTTCCTGACTGAGCGCGTAGAACCGCGAGACCACCGCGGCCGGCAGCAGTGGAGAATGACTGGCCCGCCTACACCACCTGCAGCGCTACAAGAGCAAGTATTAAAGGAAACCGAAGAAAAATTTGGAGTAGGAGCTAAAGTCCAGTGAGAATAAATAAAAACTTTGAGGTTTGCCGATGACACTATGCTGTCAGAATCAGCAAAGGACTTGCAAGAGCAGTTGAACGGAATGGATAGTGTCTTGAAAAGAGGATATAAGATGAACATCAATTAAAAGAAAACGAGGATAATGGACTGTAATCGAATTAAGTCAGGTGACGCTGAGGGAATCACATTAGGAAACGAGACACTTGAAGTAGTGGCTGAGTTATGCTATCTGGGCAGCAAAATAGCTGATGATAGTCCCAGCAGGGACGATACAAAATGTAGACTGGCAATGGCACGGCATGCGTTTCTGAAGAAGAGAAATTTGTTAACATCGAGTATAGATTTAAGTGTCAGAAAGTCCTTCCTAGAAGTTTTTGTATGGAGTGTAGCCATATATGGAAGTAAAACAGGGACGATAAACAGTTTAGACAAGAAGAGACTAGAAGATTTTGAAATGTGGTGCTAGAGAAAAATGGTGAAGATTAGACGAATAGATCACGGAATTAATGAGAAGGTACTGAACAGAATTGGGGAGAAGAAAAATTTGTCGTAGAACCTGAGTAAAAGAAGGGATCAGTTGGTAGGACACATTCTGAGGCACCAAGAGATCACCAGTTTAGTAGCGGAGGGAAGGATGGGGGGCAAAATCGTAGAGGGTGAGCAAGAGATGAATACAGTAAGCAGATTCAGAAGGATGTAGGCTGTAGTAGTTACTTTGCACAGGATAGAGTAGCATGGAGTGCTGCATCAAACCAGTCTTTGGACTGAAGACCACAATAACAACAGCAGCAGCAACAACATAAGGAAGAGCTGCGGAAGACGGCAAGCAGAGTACGGACGGGTGTTTTGACTCGCGGCGGTGGCGGCGACAGCTGGCAGAAGAGAGAGAGAGAGAGAGAGAGAGAGAGAGAGAGAGAGGGTCGTGTGCAGCCCTTTACGGGGCTGGCGAGCGTGGCGTGTCTGCCCTTATAGGGCGTCAGGCTGGCCAGCCGAGTGGAAACCGCCACACCGCGCCTCAGGACTCACAGCCCGGCGGAGGCGGCTCCAGCTCCAGCTCCATCTGCTGCGACGGCCGTCCCACAGAGAAAGCCAGTGGCTCGCCGACTTTGCTCCAGCACGGTGTGCTTCTCAAGCATCCTCAAGAACCCGAGGTTCAAAGTTTCTACGAAACTGCCGATAACCGAACGAGAGACTGACAGCCGAGAGCCAAGGTGGGAGACCGACAGACGTTCGTCCGCACTCCGCCACAGTCGCGCCATTCTTTTCCCACACCTCCACCAAACGACAGCATCGCTACGATGAACCGTGGTTCTTCGAAAATGAAAAAAAAAAAAATACAGTAACAATGATAAAGGCACACTCGTAGCGAGGTACAATAAGCAGTCGTGACAACATTATTTATTTACCGACAGATTTGTCTGTGTGTAAAAAAGAGCAGCAAAGTCAGTTGACTTGTAACTACGACTAACATATGTTGGTTGTGTACCGTCTTCTGAGACTGTAGTAAAAATCTTATACATACCACACATATTTTCTTCTCTTTCAAATAATCTTTATTGATCTGCGTAACAATGTTGTTTTTTCTAACAAAACTGTTTGCCAAGACCATAAACAGTTCTCATGTTTTAAATTCGTCCTATTAAAAAAGTACTCCATAACAGTTTTTTACCTGCCATGTTTATTTCATTCTCATTGTTTTCCTACACACGTTTAACGGTTAGTGGACTGCTCTTCACTGACACTAAATGTATTTTCGTTTTCACGTTGTGTGTGTCTTCTTGCCCCTCGTGTACTTTGTCGAGATGTTGCGGTATGCCAGCCGGAGTGGCCGAGCGGTTCTAGGCGCTACAGTCTGGAACCGCGCGACCGCTACGGTCGCAGGTTCGAATCCTGCCTCGGGAATGGATGCGTGTGATGTCTTTAGGTAAGTTAGGTTTAAGTAGTTCTAAGTTCTAAGGGACTGATGACCTAAGATGTTAAGTCCCATAGTGCTCAGAGCCATTTTAACCACTTTTGTTGCGGTATGTGATCGTCTTTTGTGTTGCCGTTGTGGTTGTGGAAGCTTCTGCATCGTGTGTGTGTGTGTGTGTGTGTGTGTGTGTGTGTGTGTGTGTGTGTGTGTGTGTGCAGATATAGAAAATTACAGTCTTTATTTTTTCAAATAAGAGAGAGGGGGGAGGGTGGTATGTAACAACTTGTTTGAGTGAGTCAGTCAGAAGTCGATTTTATACATTAGTGGAAAAACGTAAACACACGCACAGAACAATACTAGACGCTGCCACAACCACAGAAACAAAACAAAAGATGATCGCATCCCGCTACATCAAAACATAGTGCACGACCTACAAGTAGATCCACACAACATGAAAACGAAAGTATTTTCATTGTCTGTGAAGTCGTGTTCCTATGGATAGAAGAATATTAAGATTGAAGGAGGAAACAAAACATCCTGAGTAATAATTAATTTAACACAGTATTACTTTAAGACATAAAAACTGTTTACTATATTCACAAAGACATAAGCAAGAAAAACCAAGTTAATACAGTGACCACTGAAGACGCTTTGGCCACACCTATATTTTGTAACCCGTTAGAGAACGAAACAAGGTTACGACGATAGTAGGAGCAAAGGAGATTATTTTTGGGTGTGATTAATGACTTTTTTGGAGGAACTGTATTTACTTTAAATGAAGCAATGTACCATAATATAATCAGTTTCGAGAACTACTGAAAGGACAGCACTTGGGAAGACTTCATCAGTTGTGTTTTCGTGATTATTAACGTTTTTTTCTAAGTTCCATGATGTTTCCAGTTTTGTGGCACGTAAAGCATCCGTCTGAACTAAGCTAATGATGAACATTACACGGCCATATGAAAAATGAAATCGTCTACATAATGCTGGGGATAGAAGTCGGTCATGTCCTCTTCAAAGGAACCATCCAGGTAATCGCCTTAATTTGGTTACAGGAACAGAGATAAACCTAAATCCGGATGGCTGGTTAGTGATGTGAAGTCCGATTCTCTGGAATGCTAGCCAAGCGTCCCGACTACAGCTCCACGCCCATCTCGCTTTGAAACGCCAGTAGAAAACCTTCTGCTTATCAGATACAATAGGTAAGTACAGAAGGGGGAAACTGGTAAGGAAATTAATATGGAAATTTGATAGCGGGTTGGACGTCCAGGTTAGCGAAGCACACAGCTGTAACAAATGGTTCAAATGGCTCTAAGTACTATGGGACTTAACATCTGAGGTCATCAGTCCCCTAGACTACTTAAACCTAACTATCCTAAGCACATCACACACATCCATACCCGAGGCAGGATTCGAACCTGCGACCGCAGCAGCCGCGTAGTTCCGGACTGTAGCACTTAGAACCGCTCGGCCACCGAGGCTGGCCAGCTTTAACAGTTCACATTATTCACAGGGCTGATATTGCGACTGTCAAGCTAATGCCTCTGCGTGCTTATACACCACTCACGTAGCGAAACAACAAGCCGCTCTCACTTCCAACGCATCCGTGTTCATTTTTTGCCGCCAGTTCATCGACCACCAGACTGTTTACATTTACTTGTACGTTGACAGCTCGCCTGCCTGTATTTACTTGCACCCTATGTGTCGTAGATTATCGCACGTTCCAAGACAAGCAGCTTCGCTGCACCTTTCTGTTATTTATTTATTTATTTTTTAAACATAATCAACCTCCCCGTGAACCGACCAAACCGCTGATAGTGTCTATAAGATATCGTAACATCTTTCTCGAAAGTCTTTTTAGTTATAAATGACAAATTTTTTCACCTTTTTATTCTTGTTGTGGTCTTCAATCACAAGACTGATTTAATGTAGCTCTACACGCCATTGTATTCGGTGCACGTCATTTCAACTCACTTCACTCGCTTCTTCCAGGCCTCAGGATGTCACCTGACGAGCTAACCTTTACTTTATTCAAGTTGTACCATAAATAATTGTTTCTTCGTCATTTGATAAGCTACCTCTTTCTACGCAGCTTCATCTTCTATAGCACCACGCCACCATATTTCAAAATCTTCAGCCCCTTCTTTTCAATACTCTTCATCGCCCGTACTTCACTTCCAGGTAAGTCTACAGCCCAGACAAAAGCTTTCAGAAAGGGCTTCCTAACGCTTAAGTTTATGTTAGTTGTTAGCGTATTGCTCTTTTCAGAAAACATTTCTCGTCTGCTGTCAGTCTTCATTTTAAATCCTCTTTACTTCAGCCGTCTTCAGTGATTTTGCTGATCAACAGGAAATCTCGTATACATACTACTGTCTGTGGCTCATTTCTCGTTCTGACTTCCATCGCACACTAAGCCGGCCGCTGTGGCCGCACGGTTCTAGGCGCTTCAGTCCGGAACCGCGCTGCTGCTACAATCGCAGGCTCGAATCCTGCCTCGGGCATGGATGTGTGTGGTGTCCTTACGTTAGTTAGGTTTAAGTAGGTCTAAGTCTAAGGGACTGATGACGTCAGATGTTAAGTCTCATAGTGCTTGGAGCGATTTTTTTTCACACACTGATTGTACAGTGACAGAAGAAATCACAACACCAAACCATAACTAATGTAGAGTAATGAAATTTCTGGAATACATTTGTCTAAGGAATATATAAAGTGTTTCATATCGTAAGAACACAATGTAAGGGCGAGATAAGCCACTGCAAATGAGAAATTCTGATACATTAACAGTAAACCGCCAGAAAGTTCAATTCAAGCAGGTAAACGTGCATGCATTGTACAGGGTGATTCAAAAAGAATACCACAACTTTAGGAATTTAAAACTCTGCAACGACAAAAGGCAGAGCGAAGCACTATCTGTCGGCGAATTAAGGCAGCTATAAAGTTTCATTTAGTTGTACATTTGTTCGCTTGAGGCGCTGTTGACTAGGCGTCAGCGTCAATTGATGCTAAGATTGTGACCGCTCAACAGAAAGCTTTTTGTGTTATTGAGTACGGCAGAAGTGAATCGACGACAGTTGTTCAGCGTGCATTTCGAACGAAGTATGGTGTTAAACGTCCTGATAGGTGGTGTATTAAACGTTGGTATAAACAGTTTACAGAGAATGGGTGTTTGTGCAAGGGGAAAAGTTCTGGACGGCCGAGAACGAGTGATGAAAATGTAGCACGCATCCAGCAAGCATTTGTTCGCAGACCAGGAAAATCGACTCGCAAAGCTAGCAGAGAGCTGCAAATTCCACAATCAACTGTATGGAGAGTCCTACGAAAAAGGTTAGTTATGAAACCTGAGCGTCAACTACCCGAGGCGATGGATCGGCCGCCAGGCAGCCCGTGACAGAACACTTCATCACTGGCCTCCAAGAAGCCCTGATCTTACCCCCTGCGATTTTTTCTTATGGGGGTATGTTAAGGATATGGTGTTTCGGCCACCTCTCCCAGCCACCATTGATGATTTGAAACGAGAAATAACAGCAGCTATCCAAACTGTTACGCCTGATATGCTACAGAGTGTGTGGAACGAGTTGGAGTATCGGGTTGATATTGCTCGAGTGTCTGGAGGGGGCCATATTGAACATCTCTGAACTTGTTTTTGAGTGAAAAAAAAACCTTTTTAAATACTCTTTGTACTGATGTATAACACAAGGTTATATTATGTTTCTTTCATTAAATACACATTTTTAAAGTTGTGGTATTCTTTTTGAATCACCCTGTATTGTACAGGGGCCGGATGTCAGTCTGTGGGATGGAGATCCAAGGCCGCTGCGCTTAGTCGGTCAGTACAGGGACGATCAATGCTGGCTGTGGATGACGATATAGTTGACGACCAATGATGTCTCTCATGCGCTCTATTTTGACAGATATGGTGATCTAGCAGGCCAAGGCAACAATTCGACGCTCTGTAGAGGATGTCGGTTTACAAGCCATCACTGGCACCGAGCAGAACGAGAGTTCATCAGGAAACACAACAGACCTCCATCCTGCCCTCCAATGAGCTCTCGCATGACACCAATGAAGTCGCAAACAGCGGTGGTTTGGGGTCAATGAATGCACGCCACAGGACGTCTGGTACGTAGCTGTCCTTGAAGTAAACGATTTGGAACAGTTCATCGTGTCAGTGTGGTGCAAACTGCCGCTCAAATTCCTGCAGATGTAGAACGATGCGCCAGAGCCATACGCCGAACAAGATGGTCTTCTCTCTCGGCAGTGCCACGTGGTCGTCCGGAGCTCGATCTTCCTGCGACTGTACATTCCCCCCACCAACGCTCCCACCAATCACGTGCACTGGTTATATTCCTGCCAAGTCTTACTGCAATGTCTCAGAATGAACATCCAGGTTTTAGCAGCTCTATTACACGACGTCGATCAAACTCAATGAGGTGTTCGTAATGGCTTCTTTGTCGCCTTAAAGGCATTCTTGACTAATATCAAGTCACCACGTCCAATCTCAAAGGTAGCTAATGCTCACGACCGGTACACTGCGTATTTACAGCAAACCTTATTTGCATCCCGTTAGTGCTGCTATTAGCGCGACTCTTATGACACTGTCGCAAAGTCTGAATTGACATCATGTTTCAGATGTAGAAAGACGCCTACTGTGGTGTCACCGCCAGACACCATACTTGCTAGGTGGTAGCTTTAAATCGGCCGCGGTCCATTAGTACATGTCGGTTCCGCGTGTCGCCACTGTCAGTAATTGCAGACCGAGCGCCAACACACGGCAGGTCTAGAGAGACGGACTAGCACTCGCCCCAGTTGTACGGACGACTTTGCTAGCGACTACACTGACGAAGCCTTTCTCTCATTTGGCGAGAGACAGTTAGAATAGCCTTCAGCTAAGTCCATGGCTACGACCTAGCAAGGCGCCATTAACCATATCTAGAGAGAGTCTCACTTGTATCATCAAGAATGCTGTATACAAATGATGGATTAAAGTTAAGTATTAAAAAAGCTACGTACTTTTCTTTATAGCATTCATTACGTAACCTGTTTCAGACATCACGCCAGCCGACGTGTGTAACGCGTGCATTTCGGCTACTTCCGAGTGGCGTGGGTGTCTTGATACGCCACAACACCTACCATCTTTCTTTTAAGTCGCACAACTCCTTCTTGGCGTCGTGATTTTTTTTCCGTCAGTGCGTTTTCAGGAATACATTCTATTATGTTATGTAAGTACACTGAAGCGCCAAAGAAAGTAGTATAGGCATGCGTTTCAAGTACGGAGATATGTAAACAGGCAGAATACGGTGCAGATGGCGGCAAGGCCTATATAAGACAAGTGTCTGCCGCATTCGTTGGATAGCTTACTGCTGCTACAATGGCAAGTTATTAAGATTTAAGTGAGTCTGAATGTGGTGTTATAGTGAGCGCACAAGCTATGGGCCACAGCATCTCCGGGGTAGCGACCAAGAGCGTACCGTGAATATCGGGAATCCGGTAAAACAACAAGTCTCCGACATCGCTGAGGCAGGAGAAAGATCCTGGAAGAACGGGGCCAACAACGACTGAAGAGAATCGTTCAACGTGACAGAACTCCAACCCTTCCGCAAATTCCTCCAGTTTCAATGCTGGGCCATCAGTAAGTGTCAGCGTACGAACCATTCAACGAAACATCATCGATATGGGCTTTCGGAGCTGAAGGTACACTCGTGTACCCTCGATGGCTGCACGACACAAATCCTTACGCCTCCCCTGGGCTCCTCAGCACCGACGGTGGACTGTTGATGACTCGAAACATGTAGCCTGGTCAGACGAGTCTCGTTTCAAATTGTATCGAGAGGATGGACGTGTACGGGTATGGAGGCAACCTCATAAATCCCGTACCCTGAATGTCAGCAGCGGACTGTTCAAGCTGGTGGAGGCCGGCCGTGGTGGCCAAGCGGTTAAAGGCGCTACAGCTGGAACCGCGCGACCGCTACGGTCGCAGGTTCGAATCCTGCCTCGGGCATGGATGTGTGTGATGTCCTTAGGTTAGTTAGGTTTAATTAGTTCCAAGTTCTAGGTGCCTGATGACCTTAGAAGTTAAGTCGCATAGTGCTCAGAGCCATTTTAACCAAGCTGGTGGAGGCTCTGTAACGGTGTGGGGCGTGTGCAGTTGGAGTAATACGGGACCTCCTATACGTCTAGTTACGATTGTGACAGGTAACACGTACGTAAGTATCCTGTGTGATCCCCTGCATCCATTAGTGTCCATTGTGCATTCCGATGGACTTGGACAATTCCAGCAGGACAATGCGACATCCCACACGTCCAGAATTGCTACAGAGTCACCAAATTCCCCAGACATGAACATTATTGATCTGGGATACCTTGGATGATGATGATGATGATGATGTTTGGTTCGTGGGGCGCTCAACTGCGTGGTTATCAGCGCCCGTACAATTCTTTGCTCAGTCCAATTTCGCCACTGTCCTGGATGATGATGAAATGATGAGTACAACACAAACACCCAGTCATCTCGAGGCAGGTGAAAATCCCTGACCCCGCCGGGAATCGAACCCGGGACCCCGTGCTCGGGAAGCGAGAACGCTACCGCGAGACCACGAGCGGCGGACAAGGATACCTTGGAACGTGCTGTTCAGGAGAGACCTCCAACGCCTCGTACTCTTACGGATTTATGGATAGCCCTGTAGGATTCATGATGTCAGTTCACTCCAGCACAACTTCAGACAGTAGTGTAGTCCATGCCACGTCGTGTTGCGTACTCGCGGGGGCCCTACACGATATTGGGCAAGTATACCAGTTTCTTTGGCTCTTCAGCGTATTTTGCGGGTTACGTCTGCTTTCGTAGGTGCGTGGTCGGCGCCTCTGACTGGGTTCAGTCCTCCGTGGATGTTTTCGTGGTGGGATGACGGAAGGGGCGCCGGCTCAGCCTCTTGGTGCCAACTGAGGAGCTGCTTGAGAGATAACCAGCGGCTCCGAGGTCTCGAAAGCCGACAACGCCAGGGAGGACGGTGTACGCACTCCCTGCCCTTCCCGTACTGTGTCGCAATGCCTCCATACGGCAGAAGAAGTCTGTGCCACCGGTCGATTCTCTGGGCCCGATCAAGGGGTTAGTTTACTTCCAAGATAAATATTCGTGTTTTTCGAAGTGACTCCACTCTCGTTACTGCTTACAATGAATGTAAATGATCCAGTAGAGAGCGTCGAAAGGTCTTTAAGGGGCTCCGGAAAGGCTCAAATTCATGAAAAGTTCAATTTTTACTTTAATGCGTTTTCTGAATCTGCAGACTATTACCTTTTAATAGATATATAATTTATTCAACTCCGAAGACTACAACTATTTTTAAATTTTTTTTGAAATGTGTTCTACATGGGCGTGACCCACTGTGGCGCTCTTAAACTGCTGTCAAATGGTGTTATTATTAACGTCCGTGTTCATCAGGTACATTTTAGTGATGTGAGATAAAGTATGTGTTGTGGCTAACCTGTGTGGTTCAATATATATCGCTGTTGAAAAAGTGTATTCACGGAAAAACTCAAAACCCCAATGAAAGTGTAAATAGTGTTATATGGTCGAGAATCCCCAAAACTGTATTTGTTGGAATAGAAACACTTCACTTTGGTGTGTATGATGCTGTTGCGACTTTCAATGATGGCAACATTGTAAGGTGCAAGGTATTTAGAAATATGGGAATGAAGATAGGTTCTAACATGGTACGAGCGATGCTTGCTTTAGACAAGGAACGCCTTCGGGCTGCAGACAGGGCTGTAAAGAGTCTAGAAATACAAGCAAGAGTAAACAGGAGGAAGAACAAGAGGAAGCTGGAGGAGGAGTTTGCAGAGGATGAAGATAATCCATCCTATGGACCTGGAATGCACTAAAAAGTTAATCCAATCTTTGTCGCTCGATTCCCAAAACTTTTATTTTCTCATACTAATTACATGTTTTCTAAGGATCTTCCAAACATATTTGTTTCAAACTTTCAGTAAATGTTACACAGTACCTTCTGCATAATTTAACACAGCCTTTTTCCAAAAAACTGTATATTTTTGAATATATAAATAAAAAATTGCAAAAAATTGTTGTGAATTTTGATTACAATTGAAAAAAAAATCATCTTTAATAACTGAACTAAAATTTTTGTAAAATCCCTGTGTTAAGTTGTAGCCCATATTCCAATAAATAATCTGTAAAAAGTTCAACTTCCTACCTCAAATACTTTGTGAGGAAAGATGTAATTTATAAGCGTTATTTTAACATTGCAAGTATAGGGCGTTCCGGAGCCCCTTAATACTGTTCGCAGAGATGCGATTGTCTATAAGAAAGTAACAACGTCAGAAGACGGTATCGACTTGCAGAAAGACCTGCAGAGCACTGAAGAATGGTGCAGGCTCTGGCAGTTGATCCTGGACGCAAATAAATGAACATATTACGAATACACCAAAAAAGACATTCGCTACTGTACATTTACAGTATAGATGACAAACTGCTGGAAACTTATCTGCCCTAAAATATCCAGGAGTAACTATGCAGACTGACTTTAAGCGGAATGGTCACATAAAACAAATAGTAGGAAAAGCAGGAGCCAGACTGCGACTCATAAGAAGAGCCATAAGGTAATGTAACTCAGCCTCGGTAGAAGTGGATTACAAGGCGCTTGCTTGACAGGTTCTTGAGCATTGTTCGTAAATCTGGGGCCCTAACCAGGTAGGATAGAAGAGATGGAGAAGATCTACATCTACATCTACATTTATACTCCGCAAGCCACCCAACGGTGTGTGGCGGAGGGCACTTTACGTGCCACTGTCATTACCTCCCTTTCCTGTTCCAGTCGAGTATGGTTCGCGGGAAGAACGGCTGTCTGAAAGCCTCCGTGCGCGCTCTAATCTCTCTAATTTTACATTCGTGATCTCCTCGGGAGGTGTAAGTAGGGGGAAGCAATATATTCGATACCTCATCCAGAAACGCACCCTCTCGAAACGTGACGAGCAAGCTACACCGCGATGCAGAGCGCCTCTCTTGCAGAGTCTGCCACTTGAGTTTGTTAAACATCTCCGTAACGCTATCACGCTTACCAAATAACCCTGTGATGAAACGCGCCGCTCTTCTTTGGATCTTCTCTATCTCCTCCGTCAACCCGATCTGGTACGGATCCCACACTGATGAGCAATACTCAAGTATAGATCGAACGAGTGTTTTGTAAGCCACCTCCTTTGTTGATGGACTACATTTTCTAAGGACTCTCCCAATGAATCTCAACCTGGTACCCGCCTTACCAACAATTAATTTTATATGATCATTCCACTTCAAATCGTTCCGCACGCATACTCCCAGATATTTTACAGAAGTAACTGCTACCAGTGTTTGTTCCGCTAATAAAGGATCCTTCTTTCTATGTATTCGCAATACATTACATTTGTCTGTGTTAAGGGTCAGTTGCCACTCACTGCACCAAGTGCCTATCCGCTGCAGATCTTCCTGCATTTCGCTACAATTTTCTAATGCTGCAACTTCTCTGTATACTACAGCATTATCCGCGAAAAGCCGCATGGAACTTCCGACACTAAGAGCGGCGTATTTCGTGACGGGATCGTTTAGTCGGTGAGAGAGCGTTACAGAGGTCCTCTACAAACGCCATTGGCGGGCGCTACAAGAGAGGCGTTGTCGATCACGGAGACGTTTACGACTGAAATTTCGAGAGAGTACTTTCCGGTAAGAGTCGGACGACATACTACTTCACCCCGCGTCGCGAAATTAGAGCTAATACGGAAGCTTACCGACAATCATTGTTCCCAGGCGTCATTCGCCAGTGGAACAGGGTAGGGGGGATCAGTTAGTTGTAGAAGTATCCTCCGCCACCCACCGTAAGGTGACTTGCGGGGTGTTGATGCAAATGCAGGTGTACGCTGCCGGTACTTGCCCAACGTTCTGAGACAAGAAATGGCGCCTCACCTTTCTGTACCAACCCACTGCGATAAGACAAATAGCAGAAGTATTGGACAGCAGGGCGAACGGGAAATTTGTATACCTCCCGCTCCGGCCCTTTCTTTTTCCTTTTAGCAGCCAGTCGAGTCCACAGCCTGCATCTGCTACCGGAGTGTTTATGCAGCGTCCGGGTGCATATCGCTCTTGGCGATCACGGCGCGACTACTTTGTAGACGTCAAGCAGCCCCGCAGCGGCGTTATGGATGCTGCGGAGGGCGGGCAGTTTTATTCTGTGCAGTACGTTGCACTTGGTGCGTTTAGTCGCTCCCGCTGACCGCGCAGGGGTCGCGCCTCGGCGTGCCGTGCCGGGGGTCACGGGGGGCGGGAAGCGCCGGCCGCGACCGGTTTCCCCAGTGGCGCGCGCCTATCTGATGGCCGGCCGGCCGTGCCTTGCCGCTCCCTGCTTTCTGGCCTCTGGTCTCTGGCGCCGCCTGACGAATGGTCACCCAGCAGTTCCCTTCCCAGTGGTGGAGGCGAGGCACTGTTACTTCTCGTGGTCAGATCCAGGATCTCTCTCTCTCCCGCCAGGACCGTACATATTATACAGGCAACCGTACACAAAGTACTACACTATTCCATTGATATTCCGTCTGGTGTCAGCACATAGGGAAAATTTCTTGGTCTTCTTATATACAGGGTGAGTCACCTAACATTACCGCTGGATAAATTTCGTAAACCACATCAAATACTGACGAATCGATTCCACAGACCGAACGTGAGGAGAGGGGCTAGTGTAATTGGTTAATACAAACCATAAAAAAATACACGGAAGTATGTTTTTTAACACAAACCTACGTTTTTTTTAAATGGAACCCCGTTAGTTTTAATAGCACATCTGAACATATAAACAAATACGTAATCAGTGCCGTTTGTTGCACTGTAAAATGTTAATTACATCCGGAGATATTGTAACCTAAAGTTGACGCTTGAGTACCACTCCTCCGCTGTCCGATCGTGTGTATCGGAGAGCACCGAATTACGTAGGGATCCAAAGGGAACGGTGATGGACCTTAGGTACAGAAGAGACTGGAACAGAACATTTCGTCCAAATGCTAACACCTTTTTATTGGTCTTTTTCACTGACGCACATGAACATTTCCATGAGGGGTGAGGTACACGTTAGACGGGCGTTTCATAGGACGTGGAGGACGCATAAATTGGCCAGCCCGTTCTCCTGATCTTACACCTCTGGACTTCTTTCTGTGGGGTACGTTAAAGAAGAATGTGTACCGTGATGTGCCTACAACCCCAGAGGATATGAAACAACGTATTGTGGCAGCCTGCGGCGACATTACACCAGATGTACTGCGGCGTGTACGACATTCATTACGCTAGAGATTGGAATTGTGTGCAGCAAATGATGTCCACCACATTGAAGATCTATTGGCCTGACATGTCGGGACACACTCTATTCCACTCCGTAATTGAAAACGGAAACTACGTGTGTACGTGTACCTCACCCCACATGGTAATGTACATGTGCGTCAGTGAAAAAGACCAATAAAAAGGTGTTAGCATGTGGACGTAATGTGCTGTTCCAGTCTCTTCTGTACCTAAGGTCCATCACCGTTCCCTTTGGATCCCTACGTAATTCGGTGCTCACCGATACACACGATCGAACAGCGGAGGAGTGGTACTCAAGCGTCAACTTTAGGTTACAATATCTTCGGATGTAATTGACATTTTACAATGCAACAAACGGCACTGATTACGTATTTGTTTATATGTTCAGATGTGCTATTAAAACTAACGGGGTTCCATTTAAAAAAACGTAGGTTTGTGTTAAAAAACATACTTCCGTGTATTTTTTTATGGTTTGTATTAACCAATTACACTAGCCCCTCTCCTCACGTTCGGTCTGTGGAATCGATTCGTCAGTATTTGATGTGGTTTACGAAATATATCCAGCGGTAACGTTAGGTGACTCACCCTGTATATTTTCAGATAGGCCGGCAGGAAGAACGAAGGAAAATTATGATGTAACGTCCCGTCACTGAAGAGCCAAAGACACTGGTACACCTGCGTAATATCATATAGGCCCCCCGCGAGCACGCAGAAGTGCCGCAACACGACGTGGCATGGACTCGACTAATGTCTGAAGTAGTGCTGGGACGATTGAAGCCGTGAATCCTGTATGGCTGTCCATAAATCCGTAAGAGTACGAGAGGGTGGAGATTTCTTCTGAACAGCACCTTACAAGGCATCCCAGACATGCTCAATATGTTCATGTCTCGGGACTTCGGTGGCCATCGGAAGAGTTTAAACTCACAAGACTGTTTCTGCAGCAATTCTGGACGTGTGCGGTGTCGCGTTGTTCTGCTGGAATTGCCCAATTGCTGGAATTGCAGGTGGTCAGACGGGATACTTACGTACGTGTCACCTGTCAGAGTCGTATCTAGACGTATCACGGGTCCCATATCACTCCACCTGCAAACCTCCCACACCGTTACACAGCCCCCAGCAGCTTGAACAGTCCCCTGCTGACATGCAGCATCCATGGGTTCATGAGGTTGTCTCCACGCCCATACACGTCCATGAGCTCGATATAACTTGAAACGAGACTCGTGCGATGAGGCAACGTTTCCAATCATCAACAGTCCAATGTCGGTGTTGACAGACCCAGGCGAGGCGTAAAGCTTTGGGTGCGCTTGTTGATGGTCCAGCATTGGAATCTGCATCAATCTGCGGAAGGATTGCACTCCTGCCACGTTTAACGATTCTTCACTCGTCGTTGGTCCCGTTCTTGAAGCACCTATTTCCCTCGCAGCGATGTCGGGAATCTGATGTTTTAGCGTATTCTTGAAATTCACGGTACACTCGTGAAACGGTCGTACGGGGAATAAACCCAATTTATCGCTGCTTCAGAGATACTGTGTCCCATCGCTCGTGCGCGGACTATAACACACGTTCAAACTCACTTAAATCTTGATAAGCTACCACTGTAGCAGCAGTAACCGATCAGCCGGCCGTTGTGGCCGAGCGGTTCTAGGCGCTTCAGTCTGGAACCGCGCGACCGCTACGGTCGCAGGTTCGAATCCTGCCTCGGGCATGGATGTGTGTGATGTCCTTAGGTTAGTTAGGTTTAAGTAGTTCTAAGTTCTATGGGACTGATGACTTCAGATGTTAAGTCCCACAGTGCTCAGAGCCATTTGAACCATTTAGTAGCCGATCCTAACAACTGCGCTAGACAATTGTTGTCTTATATAGGCATTGACGGCCGCAGCGCAGTATTCTGTCTGTTTACATATCTTATTATTTCAATATGCATTCCTGTATCAGTTTCTTTAGGGCTTCACTGTACAAATGAATCCTTCAGCTGTATATAACTGTATTTCTTTATTTTCTATATACTGTTGCACTACAGTGCACCATCTTTAGTATGAAAAACCAGGTAATCGTGTGTACAACCAAGTGACCGTCCTAATACACCTCGGTAGAAGACACACACAACGTCAGCGATGCTCATTTGTTCCTTCCTGGTTATGATACTGACAGCATCGACACATCAGCAATACTCTTGCGCTGACCCGAAAGTGGCGAATTGTACTGCCGAAATCGACCGCAAATAACAGTAAACATCGAACGTATGTTGAAGGATCCATTCTTTCTCGAGACATTTTTGTGTGTCATTGAAACATTTCAGGGCTCAAAAATGGCTCTGAGGACTATGGGACATAACATCGATGGTCATCAGTCCCCTAGAACTTAGAACTACTTAAGCCTAACTAACCTAAGGACAGCACACAACACCCAGCCATCACGAGGCAGAGAAAATCCCTGATCCCGCCGGGAATCGAACCCGGGAACCCGGGCGTGGGAAGCGAGAACGAAACATTTCAGGTCAGCTTCGCTTATCTGTTGACCTAGTCATCTTCATCTCACTGCACTGTGTCCAATCAGCTGAATCTATCCTGTAAGTGCACTTCTGCAAGGTCAGCAAAATATCCAGTCTACAGCAGCCAAAATCTCTTCATTCGATTTAAAACGTCTTCCACCCACACATGTCACTGACATGGGAACAGAGGTAACGTCAAAGTGTATCAAATCTGCTGAACATGGTCACTATTACAACAGTTTGTTAATAAAATTCCCCACTTCTCCATCTGCCAAAACTTCTACATGAGCAGACATATCGCTTTGAAGAAACATGATTTCTTTCGTTTGTAATCCAGGCATTTTCTCAAGTGTTTTTTATCCAGCACATCCAAGATATTTTTGTAGTGATCCGCTTGGTGTTGTTTTACGCTTTTCAACATAATCAATAAGAAGGAGCTCTTTTACGACCAGGGAACAACGGTAATAACTTTTCCGGAAGATGAACGATGTCTTTTTTGGTAAAGGCCAACCGTTTTCCACCAAGTGCATTGATTGCTGGAGCGTAATCGGTCTGAAGCTATAAACACAAATCTCATCTGGAGTACGAAATTAGCGTGTAGAATTAGTCTGCTGGTCTGTCGTCGTTATCACTAGTCGTGTTCACTGCCAAGCGCGGTGATCCCATGAACCAAGCCTCTCCATCCCCGACGGTTACCTAATTTTGTTAGAACCCCGAGAAGTAGACCGGATTTTGTCGATTTGATTCATCCACCCGCTCGCTGCTCTTTACCTCTTCCCCTCAATATTCCCTTTCCTGATGATTTTCTCTATATTTACTGCCTCTCTTTTCACAATACGGTCAAAGAATTGCAGAATTTTTCGGCTGACGCCTGAAGAACTACGCCTAGAGATACTGAGTAGCTCAGTTATGGACACTCTGTAATACGACCCAGACGTTGTTGAGCAATGGAAATAAGCTCGCACTGAACAAGGATGAGTAAAGAAATAAGTTGTGTGCTTTTCAAAGGAACCATCTAGCATGCAACTGAAATATTTTGAGGAAACTTGAAAGGTCTCTGTTGGATTCCTTTCATGTTAATTTCTGAAATCTGTTGTCATTTACGGCATAAATTCCTCTTCTAAATTTACTGTGGCATTTCTGACTATCTGGGAGGAGACTGAGTAGTGGAACGTGTTACTTTTACACATAAACAAGAACGATCTGTCACACTACTACACTTTAAAACACAGTTTATATGTAATTCATGTCACACAGTCTCATAGGGAACCTACATCCGCTTTCTTTTATATACTGTATATGATAAGATACTGTCAACCCCCTTCCCTTCTGTGTGAGAGGATGAATGAGCAAATGTATTTCTAGTTGCATGCTTGAGGGTAGCAGACAAGCCTGTCTGCTAGAGAACAGTAGGACCAACGTCGGAACAGGTAGCTACGCTTTCTAAAAGCAAAGACGTTTCTATCCTTAGTATGGTCCTGTCTGTCCCTTGTCATGCTGGTATAGGAAGCTGCCCCTCTGGCCACTTCCGTTTGTAGTGGGGAGCCACCCTCAGGAAGGGACCAAGAGTTTGTCCGTGGCGAGCGTCTGAAGTGGTAAGATCTCCGGCTAAGCGCGTGTCTGCTAAGTCCGTAGGACAATGGATTTCTTAAGTTCAGCCTAACTGAAAATTTAATCACCTTTATTTCAGGTTTAGCTCTAAAATATCTAATGTTATCTTAAATTGCAACGCAGTGTATTTCGCGTGTGAAGTTCAGATTATTTTCCGGTAGTTGCTTTGTCACTACTTTGTGAGTAAAGTGGAACCACGTGTTGATCAGTAACTCTAACTAAGATCATCAATCTTAAATGCGAATGTGCGTGAGATTATAACTTCTCGTCTTGACAATATGTTTCAATATAGCAACTTTTCTTTATGTTCAACCCACGTGGGGTGTACTTTGTGAGACCAGTACCACGTGCTTATACAATTGTTTGACCCATCAGGTTAATAGTAAGACGTTAGTAACCAGTTCGAGGTTTTCCTTTTGTAAATTGCTTTTCGATCTAATTTATTTTAATTATCAAAATTATTGTGGAGTTACACTCTTTGTGGAAACCAAGTTGACCACGTGAAGCAAGTGGTGTGATCATCAAAGTAGCCCTCAGCTATTCTTTTCGCCAAGATTTCACAGAGTTAATATGAATTTAGTATACCAGTGTGTGGTAATTACATGACGGACAGGATTGTGCTACGAACGTATCTTCTTTGGGTGAAAATTTGAATCTGTTGGTAGTGGTTAACTTTCTCTTGCATACGTTTCAACGTTCTTTGTGTGTTGTTTTATGAATGCAGTGTTGTATGCAGTCTCCCGATCTTGCCTCCATATTTGATGTGTTCCGTAAGATTGCAAACTCACATTTTCACAGTCCTAAATAAGGCACCAGCTCAGTTATAACTCACGTTTAATATGCTGAAATTTCAATGATCAATGTTAAAATAAATTTCCAAATATAAACTGATTTATTTCTTTTTATTTAAATTCACTTTTTTATATATATATCACCGGTTGTCGTATGACTATTAAAAGATTATAATTAATGTTAGTCTGGTTGGGAATTTGTAAGCTAGACTGGATACCTGGTGAAACAGTTGCGCAGTAATGCAAGGTTAACTTCCCCAGACAGCTCACAGCTTTTAACCCGCTTTTATTGTCCATCAGTACCGCTTTCATCATAGCAAATTAAAGTAACAACGTTACAAACTACGGAAACGTACGTCCAGGTGGGCAGAATGGTATTTGGAACCAAGGGAAGCGATGCACCGGACTCGCATTCGGAAAGGTGCCAGTTTGAATTCTCAATCGCCGGTCGTACTCTGAGGTTAAGAGGTTAGCCTAAATCGATTAAGGAAAACAACAGAATGGTTCCCTCCTAAAGGTTGCGATTAATGATTAATATGCTTCTCTTACTATCATCAGAAGAAGGCGCTGAAGTCCCACAAGTAAAAAAAAGTAATACCACGCTGTGAGCCACAGAAGTAAAGCGACTTTTATAGACGATTCACTCTGGCTCCATGCTATAAAGTAACGTGGTTTCTGTGAGAAAAGCCTCAGCGCATCTGCTTGCATCTAGGGTGACCCCTGTGCACAACAGCTGACACGCAACGAGACAAAGAAGGCTGAAAATGTGACAGTCACATTGAAATTCGCATTACGGTCAGGTCGCCAGCAGTGTGAGAATTCCAATGAAACATGTGGTCGCAGAGATTAAAGTTTACTACATCTACGTTACTACTGACTTTAAAAAGGCATCAGGATAGTACTGCGAATGTCAGCAAGCCTAATACGCTGCTGGTTTGAACCCACGAGTTGTAGTATTTCTGTCACAAAAAAATCATTAAATTGCAACAGAAAAATAAGTGTGTCTTAGGTTTGGCAGGCAGAAACACGGTTCAAAACCTCTACCAACTACCCAGACGGCACGCCGCACCACCTTGTTCAGTCCATCAAGCCTACGTGAATAGTCTGCTTGAAGTGGACTTTGTCACGTCTTGCTGGCAACTAAGAGAGAATCCTGGACACGTGGCACGTTCTGCTAGGTCAGCACATCTCCAGAAGCGGCAGCCAATCACGAAGCAGCCATCCCCCCACTCTGTCTGCCTTTTCTCACATTAAATTCTAGTTGTGTCACCTTCGTCAGACTTGTCACTATCGTAAATAACTATTTCTCTCCAGAATGAGATTTTCACTCTGCAGCGGACTGTGCGCTGATATGAAACTTCCTGGCAGATTAAAACTGTGTGCCCTACCGAGACTCGAACTCGGGACCTTTGCCTTTCGCGGGCAAGTGCTCTACCATCTGAGCTACCGAAGCACGACTCACGCCCGGTTCTCACAGCCTTACTTCTGCCAGTATCTCGTCTCCTACCTTCGAAACTTTACAGAAGCTCTCCTGCGAACCTTGCAGAATATCCCCCAGGCTGTGGCTAAGCCATGTCACCGCAGTATCCTTTCTTTCAGGAGTGCTAGTTCTGCAAGGTTCGCAGGAGACCTTCTGTAAAGTTTGGAAAGAAGGAGACGAGGTACTGGCAGAAGTAAAGCTGTGAGGACCGTGCGTGAGTCGTGCTTGGGTAGCTCAGATGGTAGAGCACTTGCCCGCGAAAGGCAAAGGTCCCGAGTTCGAGTATCGGTCGGGCACACAGTTTTAATCTGCCAGGAAGATTCAACTATTTGTCTCTTCTACACGTTAGTTTTTTTACTTGTTGTTGAATTAGTTTAACTATATCTGTTCTTCCATTGCTGAGAGAGTATTTGGCGAACACCCATTTTTAGTCACCCACTGGGGAAGACCGTCAGGTGTCCTGCTGGCGCGCAGATGCAGCTGCGCCAATGTTGCCGGCCGGTGTGGCCGAGCGGTTCTAGGCACTTCAGTCTGGAACAGCGCGACCACTATGGTCGCTGGTTCGAATCCTGCCTCAGGCACAGATGTGTGTGATGTCCTTAGTTTGGTTAGGTTTAAGTAGTTCTCAGTTCTAGGGGACTGATGACCTCCGAGGTTAAGTCCATTTTTTTGCGCCAATGTTCCAGACTTCAGGGGAATCATTTCGGAGGTGCCCGCAGCACACATCCTGCGAACGCTCAGAAAACAAGTGTCTAGTTCTTTAATGTATTTTAATAGCTGGACGGGAGGATTGTATCGTTCGATATGCAGTTTGACCGATCTACACGAGTTAATATGGAACTTACGACCACTTTTACTGTGCTGTGTGATAGTCAAATGGTTCAAATGGCTCTGAGCACTATGCGACTTAACATCTGAGGTCATCAATCCCATAGAACTTAGAACTGGTAAACCGAACTAACCTAAGGACCTCACACACATCCATGCCCGAGGCAGGATTCGAACCTGAGACCGTAGTAGTCGCGCGGTTCCAGACTGAAGCGCCTAGAACCGTTCGGCTGTGTTATAGTCCCTGCCATGTGAAAAGCAGGAATAAATTTCCTCTCAAGTGACGACAGATATTGACAGTGGAACGAAACCGCTCTTTCTGCGCGGTAAAGCGAGGCGAGTGAGGTGTTTAGAACTACGTCAACAGCAGTACCCGTCCTTTCTCGCCGGGCGGTTTGTTTCCAGCCTAGTCCTTTGTGCCTCGCGGAATGTTTATGCAAATGCAGGTGCAGCCGTACACGCGCCACAGCCAAAAAACGCGGGCGGGTGTGGGGCCCGCGCCGTCCCGTAATTAGCGCCGACAAGCCATTGTCGCCTCGCCACGGCCCGCCCGCTACCAGCTCCAGCTCCAGCTCCGTAAATCAGGCGGCGCGCCTACCCTCCAGCACGGCCGACGGCCAGCGGCGCCGTAGGAACACCGGCCGTACGCTGCCGGTTGCTGTTTCCCCGCTGGCCGCTGAGCTTTGCCATGCTAAGCCATTTTTTTAAAAATTTGGCTCTATATAGAATGGAACACGTGAGGCAATACTGACCCTACGACTTATCTTTCAAGGGAACCTCCCCATCGCACCCCCCTCAGATTTAGTTATAAGTTGGCACAGTGGATAGGCCTTGAAAAACTGAACACAGATCAATCGAGAAAACAGGAAGAAGTTGTGTGGAACTATGAAAAAAAGAGCAAAATATACAAACTGAGTAGACCATGTGAAAGATATGCAACATCAAGGACAATATGAGCTCACGAGCGCCGTGGTCCCGTGGTTAGCGTGAGCAGCTGTGTAACGAGAGGTCTTTAGTTCAAATCTTACCTTGAGCCAAAAGTTTTTATTTTTCATACAATTATTATCTGTCCGTCCGATGCGAGGTAATTGCGCCGTAGTATGGGGACGTTACACCTAAACAAACTTCGAAATACACGAAGTCAGTCGACTACAGCGCACGGAAGAGAGAGTATTCCTGCTAACGAGGCTCCGTGGCTGGCTGTTGAGTGTTCGCTACTTTGGACGAGAGTGCATTAAATACGTGAGATGTATTCCGTGGGCAATATGAATTCAGCAAATATAGCTCGCGACTTCAATAACAATCGCACGGTTTTACGGTGCGGTCGCAAAACACACACTAAACTTATTACAGTGAACAGAGACGTCAATGAACGAACGGACAGATCATAACTTTGCGAAAATAAAGAATGCACACTTTTCACTCGAGGGAAGACTTGAACCAAGGACCTCTCGTTCCCCAGCTGCTCACGCTAACCACGGGGCCACGGCGCTCCTGAACTCAACCACTCCTTGATGTTGCTTATCTTACGCATGGACTACTCAGTTTGTATATTTTGCTTATATTTTTCATAGTTCCACACAACTTCTTCCTGCTTTCTCGATTGATCTATGTTCAGTTTTTCAAGACCTATCCACTGTGCCAACTTATAACTAAATCTGAGGGGGATGCGATGGGGAGGTTCCCTTGTTAGAAGAAAGATTTAGGAAAGGCAAACCTACGTTTCTAGCATTTGTAGTCTTAGAGAAAGCTTTTGACAATGTTGACTGGAATACTCTCTTTCAAATGCTGAAGGTGGCAGGGGTAAAATACAAGGAGCGAAAAGCTATTTACAATTTGTACAGAAACCAGATGGCAGTTCTAAAAGTCGAGGGACATGAAAGGGAAGCAGTGGTTAGGAAGGGAGTGAGACAGGGTTGTAGCCTCTCCCCGATGCTATTCAACCTGTATATTGAGCAAGCAGTAAAGGAAACAAAAGAAAAGTTCGGAGTAGGTATTAAAATCCACGGAGAAGAAATAAAAACTTTGATGTTTGCCGATCACATTGTAATTCTGTCAGAGACAGCAATGGACTTGGAAGAGCAGTTGAACGGAATGGTTCAAATGGCTCTGAGCACTATGGGACTTAACATCTATGGTCATCAGTCCCCTAGAACTTAGAACTACTTAAACCTAACTAACCTAAGGACAGCACACAACACCCAGCCATCACGAGGCAGAGAAAATCCCTGACCCCGCCGGGAATCGAACCCGGGAACCCGGGCGTGGGAAGCGAGAACGCTACCGCACGACCACGAGATGCGGGCAGTTGAACGGAATGAACAGTGTCTTGAAAGGAGGGTATAAGATGAACATCAACAAAAGGAAAATGAGGATAATGGAAAGTAGTCCAATTTAATCGGATGATGCTGAGGGAATTAGATTAGGAAATGAGACACTTAAAGTAGTAAAGGAGTTTTGCTATTTGGGGAGCAAAATAACTGTTGACGGTCGAAGTAGATGGTTCAAATTACTCTGAGCAGTATGGGACTCAACTGCTGAGGTCATTAGTCCCCTAGAACTTAGAACTAGTTAAACCTAACTAACTTAAGGACATCACAAACATCCATGCCCGAGGCAGGATTCGAACCTGCGACCGTAGCGGTCTTGCGGTTCCAGACTGCAGCGGTCGAAGTAGAGAGGATATAAAATGTAGACTGGTAATGGCAAGAAAAGACTTTCTGATGAAGAGAAATTTGTTAACGTCTAGTATTGATTTAAGTGTCAGGACGTTGTTTCTGAAAGTATTTGTATGGAATGTAGCCATGTATAGAAGTGGAATATGGGCGATAAATAGTTTAGACAAGAAGAGAATAGAAGCTTTCGAAATGTGGTGCTACAGAAGAATGCTGAAGATTAGATGGGTAGATCACATAACTAATGAGAAGGTATTGAACAGAATTGGGGAGAAGTTTGTGGCACAACTTGACTAGAAGAAGGGATCAGTTGGTAGGACACGTTCTGAGGCATCAAGGGATCACCAATTTAGTAGTGGAGGGCAGCGTGGAGGGTAAAAGTCGCAGAGGAAGACCAAGAGATGAATGCACTTAGCAGATTCAGAAGGATGTAGGCTGCAGTAGGTACTGGGAGATGAAGAAACTTGCACAGGCTAGAGTAGCATGGAGAGCTGCATCAAACCAATCTCAGGAGTGAAGACCACAACAACAATAGAATGGAATGACATGAACAAGTGCCTGAGACATTTCTGTTTTTATGAGCTCACTCCTGTGATACTAAAATGATCTGAACCCAGTGACCTGTATAGTAAACACACCGCTTCCCCTGACCGTCTACCATGTAAGCACGAGGTCCCGGGTACGAGTCCCGGTCGGGGCACACATTTGTCAACTGTCCCCGTTGATATTTATCAACGCCTGTAAGCAGCTAAAGGTCTAGATTTCATTATAATTTAATTCTTAAAGAGCTGCAAGATTCTCAATGATATCTGTACAGGCACCAGCTTCATAAACACATAAAAATGTCTGCATTTGATATTGCGTGCTAACATACCAGCGGTCAGTATAATGTCCTCTTTCTACATTTCGCTTACAACCTTGCCGACAATTACGAGTCTTACGAGCACATAAATACTAAGTTATGCACGGAATCTATATCAGGTACACACAATTGCTGAGTAGGTAAGACTCTATTTGTTTGTATGTAACCTAGATAATGAGCGGACGATTAAAAAATCTGTAGCTCAGTTCATTACAAAAGGGGAAAAACTTTACTGTTGATACTAAACTCTTTTTTATTGCTGGTAGCGCGTTCATATTATGATAATGATAGAATAATCTGCTCATAATTGCAATAACGAGGTTCGTCCGCAGCTCGTGGTCGTGCGGTAGCGTTCTCGCTTCCCACGCCCGGGTTCCCGGGTTCGATTCCCGGCGGGGTCAGGGATTTTTCTCTGCCTCGTGATGACTGGGAGTTATGTGATGTCCTTAGGTTAGTTAGGTTTAAGTAGTTCTAAGTTTTAGGGGACTGATGACCATAGATGTTAAGTCCCATAGTGCTCAGAGCCATTTGAACCATTTTTTGCAATTAAGATTCTGGACATTTGAGGTAAAAAAATTCGGTTTGGTGTTATAAATTTTTAATTGGACACGAAAATCTAAATTGTACGAGGGGTGTTCAATAGGTGATGGACCATATTTTTTTCTGAAAGCGGGCTGGTTTTATTCAGGATCCCAATATACCATATTCTTCGCTCTTTTGGTTACAAAACCCTATTTTCCAACATAATTTCCGTTCAGTGAGACGGCCTTACGCTACCTTACTGCTAGGCGTGTATGCCCGCTTGGTATCACTCTACTGGTCGCAGTTGGAGCCAACATCTTGCTGCATCAACAACCTCTCCGTCATCCACACACTGCTTCCCGCCGAGTGCATTTTCCATTGGGCCAAGCAGGTGGAAGTCGGAAGGTGCGAGATCCGAGCTGTAGGGAGGATGAGGAAGAAGAGTCCAGTGAAGTTTTGTGAGCTCCTCTCGGGTGGGCAGACTTGTTTGAGTCCTTGTGTTGTCATAGACAAGTAGAATTCGTTCGCATTTTTGTGGCGACGAACATGTTGAAGTAGTTTCTTCAATTTCCTGAAGGCAGCACAGTACACTTCAGATTTGACCGTTACACCAAGCGGATACAGATCCTTGAGTACCCCAACTAGTGTATCAGCACTACCAAGAGAGACGTCCAGTTGAGAAGAGAGGCGCTTGACTGTGACTCGCCGATCAGATCAAATGAGAGTGTCCGCACGTTTCAACACTGTAAGGGTCACAGCGGTGTGCGGTCGGAAGGCACATGGGAGATCGGACACGTCTGCGCTACCTTGTTGCGATGTTGACAGGCGCCTCGCCCAACGACTCACCGTGCTTTTGTTCTCTGACAGGTCACCGAACACATTCTGCTAGAGACTATATCTGCGATGCTCTAATTTTTCGCCAAAAGAAACACAATGGTAGCTCTCTGCTTGGAAGGCAGCTCAGATACAGACGCCATTTTGAAGGCTACGTACAGCGCGCCAGCCATTTGAACTTCATGGAAGTACTGGCGCTGAAGTGGGAATGTTGCACCATGTCCCTCAACAAATTCCGCATTTCTTCAGCCGAAACTAGCCGGAAAAAAGATGTGTTGCATCAGTTACTGAACGTCCCTCGTAACTACATTTATCGCTGTGCATTTAATAACAGAATTAATGAGCGAAATTCAAATTTCTATGAACTTGATAAAATCAGATAGCTAAAAATTCTGTGCAAGATGATGTTCATCACTGTATTGTAAGATGGCAAGAACTATGCCCCTTACATGAAATTAAAGATCACCTAACTCACGTTCAGCGAACAGTAGGGCTGAACAAAAAATGACTGACAAGGCACAATGCATCTTGTAGAGGGTATAGTATGGACATATTGGAATAATTAATGCCGGGTGATGGTTTTAAAGTAATTCACATGACATGAAAACTTTGTGGAAACGAGTCGATTTACTGGACGCTAGTTTACCCCAGGGAAACATTTAAGAGTTGACCGTGGCCGGCTGGGGAATGGTGAAGGGAACCGACAATAGGCAGCTTAGGGTGGCTGAAGCTCTGAGAAAGCGGTAACGCGGCATGGCCTCCAGCCGTCTTAAGATGAGTGACAGTGAGTGGGTTGTTGACCCTGACTCCATGCTGGTGTACTGGGAAACAGACATCCCGTTTTCAGTGAAACATGCGAAAAACCGCGCAAGCTATGGTGTAGCGGTCAAGAGAGGTCAAAATATACGTGTTCGTGCCTATAGCAACTTCACACTGAATTCACGGTCTGCAGAGCCTGAAGTAAATAAGGTGAAGAGCGACAGCATGAAATACGCCGGCCTCCGATGGGAATGTAGGACAAAGGAATTTGAACTACTCTCCTGGGAGTCAGAATTCTGGAAAACTTGGTGTTTGTGCAGACGCTAACCTTGATGGGTGGCCTGGGGGCAGCTAAATAGAAGAAGTTGAGAGGAAGGGAAATTTTGTGGGAATTTGTTCACTTCCCAGAGCAGGCATTGGTCGGCGCTGGGAAGCGACGCATAATTAACGCGACTTGCGCTGCAATTGGCGTAAATGATTTTGCTGGAGGGGAAACCGAGGCGAAGAGTGGATGGGCAGAAGTCTCAGTAGAGGTCTTCCATTCCAGCTTGCCTAGAGTGCGGACGTGGCGTTCTTGACTCAGCTTGCCTGAGAAAGAGTGGGCATCTCTGCAGTTTAGGACTTAGCAAAGGGAACGATTGAGCTTGGAGATAGGAAGTTTTGGTTCAGCTATGTACTGAGCAAGATAGCTAGGAGTGAATAGGCGAGCGCAGTCTTGCAGCCCCACGAGGTCGGCCGACGTCCACACAACGACGCCGCTCCGCCACGCTGTATTCGGTGATATTGCGCCCGCTCCGGCCACTGATTAATTTGTTGGATCACGTCGGCAAAGATTCCACGAGGGTTTCATGGGCCGTGTATTGTAGAATTCTTCTCGCACTTTGCATTACGCCTGGGTCAGTCGATAGGAATTACTTTTGAGTTATCGAGCTTTACTCCATGCATACGATATTTATTACTACTGCCTGACAGGAGAGGCTTGTAATGTGATGATTGAAGGTAGGGAGTTAAAATAAATTTGTACTAATCGACTGCATCTGTTTTCAATCAAGTAGTTGAAATCCCAAGTCACTTTCTTAATTAATTTTAGGTTCAACATTTGCATCTGGTGTTCAATAGCTGAATATAACATCAATGTGCACCCCCTTTTAATTAAAAGTGATCAATTCTGAATAAATTAATGTGAACACTGCCACCGCAGTTGAATCAGGAGTCACAGGGCCATATTACTTTTTTGCGTTATCCGATATTGCGGCAGTTTTGCACTCTCTGTTGATGTGTTAGTCAATTAGTTGGGGTGAACACACGCCAAAACTAGCTAAGTGACGGGTGGGGGTGTTACAGTATTTGACTGTCACGCGTTATTCTCGTACGTCATCCACTATTGCTGCCAGTATCCGAGATTTCCGTCGTCTTATCTAGTCGTTTCCGCAGCTCTACTGGCGGAAGCTGCACGGTGACGGTGGCACCACGTTCAAAACGGTGCCACTAGAATTTCGACTGCAGCGGGCGGGGACGCCAGCGCCTAGGACGGCGCCACTGCAGTTTGAGCCGTCGCGTCACTTGAGCTGCATCTGGAAATCCGGCTTAAGGCGCGCGGCGAGGGATGGCGAAAATGAGTGAGTTTAGAGTGAGGCGCGGCGGCCGTATATATATGGGGAGAAAGCGGCGCGGCTGGCTGCGTGCCGCCGCTGCTGCTGCTGCGGCGCGCAACCGCCAGCCAGCCAGCCATCCAGCCAGCCAGCCGGGCTCGGCCGCTGTCGCGAAAATCGCTCCGCCGGCTGGCGGGCGCCGGGGAACCGCCGGGCGGCAGCACCCGCCCCCACCCCCACCTCCACCCTGCAACACCGGCGGCTCTCGATCTTCTACTACGAACAGTGAGACGGCGTCGTCTCATTTTAACGACCTCGAGTTCCGCAAAGTGTTCTGAAATTACGCGTCCTAGCGAATCCTTTAAGCGTTCGCTCGCGCTGAGAAAGCTTTCCGAGAACAATGAGTAATGGGTTTCTCGACTACTGTATGACGCAGTTTCCAAAACATGCGCTGGGTGCAGTAAATTCTCATTTGGGAGCAGTCGGTTACAGCAATGGCTGCAGACTTATGCTAGAGGCGAGAATCCGTTTTACGACCCATAAAACTTGCAGCAGAGTTTATTGCGCACGGGCAGTTTTTACCTGTTCGTACTTCACACTTGTAAAGTAGAACTTCAAAACTCTGTCGTAATTGGGGCCAGTTACTTTGCGCCTAATCATAAATTTAAAATTATCATATGGGGCAAGTTATTTGTCTGTACATTGAAAAAGCATTAAGAGAAACAAAGGAACAATTTGGTAAGGGAGTTAAGGTTTGAGGAGAAGAAATAGAAACCTTGAGGTTCGCCGATGTCATTTTAATTCTGTCACAGATGGCAAAGGACTTTCAAGACCATCCCAACGCAGTGTATAACACCTTGAAAAGAGTTTATAAGCTGAACGTCAACAAAAGTGGAACAAAGATAATGGAGTGCTTTCGAAACAAAAAAAGTGATGCTGAGAGACTAGATTAGCAAATGAAACATCGAAACTAGTAGATAAGTTTTGCTATATGGTCAGAAAGATAACTCACGATGTAGAGGGTGACAGTTACAGAAATATATGAAAAAAACGCAAAGTAGTTACAAAGTACGGCGTGCACACACTTTATACAACAGGAAAACGTCACTACAGATATTCAGGATTTAGGTCATGACATGTTCAATGCGGCTGCCGTCATTGGCGATGATGCGGCGCAGTCAATAGCGAAATTCTGCGTGACTAGCAGAAGTGTCTGAACATCGATGCTCTCGATGACCTCCAGAATGGCCGGTTTTTCACCTCAGAAATAGTTTTGGGGTTATTGCTGTACAGCTTGTCTTTAATATAGCCCACAAAAAAGAGTCGCTTCTGTTCACAAAACGTTCAAATGTGTGTGAAATCTTATGGGACTTAACTGCTAAGGTCATCAGTCCATAAGCTTACACACTACTCAACCTAAATTATCCTAAGGACAACACACACACCCATGCCCGAGGGAGGACTCGAACCTCCGCCGGGACCAACCGCACAGTGCATGACAGCAGCGCCTCAGACCGCTCAGCTAATCCCGCGCGGCTTCTGTTCACATCCGGAGAATATGGCGGCCAATCGAGGCCCGTGCCAGAATGCGGTCCTCAAAGTGCTCCTGCATGACATAAAACACTCTCCTGCTTCGATGGGACGGAGCTCCGTCTTGCATGAACCACATCTTGTCGAAATGAGGGTCACTTTGGATAATGTGGATGAAATCATCTACCAAAGCCTTCACGTATCTTTCGGTAGTCATCGTGTCATCAAGGAATACCGCACCGAATATTCCGTGACTGGACACTGCAAAGCACACATTCACGCGTTGAGAGTGAAGAGACTTATCGATCCCCCAAATACCCCATTTTCTCTTCTTGACGAACCCATCCAAATGAAAGTGGGCTTCGTCGCTAAACCGAACAACGACGCGTATATTAATTCCCATCATGCCCCGCGGTCAACCGTGCAGTTTGAACGTCCTAACGCGGACCTTTCAGAAGTTATCACGTTTTTATTTCATATAGTTGAAGAATTGTCACCCTGTACGAAGTAGAGAAAATATACGCTGCTGGAGAAGAGTTAGTACCCCTGAAAAGATTTTCATCCGATGACGGCATATGCCACCAGAAGCGTAGTAGATGTACTGGTAATGATTTCAACGTCGTCCGCCAACAGAGAGAGTAGTGGATGAGCTACCAGGGTGCCACCTGGTCACAGTCAGAAGGCTCAGTGTAGTGTGGTGTGGTCATGTGAACATTCTCTCACCAGGTTCTGGACGGCCACGCAGCACAGACGCGTGCCATGAACATTGTACTTACGAGCTGTAGTGGCAGATCGTACAGCTTCGGCACCACAGACAAGAGGGCTTGTGCGATCAGGCGTATCAACACGAACTGTCGCGAACTGGTTATTACGAGTAGTGGGACTACGGGCGTGCACAGTTATACCCTATGTTGCACTCACGCTACAGTGTCGAAGTGCACGTCTCGACTGTTACCGCGAGACCATCACTTGGAAGATGGCAAGGCCCGCCGTGGTGTGCAGTGATGAAAGCTGATTGTGTCTGCACGCAAAAGTGGTAGTCGTTCGTGCATACGACGTAGACATAATGAGATCTGTCTCGTAGACAGCATACGTACGAGACCCACTGGCTCCACCCCAGCCCTTATGGTCTGGGGTCAGATAAGCTACAACTCTCTTACACCTCTGGTGTTTCTGGAGAGGACGCTGACCAGCGATCGGTACGAGCAGGACGTTGTTTGATACATTCTTTTGTCGTTCCTGCAATAGGAAGGTGATGTGTCGTTCCAACAGGATAATGCTAGACCACACACTGCCCCTGCGAGGCGTGCAGCAACTTTCCTGGCCAGCAATCCATGGACCCAGCAGGTCAGCAGGGGGGACTGTTCAAGGTGGTGGAGACTCTGTAACGCCGAGCGGTTTAAGGCGCTGCAGTCATGTACTGTGCGGCTGGTCCCGGCGGAGGTTCGAGTCCTCCCTCGGACATGAGTGTGTGTGTTTGTCCTTAGGATAATTTAGGTAACCAAGGAGTGGATTTCTGCCGTCGAGGAACTGAACGACTGGTAGAAGGTCTCCACCATTGCTTACTGAGACTTGGTGACTGTGTTGAAAAATAGTGTCATGCATGTGTGTCACTTTGTAAGTTAGTGTAGCATTCACTAAAACACAAGATTTTCACATTCAGTAAAGGCTACTTGGCTTACTTTTCGAAGCTGCCTGTTATGCTACAGCCTATGTCCTCTTGGCACAGAACTCCACACAAAAATACTACAAGTCGTACACTCACGAAGAATCATGTGTCGCCTCTTTCATCGGAGTGCAGTGGACACATGTTTAACTCAAGTATTAGTCAAGGGCTGCCTTTCACCGCTAATCCAAAGAGCGTCTGAGGACACCATTTCGTACTTCCAGTTGAAGAAGATTGTTTAGAATAAAAATAGCTTGCAGTACTCGTTTCAATTACGTTTACAGTATCAGGTGAAATCTTCGTAACTCACACCGTGACTACATGAAGATTGTTAACTGGTCCTAATGAAGACTCTGGTAACCCAGTAGGTAAGCTATAATCTAGGTAACGGTGTTGAAAACGTCGGTAATACTGCTTCATTTATGTCCTTTGAAACCTGAAGAGCCGCACGGGATTAGCCGAGCGGTCTCAGGCGCTGCGGTCATGGACTGTGCGGCTGGTCCCGGCGAGGTTCGAGTCCTCCCTCGGGCATGGGTGTGTGTGTTTGTCCTTAGGATAATTTAGGTTAAGTAGTGTGTAAGCTTAGGGACTGATGACCTTAGCAGTTAAGTCCCATAAGATTTCACACACATTTGAACTTTTTTTTTCTCTATAACGGTGTGGGGCGTGTACAGTTGGAGTGATGTGGACCCATGATGTCTCTAGCTACGACTCTGACAGGTGACACGTACGTAAGCATCCTGTCTGATCACCTGCATCCATTCATGTCCATTGTGCATTCTGACGGACTTGGGAAAGTCCAGCTTAACAATGCCACACCCCACACGTCCAGAATTGCTACAGAATGGCTCCAGGAGCAGTCTTCTGAGTTTAAACCCTTCCACTGGACCACCAAAGTACCCAAACACGAACATAATTGAGGATATCTGGGATGCCTTACAACGTGCCATTAAGAAGAGATCTCCAGCTCCTCGTACTCTTACGGATTTACGGACAGCCCTGCAGGATTCATGGTGTGAATTCCCTCCAGCACTACTTCCGACATTAGTTGACTTCATGCCACGTCGCGCTGCGGCACTTCTGCGTGGTCGCGGGGGCCCTACACGATATTAGGCAGGTGTGCCAGTTTCTTTGGCTCTTCCGTGTATATAATGTGAACACGATGGTCCTGTAATACTCGACTGTCGTACTTTCGACTGGTTTCTGAAGATTTCTCCTCGTTAGAAGGGCATGCTCTTTCCTAATAGTGATATTGAGATTAAAGTTGCCAGTGTGATCTCAGTGTCAATATAAGCGCTTATTTACGTTTCCCGTGATTTGGCTACTTAAATGAAGACGAATACCACATTAGGTTCTTGGTCGAAATGGTATAGTGGAGGAGAGTTGGCTACTCTGTCATACTCCATTCATGCATGCGTTGCTTCTCTAGTAATTAAACATTATAACCTCATCTTGAAAGGAGGATTTATAATGAACATCAACAAAAGCAAAACGAAGATAGCGGTATGTAGCGGTATTAAATCAGGTGATGCTGAGAGAATTAGATTAGGAAAGGCGGGTATTTAAATTAGTAGATGAGGTTTGCTATTTGGGCAGCAAAATAACTGATTAAGGTCGAAGCAGAGAGGATATAAAATGTACTGGGAACGGCAAGGAAAGCCTTTCTGAAGAAGAGAAATTTATTAACATCGAGTATAGATTCAAGTGTCAGAAATTACTTTCTGAAAGTATTTGTATGGAGTGTAGCCACGTATGGATGTGAATCACGGACGAGAAACAGTTTGACGAGAAGATAATAGAAGCATTTGATATGTGGTGCTACAGAAGAATGCTGGAGATCAGATGAATTGATCGCGTCATTAATGAAGAGGTAGTGAGTAGAACTGGGGAGAAGAGAAGCTTGCGGTACAGCTTGAGTAAAGGAAGGGATGGTTGACAGGAGACATTCTGAGGCATCAAGGGATCACCAATTTACTATACCGGAAGGAAGCGTGGGAGGGAGGGGAGGGGCCAAGATATGAAAATACTAAGCAGATTCAGAAGGATATACAGGGTGGTCCACTGATAGTGACCGGGCCAAATATCTCACGAAATAAGCGTCAAGCGAAAAAACTACAAAGAACGAAACTTGTCTAGGTTGAAGGGGGAAACCAGATGACGCTATGGTTGGCCAGCTAGATGGCGCTACCATAGGTCAAATGGATCACAACTGCGTTTTTTAAATAGGAACCCTCATTTTTATTACATATTCGTGTAGTACGTAACGAAATATGTATGTTTCAGTTGGACCATTTTTTTCGCTTTGTGATAGATGGCACTATAATAGTCACAAACGTATAAGTGCGTGGTATCACGTAACATTCCGCCAGTACGGACGATATTTGCTTCGTGATACATTACCCGTGATAAAATGGACCGTTTACCAATTGCGGAAAAGGTAGATATCGTCTTGATGTATGGCTATTGTGATCAAAATGCCCAACGGGCGTGCGCTATGTATGCTGCTCGGTATCCTGGACGACATCATCGAAGTGTCCGGACCGTTCGCCGGATAGTTACGTTATTTAAGGAAACAGGAAGTGTTCAGCCACATGTGAAACGTCAACCACGACCTGCAACAAATGATGAGGTCCAAGTAGGTGTTTTAGCTGCTGTCGCGGCTAATCCGCACATCAGTTGCAGACAAATTGCGCGAGAATCGGGAATCTGAAAAATGTCGGTGTTGAGAAAGCTACATCAACATCGATTGCACCCGTACCATATTTCTGTGCACCAGGGATTGCATGGCGAAGACTTTGAATGTCGTGTACAGTTCTGGCACTGGGCACAAGAGAAATTACGGGACGATGACAGATTTTTTGCACGCGTTCTATTTAGCGACGAAGCGTCATTCACGAACAGTGGTAACATAAACCGGTATAATATGCACTACTGGGCAACGGAAAATCCTCGATGGCTGCGACAAGTGGAACATCAGCGACCTTGGCGAGTTAATGTATGGTACGGCATTATGGGAGGAAGGATAATTGGCCCCCATTTTATCGACGGCAATCTAAATGCTTCAATGTATGCTGATTTCTTACGTAATGTTCTACCGATGTTACTACAAGATGTTTCAGTACATGACAGAATGGCGATGTACTTCCAAGATGATGGATGTCCGGCATATAGCTCGCGTGCGATTGAAGCGGTATTAAATAGCATATTTCATGACAGGTGGATTGGTCGTCGAAGCACCATACCACGGTCCGCAGGTTCACCGGATCCGACGTCCCCGGATTTCTTTCTGTGGGGAAAGTTGAAGGATATTTGCTATTGTCATCCACCGACAACGCATGAGAACATGCGTCAGCGCATTGTCAATGCAACTGCGAACATTACGGAAGGCGAGCTACTCGCTGTTGAGAGGAATGTCGTTACACGTATTGCCAAATGCATTGAGGTTGACGGACACCATTTTGAGCATTTATTGCATTAATGTAGTATTTACCCGTAATCACGCTGTAACAGCATGCATTCCCAGAAATGATAAGTTCACAAAGGTACATGTATCACATTGGAATGGCCGAAATAAAATGTTCAAACGTGCCTAAGTTCTGCATTTCAATTTAAAAAACCTACCTGTTACCAATTGTTCGTCCAAATTGTGAGCCTTATGTTTGTGACTCTTACAGCGCCATCTATCACAAAGCGAAAAAATTGTTCCAATTAAAACATTGATATGTCTTTACGTACTACACGAATATGTAATAAAAAATGGGGGTTCCTATTTAAAAAACGCAGTTGTTATCCATTTGACGTATGGCAGCGCCATCTAGCTGGCCAACCATAGCGTCATCTGGTTTCCTCCTTCAAGCTAGACGAGTTTCGTTCTTTGTAGTTTTTTCGCTTGACGCTTATTTCGTGAGATATTTTGCCCGGTCACGATCAATGGACCACCCTGTATGTTGCAGTAGTTACTCGGAGGTAAAGAGGCTCTCTCAGGATAGAGTACCACGGAGAGCTGCATAAAAGCTGTCTTTGGATTGAAGATCACAACAACAACAACACCATAAAGTTAGTTTCTTCATTAAGCAAAAATGATAGCGTGTGAAGTACGAGGTGCATTCAAGTTCTAAGGCCTCCAATTTTTTTTCTCCGGACTGGAAAGAGATAGAAACATGCGCATTGTTTTAAAATGAGGTCGCGTTCATTGTCAATACGTCCCAAGGATGGCAGCACCGTACGGCAGATGGAATTTTACCGCCAGCGGCGAGAATGAGAACTGTTTTAAATACTTAAAATGGCGACGTTTTCCTTTCTTGAACAGCATGCAGTCATTCGTTTTCTGAATTTGCGTGGTGTGAAACCAATTGAAATTCATCGACAGTTGAAGGAGACATGTGGTGATGGAGTTATGGATGTGTCGAAAGTGCATTCGTGGGTGCGACAGTTTAATGAAGGCAGAACATCGTGTGACAACAAACCGAAACAACCTAGGGCTCGCACAAGCCGGTCTGACGACGTGATCGAGATAGTGGAGAGAATTGTTTTGGGGGATCGCCGAATGACTGTTGAACAGATCGCCTCCAGAGTTGGCATTTCTGTGGGTTCTGTGCACGCAATCCTGCACGACGACCTGAAAATGCGAAAAGTGTCATCCAAGTGGGTGCCACGAATGCTGACGGACGACCACACGGCTGCCCGTGTGGCATGTTGCGAAGCAATGTTGACGCGCAACGATAGCATGAATGGGACTTTCTTTTCGTCGGTTGTGACAATGGATGAGACGTGGACGCCATTTTTCAATCCAGAAACAAAGCGCCAGTCAGCTCAATGGAAGCGCACAGATTCACCGCCACCAAAAAAATTTCGGGTAACCGCCAGTGCTGAAAAAATGATGGTGTCCATGTTGTGGGACAGCGAGGGCGTAATCCTTACCCATTGCGTTCCAGAGGGCACTACGGTAACAGGTGCATCCTACGAAAATGTTTTGAAGAACAAATTCCTTCCTGCACTGCACCAAAAACGTCCGGGAAGGGCTGTGCGTGTGCTGCTTCACCAAGACAACGCACCCGCACATTGAGCTAACGTTACGTAACAGTTTCTTCGTGATAACAACTTTGAAGTGATTCCTCATGCTCCCTACTCACCTGACCTGGCTCCTAGTGACTTTTGGCTTTTTCCAACAATGAAAGACACTCTCCGTGGCCGCACATTCACCAGCCGTGCTGCTATTGCCTCAGCGATTTTCCAGTGGTCAAAATAGACTCCTAAAGAAGCCTTCGCCGCTGCCATGGAATCATGGCGTCAGCGTTGTGAAAAATGTGTACGTCTTGTAACGCAACATATTAAAGGCTTTACTGTACCGAAGTATGCGATACCCTCCAAATTCAACGAGTTTAACGAGTATTTATGAGTATAGAAAAATTATTGTGTATGTTAACAATGATTGCATAACATGTCTCCATAAACAGTCAACCCATTAAATTATACTGAATAACTGACCCACACAGAAGTTAATATCACTTGATCACTGATACAGCAAATGTCATCATGTAAAAACGCTAAGTTCATCTTAAATAATTAATATGAAGTACGAAAAATAATGGCCAACTTAGGTATTTTGGATCTCCTTAAATAAAAATCACCCAGTGAAACCTATTTGTTCACTAGGAGCAGTTTCACTCAGTATTCACGAAATCAATCCTATTTTAGACGAAAACCAATGTAATTCTTAATAATTCATGTTATTTACTTATTTATGCAAATTAGAGAAGTCAATTGACAAACTTCTAAAAAACGGCGTTTTTGTAACAAAAAATTATTCTGTCAAGTCAACAAATCTGTCTGTCATTTTAATAACATGTTAAATTATGTCACTCGATGCAAATTAATAACTTTTCTGCACAAATTATGATAACAGATGTACATGTGACTTGTAAACTATATCTCTTTTTAGTAGTTCTTTGACAATGTTATAAATACAAGCAGCAAGAAGGGTCGAGAGGCAGTCGGAATGTCACTTTGGTAAAGTGTGTTTGTGTGTTATTGTTTGAGGTGGATAAACAATGCAAAGAACATGTAAAGAAAATACTACTTTGTGTTGTGTCATGGTCTTTGGTGGACAGTGGAATTAAGATGGCCACCAGAGTAATAAATATTTGAAGTTTACATATTTGTTGGTTTCGCTCGTTCTTTATCATCAAAAGCACATAAAAAACACGGGACCTCATGTGTTTAACCCTAGACAACCAGATTTAGAGCCAGCATCAGCATCGAGACACAGCAGCGATCCAGCAAGTAGCAGCGATTACCACAACACAATGCATTTTAATGGCGCCAACCTAACATCAAGTGCTAACAAGCTCCGTAATTGGGAGTGAAATAGTGCGATTATAGCTATTAGCTATATCTACGACTAGGCGACCATTACAGTCTGCAGGGCGATTACGTCGAGAAGTAACGCCAGTTTCATCGATTTCGGGTGAGTAGTTAATTAGAAAAAAAAAATCGGAGGCCTTAGAACTTGAATGCACCTCGTAAACACAGCAAACCAGAGGACGTCGCCTTTGACGCTGTGAGGATCGGCAAGTAGGATGAGTAGCCGGTGGCCGGTCCTCGCCAGGCTACCGCCCAGACGGCCACAGCATTGTCAGCCCCGATTGACGGCGACGTGATCCCCCGGCGCGGCGCGGCGCTTATTGTCCGCTGTTTTGCCGCGCCCGCCGCCGTACAAGTGAATCGCCGGCCTTCCGGGCTGACGTGCGGCCAGCGTGACGTCTTGTAGCGCCGTCAGGAGCGGAGCGGCAGGACCTGCTGCGCTCCCGGCTGCGGCCCGCTCGTGCTCCCGTATTCAGTTCCCCATTTGTCACGTCGCTACGGAGGACGGCGCGGCCTTTCATAAGCTGATGGCTATCTGCCGGCTCTGGAGAGTGATACGCGCGGTAGCGCGGTATAAATTTTGCCTTATCTCAATCGCGGCGTGGAGGATGAAACCCCTCCTTCCGTGCTGATCCTTTCTACTGTCAAACGAAGAACTGGAGATGGTAATCGAGGTCGTTTATCCGAGCGTCTTTCACAGCTGGAAGGACCATACACGTCTGCATATCGGCAGTCAGTGCCAAGGGCAATCTGAAAATAGTAATCACTGGACCATTGTGTTTCGTTATCTTCCGAATCTCTGCTAGCTTCTGAAAGTGACAGCTGTACCTAATAATCGAGGCTAAAGATTTTACTAGTAATTACCGTGCGAGCACCTCTCCCAGGAACAAAGTTTCTTATGACAGGACGAATTGTCCTTTCTTGGTTCAAATGGTTATGAGCACTACGGAACTTAACAGCTGAGGTCATCAGTCCCCTAGAACTTAGAACTGCTTAAACCTAACTAACCTAAGGAGATCACATACATAAGCCTAAGCATTAGCTTCTCCGGGAGCTCGTGAACAGTTCTTTTTTCTCTCGAAAAGTTTTTTCGCCATGGATTCTTTTCATCAAACCTTTATAATGCTTCTTCATTCTTAACTCTTTCAGTCCAGTTTATCTTCTCCATCCTCCTCATATCAAACGTCTATAATCATTTCTACATCTCGCTTCCTTAATGCCCAGGTTACCTGCGCCCTATAAAGACAGACTCGCCATTAAACATTTAACTAGCCTTTTTCTCGGTCGTGTGTTTAGTTTGCCATATAGTGGTTTCTTCTTGTTGAATACTTGCTTATCCTTTGAAATCATGGTTTCAGCATCTTGGCTGTGTGTTGTACCATTCACTATTGAGATGACGTAGTGTTTAAATTTGGATTTTTAAACTCCGACTTCTGCAAGACACAATATATTTCTTTTTTCTATTTACCCACACATGTACGTGTCATCTAGTGTGGGCGTCAATTTATTTCTCTAAAAATATTAGGCATAGTTGAAGGTTATTTTTCTATTTTAAGCGGAAAAACTATAACACGTTCGTTTTTGTTGTTGTTGTTGTTGTTGTCGTTTACCTGGACTGACATCAGCTGTGAAAGTGGACTTGTCAAGGTCGGAACGTGTTTATGCCCTTTAATTGTTTGACACCATGTCGTCTGCAAAGTAGTTGGAAGAACATTTAATTTTGAAATAGTTTTTTCTACGATAGCAGTCATGTATCCCACGTACTTACGTTTTTCTTTACTGTTGTGCGTCTTCATTGAGTTTACTTATTTGATTCTAATCAAACACAGTGTTTTTCGCATCTTTTACACATCATTGTCGCCTTGTATACGCGTTTTCATACAAAGAAAGGAGTTTTGCGAGAAAAATGCTACGTTACTGTCGGAGCTCAGTGGTTCATGGTTTTGTTTTCGTCCAGTGTAGTGCTAATTTCAAATGTTTGGTGAGAGTTTTTTAGTCTGTCTGGTGGAGTAGAACTTATTTGATTTGTGTGTGTGTGTGTGTGTAAAAGTTTTGCAGATAGTGTTTTGCTGCACAGTGTTGCATATTCGTCAGAAATATGTTTCGTTAAAAGAAAAAAGAAATAAACTGTGTTTTGCAAAAGTTCAAGTGGTTCAAATGGCTCTGAGTACTATGGCACTTAACATCAGAGGTCATCAGTCTCCTAGAACTTAGAACTACTTAAACCTAACTAACCTAAGGACATTCAGGCCCGAGGCAGGATTCGAACCTGCGACCGTAGCGGTCGCGGGGTTCCAGACTGAAGCGCCTAGAACCGCTCGGCCACACCGGCCGGCACTATGAGATGAAACCAGCGGTTGAGACACTAGACTTGTACGGCTCGATTTACCATGTTCATGTTTGAAACCGCTTTACGGAGCACTTGTAACATGCTGTTAATCTCCGTTTTGTCTTAATCCTTAGGCCCACCAATGTGTTTAGGTTGTTTATGCAGACCCTTCCTTTAAGGATGCCCAACAGCAGGAGGCCTGCAGACGTCAAATCTGGAGAGCCTGCAGCCACAATCATTTAAAGGTGGTTCGACCACCAAAAAATTCTCTTAAGAAATTAATCGTTTCGTTATATGTGAAAAGTAGCGCCGTCCTACTGCAACCAAGAATAACGTTCATCTGCCTCAAGACGTAGAAATTTTTTAGACAACATAGTTGTATGGAGATAAACAGCGATTAATTTACTTATAATCAATTATTCGAAACGACAGTCACAATCGCATTATTTATTTTGCCGCCAAATGGTGTAAATTGCCCTGAAGATGACCCCATTACGGGTTGAAACCGGTTTGCGGCAAAATAAATAATGCGATTGTGACTCTAGTTTTGAAAAATTAACTCAAGAAGTAGAATAAATCGAGTAATGACGTCTTGATAGACAACACCGTTCACGCCACACTCCAATTTTCTGACGGTGCAGTGTGTTTTGTCGATTTCAGGTTGACCAAATTCTTATGTTCTGACTATTCATGCATATACTATTGTGAAACTGCTTCTCTTTCTACGATTCTGTCGATGTCAACATTAATTCTTGCATATTACGAGTACGATACTCGCGAAATTTTAACTTCTGCTTCGCTTTATGAGTACTATCAAACAAAGTTTGAGATTGGACAGATACTCTGAACATTTTAAAGGCGAGCAATGCATCACTCAATTTAGCATCTGCCAAAATGGCCGGCCTATCATCCCTCTCCTTGTCTGCAACTGACCGATCTCCGAAAACGGGCTATTAATCTCGTCACTGTTAAACTGTTGAGCAATACGACATCTCATCTTCAAGTTTGTTCAAATGTTCAAAAATGTGTGTGAAATCTTATGGGACTTAACTGCTAAGGTCATCGGCCCCTAAGCTTACACACTACTTAACCTAAATTATCCTAAGGACAAACACACACACCCATGCCCGAGGGAGGACTCGAACCTCGCCGGGACCTGCCGCACAGTCCATGACCGCAGCGCCTGAGACCGCTCGGCTAATCTCGCGCTGCTCTTCAGGTTTCAAAGGACATAAATCAAGCAGTATTACCGACGTTTTCAACACCGTTACCCAGATTATAGCTTACCTACTGGGTTACCAGAGTCTTCATTAGGACCAGTTAACAATCTTCATGAAGTCATGGCGTGACTTACGAAGATTTCACCTGATACTGTAAACGTACTTGAAACGAGTACTGCAAGCTATTTTTATTCTAAACAATCTGGAAGTACGAAATGGTGTCCTCAGACGCTCTTTGGATTAACGGTGAAAGGCAACCCTTGACTAATACTTGAGTTAAACATGTGTCCACTGCACTCCGATGAAAGAGGCGGCACATGATTCTTCGTGAGTGTACGACTTGTAGTATTTTTGTGTGGAGTTCTGTGCCAACAGGACATATGCTGTAGCATAACAGGCAGCTTCGAAAAGTAAGCCAAGTAGCCTTTACTGAATGTGAAAATCTTGTGTTTTAGTGAATGCTACACTAACTTACAAAGCGACACACATGCATGACACTATTTTTCAACACAGTCACCAAGTCTCAGTAAGCAATGGTGGAGACCTTCTACCAGTCGTTCAGTTCCTCGACGGCAGAAATCCACTCCTTGGTTACGGAGGCATGCAAGAACCACTGTGTGAGCGTCCTCATCTTTCGAAAATGCCGGAAACCGCACGCTGCAAGATATGGACTTCTCGAGCAGTGTGACGCACGTCTGTGAGATCTTACCCAAATTGATGGCACCGTTTCATCACTGCTGGATGGACATCGCATTTGATCCATATTACGCCAGAGTTTCACGGTGATTCTGGTGCAATTTAGACGTTTTACTCATAAGAATGGTACTGTCCCGCGTACTTTAACTTTGGAGTACGTTTCTAGTTGCCGCGACATTTCAGACGTACGCTGCGATGCACCTGTTATCCGCACCACAGAACAGCACTCCCCGGACACGTACTCTCTTCCGACAATGCGCCACCCTTACTGCTTAATGGTCTTAGCGTGAGATGAGATGTGAATGGCATGTGTGACTTATGTACTATGCCCACCATGACCAGGGCCCACCGAGTCAGCAATTATTCCACTGCTTCCTCCAATAATCTTCTGACAGACAATTCGGCAATTAAACCATCAACAACTAGTGAGTTATGAAACCAATCAGCTGGCATTACTTCCACTTACATCTCCAAATTTCCCAGTATATCACTCAACATTCTGCAGCAAACGCGATCGACGTCGTACCGGTTCTATTGAAACTGGTCTCCTTCACATAGCAATCACTTTACTGCTTTAGTCGTATAGTATGATTCTTGCAAAAATAACACGGACATAACATAAGTGTAAAAATAATTCTAGATTTGTTGTCTGTAGCGAGAATCAATGATCATAGATATTGTATCATACTCTTAGGTACTCATTATAGACTGCACGGAAGTACTGAGAGGTATATGCAAATAATCTGCCGTATTTACTACGTCTTACGATACCAACGGAGGCGACACACGACTCAGAATTGCTTTCCGCAATGACTATTTGGGTTTACCACGGTTTCCTAACATTTCTTGAGACGAATGTCTGAGTGGTTATTTCCATTGAACCACAGTTAGTTTTCTTCCTGTCTTTCTGCAAATGAACTTGTGCTTCATTTCGAACATCCACAACAAAAAAATGTTCAAATGGCTCTGAGCACTATGGGACTCAACTGCTGTGGTCATAAGTCCCCTAGAACTTAGAACTACTTAAACCTAATTAACCTAAGGACATCACACACATCCATGCCCGAGGCAGGATTCGAACCTGCGACCGTAGTGGTCGTGCGGTTCCAGACTGTAGCGCCTTTAACCGCTCGGCCACTCTGGCCGGCATCCACAACATAGTTGGAGGTTGAGCTAATTACTTATTATACAACTCATTATTCTTTATTATTATAACTTGTTGTTCCTTATTATAAAACTTACACGCCTTGAGTCCAAACGTGTTTTCTCCAGGTGGTCTTTCGATGTCAACCGCACCACGATATGGTGGCTGGTTAGCATCGATAAACCTGCCCCGGTGTGACGTGTTTACGCAGTGCCACAGCAATGTCGTGTGAAACGATTGGCCGCGACGTTACCTAACAGGGACTTGGAAGCTAGCAAATACCACTTTCAACGAATTGACACTCGATTTGTTTTATGAGTAGCATATTTAGACTTGTCAAGAACAGTACCGAATTCACAGAAATCACTGCAGCACGAAATTGCATCATAATGGGCGCTCATTCCTCATGTTTTGCCTCGAAAGCTATTGAAGTATCCCCAGTGCTCTGATGTTCTCTCTCACAGATCTTCATAAATTGCACGCCTTCATTTCACAACTATGGTCCTGAGTTGTACTGTATTTTCGGATATCTTGTGGTAGTCCTATATTCGACAAAGCTCGAAAAGAAACAATCATGAAGATCAGTGTCCGGGGTCTGGGGCGAAAGAGAACGGCCACATTCATGTCGTTCTGTAAATCTGTTTGACATTATGTGGAGGGCACGTTTACGAATCAAACACAATGTTGGAAGCGCCTGAACGTGTTGCATCCTCCATGAGAGCTGTGTCTGCAATAGTAGGCCTGTTACCACTAGTTGGGCAAACAATTGGTGTTTCAGCATGGCTCTAATCACTTCGTACAGTCGCTGCAAAGAAAAGTGCACTGATAAGTCACTGAATGAAATGATAATTAAATCAAGACCCTAAGCTACCGACAGTGTATCAATGGGGGCAGTGAAAATATGTGTTCCGACCGAGACTCAAACCCAGGATCTCCTGCTTACGTGGCAGACGCTCTATCCATCTAAGCCACCGAGGGCAAAGAGGATAGTGCGACTGCAGGGATTTATCCCTTGCACGCTCCCCGTGAGACCCACATTCCCAACTTAATGTCCAGACATTACATTCGTAGTGCCCCTGCACACTACACTCATTACTCGCGGCAGAAAATCTTACCGAGTCCCGTAAGAATTCGGGTAAAGTGTGTGCATCCGCACGGAAGAAGAAGAAGGTCAATGGCCGGTTAGCCTTAAGTATATGGAGATGGTATCTGTTCTTTCGCACATGTCCGAAAGGGCAGATACCATCATCATCATCATCATCATCATCATCATCATCATCATTTAAGACTGATTATGCCTTTCAGCGTTCAGTCTGGAGCATAGCCCCCCTTATACAGTTCCTCCATGACCCCCTATTCAGTGCTAACATTGGTGCCTCTTCTGATGTTAAACCTATTACTTCAAAATCATTCTTAACCGAATCCAGGTACCTTCTCCTCGGTCTGCCCCGACTCCTCCTACCCTCTACTGCTGAATCCATGAGACTCTTGGGTAACCTTGCTTCTCCCATGCGTGTAACATGCCCCACCATCTAAGCCTGTTCGCCCTGACTGCTACACCTATAGAGTTCAGTCCCAGTTTTTCTTTGATTTCCTCATTGTGGACACCCTCCTGCCATTGTTTCCATCTACTAGTACCTGCAATCATCCTAGCTACTTTCATATCCGTAACCTCAACCTTGTTGATAAGGTAACCTGAATCCACCCAGCTTTCGCTCCCATACAACAAAGTTGGTCGAAAGATTGAACGGTGCACAGATAACTTAGTCTTGGTACTGACTTCCTTCTTGCAGAAGAGAGTAGATCGTAGCTGAGCGCTCACTGCATTAGCTTTGCTACACCTCGCTTCCAGTTCTTTCACTATGTTGCCGTCCTGTGAGAATATGCATCCTAAGTACTTGAAACTGTCCACCTGTTCTAACTTTGTTCCTCCTATTTGGCACTCAATCCGTTTATATTTCTTTCCCACTGACATTACTTTCGTTTTGGAGATGATAATCTTCATACCATAGTCCTCACATTTCTGATCTAGCTCTGAAATATTACTTTGCAAACTTTCAATCGAATCTGCCATCACAACCAAGTCATCCGCATATGCAAGACTGCTTATTTTGTGTTCACATATCTTAATCTCACCCAGCCAGTCTATTGTTTTCAACATATGATCCATAAATAATATGAACAACAGTGGAGACAGGTTGCAGCCTTGTCTTACCCCTGAAACTACTCTGAACCATGAACTCAATTTACCGTCAACTCTAACTGCTGCCTGACTATCCATGTAAAGACCTTTAATTGCTTGCAAAAGTTTGCCTCCTATTCCATAATCTTGTAGAACAGACAATAACTTCCTCCTAGGAACCCGGTCATATGCCTTTTCCAGATCTATAAAGCATAGATCCATCTCCATATAATAATTCACTGGGTTCTCACTGCGATCCAGCACCCCCTTTTGCCCTGAACGTGCTTCATAAAAATGCCTTCACTTAGACTCGAATGCTCTATTGGCGTACCGCATCGTTGATATTAAAACAGGCGCGTTAAGGCAGACTCTTCCTATAGTGCACAGTTTGCAAACTGTAGTTCCCGCCCCAAGTCTCTCGGCGTAAGCTTGTGAGTAGCTGCGAACTTGCAAGTGATGCCCAGGAAGAATAACGTACTGCACTGATCAGTGTGACATACCCAACTCCTAATCCATGGAATGCTTGCAGAATTGGCGCATCGTCCAGGAAAGCTTACTCAGAGCGAACTGGTCTGGTATGAGAGCTGCCCTAAATACCACTCTGCGCTAGGACACAGCTGGCTTTTTTTCGATCACGTGTCTTGCTGAAGAGAGTACGTCCGTGCAACGCGCGGCCTCTAATGGCGCTTGCGTTGCCTCCTGGTGGACAGTCGGCGCAGGGCTATCTGTCTTTCAGAAGATTGTCCTCTGTGTGTTAGGCATTTTCGGTGCATTGATGTAATGCTGGTTGCCTACACTGTAGGCGTTAAGCCTCTTTACAGCAGTCACAAATTTCACCTACTTACTGCATCTAAGTAGACAGGCATGTAAACAACACTGTCATTATGACGCTCAATTTCCAACACTAATAAATCAAATATCAACTTTTGTGCAACAGTCATTTAGCTTTACCATCTACTTATCCATCTACATGTATACTTGGCAAGGCACCTTGTGTATCCATGAGCAAATAAATACTGGCGTTTCACAAGACGGTTCTGGTAAGACATTCTCTCTCTCCTATGAATCCCATGTGATGTATGGCTATGAGCTTTCTGAAGAACATTCATTGTGACTTTTACTTTGGCCACCCAGTTGCTGCTATTGATAGTTCTTCACCCTCGGCGACAAATGAACAAGGACATTCCCCTGGCTAACCACACAGTAAAATTCTATAATACACAAACTCCTGACAGGCCGACATGGGAACTGCAGCGTTCCACCATATTCCACACCTACGAAGCCCCAATATCGCATGGATCCTGGCAGCACCAGAATTACGCCACCCCCTCCATATCTTCTAATGCCACACACTCTCCAATCTACCTACCCATCTTCGAATCGTGTATGAAGTTAGTTTCTGCCTCTGACACACTTAACACCTTCCGATTTTCCTGTACTTCCCACACACCTGGACCCTATTACTTCATCTCCAATTGTCAACCACCATTCCAGGTCTTCTCTTCCCACTGATTTCCTGCCTCCCCTTCCAAAAGCTTCGTTTAGGATCCTGCATCCCATCTTTTCCATCCCACGTCCTTTACAAAACCCGCTAGTTCAACAAACCTCTTCATTTACTGTTCATGTCCTAAAGGTCAGTACAGTCAAGTGAAGAGCCATGTTGAATTTCATTGCATGTTAAATCTTCAGTCTACACAACCACCATTTTACTCATTTTTTTACATTTTATAGAGAACTTGTATTTTTTATGTATGTTCTCAGCTCAAGAGTGACAATGTAGCGCTATCAGCTCAGCCTCATTATGATACACTTCCCTTATGCAGGGACTCAATGACTTTTAGGCTTGAGTCAGTTTTGGGCAGAGTTACAAGTCGTGACGTTGGTTTTCCGTCTAGAGGGGACAAATAGCCATTTGGAAGATCGATGACGCGTTATGACGTGACGTTGCACTGACGGCCAGCGAAAATAGATATCTGCACACCGCGTCACACGCGTATAGTGAAACGACACAAGCAGCTGACGATCAGGAGAAGGAACCTAGATGATTCAGCGAGTAGACTGCTCAAGAGGTCACTGGACGTTTGCCGGCAGAGCCGTACGTTTCCCTTGAGGCGAGCAGCGCGGTTGCAGAAGTCGGTTTAGAGGACTACGGGCTGAGACCTCAGCCCGACCACGTCAGTCAGTCATTACGGCGCCCCCTGCAATCGGCCGAGACCTGGGGGCGCGTGCAGGTGGCTGCGACCGCTTCATTCCGCGCAGCGGGCCGTGTAATCGGCCACCGCGACAGCGCCGGATCGCCAGGGCGCCAATTACTCGAGGCGCAGCCATGGTAATGCCATGGTAATGCCATGCTAATGTCGGGCTGCGGGGCGATACCGTAGCACCAGCGAATGCGGCTTACACCGGCACTGATAACACACCTGTCTACAGTCTAGTCTACGAATCCCATTTTCTCGAATAAAGACAAGAGGTTCGTGTACCATAAATGCCTACAGTTACGACAAAACATTGAGAAGTAAAGCACAATCACTACGGAGTAACATTTCATTTACATGGATACTGATATTAGGTCGATATCATTCGCAAACAACGTCACACTAATTAAAAACATGTTCTCTGTGTTGTACAGTGTAAGTACAGGGTGAGCAAAATAGAACTGGCCTGGAAGACATCTCGTGCTCCTTATGACAGGCAATTCACCTTACATCACATGCCTCGAGTATGAGTCTTATATTACCTATCGTATATCAAATTTAATACTTTTATATATATATATATATATATATATATATATATATATATATGAGTATTAAATTTGATATATATATATATATACAGGGCTATTACAAATGATTCAAGAGATTTCATAAATTCACTGTAGCTCCATTCATTGACATATGGTCACGACACACTACAGATACGTAGAAAAACTCATAAAGTTTTGTTCGGCTGAAGCCGCACTTCAGGTTTCTGCCGCCAGAGTGCTCGAGAGCGCAGTGAGACAAAATGGCGACAGGAGCCGAGAAAGCGTATGTAGTGCTTGAAATGCACTCACATCAGTCAGTCATAACAGTGCAACGACACTTCAGGACGAAGTTCAACAAAGATCCACCAACTGCCAACTCCATTCGGCGATGGTATGCGCAGTTTAAAGCTTCTGGATGCCTCTGTAAGGGGAAATCAACGGGTCGGCCTGCAGTGAGCGAAGAAACGGTTGAACGCGTGCGGGCAAGTTTCACGCGTAGCCCGCGGAAGTCGACGAATAAAGCAAGCAGGGAGCTAAACGTACCACAGCCGACGGTTTGGAAAATCTTACGGAAAAGGCTAAAGCAGAAGCCTTACCGTTTACAGTTGCTACAAGCCCTGACACCCGATGACAAAGTCAAACGCTTTGAATTTTCGGCGTGGTTGCAACAGCTCATGGAAGAGGATGCGTTCAGTGCGAAACTTGTTTTCAGTGATGAAGCAACATTTTTTCTTAATGGTGAAGTGAACAGACACAATGAGCGAATCTGGGCGGTAGAGAATCCTCACGCATTCGTGCAGCAAATTCGCAATTCACCAAAAGTTAACGTGGTTTGTGCAATCTCACGGTTTAAAGTTTACGGCCCCTTTTTCTTCTGCGAAAAAAACGGTACAGGACACGTGTATCTGGACATGCTGGAAAATTGGCTCATGCCACAACTGGAGACCGACAGCGCCGACTTCATCTTTCAACAGGATGGTACTCCACCGCACTTCCACCATGACGTTCGGCATTTATTAAACAGGAGATTGGGAAACCGATGGATCGGTCGTGGTGGAGATCACGATCAACAATTCATGTCATGGCCTCCACGCTCTCCCGACTTAACCCCATGCGATTTCTTTCTGTGGGGTTATGTGAAAGATTCAGTGTTCAAACCTCCTCTACCAAGAAACGTGCCAGAACTGCGAGCTCGCATCAACGATGCTTTCGAACTCATTGATGGGGACATGCTGCGCCGAGTGTGGGAGGAACTTGATTATCGGCTTGATGTCTGCCGAATCACTAAAGGGGCACATATCGAGCATTTGTGAATGCCTAAAAAAACTTTTTGAGTTTTTGAATGTGTGTGCAAAGCATTGTGAAAATATCTCAAATAATAAAGTTATTGTAGAGCTGTGAAATCGCTTCAATCATTTGTAATAACCATATATATATATATATATATATATATATATATATATATATATATATGATGACAATTATTGAACTCTGTGAAAAAAAGCGTAAATTGGTGACAAACCACGGCTTGCACACACTTTATCCAAAACGTAAACGTCACTACAGATATTCGGATTTAGGTAATGACACGTTCGATATGCCTGGCATCATTGGCGGTGATGTGGCGCAGACGAATAGCGAAATTCTGCATGACCCGTTGAAGTGTCGGAACATCGATGCTGTCGATGACGCCCTGAATGGCTGTTGCCAGCAAAGCAATGGTTTTGGGGTTATTGCTGCACACCTTGCCTTTAATGTAGCCCCACAAAAAGGACACGCATCTGTTCAGTTCCGGAGAATATGGCGGCCAATCGATGCCCATGCCAGTGGCCTCTGGGTACCCCAGAGCCAGAATGCCGGCCCCAGTGTGCTGCTCCAGAACATGAGACACTCTCCTGCTTCGATGGGGCCAAGCTCCGTCTTGCATGAACCACATCTTGCCGAAATCAGGGTTACTTCGGATAATGGAAATGAAATCACCTTCTAAAACATTGACGTACTGTTCGGTAGTCACGTGCCATCAAAGACTACAGCATCGACTATTCCGTGACTGGACATTGCATCGCGAAATGCGGATTCTCTGTTCCCCAAATGCCCCAATTGGGGTTGTTGGCGAACCCATCCACATGAACGTGGGCTTCGTCCCCAAATTAAACCATGCTTGCGCATACTAATTCCCATCATTTACCGCGGCCAACCGAGCAGTTTGAACATCTTGACGCAAACCGTGCAGAAGTTATGACGATTTTATTTGATATAATTCAATAACTGTCAGCCTATAAATATACGCAGAAGAGCCCATTACTGTTCAATGCGCTATTCGAGATCAGTCACTAGAAACAGCAGCATCCACAAAGGATCGATGAATATGCGAACGGAACGACTGAATGTGGGAAGACCCCGTAACACTACATGTAGTGAAGGCAGAAGAAATTAACTGTAAGAATCGAAAAGAAGAGTAATTCGTCTAGAAATGTGGCCTTACTAGTCCGGGAGCGTCTTGAGTAGTGCTTGTTAGCAAGGGGCCGTTACTACGAAGGATTAATAGCGGATATAGGGGTGTATTCCAGGGACAGCTGCGAATTTTGTAGGGGGTTCCTTGGTCAGCCAATGGTGGCACGCAGGCTGTCGAGTAGACTTGAGTGGTGGCCGGTATGAGAGAATCCTTTTCCATCACAGGAAGCATTTCTGTTAAAATTCAGAGTCCACGCTGCAAGAAGAGTGGAGCAATGTATTACATCTTCCCACATACATCTCGTGGAAGTAAGACGGTAACTTCAGAACACGTCTGTATAAGGTTGCAGTGGACTATAGTATCGGCGTCGGCAGTAAAAGTTCAGTACGACTCGGCACGCAGTGGAGGGGTGATTGACGGAGCAAAGGAGACTCCCGAGTGGTTGGTAAAGTTCAAATAATGAACCGCTGCTAGAAACAGAGTTCAAAAGACAACAAGGTCACCGAGAGCGTAAAAGACCAGTACTCAGTGAATGAAGTTTCGAGAACATACCGTCACCGATGAGTCAAGCAGTATGTTGCTCCGTCCTACGTATATCTCGCGAAGGGACCATGAGGATAAAATCAGAGAGATTAGAGCCCACACAGAGGAATATCGCCAATCTTTCTTTCCACGAATAATACGAGACTGGAATAGAAGGGAGAACCGATAGAGGTACTCAAGGTACCCTCCGCCACACACCGTCAGGTGGCTTGCGGAGTATGGATGTAGATGTAGATGTAGACTGCCGATAAAGAAAACACTGTGTGATCTATATGCATAAAGCGACGATTTTCATTAATGATGTGAGATCCAGGATACAGATAAGTAGGATGGGGGACGTATATGTAGAGTGGGACCGAGAAGGAGGTCAGCCCTGAAGTCGGGAGGAGGGTGTTAAATCTAAACGCTCCCATTAGACTTAACACGCTCCGCCCCACTTCAGAAGTAGTGGGAGTCCGTTAAAAGTTCGCTGGGAGGACAGTGTAAGTGTAGAGTGGGTTGGATGTGGTAACAGAGGCGGGCAGCACAGTAGGATTTGTGAGTACGGGGGAAACAATGGGGGGACTCGAGTCTAAGGGAAGTATGGAATATACAGAGGAGTTCGGTGTGGGCGAGGAGGTGGGGAAAGAGAGATGAGCATGTAAGGGGGTTTTTGTAGAGGCGGGTAAGCGGACTCCGAAAGCAAGGCGGAGCGTGTGGCGTTTAAGATTTGGAGGGATCGATAGAGCGTTGATGGGGCAATTTCCAGACGACATTTGCGTAGGTGAGGATACATCGGTTCAAGGATTTCTAGGTGTGGAGGATCCAGTCCCCATGTTCGACCAGTTAGCTTTTTGCAGATGATGCTGTAGTATATCGAGAGGTTGTAACACTGGAAAGTTGTACTAAAATGTAGGAGGATCTGCAACGAATAGACCCATGGTGCAGGGAATGGCAATTGAATCTCAATGTAGACAAGTGTAATGTGCTGCGAATACACAGAAAGAAAGATCCTTTATCATTTAGCTACAATAAGGCAGGTGAGCAACTGGAAGAAGCTAATTGCATAAATTATCTGGGAGTAGGCATAAGGAGTGATTTAAAATGGAATTACCATATAAAATTAATCGTCGGTAAAGCAGATGCCAGCCTGAGATTCATTGGAAGAATCCTAAGATTATGCAGTCCGAAAACAAAGGAAGTGGGTTACAGTACACTTGTTCGCCCACTGCTTGAACACTGCTCACCGGTGTGGGATCCGTACCAGATAGGGTTGATAGAAGAGATAGAGAAGATCCGACGGAGAGCAGCGCGCTTCGTTACAGGATCATTTAGTAATCGCGAAAGCGTTACGGAGATGACAGATAAACTCCAGTGGAAGACTCTGCAGGAGAGACGCTCAGTAGCTCGGTACGGGCTTTTGTTGAAATTTCGAGAACATACCTTCACCGAGGAGTCAAGCAGTATATTGCTCCCTCCTACGTATATTTCGCGAAGAGACCATGAGGATAAAATCAGAGAGATTAGAGCCACACAGAGGCATACCGACAATCTTTCTTTCCACCAACAGTACGAGACTGGAATAGAAGGTAGAACCGATAAAGGTACTCAAGGTAACCTTCGCCACACACCGTCAGGTGGCTTGCGGAGTATAGATGTAGATGTAGATGTAGCAGTTATAGTAGCTGAAGATACTGTGGGCTTTCTGTTGGAAAGTTTTAGGTGGGATTTCCGTGTTGGTTTAAGATCAAGCGTTAGTCTGAGACATCTTAGTGCACTGTTTAACGAGGTAGGAGGGACATAGATGGTAAGATAAAAGCCATAGTGACTGAAACTGTAGGAGGTTCATCCTACAGTTATTGCCTGGGTTTAGGAGGAATAAATATGCAGGAGCCATTCGCTGAATCAGGGTGAGAACTTGTCAGGCAGAGGGCTTGACCGCTATGCTCTCGGACTGCGCCGCCTATGGAATCGCGAGGAACAGAGTCTACTTGCCGGCCGCAGTGCCTCAGACTGCGCATCGATACGGAGGTGTTCAGTGTGAGTGAGGAGGTGGGGAAAAGAGGTGAACGGATAAAGGATTTCGTACTGGTGGATAAGCGGATTCGGAAAGCAAGGGGAAGTGGATGGCATTCAAGGATTTGGAGTGACTGATAGAGTGTAGTACAGAATGACAAATTACAAAATTTGAGATCTAGCTATGCTGCACAGTGTAATACAACTGTAACGTGTGCCTTATGGGTTCCAGATGAACAGACGTCTGCGCGACGGGTGGCCAGATGGCAATATGTCGACTTTCTTTTTAGTTACTATTTTTCTTTTTTTCTCTTCATTTAGATGTTTTACGTTCCCATCTTCCCCCTAAATAGCTTGTTGTTGTTGTTGTGGTCTTCAGTCCTCAGACTGGTTTGATGCAGCTCTCCATGCTACTCTACCCTGTGCAAGCTTCTTCATCTCCCAGTATCTACTGCAACCTACATCCTGAAACACGTATGTAACATAGCAGCGATGGCGAGGCATTGTAGCATCTGTGACCAGAGAGTATGCGCTTGACCGCGCGAGTGTTGCGAGCGGTTCTCAGTCTGTCAGTAAGTCGTTGCGAGTCTGTAGCTCTGTCTAGTTGAGAGCAGTACTCAGTTAGTTGTCGTTGAGAGCAGTTATGGAGTAGTCGTCATGCAGAGCAGTCGGTCAGTAGTAGCAGCCCAGTGCGGTTGTGTGATGTGGTCTGTCGGCAACACTGGTCAAGATGCTGAATGAGGTACATTGCTAATTAAGGTAATCATCAGATAATGTAAAGTTTATTTATTGTAATTAATTTCCAACAAGCGCCCCAATAATAATTTTGATTTCAAAGCATTTTACAAAAAAAATTCATTCCACTTCCCTTAAAGACAAATTTCAGTTAAATTACAAAAAAAAAAAAAAAGGAATATTATTATTTGCAATGCAGTTCCTCCAAGCAGTGCGGAACAATAAGAGCAGAAATGTGACTAGCAGTTACAATGAGGTAAGAGTTTAATTCTGATTTATGCACAGGGCCAAAGACCGATATTTCGGTTTAATTGAATTTTCACTGGCACTGATTTTCATTACCACTGAATTGTTTTTCATTTTTTATTTGTGAGTCAGATTGCTAATTTTTGTTTAATTGTCATTGTCAGTAAATTTATCTGCTGGGAGATTACGTTAGGTTGTATTCTTGTTCATTCAAAATATTGTCAGGTCAACATTTTTTGTGGGGAGGTTACACTTGGCTCCCATTTGTATTAAATATTGTCATTTTCTTTTAAAAATTTTTGTGGGAAGGTTACACTTGGCGACACCCAGTCCAGGATCGTATTTCGTTGAGAGTCTTTTGAACAACAGTCAGATATCTGCTCTTATTTGCTTAGATATAATTAGGATTTGGCGCAACGCTTTTATTAACTTGTGACTTTCTTTCTACAGGTCAACGGCAATTCGTTGCTCTGTTGTATTTGTGTGTTGCTTTTGCATTTGTGCTTATTGTTTTGTGAATAGTTGTGACTACTGTAAAAATGCCGCGAAAGACTGTGAATAGTGTATCGCGAGGTATTATGAACGAAATTACCGATTTAAACAACGTGACCGATAGTAATTGTGACAATCCTGCGTTCACTAACAATCAGTGCTTTCGAACCATTAATGATGACTTTTGTCTTAATGATGAACGAACGAACTCGATTGTGTCTTCTGTTGATTTGACGACAATCGATGATGCGGAGCGCCCTATTGTAATGAGCGCTGCCGAGCTTAACACACCCGATTTAGAAAATCCAAGTAATGTACAGACAAATTTTTCGAATGAAAGTGGTCAGTGTACCGAAAATACGACGGACTCGAGTGAGAAACGTTTTTGTAAATTACAGAATGACCAAATGGTCACACAAAACGTTACAATTGTAGGTACGCAATCAAACAGCACAGATAATAGAGTAAAGAAAGTTACATTGGATCAAATTGTGGCAGTAGTACAACTAATGACTGAAATACTGAGAAACGAGCGCAAACAACGTGAATTAATTGATGAAAGAAACAAACAATCGAATGAAGATCAAGACGACATTAATAAAAAAATCAAACAACTTAGTGAACGGAATGAACAGATTAATGAACAGATTGATGCCATTGCCGCGCAAAATTATGATAATAGAGGACAATTACGTGTGGATACTAAGACTTGTGCTAATAACAGTAATGAAGAAGTTGGCACTGTTGCACAAGAATTAAGTAGCACACGTGTAGACACAACAGAATCACATAAAGACAAGATTAATGCAGTCACTGAACAATGCCCTAGAAACGCAGTACAGATTCGCGACGAAATTAATTTAGAGTCAGTGGAAGTTTCACACACTCCGAATACGGAAGTTAACGAGAAATTTGCACGACAGATCAACCAAATTGACGAAGATGTTAAAGTAACAGAATTAAAAACTATTTCAGTCACCAATACGTCACAGAATCCGCCACGTTGCGAACATTTGTCAGACTTACACAGCGCGTATAATGCGAGCAATTTACAGAGACTACGCGAATTAAAAACCGAAAAGCTACGCGACTTAAAATCTGAAAAGCTACGCAACTTGAAATCCGTAATGACACAGACAAACAGATTCACACACAAACCCGAACGTGTTTTCAAATTCAATGACGAGAACGTAGATTACGAGCAATTTTTATCCGCCAGAAAATGTAAAGAATTTAATAATGACAGCGTACAGGTACACGCTTTGAACTGTATGCGACAATCTATTTTTGTACTTTCACCGCTATTGCCTGTAATGCGGAAACGAGTTTTGAACCTGATGCGACAATTTGCTATTGCATTTTTATCAGCATTGCCTGTAATGAGGAAACTTGAATTAGCAAGAATACAGCAATTTGATTTTGGAATTTTACCGCCATTGCGTGTAACGCAAAAGCTAAAATTTATTTGTAGCGCATAATGACCTCAGGGGATTCATTATGCTTTAATGAATATGTGCCGTAGGGAGCATAGGGCCCCGAGCTGTAGTAGTGCTGTTTCATCTTTAGTTTTCTGCACTGCTGCCTTCTCTTCTACTATACTTTATATCTATCAAAACCGCTCTTTAACTGTTGCTCTACCTAGAATTAAGAATATGTAATGAAAACCCGATGTGACAAATTTTTACCGAAAGTGACAATTTTTATTAGGCACTCCACAATTACCAGCGTAATTTTAATAACTGACAAAATCTTAATCATCAGTACGTGTAAAATTATCAGTAACAGTAAACACATTTTGTAACAATAGACTTTTTCACCACAACAGCATGAAAGTCAGCCGCTTAGCATTCCTAACCAACAATGCAGTCTACAAGGTCAACCAGGCTTTAATGTTTCGCCGCGTGCGTGTATAGTCCCTGATACAACAAATAGTAGCGCACGGCAGCAAGGAAATAACTACGTACAGAAAAAACAGTATTTCAATCTCTATCGCAATGCGCCGTATGGAAATGACTATCACGACATACGTAAAATTAATTAGCACAATTTTCAGCGTACATTCAACAGCACGTACGATAGAATTTGATTAAATACAGTACCGATTGCATATTTCAGTAACGCAAGCAATACCTTAGACACGCAGAATCTTGTCCACGAAAATGTTATTTGAAATACGCTTTGTTGAATGCACCACTTTTATCGCACCCAGATCTTACCAGAAATTTTTCCATTGCCACCGACAGTTCCAATACAGCTTTAGGCGTACACATTTTCCAGGAAATTGAAGAAGATGGTACAATAGTAATTAAAAACATCGCATTTGCAAGCCGCATTTTGTCACCTGCTGAACGAAATTATTCCGTTACAGAACTGGAAACATTATGTGTTGTATGGGCTTTCACGAGATTTAGGCACTTTCTTTATGGCAGACATACAACCGTTTACACAGACCATAGAGCTATACAATTTTTACTTTCGGCTAAATTCACGCACGACAGATTAAGCAGATGGAAATTATATTTACAGGAATTTAATTTTACAATAGTTCACATTCCCGGTACACAAAATGTTGTAGCAGACGCATTATCCCGTTCTCTTTGCAACAATCAGCAAGACGTCGCAACCAACTTCTGCAAAGCAAATTTCAGCGTCATGTACATCCAGCAAGTTGCATTTGAAAATTTTATTTCGTCGTCATTACAGGACATAGCACAGGAGCAAAGTAAAGACAATGTGTGGAAAGAAATTAAACACCTTTGACAAGATAAGAATAATGTTACGATTAGGAACCACTACACTGTACGCAATGACATTCTGTTTCGCCGCTCTCATCCTGACAGCAACAATTGGTTATTATGCATCCCTGACGAACTTGTTAACAAATTAATCTGGTACACTCATTTAAGTTACGCACATTACGGAGCACGAAAATGTTTTCTTATACTGAGACAGAACTGTTATTTTAACAACATGGAGAAACGTATACGACGAGTTTTAGCGTCTTGTAAAATTTGCCAGAAAGCTAAATCAGACACCACTTCACATATTCCTCCATTATATCCCATTGTACCTCTTAAATTAAGACACATGGCCGCAGTAGATATTTTTGGTCCGATTCCCAAAACTAACAGAGGTTTTTGCTACATCTTTGTCGCTGTTGAGCTCACTTCAAAATTTGTTACTTTCACTCCGTTACGCAAAGCTACTGCTAAAACTGTTTCAAAAGCATTTGTAAAGCATTTTTTATTTCATGTAGGGCATGTGATGAAAGTAATTTCCGACAATGGACCACAGTTTCGATCTGCAATATGGACACGTATGTTACGAGCTAGAAACATTTCTCCGATCTATATATCCAAGTACCATGCTTCTTCGAATCCTTGTGAACGGTTAATGAAAGAAATTGGTAAGCTGTGCCGAATATACTGCCACAAAAGACATATTGATTGGGATACACACATACTCTCATTCCAAGATGTAATTAATTCCATTCCAAATGAATCCACTATGCTATCTCCGTCTGTTATACTGAAAAATGTTGAACCACCAAACAAAATTAAAGAATTTGTACATTTTCCTACATCTCGTCGCTTACGACACCACGAAATAATTGACATTGCGCTGAACAACATCAAACGTGCCGCAGAGCGCCGGAGAAGACAGCAAAAACAGGTTTGTACACGCCGCGACTTTCACGTTGGACAGAAAATATTAGTACGTACACACTATTTATCCAGCAAATTAAAAGGTAAGTGCAGTAAATTTGAACTTCTATACGCAGGTCCATATCGGATTCGCAGCATCCCTCACCCCAATGTTGTACACGTCGAAACTTTGAGAACCAGAAAATCGAAAGGCAACCACCATATCTCAAACATTAAACCGTTTATTGAATGAAATCACTTTATGATTTAACAAGCTATAATGCCATTTGCTAATTTTATGATCACGTATGCAATTATACTCTCATGAATACTTACTGATGATTATCGTATTTTTTCTTGGCAAGTGCCCGGCAAGGTAAGGTTAGCAGGTCGCTCTTCTTGTCGTTACACATAAGACCGTGCATATTTTTCCAGATGAATTTACGCATTTTATGACCATTTATGCAATTATATTTATATGATTACCTACTGATGACTGTCGTATTTTTTTTCTTGGCAAGTGCCCGCGAGGTAAGGTTAGCAGGTCGCTTTTCTTGTCGTTATACACCTCAGACCGTGCATATTTGCCATTTTTTTTGTATGTATGATTGTTTTTCTGTTTTGTTAGTATGCATTATGAATTAGCTAAGATATAGCAAACACCAGTTGACTTTGACATTTTGCTTTGTGATATCTCAACATCGTGACTACTTTAATTTTTTTGCTGCTGCTTTGTGATATTCCGTGTACATTTTTTGCCTTTGAACACTGTCTATGCTTTTGACATATTACGTTTTCTGTCATGTTATGCTGTATGCTTAATTATATTACCGTTAATCAGTAATTACTTAGTGGGTATATGATTTAAATGCAAGACGTTATTCTCTATTCATCAATTTCAGAAAGAAATGATGCGTGTAAGAAATAAATTCAACAGAAATGGGAATTTCACCTACGGAATAAACGATAGAAGATGCAATAACTTTATGAGGAAGAGTAAATGGATCAGAATTAACAAGCATTAACAAGAATATACAATACACATCGCAGAATAGCAGTCTTAACTAATTTTTTTTTTCAGAATACAAGGTGATTGATGCAGGCTGTCAGACAGAACTACACATCTTAGTTTTAGTGATGAAATATGTTAGAGATAAGGAATAGTTGTGTAATGAGTAATGAAGTGATTTTTTGCAGATGATAATGAGTGATGATGAATAATGATGAAGAGTGTGCTGCTATGGATAATGAAGTTTTTCTTTACAGGTGATGATAATGATGGAGTTACGAATAATGAAGTGATGAATAATGAAGTTTTTTCTTTGCAGATGAGGATAATGTTGAAGTTATGTATTTATGCTACGTAGTTGTTTAAGTATTTGTTGCAGTTTGTTCTGACAGCAGGTGTTATATTGCATAGTAGGATGACGGAAAGTTTTGGAAAGGACAGCTATGGAACACATGTTTATACACATTTCACTACTTGTTAATTCGAAGTTCACTACTTTTCAGCATAGTGTGCGTTTCTTCTTTCAGGTCAATAATCCATTTTGTATTTTTTCCAGGAGAAGCTTTTCATGATACTAAACCTGTTACTTATTATACCTGTTCTAGTACTTGCATTTTTTTTACCCATTTGTGTTTATCATTTATAAATGTGATCACATATACTGCCTTGTTACATAATCTTGCTACAGCTGACTCATGACGAATGACGTTACACATTTTTGATTTACAGGAACAACCCACTACCAATTTTTTTTTCTCTTCTTGCTTTCTCTTATAATTACCAAACGCAATGCATTGCTAACAAAAAAATGTATTACCAGTCCCAAATAGTGATACCAGTTTGAGAAAGTTCTGAATAATACTGATCAACTCTGAATATTATGTCACTTCAGTAATGACTTCGTAATGATACGAAAAAAATATATATATAAAATAATGCCTTGTAACTGGATAATAACGCCACTGTTTATTGTAATGAGACTACTTATAATGTGTATGATTATTAATGCTATGACTGTAATTAGCTGATTTTTAATAATGACTTCATAATGATCTGAATGTGACTCAGTGGATTGTTATTACTTCTTAATGATCTGAATAATACTGAATGATGAACAATGTTTTATTCTATTCAATACTTGATGGCCACTGAGTGCCAATAATTAATGACAATCAATGAATTAGGTTATTAATTATGCCATTAATTAGCTCTTGTTTTCAATGTTGATACTTTGTAACAGGAAAAGAATATGATTGTTTCATAATGTTTTGTAATTAGGAAAAGGCTAATTATTCTTACTATATTGAAATGACAAATGATTAATTAACTATGCTGTACTTTGTAACTGGAAAAGAATGCGATTGTTTCATAATGCTTTGTAATTAGGAGAAAGCTAATGATTATTACTATTGGAATGACAAATGATTAATTAACTATGCCATACTTTGTAACTGGAAAAGAATATGATTCTTACTATATTGAAATGACAAATGATTAACTATGCTTTATAATTGGGAAAGAATGTGACTGTTTAATAATACTTTGTAATTAGGAGAAGGCTAATGATTATTACTATATTGGAATGACACATAATTAATTAACTATGCTATACTTTGTAACTGGAAAAGAATGTTACTGATTCTATGTAAAACAATTAATGAACATTTTCTGTAATACTACATTCATGGTACAGAAATGTTCAACACTGGGCTATGAATGCCCCAAATGAAAACTGTAATTGTCAATATTATGTGACTTAATGTCCTTCACCTCATGAGCTAACTACCCTGAATTACTGCAATGTCCATTTGTCCTGTCTATCCTAGTGATCATGGAGCACTACCTTTGGGTTTGCACTACTTCTACGTTGGTGTGTCTTGTAAAAGCGTGGTGTTGACACGACATGCTGTCCACCACCATGAGCGATGAAGACGTTATTATGGTCCCACTGTTTGGTGTACCTAATGTACTGCCAAAATGAGAACATGAAATATTACTACGAGAGTTCAGTGTCTTGGCTACACTGGTAAATTCTGATGGGAAAGAAACTTCAAATTGTGTCACTTGGTGTTGTACTTCTGTGGAAAGATATGGACTTTCAGAACAGCTGTGTGCAATCTAAAGTGCTACAACCATGATGCAATCCTTCCCTTTCCTATCCTAATTCTTGTCACATAGTGAAAATAATTTTTTTGCTAACATTATTTATGTTCATGACTATACATTTTTTTTGATTCGCTGAACTCCAGTGCGAGTACAGTTATGTCACTTGTCGATATGATTTTTGCCATTATGTTTATTTATTGCAAAAATACCTAAGACATTTTTTCGATTTGTTCTCAAGTACAGTATGTGCACTCTTGTCTTTTATATTGTATATACAATTTTTTAGTATTCTATTTTAATGATATGTTCTGAACTACAGTGCATGTGCACTTATGTTGTGTATTAATATGTTTTCTACTGAACTCCAGTGCCTGTGCACTTTTCTCATTTTTCAATATGATTTGTACTATTCTGTATATTCAATACTTCAATGCGTATGCACTTATGTCATTTGTTACTAATTGTATATACATTTCATCATTTACTGATATGTTCTCAACTGCAGTGCATGTGCACTCATGTCACTTGTCAACATAATATTTTTTGCCAGTCTGTTTATTTGTTCTGAATATGCTAAAGAATTTTTTCAGTGCCTGTGCACTTTGTTATCTGTCAAATAATTTGTATATACATTTTTCTGATTTGCTACTATGTTTTGTACTCACATTTTGTCTTTGTCTGATATATTTTGTACTTAGTGCGTGTGCACAACATTTAATTCATGTACTACATCTAAATATTCTGTAAGTTGTAGAAGTTTGTTAATTAAAGAAAAATTTTGCCGCGCTTGGCAAGTCCAAATGACTCACCATCGCTGCCAAATTTTTGCCCCCCCAGTGGAGGGTTATGAAACACGTATGTAACATAGCAGCGATGGCGAGGCATTGTAGCATCTGTGACCAGAGAGTATGCGCTTGACCGCGCGAGTGTTGCGAGCGGTTCTCAGTCTGTCAGTAAGTCGTTGCGAGTCTGTAGCTCTGTCTAGTTGAGAGCAGTACTCAGTTAGTTGTCGTTGAGAGCAGTTATGGAGTAGTCGTCATGCAGAGCAGTCGGTCAGTAGTAGCAGCCCAGTGCGGTTGTGTGATGTGGTCTGTCGGCAACACTGGTCAAGATGCTGAATGAGGTACATTGCTAATTAAGGTAATCATCAGATAATGTAAAGTTTATTTATTGTAATTAATTTCCAACAAGCGCCCCAATAATAATTTTGATTTCAAAGCATTTTACAAAAAAAATTCATTCCACTTCCCTTAAAGACAAATTTCAGTTAAATTACAAAAAAAAAAAAAAAAGGAATATTATTATTTGCAATGCAGTTCCTCCAAGCAGTGCGGAACAATAAGAGCAGAAATGTGACTAGCAGTTACAATGAGGTAAGAGTTTAATTCTGATTTATGCACAGGGCCAAAGACCGATATTTCGGTTTAATTGAATTTTCACTGGCACTGATTTTCATTACCACTGAATTGTTTTTCATTTTTTATTTGTGAGTCAGATTGCTAATTTTTGTTTAATTGTCATTGTCAGTAAATTTATCTGCTGGGAGATTACGTTAGGTTGTATTCTTGTTCATTCAAAATATTGTCAGGTCAACATTTTTTGTGGGGAGGTTACACTTGGCTCCCATTTGTATTAAATATTGTCATTTTCTTTTAAAAATTTTTGTGGGAAGGTTACAATCCTTCTGAATCTGCTTAGTGTATTCATCTCTTGGTCTCCCTCTACGATTTTTACCCTCCACACTGCCCTCCAATGCTAAATTTGTGATCCCTTGATGCCTCAAAACATGTCCTACCAACCGATCCCTTATTCTAGTCAAGTTGTGCCACAAACTTCTCTTCTCCCCAATTCTATTTAATACCTCCTCATTAGTTACGTGATCTACCCACCTTATCTTCAGCATTCTTCTGTAGCACCACATTTCGAAAGCTTCTATTCTCTTCTTGTCCAAACTAGTTATCGTCCATGTTTCACTTCCATACATGGCTACACTCCATACAAATACTTTCAGAAATGACTTCCTGACACTTAAATCTATACTCGATGTTAACAAATTCCTCTTCTTGAGAAACGCTTTCCTTGCCATTGCCAGTCTACATTTTATATCCTCTCTACTTCGACCATCATCGGTTATTTTACTCCCCAAATAGCAAAACTCCTTTACTACTTTAAGTGTCTCATTTCCTAATCTAATTCCCTTAGCATCACCCGACTTAATTCGACTACATTCCATTATCCTCGTTTTGCTTTTGTTGATGTTCATCTTATATCCTCCTTTCAAGGCACTGTCCATTCCGTTCAACTGCTCTTCCAAGTCCTTTGCTGTCTCTGACAGAATTACAATGTCATCGGCGAACCTCAAAGTTTTTACTTCTTCTCCATGAATTTTAATACCTACTCCGAATTTTTCTTTTGTTTCCTTTACTGCTTGCTCAATATACAGATTGAATAACATCTGGGAGAGGCTACAACCCTGTCTTACTCCTTTCCCAACCACTGCTTCCCTTTCATGCCCCTCGACTCTTATAACTGTCATCTGGTTTCTGTACAAACTGTAAATAGCCTTTCGCTCCCTGTATTTTACCCCTGCTACCTTCAGAATTTGAAAGAGAGTATTCCACTTAACATTGTCAAAAGCTTTCTCTAAGTCTACAAATGCTAGAAACGTAGGTTTGCCTTTTCTTAATCTTTCTTCTAAGATAAGTCGTAAGGTCAGTATTGCCTCACGTGTTCCAACATTTCTACGGAATCCAAACTGATCTTCCCCGAGGTCGGCTTCTACCAGTTTTTCCATTCGTCTGTAAAGAATTCGCGTTAGTATTTTGCAGCTGTGACTTATTACTAAATAGCTTAATAGTAAATTAATTAATTCATTAACAATCGACTCTGCGGCTCGTCCGGGAGTATGAACCACTGTCGGGTACAAGAAAGAATACCTGCGCCCATTCACAAATGGTACAGAAGATCGTGCACACTCGCTCACACACCGTAAGGTTCCTTGCGGAGCTCACGTGTAAGTGCACGTGTAGAGACACGTGGTAGGCGGTACTCGCGCAGGGACCCAGTAGCGCGGGCAGCGACTGTACCGGTCCCGGACAGCCAACACGCTGGATAACATCGGGGGACAGACGCCGCCGCCGTGGGTCCCCACCCACTGCCTCGCACCGAACCTACTGCTCTGTCCGGCCGCGCAGCCTCTCGTACAACACTGGAGATTTTACAGTTAGCCTCCAGTCGAGTGAGCAATGCGAGCTACTTTGCAGAGCTCACTGCTATGACGCTGGTATTTATTAAATCCCGTTCGATGTTTTCACAGTCTCAGCCCATAACCGTCCAACAGTTCGTCGAAGGCGTTGATGGGCGGTACTCGGTGAGTGTGGGGACAAGTATGCCACATTTTCACGAAAGTCGTCTGGAAGAGAACTGATCTGTCTCCTACAGCTGAGACCATCTGCAGAGGTTTTACGAGGCAGGCAGCTGCCAAGAAGAGGCGAGACTGAGAAGAGAATAACAATACGAAAGCGTCGCTCACCTACAGTGAGCAACTAGGATACGCTTGCACTTTTTTTAATCCGATCAAATGCCAGTTTCGCACAAAATTCAAATATCATTCGAGCTTCACTCTTAATCAGTCTCGATAATTCGTCGATACACTGACCACGTTTAATGATATTTTTGTTAGAAAGGTGCTCCATAACTCTTGATATGATTTCAAGACTGGCCTTTCGCGAGTGAAGAACTGCAAGTATCTCTGTTTACATTCATATACTCGGCGATAGATTGTACCGTGCAAGAAAGAGGGTACTTGGTACCAATCTTAACGATTTTTCCCTCCTGTTCCGTCCAGGAGGGAGGGAGAAATGTCTATATACCTCTGTATGTACTCTAATCTAAGTATCGTATTTTCATGTTATCTGCGCGAGCTACACAATGTTCGCAATAAATGGTTGCACGGAAACAACAAGATTTCACTAGAACTATGATATCTTTCTTCCAAGGAAGCACATTTAAGTTTCGCGAGCATTTCTGTTACAGTTTCGTGTGGGCTTTACCGATCTATTACGATTCTAGCGTAGCGTCTCTGTTGTCACGCCTACTAGATAAAAACTACAAACCTTCTAGAACTGGTCGCTCTACCGCCTTGTATGTGATTTTCTTTACAAGTACACTCCATTTTCCCAGAACCTCTCTAAAAAACTCTCCTATCCCACGTTACTGCATAATATAAAAGCTTTACAACTTCCTACGCTACGCCTTTGACAGCAGAGACAAAGTCAGCGTTTATGTTCTTATCTCTTATAAAATCAGACTTCAGGGAAGGAGATAACCGAAAATCCTATGAAGGGATTCTCGAGAGGCTTCGTAGAATCGAAAGCGAAAAGGGAGTCTCCAAATGTGCAAGTTAACACGCCACACTAAAAAAAATTTCGAGCAAACTTTCTAAAAATATTGTACAGTAGAACTCCGCCAGTGGATCATGAAATGTTGCCATAGGGATGTTCTTCTATCTCCGTCTTCTACCAATGATCGCATGAACACACACACACACACACACACACACACACACACACACACAGAGAGAGAGAGAGAGAGAGAGAGAGAGAGAGAGTGAGCGAGCGTCGGGTGGGGGTGAGGGGGGGGGGAGGTGAGTGCAAAGTAGTAGAAGAAAAGTCATTTAGACGGGACAGCAGATATTTATATGTATATACGGAACATCTGTGTTAAAAGAATAGATTAAAGTGTTGCGAATAACTGAGAAAATACCGGTGCAGGAGAAAAACCAATTTTCAGCTGCTATGAGCAAAAGCACAGTCGTTAGTAGATATAAGAAGAACGATAGGTGTCAGAAGCTCATCAACAATTTTGCTGTTTATCATATATAAACACAGTTATGTTTGTAAAGCTTTAATTCTGTTTAATTACGGGGTGATCACGCGAATTCGGTCGATGATTTTAAATTCACATCCTAGAACCCCGAAATGAGCCCCTATTTATACGAATGGCTGCGGTTAGAAAGGCAAGACATTGTAATTAATGTCCAACGAGCACTTTTTTGACATAAGAACCTTTAAATAACCACTAAGAGAAAAATAAATAACAAGCTACAGAACTACTGTGAATGTTGCAACAACTGTTGTTTCAAATCACTCAGCTTTCTTAGTACCAAAATCTTCTGCCAGTGATGTAATGAAAGATCATTATTTTTCTTTTGCAATCCGGAAATCTCCTCCTTACTTTTACCCTGCTTTTGGATGAGAGGACTTGCATAGTACCCATCAGTTCCGGTTTAACATTTGCGAGGAAGTCGTTAAGAATAGTGGACTTTATTTCACGGAAAACAGTGAACATACGCTTTCCAGCCGCTGGGAACGACCTATACGGTTTTGCTGGTGGATCTATGGCTACCGCCGACTCTTTTCACTGGTATTCCGTTTCTGCCGTGAAGTGGTGGGTCAACGTGTCAGGCACAGTAACAAATCGGCACCCAAACTCGATTACATTTTTCTCGTAAAGGTCCAGATATCGCCCAAAAATCTGTTTTCGCTTTTCCTTTCTGCTACCATTCACCTCAAGCAACTTTTAATTACTTTCTTATCGTTGATTCTCCTCCTCTGTTCCATACACGTTTAATACCATGGTGCTGTGTTTTTGTATGCAACTGCAGTTTCGAGACATCCTCTAACTGGATCATCACTCATAGAGCTGCAGTACGCTTTAATTCACTAATACACTTGCCAACAATTGAAGATGAAGGAACAGGTTCGTTATAAACATGCACCAACGCTGAATTAATTTCCTTTGACGATAAATAGTACAAAACGTGGATGTTTTCACAGTACGATATCATATTTTATACTTCGCAAGAAAACAACAGAAGAAGGCTATTCTATCAAGGCCTTATAAAATAGTTACTCAGAATAATATGTTGATGACTCATTCGCGTACTGGGCACTTTGATTCAATACTAAACAAACACATAATTTCACTAATATCAATGGCATCCTCAATCCAGACCAAGAATGTTGATGGTGTTAGGACAGCAGCCAGCCACAAATTTACTTTGAGTTCCTTTATTCAAAGGAAACCGTTACCGGTTTGGAATCGTTGCGATTCATCATCAAACGGTTTACATGCTTTCTTTCTGACATTTGGTGTGTTTTTTTATAGATTAATTGTCCTAAAATATAAATAAAACATAATTACAAACACGCCACACACGGATGGTTGCGTTGCAGATTTTCGTTGCATGTGACTTACGTGAAACGTCGGTTTCGAGTGATTGTTTCCATAACGTTCATCCAATCGATGTAAATGCATTTCCACTGCATCCTCGTTGTTGCACACGTAATAGTTTTCACTGTACACTTTAGATTAGTCGCTGAGATCATTCCAACCACGCACCACATGTTTTGGTACGTGTGCAACAACGAGGATGCAGTGGAAATGTATTTACATCGATTGGATGAACGTTATGGAAACAATCACTCGAAACGGACGTTTCACGTAAGTCACATGCAACGAAAATCTGCAAAGCAACCATCCGTGTGTGGCGTGTTTGTAATTATGTTTTATTTATATTTTAGGACAATTAATCTATAAAAAACACACCAAATGTCAGAAAGAAAGCAAGTAAACCGTCTGATGATGAATCGGAACGATTCGAAACCGGTAACGGTTTCCTTTGAATAAAGGAACTCAAAGTAAATTTGTGGCTGGTTGCTGTCCTAACACCATCAACATTTGTCTTCAAAAACAGCCACGGTCTCCAACATGCCATCATGTGACAAAATTGCAGACCAAGAATTTTGTTCTTAGCTTGCCGTCAGCTGGTGTTGAATTAGCGCTAGAAGCGATTTAATTTGCTATAATAGTCGTCGTTACAACTGCCGTAAAGAGGAATAAGTGAAATTATGCGATCGTTAACCTCAGTGTTCCGGTGAGGACCGGACGTAACCCTTCGGCGCTCGCCACTGACAAACACAGACACAGACACATCAGGATGACACGATGCAAGAGCCGCTTAACGCTCAGCTTTATCTGAGCAGACCACGTTCGCAAAGACTGACTGCACATCCACGTCTTCAGCATTCAATTCGCATTCACACCTTACAACCATAATGCGGCTTTCGCATAGTCCTAAACCAATAATCGGATGGTGTAGGGTGGTATTTCCCGGTCATGGTCAAATCAATTAAATTCGCCTGTAAGATAATTATTCCGCCTAGTGATATTATTTCGGAAGTTATGAAAAGAACAAATCCACTACGGAGAAAATCAATGAAAGGGTAGCTACTAAAACGCGTAACGCCTTCGCATTTTAACCTTTTGAAGGAGCTTCGAAAGGGAGGTAAGAAGGAAATGACAAGTATTTTGGACAGGTCAGGAAAACTGCTGGTGAATCCTGTGGATGCCTTGGGCAGATGGAGGGAATATTTTGAAGAGTTGCTCAATGTAGGTGAAAATGCGATCAGTAATGTTTCAGATTTCGAGGTAGAATGGGATAGGAATGATGATGGAAATAGGATCACATTTGAGGAAGTGGAAAAAATGGTCAATAGATTGCAGTGCAATAAAGCGGCTGGGGTGGATGAAATTAAGTCGGAACTCATCAAATACAGTGGAATGTCAGGTCTTAAATGGCTACACAGGATAATTGAAATGGCCTGGGAGACGGGACAGGTTCCATCAGACTGGACAAAAGCAGTAATCACACCAATCTTTAAACATTGAAACAGAAAAGATTGTAACAACTACAGAGGTATCTCTTTAATCAGCGTTGTGGGTAAAATCTTCTCAGGTATTGTTGAAAGGAAAGTGCGAGTATTAGTTGAGGACCAATTGCATGAAAATCAGTGTGAGTTTAGGCCTCTTAGAAGTTGTCAGGACCAGATCTTTAGCTTACGGCAAATAATGGAGAAGTGTTATGAGTGGAACAGGGAATTGTATGTATGCTTTATAGATCTAGAAAAGGCATATGACCGGGTTCCTAGGAGGAAGTTATTGTCTGTTCTACAAGATGATGGAATAGGAGGCAAACTTTTGCAAGCAGGCAGCAGTTAGAGTTGACGGTAAATTGAGTTCATGGTTCAGAGTAGTTTCAGGGGTAAGACAAGGCTGCAACCTGTCTCCACTGTTGTTCATATTATTCATGGATCATATGTTGAAAACAATAGACTGTCTGGGTGAGATTAAGATATGTGAACACAAAATAAGCAGTCTTGTATATGCGGATGACTTAGTTGTGATGGCAGATTCGATTGAAAGTTTGCAAAGTAATATTTCAGAGCTAGATCAGAAATGTAAGGACTATGGTATGAAGATTAGCATCTCCAAAACGAAAGTAATGTCAGTGGGAAAGAAATATAAACGGATTGAGTGCCAAATAGGAGGAACAAAGTTAGAACAGGTGGACGGTTTCAAGTACTTAGGATGCATATTCTCACAGGATGGCAACATAGTGAAAGAACTGGAAGCGAGGTGTAGCAAAGCTAATGCAGTGAGCGCTCAGCTACGATCTACTCTCTTTTGCAAGAAGGAAGTCAGTACCAAGACTAAGTTATCTGTGCACCGTTCAATCTTTCGACCAACTTTGTTGTATGGGAGCGAAAGCTGGGTGGATTCAGGTTACCTTATCAACAAGGTTGAGGTTACGGATATGAAAGTAGCTAGGATGATTGCAGGTACTAGTAGATGGGAACAATGGCAGGAGAGTGTCCACAATGAGGAAATCAAAGAAAAACTGGGAATGAACTCTATAGATGTAGCAGTCAGGGCGAACAGGCTTAGATGGTGGGGTCATGTTACACGCATGGGAGAAGCAAGGTTACCGAAGAGACTCATGGATTCAGCAGTAGAGGGTAGGAGGAGTCGGGGCAGACCGAGGAGAAGGTACCTGGATTCGGTTAAGAATGATTTTGAAGTAATAGGTTTAACATCAGAAGAGGCACCAATGTTAGCACTGAATAGGGGATCATGGAGGAACTGTATAAGGGGGGCTATGCTCCAGACTGAACGCTGAAAGGCATAATCAGTCTTAAATGATGATGATGATGATGATGAAGGAGCTAAATATTGAAAAAGAGGAATGGTTTAACTAGCTAGTATGAAGAGACATCCTTTGTCTTGCTGCAGTGTATTACACCGCAATTAAGGAGAAACAACACTGTACTGAGCATATCAATGAACGATTATGAAAGACTTACAGGGTGACAATTCCAGAATGAGATTTTCGCTCTGGAACGGAGTGTGCGCAGATATGAAACTTCTTCGCAGATTAAAACTGTGTGCCGGACCGAGACTCGAACTCGGAACCTTTGCCTTTTACGGGAAAGTGCTCTACCAACTGGGGTACCCAAGCACGACTCACGCCCCGTCCTCACAGCTTTACTCTGCCAGTACCTCGTCTCCTACCTTCCAAACTTAACAGAAGCTCTTCTGCGAACCTGCAGAACTAGCACTCCTGGAAGACAGGATATTGCGGAGACATGGCTTAGCCACAGCCTGGAGGATGTTTCCTGAATGAGATTTTCCTACTGTAGCGGAATCTGCCAGGATGTTTCAGGGTGACCATTATTGAAGTATATGAAATAAAACCATTTAAATTCTAAACCGTTTGCGTTAGGACGTTCAAACTGCGCGGTTGGCCAAGGGGCATGATTGGAATTAGTATGTCCGTGATGGTTTGATTTAGCGACGAAGCCCACTTTCATTTGGATGGGTTCGTCAATAAGCGAAATTGGCGCATTTGGGGGACTGAGAATCCGCATTTCGGGATGGAGAAGTATGTTCACTCTCAACCTGTGACTGTGTGGTGTGCAGTGTCCAGTCACGGAATAATCGGTGCGATATTCCTTGATGGTACGGTGACTACCAAACGGTGCGTGAATATTTTGGAAGATGATTTCATCCCCATTATCCAAAGTGACCCAGGTTTCGAGAAGCTGTGGTTCACACAAGACGCAACTCAACCCCGTCGAAGCAGGAGAGTATTTAATGTCCTGGAGGAGCACACTGGGGACCGCGTTCTGGCTCTCGGGTTCCCAAAGGCCACTGGCATGGGCCTCGATTGGCCACCATATTCTCCGGATCTGAACACATGCGACTCCTTTTTGTGGGGCTGTATTAAAGAGAAGGTGTACAGAAATAACCCCAAACGATTGCTGAGCTGAAAACAGCCATTTGGGAAGTCATCGACAGCATCGATGTTCCGATACTTCAGTAGGCCATGCAGAATTTCGCTATTCGTCTGCGCCACAGCACCGCCAATGATGGCAGGCATATTGAACATCTACATCTACATCTACATTTATACTCCGCAAGCCACCCAACGGTGTGTGGCGGAGGGCACTTTACGTGCCACTCTCATTACCTCCCTTTCCTGTTCCAGTCGCGTATGGTTCGCGGGAAGAACGACTGTCTGAAAGCCTCTGTGCGCGCTCTAATCTCTCTAATTTTACATTCGTGATCTGCTCGGGAGGTATAAGTAGGGGGAAGCAATATATTCGATACCTCATCCAGAAACGCACCCTCTCGAAACCTGGCGAGCAAGCTACACCGCGATGCAGAGCGCCTCTCTTGCAGAGTCTGACAGTTGAGTTTGCTAAACAGCTCCGTAACGCTATCACGGTTACCAAATAACCCTGTGACGAAACGCGCCGCCCTTCTTTGGATCTTCTCTATCTCCTCCGTCAGCCCGATCTGGTACGGATCCCACACTGATGAGCAATACTCAAGTATAGGTCGAACGAGTGTTTTGTAAGCCACCTCCTTTGTTGATGGACTACATTTTCTAAAGACTCTCCCAATGTCATAACAAATCTGAAATCTGTAGTGACGTTTACGTGTTCAATTAAGTGTATGGTTGGTTGGTTTGTTTGGGGAAGGAGACCGGACAGCGTGGTCATCGGTCTCATTGGATTAGGGAAGGATGGGGAAGGAAGTCGGCCGTGCCCTTTGAGAGGAACCATCCCGGCATTTGCCTGGAGTGATTTAGGGAAATCACGGAAAACCTAAATCAGGATGGCCGGACGCGGGATTGAACCGTCGTCCTTCCGAATGCGAGTCCAGTGTCTAACCAAATTAAGTGTATGCACGCCGGAGTTTGTGAGTAATTTACGTTGTTTTTTCTTATACTTAAATAATTGTCACACTGTATAATAAACTTGGCATAGTTGGCAACTGGCAGAAGCTATGCTGATCGTTTTCTGCTGTTTGATCAGGTTCACCGTTCAGCCACATAATTGAAGATACATGTCGTGCCATATGCAAAGTACCAAAGGACTTCAGCTGGTCTGCACATCTGGTCTACGATATTTCTAACGCCGCTAGATCTCGCACAGGCCGAACACAGTAACAAAGACAAATTTTGTAGTCTGTGATTCGTCCACACGCAGCGATTTGTCTGTGTGTACCATGTGTGCAGAGACAAGTCAGTGCAACTATCCGAGCGTGTAAAGGGCCATATAGCAATTTGCTTCGTCAGACGAGTCGGCCGCGGAGACCGAGTGGTTCTAGGCGCTTCAGTCCAGAACCACGCGGCTGCTACGGTCGCAGGTTCGAATCCTGCCTCGGGCATGGATGTGTGTGATGGCCTTAGGTTGGTTAGGTTAAAGTACTTCTAAGTCTAGGGGACTGATGACCACAGATGTTAAGTGCCGTAGTGCTCAGAGCCACGATGACCTCAGATGTTAAATCCCGTAGTGCTCAGAGCGATGACGAAGCGGCGCTGGTCGGCGGTCGTGTGCCCTGGAGGCAGCACGCACGGCGCATGCGCACAGCGGCCTTTGCGCACGCCTGCCCAGCCAGCCAGTGTGCGCTGGACTCCGGCTGTGGAGGGGGCGGCAGCCTCGCAAGGTCGCTGTACCGCTACGGGTCCTGCTGGCGCCACTTACTCCTGCTCGAACAAAACGCTCCCGAATCGTAGCGAGACGCGTTTCACGTTACGAATGACGATGCCGCAGAAACCAGTGTCGGTAACTTATTTGTAGGTGACAGCCCGCAGCGTAAACGACCCAGGTGTCCGGGACCGATTGTGTCCCTATTTCGCGGAACGCGTGACCGCCACCGGCATTCGTGGCAACACCGCCTAGCGAAACTAGATTTGTGTTGCCTGTTTGATGCCTAATAATGACTTGCACTGCACAAAATATTAACCAAAACAGTTATAATCGTAATTCCTGTTATGTGATCGATATAACTTCTTGTTTCCTATTTATTTTTTTTGGCACTGTTTCGGAAGTACGGTCCTGGCTGTAGGTGAACATTGCAGTAATAAATACCGTTGCACGACCGCTACGGTCGCAGGTTCGAATCCTGCCTCGGGCATGGATGTTTGTGATGTCCTTAGGTTACTTAGGTTTAAGTAGTTCTAAGTTCTTGGGGACTGATGACCTCAGATGTTACGTCTCATAGTGCTCAGAGTCATTTGAACCTTTTTTTTTTGAGATACCGTTAAAAATTTCCCGTTTGTAGCCGTTCGGAGAATCTTGTAGGTGACGCTGTTCGCCGCATGTAGCGTCTCCGTTATATCCGGACAAAAGAGGCCCTGGAATGCCTCAGGACACAACTGCTACGTTTTCTCCATCAGCTACCTGTTTTTTTACGTTTTGTCTTGCGACGTAATAACCTGGGCGCAACTTTTACTGAGCAGGAGACATATTAAATTGAGGCTTGAGACTGGAGGTAGTTGGCAGAACGAATTCTTATAAATTTACTTCTCGTGAGTATCCTATAATTTCATTATATCAATTTTCGAGGCGATCTGGCGGTCATTTATCCCCGAAAAATTTGCGGTAACGTCTTATGGGACCAAACTGCTGAGGTCATCGGTCTCTAGGCACTACTTAATCTAACTTGAATTAACTTACGCCGAGGACGACGCACACACCCATGCCCGAGGGAGGACTGAAACCTCCGACGGGGGGAGCCGCCAGGGACGTGACAAGGCGCCTCGGACCGCGCGGTTTATTTCCAAAAAATTAAGACACAATGCCTGTGTACGTTTCGACAGCTACCAGTTTTACATGAACCACATTACCCTTCCCAACTGCAAAAGCTTGGAGTTTGCCAAATGATAAAGTAAATTCGAATGTAGTCGCGGGAAAATGAAATTTAATTTGATAGCAGGTTTCGGAGGAATGTAGAAAAATTTATTTCATGCCACAAAACAGTCAGTTATAATAGCACTGTCTTCCAGCTGTCCGTGGCCGCTTTTTATTTGTCTCGGCGGCGTTCCGACTGGTTTCATGTGGACCGCTGTGAATTCGTCTCCCTTGCCAGCCTTCTCTTCTCAGAGTGGCACTTGCAACGAAACGTCCTCAGTTGCGAGGGCATCCTGAAAAGTAATGCTTCCGAATTTTTTTTGCAAAATATGTTAAAGCCTTTTAAATAAAACAAACGTTATTAACAGTATACGCCTTTATTGTTCGTGTCTACTTATTTACTGCGGCAAGAGGGCTCCGAATGCTAGGGTGTACCACGGCGGTGTGTAACGTAACTATGTCAGTGTGTGACGAACGCTGTGCTGTAATCGAATTCCGAATGCGAAGAGTCGGTCCACACACGGAGCACCCTTCCCTTCGGCACGACACTGGCAGACCACACACCAGACCTGCAACAACCCGACGCCACGAGTTCACTGCCATCGATCGCCCCCATACACTCCAGTTTTGGCCCCATCCGATTTTCATGTGTTTCCAGAACTTAAGGAGTGCCTTCGAGGACTTCACTTTTACAGTACTTTAGCGGTGCAAGCAGAACTGACGTCGTGGATCTGTCAACAAAGCCAAATATTCTACAGGGTATTAAGGGGCTCCGGAAAGGCTCAAAATCATGAAAAGTTCAATTTTTACTTTTTTGCGTTTTCTGAATCTGCAGACTATTACCTTTTAATAGATATATAATTTATTCAATTCCGAAGACTACAACAATTTTTAAATTTTTTTTGAAATGTGTTCTACAAGGGCGTGACCCACTGTGGCGCTGTTAAACTGCTGTCAAATGGTGTTATTATTAACGTCCCTGTTCATCAGGTACATTTTAGTGACGTAAGATCAAGTATGTGTTGTGGCTAACCTGTGATGGTTCAATATATATCCCTGCTGTGATTGTCGATTGTTTCATGTTTATTTACTCTGTCCTTATCTCGAAAATATTCGTAATTAATTCTGTTTCTTGAGTCTCTGTTTTGTTGAAGTATAATAATGAGTAAAAGTAAAGTTATTAGAAATCCTCTGAAGGCTTTTAAGAAAAGGAGAAATGTTGGAAAGCCGAAGGTATGTGTTATTACTGTAAATAATAACATTCCAACATGGTACGAGCGATGCTTGCTTTAGACGAGGAACGCCTTCAGGCTACAGACAGGGCTGTAAAGAGTCTAGAAATACAAGCAAGAGTAAACAGGAGGAGGAACAAGAGGAAGCTGGAGGAGGAGTTTGCAGAGGATGAAGATAACCCATCCTATGGACCTGGAATGCACTAAAAAGTTAATCCAATCTTTGTCGCTCGATTCCCAAAACTTTTATTTTCTCATACTAATTACATGTTGTCTAAGGATCTTCCAAACATATTTGTTTCAAACTTTCAGTAAATGTTACACAGTACCTTCTGCATAATTTAACACAGCCTTTTTCCAAAAAACTGTATATTTTTGCATATATAAATAAAAAATTGCAAAAAAATGTTGTGAATTTTCATTACAATTGAAAAAAATCATCTTTAATAACTGAACTAAAATTTTGTAAAATCCCTGTGTTAAGTTGTAGCCCATATTTCAATAAATAATCTGTAAAAAGTTCAACTTCCTACCTCAAATACTTTGTGAGGAAAGATGTAATTTATAAGCGTTATTTCAACATTGCAAGTATAGGGCGTTCCGGAGCCCCTTAAGGAAATGGTCTCTCGTTGCGAGAAATTTGTCTGTCGCAAGGGTGACTATGTCGAGATGTAAATAAGTAGGTAGACGTGTAGAATACAATGTTTTTAAAAATGTAACAGTTTTCACATAAAAAATTGGGAGGCATTACTTTTCAGCATACTCTCGTATTTATTGGATATGTTCCGAAGCCCGTCTTCCCCTACTGTTTACAGAGTCTACGGCTCCCTCAGGTAGGATGGAAGATATTCTATGGTGTTCTAACATACGTCCTATCATGCACTTCCTTATTCTTGTCAGTTCTGCTGAGAACCTCGTCATTTCTTATCTTACGAGTCTGTCTCTAATTTTCAACATTAGTCTTTCTTCCGCTTATTCTCAGTCCATAGTGTTATGAAACTTCCCCTTTGAATGTAAAGAATGACAGTACTGGAAACACTCTTACGTTATTAGATTTTCAAACACCTGAGCAAAACTCAACGTACTCAGACAGCTTTCTCTTTACTTATTCTGATCATCACTAAACTGACACACAATATTTTTAGCGCAACGCAATCTGACTTTCAATAATCCGCACAAAAGAATGGCCCTGACTAACAATAACCTATACCTTTCACTAATCATTTACCTCACAAAAATGTTCGTTAGTCGAACTACTGCAGTACAGCGAGCGCCAATACTGCCAACTAAATAAAAGATTCTAACTACTGAAGGCACTAACTACTGATAGGCATAGTTAGCAAATGAAAGATTGTGATAGAGAATAAACAATGTATTTACCTTAATAATGTTCAAAAGTCATCATATATATATCTATCAATTCATGACATCCATCTTTACAAATTTCCTTCATTCTGGCGGACACACGTCCAGATCGTATGTTCTCAATACTCTGGCATCTCTCTCCCCACATCCACCACTGCTGGCGGCTCACCTCCAACTGCACAACGCTACGCGCTGTTCACATCCAACTGTCCGACACTACAATAGTGAATATTCCAACAATGCCAAGAAGCCACAGATTGCACACAGCACAGTCAGTGATTTTCATACAGAGCGCTACTTGGTGTTACCAACATAAAAACCTAAACAGTCTACTTCCAGTGTGTGTTCATTCTACCGAAAAGGTTTTGCCGTTCTTCGGCTCTTCATCTGAGGGCAGCCATGGTCCGTGTACTTGTCGGAAAAGAAAAGGAAGGAAGGATCTTCGACCATAAATATAGCAGACTGGCGCTGACGTCATTTCCGTGGCTCGAACATCTCTGGGCTGAAGTGACGTGAATGTTGGCAAAACATGGTTGTTTCGTGTTGCGCTTATGGCTGTACCCAGCGTTTTGTCGGAGGAAATGGCATTACATTTCACGTGTAAGTGTTTCTATGATAGTGCAGATGCGTTTATTGAAATCTGCTGAAATGATTTTTACATGTTTTTTACACTTGAAATAGAGTATCACGTAAATTAAAGTGTTGAAATTGATGCCTGTAAACTGAGACTCATATTACACTTTGGAAAGTATCTGTGATAATTCGGTTACAGAAGGAAGTATAACTGTTTCTCGTTCCTACTCATAGTTTCCCTAAGGATGAAAACCGAAGGCAGCTTTGGATACAGGTCCTGAAACGGAACAACTTTAAGCCATCTGCACATACGCGCCTTTGCCCGAAGCACTTCGAGGAGAAATGTTTTGATAGGTTGGTTATTATTTACAATGTATATTTATAATTTATATTTACAGTGTCTGTCAGTTTTAATCCTGATGTTTTTATAGGGTTAAGACTGGAGGGAACTGGCTAAGTAGTGATGCTATCCCGAGACTTTTTGATTTTCCGGAGCATATGAAATCGAAGAGGCCTAAGCTGCGTAAATCAGATACTAGAAGGCGTTCGTTAGATGATGCCTCGTCTTCTGAAATCTGTGCTTCCAACGCCTGTAAGTCTGAATGTAGTTAGCATGTGTGTAATAACTGCGAGTTAGTAAAATATTGTATTAAAATAGAACTGTAGCACGTTACGTTTCTTTTAAAAGTGATAGCTTAAACTTTTGCAAAAATAGTGGGAACTGAACCTTTGAAGTGCACCTAAAATTGATACTCTAAAATGGACCTGCTCCTAAAGTCGACAATTTTGCACCTATAGTTGCCATAATTCCCATATCCCATTTTCTTTTATAAGTGACTAGAGCTCAAAACGCGGCGAATCCAATGTTTAAAGTTTTGACACGAGCCCACTCTTGCTGTTTAAAAGAATTTTAACGACATTTTATTTTAATTGATAGTTTATTGTAATTTCGTCCCGCTGCCCACCAGAGTGGCGTTCGATGTATTTGTTAGATTTCATAAATGGTACTTTGAACAAATCCAGGTCAAATGTAGTTGTGGCATAATTTTTCGCAAATAAAAAAGTAAATTTTGTTGGAAGCGTTTGGCAGTCAATTGAGAAATATGGGGAAAATACGATACAAACATAGGATGGCAGACCGCTGATTTGAAATCCCGCCACGTTTTGCCAACAGTCACGTGGTTTATGTTGGAGCCACACCATCCCTATAGCTTCTGCACAGCAAGGCCAATCTACTAGTATCTATGGTCGAAGGGAAGGTTACAATTTAACGTCTCGTCGACCTCGAGATAGAGACGGAGGAGTAGATCAGCTGGAGGTGCTGCGAGGTGGAAAGGACAGTGTCTGTACCGAGACACCAGCGCGGCACCCGCGTTGCGTTTCTGACTGGTGGAGTCGCGTTTGGAACCGAGAGGTAGGCCCGCTTGGTGGCAGCGGGGAGTCTCGCCGTTTCTCAATGAAGACAGCGCAGAGCACCATTAGCCCCCCTGGAGGCCGCCGCCGGCTTTCGGGGAGGTTCCTGCACGCTCCAGGGGTGGGTTCGCGGCCGGTGCCGCCCCCTGTGGGCGGCGGCGCGGCTTGTGGCGCGACGGCGCCCCACTGGGGGCGGCTGAGCACGCAGGTGGCGTCGGCGCCGCCTCCCGGATGCGCGGCCCGGGTTCACACGCGGCGCATTCCGGCCGCCAGCTGCCGGCAGCCACTCTGCCCCTCCTGGGCTGCGCGGCTTTTTACTCGCGAGCGCAGCTACCGCCGCGGCCGCTCGTTTGAATGCCTACGACTACGAGCGGACGTTCGTCGTGGGAGCGAGCAGAATGGGAATGGCGGCATTCTTGCTGCTCGTTCCCGCTGTTGACGCCCGCTTTATAGCTCGGGCAGTTGAGCGCGCGCCGTCTACCCGCACTGTACCCCTTTACGAGCAAATCGGCGCTCAGTTTCCCCACACTGCGCCCTGTTTAGTTGGACCGCAGTAGTTACATCGTATTCCTTACTATTTTCACTAATACTTAATGACATTTTGAACGCGTCAATCTACACTGTAGCGCCAAAGAAAATGGTATAGACGTGCGTATTCAAGTACAGACATTCATAAACAGGCAGAATACGACGCTGTGGTCGGCAACGTCTATAAACAAGTGACTGTCGCAGTTGTTAGATCGGTTACTGCTGCTGCACTGCCAGGTTATCAAGATTTCAGTGAGTTCGAACGTTGTAATGGTACTTGAATTACGTAACCATTACGGCACCTCACCTCAACCTCTCGATACCAGCAATATTCTACTGTGTTTCTGTAAAATAGTTAACTTATATCTGTGACAACATTCACATTTGATTTCATTAATGTAGAGGTACTTCGATACATCGATATGTATATGTTGCAATGATATTATTCTTATGTGTACTCTTGTTTTTGACACTATGATCTTTGACACACTTCTAACTCTGATTTTTGGGCGCGTAAGCGGTTCAAATGGTTCAAATGGCTCTGAGCACTATGGGACTTAACATCTAAGGTCATCAGTCCCCTAGAACTTAGATCTACTTAAACCTAACTAACCTAAGGACATCACACACATCCATGCCCGAGGCAGGATTCGAACCTGCGACCGTAGCGGTCGCGCGGATCCAGACTGAAGCGCCTAGAATCGCTCGGCTACAACGGCCGGCCGCGTAAGCGGTTATTAGAGTCAAGCTTTGGTCGTCAGGTTAAAAAGACGCAAATTGTAGTCAGTTTATGAAATGTGAACTTTAACAGTGAGGAAGATTTTTTTCAAGTATCTTTTATATTGTGATGTTTTGGAACGAGTTACGTGATACTGCAACAAAAGTAATAAAAAAGAAGTGTAACTTAAATTCGTAGTGCTGATTACTTTTTTTACATCACCATTTTACTAACTTGCAAAAGTATAATCTTCAAGAATGGTTTATGAAACACATCTATAAAACTTTTGAATATCGCAGAATAACACCTAGGCCTCTTTGCATTCGAGCTTGGAATCATCACTACCTAGATTTTCGACGATTGTACCGTCAATATCAGGAATCCGCTAAAACATCAAATCTCCGACATCGCTACCTCCGCAAAAAGACTCTGCAAGAACGGGACCAACGACGACTGAAGAGAATCGTTCAACGTGACAGAAGTGCAACCCTTCCGCAAATTGCTGCAGATTTCAGTGCTGGGGCATCAACAAGTGTCAGCATGCAAACCATTCACCGCAACATCGTCGATATGGGCTTTCGGGGCCGAAGGGCCACTCGTGTACCCTCGATGACTGCACGACACAAAGCTTTGCGCCTCGCCTGGGCCCGTCAACTCCGACATTCGACTGTTAATCATTGGAAATATGTTGCCTGTTCGCACGAGTCTCATATCAAATTGTATCGAGAGTAATATGGGAACGAAGTTTTTCGCGACGGCACTTACATGTAAAACATTTTCGGTATTCTTGCCGCGTCATTTCTGTATGAAATCTTGAGCTTTCGACGATTACCTCCATCGTCATCGTCAGGAGCAACTGACTGTCTTCACTGCTGCTGTGGTAGCCTGGGAACGAGCGCTTGATGCGGAGAAGCAGCAGAGACGGTCCTTCCAAGGTTTACGTTCCAACGGAAGCGGTGGCACCACCGGCGCCAACAGTGACACCGTCTGCGACAGGAGTACGAAATCGCCGACCAATCACAAGCTGACCAATCAGAAGCCGTCATCGGGCTATAAAAAGGCTACCACAGCAGCAGGGAAGACAGTCAGCTCCTGGCGGTGACGATGGAGGTAATCGTCGAAAGCTCGAGATTTTATCCAGAACTGATGCGGCAAGAATACCGAGAATGTTTTACATGTTGCATCGAGAGTATGGACGTGTACGGGTATGGCGACAAGCTTATGAATCCATGGCGTTGGGTTGGTTTGTTTGGGGGAAGAGACAAAACAGCGAGGTCATCGGTCTCATCGGATTAGGGAAGGACTGGGAAGGAAGTCGGCCGTGCCCTTTCAAAGGAACCATCCCGGCATTTGCCTCGAGCGATTTAGGGAAATCACGGAAAAGGTGTTGACAGATGTGAAAATTACCGAACAATCAGTTTAATAAGCCACAGCTGCAAAATACAAACACGAATTCTTTACAGACGAATGGAAAAACTAGTAGAAGCCGACCTCGGGGAAGATCAGTTTGGATTCCGTAGAAATACTGGAACACGTGAGGCTATACTGACCCTACGACTTATCTTAGAAGAAAGATTAAGGAAAGGAAAACCTACGTTTCTAGCATTTGTAGACTTAGAGAAAGCTTTTGACAATGTTGACTAGAATACTCTCTTTCAAATTCTAAAGGTGGCAAGGGTAAAATACAGGGAGCGAAAGGCTATTTACAATTTGTACAGAAACCAGATGGCAGTTATAAGAGTCGAGGGACATGAAAGGGAAGCAGTGGTTGGGAAGGGAGTAAGACAGGGTTGTAGCCTCTCCCCGATGTTATTCAATCTGTGTATTGGGCAAGCAGTAAAGGCAACAAAAGAAAAATTCGGAGTATTTATTAAAATCCATGAGGTTCGCCGATGACATTGTAATTCTGTCGGAGACAGCAAAGGACTTGGAAGAGCGGTTGAACGGAATGGATGGTGTCTTGAAGGGAGGATATAAGATGAACATCAACAAAAGCAAAACGAGGGTAATGGAATGTAGCCAAATTAAGTCGGGTGATGTTGAGGGTATTAGATTAGGAAATGAGACACTTAAAGTAGTAAAGGAGTTTTGCTATTTAGGGAGCAAAATAACTGATTATGCTCGAAGTAGAGAGGATATAAAATGTAGACTGGCAATGACAAGGAAAGCGTTTCTGAAGAAGAGAAATTTGTTAACATCGAGTATAGATTTAAGTGTCAGGAAGTCATTTCTGAAAGTATTTGTATGGAGTGTAGTCATGTATGGAAGTGAAACATGGACGGTAAATAGTTTGGACAAGAAGAGAATAGAAGCTTTCGAAATGTGGAGCTACAGAAGAATGCTGAAGATTAGATGGGTAGATCACATAACTAATGAGGAAGTACTGAATAGGACTGGGGAGAAGAGAAGTTTGTGGCACAACTTGACCAGAAGAAGGGATCGGTTGGTAGGACATGTTCTGAGGCATCAAGGGATTACCAATTTAGTATTGGAGGTCAGCGTGGAGGGTAAAAATCGTAGGGGGAGACCAAGAGATGAATACACTAAGCAGATTCAGAAGGATGTAGGTTGCAGTAGGTACTGGGAGATGAAGAAGCTTGCACAGGATAGAGTAGCATGGAGAGCTGCATCAAACCAGTCTCAGGACTGAAGACCACAACAACAACAACAGTTGGATTTACATAGTACCTGAATCTCATACGGTTTTCTGACAGATCTTTCACCAAAATCTGAGTGCATAAATTGTGTACTTCACGCACTTGTCTTCTTCCCGATGCATTAAACCACAAAGGGTCTTTTGTACTTCAGCCTTAAGCATGAACTTAGACACAACTCTTGTCCTTTTACTTAGATTTTTAATACATACACATGCTATATGAGATACGCGGTAGGTTTTATTAATCGTTGTCTGAGGGGGCGGCTTTTCATAAGGGATCTGAGAGTATCACATAACGTAAAGACTCCCATTTGCACTCTACACATAGTCAGATATCCGAGCCGCCGCTTGCCGTCTGTAGTACGGCAGTCCGAGGCGACCTCCAGTCACGGGAGATGATGAATCTACAGGCGAGCTCCTCACTCAGTGAAATAAGCATCCCCACTTTATGCCCTCGTCTCGATTTTTGCCCAGAGGACCACATGTGGTAAATTTTCTATGAAGAGCCGTTTTTTCTGTCTTGATGTGAATTTAATTGTGAAATGTATACTTTCGCGGCTGGAAATGTCACACTTATTAAAATATTTCGTGTTAATACACCTCGAGTGAATGGGTTCCTCGGAGGAACGCAGTATATCGACCCCATCTACGGAGGATATCTTCAGGATGTATCGCAGTAGCTTTTATGAACGTCCCAATGGTATCGCCACAGACGGTAGCCAAGTGCAATCGAGTTTTTAAAACATGACGTCACGCCCACGCGAGGGAGCATGCGAAAATAAGATTAGTCTTCAGTCAGCATCGAATCGAAGTGTAAACCGGACCTTCATAAAAGCTGAAAATCCCGTTGAAGATCTACGCCGCAGACTGTGACGAAACGTTGCATTTCTCCAATAAATTCATTCGACCAGACATAATAGTCCAGCGTGTTTCCACAAACGTAACTTACTCCTCGTGTCACAGGTATGATACTGGAGGAAATGTCGCAAAAATTTTTAAGTCTGCGGAGGACAAAGGTGTAAATAGAAAGATTAGTGTTTAGCGTACCACCGACGACGGGTGTATTAAAGATGAAATCACCACTAGCAGTTTTTCAACTGCGTTCTCGATAGAAATACACACAATGCTCGCTGCAGAGGCGCAAAAAAAAAAAGCTTTACACGTGAAAATCATTAGAAAGCATACGAACGTGTGTAATCCCTCTTCAAAAAGCTGTAGCCTATGTCATACTCGTCGGTTTACAAAATTATCTATGATGTAAATGGGGATTCTGAAGGAACAGAAATAGTAAATATGTCATATAATCTTTAACTGTTTGACAGAAGCTGCTTGGTGGCATTATTGTATTTCACCAGACTGAAAAACAGTTGAGAGTAACTCCTGTTTATAAAAAGCATAAACAGCTAAAACACGTAATTAAAGATTAAAGACCGACACAGTAACGTGCGTCTGTTACAGGATTATAGACCACACTCCTAATACTTCTCTGAAAGTAATAGGACGGTTTTTGGAAAAAGCATCAGTGTGAAACACAAGTCCTCTTGTGAATTTTAAACCACACGCACCGTGAAAGAACGCTGCACTGAACATCAACGTTACACCCGCCTTTTGCTGCCAAGCAAGTCCGCTATTGCTGAACATTGTATTTCTACTGGACATTCAATGGAGTATGAGAAAACAATGATTTTGTCCACAGCAACGTCTTTCTGGGATTCTATTATTAAAGAATCCGTAGAAATACGACTGGCGGAAAATCTGTTAAACCGTGACAGCGGCTACCAGCTGGACAGTGCATAGAATCCCATCATCTCCACGATTTGCTCAATTTATCCATAGTCCGGCATTCGCACGTTCTCTGAATATCACACATACTCTGATATCATTATAGTTATCAATAATCTTCTGAAACGATCCTCGAATCCATTATATCCTATATCTGGCTATCTTTATGTTCTTTATACTCTATTCTTAAAATGTTCAAATGTGTGTGAAATCTTATGGGACTTAACTGCTAAGGTCATCAGGCCCTAAGCTTACACACTACTTAACCTAAATTATCCTAAGGACAAACACACACAACCATGCCCGAGGGAGGACTCGAACCTCCGCCGGGACTAGCCGCTCAGTCCATGACTGCAGCGCCTTTGACCGCTCGGCTAATCCCGCGGGGCTCTATTCTTAAAGCACTGTTTTCGCTCGTCAGTCCCTTCATCGCACCCCAGATAAAGCGAGGTGGCGCAATATCTAAGGCATTAATTTGTTGTTGTTGTTGTTGTGGTCTACAGTCCGTGTACTGGTCTGATGCAGCTCTCCACGCCACTCTATCCTGTGCGAGCCTTTTCATCTCCGAGTAACTATTGAGCCTACATCCTTCTGAATCTGCTCACTGCACCCATGTCTTGATCTCCCGCTACAATTTTTACCCCCGACACTTCCCTCCAGTACTAAACAGGAGACCTCTTGCTACCTCAGGACGTGTCCTATCAACCGATCCCTTCTTCTAATACGTTCTGCCATAAATTTCTTTTCCCAAGTTCAGAATCTTCTGATTTGCTATTCGACCCACCCATACAATCCTCACCATTGTTCCGTAGCAGCGCATTTCAGAAGCTTCTGTCTTCGTCTTGTCTCCGTTTCCGGTCGTTCACGTTTCACCTCCATTACACTCAAGACAAATTCTTTTAGAAAAGACGCCAACAGTTTCCTCTTCTTTTCTTGATGTAGCTGGTTTGCATTTTATATTCTCTCTACGTCCCTCATCGTCAGTTGTTTTGCTGTCCAGATACCAACACTGATCGACTGCTTCTAGTTGCGAGCACTGAAATCCCAATTTTATAATCCTTATTTAGAATTTTCGTGTTCATCTAAATAGGTCTTGGAGTCGTAATGTCTAGGGAAGTTGTTGTCCGAAGGACGTTAAAAAGGTAACCGTCTGTCCTTCCTGTTCGTTTCTTCTCCAGCTTGCTAAGTCGAAAGATGTTGTCTCCTTTTATTATGCAACTAGTCATCTGACCCTTGTTTCGTGAAGAATTCCGATTTTTTTTTCAGTTAGACTCTTTCACTTCTTCTTTCATTTATCAACTTTCTTAAAATGATATTTTTTCATACAGTTGCCATCTTGCAAGGATTCTTGATAAAGCTGCGAAGGTACATAAAATATTAGACTCAAACGAATATTCCAACAATGAGTAAAACGAAGTTTGCCAACATGTCTCCTTCAGTGGCGGCGTATGGTGGTGTCTTCGTCGATCTTTGTCAGCTACGCTGAGAGAGTAGCAGGGGAATGTACAGGGGACCGGCCTGCAGACAGCGGCTTTCATTAATCAAACGAAAGCACACCACACCAACAGGTAGTCTCCAAACCAAGTCGAGTCGTGGTCCTGAAATGACGATTCAGTTTCTCGGTACTTTCTTTAAAGCACTTACATGAAGCTATATATATATATATATATATATATATATATATATATATATATATATATATATATATATATATATATATATATATATATAGGGTGAGTCACCTAACGTTACCGCTGGATATATTTCGTATACCACATCAAATACTGACGAATCGATTCCACAGACCGAACGTGAGGAGAGGGGCTAGTGTAATTGGTTAATACAAACCATAAAAAAATGCACGGAAATGTGTTTTTTAACACAAACGTACGTTTTTTAAAAGGAACCCCGTTAGTTTTCTTAGCACATCTGAACATATAGACAAATACGTAATCAGTGCCGTTTGTTGCATTGTAAAATGTTAATTACATCCGGAGATATTGTAACCTAAAGTTGACGCTTGAGTACCACTCCTCCGCTGTTCGATCGTGTGTATCGGAGAGCACCGAATTACGTAGGGATCCAAAGGGAACGGTGATGGACCTTAGGTACAGAAGAGACTGGAGCAGCACATTACGTCCACATGCTAACACCTTTTTATTGGTCTTTTTCACTGACGCACATGTACATTACCATGAGGGGTGAGGTACACGTACACACGTGGTTTCCGTTTTCAATTACGGAGTGGAATAGAGTGTGTCCCGACATGTCAGACCAATAGATGTTCAATGTGATGGCCATCATTTGCTGCACACAATTGCAATCTCTGTCGTAATGAATTTCGTACACGCCGCAGTACATCTGGTGTAATGTCGCCGCAGGCTGCCACAATACGTTATTTCATATCTTCAGGGGTTGTAGGCACATCACGGTACACATTCTCCTTTAACGTACCCCACAAAAAGAAGTCCAGAGGTGTAAGATCAGGAGAACGGGCTAGCCAATTTATGCGTCCTCCACGTCCTATGAAACGCCCGTCGAACATCCTGTCAAGGGTCAGCCTAGTGTCAATTGCGGAATGTGCAGGTGCACCATAATGCTGATACCACACACGTCGACGCGTTTCCAGTGCGACATTTTCGAGCAACGTTGGCAGATCATTCTGTAGAAACGCGATGTATGTTGCAGCTGTTTGTTACAACACGCAACTGAACGTCGGAGGTTTCAAGCGTCAACTTTAGGTTACAATATCTCCGGATGTAATTAACATTTTACAATGCAACAAACGGCACTGATTATGTATTTGTTTATATGTTCAGATGTGCTAACAAAACTAAAGTGGTTCCATTTAAAAAAACGTAGGTTCGTGTTAAAAAACATACTTCTGTGCATTTTTGTATGGTTTGTATTAATTACACTAGCCCCTCTCCTCACTTTCGGTCTGTGGAATCGGTTCGTCAGTATTTGATGTGGTTTACGAAATATATCCAGCGGTAACGTTAGGTGACTCACCCTGTATATATATATATATATATATATATATATATATATATATATATATATATATATATATATATATTGTTGTGGTCTTCAGTCCAGAGACTGGTTTGATGGAGCTCTCCATGCTACTCTATCCTGTGCAAGCTTCTTCATCTCCCAGTACCTACTGTAACCTGCATCCTTCTGAATCTGTTTAGTGTATTCATCTCTTGGTCTCCCTCTACGATTTTTACCCTCCACGCTGCTCAATATGCAGATTGAATAACGTCGGTGATAGGCTACAACCCTGTCTCACTCCCTTCCCGACCACTGCTTCCCTTTCATGCCCCTCGACTCTTATAACTGCCATCTGTTTTGCGTAAAAATTGTAAATAGCCTTTCGCTCCCTGTATTTTACCCCTGCCACCTTAAGAATACGAAATAGAGTATTCCAATCAACACTGTCAAAAGCTTTCTCTGAGTCTACAAATGCTATTCTCTAAGATAAGTCGTAGGGTCAGTATTGTCTCACGTTTTCCAACATTTCTACGGAATCCAAACTGATCTTCCCTGAGGTCGGCTTCTACCAGTTTTTCCATCCGTCTGTAAAGAGTTCGTGTTAGTATTTTGCAGCCGTGGCTTATTAAACTGATAGTTCGGTAACTTTCACATCTGTCAGCACCTGCTTTCTTTGGGATTGGAATTATTATAATCTTCTCGAAGTCTGAGGGTATTTCGCCTGTCTCATACATCTTGCTCACCAGATGGTAGAGTTTTGTCATATATTTCGATGCTATTGATTCTTTGTTCTATTCTTTTCCTAAGTGAACTGAGATTGTGGTTCATTGCTACCCCTGTCCCCTTTTGTCCCCACCTCAACTAGCACTGCCCCTCCCTTCATGAGAAAAAAACAAAAGCAAAAGCTGACACTACTGTCGTTCCTCCCCCCCTCCCCCCCCCCCTCCCCGCCCCCACTGACCTTTTGCCGGAACGGCGCTGCACCAGATGCAGCTGCTCTCTAGCTTAGAATGAGACACAAATTGGCGGCTTGTAACTGCAAAAGGAAAGCTAGCGTATAAGGTCACCTTCGATTCTAGGACTACAACACCGGTCACTTTCTCGTAGGTCACGAATGTTGTTTCACTAGCATGTGATTTCGAAACCCCTTTGTGAACAGCTACTCGTTCGATATGCTCTAATAACTTTATGATCACCGCGATGATCGGTCACGAGACAAGAAATCTCGTCAAATATGCGAAAGACCGAGACAAAGAGATTACAGGGAGAGAGAAAGAGAGAGAACTGGACGGCAGTAGTTAAGTACCCATGTGCAAAAACCAGGCCACGCGGGTATGAGGAATCGACAGCTTCACGCCAGGTGCTGCCTTGGCACGCTTGTAAGCGACGTTGAGAACAAAATCACCTACTCGCGTCGGTGAAGAGATAGCTGGCTGCGCTAAGAAGATGTAAATCGAGAGCTACAATACAATAGTGATGGAGGTAATGAGGCGTAGCGCCGTATAACGATCCTGCCTTGGAGGCGGTTAAGTGGGAGATGTGTCTCAGAGCTGGAGAGTGACAGCTGTGACGCGAGACTGGACGCGCACGTAGTTTATGTATCAGCCGATAGAGGACAATATGGGATAGGGGCCTGTGATTTTAGTTTCAATTGTGCCCACTAGAGTGCACTAAAGTAATAGAATGTTTCTCATAAACTGTTCTAATATTTTCATAAAGTGTTATTATGTCTTTTTGTGTAGGTAAAATGTTATAAATGTGTTTTAGCGGTATGAATGATGCGTAAGCGTGGTTTAAGGTTAATATGAAGATAACTGTTTAACGAGTTATGTAGTAGGATTTAGTGTGGGAACATTTCGAAGAAGTATGGATATGGACAAAGGGGATTTTTGTAGAATAGTTTTGTAAAGTAAGTTTATGACAAAGGGAAAGTTAATTCAGGTATAAATAACAATAGCAAATAACTTTATGCATAAGCAAAACTTCAGCATAATAGATAATTACGTCGGTAAAAAAGTGCAGTCGTTAGGTTTACTATTTTGCGGTTGGTTATGGATGAAAAGCGCGGACTGACGCGGGTAAGTGTTGTTTTACTATTGGCTGTTGAGTAAACTGACCAATGGTAAAACAATATTCTTCGCGCGCCTTTCTCTGCTGGTAGAGAAGACTTAGAGTAGAGATGGGCAAACTGAAACACGTAACTGTTTCGAAACAAATGAAACAGTACAATGTAATGTTTCGATACGCTGTTTCGAAACAGTGAAACAGTTTGTGTTTTGTAATCTAATAAACCTACACATTTTATCATCTTGAATGTCTACCGTATAAGTATGTCCACATAAACACGAATGAGTTGCGAGAGCGCTAATCATATCGCAGAAAGTATGAAATTATCACTTAGGCGTCTTGGCAGTTTCGTATTTCTGCAGAAAATGCGCTGCTTTCGTGTCGTGTGGCTTTCATACTTTTCAATTGGCTGAGGACAGCCATAGCTGAGGACAGAAAGGCCACCACGAGCGGAACTGGAGGTGGGAGCAAACTGCAGAAACAACGTATATGCTACTGGAATTCCCACATTCCGTTAGTGTGGGTAATATACCCATCTTGCTAATTGCCATGCACACAAAGGGAATCATTGAGGATAACAGGCACAGTGACTATAGACTCACAAATAACGCCAAATAATTCGAATAAATAACAAAATATAACAGAAACAAATTTTGTCTTTCAAGGTGTTTCGAACCGTTACTATAAATTCACCATGCTTCCTAGTCCTTCCCGTTCCATTACACTATCAGTGATATGTCAAACAGATTGCTTGCAATTATACCTACATCAGATTTATGTATATGTCTAATAACTGTCACTCTACGCCTTTTTTTATTCAAAATGTTGTAGGCTTACTTACGTTTCTTAATATGATTACTGTACATGAACAGAGAAGCGTATGTTATCAAAAAGTGTAATTTAACTGAACGATTTTCACATATTTATTATTTTGAATGTGAATAGTATGCGTTGTTTTTTGCTTGGTTAGTGTTTATGAAGCAGATGTTACGCCATTTCGGAATAAGACAGTCAGCTAGAAACGAAGCTTTATTATCGGATATCTTAAGCTTCATGCTATTGCTTGTCAAAAAGATTTTGACACTCTTGAAAGTGTTTCATGAAGTGGTATGTTAAATGTGTTTCAGTACCTGTGCCGAGCCCAAATCTCGTCCGACACAGAGGGGAATGAAACATCACTGTTTCGATACAATTAGTCCGTTCCAAGCACTGGTGGACTGAAACAGCCTTATTTTGAAACAACGATACAGTTTCTGTGTCTGGCTCGAGACCGAATCTGGCCCAGTTATCCGAGACAGGGGTGGAATGAAACACCACTGTTTCGAAACAGTGAACCGTAGCCGTTCCGAAACACTGAAACAGTTACACGTATCGATACACTGTATCGAAACATAGAAACAGTGGCCATGTCTAACTTAGAGTATTCTAGAGAGGAATCGCAGCCTAGCCATGAAACAGTTCGGACGTGTGTAGTAGTAGTTCCGATGGAAACGGTAAGTTGCCGGATCTGGCAGTGTTTCATACACCAGAAGTGTTGGAAAGTGACGGCATAATTATTCCGATGTGTGTGTAGAAATTTCGGAATTTTTAAGTGAATTTTGTGACGAGAAAAGACATATATTCCGCGTGGCGTGTTGAGCAGGTCGGTGGCTAAAAACTGTGACTGCATTTGGTACCGACAGACTTAATATTTGGCGAGCATTATCAATCAAAAACAATCAGTATTTTTGTAGCTATTACGTTTTCGGGAAATACAACACCATAAACTTGCTAACGTGAGTGAAAGGAATTGTGAGTGACTGTGTTAAGACTAGCACGGGCTTGGCAGTGATACTTGTTCACTAAAGTTTCAGAATATATTAATTGAGGACAAAATTTCCAAACTTTCATTTGTGTGAAAACTTTCTCCCGAAGCGTAGATTAGTGACTTAAATTGCAGCCTGGTTCACGTCGAAGTACAGTAGGTTTCGCTCGGCTTTCCTACTGATGATCTGCTGAGACAATGCTCACAGGTAGGTGCAGGTTCGTCGTAAAGGGACGGAAAGAACCGCGCCGCCGCAGTAGATTTCTATAGATTTTAAACAATCCATTCGCTCATCTCTTTGGTTTTCTCGGCGTGACTGATTAATTGTGCAAGAAACATCAGAGACACATCCTAGTAAAACAACCGAACCAGTCAGCTGTCGCCGACCACATCTTCGAGTACAGTTAAGAAACGAAATATGACGAGGGCAGTAGGTGGCGAAGTGTCTAATTTCTTTGCTTAAAGTCCCGGCGCAAATAGTCGCGTTTAAATAAAAATGCTTGACGGATATTACAAGGACAGTGATTTAGTATTACGGTTTTCGCCATCTACATCTACATCCATAAACCGCAAGCCACATGACGGTGTGTGGCGGAGGGTACCTTCAGTACCTCTATCGGTTCTCCCTTCTATTCCAGTCTCGTATTGTTCGTGGAAAGAAGGATTGTCGGAATGCCTCTGTGTGGGCTCTAATCTCTCTGATTTTATCCTCATGGTCTCTTCGCGAGATATACGTAGGGGGGAGCAATATACTGCTTGAGTCTTCGGTGAAGGTATGTTCTCGAAACTTTGACAAAAGCCTGTACCGAGCTACTGAGCGTCTCTCCTGCAGAGTCTTCCACTGGAGTTTATCTATCATCTCCGTAACGCTTTCGCGATTACTAAATGATCCTGTAACGAAGCGCGCTGCTCTTCGTTGGATCTTCTCTATGTCTTGTATCAACCCTATCTGGTACGGATCCCACACTGCTGAGCAGTATTCAAGCAGTGGGCGAACAAGCGTACTGTAACCTACTTCCTTTGTTTTCGGATTGCATTTCCTTAGGATTCTTCCAACGAATCTCAGTCTGGCATCTGCTTTACCGACGATCAACATTATAAGATCATTCCATCTTAAATCACTTCTAATGCGTACTCCCAGATAATTTATGGAATTAACTGCTTCCAGTTGCTGACCTGCTATTTTGTAGCTAAATGATAAAGGATCTATCTTTCTGTGTATTCGCAGCACATTACACTTGTCTACATTGAGATTCAATTGCCATTCCCTGCACCATGCATCAATTCGCTGCAGATCCTGCATTTCAGTACAATTTTCCATTGTTACAACCTCTCGATACACCACAGTATCATCTGCAAAAAGCCTCAGTGAACTTCCGATGTCATCCACCAGGTCATTTATGTATATTGTGAATAGCAACGGTCCTACGGCACTCCCCTGCGGCACACCTGAAATCACTCTTACTTCGGAAGACTTCTCTCCATTGAGAATAACACGCTGCGTCCTGTTATCTAGGAACTCCTCAATCCATTCAGACAATTGGTCTGATAGTCCATATGCTCTTACTTTGTTCATTAAACGACTGTGGGGAACTGTATCGAACGCCTTGCGGAAGTCAAGAAACACGGCATCTACCTGTGAACTCGTGTCTATGGCCCTCTGAGTCTCGTGGACGAATAGCGCGAGCTGGGTTTGACATGACCGTCTTTTTCGAAACCAATGCTGATTCCTACAGAGTAGATTTCTAGTCTCCAGAAAAGTCATTATACTCGAACATAAACTGCGGGGACGACTATTGCGCCTTTTCTTACGCTACTTCTTGTCGGCAAAGATAAGATGATAGTTTGTTGACTCAGTAGGTCTGCTAAACAGCGCGATAACACAACACTGCCGGCCAGTGTGGCCGAGCAGTTCTAGGCGCTTCAGTCTGGAACCGCGCGGCAGCTACGGTCGCAGGTTCGAATCCTGCCTCGGGCATGGATGTGTGTGGTGTCCTTAGGTTAGTTAGGTTTAAGTAGTTCTACGTTCTAGGGGACTGATGACCTCAGACGTTAAGTCCCATAGTGCTCAGAGCCATTTGAACCATTTTGAGCTCAACACTGGTTGTGTGCATTCCAGTCATCATTTTCTGGTGAGGATTTTGGTTACGAAAGGTAGGCACTTTGTGGCCGAAAATGCTCGCAACTATAGGCGCAGTATACCGTGGTTGTCTCTAACAGAAATTAAAATAACTGCGTGGTAAATGTCTGCCACTTTTCTTCGTGGGCACAGTGTCCCGTTTTCCCGTCTAATTTCTTTGAGTTTACGGCTTTAGACACGCACGAAGCTTGCGCAGGGAGCGGCAGTGTGTCCTTTGCTCCGGCTCGCCTCAGAGCTCTCTGGAACTGCGAGATTTACTGTCGTCGTGAGGCACGATGCCACAACGGCCGTCTCCGCGGCTTTCGCGTGCCGAGCACAGGTGTAAAGGGCGCAGGGCAGGGGCTCTGTCACTCAGCAGTTGGAGGAACGAGGTCACTGCAGCGCCCATTTTCACGGATAGAACCAAATAATGTTTCACTATGGCTGAGACCACGGGTCCCCATTCGGGAGGAGCGGGGTTCGGGTCCACCTGTTCGTCTCGACAACTGCCGTTCCTACCATTTTCCTGAACTTGTAAGTCACACCGCCTAAGAACATTTCCCAGGCGAACCGCATTCTGGTAAGAATTCACGTGATTGGTCAGTTTATATGGACTGTCGAGACAATTGAGTACATCTGATTCTGTGATTGGATTTGACGCTTTAGCTCTGACTGCAATCCCGAATCTAGAAGCGTAACAGGTCAGACCACGAAGATAATAAATTAGGGCTCATACGGAGGCATATAGACTGGTGTGTTGGCAGAAGAGCCAACACCGTGTTGCTAGAGGAGGCCGAAATGCACGCATTTAAGCTCACGCACACCTGCGTGAGGTCTGGAAGGCAAAGGTCCCGAGTTCGAGTCTCGGTCCGGCACAGAGTTTTAATCTGCCAGCAAGTTTCATATCAGCGCACACTCCGCTGCAGAGTGAAAATTTCATTATAGAAACATCTCCCAGGCTGTGGCTAAGCCACGTGTCCGCAGTATCCTTTCTTCCAGGAGTGCTAGTTCTGCAAGGTTCGCAGGACAGCTTCTGTACAGTTTGGAAGGTAGGAGACGAGGTACTGGCGGAATTAAAGCTATGAGGACGGATCGTGAGTCGTGCTTGGGTAGCTCAGTTGGTACAGCATTTGCCCGCGAAAGGGAAAGGTCCCGAGTTCGAGTCTCGGTCCGGCACAGAGTTTTAATCTGCCAGCAAGTTTCATATCAGCGCACAGTCCACTGCAGAGTGAAAATCTCATTCTGGAAACGGGAAGCTAACTACCTGAGATGAGGTTGGGCGCCATCTACCAGTTAATAGAGTTATTTAGATATCAGCTGACGAGCCCCGGTGCCAATAAGAGGACAGTTGCGAGACTCTCATTTGCGTTCCCGGCAGCAGACACCGTAACGAGCGGTGACAGTTGCATTTCAGTGGCGCCACGGCGGCCGGCGTGTCGAGCTGTCCCCGTGTCGCTCCGCGCCGGGGGGACGGCAGGCGGCGAGCGCGCTGCTCGGCGGGCCGCGCTATCGGCGAGTTTTATCAGGCGGTAACCCAGCTGCGGCTGCGGGCGGGCGCGGTAAGCGGCGCGCGGCCGCCCGCCGCCTCCTGGGCGTCGTTTTGGAGCGGCGGCAGCAGGCCGGGGGAACCGGTCGCGTCTGGACGGCGCCCGGGCTGGTGTCCAGCCCCGGCCGCCGCGCCGGGTAATTAACTGGCCTCGCGAACACTTCACTGTCATCCAGAGGTCGCGTACTTGTAAGTAAATGTACACTACTGGCCATTAAAATTGCTACACCAAGAAGAAATGCAGATGATAAATGGGTATTCATTGGACAAATATATTATACAAACATTGACTTGTGATTACATTTGCATGCAATTTGCGTGCATGGATCCTGAGAAATCAGTACCCAGAACAACCACCTCTGGCCGTAATGACGGCCTTGATACGCCTGGGCATTGAGTCAAACAGAGGTCGGATGGCGTGTACAGGTACAGCTGCCCATGCAGCTTCAACACGATACCACAGTTCATCAAAAGTAGTGACTGGCGTATTGTGACGAGGCAGTTGCTCGGCCACCATTGACCAGACGTTTTCAATTGGTGATAGATCTGGACAATGTGCTGGCCAGGGCAGCAGTCGAACATTTTCTGTATCCAGAAAGGCCCGTACAGGAACTGCAAGGTACGGTCGTGCATAATCCTGCTGAAATGTAGGGTTTCGCAGGGATCGAATGTAGAGTAGAGCCACGGGCCGTAACACATCTGAAATGTAACGTCCACTGTTCAAAGTGCCGTCAATGCGCACAAGAGGTGACCGAGACGTGTAACCAATGGCACCCCATACCATCACGCTGGGTGATACGCCCGTATGAGGATGACGAATACACGGTTCCAATGTGCGTTCACCGCGATGTAGCCAAACACGGATGCGACCATTATGATGCTGTAAACACAACCTGGATTCATCCGAAAAAATGACGTTTTCCCATTCGTTCACCCAGGTTCGTCGTTGAGTACACCATCGCAGGCGCTCCTGTCTGTCATGCAGCGTCAAGGGTAACCGCAGCCGTGGTCTCCGAGCTGATAGTCCGTGCTGCTGCAAACGTCGTCGAACTGTTCGTGCAGATGGTTGTTGTTTTGCAAACGTCCCCATCTGTTGACTCACGGATCGAGACGTGGCTGCACGATCCGTTACAGCCATGCGGGTAAGATGCCTCATCTCGACTGCTAGTGATACGAGGCCGTTGGGATCCAGCACGGCGTTCCATATTACCCTCCTGAACCCACCCATTCCATATTCTGCTAACAGTCATTGGATCTCGACCGACGCGAGCAGGAATGTCGCGATACGATAAACCGCAATCACGAAAGGCTACAGTCAGACCTTTATCAAACTCGGAAACGTGATAATACGCATTTCTGCTCCTTACACGAGGCATCACAACAACGTTTCACCAGGCAACGCCGGTCAACTGCTGTTTGTGTATGAGAAATGGGTTGGAAACTTTCCTCATGTCAGCACGTCGTAGGTGTCACCGCCGGCGCCAACCTCGTGTGAATGCTCTGAAAAGCTAATGATTTGCATATCACAGCATCTTCTTCCTGTCGGTTAAATTTCGCGTCTGTAGCACGTGGTGTAGCAATTTTAATGGCCAGTAGTGTATCTCTAAACACGAACAGCACTGTACTCAGTCCACCAGTCACCAGGATATCACTGCCGTCAGTTGCAGCGGGACATTAATGGGAACCGGCGGCGACGCGACCGGGATTCGAACCCGCGATCTCCTGCTTACTAGCCAGGTGTTGTGACCACTGCGCCATCCGGGACACAGCGTGGACCATCTCGGTACGCCTCAAGGCCGATCCCCCATACGCAGTCCCTGTCCACTACACTCCCGTTCGCTACTCAGAAATACCCACAAGAGGTCGGACGTACTTGTGCATTCGTACTCATAGCAAACAAAGACGCCAGTACTGCGGGCACAGGTCACAGGACATCAGTAGCACTGCACAGTTGATTGTTGCCTATGATTATCGTTCGCCCAACAGCAACAAGTTTTCGTAGTTGAACAGTAACTTTCCGTATGTTTTTGGATAGGGTCCGCCTTTAGCAAAACACAACTTTGTTTTTTAACCCAAACATGTTTCACTGCAGTTGCAGCATCTTCAGTGGGATTTTATTTCTCATCTGTTAAAGATAAACATTGTTCTATACTGTTTGTATAAATGAAACTATTAGTTTTTAAATCGTAATTACAGATATTTGGAAAACAAGTAAATTATGAAATTCAGACCTTTTTACCACGTGGTGTTGTTTTTCTGATGTGTTGTGTTTCTACAGTGACTGTTTTGCTCCACAGTTTGTCATCTGCAACCACTTATTCCTTAAAGTAGATAAATGGTTTACGACAAAAATTACGATTTGAAAAATTGTTATTTCTATGCCTCAAATTATTTAATTCTGTGTGTGTGTGTGTGTGTGTGTATGTGTCTATTTACGTAATGTTTCAGTTACGTTTTCTTTTTCTTCATCCTCATCACTCTCAAGCACTATATACAGGGCTATTACAAATGATTGAAGCGATTTTATAAATTCACTGTAGCTCCATTCAATGACATATGGTCACGACACATTACAGATACGTAGAAAAAATCATAAAGTTTTGTTCGGCTGAAGCCGCACTTCAGGTTTCTGCCGCCAGAGCGCTCGAGAGCGCAGTGAGACAAAATGGCGACAGGAGCCGAGAAAGCGTATGTCGTGTGCTTGAAATGCACTCACATCAGTTAGTCATAACAGTGCAATGACACTTCAGGACGAAGTTCAACAAAGATCCACCAACTGCCAACTCCATTCGGCGATGGTATGCGCAGTTTAAAGCTTCTGGATGCCTCTGTAAGGGGAAATCAACGGGTCGGCCTGCAGTGAGCGAAGAAACGGTTGAACGCGTGCGGGCAAGTTTCACGCGTAGCCCGCGGAAGTCGACGAATAAAGCAAGCAGGGAGCTAAACGTACCACAGCCGACGGTTTGGAAAATCTTACGGAAAAGGCTAAAGCAGAAGCCTTACCATTTCGAACTCATTGATGGGGACATGCTGCGCCGAGTGTGGGAGGAACTTGATTATCGGCTTGATGTCTGCCGAATCACTAAAGGGGCACACATCGAACATTTGTGAATGCCTAAAAAAACTTTTTGAGTTTTTGTATGTGTGTGCAAAGCATTGTGAAAATATCTGAAATAAAAAAGTTATTGTAGAGCTGTGAAATCGCTTCAATCATTTGTAATAACCCTGTATTGAGTTGCCACGGTCACTGTCACTGTTTGACTGTTTACCAGCTATAAAAAACAAACATGGCGGGCAGTGGAACAGCTGAAGGTGTAAAAACCTCATGTCACACTCACTCTCTCTCTCTTTTCACACACACACACACACACTCAGACACAAACGAAAAAAAAGTCATAGACGCCTCTGAAAGATTCAGAACAACCGCCAGGAACACATTCACTGTTCCACTGTCAGTCATCTTGTTTTTACACCTTCAACTGTGCATAACGGTAGACAAAAATGTTCCTCGTTTTTTCCAACTTAACGGATTTAAGCACGCAGTCTGACGACTGGTTAATGTGCTCAGTATGGGGTGTGACCACCTCTGGCAAATGACAGGGCATGCTGTGAATGATGTCATTAGTCTCATGTTCAGGTAATAACGCCCATTCTTCCTGCAGCGCTGCTCACAAGTGCTGGAGAGTGGATGCTGACGTGATGCAGGCCGTGACCCTGGTGCATCCCAGATGTGCTCTATGGGATTCAAATCGGGAGAGCGAGAAGTCCACACCAGGCGTGCAATATCTTCTGTTTCGAGGAAAACATCAACCACCCGTGCTCTATGAGATCCAGCACTATCGTTCTTCAGTACGAAGCCTGGGCATCTCTCAACAACCGCACATATGGTTCCAACACCTCGTCACGGTACCTGACAACAGTTAAATCTTGCTGATTCACCCGTAGAATTTCACGAAGAGGTGCTCCAGTGATTACCTGACAACAGTTAAATCTTGCTGATTCACCCGTAGAATTTCACGAAGAGGTGCTCCAGTGATCAACATAATCCCTGCCCTCACCATTAGGGACCATCCTCGATATCAGTCTCTTCCCACAAGAGATGGGTCGCGAAATCGTGTTCACGTTCCCTCAAGATGCGAATCCGTCGGGAATACCTGTCCAGACCAAATTGGAACTCATCTGTGAAAAGAACATTGGCCCACTGTTCGACCGTCCAGGTAGTTGACGGCTCCACTCCTCACGTTTGCCGGCCGGGGTGGCCGAGCGGTTCTAGGCACTACAGTTTGGAACCGCGTGACTGTTACGGTCGCAGGTTCGAATCCCGCTTCGGGCATGGAAGTGTGTGATGTCCTTACGTTAGTTAGGTTTACTTAGTTCTAAGTTCTAGGGGACTGATGACCTCAAAAGTTAAGTCCCATAGTACTCAGAGCCATTTGAACCAATTCTCACGTTTCCTTGTATGAAGACAGGCCAGGGGTAAACCGACAGCAGGTCTCTGACAATGAACGCCACTGTGCCGAAGCTTTCCGTACACCGTTAGCAACGATGCAACGCGTCCAATGGATGGTGCGAGGTCAGACGCCACTTGCCGTGTAGTACGAGGTGCATTCAAGTTCTAAGGCCTCCGATTTTTTTTCTGATTAACTTCTCACCCGAAATCGATGAAACTGGCGTTACTTCTCGACGTAATCGCCCTGCAGACGTACACATTTTTCACAACGCTGACGCCATGATAGCGTGGCAGCGGCGAAGGCTTCTTTAGGAGTCTGTTTTGACCACTGGAAAAATCGCTGTGGCAATAGCAGCACGGCTGGTGAATGTGCGGCCACGGAGAGTGTCTTTCATTTTTGGAAAAAGCCAAAAGTCACTAGGAGCTAGGTCAGGTGAGTAGGGAGCATGAGGAATCACTTCAAAGTTGTTATCACGAAGAAACTGTTGCGTAACGTTAGCTCGATGTGCGGGTGCGTTGTCTTGGTGAAACAGCACACGCGCAGCCCTTCCCGGACGTTTTTGTTGCAGTGCAGGAAGGAATTTGTTCTTCAAAACATTTTAGTAGGATGCACCTGTTACCGTAATGCCCTTATGAACGCAATGGGTAAGGATTACGCCCTCGCTGTCCCAGAACAAGGACACCATCATTTTTTCAGCACTGGCGGTTACCCGAAAGTGGCGGTGAATCTGTGTGCTTCCATTGAGCTGACTGGCGCTTTGTTTCTGGATTGAAAAATGGCATCCACGTCTCATCCATTGTCACATCCGACGAAAAGAAAGTCCCATTCATGCTGTCGCTGCGCGTCAACATTGCTTGGCAACATGCCACACGGGCAGCCTTGTGGTCGTCCGTCAGCATTCGTGGTACCCACCTGGATGACACTTTTCACATTTTCAGGTCGTCATGCAGGATTGTGTGCACAGAAACCACAGAAATGCCAACTCTGGAGGCGATCTGATCAACAGTCATTCGGCAATCCCCCAAAACAATTCTCTCCACTTTCTCGATCGTGTCGTCAGACCGGCTTGTGCGACCCTGAGGTTGTTTCGGTTTTTGTCAGTCAGTGTTCTGCCTTCATTAAACTGTCGCACCTACGAACGTACATTCGACACATCCATAACTCCATCACCACATGTCTCCTTCAACTGTCGATGAATTTCAATTGGTTTCACACCACGCAAATTCAGAAAACGAATGATTGCACGCTGTTCAAGTAAGGAAAACGTCGCCATTTTAAGTATTTAAAACAGTTCTCATTCTCGCCACTGGCGGTAAAATTCCATCTGCCGTATGGTGGTGCCATCTCTGGGACGTATTGATAATGAATGCGGCCTCATTTGAAAACAATGCGCATGTTTCTATCTCTTTCCAGTCCGGAGGAAAAAAATCGGAGGCCTTAGAACTTGAATGCACCTCGTACTAAGGTCCTTACAGCCAAATAATGGTGTCACACGTGTTCGGCCTTGCCCTGGTATTCGGGATACAGTTTAGGTCTCTATAATCTATCGCCACATCCGAAAAACAACAGAACGATTCACATCAAGCCATTGGGCGACATCAGTTTGCAACTGTTCTGCTTCCATTCTTCCCATGTCTCTCCACCGTAAAGAGCCTGGTAGGAGTCTTCTCCGTACCATACTACACCGTCTGTCATAGCGTACACAGCGACTGTGGATGTGGGACTATCCGGCAAACACTATCCCGTTTGACAGGTATCCTGACGTCATAGTTGGCGTTGTTGTCTGTTGTCTGGAATTGGATCTTCCGTGCAGGACACGATCCTAACGACAGCCATTGACAGTTTATATCGTGAATTTAGACACGGGGCGGGGAAATAGCAGTTTAAAGTATGAAGGCTTTCACGACCGGATGACATATCTTCTGGTAAACCTTCCGGGATGTAAGGTCGTGGTCCATGAAACTCTTCAGCTCCTAACGTTTCGTCCAGAGCTGCGCTGGACATCTTCAGAGGGGTGTTTCTCCTCCAGTGAGTCTTGCCGACTGACGGGTCGGACGTCTGAGAGCATCTTATATATCGTAGAAAGTGGGCGTGACCAGAGTTACACATGATATGCAGAGATAATCTTTGTCAAAGATAAAACTTAACTATCGATCGTAATATCGTCACGGATAAAACTGTCTAGCAATTCTGTAGTGCAACTGTCCAAATATCACTAAGTTTCATGGTCTCTTCTTTCCGATTAAAATTATCCTTATGTTTATATATTTCAATTGCTTCTCTACAAAGCCGTGGGTAATAGTTCGTCGTCGTAGATAAAATTTTTGTTTCGGAAAACCTGACTTGATGATTTCCTGACTGAAAAGCGTGTTCTGCTACAGCCGATTTATCTGTTTTTCCTAACCGGCAAAGGCTTCTGTGTTCTTTTAACCGTGTATTTACACTTCTTTTTGTTGTTCCAATATAAACTTAGTGATATTTGGACAGTTGCACTACAGAATTGCTAGACAGTTTTATGCGTGACGATATTACGATCGATAGTTAAGTTTTATCTTTGACAAAGATTATCTCTGCATATCATGTGTAACTCTGGTCACGCCCACTTTCTACGATATATAAGACGCTCTCAGACGTCCGACCCGTCAGTCGGCAAGACTCACCGGAGGAGAAACACCCCTCTGAAGATGTCCAGCGCAGCTCTGGACGAAACGTTAGGAGCTGAAGAGTTTCATGGACCACGACCTTACGTCCCGGAAGGTTTACCAGAAAACAGCAGTTTGTTGTTTTAATTTTGGACACACAGTGTAGTCAGGTAGCGCATCTTGTCGCATGAATACCGATTTTCACCGGGATTATTCTATTATTTCGTGTTACTCTTTAACCTAAAGTAAATACCTACACAGGTGTTCGAAGCGTTTTGAAGTAGTACAAGTTGTAAATGGATACCGTGCGCTGCAACGACAATGGGAAGTTGCGTCAGCAGCTCGCACATGGGGTCAACCTCCTTATCCCGGTTTGTGAGGCCTCGCGACCGGTTGGGAGAGAGAGAGAGAGAGAGAGCAGGGCAGGCCCCGTCGCGTCATCTCTCCGTGCCGTCGTGCACGGCGCGTCCTTGGTCTGGCTAGCGGCGAGGCCGCATCTGCCGCCGCTGTCCTTTAAAAGCGTGATCCGCCCATCCCGATTTCCAGCTGCGCCGGCCTACACTGCCGTGGCGCCAAGTCGGTTTCCAATAGCCACAGCGTCTCTCGCAGGCGATTCAAAATGGTTCAAATGGCTCTGAGCACTATGGGACTTAACAGCTATGGTCATCAGTCCCCTAGAACTTAGAACTACTTAAACCTAACTAACCTAAGGACAGCAAACAATACCCAGTCATCACGAGGCAGAGAAAATCCCTGACACCGCCGGGATCTGTTGTAGAATTTAAGACATGTTTTTTGCTCGAGTATCATGTCGTTTTTGGAAACCCAGAATCTACTATGTAAGAATCAACATGGATTCCGGAAGCAGCGATCGTGTGAGACCCAACTCGCTTTATTTGTTCATGAGACCCAGAAAATGTTAGATACAGGCTCCCAGGTAGATGCTATTTTTTTGACTTCCGGAAGGCGTTCGATACAGTTCCGCACTGTCGCCTGATAAACAAAGTAAGAGCCTACGGAATATCAGACCAGCTGTGTGGCTGGATTGAACAGTTTTTAGCAAACAGAACGCAGCATGTTGTTATCAACGGAGAGACGTCTACAGACGTTAAAGTAACCTCTGGCGAGCCACAGGGGAGTGTTATGGGACCATTGCTTTTCACAATATATATAAATGACCTAGTAGATAGTGTCGGAAGTTCCATGCGGCTTGTAATGTATTGCGAATACATAGAAAGAAGGATCCTTTATTGTATGATTATATGATAGCAGAACAAACACTGGTAGCAGTTGCTTCTGTAAAATATCTGGGAGTATGCGTGCGGAACGATTTGAAGTGGAATGATCATATAAAATTAATTGTTGGTAAGGCGGGTACCACGTTGAGATTCATTGGGAGAGTCCTTAGAAAATGTAGTCCATCAACAAAGGAGGTGGCTTACAAAACACTCGTTCGACCTGTACTTGAGTATTGCGCATCAGTGTGGGATCCGTACCAGATCGGGTTGACGGAGGAGATAGAGAAGATCCAAAGAAGAGCGGCGCGTTTTGTCACAGGGTTATTTGGTAACCGTGATAGCGTTACGGAGATGTTTAACAAACTCAAGTGGCAGACTCTGCAAGAGAGGCGCTCTGCATCGCGGTGTAGCTTGCTCGCCAGGTTTCGAGAGGGTGCGTTTCTGGATGAGGTATCGAATATATTGCTTCCCCCTACTTATACCTCCCGAGGAGATCACGAATGTAAAATAAGAGAGATTAGAGCGCGCACGGAGGCTTTCAGACAGTCGTTCTTCCCGCGAACCATACGCGACTGGAACAGGAAAGGGAGGTAATGACAGTGGCACGTAAAGTGCCCTCCGCCACACACCGTTGGGTGGCTTGCGGAGTATAAATGTAGATGTAGATGTAGATGGAATCGAACCCGGGAACCCGGGCGCGGGATCTCGCAGGCGATTCCAACGCCAACAGATCTCGGAATAAGGCGACGTTCTAACGAAACTTGGATAAAACTGTAGAACCGGTTGCAACGTAGCGTATGTATTACGGGTCGTCATTTTGCTTTCAAAGCGTAGCTCGCCATAGTGGCGGGAGGAGGGCAGATCGCACAACTGACGACGTCTACGGTGGACTTCCTTGACGCTGCGTGCAATACGTTACACATACTCTCTACGAATCTGAACAAGCACTATCAAATATTAACCGATCTTTTTCATATTCAGTGCACCAAAGTCTATGGATAATAGAAGCAAACAGCTAAAATTTCTAATCAATAACTTCAGTACTTTTGCGGATATACATTTTTACCTGAAACACACAACAATCGTGGAGACATTTTGGAACCTAGTAAAGTTCAAAACGGTTCAAATGGCTCTGTGTACTATGGGACTTAACTTCTAAGGTCATCAGTCCCCTAGAACTTAGAACTACTTAAGGGGCTCCGGAAAGGCTCAAAATCATGAAAAGTTCAATTTTTACTTTTTTGCGTTTTCTGAATCTGCAGACTATTACCTTTTAATAGATATATAATTTATTCAATTTCGAAGACTACAACTATTTTAAATTTTTTTTGGAAATGTGTTCTACATGGGCGTGACCCACTGTGGCGCTGTTAAACTGCTGTCAAATGGTGTTATTATTAACCAATTATTAATAATTAATAATAATAATAATAATTAATAATAATAATAATAATAATAATAACTGAACTGTTGAAAAAGTGTATTCACGGAAAAACTCAAAACCCCAATGAAAGTGTAAATAGTGTTATATGGTCGAGAATCCCCAAGACTGTATTTGTTGGAATAGAAACACTTCACTTTGGTGTGTATGATGCTGTTGCGACTTTCAATGATGGCAACATTGTAAGGTGCAAGGTATTTAGAAATATGGGAATGAAGATAGGTTCTAACATTGTACGAGCGATGCTTGCTTTAGAGAAGGAACGCCTTCGGGCTGCAGACAGGTCTGTAAAGAGTCTAGAAATACAAGCAAGAGTAAACAGGAGGAGGAACGAGAGGAAGCTGGAGGAGGAGTTTGCAGAGGATGAAGATAATCCATCCTATGGACCTGGAATGCACTAAAAAGTTAATCCAATCTTTGTCGCTCGATTCCCAAAACTTTTATTTTCTCATACTAATTACATGTTTTCTAAGGATCTTCCGAACATATTTGTTTCAAACTTTCAGTAAATGTTACACAGTAGTTTCTGCATAATTTAACACAGCCTTTTTCCAAAAAACTGTATATTTTGGAATATATAAATAAAAAATTGCAAAAAATGTTGTGAATTTTCATTACAATTGAAAAAAAATCATCTTTAATAACTGAACTAAAATTTTGTAAAATCCCTGTGTTGAGTTGTAGCCCATATTCCAATAAATAATCTGTAAAAAGTTCAACTTCCTACCTCAAATACTTTGTGAGGAAAGATGTAATTTATAAGCGTCATTTTAACATTACAAGTATAGGGCGTTCTGGAGCCCCTTAAACTTAACTAACCCAAGGACATCACACACATCCATGCCCGAGGCAGGATTCAAACCTGCGACCGTAGCGGTCGCGCGGTTCCAGACTGTAGCGTCTAGAACCGCTCGGTCACTCCGGCCGGCCGCTTTGATGGTGATGAAGCGGTTTAAGCAGAGGTGATGCGGCTCCGTGAAGAAAGTGAATCATTCTACAGAGAGGGTATCAACAAAGTGGTCTCTCGTCGGGAGAAATGTGTACGTCGCCTGGGTGACTATATTGACAAATAAATGCGTAGAAATGAAGAATAAATGTGTAGAATCTTCATCTACTTCTACATGGATAGTCGGCAAATCACATTTAAGTGCCTGGCAGAGGATTCATCGAACCACCTTCACACTAATTCTCTATTATTCCACTTCTGAACAGCGCTCAGGAGAAAACGAACACCTATATCTTTCCGTGCGAGCTCTTGTAGGTAGGCTGTTTAGGTTTTTTTATTGGTAACGCCACATAGCGCTCTGTATGAAAATCACTGGCTGTGCTGTGTGAAGTCTGTGGCTGAGTGGCATTGTTGTAATATTCGCCATTGTAGTGTTGGGCAGCTGGATGTTAACAGCGCGTAGCGTTGCGCAGTTGGAGGTGAGCCGCCAGAAGTGGTGGATGTGAGGAGAAAGATGGCGGAGTTTTGAAATTTGTAATACTGGATATCATGAACTGCTATATACATTATGACTTTTGAACACTATTGAGGTAAATACATTGTTTGTTCTCTATTAAAATTTTTCATTTGCTAACTATGCCTACTAGTAGTTAGTGCCTTCCGTAGTTTGAATCTTTTATTTAGCTGGCAGTAGTGGCGCTCGCTGTATTACAGTAGTTCGAGTAACGAAGATTTTTGTGAGGTAAGTGATTTGTGAAAGGTATAGGTTAATGTTAGTCAGGGCCATTCTTTTGTAGGGAATTATTGAAAGTCAGATTGCGTTGCGCAAAAAATATTGTGTGTCAGTTTGAGCACAGTCTTGTATAATTTTTCAAAGGGGATGTTTCACTCTGATTTCCCGTATGTTATTAAGATGCTCATTTCTCCCTATGTACGTCGGCGTCAACAAAATATTTTCGCATTGGGAGGAGAAAGTTAGTGATTGGAATTTCATGAGAAGATTCCTCCGCACCAAAAAAACGCCGTTGCTTCAATGATGTCCACCCCAAATCCTGTATCATTTCAGTGACACTCTCTCTATCTCGCGATAATACAAAACGTACTGCTCTTCTTTGAACGATTTCCGTGTACTCCGTTGATCCTGTCTGGTATGGATCCCACACTGCGCAGCAGTGTTCTAAAAGACGACAGACAAGGGAAAAGTAGGCTGCGACTTTACTACATCTGTTACATTTTCTAAGTGTTCTGCCAATAAAACACAGTCTTTGGTTTGCCCTTCGCATAACATTTTCTATGTGTTCTTTCAATTTAAACTGTTCGCAATTCTAATTCCTAGGCATTTAGTTGAATTAGATTAGACTGATTTATCCTATAACCGAAGTTTAACGGATTCCTTTTAGCACTCATGTGCATGACCTCACACTTTTCGTTATTTAAGGTGAATTGCCGATTTTCGCACCATACAAATACATTTTCTAAATCGATTTGCATTTCGTTTTGAAATTATGATGACTTTTCTAGTCGATAAATGATAGCGTCGTCTGCAAACAACCTACGACAGCTTCTCAGACTGTTTCCTAAATCGTTTATACTGATAAGGAACAACAAAGAGCCCTGTGGAACGCCAGAAATCACTTCTGTCTTACTCGATGACTTTCCGTCAATGACTACGAACCGTGATCTTTCTGACAGGAAATCATGAATGCAGTCACATAACTGGGACGATATTCCATAAGCATGCAATTTCACGATAACCCGCTTGTGTGGTGCAGTCTCAAAAGCCTTCCGGAAATGTAGAAGTACGGAATCAATTTGAAATCCCTTGTCAATGGCACTCATTACTTTGTGTGTGTAAAAAGGTCGTTGTGTGTCACAAGAACAATGTTTCCTAAATCCATGCCGGCCTGGATGGCCGAGCGGTTCTAGGCGCTACAGTCTGGAACCGCGCGACCGCTACGGTCGCAGGTTTGAATCCTGCCTCGGGCATGGGTGTGTGTGTTGTCCTTAGGTTAGTTAGCTTTAAGTAGTTCTAAGTTCTAGGGGACCTGGACTGAGCAAAGGTTGGGAAATTGTACGGGCGCTGATAACCACGCAGTTGAGCGCCCCACAAACCAAACATCATCATCATCATTCTAGGGGACTGATGACCTCAGAAGTTAAGTCCCATAGTGCTCAGAGCCATTTGAACCATTTCATAAATCCATGTTGGTATATGTGAATAGACCGTTCTTTTCGATGTAATTCATAATGTTCGAATACAATATATATCCCAAAATCCTGCTGCTTATCGACGTTAACGATATGGGCCTGTAATTTAATAGATTATTCCTAGTACCTTTCTTGACTATTATAATGACCTGTACAACTTCTACAGTCTTTGGGTACGGATCTTTCATCGAGCGAACGGTTGTATATAATTATTAAGTATGCAGCAATGTTAATAAAATCGGTTTTACTTAAGAAGCTTTAAGAGTTCTCACCTAACTAATTCGGAGATATTACTTTCAGCACGCCCTTATAGCACCGAGAACACCTTTGTGCTTCACCTGTGAAAAATCGGTCGAGATCTTTTGGTTCAAATGGTTCAAAATGGCTCTGAGCACCATGGGACTTAACTTCTGAGGTCATCAGTCCCCTAGAACTTAGAACTACTTAAACCTAACTAACCTACGGACATCACACACATCCATGCCCGAGGCAGGATTCGAACCTGCGACCGTAGCAGTCACGCGGTTCCGGACTGAAGCTCCTAGAACCGCTCGGCCACCGCGGCCGGCGCAGATCTTTTGGTTTCTTACTTCTTGTACTTCGTTTTTCATTACCTACGTGCTCCGTAACACGTCAGCTAATATTGTCTAAAGTGGTACTGAGATTGATGAGCTACCAATGTCTGTTTTTTTTCTCCTCTGAGTAACAGAAACGCATTTTCGTGTTCCACATACGTGACTTTAGCCAGACACACTCCGGAAGTAATACTGACGTGCCAGTAGCATTAACATTTCGCTGTAGTAGCCGACAAGGGTAGAGAGGGCGACGTTTGGAAGTAAAGTGGGCAGCCTGGTTCGCGACGCCGCCGTGACCTTTGCTCGCCGGTTTCCTGGCGCCACGTCTGTCCAACAGCTGCCTGCCTCACCTCTCGCCTCGGTCCGCCTACACACACGCACGCACACACACACACACACACACACACACACACACACACACACACACACACACACATGTTGCCGACTGCACACACACACACACACACACACACACATGTTGCCGACTGCAGGGAGATAATATATAGGCTCGTTCCAACAATTCACGTCCTCAATACAGCAAAGTAAAGGCTCTTCTTCCTCCTCAAATATGGACATGATTTCAAAGTCTCCCTCACTAAAGCAAGTGTGAGTATAGGTTTTCTCTTCTGCTTACGTCATAATTACGAAAAACCAAGATCTCTGCCGTTACATTCGTTTCAGCTTCCTCTGTAGGGAGCATCACGGCCTTAATGGGATTCAGTCATGCCAGGAAACTGAACAAAACTCACTAAAGACGAGCGTTCTGTCCAATTTACTGGATGTATTATTATTATTTATCTTATACCTTGTAAGAACGACGAATAATTACAGTGCTTCATCGCTTGTTATTTCTTTCTCTCCTTCTATTCCTTCAGACTACCCTGTAACTTTAACTTCTAAAACAATTGTAAGATGGCTGTCTTTGGTTGATGTTATTGGATGTGTTGATATTTGTAAAGGAAAATGATATATACAATGAAGGCTTTCACGACCGAATGGTACTGTTGTTGATAATTCTTCCGGGTTATATGGCCTTGGTCCATGGAATACTTCTATTCCTAACGTTTCGTCCAATACTACGTTGGACATCCTCAGAGGTAATTTTAATAGAAAAGAAGAGGCCTTGAAATTAAGCGAGATATGGACAGTGGCGTTACAGAATCGATAAGTGATTTTTATCTATGACGGACTATTATCGATAGTTACATTTTATCTCTGACTAGTTTTCTCTCTGCTACTATGTGCAAGCTAGACCACGCCCACTTTCCTCGGTATTTAGGCCGCTCTCCGACGACCGACTCGTCAGTCGGCAGGACTCAACAGGACCAGCCACAACGCTGAGGATGTCCAACGTAGTATTGGACGAAACGTTAGGAATAGAAGTATTCCATGGACCACGACCATATAACCCGGAAGAAATATCAACAACAGAAAATGATATAGTTCAAGAATTGTGGTCATAGCGACAATAGTTGTTACGCAACACTGTGTTGTCGTAGACTCTTTGACAGTCAGTTGTGGATAGCTGCGGGGGTTCGTCGAGTCTACTATATAATGCATGCACGCACTTTAGGAACTATGTGAACGCCGGCCGCGGTGACCAAGCGGTTCTAGGCGCTTCAGTCTGGAACCGCGCAACTGCTACGGTCGCAGGTTCGAATCCTGCCTCGGGTATGGATGTCTGTGATGTTCTTAGGTTAGTTAGGTGTAAGTAGTTCTACGTTCTAGGGGACTGATGACCTCAGATATTAAGTCCCATAGTGCTTAGATCCATTTGAACCAACTATGTGAACTGTAGGTGAGATTCATAATAACGAGGAGGAATGATGACTCAGAACAATAGTCGGATAGCACACAGACATATAAAATGTTTGAAATGATGAACAAGGTACTATCTGATGAGGTACAAAGCTTTTTTTTTATTTTTTTATACAGTATTTGCATAGTTGATCCACTTCACACTCGTTACAGTCGAGGTTTCGATAGTTATTCTATTGATTGATCTTCTGAGTTAATTTACTGTTCCCTGGAAGTCATTAGATTAAATGAGAATATATCAGATTCTATAATTGTTTTCTTTGATAAATCCCTTCCTAACTGAAATTTCTGTAATTTCCAAAAATGTTTGCCTATCAAAGCCGCGGACTCCAAACGATAGATATCGAACGTGCGATTCTAAATCGATCACGCAACTGTTGTGTTGGGCATTATGAGCATATTTACAGTGGTCACTACAGCAACGACAAAAAGAGCGTTATTAAAATAGTTGTAATTACACACGAAACGACTTACCTCACTCGTCGTCGACGTTGTCGCCATGACAAAGTCCATTTGATGTGTATGCTACGGGAAACATTCCCTTTTTGTCGTAACCTGGGTAGTCTTTGCCAATGTCACGCTAAAATGTGGGTAGACAAAAATTCAAACATTTTCCTATACTGCATAAGCATGGGATTAGATTCTTCCAAGTGAGGCAATCGGCAGAAGAAACGTCTGCAATACCAGACATCCCACTCACTACCGTTATAAATCGTTTGGGTTTTCCTAGCATCTCACAAATAATTTATCATAACGCTCGCCACTACAGACGCGTGATCGATTTAGAATCTCACGTTCGAGATCTGTCGTTAGGAGCCCGCGGCTTCGGTAGGCAAACATTCTTGGAAATTACCGAAATTTCAGTACCTAAGGTTGGGTCATGTGTATCACTAGCATTCTGTGTCAAGATTAGGAACCCACTTTCCCTGGACCAACTGTAGTTAGTTTTTAGCAGTATTTGTTTAGCCGTTGCGGAATCTTGCTGTATTGCTGTTTCTGCCAGTACTTTATTTGCAAGTGAGATTCATAATACGCGACTTTTTCGTTTCCTTTGCGCAATATAGGTTCTGTCAGTTTCTTTATTTTACCGGGGTCGCAAGTTAGTGCAGAAATTTTCGTGTGTTTCAGGTTACATTCTTATACAGGTCGATATTACAGTTCTTTTTTTTATACAATTGCGTTTTTGTTTTCAAACAATTCCTACTGACAAAGTCTACTGAGCGTGAAATTATTGGTTTGCTTACTTATTTGCTTATGAATGAGATCGATTTTCATACGCAGAGGATTCTTTTCAATTTCATGCAAATGATGTGGCTTTGAGCTCAGTAGCACATTTAGGTGTGTATTTACGATAACACATACACACAATAAAGGCTAGTCACTTACACAACTTTATTGCTTATTTTTCAGTCCAAGTTTTGGGTGGTGTGTTTTCTGTGAAACTGTACCCAATATATTTTAGAATGTTTTTGCGCTCACTTTCCTTGATCACTGACGCTGCATTACAATTGCAGTCGAGATTCTGTACCACCAATGACTGTTCGTTTCACTGCTTTCTGTTCACTTCTCTTTTAGGTATCGTAAAAGGACTTCATTGTTGGGTGCCTATGAGCTGGCTAACAAAGGACAAGAATCCTTTTAACAGGAACTGGCTTTCCATAAAAATGTTCAAAATCCGAGGCGGGGTCGTACCCTCCTGTACAGTAACCGGCATTCAGTTCAAGTGGCTCTGAGCACTATGCGACTCAACTTCTGAGGTCATCATTCGTCGAGAACTTAGAACTAATTAAACCTAACTAACCTAAGGACATCACACACATCCATGCCCGAGGCAGGATTCGAACCTGCGACCGTAGCGGTTGCTCGGTTCCAGACTGCAGCGCCTAGAACCGCACGGCCACTCCGGCCGGCGGCATTCAGTTCCCTCACAGCAAGCTTTCCAGGGGGGAAATGGGACAGCCGCTTTCTGTCGAAAAAACGCAGTATTGTTCGTAGTAGAAGCCTTTTAGCAAAAGAAGAAAACTATAATCAGATGAAGATTCTCTAGTTTAGCGTATGAATCTTCGTTACCTCTGAAGCGACACCACGAAACAATGTTCCGTTCAAATTTTCAGGAAACTGTTATTTTCCACAGGGAACGTAGTTCTCGGCCATGCCATGTGTGAGCCGTCTTATACGCCTGTTTGAAAATTGTTCCATGTAGTGGGCGAGATTTTCTGCCTTCCTCCCCCCCCCCCACAGCACTATTCAATGGAAATAGCAAAAATCAGCAAGAGTAGGAGATTATTCAACATCTTTACTTCTGTTTTACTGGACAGATCTCACAACGACAAATTGCTTGCTGGCTTCTGTCTCTGGTTCTTCCACTGACGTTTGTTTGATGACTTTTCTGGCGTTTCGCCAGCACGAGTGGCTGGCATTGTCAAAGCTTCACCCTCCGTTGCCGGTGGCGGAGTGGAGTCGAACTCGCGACCGCAGATTTAATGTATTTCGCGCGCCAACGTCCAAGGGCTTTTCCGTGGGCATTTCTACTGCGATTATCTCCTTGCAACCTGCAACACAGGAATCCGGGATCCGTTCACCTTGAGGCTTTCTTCTTTCTTGTTGGAGATATTTTTATGTCTGTGTATTTCAATAGCTTCTCTGAACAAGCGGGTGTGATAGCTCTTCTCTACGGCAAGAACTTCCGTGTCGGCGAATTTTACTATGTGGTCGGCCTCACACAGCGCGTCTTCCGCCATGGCCGATTTCTCTGCCTCCCCCAACGTGCAATGTCGCTTGTGTTCGGTGATCCAGATTTTGACTGACCGCCCAGTCATTCCAACATAGGCTATTCTGCATGTACATTGTATGCGGTATATTCCCGACATTGCAAGTGGGTCTTTTGCCAGTCCGAGACACTCCTTGGTCTTCGTTGTCTATGAATAGTCTTTATGCCGTGTTTGCGCAATATACGGCCGATTCGACATGAAATAGTTTGTGGCGAGACACGTATGAAAGTGCTTGGTGGTGTCTTGCGAGAGACGGGAGCTGATGTACTACAGGATACTCATTGAGTGGAACTTCGATAGCAAAGAAACAACATCGATGTATAAAATAGAAATTTGGACCATCAGCTGCTTTTATTTTAAACCCAAATATCTACCGGTTTCACTCTAGGACAATCTCCACGGATAAGGGCTACAATGGTTTAAGCAACCATACTGCATTAGTTATTTCTTAAAATGTGTAGTGCATGCCATGAATGTAAAGATATGAAATACTACTTTATACAAAATACTCTAATTCTCTATTTCGCAATAGTGCTTTAAATTTCTATACAAATTTCGTAGATCGATACATGCAGGCAAACGTAACACAAAATTTTAATTCTCGCTTTGAGCAATGGACGATTTTGTCCCAGAGATAAAATAGTTCCCATCCCCTGTTTCTGACAAAAGTTTTCTGGAAGTTTCCCCCAGTCATCAAGGCGAGTAAACTGGTGATGGTCTCCCAAATGTTCCCAAATGGGACTGCCAGTGCCGCTCTCCCAGCCTGCTCGGATGTTTGGCTGAAATGAACAAAGTTCTACAAAAGCCCACTCTCATCTCACAAACTGGGGATGAAAAGAGAAAAAAAAGCCACAGCATTTTAAATTATGTCTGGAATAATGGTTATTATTGTTCCAGGGATAAAGATGATTCCAATCCCCTTGTTCTGATATTGGTTTTCAGAAGATTTCCCTTGGCTGGTAAACCCATCGTGGTTGTTTCCAGTTGGGACCCGCACTGCCCCACTACCAGCCCACGTGGTGTTTGGCTGAAACGGAATTGCTTCTACAGTGGATCCAATATCAAACAGCCCGTTTCACTCCTCGGGTTAGTGAAACGCACATGAAAGTAAAAAGTCAGGGAAGACATACAGGACGATGGTATAATATAGCAGTTTGTGGTTTAGTGTGTATCCAGGTGAGTGTTTATTCGATTCCTCAAGATGTGAAAAACTTTTGTCCTCTAATGCAACATACAACTGCACAGTTACTTGGAAAAAGAAGTCTCTACGAAAGAAGATCTTGGGTTCAAATGGTTCAAATAGCTCTCAGCACTATGGGACTTGACATCAGAGGTCATCAGTCCCCTAGAAGTTAGAACTACTTAAACCTAACTAACCTAAGGACATCACACACATCCATGCCACTCGGCCACACCGGCCGGCGAAGATCTTGGGAATATAAAGCGACAGACGATTAAATAGTTAAGCGATTGCTAATATCTGTATTCGCCGGATGGAAAACGGAAAGTAGAAACTAACGTGAGGACACTACGAATGGCCGCTGACGGGACCTTTCGTAGAAAGCAAGTACCTCCACGCGTTATTTGTAATTTTTTACTGCTAGCGGCGTCGTAAACAAATTTTCTAGCGCCCGCTGGGAGTCGCTGCCCTACATGGGCTGACAGCCACTGGAGGTGATGGAGGACCGCGCCGGCCGGCCGGGTGCCGTCGCGTGGTGGAAGGGGGTGGAGGGAGGGGGGGGGGGAGGGGTCGGACGTGACGCCAGCCGCGGCCGTGCGTGGCGAAAGCTCCGATTAATATTAATGGCGCCTCCAAAAATGTGCCGCAGCTCGGCCGGTGCGGCCCACAGCGAGCTGCTGATAAACAAAGCTCGCCATGGGATGCGCACGCCTCTGGTTGCTCACGTGTCAAGTTACACGTCTACTTTCACTGTGCTGTTGGAGGAGCAGGAGGTGCAATACCATGAACGAATCAGTGGGCCAGCATAGTACTAAAGACACGACTAAGTTTCTGATAAGAAAAGAAACTGCCAGCAAACTGCACAGTCCGAATTGAACATTAACCGAAAAAAAACCGCGTTTCCACAAACTTCAACAAAAGCCCGTACCGAGCTAGTGAGCGTCTCTCTTGCAGAGTCTTCCACTGGAGTTTATCTATCATCTCCGTAACGCTTTCGCGATTGCTAAATGATCCTGTAACGAAGCGCGCTGCTCTCCGTTGGATCGTCTCTATCTCTCCTATCAACCCTATCTAGTAGTACGGATCCCACACCGGTGAGCAGTATCCAAGCAGTGGGCGAAGAAGTGTACTGTAACCTACTTCCTTTGTTTTCGGACTGCATTTCCTTAGGTTTCTTCCAATGAATCTCAGTCTGGAATCTGCTTTACCGACGATTAATTTTATGAGGTCATTCCATTTTAAATCACTCCTACTGCCTACTGCCAGATAATTTATGGGATTAACTGCTTCCACTTGCTGACCTGCTATATTGTAGCTAAATGATATAAGATCTTTCTTTCTATGTATTCGCAGCACATTACACTTTTCTACATTGAGATTCTATTGCCATTCCCTGCACCATGCGTCAATTCGTTACGGATCTTCCTGCACTTCAGTACAATTTTCCAGTGTTACAACCTCTCATTATACTACAGCATCATCCGCAAAAAGCCTCAGTGAACTTCCGATGTTATCCACAAGGTCATTTATATACCGGGTGATCAAAAAGCCAGTACAAATTTGAAAACTGAATAAATCACGGAATAATGTAGATAGAGAGGTACAAATTGACACACATGCATGGAATGACATGGGGTTTTATTAGAACAAAAAAAAAAAAAAAATACAAACGTTCAAAAAATGTCCGACAGACATGATCAGAATAGCATTAATTAGCATAACAAAGTAACACAAGGCAAAGATGATGTTCTTTACAGGAAATGCTCAATATGTGCACCATCATTCCTCAACAATAGCTGTAGTCAAGGAATAGTGTTGTGAACAGCACTGTAAAGCATGTCCGGAGTTACGTTGAGGCATTGGCGTCGGATGTTGTCTTTCAGCATCCCTAGAGATGTCGGTCGATCACGATACACTTGCGACTTCAGGTAACCCCAAAGCCAATAGTCGCACGGACTGAGGTCTGGGGACCTGGGAGGCCAAGCATGGCGAAAGTGGCGGCTGAGCACACGACCATCACCAAACGACGCGCGCAAGAGGTCTTTCACGCGTCTAGCAATACAATTTTTTTTTTTATTTTAATAAAACCCCATGTCATTCCAAGCATGTGTGTCAATTTTTACCTCTCTATCTACATTATTGCGTGGTTTATTAAGTTTTCAAATTTATACTGACTTTTGATCACCCAGTATATTGTGAACAGCAACGGTCCTACGACACTCCCCTGCGGCACACCTGAAATCACTCTTACTTCGGAAGACTTCTCTCTATAGAGAATGACATGCAGCGTTCTGTTATCTAGGAACTCTTCAATCCAATTACACAATTGGTCTAATAGTCCATATGCTCTTACTTTGTTCATGAAACGGCTGTGGGGAACTGTATCGAACGCCTTGCGGAAGTCAAGAAACACGGCATCTACCTGGGAACCCGTGTCTATGGCCCTCTGAGTCTCGTGGACGAGTAGCGCGAGCTGGGTTTTCACACGATCGTCTTTTACGAAACCCACGCTGATTCCTACAGAGTAGATTTCTAGTCTTCAGAAAAATCATTATACTCGAACATAATACGTGTTCCAAAATTCTACAACTGATCAACGTTAGAGATATAGGTCTATAGTTCTGCACATCTGTTCGACGTCCCTTCTTGAACACGGGGATGACCTGTGCCCTTTTCCAATCTTTTGGAACGCTACGCTCTTGTAGAACTGCAAGTTCCTTCGCGGACTCTGTGTAAAATCGAACTGGTATCCCATCAGGTCCTGCGGCCTTTCCTCTTTTGAGCGATTTTAAGTATATCCTGCAACTCTCGCCGAACTGGGAGCTCCACGGTTTCGCGGATCGGTGTCTTTCGCAGTGCTCGGACGGGCCGCGTGCTGCGGAAGCGGTAGGCGCCTCGGCCTGTGGCAGCGACGGAAGACGCGCGCAGCACCTGGGGACGTCGGCGCCGGGCCTCGGCGGACGCCGTGGTCTGTAAGGCAGCCGCCGCTGCGGGGTGCGCTCGCAGTGGCTCGTGAATTATGCATGAGGGCGGCGCCGGGCAGCGGCCGCTGCTGCTGCGTCAGTCGCACATCTGGTGGCCCCGCCCACCCGACTCACACTTCTATTGCTCCCATCCGCATGGCACTCTAGCAGTTTTTGTTACGTCGCTGCATAACGCAAACTTCGCGACGACTCCTGTGTCACGGCATCATATCAGCCGCGAAGCAATAGGTCGAGGACCCCGCACGTGAGCTCCAGTCTGTTTTTGAGAGCAGGTAGCGTACAGTCCACCGCCACAAACTGGACGTTTGTTGCGTCATTTACACTGAAGAGCCAAAGAAACTGGTACACCTGCCTAATATCGTGTAGGGCCTCTGAGAGCAAGCAGAAGTGCCGCAACACGACGTGGCATGGTCTCGACTAATGTCTGAAGTAGTGCTGGAGGGAACCGACACCATCAGTCCTGCAGGGCTGTCCGTAAATCCGTAAGATTACGAGAGGGTGCAGATCTCTTCTGAACAGTACGTTGCAGGACACCTGAGATCAATAATGTTCATGTCTGGGAGTTTGGAGGGCTGCGGAAGTGTTTAAACTCAGGGAGCGTTCCCGGATCCACTCTGTAGCAATTCTGGACCTGCGGGGTGTCGCATTGTGCTGCTGGAATTGCCCAAGTCCGTCGGAATGCACAATGGACATGAATCCATGCAGGTGATCAGACTGGATGCTTACGTACGTTTTACCTGTCAGAGTCGTACCTAAACGTATCAGGGGTCCCATATCACTCCAACTGCACACACCCCTTACCGTTACAGAGCCTCCACCAGCTTGAACAGTTCCCTGCTGACCTGCAGGGTCCATACATTCATGAGGTTGTGTCCATCCATCCCCTCGATACAATTTGAAACGAGACTCGTCCGACGAGGCAACATGTTTCCAGTCACCAACAGTCCAATGTCGGTGCTGACGGGCCCGGGCGGGGCGTAAAGCTTTGTGTCGTGCTGTCATAAACGGTATACGAGTGGGCCTTCGGCTCCGAAAACCAATATCGATGATGTTTCGTTGAATGGTTCGCACGCTGACACTTCCTCATGACATAGCATTCAAATCTGCAGCAATTTGCGGAAGGGTTGCAGTTCTGTCACGTTCAACGATTCTCTTCAGTCATCGTTGGTGCCGTTCTTGTAGGATTTTTTTTTCGGGTACACTGGAGAATTCGTCGTACCGGAAATGCGCCACTTCATCGCTGCATCGGAGATGTTGTGTCCCATCGCTAGTGCGCCGACTATAACACCACGTCCAAGTGACTGGGAGCACGTTTCCAGCGGTTAGGCACTCCATTACAGGAAGCTGTTTCTCACGCACCGACATAGTTGCGTTACGCACCGCCACGTTACGCGCAACACCTCGGAGCCCTCTAGCGGCAGAGGGTTGCAGTTTGCGTCAGCGAAGTGGGTAATCCGGCCGAGTAATCTGCGTGGCAAGTAATACCTCAACCGATATTGAGAACAGAATTAAAAAATTCGGAGGCAATCCCTGTGAGCAGGCCCACGCAGTTGTAAGTAGGCTGTTTATGTTTTCTTATTGGCAACGTTACGTAGCGCTCTGTATAAAAATCACAGGCTGTGCTGTGTGCAGTCTGTGGCTAGTTTGCATTGTTGTCTGCCATTGTAGTGTTGGGCAGCTGGATGTGAACAGCGCGTAGCGTTGCACAGTTGGAGGTGAGCCGCCAGCAGTGGTGGATGTGAGGAGAGAGATGGCGGAGTTTTGAAATTTGTAATACTGGATATCATGAACTGCTATATACATTATGACTTTTGAACACTATTGAGGTAAATATATTGTTTGTTCTCTATTAAAATCTTTCATTTGCTAACTATGCCTATCAGTAGTTAGTGCCTTCCGTAGTTTGAATCTTTTATTTAGCTGGCAGTAGTGGCGCTCGCTGTATTGCAGTAGTTCGAGTAACGAAGATTTTTGGTGAGGTAAGTGATTTGTGAAACGTATAGCTTAATGTTAGTCAGGGCCATTCTTTTGTAGGGATTTTTGAAATTCAGATTGCGTTGCGCTAAAAATATTGTGTGTCAGTTTAAGCACAGTCATGTATAATTGTTCTAAGGGGAAGTTTCACAGTGAATCACGTAGTAAATTGAAAAATTTACTTAAACTTCAGCAAAAGTAACCAGGATCGAGCGAAAGGTATTCGAACTTGCCTGCTTGCAAATAAGAGCCCATTTTGTTTGCCACACATCACAAAATTTTCCTCCCTGCATCTACCTCCAAGCTGGTTGTTGTTGTGGCCGAGCGGTTCTAGGCGCTTCAGTCTGGAAAAACGCAACCGCTGCGGTCGCTGGTACGAATCCTGCCTCGTCATGGATATGTGTGATGTCCTTAGGTTAGTTAGGTTTAGGGGACTGATGGCCTCAGATGTTACGTCCCATAGTGCTCAGAGCCATTTGAACTATCTACCTCCAAACGGTAGGTCTGCAGTTGTTGAGCCAGAGCAAAAACACGTACCCGGAGCGAACGTCCTTCAGAACTGATCTGTGACGTTTCAGGTTTTCGGCAGCCGTGTGGTGGAAAATGAACAGAAGAAGGGTAACAGTGGTTTCTCCGAATACGAGAAACATGTAGACCTAAAATGTGGCGATGGTGTGATAACAGGAGTCACCAAACTGTAAAATGCAAACTCTCACGTCCGAAAATGTCGCAATTAATAAAATATTCAAGACTGTTACGCTATGGACGAACAGATTTCACATTAAAAACCCAAAGTTTCGTCCCCATCTGACATTTTCAAGAAAAGAATCCACGATCCCCCTTGAAAATGTCCATCGCGGATGGGGACGAAACGTTGCTTTCAATGTGAAATCTATTCCACAGTTACCAAACTACATAACGTCTGTTTGAAACTGTCATTAATAGTAACAGTAAAGTCACACTATTTGTGATACTGAGGGATGCCATGATAAACTGGATTTCTGCGCTCGTAAGTACTAGAAAAAAAAATGTATTTCGGAACCACCACGAGCTGCTGATGAAATGATTCTACCAATTTCGATCATCATCAGCTATCACAAAATTATTTACATCGTTTATGCTACATTCTTACTAAGCGTCAAATACAATAAAAGGCTTCCTGCGTCACTGCCGTCAACAGTAAAATGTCACGGCATTGACGCAGAATGTCTTTCATGTTATTTGACACCACCGTATGAATGTTGCCACATAGGCTGTTGTAACTTTATGATACCTGAAGATGAGGACATGATCAAAACCGGTGCTTAATAAACAATTATTTCATCAGTAGTTCTTGGATGTTCTGAAATATATTTTTTTCAAAAATACTGGATATATTTTAGAATTGAGCCTGAACGAATAGTAAAACTTACTCGTGATAGAGCACATTTGGTGATCTGCGTGGTCCAATGGCGAGGGTGAGGTGGTCGTGAGATGAGAGCACTTAATTTCTAAGGGCCGGGCCTGCTGTAGGAGCTTGCCTGTACGATCCCACTTCACTGGGCTGTCTGATCGTTTGCATGCAAGCAAGTGTGAAGTGGCCATCAACGAGTGTCATCAAATAGAGACCGTACTTGGCTTTCCGCGCATCCTTGTTTGAACGACCAGTCAATGTCCAATTCATGTTTGAAGAGACGCATTTCTAATGCGAGACAAGTTGGTACACGCAGCAGAGACCTTGTCAGAAATAAAAGAGTACGTTAAGATGTGTGGGACGAAATGGATGATGATTATCGTCGAGGTGTGACTGATTGCCCGTCCCAAGAGCTCTACAGTCGGCTACAAGGTGGAGACGACCGCCTCTTGTACCACATGAGTTGCCGAGGCGCGCATGTCACTTGACGAGGAGAATGTCGCACAGTGTCCCGTAATCTGCGCAGTCGTATGAGGCTAGCTCACTGGTTGAGTGACCACCGTCCGCAATTAGATGCAGTGTTGGAAGTAAGCAGAGAATGAAATAGTTGGAGAGAGTGATACACGCACCATCTGTTCGTGAGAAATCACACTATGGCCATTAAAATTGCTACACCAAGAAGAAATGCAGATGATAAATGGGTATTCATTGGACAAATATATTATACTAGAACTGACATGTGATTACATTTTCACGCAGTTTTGGTGCGTAGATCCTGAGAAATCAGTACCCAGAACAACCAACTCTGGCCGTAATAACGGCCCTGATACGCCTGGGGATTGAGTCAAACAGAGTTTGGATGGCGTGTACAGGTACAGCTGCCCATGCAGAGACGCGTAAACAATGACACCCCATACCATCACGCCGGGTGATAAGCCAGTATGGCGATGACGAATACACGCTTCCAATGTGCGTTCACCGCGATGTCGCCAAACACGGATGCGACCATCATGATGCAATAAACAGAACCTGGATTCATCCGAAAAAATGACGTTTTGCCATTCGTGCACCCAGGTTCGTCGTTGAGTACACCATCGCAGGCGCTCCTGTCTGTGATGCAGCGTCAAGGGTAACCACAGCCACGGTCTCCGGGCTGATAGTCCATGCTGCTGCAAACGTAGTCGAACTGTTCGTTCAGATGGTTGTTGTCTTTCAAACGTGCCCATCTGTTGACTCAGGGATCGAGACGTGGCTGCACGATCCGTTACAGCCATGCGGATAAGATGCCTGTCATCTCGACTGCTAGTGATACGAGGCCGTTGGGATCCAGCACGGCGTTCCGTATTACCCTCCTGAACCCACCGATTCCATATTCTGCTAACAGTCATTGGATCTCGACCAACGCGAGCAGGAATGTCGCGATACGATAAGCAGCAATCGCGATAGGCTACAATCCGACCTTTAAAAGTCGGAAACGTGATGGTACGCATTTCTCCTCCGTACACGAGGCATCACAAGAACGTTTCACCAGGCAACGCCGGTCAACTGCTGTTTGTGTATGAGAAATCGGTTGGTAACTTTCCTCATGTCAGCACGTTGTAGGTGACTCCACCGGTGCCAACCTTGTGTGAATGCTCTGAAAGCCAATCATTTGCATATCACAGCATCTTCTTCCTGTTGGTTAAATGTCGCGTCTGTAGCACGTCATCTTCGTGGTGTAGCAATTTTAATGGCCAGTAGTGTAGTTACAGCTCTCCGCTTGAAACATAAGCTGACAACGGCTGCAGTTACAGGTCATCACGCTGAGACCCACCGCCAGTAGTCGAGTTGACGTAATGCGGCAACAGCTGCCGACAACGAGTCCATGTTCTACCTTAGCGTTTCAGTAACGTGGCGTGCTGGCGTGATAGGTTGATGGGGTTTGCATTCCATAGAGAGGGCGTTGCGCAAACATAGACTGTAGTGATTGTTTAGCACAAAAAGAACCCAGTGGCGGCAGTCTAGACAAAGATTGCCTCTCACAATGCAGCAGATGGTGTACTCTGATTCCGAGAAAACGCCATCAATCAAGCACTATCGTGATACTGCCTCGGTGGACAATGGATTCAAGGAGTAAACAAACAGCGCTGGCGAGAAGATCCGCCTGGAAGATTGGAACGGACCAACTGCTGTCTACACTCAAGGGCAGCGTGCACACTTACCAGATAGCGCGTCTGTGCTAAGCACGTACCGGCGGTACCAGCTAAAGGCTGAGATAAGCAGGAGCGGTAGCTTTAAAGATGCATTTAGAGTGGCGACTCGCGACAAGTCGGATTACGTGCAGTGTACGTGGCTGTTGTGAAGTGTTCTCCTCCCGCACAGACAAACGCCATTCGTGCTGAAATACGAACTGTAGCAGCCTACTTGTAACGAAAACAGAGATTTTATTAATTGTGTATTTACCGCCTAAGGCGTAGGTAACGTTTACAATGTTAGTTGCCGACTTTAATGCAGAATAAGTTTAACAAGTCAGTTTAGCACGTTGACTACGTGGAAATATAATAACAGAAATGGGTTTTTTTTCTGCTTTCAGATTTCCCATTTGTATGATACAGATTGTGCATTATAGATAAACTGTTACAGCCTGTAAAGAGAGCAGTGCTGAATCAACAGATATATGCAGTCGTATCTCTGTCAGTTCCAACGCCTCACGTAGAGCGTGTTTTTTACTCCATTTCAACATTTTGTGTCTTTGTCGATTACATTTAGGTAGATTAATTTTAATACGAAACACAAAAATGGTTTAAATAGATACCGTTGACAAATCAACACCTCACTGTTGAAACACTGTTCCCTTTGCTGGTTGAAATACGGTGTTTCGAAAAGCTTTATCCGATTGTATAAGAAAGTGTCTGCCACATGAATAAAAATAAAAACTTGAGGTGAATTTCAACATACACAGAGGTCTGCCAAGATTTTTTTTTATTTTCAAAAGAACTATTTCATTTTACAAGGATATATCTTTTGCATGCATACTTATAAAACCTTAGGATATTTATTACAATTATGTTCAAATTTTTCATTTATGTTTGACAAACTTTCAACATGTTCTCTACTGGACGCACGAAAAACATCCCGGCGATAGCCAAACTTTTCGCAAGCGCTTCTGGAGTTACTGCTGTTGCTGTTTCACGTGGCAGTTCACGCAGAGTTGTTAGAAAGGGAGGCACACAGACGGCAGTTCTCACAGACTCTCCTTCCCCATTCCCCCCCCCTCCCCCGCCACCCCTCCTTCAAAAATTAAGGTCACGCGTCATCAGATGAGGCGACCTTGTAACCCACTCGAGTGTGTTGCGGGTTGCGTTCGCTCCTTACGACCGACCCACCTCCCAGGCCGGTCACTTTCGAGAAGTACGCGCTTTAACCCGCAGCTGACCGTGCGGTGATGCTCCGTCCTGTTGAAAAGTGAACTTTACGGTGTGTTGTCGCAGTTGTGGAAAACTCGACATCTCCTGGTGTGCGTAATTACTGTAACTGTGAGTGATCGCGCAAGCTGCCTCGCACTGCGGTAGGTCCTTCCGACAACGACAGGAATTGCCAATTTTTTGACACGTAGGTAAACTTTTACTTTCATACGTAAGTTAAAATTTACTCCACGTTTCTATCCTTATTCAAGTAGAAGCGAGACTTCTCAAATCGAATGAATCCATTTGGTACACTATTTCAGACATCTATTAGGACGAAAGTTCCTGGCAGATTAAAACTGTGTGCCGGACCGAGACTCGAACTCGGGACCTTTGCCTTACTCGGGCAAGTGCTCAACCAACTGAGCTACCCAAGCACGACTCACAACCCGTCCTCACAGCTTTACTTCTGCCAGTACCTTGTCTCCTACCTTCCAAACTTTACAGAAGCTCTCCTGCGAGAAAGGCAAAGGTCCCGAGTTTGAGTCTCGGTCCGGGACACAGTTTTAATCTGCCAGGAAGTTTCATATCAGCGCACACTCCGCTGGAAAGCGAAAATCTCATTCTGGATCTATTAGGACCAGGACCATTCAAACTCCTAAACCAGAATATTATGACGGGCAACACATTCTTAAGGAGAACAAGATCTTAGATTCAACCACAGAAATAATTTTTTGTTTCTATCCTCTAGACGGCTACATATTCTAGCAGTGGTCATAGTCAGCACATCAGGTAATTTCTAAGAGAGATACACAAATGGCAACAATTTAAAACTATTTAAAGTTTTGAAGCTGCAAACATTGCGCTGCAGTGACATCTACTCATTTTGGAGACTATCCTTTAGCCTGTGATTGTGGCATTTGTCCTCTAGATCCTTTCTTTCGGGAGTACTAGTCCCGCAAGGTACGCGGGAGACCCTGTGTGTTTCTTAGAAAGCAGGTGATAGGTCCTGGCAGGAGTGAAGCTGTGAGGGGGACTGCGTGAGCAGTGCCTGCGAAGAGCAAGGTTCCGGGTTTAATACCGGTCTCACGCACAGTCTTAATGTGGCAGGAAGTTCCAAGTAATTTCATTTCGTTTACGTACCCTGCTTTGTTGAGGTATTTCTTATTTTTCAAAATAGTTTTAGGCCGTTTTAAGTACCTTACTTTCTGGAGACACTTCTTCTCTTTCGCTTTTCTCGACATTTCATTTAACAAAACGCTCTGTAATATTTATTTTATTCTGTCTATTGTCGTCAGTCTAGTACATTACAAACCTGTGTTCACACTGCGTACAGTCGTGTACTGTACGTAGTCGTTACCCTGCCTGGTGTCTCTCCTGCGGGCCCTCAAGAGCCCTTCCTCTGGTGTTTCGCCAGGTATTTGCAATTTTGTTTTTGCAATGTGCAGCCAGAGTCATCCCAAACAATATTGTTCATCAAATCTTTCGTACGACGCCCGGCTTCGGCGGAAAGCGTCGGTTTGTTTCCCATTACGAACAAAATGACTTTTAAGGTGAAACTTTACGCGCATACTCGATATAGCAGTCCCAAAATTAGTGCAATGCGTTACTCGTTTTGTCGGTATGTACTGGAAGAGACAGTGGAACACGAAGAATAATCAGGTACCCCCCCCCCCCCCCCCCCAGTAGCGACTGACCAGCGCTTCTGCATGGAAGTAGTAGTCAGGGTGTGTGTCGGGGAGAGGGGTGGGGGTGGGGGGAGGTGTCGCTAATAAACATCGATAGGATGAAATAGCTTTCGAAATGTGGTGCTACAGAAGAATGTTGAAGATTGGATGGGTAGATCACTTAACTAATGAGGAGGTATTGAATAGAATTGGAGAGAAGAGAAATTTGTGGCACAACTTGACTAGAAGAAGGGATCGGTTGGTAGGGCATAATCTGAGGCATACAGGGATCACCAATTTAGTATTGGAGGGCAGCGTGGAGGGTAAAAATCGTAGAGGGAGACCAAGAGATGAATACACTAAACAGATTCAGAAGGATGTAGGTTGCAGTAGGTACTGGGAGATGAAGAACCTTGCACAGGATAGAGTAGCATGGAGAGCCGCATCGAACCAGTCTCTGGACTGAAGACCACAACAACAACAACAACAACAACAACAACAGAATGAATACCACGCTAGAGTAATCTGGGACCGTTCTGTCGAATGGGCACGTAAAATTCGACTTTAAAAATCATCTTCTCTCTGACGGGGAACAAACCGACGCTTTCTATCGAAGCTCGGCGTCACATGAAAGACATGATGATGCGTATTTGTTTTGGTTGGCTCCAGCTACACGTTGCAAAAAAGAAACAGCAAATATCAGCCCGAACATGAAAAAAGGCGCCCGACGACTTAGGGGAGATCCCATGTATAACACAGACTGCCTGCATTGCGATGTTGATACACGGGGGACACTTAATAGTTTAGAAAACAAATACAGATCGTACTCTGTCACCAAGGACCGCATCATCAGGTTGGATTTGTCTCTCTGTCCTACAATAGCGTAAGTTTGTAGTACGTATAAAAGACGGAAATGTTCCAACGGTTGTTTTTGTGGGATGGACTGCCTGATCATAAGTGAACAGCGACGAAGCTCTGAGTGTAAATAGTCTGTTACCAGCCCCGTTGCGTTAACGCTTGCCTGACAGCAGTGCAAAAATAACTGCGATGAAAGTGAAACATGCGACGCCAATTCCCAAATGAGACACGGTCGTTCGCGAGTGACGGTAAGGCCAGCGTGTGAAATAAAGTTTTAATGAAACTGGGCTCTAGAATAACTAAGAAGAGAATGAACTGGATGGCAACGCGGACCTTGACAATCAATTAGACACGACTCTCGGCTGCGATGACTATTAAGCATGTCACTAAGTAATCTAGGGCGTAAGAGCTAATAGCCGCGAAATGACTTTCGGATTTCACGGGGGGAGGGGGGTTTGAAGGAGGAGGGAACGAGAACAGAAGCCGATTAACGCACGCCTCTCTCGGCGACGACTCACGACGGCGGCTGGCTCATCACTAAATGAAAGGCCGAAGTAACAGCGATGATAATGAGCTCTTCTAGCAGCAGTTGTAGTAGCACATAAAACGCTGAATCACAAGCGAGCGCTAACTAGAAATTGAGTATCTTGTGTGCTTGACATACGCTCTAATAACACAGACAAACGCGGGAGTGTACGGGGTTATACGAGCCATCGTAATTTGACATTTATAGGTCATTTGGCAAGTTCATTTCCTTCGTCAATACTGGCAATATTGCGGCGAGACAGCAATTTTACGCAGGCTCCAAGCAAAGGTTGTGGCTTTGGCCAGGAATAAGTACCGACTGCATTTAGCTCGGAGTTGTACGAGGAATAATAAACGTTTACGGGAGCTAAAATGGCATCGCGTGTGATTCGTGCGTTTAGTGTCTGGGAAAGGAATGATACTGAAAGCATCCACAAGCACATACGTTTCACGAGTATCACGTATCAATTCGTCACTCATTTCAGCGACTGAAGAGTGATTTCAAAAGTGAGTGAATAATTGGAGAGAGAGGTCGACGCGTCGATGAGGGACAACGCTTTCCACACGATGCAGTGGGTATTGCAGTTAAGAAAGATAAACTGTCTCCAGCTGATACTGTAACAGGAAGCTAATTTAGTCTATGAGGATAAATAAAAATTGGTCCCACGCTGCAAAAAAGTGCTATTATAAAGAACATTGTCTACAACAGCGCTGGATTGCACTTTCGTATACAACGAAAACCGTGCTGGTTCCCTATGTCGGCGTATACGTACCGAAGAGAACACTGACTACTTCCTTTGCCGTCCTGTCCGTATCCGAGGTTGTTTTTCGTCTCTAAGGGCGGTCGCTAATCCCTGATATTTCCTTTTCACGTTACAGTTTACGAAGAGTTGTTGTATCTCAGTCTAATATTCTGTTCGACTCCCATTATTTACTGGGACTCATAAGATATTGCACAACTTATTTTATTATCTTTACCGAAAGTTTTATTTTCGTTTTTATTGTTTTAGTTACTTTATTAATTACAGCATTTTCTCTGATCTTGCTACAGTTTCATTTTTCTACATCTCAGATTCAGTTAAAAAGCGTAAAAGAAAAATGTACTGCCATATTAAGTTTTCTAATAGCAGAAAAATAACTTGGCAGCATAGATATTCCAGCAGTGAAAAGTGTTGTATTTCATGTTGTTGACACTGTTACTGAAAAAAGCCTTACGTACGAATACGTTACACTGTTCTGAGTGAAAAAGTGCTGTAAGGGATAATAAATAAAATAAAATAAATTTTACGGAAACAAGAATCTCTCCCGACATACACTAATTTTAACTTCTTCTCAGTCTCCATTTAACGCCCTATTCAGAGCTTTAAATATTATTATGTAGAAATTTTTACTAACACGAAACAGAAAAGAAAACAGTAAAGACTCATTTGAAAAAGAATAAATAAAGGAAATACTTCAACCTGTACCGCAATTGTAACGACAGTATTTTTTCCCATTACAATTGAGCAATTAAAATTTAGCATTATAACTCTCAATCCCCTGTCCTTTTTCACCAGCAACCCTCCCCCCTCCCCCCAAGAAATAAATGAAAGGAAGCAGGCAACGTTAAAAAAACGTAAAAAGTTTTCTATTTGAAAAAATACGTTTCTAGTACAAAGGTATTATTTCTGTATCGAAACAGCTGTATTTAGTGCTTTCCCATTAATCTGCTATTTCGATACGACAAGACTTCACCTTCCGGCTCAAAATGCCGGAATCGATGTGCAGTACATCCGCAAATGTCTCACTGAAAACTGAAGAAACTGTTCATGCGTACATCGTCGTATACGAGGAGACCTCACCTGACATCTTGAGAATTGCATTAGGGATATCTAGGTAGAATTAATGTAGAAACAAAGCTATCTGACAGGAACTGATCATCATCCTCGGCGAGTTCGCACAGTGGGGCAGATTTGTATCACTACTTGATTAGCCCTGGTCCCGTTTACCTTCCCCCACATGGATATTCCATCATGTTGAAAGGTCTCTGTTGGATTCCTTTCATGTTAATTTCTTAAATCTGTTGTCATTTACGGCATAAATTCCTCTTCTAAATTTACTGTGGTGTTTCTGACTATCTGGGCGGAGACTGAGCAGTGAAACGTGTTACTTTTACACATAAACAAGAACGACCTGTCACACTACTACACTTTAAAACACAGTTTATATGTAATTCATGTCACACAGTCTCATACGGAACCTACATCCGCTTTCTTTTATATACTGTATATGATAAGATACTGTCATCCCCCTTCCCTTCTGGGTGAGAGGATGAATGAGCAAATGTATTTCTAGTTGCATGCTTGAGGGTAGCAGACAAGCCTGTCTGCTAGAGAACAGTAGGACCAACGTCGGAACAGGTAGCTACGCTTTCTAAAAGCAAAGAGGTTTCTATCCTTAGTACGGTCCTGTCCGTCCCTTGTCATGTTGGTATAGGAAGCTGCCCTTCTGGCCACTTCCATTTGTATTTGTGAGCCACCCTCAGGAAGGGACCAGTCAGTCTGTCCGTGGCGAGCGTCTGAAGTGGTAAGATCTCCGGCTAAGCGCGTGTCTGCTAAGTCCGTAGGACAATGGATTTCTTAAGTTCAGCCTAACTGAAAATTTAATCACCTTTATTTCAGGTTTAGCTCTAAAATATCTAATGTTATCTTAAATTGCAACGCAGTGTATTTCGAATGTGAAGTTCAGAATATTTTCCAGTAGTTGCTTTGTCACTACTTTGTGAGTAAAGTGGAACCACGTGTTGATCAGTAACTGTAACTAAGATCATCAATCTTAAATGCGAGTGTGCGTGAGATTATAGCATCTCGTCTCGACAATATTTTTCAATATAGCAACTTTTCTTTATGTTCAACCCACGTGGGGTGTACTTTGTGAGACCACTACCATGTGCTTATATAATTGTTTGACCCATCAGGTTAATAGTAAGACGTTAGTAACCAGTTCGAGGTTTTTCTTTTGTAAATGGCTTTTCGATCTAATTTATTTTAATTATCAAAATTATTGTGGAGTTACACGCTTTGTGTAAACCAAGTTGACCACGTGAAGCATGTGGTGTAATCATCAAAGTAGCCCTCAGCTATTCTTTTTGGGAAGATTTCACAGAGAGTTAGTATGAATTTAGTATACCAGTGTGTGGTAATTACATGACGGACAGGATTGTGCTACGAACGTAACTTCTTTGGGTGAAAATTGAATCGGTTGGTTGTGGTTAATTTCCTCTTGCATATGTTTCAACGTTCTTCGTGTGTTATTTTATGAATGCAGTGTTGTATGCAGTCTCCCAGTCTTGGCTCCATATTTGATGTGTTCCGTAAGATTACAATCTCACATTTTCACAATCCTAAATAAGGCACCAGCTTAGTTACGACTCAAGTTTAATATGCTGAAATTTCAATGATCAATGTTAAAATAAATTTCCAAATATAAACTGATTTATTTCTTTTTATTTAAATTTTATTTAAAATTTAAATATATATAAATAAATAAATAAATAAATATATATATATATATATATATATATATATATATATATATATATATATATATATATATATATAAATCACCGGTTGTCGTATGACTATTAAAAGATTGTAATTAATGTTAGTCTGGTTGGCAATTTGGTAAGCTAGACTGGATACCTGGTGAAACAGTTGCGCAGTAATGCAAGGTTAACTTCCTCAGATAGCTCACAGCTTTTAACCCGCTCTTATTGTCTATCAGCACTGCTTTCATAGCAAATTAAACCAACAACGTTACAATGTCATCAAATTTCCACCTCTCCTCACTCACATTGAACACCGTCATACATCCTACATTACCCGTAAAATTCGAACCCGTCTAATCAATCCCGGTCCTAGGCCAGGCCTACGCCCACACGTTGCACCAACCACACAACCACACAGACCTCGTACCCTCTCCCACCGAAACATCAACCTCCTCATTCCGCTAGACAGCCGGAACCGCTCCGATGTCTAAGTATCCTATCTACTGCAGGGGCTCCTTCCTATCCCACTCCATGCGGGGCGTCCCTCTTTCTCTATTCTTTTCCTCTTCACATCACGGCCATGCTAACACCCCATAGTCCTGCTCTCTTTCTGATTCGTAGCAACCACCTCAGCACCTACTCTCATACCCACAGTTCTGATCCCACGGATCTTCCTGCTGGTACTCATACCACACAACGCCTAACGTTGTCTCCCATAAACACTTTCCCCAGCGCATGCTCTATAGGTTTTAGTGAAAGTACGAAGCTTCATTTTAAGATCATAAGCTGACTGCAACGACTTTTAAATATCTTTTTAGTTTTTTTACCTATTATTTTTTAGTGTTAAGCATCTGAGAAACTCGTCGATGTCCAGATACGTATTTTATAGCTGTGCATGATACTCTGTACGCGCGGAATTTTTTTTTACTTATAAAACTTCTTTGTATACAACGTCCGAAGTAGTATGAAGAAGGTGAAAAAAAACTTGCTTATTTCAGTAACTCGGGAGGGAACCACTTAGATATGGCAGTGCAAAAAGGAACCGACGATAACGTCCACACCTGAGTCTGTCTTTGTGTTTTCTTTATGGTCATGGCATAACATAAGCTCGTCGGTAACTGAACACGACTAAAGCGAAATGTTAGGAAAATTTGGGAGGTGCGATATAAATATTGGTTCGTCTTTGCCATTTTCGTGAAAATTTCTGCTTCTATGACGTTACGTTGGACAAAAGTAACTTTAATCCTCTGTGAGTGAAGGGTTCTGTAGAGCAAGGTAATGCACGATGCTCTCGATTAGATTTACGTCGCACCTCCCTTTCTGAAGGAGTTTCCAAAGGGCGAGTTAAGGCGTAATATTCTAGAGACGCAACCAGTCTCGCCTTTTAACCGTTATCCTTATTCGTAATTTCTTAACCGTTATGTAGTCATTTTTCTTTGTAAACAAAACTAAATCAAAATGTATTGACCTGACCCCCAAATCTCTCAGCAAACTTAATAAATTCGTTTTCCCTAGTGAACAATATAAACACTTCCTATAAATTTTTAACATACAAATCGAAACCAGTAAATCCGCGAATCCTAACCAAGTAGATTAAATATTTGTTTATATTGGTAAAGTTAAGGCTGTGGAGCTTAATTATGTCTCCAACTTAAGCTTCCGAAAATACATGTCACTGAGTTAAAAAAAAAAAAACACCATTTATTGGTTATTTGGTGTGCTACGAAACTAACAGCGTCAAGTATTGGTTGTTTGGTGTACTAGGCCATGATATTAAACATATCGACTACTAAAATGAGCAGAAGATTATACATAAAACTACGAATTATGGCATCTGTTTTTTCCGTGCTCCGATTTTGATTAAATAAGTTTATATGTTGCCCCATGCTACATTCAAGTTACCTGTGAAAACGTCTTCAGAATTCGTCTACTAGTTTTTGAGATCAGCGTTTTCAAACAGACAAGCAGAGACAGAGTCGGCGGTTTTAGATACAACCATAAATCATGATATCTTTGTTTTCATGATTAGATTTTAATGAAATAGAGCCTTTACTTTTACCCAAGCTACATTCAAATTTCCCCTTGAAAACTCCACGAAATTCGTGCAGTAGCCTTGGAGACTAGAGAGTTCAGACAAATGGTTTTACAGTTTAGGTATTAGTATAAAATATACACTAGTCGCCATTGAAATTGCTACACTAAGAAGAAAGGCAGATGAGAAACGGGTATTCATTGGACAAATATATCTTACTAGAACGGACTTGTGATTACATTTTCACGCAATTTGGGAGGATAGAGCCTGAGAAATCAGTACCCAGAACAACCACCACTGGCCGTAATAACGGCCTTGATACGCCTGGGCATTGAGTCAAACAGGGCTTGGATGGCGTGTAGAGGTACAGCTGCCCATGCAGCTTCAACACGATACCACAGTTCCTCAAGAGCAGTGACTGGCGTATTGTGGCGAGCCAGTTGATCGACCACCATTGACCAGATGTAGTCAGTTGGTGAGAGATCTGGAGAATGTGCTGGCCAGGGCAGCAGTCGAACATTTTCTGTATACAGAAAGGCCCGTACAGGACCTGCAAGATGCGGTCGTGCATTATCCTGCTGAAATGTAGGGTTTCGCAGGGATCGAATTAAGGGTAGAGACACGGGTCGTAACACATCTCAAATGTAACGTCCACTGTTCAAAGTGCCGTCAATGCGAACAAGAGGTGACCGAGACGTGTAACCCATGGCACCCCATACCATCACGCCAGGTGATACGCCAGTATGGCGATGACGAATACACGCTTCCAATGTGCGTTCACCGCGATGTCGCCAAACACGGATGCGACCATCGTGATGCTGTAAACAGAACCTGGATTCATGGTCGCGATGCTGTAAACAGAACCTGGATTCATCCGAAAAAATGATGTTTTGCCGTCCGTGCACCCACGTTTGTCGTTGAGTACACCATCGCAGGCGCTCCTGTCTGTGATGCAGCGTCAAGGGTAAGCGCAGCCACGGTCTCCGAGCTGATAGTCCATGCTGCTGCAAACGTCGTCGGACTGTACGTGCAGATTGTTGTTGTCTAGAAAACGTCCCCATCTGCTGACTCAGGGATCGAGACGTGGCTGCACGATCCGTTACAGATTGCGGTAAGATGCCTGTCATCTAGACTGCTAGTGATACGAGGCCGTTGGGGATCCAGCACTGCGTTCCGTATTACCCTCCTGAGCCAACCGATTCCATATTCTGCTAACAGTCATCGGATCTCGACCAAGGCGAGCAGCAATGTCGCGATACGATAAACCGCAATCGCGATAGGCTACAATCTGACCTTTATCAAAGTCGGAAACGTGATGGTACGCATTTCTCTTCCTTACACGGGGCATCACAATAACGTTTCACCAGGCAACGCCGGTCAACTGCTGTTCGTGTATGAGAAATCGGTTGGAAACTTTCCTCATGTCAGCACGTTGTAGGTGTCGCCACCGGCGCCAGCCTTGTGTGAATGCTCTGAAAAACTAATCATTTGCATATCACAGCATCTTCTTCCTGTCGGTTAAATTTTGCGTCTGTAGCACGTCATCTTCGTGGTGTAGAAATTTTAATGGCCAGCAGTGTAGTATAAAATATAGATCAAAGAGTAAGAAAGTCACCAGTTAAATTTTATCTCAATAGCATCGATGAAATTCAGCTTTTCATTAATTATAAAAACGCATAGAAAAAGTTTCACCCTTTAACCGTATTGTATATTCAGTTATAGTAGAAATTCTCGGCTGAAGAGTGAGATGTTTGGAACGCTGACAGAAAATTTGCCACCTATACGGGACGACGGGGATGAAATAGCAGTAAAGGAAATAAATCTCCCGAGACTGTCGTTTGTTAGTCATGGAAGCGGAAAGAGCTGGTGGTCGGAGACGGTGTCGGGTGTAGACTTTGCCGCCTCAGCTCCATGTTGGGCCGGAGCCGTGGTCGGGGAAGGGAGTCGGGCTGACCGGTCGGCCGGCCGGCTTGCGTTGCGTCACGGGTGGCGCCAGCAGCAGCCGCCACCTCGTGACGTCACACGGCAACTGGGTCACCGGGCGGCCGGCGTCGCCGCGGCACCAAGGGAAGAGCCTCCCTCTCCCATCCGTCCTCCACAGACCGATGGTACTCATGTTCCGCACAACAGCAACAGCAAGCCGAAATCTCTGAACTTTGTTCACAGTTACCTAGATAATCGCCAGACCTCAAGGAACACGATGAATACGGCCTGGAACAACCTGTAGCCCCTCGTACAGTTGACACGCTTCGAGAGAACGCTGTGAGAGAAACTTTTGTGCCATTTGGCATCCACTGCAGTGCCTAGTCCAACCCACGCCGACGTATGTAGCAATTCTCGGCACGGAGCTTTAAACTTTACCACAGATGGTCTCATGACTGCACAGATCAAGACAAGTCTCGAATTTCACTCGCGTGTTCAGTATAGTACGCGCTAAATGTTCTACTATTCTGATACAGACCACCAAAGATGATATCGTTTTAAAGACCACCAAGAACTCTCTGACATCACGCATGAGAGACCCTCGTTTCCGAGGGTAACAATAATGAAGCTGTCACGGAGATGAGACCATGTTGAACAGTGCGAAAGAAGCATTTGGATAAACACACGGCCTTCTTTGGTAGTCCGCGGCCGTGAAGCGGGCGTGTTGTTGCAAACGAGGTGACTGGTGACTCACCGGCACATATTACTCTCTTCCAATTATAGTTGGTCCACGTTACACGGCCAGAGCACCGTTTTCGTCCTGTTCTTGATGGTCATCGAAGGCGTGAAGGTCACCCTCACCGCTGCATAACCAGCTTGCGCTGCCCGTTAGCTTGTGACAGACTTTGCCGCACTGTTTGAATGACGACATCGGTTGTGCTGCGTTCACACTTCGTTACTTTGACTGAATCATCTTCGATCCTTAGGTGTGTTGTCCGCTACGGATTTCTTTTGTATCACTGCTACTCTTTACACTATCACACGAGAATTTCGTTATCACATTAGAATACTGCAATAGACTTGTTCCAAGTAACCGCACTGTTTCAAACATCTCCCAGTTTTGGTTCAAATGGCTCTGAGCACTATGGGACTCAACATCTTAGGTCATAAGTCCCCTAGAACTTAGAACTACTTAAACCTAACTAACCTAAGGACATCACACACACCCATGCCCGAGGCAGGATTCGAACCTGCGACCGTAGCAGTCCCGCGGTTCCGGACTGCAGCGCCAGAACCGCACGGCCACCGCGGCCGGCTCTCCCAGTTTTATTCACCTGCCTCGGGACGTAGGAACTTTGGAGTGGATCTCAACTCACTATGTGATCAAAAGTATCCGGACACCCCCAAAAACATACGTTTTTCATATTAGGTGCATTGTCCACGTACTTCCAAGTACTCCATATCGGGGACCTCAGTAGTCATTACACATCGTGAGAGAGCAGAATGAGGCGCTCCACGGAACTCACGGACTTCGAATGTCGTCAGGTGATTGGGAGACACTTGTGTCATACGTCTTTACGCGAGATTTCCAAACTCCTAAACTTCCTGAGGTTCACTGTTTCCGATGTGATAGTGAAGTGGAAACGTGAAGGGACACGTACGGCACAAAACTAACAGGCCGACCACGTCTGTTGGCTGACAGAGACCGCCGACAGTTTAAGAGCGTCGTAATGTGTAACAGGCAGACATCTACTCAGACCACCACACAGGAATTCCAAACTGCATCAAGATCCACTGCAAGTACTATGACAGTTAAGCGGGAGGCGAGAAAACTTGAATCTCATGGTCCAGCGACTGCTCATAAGCCACACATCATGCCCGTCAATATCAAACGACGCCTTGCTTGGAGTAACGAGCGTAAACATTGGACGACTGAACTGTGGAAAAACGTTGTGTGGAGTGACGAATCACGGTACACAATGGGGCGATCCGATGGCAGGGTGTGGGTATAGCGAATGCCCGGTGAACATCATCTGCCAGCTTGTGTAGTGCCAACAGTAAAATTCGGAAGCGGTGGTGTTATTGTGTGGTCGTGTCTCTCATGGAGGGGGCTTGCACCCCTTGTTGTTTTGCGTGGCACTATCACAGCACAGGCCTACATTGATGCTGTAAGTACCTTCTTGCTTTCCACTGTTGAAGAGCAATTCGGGGATTGCATCTTTCGACACTATCGAGCACCTGTTCATAAAGCACGGCCTGTGGCGGGGTGGTTACACGACAATAACATCCCTGCAATGGACTGCCCTGCACGGAGTCATGACCTGAATTCTATAGAACGCTTGGGATGTTTTGGAACGCCGACTTCGTGCCAGGCCTCACCGACCGACGTCGATACCTGTCCTCAGTTCAGAATGGGCTGCCATTCCCCAAGAAACCTTCCAGGATCTGATTGAACGTATGCCTACGAGAGTGGAAGCTGTCATCAAGCCTAAGGGTGGGCCAACACCATATTGAATTCCCGCATGAGGGATGGACTTGTAAGTCATTTTCAGCCAGGTGTCCGGATACTTTTGATCACTTAGTGTATGTGTTAGTAAGCCTAAGCATTAGCTTCTTAGGGAGCCTCGTGAACAGTTCGTTTTTCTCTCGAAAAGCTTTTTCAGTATGGATTTTTATCACCTAACCTTTTTAATTTTTCTTCATTCTCAACTCTTTCAGTCCAGCTTATCTTCTGCATCCGCCTCATACCAAACGTCTATAATCTTTTCTTCATCTCGCTTCCTTGATGTCCAGGTTACCTGCACCATATAAAGACAGACTCGTCACTAAACATTTAACTAGCCATTTTCTCGGTCGTGTGTTCAGTTTTCCACATAGTAGCTTTTCCTATTGAATACTTGCTTATCCTTTGAAATCATGGTTCAGTTTCTTGGCTGCGTGTTGTACCCTTCACTAATGAGATGACGTAGTGTTTAAATCTGGATTTTTAAACTCCGCCTTCTGCAAAACACAATATATTTCTTTTTTCTATTTACCCACACAAGTACGTGTCATCTTGTGTGGTCGTCAATTTATTTCTCTAAAAGTATTACCCATAGTTGAAGGCTATTTTTCTATTTTAAGGGGAAAAACTATAACATGTTCGTTTTTTATTTTGTTGTTGTTGTTCACCTCATTTGACATTAACTTTGAAAGTGGACTTGTCAAGGTCGACTTGTGTTTATGCCTTTTAATTGTTTGACACCATGTCGTCTGCAAAGTAGTTTGAAGAACATTTAATTTTGAAATACTTTTTCCGACGATAGCAGTCGTGTATACCTTGTACTTACGTTTTTCTTTACTGCTGAGCGTCCCTCATTGAGTTTACTTTTTTGATCCTAAACAAACACGATGTTTTTCGCACCTTTTACACATCATTCTCGCCTTGTGTCACACGTTTTCATACAAAGGAAAGAGTTTACGGAGAAATATGCTATGTTATTGTCGGCGCTCGGTGGTTCATGGTTTTGTTTTCGTCCAGGAAAATCACACTGTGGGTCACGAAAGTCTTCAAGATACGGCAATTCTCCCTAAATGGCGGTCATGCTCGCAGACGACGGTCCTGCAGGTAGCGCGCAATCGTGGATCTTCTCAAGTCAGTACTGAACAGCAGCTCAAGAACCGGTATGTTCCGCGTGCATAGTGACAGAGAGTTTTTGTAGTCTGTCTGTTGGAGCAGAACGTATTTGATTTGTGTGTGTGTGTGTGTGTGTGTGTGTGTGTGTGTGTGTGTGTGTGTGTCTGTGTGAAAGTTTTGCAGTCAGTGTTTTGTTGCACAGTGTTGCATATTCGTCAGAAACATGTTTCGGTGACGGCCGGTGTGGGCAAGCGGTTAAAGGCGCTACAGTCTGGAACCGCGTGACCGCTACGGTCGCAGGTTCGAATCCTGCCTCGGGCATGGATGTGTGTGATGTCCTTAGGTTAGTTAGGTTTAAGTAGTTCTAAGTTCTAGGGGACTGATGACCTTAGAAGTTAAGTCCCATAGTGCTCAGAGCCATTTGAAGCCATGTTTCGGTAAATAGAAAAAAAATGTGTTTTGCAAAAGTTCCGAATTTTAAAAATCCACATTTAATTCGCAAGCACGGAAAAACATCAGCAGGACCTTCCAACCCCAGCAAGACGATAATCTTACCACCATGTCAAGTTAGGTATTTGAATTTATTATTTGTTCAATTGTGTCATGTCTTAATCTTACGATTGCCTTCCTTTTCCCTGTATCATTGAACATACATTTTCTCGGTATTAATTCAGGAATAGCTGAACTGTACATGTAGTGTAAAAACCGTTAAGTGTTTGAAGAGGAAATGAGCGCAAGAATGTTACATGAAGAGGCTCTTTCTCTGCTAGCAAAGATGATTTGTCGTTAATATGTGTCGATGTACGTAAATACTGCGGCCAAACTAGTGATCTCCTTTGTCGACAGAGGCGTGCCATTCCTCCGTCGCTCTGCTGCTAGGATGGCCACGCCACCGTACGGTAGCTGACGGTAGTTCGGCAAGCGGCCAGCGGGCCGCGTCGTGTGCCCCGCCGCCGCCTTGCCGCGCAGAGTTCCGCCACGGCTGGGAGGAGGGGCCTAAGGAGCAGGCGTGGGAGTCGCAGGCCAGCCCGCCTCGTGGAACGCCACCAGCCACCAGGTCGCCAAGTCGTCTGTGCGACCGCACCGCTAATGTCAGTCCCAGAAAGACCAGCGCCGTGCCTTAATGCTACAGTACGGTCGCGGTCGGTTATAAAGCGTTCCGGGTCGGCTCTGAGGTCACGGCTGGCACTTTCTACGTGTGCGCCATTGGCCGGACAAAGCGACCAATCGCCTTCTCCTCCAACCGAGCCGGATTGCGGGGGTGGCAGCGGCCCGCGAGTGGCCCACTGAGTACGTGGCGGAGAGGCGTAAGAGCAACCTGTCGTCACCGGCGTATCAACAGGTTCTGGCTGTATCATAGCAACCTGTCTCCCTCGTGCTGACACAAATCTCACCGCAGGTTCGATTTTTTTGGTCATGTCCACTTCTGTCTACACCTGCCAACTGCGTCGCAGTTCTACAGGTACATCTACATACATACTTCGCAATCCACCATACGGTGCGTGGCGGAGGATACCTCGTACCACAGCTAGCATCTTCTCTCCCTGTTCCACTCCCAAACAGAACGAGGGTAAATCGCTGCCTATATGCCTCTGTACGAGCCCTAATATCTCTCATCTTATCTTTGTGATCCTATCTTTGTGGTCTTGGTGGCAGTAAAATTGTACTGCAGTCGGCCTCAAATGCTGGTTCTCTAAATTTCCTCAGTAGAGACTCACGAAAAGAACGCCTCCTTTCCTCCAGAGACTCCCACCCGAGTTTCCGTAACACTCGCGTGATGGTCAAATCTACTAGTAACAAATCTAGCAGCCCGCCTCTCAATTGCTTCTATGTCCTCCCTGCATCCGACCTGATAGGGATCCCAAACGCTCGAGCAGTACTCAAGAATAGGTCGTATTAGTGTTTTATAAGCGGTCTCCTTTACAGATGAACCACATCTTCCCAAAATTCTACCAATGAACCGAAGACGACTATCTACCTTCCCCACAACTGCCATTACATGCTTGTCCCACTTCATATCGCTCTGCAATGTTACGCCCAAATATTTAATCGACGTGACTGTGTCAAGTGCTACACTACTAATGGAATATTCAAACATTACGGGATTCTTTTTCCTATTCATGTGCATTAATTTACATTTATCTATATTTAGAGTTGGCTGCCATTCTTTACACCAATCACAAATCCTGTCCAAGTCATCTTGTATCCTCCTATAGTCACTCAACAACGACACCTCCCCGTACACCACAGCATCATCAGCAAACAGCCGCACATTGCTATCCACCCTATCCAAAAGATCATTTATGTAAATAGAAAACAACAGCGGACCTACCAGACTTCCCTGGGGCACTCCAGATGATACCCTCACCTCCGATGAACACTCACCACCGAGGACAACGTACTGGGTTCTATTACTTAAGGAGTCTGTTGTGTGGTCGAGCGACACCCACGCCTCGCTCTTCCCAGATAATCGTTGCTGCACGGAATGATTGTTAAGGCACCGACGGCTTCAGAGTTCGTCTTCTCGAAGTTTTGCTTTTGCAGTACATTCCGCAATCTTTTCGTTATGAGTCGTTTGCTTCGGTTTCCCGATGTAGTTTTGCTCACTGCTCTCGACTTCTCTTACCCCGAGCCACCAGTAGCCACTTACAGTCCCATAACTTCGTGTATTGCTGTGTGAGAGATGTCACTAATTTCCTTTTATATCCATGGTGTTTTGTATCGCTAATTAACGGACGGTTATTTGTAGAGGACGCTCTAAAAATTAGCTGTTAAAGTTTCCTAACTACACTGATGTCCAAAATTAAAGCAAAAAAACAGCTATTTTCCCGTCTCGTGTCTAAATTCAAGATGTAATCATACGTCCGTAAGATCGTATTCTTTACGGAAGATGGCATTCTAGTCAACGGACATCCGCGCCAACGATGACGTCAGGGTACTTAATACGAGGTGCATTCAAGTTCTAAGACCTCCGATTTTTTTTCTAATTAACTACTAACCCGAAATCGATGAAACTGGCGTTACTTCTCGACGTAATCGCCCTGCAGACGTACACATTTTTCACAACGCTGACGCCATGATTCCACGGCAGCGGCGAAGGCTTCTTTAGGAGTCTGTTTTGACCACTGGAAAACCGCTGAGGCAATAGCAGCACGGCTGGTGAATGTGCGGCCACGGAGAGTGTCTTTGATTGTTGGAAAAAGCCAAAAGTCACTAGGAGCCAGGTTAGGTGAGTAGGGAGCATGAGGAATCACTTCAAAGTTGTTATCACGAAGAAACTGTTGCGTAACGTTAGCTCGATGTGCGGGTGCGTTGTCTTTGTGAAACAGCACACGCGCAGCCCTTCCCAGACGTTTTTGTTGCAGTGCAGGAAGGAATTTGTTCTTCAAAACATTTTCGTAGGATGCACCTGTTACCGTAGTGCCCTTTGGAACGCAATGGGTAAGGATTACGCCCTCGCTGTCCCAGAACATGGACACCATCATTTTTTCAGCACTGGCGGTTACGAGAAATTTTTTTGGTGGCGGTCAATCTGTGTGCTTCCATTGAGCTGTCTGGCGCTTTGTTTCTGGATTGAAAAATGGCATCCACGTCTCATCCATTGTCACAACCGACGAAAAGAAAGTTCCATTCGTGCTGTCGTTGCGCGTCAACATTGCTCGGCAACGTGCCACACGGGCAGCCGTGTGGTCGTCCGTCAGCATCCGTGGCACCCACCTGGATGACACTTTTCGCATTTTCAGGTCGTCATGCAGGATTGTGTGCACAGAACCCACAGAAATGCCAACTCTGGAGGCGATCTGTTCAACAGTCATTCGGCGATCCCCCAAAACAATTCTCTCCACTTTCTCGATCATGTCGTCAGACCGGCTTGTGCGAGCCCGAGGTTGTTTCGGTTTGTTGTCACACAGTGTTGTGCCTTCATTAAACTGTCACACCCACGAACGCACTTTCGACACATCCATAACTCCATCACCACATGTCTCCTTCAACTGTCGATGAATTTCAATTGGTTTCACACCACGCAAATTCAGAAAACGAATGATTGCACGATGTTCAAGTAAGGAAAACGTCGCCATTTTAAGTATTTAAAACAGTTCTCATTCTCGCCGCTGGCGGTAAAATTCCATCTGCCATACGGTGCTGCTATCTCTGGGACGTATTGACAATGAACGCGGCCTCATTTTAAAACAATGCGCATGTTTCTATCTCTTTCCAGACCGGAGAAAAAAAATCGGGAGCCTTAGAACTTGAATGCACCTCGTAACACGGATCCCATACGTTCCAGCTTCGACACACTGTGTTTGCAGGGTAGTCCCACATCCACAATCGTTGTGTACACAGTGGGACTTAGGAAGAATGGAAGCAGGAGAATCGCAAACTGATGTGGGGCGATGGCTTAATGTGAATCGTTCTGTTGTCTCTCGGATGAGGCGACAGTTTATAGAGACCGAAGCAGTGTGCTGAAGACCGGGCCAGGAAAGACCACGTGTAACATCAGAAAGAGAGGACCGTTATTTGGCTCTAAGGGGACGATAGTAGCGCCTTAGTCTGATCTCGCAGCAACCACTGGGCGTGTTGTATCGAGGCAAACGGCGTGCAGAAGGCTTCGGCAGATTGGCCTTCTGTATGTGTACCTCTGGCGCCTCTTCACACAAGGGAATGTCTACTGTGGAATGGTCAACATGCAACCTGGACGGTCGAACAGTGGCAAATGTTCTTTCCATAGATGAGTCCGAATTTGGTCTGGAGAGTGATTACCGACGGATTGGCATCTGGAGGGAACGTGAAATATGATTTTGGAACCCAGAAATTGTGAAAGGGGACCGATATCGAGGAGAATCGCTGATGGTGTGGGCAGGGATTACGTTGACTACTCAAACACCTCTTCCTAAAATTGTGCAGGTCAACTGGCAGAAAACTACTGTCTGACGTCTTGACGAGATCTTGGCACATCATACACTCCTGGAAATGGAAAAAAGAACACATTGACACCGGTGTGTCAGACCCACCATACTTGCTCCGGACACTGCGAGAGGGCTGTACAAGCAATGATCACACGCACGGCACAGCGGACACACCAGGAACCGCGGTGTTGGCCGTCGAATGGCGCTAGCTGCTCAGCATTTGTGCACCGCCGCCGTCAGTGTCAGCCAGTTTTCAGTGGCATACAGAGCTCCATCGCAGTCTTTAACACTGGTAGCATGCCGCGACAGCGTGGACGTGAACCGTATGTGCAGTTGACGGACTTTGAGCGAGGGCGTATAGTGGGCATGCGGGAGGCCGGGTGGACGTACCGCCCAATTGCTCAACACGTGGGGCGTGAGGTCTCCACAGTACATCGATGTTGTCGCCAGTGGTCGGCGGAAGGTGCACGTGCCCGTCGACCTGGGACCGGACCGCAGCGACGCACGGATGCACGCCAAGACCGTAGGATCCTACGCAGTGCCGTAGGGGACCGCACCGCCACTTCCCAGCAAATTAGGGACACTGTTGCTCCTGGGGTATCGGCGAGGACCATTCGGAACGGTCTGCATGAAGCTGGACTACGGTCCCGCACACCGTTAGGCCGTCTTCCGCTCACGCCCCAACATCGTGCAGCCCGCCTCCAGTGGTGTCGCGACAGGCGTGAATGGAGGGACGAATGGAGACGTGTCGTCTTCAGCGATGAGAGTCGCTTCTGCCTCGGTGCCAATGATGGTCGTATGCGTGTTTGGCGCCGTGCAGGTGAGCGCCACAATCAGGACTGCATACAACCGAGGCACACAGGGCCAACACCCGGCATCATGGTGTGGGGAGCGATCTCCTACACTGGCCGTACACCACTGGTGATCGTCGAGGGGACACTGAATAGTGCACGGTACATCCAAACCGTCATCGAACCCATCGTTCTACCATTCCTAGACCGGCAAGGGAACTTGCTGTTCCAACAGGACAATGCACGTCCGCATGTATCCCGTGCCACCCAACGTGCTCTAGAAGGTGTAAGTCAACTACCCTGGCCAGCAAGATCTCCGGATCTGTCCCCCATTGAGCATGTTTGGGACTGGATGAAGCGTCGTCTCACGCGGTCTGCACGTCGAGCACGAACGCTGGTCCAACTGAGGCGCCAGGTGGAAATGGCATGGCAAGCCGTTCCACAGGACTACATCCAGCATCTCTACGATCGTCTCCATGGGAGAATAGCAGCCTGCATTGCTGCGAAAGATGGATATACACTGTACTAGTGCCGACATTGTGCATACTCTGTTGCCTGTGTCTATGTGCCTGTGGTTCTGTCAGTGTGATCATGTGATGTATCTGACCCCAGGAATGTGTCAATAAAGTTTCCCCTTCCTGGGACAATGAATTCACGGTGTTCTTATTTCAATTTCCAGGAGTGTATGTGTTTGTTGCGAGGTGCTATGGGGCCAGACTTTGTACTGATGGACGATAATGCTCGAACTCATAGAGCACCGGTGGCTGATGTTTCTTGGAAACGAAAGATGTTGCAAGCATAGCGTGGCCTGCTCGCTCTCCCGCTTTGAAGCTCATAGAGCAAGTCTGGGACGCACTAGGGAGACGGCTTGCTCCACCAACCACCCTCAAAGACTTGTGAGCAGCTCTGCATGAAGAATGGGCGTTACTGCCTCAACGTGAGACTGATGTCATCATTCACAGCATGCCTCGTCATTGCCAGCCCTACATTTCTGCCAGAGGTGGTCACACCCCATACTAAGCACTTTAACCAGTTACCGGAATGTGTGTGCAAATCTGTTAAGTGGAAAAAACGAAGAACATTTTCGTCTAATGTTATGCGTGTTGCAGTTGTCCATGACCTGTATTTTTTACACTGTTCTACTTTACTATCACGTGTTCACACTATTTGGGAGCAAAATAAACGCAACCTTTCAAAATCTACGTTTGTTGCTTTAATTTTGGACACCACTGTAGTTCTTGTGCTTCTTCGAATGTCCGTCAGTCGACGGGACGTTGAACGCTAATTTCCGCCCTTATTCTTCGTAAACACCTTCCCTGTTGGTCTCATCTGATACGCATCCCATACGTTCCAGCTTCGACACACTGTAAGCCGTACAAGTGTTTTGGAAAGAATCTTTCTCGTAGTTGAACTGAAATTTCTTAGCAGTCTGAAAGCTATCTGTTTCACTAAATACTGCGCCTGTACCTCCGTTCCTCGTAATGCACGGCATGTCTGCTGTTAGGCGTGTGTGGCGCCAGAGACTACTACAGTTTTACCTCTCATGAAGATTAGAGCACTACATTCAGAGCTAATAGCCAAGCATACGACAAGGATGGTATTTTGTGAAATTCAAAGCGAATGGTACAAAAGGTTTTGTCCGACAACTTTCTCAGTAGAAACAACGACATCAGAGAAAATCCTAGGATCACAACTGATACTACCAGCCATATTATGGGTATATATAAAAAAAGAGTAATTGCCCTATAGCACTCTTCTGGAATACTCCCCAAATTACTTCCATGTACATGTGGAATCTGTGGAACAGCAGAACAAATATGACTCTTTTGTGAATACATGAACCTTTTTTCCGACTCATACAATAGAAGCGTTCTTTGTAATGGCGGAATTGTGTGATGAAGAGGAACACATATTAAGACCCAGAGAGTAATGAACTGTGCTGCTCGTGACGATTTCCTTCCGTATGAAGGCCTCTTACGATACTGAAAGCGATAGGAAAGTAATACAAACTGAGAGGCATGGCAGTGACGCTTGGAGATGTCAACAGGATAGAAACTGAGATGTGGGTTCAACTGCGCATATCGCCGTTTCAACCTCGGAGATCACTTGAACAAATAAGATTTTAAAATGTAATTTAATCAGTGCGTCGCAGTTGTGGCTTTCATCTAATGGAATAACGCAACTTCATGTCTTACCAGTTCGCTGGTCCAGCACGGTAGTTTGTCCGTAAGAAAGTGGTGTTAACTGATATAATACAAAGAAGAAAGTTTCTTTTATCATACTGGGTGTACTCTTTTATTGACTCAATGGTTTCCTTATAAAAGTGAAAATTAAAAACAATAACTGGTCTGCTGTCAATGTTGTAAATAAGAGACTGTTCTGGTCCCAAGTACCATGTTAAACAGCCAAGGACTAGCATCATTTGGCGATGAAACGAAATGAAAAATGAGTAGCATAAAAATGCCAATGTGAGCCTTGTTTTAGTACGTAAAAGACCGATTTCAGACAAGACGCACTGAAGAGCCAGAGTCTAACGTAGGAAATCGGTTTCAGAAATTTTAATCTTTGTGGGAGTAACGTGTCTACTAACAAGAAACCTATTTCAGTCACTATGTTCTTATTATTCTTTGCATGTCTAATGCTCCTCAGGTTCAGAATGTCATATCCTCAATGGCAACTTTCTAGTTTTGAGTAGCGCTTTCATTTCAATTTTTCTCCATTGTTTATCACAACAACACTCTTGTTGGCTTAGAGAAATTACTGAACAAATAGTTTTAGACATAAATTTAATAAAATTATTTTTGTTGTAATAAGCGATTCTGTGTCATATGAAACTGCGAAAAACCCTCTGCATTCGCAGTTACATGTTTCGTGCTTTTACTTTTCCACCAGTAATACTCAAATGACAACTCCAAAGCAATTGTGGCAAAAAGAAAGTCATATTATTTTAAGAACTGCTGTGAGCTGCTGATGAAATAAATCTTTATTAAGTAACGATTTAGATCATGTCATGGTCTTGAGATATTATAAAATTATTTATAGCAACCTGTATGACAAGCTTCTTACTGTGGCATTTCCATACAGGCTGTTATAAGTAATTTAATGTTACCTGGAGATGATGAGATGGCCGAAACCGGTAGTTAATAAAGATTTATTTCATCGGTAACTTTTGGCAGTTCTGAAGTATGACTTTCTTTTTAAATATCTTTGAGGTATAGGGCACCACCAGTACAAAACACTATTTTTACTTTTTGATGCCACGGTATGATAATTCTCTTCTTATAGTTATAATAATACATAAATTGAGGAGAATTATATAGACGCAATGGGATGGAGGACGAGGAATGGAAACAGGATGTGAACGGAGGTTCGAAGAGTGGAGAGAATTGGACCGGAGCTGCTAAATAAAATTGGAAAAATTTCTGACTCGCAGCAACTCATCCATGTCTTGCGTAAACATTGTCACAGCGCAAAAATCTCCCGACTGTACGGAGTATGTAGACAAGGAACGATGTTTTCATTTCGTCCTTAGAAATCACTGTAATTGCCTTGCCCCAATTACGACTCGGTGTGCGCTCTGGAGTCGATCTCAGACCGCCGCGCCTAAGAAAAGAAGTGGAAGAACGAAACCGGGGGCGGGGAGCCGGGTTGGGGGCTCGGGCGCAGCACGCGCCTGCAATTTGCCGCCGCCGCTGCAGGCTAACCACTGTTATTTCACGGCCACACTCTGCGCCTGCAGAATACTGTGCGTGATCTCAAAATGAGATTTTCTGCTGGTCGCCGTCTCTTGCCTTCCTTTCATCTGCAACTTTCTCCGAAATCTCAGCCTTGTAAAGTATGTATCGCAGGAATGTGGCAATAGAGCTCTGAAGGACACTGCACGTCTACGAGGACCATTTCTTTTTTCAAGGTCAGATCGGTAGCGAAATTAAAGAGTCAGTGATAATCCGATGAAGTTTTGGGCAGATGTGTTGCGCGGTGTCCGTAGTATGCCCGTCGATCATGTCACGTCGCACTTTTCAATTTTGAAGGCACAGCGAGCCCGTAAAGATCCCTAGGACAATAGAGACTCCGCCCAAGTGTGAACTGCCAGCTGTTATTCGATTTCTTTATGCTGATGGTTTCCGTCTGATTCCGGCATAATGTAACTGTTGTATTGCTAGAGAAGGCCGAAATGCACGCGTTAAACTCAAGCAGGCGGGCGTGAGGTCTGAAACAGGATACGTAATGAATGCTATAAAGAAAAGTACGTAGCTTCTGGAATACTTAACTTTAATCCACATTTGTAGAACATTGCTCTTGATGATACAGAAGTATTATAGCAACTGAATACGGCGCCTTGCTAGGTCGTAGCAACTGTAGCTGAAGGCTATGGCTAACTATCGTCTCGGCAAATGAGAGCGTAATTCTCAGTGAACCATGGCTAGCAACGTCGGCTGTACAACTGGGGCGAGAGCTAGTACGTCTCTCTAGACCTGCCATGTGGTGGCGCTCGGTCTGCAATTAGTGACAGTGGCGACACGCGGGTCCGTCGTATACTAGCGGACCGCGGCCGATTTAAAAGCTACCTCCTAGCAAGCGTGGTGTCTGGCGGTGACACCACAGTAACTATCATCACAGCCCAGCATCCTGTGATCCACTTGCTAGATAACTAACATGTTTACGGAGGTGACAGTAGAACTTTGGGTTTGGTCACCACGTTGGTGCGGGCGTGGAGGGGCCCCATCTCTATTTATGCGTGACAGCAAAGTTGCAGTAACTTTGAAGCAGAACTTAGAGATGTTCACGTCGCAGGCGAGCAGTGACGGAAGCGAGTGCAAACTGATGATCTTGTTCACTGAGAGGATCAGGCGATTCGAGAAAACCGTCTACGAAGGGCAATTCAGGAGGAATGTTGTCCTCAGTCAATGTCCGCCTTCATGACAAGCGCGGACGCGCCTGCACCATTTCCTAAGAGAAGTGTTTAATCATCCGACCAGGACTCGGCGTCCTCTGTTTTCCATCTCTTTGCTCACACACCCGCTGGTTACGGGGACTGTACTCGTATTTTCGTACAGACAGCCAGTTGCAGACCAGCAGAGAGATTTGCGGAAAGCACAGGTGGCTGGCTTGTGTGACGAGGGTATTGGAAAGTTGGTAGCACGCTAAAACAAATTTCTAAGCCGGAGCTGCTATTGTATAGAGAAGTAGTGGATGATATAGCTAAACGTTGCAGATAAAACACCTTTGATTCTCACTGTAGTTTCCATTTCTAGAGTTATCGGATCCTGACAGTAAAATAGCACTTATAAAACACATTCATCACGGCTCACTTCGGGAGCACGGATGTCATTAACGTTCTGAATCTGTCTTTTCCGATGTTTCGGTCCCTGTTACAAGTGACCTTCTTCAGGATGTTTTTGTTTATGAATGAGAAAACTTTGTTTCTTATATAGCTGCAGACCAGTACTGGCGCGCCTCAGCCGGTACTAGAAAGCAGGAAATGAACGCCACGTCACTAATTTTTTTTCATCAGTCACAACCAGCAACGCAAACACCAATCAAACCATCGGATTTCCAACAATGAAAAGAAATAATATAAACACCAGTAAAGACTTCTAACATCCGTCCCCTTCATCCTTAACAGCCGATGAGAATTAGATAACAGCCACGTCTGCAGGTATATAACAAACAACTTTTACATATTGACAATGCAGTCACAAACCCAGCAAAATTTTATTGAAAACTTTGAGGTTTGCCGCTGTAATTCTGTCAGAAACAGCAAAGGACTTTGAAGAGCAGTTGAACGGTATAGACAGTGTCTTGAAACGAGGATATAAGATGAACATCAACAAAAGCAAAACGAGGATAATGGAATGCAGTCGAATTAAATCAAGAGGAAATTTGTGGTAAGTTGCTATGGGACCAAACTACTGAGGTCATCGGTACCCAGGCTTACACTTAACTTAAGCTAACTTACGCTAAGGACAACACACACACCCTTGACCTAGATAGGACTCGAATCTCCGACGGGCGGGGGGGGGGGGGGGGGGGGGAGCCACGCGAACCGTGGCAAGGCGCCTTAGCCCGCGCAGTTAAACCAAGTGATGCTGAGGGAATTAGATTAGGAAATGAGACACTTCTACATCTACATCCATACTCCGGAAGCCACCTGACGGTGTGTGGCGGAGGGTACCTTGAGTACCTCTAATGGGTTCTCCCTTCTATTCCAGTCTCGTATTGTTCGTGGAAAGAAGGACTGTCGGTATGCCTCTATGTGGGCTCTAATTTCTCTGATTTTATCCTCATGGTCTCTTCGCGAGATATACGTAGGAGGGCGCAATATACTGCTTGCCTCCTCGGTGAAGGTATGTTCCGGAAACTTCAACAAAAGCCCGTACCGACCTGCTGAGCGTCTCTCCTGCAGAGTCTTCCACTGGAGTTTATCTATCATCTCCGAAACGCTTTCGCGATTACTAAATGATCCTGTAACGAAGCGCGCTGCTCTCCGTTGGATCTTCTCTATATCTTCTATCAACCCTATCTGGTACGGATCCCACACTGCTGAGCAGTATTCAAGCAGTGGGTGAACACGTGTACTGTAACCTACTTCCTTTGTTTTCGGACTGCATTTCCTTAGGATTCTTCCAATGAATCTCGGTCTGGCATCTGCTTTACCGACGATTAATTTTGTATGGTCATTTCATTTTAAATCACCCCTAATGCCTACTCCCTGAAAATTCATGGAATTAACTGCTTCCATTTGCCCACCTGTTATATTGTAGCTAAATGATACGGGATCTTTCTTTCTATGTATTCGTAGCACATTACACTTGTCTACATTGTCATTCCCTGCACCATGCGTCAATTCTGTGCAGATCCTCCTGCATTTCAGTACAATTTTCCATTGTTACAACCTCTCGATATACCACAACATCATCCGCAAAAAGCCTCAGTGAACTTCCGATGTTATCCACTGAAGGTGGTAGATGAGTTATGCTATTTGGGAAGGAAAGTAACTGATTATGATCGAAGTGGGAAGGATATAAAGTGTAGGTAGACTGGCAATGGCAAGGAAAGCGTTTCTGAAGAAGAAAAATTTGTTAACATCCAGTGTAGATTTAAGTGTCAGGAAGTCGTTCCTGAAAGTATTTGTATGAAGTGTAGCCATGTACAGTAGTGAAACACTGACGATAAACAGTGTAGACAAGAAGAGAATAGAAGCTTTTGAAATGTGGTGCCACAGAAGAAGGCTGAAGATTAGATGGGTAGATCACTTAATTAATGAGGAGGTACCGAACAGATTTGGGCAGAAGAGGAAATTGTAGCACAGCTTGACTAGAAAAGGGATCGTTTGGTAGGACACGTTCTGAGGCATCAAGGGATCGCCAATTTAGTACTGGAGGAAAGCGTGTGGTGTAAAAATCGTAGAGGGAGACCAAGAGATGAATACAGCAAGCAGATTCAGAAGGATGTAGGTTGCAGTAGTTACTCGGAGTAGAAGACGCTTGCACAGGATAGAGTAGCGTGGAGAGCTGCATTGAAGCCAGTCTCTGGACTGAAGGCCAAAAGCCGGCCAGTGTGGCCAAGCGGTTCTAGGCGCTACAGTCTGGAACCGCGCTGCTGCTACGGTCGCAGGTTCGAATCCTGCCTCCGGCATGGATGTGTGTGGTAGGTTAGTTCGGTTTAAGTAGTTCTAAGTTCTAGGGGATTGATGACCTCAGAAGTAAGGTTCCATTGTGCTCAGAGCCATTTGAAGACCAGAACAAGAACAATGTCACAAACGAAACAAATCTTATTCATCGGTTGTTGTCTTCGACCATAAATATAATAGACTGGCCCTGACGTCATTTTCGTGGCTCCAACATCTCTGGGCTGAAGTCACGTGAATGTTGGCAAAACATGGTTGTTTCGTGTTGCGCTTATGGCTGTACTCATCGTTTTGTCGGGGAAATGGCATTACATTTCACGTGTAAGTGTTTCTATGATAGTGCAGATGCGTTTATTGAAATCTGCTGAAGTGACTTTTATATGTTTTTTTACACTTGAAATAGAGTATCACGTAAATTAAAGTGTTGAAAGTGATGCCTGTAAAGTCAGACTCATATTACATTTTGGAAAGTATCTGTGATGATTCGGTTACAGAAGTAAGTATAACTGCCTCACGTTCCTACTCATAGTTTCCCTACGGATGAAAACCGAAGGCAGCTTTGGATACAGGCCCTGAAACTGAACAACTTTAAGCCATCTGCACATACGCGCCTTTATCGAAGCACTTCGCGGAGAAGTGTTTTGATAGGTTAGTTATTATTTACAATTTATATCTTTAATTTGTATTTACAGTGTCTGTCATTTTTAAATCTAGGCTCCAAAGTTATTTTCTGAAACTGCAAAGTCTCACCCTTCATCTAAAATATCATTTTTTTAAACTGATAGTTTAAACTTTTGTAAAAATAGTGGGAACTGAACCTTTGAAGCGCACCTAAAATTGATACTCTAAAATGGACCTGCTCCTAAAGTAAACAATTTTGACACCTATAGTTGACATAATTCCCATAGCCCATTTTCTTTTATAAGTGACTAGAGCTCGAAACGTGGCCAATACAATGTTTAAAGTTTTGACACGAGCCCACTCTTACTGTTTAAAAGAATTTTAACGACATTTTACTATAATTGATAGTTTATAGTAATTTCGTCCCGCTGCCCACCAGAGTGGCGTTCGATGTATTTGTTAGATTTTATAAACGGTACTTTGAACAAATCCAGGTCAAATGTAGTTCTGGCATAATTTTTCACAAGTAAAAAAGTAGTTTTTGTTGGAAGCGTTTGACAGTCAATTGAGAAATGTGGGGAAAATCCGATACAAACATAGGATGGCAGACCGCTGACTTGAAATCCCGCCACGTTTTGCCAACAGTCACGTGGTTTATGTTGGAGCCACACTAGCCCCATAGCTTCTGCACAGCAAGGCCAGTCTACTAGTATCTATGGTCGAAGGTTGTTGTCCACTCATCTCAGTGGTGCCAACCTAAAGACATGAAATTAAAAAATTCTTTTATTATTTGCTTCATTTCTAGATCAATTTGTCTCTTTTTAATTACTGGCTGTGCCTCGTATCTAGCTGGTGTAGGTAGTGCACATTCACGCTGGCAGCCGTGCTGCGGCCGCGAGTCAGTTTGACGAGACGGAGCCGGGTGCGCCGGGCTCGGCGCTTCGCTTCCTCCCTGGGGGCCGTGCGTGGGTGGCCGGCAGGCGCGGCGTGCGTGCGGCGTGCCCGCCCCTGCGGAGATCCGCCGCGGGGGTGGCCGCCCCTTTTCCGCCCCCAGCAGCCCCTGGGGGCGGCAGGGGGTGTTCGCGAGGCGGCCACCCCCGCGGGGGCGGGCCGCGTGGCGCCAGGTGCGCCCGGGAAGTGGGTCGCTCTCGCCTCGCCTCACCGCGGCCGTTTCGCAAGGCCGGCAAGGCAGCCGCGCCGGCAAGGCAGCCGTTTTGTCATCGCTGCGAGCCGCCGCCGCCGCCGCTGACTCACGCAGCCAGCGTGCGCGGGGGGGAGGGGGGGGAGGGTAGAGCAGCAGCACAACACGGCCTCTGGCGCCGGCACCTCGCTGCGCCCTGCCGTCTTAAGGTCGATTCACACTGCACGCCGCGTAACGAAACGCCGAAACATTCCACAACGTACTTGAAACGGCAGCACTGACGAAGAGCAGGAACTCGACGTCCGAGTTTCTCGGGAAGAATGTAGAATGTCCTGACGTCGACCATTGATAGAGGGGGCGGGGACAGTGGCCAGGTTTTTTTTTTTTTTCTTTATTGAATTTCAATTCCCCCCGAAGGGGACGGGCTGGCAGCAGCTTAGTATGCCGCTCTTCAGCCTACACATTTTGTGAGAAAGATCAAGAGAATAAATAATAAAAAACAGGCGATAAAATCGGAGACTTAAAGAGGAACATGGCGAAAAGAAATCGTGGAACTTGAAACAAACAACAGAGGGATGATGATGCTAATAAAATACATACGAAGCAGACAGGGAAAACAATAGACAGACAATTAAAAAACACGACGACAGTCTGGATTCTGTTCGCAAAAGACATAAAATTCACACCTAGTGACAGCATGGTTTCTGTTCGCAACACGAGAAAGACAAACAACACTGAATAGTCACTGGAACACTGCACTAAAAAGTTGGCAAATGTGACATACCACAGTCGAGAGCAGGTGGGGGGAAACTGGACAGAAGATGGGAAAACAAAAAAGGGGGGAAAGGAGAGTAAAGGCGAAGGGGGGAACCGGGAAAGGAGCTGATGGAGGATGAGGACCCATAAGAGGGGTGGGGGGCAGACGCGACAGGGAGTGCGGTAGGCAGAGGAGGCTAATACAAAAGGACTTGGGGGGGGGGGGGGGAGAGTGGCCAGGTCAGCTAACACTGGATATTAACTTATAATCGCCACGCTCACTGGCCTGTTGGTAATAGATTATGTGGTAGTCCTGTCTTCGCAGTCGGTACTTTACAGTTTCCTTCGTTTTCATAATACGAGGGTTGGCCAGAAAGTATGCTTTCTCAGCCGAAAACAATGCTACGAATGCGAATCGTTACGTACGTATTATTCGAAATCTCCTGAGGAGCGCGCCAAGTTTCCGTCACTTCCGACAGCTAGCGTAGCTGCAGGACAGGTTCGAAATGACGTCTGTAACTTGCAAGCAACGTGCCATCAGTGAATTTCTCGCTGCAGAGAAAGAAACTGTGGGGAATATTCACAAACTCTTGTGCAAAGTCTATGGAGTATCTACTGTCGACAGAAGTACAGTCAGTAGCTGGGCACGGAGGGTGAGGTCATCAGAGGCCTTTCGGCACCGCTTGGAGTGACCGAGAGGTCTGGGGTGCCATGTCACGGACTGCGCGGCCCCTTCCGCCGGAGGTTTGAGTCCTCCCTCGGGCATCGGTGTGTGTGTTGTTCTTTGCATAAGTTACTTTAACTTAGTTTAAGTACTGTGTAAGTCTAGGGACCCATGACCTCAGCAGTTTGGTCCCTAAGAAATTCACACACACACACACACACACACACACACACACACACACACACACACACACACGGCCGGCCGGAGTGGCCGTGCGGTTCTAGGCGCTACAGTCTGGAACCGCGCGACTGCTACGGACGCAGGTTCGAATCCTGCCTCGGGCGTGGATGTCTGTGATCTCCTTAGGTTAGTTGGGTTTAAGTAGTTCTAAGTTCTAGGGGACTGATGACCTCAGATGTTAAGTCCCATAGTGCTCACAGCCAATTGAGCCATTTTTTATTGAAGAAAAAAGTGCGGTGCATTGCTCTTTGGGCTACCATCATAGACTGGAATAGTCGGACGAGGACTTCTGTATTTTACACAAGATTTTTCTTGTACGAAAAATGAGCATTTGTCTGAAAGCGAAAATAATTTAGGTTTTACAATACTTGGACAAACACGCCTACACTCAGTCAAACTAAAAAATAAATACATGAAAGAATTTTCATGAACGCTGGCTCAAATGAACAACAAAAAGGACTTTGTTTTCTAATGTGAATGAAAACAAAACGCAAAGGATGTATGAAATAGACATATTGGTGGTATCTCAAAACCTCACCGAGCAAGATGGGGCAATGGTTAGCACGCTAAACTCGCATTCGAGAGGACGAAGGTTCAAACCAGCGTCCGTCCATCCTGATTTAGGTTTTCCATGATGTCCCTAAACAGCTTCAGGCAAATACAGACATGGTTCTTTAGAAAGTGCTCAGCCGACTCCCTTCCCTAATCCGACAAGACCGATGACCACGCTGTTTGCCCCCCCCCCCCCCCCCCAACCCAAAAAAAATCAAGCAGCCATCATAACCTCACTATCAACTTTCATTACAGTGCTACGCGATGGGAGGTTGTGTTGACGTTGCTCGAAGCGTGACTACACCAAAAGTTTAACGTTGACGTTGCCTTCCGTGGCGTTCCATTAACGCGCAGTTTAAATCGACTCTTACGCGTACAGCTCTTCACTAGCCGTCTCTGCGATCGTTGGTTACCATATCTGACATGGTATCCACTTCTGCATAGCATTCCGCAAACTATCTTACACCTTGTGCTCATGAGTGATAAGTACCATTTCTTTTTCTCCTACCCTCTCCGCATTTTCTCGTACTCCAGAATGATGGTTGGGAAGACTATATCAACCGATATTCGCGCCTGCCAGGATTTCTTTAACTTACCCAACATGTCTCTCAATACTTCATTTACCAGCGTTACCTGTAACAAACCTCGTTTTTCATATCTACTACCGAGCTCACCAGTAGTATGATAGCGGAATGATCGCACGTACTGCTATCCACTGACCTCTAGCAGCTTTAGCACGTTTCCCACATCGTCTGTTTTTGAGATTAGAGATGAAGCCGTTCGTTACTAGCAGTCCGACTTCATACTAAACAATATTTGGTTAGAGTTTGGAAACACTAGAAGGTAAGCATCGGGTCATCTCTTCTCACTACACTGTGGATCAGGGTCATTGAAACTGCTATGTTTCCCACTCTTAAACGTATACAGGGAGTGTTGGTACCGGTACTCGCGCTTTGGTGAAAGGATAGAAAAAGCGCTGACTGAACTACTCAACCTCCAATCACTAGTTGTTACAAACCATACATTCCGCAAGCTAAACTTGTAAATGAAGGGAACGTCTGCAAGGTGTGCATTGTTCAACACGTATCGCAAGAAATGTATGAGACCGACGTGTGGCATCGGACTCTGCATGAGAAGGAACTCTTCTGCCGACCATCCCACAAAGCGAACAGTCTCCCGTTTACCAGTGGTTTCGCTGTGGAGAGTAAAACAGTTTGTTACTTGAACTTGACTTACAACAATCAACCTTTTGAAATGTATTCATGGTAGAGATGTTAAATGTATTTAGTTTGTGTTTATTGAAAGATAATGCCAACAGCGTAATGGAATGTAGTTGAATTCTATCAGACAATGCTGAGAGAATTAGATCAGGAAACGTGAAACTAACAGTAGGAAAACAAGAATGAGATTTTCACTCTGCAGCGGAGTGTGCGCTGATATGAAACTTCCCGGCAGATTAAAACTGTGTGCCCGACCGAGACTCGAACTCGGGACCTTTGCCTTTCGCGGGCAAGTGCTCTGTTGGTAGAGGACTTGCCCGCGAAAGGCAGAGGTCCCGAGTTCGAGTCTCGGTCGGGCACACAGTTTAAATCTGCCAGGAAGTTTCAGTAGGAAAACAAGTTTTGTTATTTGGGCAGTAAAATTGCTGATCATAGACCAAGTTGAGAAATTATAAAATGTAGCCGGCCGAAGTGGTCGTGCGGTTCTAGGCGCTGCAGTCAGGAGCCGCGAGACCGCTACGGTCGCAGGTTCGAATCCTGCCTCGCTCATGGGTGTGTGTGATGTCCTTATGTTAGTTAGGTTTAATTAGTTCTAAGTTCTAGGGGACTAATGACCTCAGAAGTTGAGTCCCATAGTGCTCAGAGCCATTTTATAAAATGTAGCCTACCAATAACAGGAATCGCGCTTCTGAAAGAAAAATCTATTGACACGGAACATAATTTTCTGAATCAGAAAATCAAATCCAAAGTGCAAAGTGAAATATGGAGATAGACAATTCAGATAAGAAAAGAAAAAAAGATTTTTAAGAGTGGTGATGCAGAAGAACCCCGAAAATTAGGTCGAAAGATCGGATAACTGATGAGCAGATACTGAACCGAAATGGAGAGGAACGAAATTAACGGCACGACTAAACTAAAAAGAGGGATTGGTTGACAGGATACATCACAAGGAAACTGAAAAAGATTTTTGGATAAAAATCTAGACGGAGAGCACGGCCTGACTGTACTAAGCTGGTTTTAATGGACTTAGGGTGCAGTAATTATGCCGAAATGGCGAGGCTTGCACAGAGTGGAGTAGCATGGGGTACTGCGTGAAACCAGTCTTCAGACTGAGGGCCACAGCAACAACAAGTACTTACTATAAAGAGTGTCACGCAGAATAGCTTACACGAACAGTAAGTACACTGCAATTAGAACTTTAGAAAATAAATGAAATTGGGAATGACCGGAATTGTATAAAGCTTCTGAATACTTTATAAAGCACCGAATGAAGCCATAGATTGCTGTCTCATTAGCAGAAGTTGAGCAGTCTGTCAATACATGGCATACTGACATCCTAAACTCATTCGCACGGTACGATGGTGGATTTTCCCTGTGGAGGAAGAATCTATGTGCGAAGGGGCCGTGACGTATTCGGGGCCGTGTTAAGATGTTCTCGTCTTGCCACACTGACCGAAGGAAATCCCGCCACGGCAGAATAGTCGGTGTGGCCGATATTATTCATAACGCAAAACAAAATCTGTATATGTCGCCAAAAAATAACGTTATAACGTGTGAAAACTCATTTATACAAGCAAAGTACGACAGATTTTCATAAACCCCACATTTAACGTGGGGTGGACTTCGAATGAATGACCACAATAAAATGCAATGGGCATTTAAATCAAAACAGATACCTTCTGACACTAATACTGAGCTTCGAGCTCTGCTGCTCAATTACACCCGAGACGAAAGGTCCCTAGTCGGAAATGCTACATCGATCATTTTAGTGACAGCTGTGTTTTGTCACAAATCGTTTCAGCTCTGCCACGCCCAGAGTGCGTCATCTGACGACAATGCGAACTTTGAGGGGTGGTGGAGTGGGGAATACGTGTCAGCTTAACATCAGGAAGCCTGCTCCGCAAACAGAGATAACTCTGCTAGTGCAATTCGAGACGCTAAGAATCTTTGTTTGTACGACGATATAAACCGATTTCCATGTACGTAGGTGTTAGCGCTGCAGGGTAAACAAACCCGAGCAAAGTGTAGGCATAAATTATGAATATGGAGAGGAATACCCAGTAATGCACTCTAGACATCTTCTTATGGGAGCATATGAAAAGTCTTGTGTGTGCGGCAAGACAAATTTCGAGAATGAAGATTTCCTGGAAAGAATTCTCGTTGTCTGTGACACGGATCGGGAAACTATAAAGCTTTTTGACCAGGTACAACAGAACCTTGATGTCGTTGTCATCCTTGAATAGAATCTGGATGGGGGGAGTGACAGTTTGAACAACTCAGGTGGACATAGTACCTAGAGCAAGCTGTCCGGATGAATAAAGTTATTACTAAATGTGTCCACTTTGCTATCATTCTCAGCAGACCAACTATATAAATTTGACGTTTATCTCAATGCGCTTCTAACATTCGAATCACCAAACACAGACAGCAGGGGGGAGGGTGGGACACAGCGACCGTTGTAATTAATGTACATATACGACCGCCACGGGGAAGCATACCATTTCATTTTGACTGAAGCACCAAAGAAACTCGTATAGGCGTGCGTATTCAAATACAGAGATATGTAAACAGGCAGAATACGGCGCCGCGGTCGGCAATGCCTATATAAGACAACACCTCTCTGGCGCAGTTGTTAGTTCGGCTACTGCTGCTACAATGGCGGGTTACGAAGATTTAAGTGAGTTTGAACGTGGTGTTGTAATCGGCGTACGAGCGATGGGACAAAGCATCTCCGAGGTAGCAATGAAGTGGGAATTTTCCCATTCGACCGTTTGACGAGTGTACTGTGAACATAAGGAATCCTCTAAAAAATCAAACTTCCGACAATGCTGCGGCCGCGAAAAGATCCTGCAAGATCTGGAGGAACGACGACTGAAGAGAAACGTTCAAAACAACAGAAGTGCAACCCTTCCGCAAATTGCTGCAGATTTCAGTGCTGGATCATCAACACGTGTCAGCGTGCGCACAGTTCATCGATATGGGCTTTCGGAGCCGAAGGTTCATTCGAGTACCCTTGATGACTGCACGACACAAAGCTTTAAGCCTCGCCTGCACCCGTCAACACCAAGAATGGACTATTGATGATTGGAAACATTTACCCGGCTCGGACGAGTCTCGATTCAAACGGGATCGAGCGGATGGATGTGTACGGGTATGGAGACAACCTCATGAATCCTTGGACCCTGCATATCATCAGGGGAGTGTTCGAGCTGGTGGAGGCTATGTAACGATGTGAGGCGTGTGCAGTTGGAGTGATACGGGACCCCTGACACCTCTAGATACGACTGTGACAGGTGACACGTAGGTAAGCATCCTTTCTGATCACCCGCGTCCATTCATTTACATTGTGCACTTGAACAATTCCAGCAGGACAATGCGACACCCCACACGTCCAGAATTGCTACAGAGTGGCTGCAGGAACACCTCGTGAGTTTAAACACTTCCTCTGGCCACCAGACTCCCGAGATATGAACATTATTGAGCATATCTGGGATGCCTAGCAACGTGCTGTCCAGGAGAGATCACCACCGCCTCGTACTCCTACGGATTTACGGACAGCCCTGCAGGATTCATGGTGTCAGTTCCCTCCAGCACTACTTCAGACATTACTGGAGTCCATGCCACGTCGTGTTGCGGCACTTCTGCATGCTCGCGGGTCCCCTAGAGGATATTAGGCAAGTTATTTGGCTCTTCAATGTATTCCGACCAGTTTCGCTATTTAAAAGCGACCGTCCACAGGACAGTGGAGTCGTCCAAAAACATTTGCAGCAAAAGTGCGAGTCAGTATGAAAATCAAATTTAATCGGCTTTATCTACTGGACGGCGTCATCCGGAACTATGCAAGAATACACCTGCGGAACAGACAGTACCCTGCACAGCGCATGGACCGCAGAGGTGACAGCTGACATTACTCCCATTTGACGAGAGGATCCGTTCAAAACAAATCAAACAATACGCGATTTGCGAATGTACAGGGCTATTATAAATGATTGAAGCGATTTCATAAATTCACTGTAGCTCCATTGATTGACATATGGCCACGACACACTGCAGATACGTAGAAAAACTCATAAAGTTTTGTTCGGCTGAAGCCGCACTTCAGGTTTCTGCCGCCAGAGTGCTCGAGAGCGCAGTGAAACAAAATGGCGACAGGAGCCGAGAAAGCTTATGTTGTGCTTGAAATGCACTCACATCAGTCAGTCATAAAAGTGCAACGACACTTCAGGACGAAGTTCAACAAAGATCCACCAACTGCTAACTCCATTCGGCGATTGTATGCGCAGTTTAAACCTTCTGGATGCCTCTGTAAGGGGAAATCAACGGGTCGGCCTGCAGTGAGCGAAGAAACGGTTGAACACGTGTATCTGGACATGCTGGAAAATTGGCTCATGCCACAACTGGAGACCGACAGCGCCGACTTCATCTTTCAACAGGATGGTGCTCCGCCGCACTTCCATCATGATGTTCGGCATTTCTTAAACAGGAGATTGGAAAACCGATGGATCGGTCGTGGTGGAGATCATGATCAGCAATTCATGTCATGGCCTCCACGCTCTCCCGACTTAATCGCATGCGACTTCTTTCTGTGGAGTTATGCGAAAGATTCAGTGTTTAAACCTCCTCTACCAAGAAACGTGCCAGAACTGCGAGCTCGCATCAACGATGCTTTCGAACTCATTGATGGGGACATGCTGCGCCGAGTGTGGGAGGAACTTGATTATCGGCTTGATGTCTGCCGAATCACTAAAGGGGCACATATCGAACATTTGTGAATGCCTAAAAAACTTTTTGAGTTTTTGTATGTGTGTGCAAAGCATTGTGAAAATATCTCAAATAATAAAGTTACTGTAGAGCTGTGAAATCGCTTGAATCATTTGTAATAACCCTGTATTCTTTACAATAACTTAGATATCAGTCGTTTGTGGCGCTAGAGCTTCCAGTTCTCAAACTGATACGTTTGCCTTTCTCCGGCATCGCTGCAACGTTTGTACTGTCACGGCCTGTACTAAGTAAATTAGCGGTGGCAGGCGAGTTCCCCACAGTCCTGCGGCAGTGCTCTTCCAGGTGTCCCGCACGCTTGCGACACTTTTCTTCTCCGCTGCTGGCTCGCGGGCTTCGCGCACGAGGCGCCAGGACTCTCAGCTGCACAAGGCCGCGCGACCCTCCCCCCCTCCCCCCGCCCCCTGAGCCAGCGGCCTGCGTATCTGATCCACAGAGACGTGGCGGAGAAAGCCCCACAGGCCGGGGGCGGCACCTCCTCCCTCTTCTCACAACCACGACATGTCGCGCGCACGGGGCTCCTTGCACGATACGACGTCACGCAGCCACCAGTTAGTTGCCGTTTAACTTCTTATCTGGCCTCAAACTGGCTGAAACCACACTAAACCTATCCCGTTACGAAACTCGTCGTAGAAACGAAGTCTGCCACCGTAGTGGATTACTTGAATTTGCGGAAACACGTTTCCAGCAAGTAGCCGATTAAGACACTCCTAACGATCTGAGGAATTTGAAACCTACCTACGTAACAGTTGAGAAAAATTTTGTTACAACTGTATGAAAACTATAACTTGTGCTCTATACAATAACAATATTTTGGAAGGTAGTTTGGAAGGTAGGAAACGAGGTACTGACAAAAGTAAAGCTGCGAGGACGGGGCGTGAGTCGTGCTTGGGTAGCTCATTTGGTAGAGCAGTTGCCCGCGAAAGGCAAAGGTCCCGAGTTCGAGTCTCGGTCCGGCACACAGTTTTAATCTGCCAGGAAGTTTCATATCAGCGCACACTCCGCTGCAGTTTGAAAATCTCATTCTGGAAACATCCCCCAGGCTGTGGCTAAGCCATGTCTCCGCAATATCCTTTCTTTCAGGAGTGCTAGTTCTGCAACGTTCGCAGGAGAGCTTCTGTTAAGTTTGGAAGGTAGGAGACGAGGTACTGGCAGAAGTAAAGCTGTGAGGACGGGGCGTGTGTCGCGCTTGGGTAGCTCAGTTGATGCCGGCACGGTAGCTCAGCGTATTCAGTCAGAGGGATAGCAGCCTTCTGTAATAAAAAAATTGAGCTAATCTATCAACAACGAACTTCAACGGATGTCTTAAGACGTCCGCCCCGAGCAGATGCAACGAACAAAAGCGAACAAAAATTAGATTTAAAAAAAAAGCTGGTAGAGCACTTGCCCGTGAGAGGCAAAGGTCCCGAGTTCGAGGCTCGGTCCGGCACACAGTTTTAATCTGCCAGGAAGTTTCATATCAGCGCACACTCCGCTACAGAGTGAAAATCTCATTCATTTCGTTCGAGAATCAACCGGTAAACTGAGGAAGCTCGTTCCTGCCAACTATAGCTTCCAGTTTGGTTAAATGCGTTACACTTACGGCACAGATCAATGGTTGATTGATTGATTTTGGGGAAAGGAAGTCATCGGTCCCATCAGGTTAGGGAAGGATGGGGAAGGAAATCGGTCGTGCCCTTTCGAAAGGACCATGCGGGCATTTGCCTGAAGCGATTTAGAGAAATCATGGAAAACGTAAATCAGGATGACCGGACGCGGGTTTGAACCGTCGTCCTCGCGAATGCGAGTCCAGTGTGCTAAATACTGCAATGAAACAAGACTATGGCAGCTGATACAACTTTTTATCAGAAATGAATTGTCCATATAAGTATATTTAAGTAGATTCAAACAAGCAATATATTCCGGAGAAAAATACGTTTCTATTTGTTGACCATTTGTTTAGGAAACACCTAACCTTTACTCCAATATGGGGAAGTATTCTTTATATCTGTACTGAAAATAGTAGAAGCAATGGACAGGATGACTATTTCAATATATGAAAAGCACCAGTTTGCTTTTGTTCTACACTATCACTTTTATTGTTAACCGGTTTTCGGCTTACAAGGCCATCTTCAGACATTTACTGAGTATTATTATTTGGTAATAATTTGGTAATAATTATTTGGTAATAATACTCAGTAAATGTCTGAAGATGGCCTTGTAAGCCGAAAACCGGTTAACAATAAAATTAATATTGTAGAACATAAGCAAACTTATGCTTTTCATTTATTATAATGTTGTTCTACCAAGAACCGACGGAAGATTCTGTTAACACGAATATTTCACTCTGCAGCGAGATATACGCCGCTTCGATACTTTCCAGCGGATTTAGATTCTCTGGCGGACTCGGACTTCCACTAGGACGGCTGCCTTTCATGGGAAATAGCGTTTTCGACTAAGCTGTCCACATAAGCCTCACGGTCCACCCTCACAGCTTCACTGCCGCCAAAACATTCCTCCTGAATTCGAAACTTCAGAGAAGGTTTCTCTGTAAAGATAGTGATCTAGAAGTACATCATTTGTTGCTTAATTCTTTTCGGAAAGAAGTAACATTAATTAACGATTTTTGGGTTACTGTACCTGTTTCAACTGTCACTGTATGTTGATCGTTCCCTGTCTCACATAAGTGCGCTCTGGGCGAGCTGCACTCAAAATAATGTGGACGATACGAACACAAGAGCCGAAGTCTTCCCCTGCGTCTAGTCAGTCCGTAAAAGACGGTGGCTCTTCATTTCTGAGAAACTCGGAAAACGTTTCTACCATTCATAAACAAGTTGCAAATTAACGACTGCTGGAAAAGTGAGCCTATTGCTTCCCGCAGCGCAGCTGACACTCCTAAGAGTCCCCTGTTACTCAGATAATTGCTGGGGAAACTCCCTACTGTGGGCTGCTGTTCGTGACAGTCCTCTTGCACAGTATGTGGAGAAATACAATACAGTGATTTTCCACTAATCTCACCGATGCAAACGCGGAATCCTCAGTACAAACACCACTAAAGCTAATTTTGCTTCACTGTTAACACCTTCAACGGTGAGTCACTTCGCTCCCTTTGATGTTATTTTATGTGTTTCAAGATGCAAACTGTTTTTAAAAATCCAAAAGAGGTCTTCATCAAGTGATAGTACCAGGAGCCGCAGGTACTTTATCTGCGCAGTTAACAGTCTTCAACTCTCGTATAAAGCGAGATATTAAAGTGAGTATGTATTTCTTAATGGAAGCACACACTTTTTGTAACATCATTTCTAGCCTCTGGGAAACACAAGAACTATGCACGTTGATGGTGACGTTGAAACTTTTAACAGAATATACACTGAAGTGCCAAAGAAACTGGTATGGGCATGCGTATTCAAATACAGAGGTACGTAGACACGCCGAATACGGTGTTGCGATTGGCAACGCCTATATAAGACAACAAGTGCCTGGCGCAGTTCTTAGATCGATTACTGCTGCTACAATGGCACGTTAGCAAAATTTAAGTGAGTTTGACCGTGGTGCTATAGTAGGCGCACGAGCGATGGCACAAACTACACTCCTGGAAATGGAAAAAAGAACACATTGACACCGGTGTGTCAGACCCACCATACTTGCTCCGGACACTGCGAGAGGGCTGTACAAGCAATGATCACACGCACGGCACAGCGGACACACCAGGAACCGCGGTGTTGGCCGTCGAATGGCGCTAGCTGCGCAGCATTTGTGCACCTCCGCCGTCAGTGTCAGCCAGTTTGCCGTGGCATACGGAGCTCCATCGCAGTCTTTAACACTGGTAGCATGCCGCGACAGCGTGGACGTGAACCGTATGTGCAGTTGACAGACTTTGAGCGAGGGCGTATAGTGGGCATGCGGGAGGCCGGGTGGACGTACCACCGAATTGCTCAACACGTGGGGCGTGAGGTCTCCACAGTACATCGATGTTGTCGCCAGTGGTCGGCGGAAGGTGCACGTGCCCGTCGACCTGGGACCGGACCGCAGCGACGCACGGATGCACGCCAAGACCGTAGGATCCTACGCAGTGCCGTAGGGGACCGCACCGCCACTTCCCAGCAAATTAGGGACACTGTTGCTCCTGGGGTATCGGCGAGGACCATTCGCAACCGTCTCCATGAAGCTGGGCTACGGTCCCGCACACCGTTAGGCCGTCTTCCGCTCACGCCCCAACATCGTGCAGCCCGCCTCCAGTGGTGTCGCGACAGGCGTGAATGGAGGGACGAATGGAGACGTGTCGTCTTCAGCGATGAGAGTCGCTTCTGCCTTGGTGCCAATGATGGTCGTATGCGTGTTTGGCGCCGTGCAGGTGAGCGCCACAATCAGGACTGCATACGACCGAGGCACACAGGGCCAACACCCGGCATCATGGTGTGGGGAGCGATCTCCTACACTGGCCGTACACCACTGGTGATCGTCGAGGGGACACTGAATAGTGCACGGTACATCCAAACCGTCATCGAACCCATCGTTCTACCATTCCTAGACCGGCAAGGGAACTTGCTGTTCCAACAGGACAATGCACGTCCGCATGTATCCCGTGCCACCCAACGTGCTCTAGAAGGTGTAAGTCAACTACCCTGGCCAGCAAGATCTCCGGATCTGTCCCCCATTGAGCATGTTTGGGACTGGATGAAGCGTCGTCTCATGCGGTCTGCACGTCCAGCACGAACGCTGGTCCAACTGAGGCGCCAGGTGGAAATGGCATGGCAAGCCGTTCCACAGGACTACATCCAGCATCTCTACGATCGTCTCCATGGGAGAATAGCAGCCTGCATTGCTGCGAAATGTGGATATACACTGTACTTGTGCCGACATTGTGCATGCTCTGTTGCCTGTGTCTATGTGCCTGTGGTTCTGTCAGTGTGATCATGTGATGTATCTGACCCCAGGAATGTGTCAATAAAGTTTCCCCTTCCTGGGACAATGAATTCTCGGTCTTCTTATTTCAATTTCCAGGAGTGTATTTCCGAGACAGTGATGATGTGGGGATTTTACAGTAAGATCATTTCACGAGCGTACCGTGAATATCAGGAATCCGGTAAGACACCAAATCTCCGACATTGCTGCGGCCGGAAAAAGATGCTGCAAGAACGGTACTGAAGAGAATCGTTCAACGTGACATAACTGCAACCCTTCCGCAAACTGCTGCAGATTTCACTGCTGGGCCATCAGCAAATGTGAGCGTGCGAACCGTTCAACGAAGCATCAGCGATATGGGCTTCGGAACCGAAGGCCCACTCGTGTACCCTAAGCTTTACGCCTCGCCAGGGCCCGTCAACAGCGACATTGGCCTGTTGATGACTGGAAACATGTTGCCTAGTCGGAGGAGTCTCGTTTCAAATTGTATCGAGTGGATGGACGTGTACGGGTATGGAGACAACCTCATGAAACCATAGACCCTGCGTGTCAGCAGAACACTGTTGAAGCTGGTGAAGGCTCTGTAATGGTGTGGGGCGAGTTCAGTTGGAGTGATATGGGACCCCTGATACATCTAGATAGACTCTGACAGGTGACACGTACGTAAGCATCCTGTCTGATCACCTGCATTCATTCATGGTTCAAAATGGTTCAAATGGCTCTGAGCACTATGGGACTCAACTGGTGAGGTCATTAGTCCCCTAGAACTTAGAACTAGTTAAACCTAACTAACCTAAGGACATCACAAACATCCATGCCCGAGGCAGGATTCGAACCTGCGACCGTAGCGGTCTGGCGGTTCCAGACTGCAGCGCCTGTAACCGCACGGCCACTTCGGCCGGCATTCATTCATGTTCATTGTGCTTTCCGACGGACTTGGGCAATGCAAGCAAGACAATACGACACCCCACACATCCAGAATTGCTGCAGAGTGACTCCAGGAACACTGTTCTGAGTTGAAACACTTCCGCTGGCCACCAGACGCTACAGACATGAACATTATAGAGCGTATCAGGGACACATTGCAACGTGCTGTTCAGAAAAGATTTCCAACACCTCGTACTCTTAGTCATGTATGGACATCCCTGCAGGATTCATGGTGTCAATTCCCTCCTGCGCCACTCCAGCCATTAGTTGAGTCCATGCTACGTCGTATTGTGGTACTTCTGCATGCTCGTGGTGGGCCCTACACGATATTAGTCAAGTGTACCAGTTCCCTTGGCTCTTCAGAATACATGAGAAACATGCTCAAACTGGAAGTCAAAAGTGTGTAAACGCTACAAAAAAAACCTCGTTTTTATGTCTTGAAGTGTTGCCGAAATAAAAGAGATGTTTATGTCTTACGCGACTCGTCCTGAGTGAAAAAAGAATTCAGAATGCGCGAATATATCGATTTTTTTGTGCTTGAAATGAACCTCGACAAAATGGTTGCAGTGACATTTGAAAAGACGATTACGTACACTAACCACGTTGTACATAAGGTAGACATACTAGGCAGTGTGGTAGAGACCTTTCGCGACATCGGCTGCATGTGAGCACGCATCGTGCGACGCCTCGGCTGTTGTCGTATCACGTGCTGCCCGTGCGTGTCTGGAGGGCGGGCTGCCTCCAGGTATCAGGGGGACTGCTCAGCTGCTGTGAGGTGCCAGATAGGGGACGCCCTGGAATGCACTTAGCGCAGGGTAGCGATAGAGCCCGCGTCCCGTCCCGCGCTATCGGACAGCGATAGCTTTCCTCCGACCAAGAGGCGAGCGGCCGGGCTAGGAATCTACCACGGTTTCTTCCACAGCATCTGTTTTTTTAATATTTTATTTAACTCGATTTAAGCACTGTTGAGTTCGGCTAGCGCTTGAATGGGTGACCATCCGGTCTGCTGAGCGCTGTTGACAAGCGGGGTGCATTCTAGAGATGGGCAAAACTGTTCTTTTCAGAGATTGGATCAGAACTGTTCACTCCCTGAAATGAATTAGCTCTTTTTCATGACTCACCACTCATTTACAATAGAAAATAAATGGAAGGCACATTGCCCTTTAAACTTGGTTTATTCTAGTACTATACCTGTATTTTGATCTTATTTGATCCTATTTTGAAGTAACACAGATAATGAGTAAGAATTTTGTATTGTTTATTGAAATTTCCACGATATGACAAAGTTTTTGATTATTGATTTATTTTGCACTATCGTGGTTTTTTGGGTGATCGGAAAATGTTGTAACTTGAGATTTACATTAACAATATATTTGGCTATAATATATTAAAATTTCATTAACCTCATACAAACACATCGCAAGCCATATATTTTTAAAGTGAACGTTTCCTTCCGAAGACGCCTAAAATCGCAAAATCCGTACCAGAATAAGAAAAAAAGATATAAATTTGACTGTAAAACGAAAGTGCTGCATATAACCTTACGCAGAATAAAACAAGTAAAATATTGGTGTATCATATTTTCCGATACGTTTATCAGTTCGCTCGTAATTAAAGCGTAAATTCGAGTGTCCATAATAAAAATCCTATAGTAAGAGGAGTCGTCAGGAACCTAATCTGATCAGTTTAAATAAATAAAAATAAAATAAAAACAAATGATGTATACATAACATAATAATGTAATATACATAGCGGTATTACTACGAAGAACAATATCCAGTAGAGACGAACTCCGATGCAGAAGCACTGAGTCGAGCAGGTCGAGCCGCGAGCTGTATTACTGCATGAGTTGAGACCGCAGAGATCAGAGTGACACCTGAGTTGCTTTGCTCAACGCTCTGGCTAGAGTCGAGAACGGTGGGGTGAGCGTTGAGCGGGCGAGTTTCGAGGGTGGGGGGAGCGGTGAACTGACCCGCTCTGAGACAAATCGTCCGTTCCCTTGCGAGCAGGTTGTTGCAAGTAGTTCCTATGTTATCCGCTAGGTGGCTCTCTGTCCTGTTGCTCACATCAACTGCCCAGAGGGCAGGACGTGCGACTGAAACGATCGCCGACAGAGTGCGATGCGAAGTTAAGCTGCGCCAGACACTGCACGCGGCAGACGACGCACAGAGACGGCACGGCATATGTGAAACACAAAATCCAATGGGGCACTGCACAATGCAGGCAGCCAAGGTAGAAGCAGGGCAGAGGCCGGCGCTGGCTGTGTTGTGTGGCGTGCACTGTGCTCTGACCAGCAGAGGCGCTGCTGATATGCTCCGTCTCTCTCTCTCTCTCTCTCTCTCTCTGCCGTGGGAAACGTTTGGAGGTACCGTTCTTTTTTTCTGAATCACTGATTGTTCACTCCTTTGAAAGATTCAACTCTATGAATTAGTTCAAGAGCGCATCCCCCATCTCTAGTGCATTCAGCCCCTGTGAGCCAATTCAGAAGCTACTTGTCTGAGAAGTAGAGTCCGCGGTCTCATAAGTTGACATACGGCCGGGAGAGCGGTGTGCTGGCCGCGTGCCCCTCCATATCCGCATCTGGTGGCGTCTGTGGGTGTGGAAGACACGGCGACCGGTCGGTACCGTTGGGCCTTCACGGCATGTTCGGGCGGAAATTCTTTTTCACAACTATACAGGCACCCACAAAACAACATCTCATAGCTGTACGTCGCCCACGCACACCCGTGACAACTATTTGGAGATTTTGTACATCAGCGCTATAACAGTTTTATCAAGTACTAAACTGTAGAAGTAGTGGTTGTACGATCCTCAGATTGTGATACAAACATTGTGTAACAATTTGCGCTAGATCGCTGTATTTAAGACACAATGGTTATCGTTATCATATTCCATTAATTGTATTTGATAGATCCCTTCGAAGGGTGTCTTTTCGATTCAAAAGAAGATGAGCACGTACATCTTGTTTAAATAGACTACAATGAAAAGATGAATCATTATGAACTGTTGTCATATTGCAGTGCTAGTATTAATTACAAAATACCAGGAAACGTTCATTTTAAGAGTGTGAATATATGAAAGGTGTACAAGCAGCTCCCCGCATCTCGTGGTCGTCCGCTCGGGTTCCCGGGTTCGATTCCCGGCGGGGTCAGGGATTTTCTCTGCCTCGTGATGGCTGGGTGTTGTGTGCTGTTCTTAGGTTAGTTGGGTTTAAGTAGTTCTAAGTTCTAGGGGACTGATGACCATAGATGTTAAGTCCCATAGTGCTCAGAGCCATTTTTTTGTACAAGCAGCTGTCCGAAAGAACAGAACTCCACACATAAGATACTTAATATGCTATTGGAAATTGCTGAATGCAAGTGCACCCACGTATCTGAGTCCTTTCTCGGCTAATATACAGCCCCTGAAGTCTTTAAGCAGGTTGTTTTTGGTCACAGTATTGTTTTCACGTTTAGGACAATTTTTGAGAAAAAAACAGCAGTCAAAATGACAAAGGGCATTAATGAATACATGTATTCAGAAACAGCTATCACTCTACCAACTTTTCACAGAGGTCTCCGTAGAATGTTTTAGAACCAACATCACTTCTAACTTTTATAACACGCTTCTGATTCTGAACATAACATCCTTATAAGCTGAGTTTCCACAAAAGATGGTACGTTAACTCATTAACTAACAAAAATATAAATGGTAATTTACAGTCAAGAATTAAACTGTCTACGGTCTCAAAAAGACATCGACTGCCATACGTATTATTTCTCAACAGTGCTTTCTGTCTGAATGACATATCTCCCACGTTAATTAATCAAAATTAATGATTGAGAGATAATTTTCAAGATTTCGTTCACCAATAGCGACGAAAAATACACAGTTTAAAGCTGTGGCTTTCACTATAAAAACAATGTAACGGGCCACGTACTGACAGTGTGTTTCACTGACATGCTGTTGCAGTTGTTTAAATTCTTTGCGCAAGTATAGCCTCTCACACGATTTCGGCCATAAACGACGATGCAAAGAATTTAGAAGACGCCATCTGCTGAGTAACTAATTTTAGTACTCGTATTACGCACAACAGCGCTTGGAGTTGTTTACTTTCTGTAAGCAAGCGTTGTACTTTCAGAACATTTCCAGAGACAACACACGTCGCGCCTCAAACTGCTAGAGTTGGAGAATGTTATTAAATTCCGTGGAAAATCTTTCCAACAATTCAACCTGCGCTCCCCTATCGTGATCCTCGCACAGCTGACAACAGAAGCCTACGACGCAGAAGAAAAACCTACGAAAGATAAGACAGCTTACAGATAACTAAACGGACAACAGAAGGCAACAGCTATGGAAGTCTTACAGTCAGTAAGAAATTAGATTGTTGTAGATCGACTTTTAAGGGACATCGTGAATAATAATCATCCTTGTGGAGAAAAAATAATTGTGTTTGGTGGAGATGTCCGTCAAGAATTATCCGTCATTAGTCATGCCAATAGAACAGCCATTAACGAAAGAAAGAGCAGTTAAACTATCACCCTTATGGTCTCATTTTAAAATTCATAAGTTGAGTCAAAATATGAGAGCAAGTGGTGCTCCAGTTTGCATTGCATTTTTATTTAAATTGATGATTTAGAAAACTCTATTCAACGGCGATTCTATGTCAAAAAATGATGACTGAGCAATAATTAATGAAAATGCGTTTTCCAGTTTGCAACCTGGAGAGAGAAAGGTTTACCCTAGTTCTGAATCTGTGGAACTTGAAGAAATAAACAACGTTTAATTGTATCCCGTAGAATTCTTGAATTTTAAAGGAGAATGCTATTAATACGTTAATTATAAATCTTAACACTTACGCGAGTACATCACCACTGCAAAATTTCCGATAAAACTCTGCTCATACCCCGCATCAATGTGACACCTTTTGATCAAACCATAACTTTCCAAATCATAAGAAAACAGTTCCCAATAAAAGAAGCCTTTACTAGCACCATTAATAAAGCACAAGGTCAGACGCTTAAAAGGGCAGGATTGCAATTATTACTAACTGTTTTTCGCATGGATAGCTGCATGTGGCTTTTTTACGAGTTCACACGTTTGTCATATTTATTTTTGTGCTAAAGACACACACACCCAAAGGGAAACGATGATCACATTATAGCTACTAACATCGTTTTGAGGGAAGTTTTGCAAAATAAAGAAGTTTTAAAAAATAAAATTATACGACTAAGACATTATTCGTTTATTTGTTTATTTTACAATTAGCTGTATAGTATGTAATGATATCGATTTTTTAAATGAGACTAAAATTAGAGACTATTACTCTAAATGTAAACCTTATATTAATAAATTAATAAATACTTGCTTTTTCTTATTTCTCTGTTACTACGTTATCTGTCTGTAACTGATCGGGGTAGAGTGTGAATTAGTCGCCCGGGTCAACCAGTAGCTTGTATTTCTTTGTATGAGTAGCCTACTTTCACACCTTTGACGAGTTCTTTGAGAAATACTGAATCGTAGGTATAGAGTGCTGTTAAAATCCAATGATAATCCACTTGCCTTGAACACTGTGCTAATTGCGAAACTTTCGGCTGCGTTATGTTAGCGAGAGCTTTGACATAAGCAACCTAGAAGGTCTGTGCCGTCGCCAGATGTGGCTCTCCCCTAAAGGACATTAGTTTTTCCATGACATCTCTCGACCGTGACGAAATAAGCAACCTAGAAGGTCCATATCGTCGCAAGGAGCAGCTTTCCCCGGAAGAACACTAGTTTTTCCATGATATCTCTTCACTGTGACGCATACGACATATATAGCTTCACGAGCTGCAGACCGTCCGCTAGGCTAACTCTCTGCTTGCGGCTTCATTGGCCATTAGTGGGGAGGAGCTGTGGTTGGCAGAACATTGTTCCCGCCCTGTAATGCCAACTGTCTAACCGGAGTCACAGTCCTTAACAGCGAGTAGGAAACCTCGCCAGTACGAAGGATCTAGCCGACGTGGAATACCAGGCCGAGAACGCACAGATGAATGTCATTCTGTGATAGCAGCTTAATTTGTTGTAATTATTGCCTTACATTTAAGCCCCTTATTAGCTTTATCTCCTGCATTCTGTCCGATAAAGAAATGCCACCATGACTAGCTAGGAAACTGTGTGCAGTTTTTATCTGATTAATCAGGCTCCGTAACCGAGGCCGCTAAGAAACTGTTGTGCAATGGCATTCGGCTCAGAGGTAAGCCAGTTCGAATGCTGGTGACTGATGAAAAGTTCACTGCCAGTATTCGCCCGGCAACAGGAGGAGAGGTGGTGGCTTAAAGTTCCTGACTGCCAGGCTCTGCTTCAATATCCGGGTTCAAATTACAAACCTCTCCGCATCGTCTCATGAAGTGAGGGGCATGCGACGCTATGGGTGGTGATCCGCCCGTTAAAGTCGACGGCCCATTCGAATTTGTTTGAGAGCAGCACCGAGTTTTACTCTCTCCCGTCTCCCATCATCGTCATCATCATCATCATCAACCTCATCACCATCACCATCATCATACATCAGAAACATCCACGGCTACAAACATCCATCGCAATCACAAACATCCATCGCAGTCAATTACAGTCAACAAATACACGTAAGACACAACTCTCAGATGTCCGCAAAGAAAGGGGCAACATCGGCGGCGGAAGAAAACCATTTCCCACAGGTGGCGAACGCACCCCTTAGGGCTCAAGGCCTCCCAACCAACAGTACTATGTTGTTGTTGTTGTTGTGGTCTTCAGTCCAAAGACTGGTTTCAATGCAGCTCTCCAAGCTACTCTATCCTGTGCGAGCGTCTTCAACTCCGAGTAACTACTGCAAATTACGTCCTTCTGAATCTGCTTGCTGTATTCATCTCTTGGTCTCCTTCTACGATTTTTACCCCACACGCTTCCCTCCGGTACTAAACTGGTGACCCCTTGATGCCTCAGAACGTGTCCTACCAACCGATCCCTTCTTCTAGTCAAGTTGTGCCACAAATTCCTCTTCTTCCAAAATCTGTTCAGTACCTCTGCATTAGTTACGTGATCTACCCATCTAATCTTCAGCATTCTTCTGTTGCTCCATTTTTCGAAAGCTATCCTCTTCTTGTCTAATCTGTTTATCGTCCATGTTTCAATACCATACATAGGTACCCTCTACACAAATACTTTCAGAAAAGGCTTCCTTACACGCGAATCTATACTCGATGTCAACAAATTTCTCTTCTTCGGAAACGTTTTAGTTGCCATCGCCAGTCTACATTTTATGTCCTCCCTACTTCGACCAACATCAGTTATTTTGCTGCCCAAATAGGAAATCTCATCCACTAAAAGTATCTCTCGATATATACTGTGGTGTCACCGTCAGACACCACACTTGCTAGGTGGTAGCCTTTAAATCGGCCGCGGTCCGTTGGTATACGTCGGACCCGCATGTCGCCACTATCAGCGATTGCAGACCGAGTGCCGCCACACGGCAGGTCTAGTCTAGAGAGACTCCCTAGCACTCGCCCCAGTTGTACAGCTGACTTTGCTAGCGATGGTTCACTGTCTACAGACGCTCTCAATTGCAGAGACGATAGTTTAGCATAGTCTTCAGCTAGGTCATTTGCTACGACCTAGCAAGGCGCCATATTCAGTTACTATAAGTACTATCTTCGAGAATGTCTTCTGAACATATAATATTGTGATCACGTACCGTCAAGAGCGACGTTAATCATTAATGGATTAAAGCTAAGTATCAAACTAATTACGTCCGCTTTCTGAATTCTGATTCCTTGTCATGTTCCAGACCTCACGTCAGTATAGTTCTTCCCTCCTCACCCCAGCCTGCGTGAGATAAAACACGTGCATTTCGGCCTCCACTCGTAACACGGTGTTGGCTCTTCTGCTAACACAAAATATACCGTATTAAATAACTTCGGGAACGTAGCTGGTGACATCATCGACAACCTCTGATACTTCGACGGGAGCATAGACTGCCATTTTTAAGGCAAAACTTCAAGAAGTAAGCGCTGTGCAAGTGAATTTAAAACCTCGGTTTTCAGAGAAACTCCGGAGAGATAAGGCACACACACATTGTAAATCTAGCGCCATGACAAACCAAAGATGACCGACATCAGAAGTTATCGGTAGAGAAATTAATAATCAACTGCTGAGGTGGCATAAGCTCTATCCCTCTATTTTTTGTCAAGTGAGAGAGCAGGATTCCATCCAGAATTTAAATTAAAACCCTCATCTCTATTTACAAGGTTTATGACGGCACCAGCGTTTACAGTGTGTGTGTGTGTGTGTGTGTTTTATCTTTCCTGAGTTTCTCTGAAAACCGAAGTTTTTAATTCGGTTACTCGGTGCCGTCCTGACTTGAAAATGGCGGTGTGCGCTCCTGTTGAACTATCGGCGGTTGTCGACGACGTCACCTCGCTGCTTTCTCGTAAGTAATTTGAACACGGCGTACGTCGGGAGAAACTACGGTCTCACAGCGTCAAACGGCTTTTCTTTAACATTGCTTTGTTACCCGGCTCTTATACTGTGACTTCCCGAGTTGCTTGTAGACTCAATTTTATCGGACGGCCTCCCTTTGCTTTTCGGGAAAAAAGAGTTGTAGCAGAGGGATAGAAGTTATATTACATGCGAGTTGAGAATTCAAAAAAGGTCCCACTTTGGTGCATTTCTATTACGGAATGTAAAAATCGAAGAGAAGACGTATTAAGAAAAGTAGGCCATGAAAGAAATCTATAGATCAGTCCGACTAAAAGCAGGAAACAGGTAAAGGGGTGGGAGGCGGTGTCAGTGGGAATTGGCACAGGGTAAGTAACAATGCGAGGCAGGTTAACCAGTAAGGATGCAGGTGGCATTCAGTTGTAGGCCAGAGGAAATAACTCCCATATCGAGTCTAAATAAACACTTCGGTAAACAACAATGGAGAAAAGCAAAATTGATTGTTTGGAGCCTACTAAATGACTTTTTATCCAAGATCAGTTAGTACAGCCTAAATAAGAAAGAATCAATTGAAAATTACAGAATATTAAAAAATGCATCACAAATAACTGACAATTTACTTTATCTCCAAATCATTTCTCACAGTACCCCTAAACACAAGGAATGTATATTGGATAAATACAAATGCTCGATCCTGATAAACGTCAAATTACAACATGGCTCTTAAATCTACTGTAAGTAGGCTGTTTATATTTTATTATTGGCAACGTTACGTAGCGCTCTGTATGAAAATCACTGGCTGTGCTGTGTGCAGCCTGTGGCTAGTTTGCATTGTTGTCTGCCATTGTAGTGTTGGGCAGCGGCAGCTGGATGTGAATAGCGCGTAGCGTTGTGCAGTTGGAGGTGAGCCGCCAGCAGTGGTGGATGTGGGGAGAGAGATGGCGGAGTTTTGTAATTTGTCATGAACTGCTATATATATTATGACTATTAAGGTAAATACATTGTTTGTTCTCTATTAATATCTTTCATTTGCTAACTATCCCTATCAGTAGTTAGTGCCTTCTGTAGTTTGAATCTTTTATTTAGCTGGCAATAGTGGCGCTCGCTGTATTGCAGTAGTTCGAGTAATGAAGATTTTTGTGAGGTAAGTGATTTCTGAAAGGTATAGTTTAATGTTACTCAGGGCCATTCTTTTGCAGGGATCTTTGATAGTCAGATTGCGTTGCGCTAAAAAATATTGTGTGTCAGTTTAAGCACAGTCGTGTATAAATTGCTCAAAGGGGACGTTTAATTACTTGACATAAAGTTTGGGAGAACTTCATGTTGTGCCGCATTGAAGATCTAGATATTTTGTTCGTCTGTGAGCAGCACTCTGTATTTCATTTTTGTAAAGCATTTGGAGAGGTCAAGTTCTATGAGGTACCCACTGTCACTTAAGTCACTGCACTGTGATGGACACTCTCCTGTGATGGGCCACAAGGTTCTCTGAACAGGAGAGAAATTAGGTTTGTTACTGATTGTGAGATTTCAGTTAATAACCGAAAACTGGAAAAAATTGCTGCTTTTCGGCATGTACAATGGAAAGTTTGGGGGCCATTCATCATAGTTTGCGCAGTAATGAAGGAGAGCAGAGCGTGTCGGGTGATCTCTTGGAGGCCACCTGGCCAGACGCGATGTGGGTCAGGGGGAACTGTTCGGTGCGAGGGAGGGCGAAACGTTGTGATAAACGACGGCGACTGCCTGTCTCTCGGTGCACAAAAATAGTCCAGCTTTGCCTTATAGATCGAGATCTGCGAGTTTGTTGTGGTGCACTTCTACCCCTCACTACATGAAACAGCACGATTTCCGAAATGGGTCTGTGTTCACGACGTAAAACCAAATTCAATTCGAAAACGCTTTCTGCCGAATTGAAACTGGAGAATTTACAGTAGGCACGTAAAACGAATTATTTGGTCTGCAAGAATTTCGTCGATTTTCGTGTCCAGCTCTCCTTCGGGTTTAATACACCTCACTAACAATTTATGTTAATCAAATACGCATATGCCACATATAGACACGACTCTAACTTGAAAACAGAAAAATATTGCACGAAGAATATTGCAACAATATGTCTAGCAAATACAGAAAAATCTGCGTGTCATATTTAATTACATTTAAATGAATTAGCCAATTAGTGAAAGAGGATTGTCACTGGTGTTCTGTTTCGAACAGTTCGCAAAAGAAAACAGGGATTTATTTGAAAGAAAATTTGAAAATAAAGATGATTAACCAAGAATGAGTACCATGCAGAGTAGAGAAACTTTCGACAGACACGAATGATTGTGTGCGTACAACACATGTATAAAAGGACTTAGCTCGTACTATAAAGTACTTAACACAGTGGTGTGATTGTTTACGTCAACTATGATGTTACGTTTCTGGCTGCTAAACGGCTTGAGAAGACGTAAATATATAATGGTAATTCACTTTCTGTTTTCTTTTTCTTAAACGATAGATAAGTAAGGGTTGTGGTGAGCTATTCATAAAACTCAGTAAAAGCTGACGAAAAAATTTTCGTGTTTAACACAAATACTTCTATGAGATCTTCAATAATGTCCGTATCATTACCGTAGTGTACTTTGTACGGGTGGACCCACAATTCGCAAATACTTAAAGAGAGACATACTTTTGTACCACATAGACCTGTTGATAAAATAAATATTTGTCACCAATTTCAATTGAAACTATCATAGGCAGTTATTACAGCATTCTACAATATATCACGCTTTTTATGGCATCAAAAATGGTTTCTTATGTTATATACTTATTTTAAATATTTGCCGCAGATTTACTTGATATTCTTATGGCAACAACCATTTCAATTTTGTTACACAAGTGAATAGCACAAGGAACAAGTGAGTTCTCAGAATGCTGCGAATAACGTTCAATATGTTCTTACTTCTTTCGGGAATCGTAATATTAATAAGAAGAGGACGTTAAACCACTATGCATTTCTGTTCAGAAAGTTTAGAAGTACATCCATTTGTTCTTAGGACGAATGCTGCAACACAACCTGACGGTAACCGGTAGCACCAATCACTCTCGTGTTTGCACGGTTGTGTTGTGAACTCCTCTACATATCATAGATGCGTTCACGTTTTAATGTTGCAGGATCTCAATAAGTGTGACACGGACAAGTGACTTGGGCAAAAGGACCACTGCTCGTTTGAAACTTCCATATCACAAAATCAATACAACCATAAGAGTTTAACAAGTCGTACCGCTTTTCAGTATTTCCTTTATGTTGAGCATCGAACAGTCCTATAAGAATTTGTACATGAGGAACAATACGAAGCAGTTTATTAAACTGAACGATTCTCCTGTAGAGCTGCTGGGTCGTAGCCAGATAGAGAGAAGGAAAAATAAAATTTGGTATTTCTTTACTGACAAAGTTTCTTAATAGCGCTCTCTGTATGGAATGAATTTCAACCCAGTCCATCCCTACTCCACATAAGTCTGAGAAATTTGTTGATAATCAAAATCATATTCTCTGTTTTATAGTCAACTTTGAAAATCATTAAAATAAAAACTATTAAACAATGCATTATAAGATAAAGTGCGATGCAATACTGTAACACCATATGATGTTCCTCAACTGAAAAGTCATCTTGGTGTGCTATTTTGTCTTGTAGCCCACTTGATGACTCACGAACATGCACGAAATGTTGCGCAAACAACACAGGGATTACAGTTTCCCCATGCTGTTGAAAGAAATGATTAACCTTGATCAATCACCTGTGGTTCCAGGTCGGTTATTTTATGCTGCTTTGCAGATCTTACTATCCAGTTTTGTCATGTAAATTGCAACCTGGCTGTTAGTAAATGGCGTGAAACTTTTTAACATAGGATATTTAATTCCAGAGACCCAGTTACTATTAGTTCCCGCTCATAGCAGCGAGTTATTTCTTAACGTGACAAAGTCAACGGCTTGAAACTCCGAAAAATTAAGCGAATAATTTTCTAGAAAGTTACTGGAAACTGGGACTACTTTATGTGTTAAGCGTCAAATTGGAATTGAGCCTTTATGTACTCTGGAAGCCACAATCAGTGTTTCCCCCTTTCATTCCTCTGGTGCGTGGGAAAATCGACTGCTGATTAGTCTCCACGTGAAGTCCAATTTCTCTGATTTGCCTATCACGGTCATTTGGTAAGACATACGTAGAAGGATGCAAAATAATATCTGACTGTATTTTGAGAGTACAGTAAAATCATCCGTGGTGGATAAAGCATGTCCTGTGACTGTAAATGGAGTTTGATGAAGACGTCACTGATTTTCTCGCGTCTGTCAAACAAAATCACGATGGCTGATGCCAGTTTTCTCCTCTATTAATCCTACCTGCCACGGGTTACAGGCTGACGAGTAACATTGAGGAGTCGGTGGAAAGAGTATTTTCTAAGCCACTTCTTTCGTGGATTAATGAAATTTCCTCAGAATTCTTCCACTGAATCTTAAGAGCGGCGCCTGCTTTTCCTGCAGCTGGTTTTATGTGTTGTTTCACCGTAGGTCTGTTAAGACGAGCGCTCATAAATATTTCATGCTTGTTACTGATTCTTTGATTCACCGGCAGCTGCGTAAACGAACAATAAAGGGTCTTTCCGCCTTTTTATGTGCAATTTACGCTGAGTCCCTGCACAAGAGTCGACCCCCTGAAAGTCTTCCTGCTTTACACTACAGTTTTAGGACGTTGCAAATTTCCTGTACACAGCACCACTAGCCACAACCATCCTCACGGAACTTCGGGCGTTATCCGTCAGGTAATTTGTAGACACCGTGCACAATAAAGACCCGTAAAATTCCTTTTGGACACTGCCAACTAACACTGAAGCGCCAGAGAAACACCACTCTTCTTCAAAACTTCGACTGACTCTGCTGTGGGTTTGCTCTGTTGTGGCCCATTACCTGTCTGCATGTCAAGAGTCAGCACTGTCTTTCCGTTGGAAGACAACACTACTTCTTCCAGACTGCATGGAAATCCACTACTTCTGTGTGCAATTTCTTTTACTAATGAGACTTTGTGGAAAAAAAACTGTAATTACTATTATGATGAATGATCAGGACTATCTTTATGGACTGTGAGAAAATTTTAGCTTTTGACCAACATTGTATCAATAAGTGTGTGCATTTGATATCTTTGTTATTGTAATTATGAAAAATTTTATCAAATCATTATTGGCCACCGCCCAAAACAATTTGTAAAATTTTTTGTGGGGAGCATGGGGGCCATGTAAGTAGGCTATTTATGTTTTCTTATTGGCAACGTTACGTAGCGCTCTGTGGCTAGTTTGCATTGTTGTCTGCCATTGTAGTGATGGGCAGCTGGATGTTAACAGCAGCGCGTAGCGTTGCGCAGTTGGAGGTGAGCCGCCAGCAGTGGTGGATGTGGGGAGAGAGATGGCGGAGTTTTGAAATTTGTAACATTGGATGTCATGAAGTACTATATATATTATGACTGTTAAGGTAAATGCATTGTTTGTTCTCTATTAACATCTTTCAATTGCTAACTATGCCTATCAGTAGTTAGTGCCTTCTGTAGTTTGAATCTTTTATTTAGCTGGCAGTAGTGGCGCTCGCTGTATTGCAGTAGCTTGAGTAACGAAGATTATTGTGAGGTAAGTGATTTGTGAAAGGTACATGTTAATATCAGTCAGGGCTTCTGAAAGTCAGATTGCGTTGCGCTAAAAAATATTGTGTGTCAGTTTAAGCACAGTCATGTATAAATTTTTCTAAGGGGGCGTTTCAGAGTCGACCCTCTGAAAGTCTTCCTGCTTTACACTACAGTTTTAGGACGTTGCAAATTTCCTGTACACAGCACCATTAGCCACAACCATCCTCACGGAACTTCGGGCGTTATCCGTCATGTAATTTGTAGACATCGTGCACAATAAAGACCCGTAAAATTCCTTTTGGACACTGCCAACTAACACTGGAGCGCCAAAGAAACTGGTATAGGCATGCATATTCAAATACGGAGATATGTAAACAGACAGAATACGGCGCTGCAGTCGGGAATACCTATATAAGACAACAACCGTCTGGCGCACTTGTTAGATCTGTTACTGATGCTGCACTGGCAGGTTTTCAAGATTTAAGCGAGTTCGAACGTAGTATTATGGTCGACGCACGAGCTATGGGACACGGCATCTCCGAGTTACCGATGAAGTTGGGATTTTCTCGTACGGCCATTTGACGAGAGTACCGTCAATATCAAGAATCTGGTAAAACATCAAATTTCCGGCATCGCTGCGGCCGGGAAAAGATCCTGCAAGAACAGGACCAATGACGACTGAATAGAATCGTTCAACGTGACAGATGTGCAACCCTTCCGCAGATTGCTGCAGATTTCAGTGCTGGGTCATCAACAAGTGTTAGCGTGCGAACCATTCAACGAGACATTATCGATGTGGGCTTTCGGAGCCGAAGGCCCACTCGTGTAATTTTGATACCTGCACGACACAAAACTTTACGCCTCTCCTGGGCCCGTCAACACCGACAATGGACTGCTGATGACTGGAAACATGTTGCCTAGTCGGACAAGTCTAGTTTCAAATTGTATCGAGTGGATGACTGTACGGGCTTGGAGACCTCATGAATCCATGGATTCTGCATGTCAGCAGGGAACTGTTCAAGTTGGTGGAGGCTCTCTAACAGTGTGAGGTGTGCGCAGTTAGAGTGGTATGGGACCCCTGATACGTCTATATACGACTCTGATAGGTGACACGCGCGTAGGCATCTTGACTGATCACCTGCAGCTATTCACGTCCGTTGTGCATTCCGACGGAGTTGGGCAATTTCACCAGGACAATGTGACACCCCAAACCTCCAGAATTTCTACAGAGTCGCTTCAGGTACACTCTTCTGAGTTTAAACACGTCCACTGACCACCATTCTCCCCAGACATGAACATTATTGATCGTATCTGGAATGCCTTGCAACGTGCAAGTCCCTCCAGCACTAGTTCAGACATTAGTCGAGTACATGGCACTTCGTGTTGAGACACTTATACGTGCACGATGGGGCTCTACATGATGTTAGGCAAGTGTACCAGTTTCTTTGGCTCTTCAGTGTACATCTGATAGATATATGCCGTTAGGAAGGACGTGTTGAGTTGCGTCTGTTGTGAAATTCTGAATACCAAAGAAAACTTGAACAAATTTCAGTAATCTCGTATTTTATTCATTAAGCTACTTTTGGCGAATGCCTTTAGGGCCCAGCTATCTACGTCACCTCTAATCTCTTGGACGAAGAGCGTGAGCAGAGTTTTACAAGGCATCTGCTTAAGGAATTCTTATGACAAGAAATTCGTTTTCCAAACAGCTTTTACACGGGCTTGAAACGTGTTCCGCTAGTCTACAACAGACTGACGTCAGCGATATGGGCGTATTATTGTGTACATTTCTGCGACAATATCGCAAGCACCGGTGTTTCCGTGTGGCCGCGGTAATCCGTGTAGGAGAGGCAGCCACGTAACAGCGTGTAGTGACAATCACCGCACTGCAGCCAGCCGCACGTTCCAGAGGATATCGGTTGCAGGGACAAGACCGGGAGCTGCGCAGGCCGCGGTGTAAGGCGAGAGCAGCTAATGGCGATGCCGTGCCGGCGCGGCTTCCGGGACACGCAGCGAGCGCCTGGACGCCGGCAGCCCGCGCAACGCGGCGCGAAAAACTGGACTCCGGCGAGCGAAGCCGTCCGCGTGCTAATGGTCTGAGGCGCGCTCACCGGAAGATCGGGCAGCAGTCCGTCAGCCAATGACGTCTCCGCACTCCGCTTCAGAAAGAATCCGCGAGTTATTTTAATGTCGATAAATGCGGGGCGACGCCAAACACTGAGAAAAAGAACCCGAGAGAAGCCGACTACAAAGTTAGAACATCATCAGCACCTCACATCGTATAAGCATTTAGGGGTGATACTAAGATCAAACAGGACGACCACGAAAAATCTGTATTATGGAAGTCGAACGGAAGATAAAACACTTCTTGAGAGTCTCCAGGGAAAGAACACGATAAAGGAAATAGCACACGACCCTTGAGTGGGACTACTGATCCAACATTTGGACTTTTAGCGAGTAGAGAAGTTCAAATGGTTCAAATGGCTCTGAGCACTATGGGACTTAACATCTATGGTCATCAGTCCCCTAGAACTTAGAACTACTGAAACCTAACTAACCTAAGGACAGCACACAACACCCAGCCATCACGAGGCAGAGAAAATCCCTGACCCCGCCGGGAATCGAACCCGGGAACCCGGGGGTGGGAAGCGAGAACGCTACCGCACGACCACGAGATGCGGGCGAGTAGAGAAGACAGTAGACATTGGACGAATTAAGAGAGGCGCTCTGCTATGACAGTAACAAGTTGGTGTAACTCGTACCAAAGTGTACGAGAAATTCTCAGGGTTCTTAATTGAAAATCCTTGGAAGAAAGACAGAGAGGTCACTCAGTGCTCGCTAAAACCTGTTATTTAGAGAACCTGTATTCAAAGTAGACTTTACGACCATTAGGGCCTGTGCTTCGAGTGTCATATGTCTCACGCACGGATCATGACAATAAGACAAGAGAGATTCGGGTACGGACATAGACCGTCATTTGTACGTCCCTCTAACATGGCGAATGGAATAGAACAGAAAATCTATAATATTCGTACGAAGTACCCTCCGCTACGCACTCTACCGTTTGGATTATATACGCAAGTTGTAACAGCCATAGGGTGATATTCTTTCTCCAAACTGAAGCCCTCGATTCCAATCTCTATATTTATGAATTTTCCCATATAATTTTTGGTCATATTTAAACGGTTCGTGATGTTTGCAGAGCAGCCTGGTTTATCATTGTATTTATAAAATAAAATAAAATAAAAAATAAAATTAGTTAAAATGGCTCTGAGCACTACAGGACTTAACTTCTGAGGTCATCAGTCCCCTTAGAACTACTTCAACCTAAGTAACCTAAAGACATCACACACATCCATGCCCGAGGGAGGATTCGAACCTGCGATCGTAACAGTCGTGCGGTTCCGGACTGTAGCTTGTAGAACCGCTCGGCCACCCCAGCCGGCTTGTATTTATCCGTTATTAATATTTACTTATTCGTCTTGATAAGTATGAGAAAATTCTGTATCCTTTTTATGCAAAGATATGTGCATGCCAGAAAGCTAGTCGTCTTGACACCATTTACGTTGAGTTTAATTGCAAATATATAAAGCCATACAGTTTGTCAATTAAAAATAATTGAATGAAATACATTATAGCGTTAATACAAATTTGGTGGACACTTTTTTAATAGACAAGGAACATTTACTTCGATTTAAATATGCAGAGACGCATCTTTGAAGTAGAGATATCTTTGAACGAGTAATGGAGCCAAAATGGCGTACTTCTAACCACAGTGCTCATAACTCAGTTGTCTGTCGTGCATGAAGTCGGTTTTCCATGCTTGAAGGAGCCAGACAAATTTAACTCAGACTGATCAGAGTACCAATACTGAAAACTAAGATTTTTTTTTTCTATTCTGTTTGTGGAAAACGTATTGTTTTTGTAATTGTCTGAATGGAAGTCAGCACAATAAATCGCTGAGGTAAAACTGAAAAATGGGTTTTAGTCGTAATTAATTGAAAAAAAAAAACGGACTGTCATATTAGTTTGTATGGATTCGCCATTTCAGCTCCTTGATGACTGCAGCGATGCACAAGATAAGCAGAGACTGATTTTTGATATAACTTCCACTCAGTGAGCTGTTTTTGTGCTGAAAAATGGGTGATTCACTAAAATTTCATGCTATAATGTTCGTTGATTATTGTCAGTTTTCTCAGTGTGTTGAATAGTCACAAGGTGCAGAAGTAGTGGAGCAAAAGGCATTTGTACCTCCTGTTGCAACATATGCTACACTGAACTACGTGTTCCGTTCCAGAAATACTGGCCCCGCCATCTTATACAACTGCTACGATAAATGTTACAAGGTTCCTTTATATTTTGGATTCGTTGCTTCTTGACGTACCTTCACACCGATTCAGTGGAGATAGTCAGCCCTGTTACCTTAATAAAATAGTTACATTCGCACTTGCTTGCATTATTACAAGATACCTAAAATAACATTTGGTGCGGCAGTAAGTTGATTGTACTTGATTGTCAGTCTTGTGATATCTAAAGGTGTTTTCGTCTCGTTATGTATATTACAGTTTCTTTGAAAGCGACTTCGGATGCCATATTAAAATTAAATATGCCATACTTGATGTCAACCTCTTTGTGGTGTCACCTTCTACTACGATAACAAAACGTAACTTCAGCAATGACGCTACGCCAGTAACACCAATCTCCCAAAATAATATATAAATGTACCTCAAATGCCAATTTTGAAAAGCGCTTTAAGATTGCTGGTTGAATGTTACAGCATAGCAAATGAAAACGCACTGTGGTAACCTCATCTTGTGAGTGTGACATGCTTAAATTATATCTGGCTGTCAGTGGAAGGGACGCACTCACAGATTACGAAATACGATTAGTAATCTGTCGATGTGTGAACTGTAAAACAATGAATTACGAAGAAATACTAGCTATTAGAAACACAAAAACAGGAGTAGAGAGCAAAAGAGTTCTACAAATAATTTTGTTGTATATTGTGCGTCGCGTCAATAATCATAGGCTCAGGTTGTTTACAACAGCTCCGAAAAAAAAGGAAAAGAATTGGTGTGCAGAAACACAAGAAATTATTCAGTTATGTCTTTCGGACTATCGTAATGGCCTAAAAATCTACGACATTTTGAAATTTTTAGTTGCTGTAACAATGCAGTTAGTGCCCACTGAGTTCCAGAAAGCTTCGTACGCCCGAATGAAAACAAATGAGTATGACGTTTGTGTTGTTAATGAAACTCGACAATGTTCACCAATCCATTTTTAATCCAAACTCCTACTGTAAGGTTGCTGATACTCCTTCATGTCGAGTACATAACGTATGTTTATCGTGAAGATTGTTTTGCTAGAAGAACGAGTGAATATACACAAAAGTAATTTCGTTAAAAAGGAATAAAGGAAAAAGTTGTGTTTAGTAACGAGCTGGTGAATATTATGGATTCGTGCTATAAAATTAACCACTCAATTACTATCTCACAAAGGCGTGGTAAGCATGTGGCAATAACTGTTGTCAACGAAATTTTTTTAGGCATGCCTGCTTGTAGCAACAGGTTTCAAATCATCGTTGACGAGCGAAATTAAATTGGAGCTGGCGCAGATTTCATAAAAATGATACTAGCTAATACCCAGGCAATTTTACCTACAAGTAAAAATTACGTTGAGGAGGCCCTGATACGTCATCTCCGGCGACATTTTTGCTGATGAATCGACTGGTAAATTACGTTACGCGATTGTTTGTGATTTTTGTAAACCTGTTTGACCTGACGATAATGGACAATAGCTGAAAACAATATTTCAACCCAACGATGAACTTTTTGATCATTTTCAAGTGTGAAACTGCGCTCCAGGAAGAGTCTAGACTCTAGAAACATTTGTCTCGATGAGAGATCAAATAAATAAGCGTGACTGGAACAGACTGCCATTTCAGCATGTCTCCTGCTACAAGTACAAAGAAACGAATTAGTTTGAGACACTTTATTATTAAACCAAATCTGCTTATGCCTAGAGTTTGTAGAACGGTAATGATTTGTGGCCTTCCTTACGTAGGTGGCAAATATTTTCCTTTCATCATTGAACATGATAAGAGAAAGCGAGACACTGAGTACCGTAGTGCCTACCTAAGCAGTCTCAGGAATCGACTGTTAACAGAATGAGATGTTGGTTCGAAGGTATAAATGGATAACATGTGGTATGATTAAATTCGTATATATTGCTGCAAAACGTTTCAGGTTATTTGGAAGGAGTTTTGGGGAGCAGAGAGAAAGAACAGAACCGGAATTTTCTCAGGAGATGTATTACATTTCAATCAGTTCTGATATAGAACAGCGGAGATTCATTTCATCGACCGCTAGTTTGATTTCGGCCAACCGCAAACCACTCGTGATACTCTGCCAAACACAAAAGAAAAGTATCAGAATTTAGGCTCGATGTGTCTTCTGCGAGAGATTGTAAGCGAATCTGTAAGTGAATCACTGTAAGTGAATGTGTTAAATACGCTGCGGGGGGTCCCTTTCCGAAACTAAGATAGAGACAGTGATCCGACCTCGATACTGACAGACAGATCTGAAATGCCAAGAACTGCGCAACTGTAATTCTAGAAGTGTCTCTGCATTGACGACGTTTTTTTTCTGTAAAGCTGAATTCCGATGCACGAATGTACGTTAATTACTCGCAAGGTTGCAGTGGCTGAAAAAGTAGTTCAGTATAAACAACGCCATTGAAAGCTGCAACACACGTGGTTGCGTGCTGGCAAATGTCACTGCCGAAAGCTGAAACTTGCTACTTTACGTCGTAAATGTCGATTGTGGACGGTGCAGGGAAAGTAAAATCGGTTCGGCGCTGCATTTTCCCACCGTCACAGAATGTGGGACCGTTGCAGCGCGCTCAGCCGAGTACGGAGCGGCGTACAGCCGCTTCTTTCCTCCAGGTGTCGCCCCTTTCATCTCGTTCTAATTCGGCTGAAGGACGCACCCGCGCGGTCGCTCCGTCGAAAGTGAACGCCGCCGCAAGTGGCCTACAGGGCGGTGGCGACGGCGGCTCTCCAGCCACAACTGCTCTGCGCTGTCCGCGACTCTGCTGGAACCCTCCCCGAGAGGGGCGGCCGACTGGTGCGGTTTGAATCTCCGTGCGGCCAACGATTTTAAGTTTTCCACGTTTTCCTCAAATCGATTAGGACGAATACTGGCACGGTTGCTAGGAGGATACCACGCTCGATTCCTCGTTTCCTATCCGTAGCGTATCCGAGTGTCGTGTGTAACGACCTTGCCATCTACGGGATGTTAATCCGTGGTTTTACTTCCCTCCTTTGCAAATATTTCATTTTATTCTGTTTTAACATCATTAATGCTCTTGTGGACAGAAAGAAGCTCTTCTCCGACACACCTGTGACTACTTTACAAGATAATTCAACCGAGTAATAAATACAGCACATCCGAAGCACCTAATTAGTGAGAATTAAAGATCCACATCACTGTACGGTTGTAAATTACGCGAATCTGTTGGGCGTGAGAGCCACTTTCCTGTGAATCGTAGTTGCAGGGGAGGAAGGGACGAGGAGAGGGGGCGGCGGGGGGCGCCGTTTGCATTTTAACACAGAATCCTAACCGCTCCGATATATTTCATGTACATAGAGTACGCGAAAAGGTACAGTCCCGTTCACCGCCGGGAAACTGTCCCACAACAGCCCATCGTTTTAGTTCGGAGTTTTTTTTTCATTTGCGTTCTGCCGGTGGCTCGGTGGATGACTGGTTGGCAGACTGCTAATCCAAAAGTTCGGGATTCAATTTTCAGTCGGTGCGCTGCTTCTTCCATGCGTGCCAGTATATAGTACACGGGGAAAATACCAAGTTGCACCGTTGTTCAGAGCCCCTTTAAAATGTTCGTTCCTCCATAAATGGTCGATGAGTCTTTTGAAATCTCAGGATAAGACAAGTACATCCCACCCACGACGAGACCTTGACTAGTATAGCGCTTTGGTGCTGAAATGAACTTTGAGCTCGAGGACAGAATAATTTATGTCACTATCAAGCCGTGTACTTTGGGAAATATAAAACAGAAAGTAGAGGAATCAAAGAATTTGGACGAAATAGCACATGAAAATTAATAATAGTATGTGGAATTACGATGTGATCGACGGAGGATAACATGATACCGAGCTAACTTACGTGATCCGAATCTCCTCAGAATGGAGACTTACGTGATATCCATTTCACATTCGTGTGGCACAAACTGCAACGACAGAACTGTTTTGTGTGATGCACAACTAGACGAAGTAGATGATGAAGACGTAGTCTACATTTACCGACATCCCACGTCTCCTTATTTTGTCTTGCAGTCAGACTTTGTCTGACTTTCATGCTTCCGGGCTCTCCGCCACTACAATTCCTTAATCGGGTGTAACTCGGTATCGCCATCCAAAGTTTGGAAAATTGTTCCGAAATAACAAGCCAGTGGCTGCAGATTTCTGTACAACCGTATACACAAATTTAAAGTTTGCTTAACGATATGAAATCAGGTGATTTGATAAGTAAAAATTATTCTTTAAAATGTTATTCTAGTTTCTTCCTTGAGATCCTTTTGAGGGTTTCGGATATATTCGAAGGATTTGCGGAGCACTATTGATTTATTTATTTTTGGTCCCGCCAGGAAATTACTGATGATGTTAGAGATATTCGGGCTCCTCTGTGTAACCACACAGACTACACGAGGTTTCCAAAAGATAAATAGAGGCCCCTGGTTAAGAGAAGCTAATGGTGGCTGTCCTCTTGCTAGCATCCACATCTATAGTCCCTAAACCATTTTTCAGTGTGTAGTGAAGGTGTCTTTCTGGTACCAGTATAACTGTTCCACTTCACTGTGCTGTTGGCGTGGAAACAATATGTGACTGACTCTTCTTATAACGTACGATCTCTCAGTTTCAATAGTAAAGTTCATGATGGACCATGCCTCTATTGTAGCACCTGCCGCTGCAGCATCTCCATAGCGCTGACATGCGTACTAAACGAAACCGTGGTGAAAAGCACCGCTCTTCGTTGTATGCACGACTGGTAATCAAGAATCGGTCGAACATTTAGGAGCACCTCTTTTGCATCTCAGTTACGTTTCTTTCGGATCGTTCCAATGAACCTGATTGTGCCGCTTGCTTTTCCTGCTGGTTTTATGTGGCCATTCCGCTGTAGGTCGCTCCTAGGTGCGTCTGCGGCGCTCTGTACGAAATTCAGAGCTTTCATAGTTTCGGTAAAGTGGGAAAAACTCCCTACTCATGGTCCCGCACACCTCCCGTTTAATTACTGAGACTTGCGTAGGGAACTTGCTGGCATTTTATAGAGTCCTTTCTAACGCCCGCGCGAGTTGACGATTCCACTTTCGTGCTCGATATTTTGATGACTGACGCAGTCGCCTTCTTTCAGGTACTACGAGTTGTGTTACCGAGCGATATGGCGCAGTGGTTACCATCTGGAATCTCATTCGGGAGGGCGACGGTTCAAATCCGTGTCCGGCCATCCAGATTTAGGTTTTCCGTCATTTCTCTAAATCGCTCCTGACAAATTCTGGGATGGCTCCTTTGAAGGGACACAGGCAATTTCCTGCCCCCATTCTTGACCCCATCCGAGTTTGTGCTCGGTCTCTAATTATCTCGGTATCGACGGGACGTTACGGCCTAATCTTCCTTCCTTACTGCGGGCTGTGTTATTGTGCGGACTCGCTGCTAATCTGAAGAAGTCGCCTGGGTCGGTCGTGGAAACATCGTCCGTATAAATGGAATCGACAGCTCGGCTGAAGGCATACGAAACCAGTGACGGCGAGAAAACGTGAGAGACGACGAGTCTCTAGCGTGCCTGGAACTGTAGCACCCGGCCGCAGATGCTGCCCACCGCCCGCTGCGGGCTCCGTGTCGGCGCTTACCTGAGCAGAGCGGGTCCAGCGGCAGGTGAGGCAGAGAGGTAGCGGCGAGTGTAGGAGCGCGCGCGCTGAAGCGGCAGTCGGGCACAGACTGCGGCCCGCGGCCCGGGAGTCGAGCGGCGCCGGCGTGGGCCGGGGGAGGGGGTGGCCCGCGGGGGAGGGGGAGGGGGAGCCCAGCCCGGCACTGCCGCGCCTCCCTCTGTGCCACCCGGCGGCAAAAACTCGCACCGTGGAGCCGTCATCAGAAGGCGACGTCGCACTCGCAGTCCCAAAACAAGTGAGGGGGCACAGTGGAAAGCCAGTGCTCCAAACCTCATCCAGATCTTGATTTTTCGTCGTTTTCTTAAATCATTTAATGAGATAGGCCAGGCGGTTTCTTTGAAAGGACACATTGCGAAAACTCGCGCCGTGGAGCCGTCATCAGAAGGCGACGTCGCACTCGCAGTCCCAAAACAAGTGAGGGGGCACAGTGGAAAGCCAGTGCTCCAAACCTCATCCAGATCTTGATTTTTCGTCGTTTTCTTAAATCATTTAATGAGATAGGCCAGGCGGTTTCTTTGAAAGGACACATTGCGAAAACTCGCGCCGTGGAGCCGTCATCAGAAGGCGACGTCGCACTCGCAGTCCCAAAACAAGTGAGGGGGCACAGTGGAAAGCCAGTGCTCCAAACCTCATCCAGATCTTGATTTTTCGTCGTTTTCTTAAATCATTTAATGAGATAGGCCAGGCGGTTTCTTTGAAAGGACACATTGGGACGTTTATGACCCATCTCCGCTTACATTTTATTACACCTTGGTTCAAATGGTACAAATGGCTCTAAGCATTATGGGACCTAACATCTGAGGTCATCAGTCCCCTAGACTTACAACTAAGTAAACCTAACTAACCTCAGGACATCACGTACATCCATTCCTGAGGCAGGATTCGAACCTGCGACCGTAGCAGCGGCGTCGTTCCAGACTGAAGCGCCTACAACCGCTCGGCCACCGCGGCAGGCCTATTACACCTTGTGTTACTATGTTCTGCGTACAGTATATAAAGATTCACGTCACTATGAGCTAGCAAAAAGTTATTGTTGTGTATTCTTCAGATCCCGGCGGGGGTTCGAGTCCTCCCTCGGCCATGATTGTGTGTGTTTGTCCTTAGCATAATTTAGGTTAAGTAGTGTGTATGCTTAGGGACTGATGACCTTAGCAGTTAACTCCCATAAGATTTCACACACATTTCAACATTTTTTTGTGGTCTTCAGTCCAAAGAGCGGCTTGATGCAGCTCTTCATGATACTCTATCCTTTCTCTTCATCTTCGAGTAAAAAATTGTTCAAATGGCTCTGAGCACTATGCGACTCAACTTCTGAGGTCATTAGTCGCCTAGAACTTAGAACTAATCAAACCTAACTAACCTAACGACATCACACACATCCATGCCCGAGGCAGGATTCGAACCTGCGACCGTGGCGGTCACGCGGTTCCAGACTGAAGCGCCTTTAACCGCACGGCCACACCGGCCGGCCAACTCCGAGTAACTACTGCAACCTACATTCTTCAGAATCTGCTTAGTGTATTCATCTCTTAGCCTATACGATTTCTACCCTCCACGCTTCCCTCCAATACTAAATACCTGATCCCTTGATGCCTTCTGAGGAACATGTCCTACCAACCAGGCCCTTCTTCTAGTCAAGTTTTGCCACAAACGTCTCTTCTTCCCAATTCTATTCAATACCTCCTCATTAGTTAAGTGATCTACCCATATAATCTTCAGCATTCTTCTGTAGCACCACATTTCAAAAGCTTCAATTCTCTTCTTGTCCAAACTGTTTATCGTCCATGTTTCACTTCCATACACGGTTACACGCCATACAAATACTTTCAGGAAGGACATCCTAACACGCAAATCTATACTCGATGTTAACTAATTTCTCTTTTTCAGAAACACATTCCTGGCCATAGCCAGTCTACATTTCATATCCTCTCTACTTCGACCATCATCATTTATTTTGCTCCCCAAATAGCAAAACTCATTTACTACTTTAAGTGTCTCATTCCCTAATCTAATACCCTCAGCATCACCGAATTTAATTCGACTACATTCCATTATCCTCATTTAGGTTCAAAATGTTCAAATGTGTGTGAAATCTTATGGGACGTAACTGCTAAGGTCATCAGTCCCTAAGCTTACACACTACTTAACCTAAATAATCCTAAGGACAAACAGACACACCCATGCCCGAGGGAGGACTCGAACCTCCTCCGGGACCAGCCGCACAGTCCATGACTGCAGCGCCTAAGACCGCTCGGCTAGTCCCGCACGGCTCTCGTTTTGGTTAAAATGACTCTGAGCACTATGAGACTTAATATCTGAGGTCATCAGTCCCCGAGAACTTAGAACTACTGAAACCTAACTAACCTAAGGACGTAACACACATTCATGCCCGAGGCAGGATTCGAACCTGCGATCGTAGCAGTAGCGCGTTTCCGGACCGAAGCGCCTAGAACCGCTCGGCCACCGCGGCCAGATTCCTCGTTTTGCTTTCGTCGATGTTCATCTTATATCCTCCTTTCAAGACACTGCCATTCCGTTCAGCTGTTCTTCCCAGTCCGACACCGCTGATGCCGGAAAAAGATCCTGCGTGAACGGGACCAACGACAACTGAAAAGAATCCTTGAACTTGACAGAAGTGCAACCCTTCCGCAAATTACTGCAGATTACAATGCTGGGCCATCAACAAGTGTCAGCGTGCGAACTGTTCAATGAAACATCATCGATTTGCTTTCGAAACCGAAGACGCACTCGTATACCCTCAATAACTGTAAGACATAAAACATTACCCCTCACCTGGGCCCGTCAACACCGACATTGGACTGATGATGACTGGAAACATGTAGCTTGGTCAGACGAATGGCTCAAATGGCTCTGAGCACTATGGGACTCAACTGCTGTGGTCATCAGTCCCCTAGAACTTAGAACTACTTAAACCTAACTAACCTAAGGACATCACACACACCCATGCCCGAGGCAGGATTCGAACCTGCGACCGTAGCAGCAGCGCGGCTCCGGACTGGAGCGTCTAGAACCGCACGGCCAACGCGGCCGGCGGTCAGACGAATCTCGTTTAAAACTGTATCGAGGGGATGGACTCTACGGGTATGGAGACAACCTCATGAATGCATGGAGACCGCATGTCAACACGGGACTGCTCCAGCTGGTGGAGGCTCTGTAATGTTGTGGGCGTGTGCAGTTCGAGTGATGTGGGAAGCCTGATACATCTACACTCCTGGAAATTGAAATAAGAACACCGTGAATTCATTGTCCCAGGAAGGGGAAACTTTATTGACACATTCCTGGGGTCAGATACATCACATGATCACACTGACAGAACCACAGGCACATAGACACAGGCGTCCGCCGCTCGTGGTCTCGCGGTAGCGTTATCGCTTCCCGAGCACGGGGTCCCGGGTTCGATTCCCGGCGGGGTCAGGGATTTTCACCTGCCTCGAGATGACTGGGTGTTTGTGTTGTCCTCATCATTTCATCATCATCCAGGAAAGTGGCGCAATTGGACTGAGCAAAGATTGGGTAATTGTACGGGCGCTGATAACCACGCTGTTGAGCGCCCCACAAACCAAACATCATCATCATCATAGACACAGGCAACAGAGCATGCACAATATCGGCACTAGTACAGTGTATATCCACCTTTCGCAGCAATGCAGGCTGCTATTCTCCCATGGAGACTTTCCTGTGTTGAGTGATTCCAGTTGCTTTTCTATTCCTTGGACACTTATTTCGCGTTGGTCGTCTGCCGCCACAGCCCATTAACGCCAAATTTCTCCACAATGTCCTAACGGGTACGCTCGTCGTACGTTCCACATTGACTTCTACTGTTACTTCACGCAGTGTTGCTTGTCTGTTAGCACTGACAACTCTACGCAAACGCCACTGCTCTCGCTCATTAAGTGAAAACCGTCGGCCTCTGCGTTGTCCGTGGTTAGGTAGTGCCTGAAATTTTGTGTTCTCGAAACACTATTTGGACTGTGCATGTCGGAATATTGAATTCCCTAACGGTTTCCGAAATGGAATGTCCTATTCGTCTAGCTCCAACTACCATTCCGTGTTCAATGTAGATGTAGATGTAGATGTAGATGTTCAAAATGTGTGTGAAATCTTATGGGACTTAACTGCTAAGGTCATCAGTCCCTAAGCTTATACCCTACTTAACTTAAATTATCCTAAGGACAAACACACACACCCATGCCCAAGGGAGGACTCGAACCTCCGCCGGGACCAGCCACACAGGATGTAGATGTAGATGAAAGTCAGTTAATTATCATAATAACGTCGGAAAGCTTTACACATGGTTATGTTCGGCTTTTATAGCTAGGGTATGCGATACTATTGCCATCTGTATATGTGCATATCGCTATCCCATTACTACTGTCACTCGAGCGTAGGTATTACATAACTGAAATAGGGATTTTTAAGCCATTCACTGAACTTACAATAATTTAGTTTCTTTACTTATGTAATTAATTTGTCATTACATTCACAGATTCAATTTTTCGCTGCAAAGCACTAGGGTTTTCAAATCAATGTTCGTGTTGGCGACGTCTCTACCTTAGCGATGTTGAGTTGATGGGCAACTGTCGTACGATTGTTCTATGAAATTACGCGGTGGTTTGCGGCTCTAGAATGACATTCGGTCGTTTTCGCCCAGAGTATCTGTTTACAGTGTACAGTTCCCCGTTCATTAAGTGATATATCATCAAGTTCAGTACGCTGTAGCCCTTGAAATTCAATAATCTTGCGGTTCATATCGGAGCTTCACTAATCCTTTAACGTAGAGCGGCCTGGATAACATTCAGATTTCTTTAGCATCAAAGGAAAGTCCGACTGACAGCAGGAAACAAGTGTTTGACTTTAGCGTCTTAATTCATATACCGGGAAGGTAGAGATGGTTCCTTAAGACATGAGGCTGTGGGGAACTCCGTCATTGTCTTACGTGACAAGGATGTAGTTCGAGCCGGCCGGAGTGGCCGAGCGGTTAAAGGCGCTACAGTCTGGAACCGCACGACCGCTACGGTCGCAGGTTCGAATCCTGCCTCGGGCATGGATGTGTGTGATGTCCTTAGGTTGGTTAGGTTTAGGTAGTTCTAAGTTCTAGGGGACTTATGACCACAGCAGTTGAGTCCCATAGTGCTCAGAGCCATTTGAACCATTTTTTTTATGTAGTTCGGTTGTCATTAGTTTCTTCCTACTTGGTTAGCTGTGTGTGGCTTAAATGATCTAGTTTCTCTTAAGTCTCTGCTCACCGCGGTAGATGTCTTCCAATCAGTATAAAGCGTGTTGCGAAACTTTTCTGTCTGAATTTTTTTCCGCTTTCCGGGAATGTAACGCTCCATCATACGGTATATAGTAAATATGTTTTGTTTGCGTCTTCCTTTAACGAAGGCAAAGACAGATTCCTAGTGCATAGCGCTGTAGGGATATTCTCCATTTTTTTACGTGTAAAGATTGGATTTCGCCTGTCATCAGTATCATTTTCTTAGAAAGTCAACAGTGGATGTCAGAAGAAAGTCCATTATTTGTGATTTTGCACAATATTTACTGCATTAGTACTAAGCTAATAGCACACTGTTGGTGATATTTCGAAACTATTCCATTTAAATAACATAGTCAGTATAGGATTACTTTTAGGTTAACTGCTGACTTTATAGTTTACTTTCTGTTTATTCCACCGGTATGCTGACTGGTTATATACACTCCTGGAAATTGAAATAAGAACACCGTGAATTCATTGTCCCAGGAAGGGGAAACTTTATTGACACATTCCTAGGGTCAGATACATCACATGATCACACTGACAGAACCACAGGCACATAGACACAGGCAACAGAGAATGCACAATGTCGGCACTAGTACAGTGTATATCCACCTTTCGCAGCAATGCAGGCTGCTATTCTCCCATGGAGACGATCGTAGAGATGCTGGATGTAGTCCTGTGGAACGGCTTGCCATGCCATTTCCACCTGGCGCCTCAGTTGGACCAGCGTTCGTGCTGGACGTGCAGACCGCGTGAGACGACGCTTCATCCAGTCCCAAACATGCTCAATGGGGGACAGATCCGGAGATCTTGCTGGCCAGGGTAGTTGACTTACACCTTCTAGAGCACGTTGGGTGGCACGGGATACATGCGGACGTGCATTGTCCTGTTGGAACAGCAAGTTCCCTTGCCGGTCTAGGAATGGTAGAACGATGGGTTCGATGACGGTTTGGATGTACCGTGCACTATTCAGTGTCCCCTCGACGATCACCAGTGGTGTACGGCCAGTGTAGGAGATCGCTCCCCACACCATGATGCCGGGTGTTGGCCCTGTGTGCCTCGGTCGTATGCAGTCCTGATTGTGGCGCTCACCTGCACGGCGCCAAACACGCATACGACCATCATTGGCACCAAGGCAGAAGCGACTCTCATCGCTGAAGACGACACGTCTCCATTCGTCCCTCCATTCACGCCTGTCGCGACACCACTGGAGGCGGGCTGCACGATGTTGGGGCGTGAGCGGAAGACGGCCTAACGGTGTGCGGGACCGTAGCCCAGCTTCATGGAGACGGTTGCGAATGGTCCTCGCCGATACCCCAGGAGCAACAGTGTCCCTAATTTGCTGGGAAGTGGCGGTGCGGTCCCCTACGGCACTGCGTAGGATCCTACGGTCTTGGCGTGCATCCGTGCGTCGCTGCGGTCCGGTCCCAGGTCGACGGCACGTGCACCTTCCGCCGACCACTGGCGACAACATCGATGTACTGTGGAGACCTCACGCCCCACGTGTTGAGCAATTCGGCGGTACGTCCACCCGGCCTCCCGCATGCCCACTATACGCCCTCGCTCAAAGTCCGTCAAGTGCACATACGGTTCACGTCCACGCTGTCGCGGCATGCTACCAGTGTTCAAGACTGCGATGGAGCTCCGTATGCCACGGCAAACTGGCTGACACTGACGGCGGCGGTGCACAAATGCTGCGCAGCTAGCGCCATTCGACGGCCAACACCGCGATTCCTGGTGTGTCCGCTGTGCCGTGCGTGTTATCATTGCTTGTACAGCCCTCTCGCAGTGTCCGGAGCAAGTATGGTGGGTCTGACACACCGGTGCCAATGTGTTCTTTTTTCCATTTCCAGGAGTGTAGTTTAACAGACAGATTCCTTACGCTGCTCCTCGGCTATACATTGTGTTACTGAGATTAACAATTCCTGATAACGAAGGCGGTTCTGACGCTCGAAACACCGGCCCAGCACTCTCTGCCTTGTTAAACGTCAGCCGGTTGTTTGGAGCGCAATCTGCTGATGCGATAGCACCGCCTCCCGCTATTCGGGCTTTGCATAAACAACCTTCGGTAAAGATCAGCCGCTCGCAGGCCGGACCTCAATAAGAGCGAGCCTTAACTGCGTCCTCCCGTTTGTTCTACATCGCAGCAAGGTTTATAATGACGCGTTTACCGCTATCGCAATCTGTGTCATCTGTGGAAGGCCTCTCCTTGCAGCATCGGTCTGTCGAATTAGCCAGCTGGGTCTGCTACTGAGCTGTACTGGCAGCTCGTAAAACCAGTGCGGTAGGTTCCCACAGTATTTTAACTTGTCTATATACTGCTGCCACCAGCCTTCACTAACGCTACACCTCACTACTCCGAGTTAAGGACTCAATAAAACGTAATACTTGCGGCGTCTTATGTGTTAGTAAGAAGACATTTACAAAGTGTCCCAAACACTTAAGATCAAAATTATACACGTAGTAGAAGATCCGTAAGTGAGTACTTTCAGGTGGTCAGAAGTCAGTATTTCAAGCGGCACTGTGTATTGGGCGAAAAATGTGTGTGACGTATGTGTTTGTGAACTGCTTGTTTCATTACGAACATCTGCCTGAAACATCGACTACTGCGAAATAGTTTATCATTGTTTGCAGTCCAAAACTGGTTGTAAAAGATGGAGTGTGACAACAACTTGTAGACAAGACAGAATGTAACGAATGGTGCAGCAGAGTGTCTTGGGGAAGCTGAACGAATACAGATAAAAAGCTTCACAACAGGCATCGAAAGCTGCAAGAAACTAGGGCGATGGTCAAAATCTTGATAAAATTTTTTCGCTCAGTGTAGTTTGAGAGATGGTGCTCAATCGTGTGGGTGAAGATCCATTATTAAGCACCCGCTAACTTTTCCGTGAAATGCACGCTTCAAATAATACAGTGCGAAGAGTACTGGTGGAGCATGCGTTACACGCCTATCACAAACAACGCGTTGAAGTAACGCTCTCAAAAGATTATGACCCAGAGCTCAATTCTGTCAGTTGGTTGGACAATACTGGGAGCTGTCGCTATAAAACTTTGGTTCTTTACGTAAAAAAATAAAAATAAAAAATAAAAAAAAATAAAAATGGTACTCTGTTAGAAATGTCTATCATAGCATAATTTTCTCCCTAAAGGTTTGGAACACTCTTTATTTTGAAATCTGTACTCTGTAAGGTGATGATGCAACAAATCAGGTGCGTGTTCTAAGGTTTTGTGATGTGACAGGACCGCTACTTTAGTTCCTTCTTAGTGTGATCAGCCTGTCACCTACATTTGCACGTAATTTTATCCCATTGTAAACTACAGTTTCTTTTATTTTGGGATAGTCTGAAAGGTTTTCGCATTTAATATATATATACTTGAAGGGAAATACATGTTAGCGATAACGGATTTTACGGCTTCCAAGACCCTTTTTAACAATATGTATTAAGAAGGTCAAGAATTTATTGTGTAAGATTCAGAGCTGTGTTAATTCACATGTCACTGTTGTTACGCAACATACTCAATATAATAGTTTGGTTGCATCTGAATATATTTTTGGGTGTATAATGTCTATTAGTTACTCTAATCCAACAGATTTCAGTATGGAAGTGTAACACTGCCGTTACACAGAATCGGCACTTCAGACATAATTCGAAGGAGTCCTAATCATGTAGTTCTGGACACATTTCATCTTGTTTTCCCGTCGATTTCCATATTTTCCTTTTCATAGTGCTGCATCCTCTTTTTTATCTCAAAAGAGTGTGATAAAATACTATAGCTACTTCTCCAAAAGTCATTACGCTGCATCAATGGAAAGAGTCTTTATTCAGTTCAATACCGCAGTACCATGGCGTACAGTACGCTTCTGGAAGAGATGCAAAATCACGCTTAGATTGTCGTGCTCCTTTCAGCTGCTATGTAGCCTTGAAGGGCGACCATCTTCTGCGTACACCTAGTGTCCAAAGTCTCTAGAACATACATTGAATACGTTTTACAGTTTCTAAACACGTATAACCGACGTCAAGAGGGAGAGGGTGATTTCTAGGATGAAAACAAGACAAAACGTAACACAAAGCGTTTTGACTGTAATGTTAGAGCACTTATGGTAACCACATTACTCTAAGGACACAAATGTATCCTTGGAATAAAGCTGCTCCATAATACATGTACGTTGTCAAACAGCTGCTTGTATTCGCTGCCCCAAGTGGTTCAGGTTGTAAACAGGACAAGTGTACACTAAACGTTTCATGAGTGGTCACATTCACCAAGCGCAGTGGGAATAGGCGAACAGGCCGTGCGGTTCTAGGCGCTGCAGTCTAGAACCGCGAGACCGCTACGGTCGCAGGTTCGAATCCTGCCTTGGGCATGGATGTGTGTGATGTCCTTAGGTTACTTAGGTTAAACTAGTTCTAAGTTCTAGTGGACTAATGACCTCAGAAGTTGAGTACCATAGTGCTCTGAGCCATTTGAACCATTTTGAACCAATAAACGAACAGACTGGGTACATCAGTACAATGGACATTTCCACACCGTACACTTCCTCGGGAAGGTGTTTTCCAAATATCCTTGTACATTCAAACTGAAGTACGAAGAGGTCTCATAGTTCATGGCATGGCGAACAGACAGCATGTCACTTTCCAACACTACACGCAGCGTGTCCCACAAAATCTAAAGTGGGTTTGTCCATTCAGTCATTGATCACCAATTGGTTTTCGTGGTTTACACCACACCACATGTTCAGAACAACTTGGTATTGATGTTTAGCCACGACAGTTCGTCGCTTGGCTACAGTGAATGTATAGAGTAGTTATTTACCTGGAGAGCCATTTTTAAATTACCTAGTATTCGAAGTATTTTGTTAGTCATGTTATTACCTCTAAAAACGAATTACGGTCGGGTATTAAATGGGAATTTGAGTGATAACATACTCCCATAATATAATCATTAGCCTCTAATAAGGAAGTTATGATCCAAGAAGCCAATTCTACTATTTATGCGTTTGGTCTCGATCAGCAGTGTTGGCCAATACGTAAAAGAACTCAACAGCTCAACTTGTTTCCTAGTAGCTCCATTGGAAAATTATCAAGTACTTGTGATTAGGTCTGAGCGGAGAATCCTAAGGTGATTTGCCATCCTAGCGATACTCACAGAATTACTGCCATGTGTTACACTTGACGATTCGCAATATATCGAACAAAATTCAGTTCGGAACATTTCACAGCGCGGAAAATCGCAACTTTACGTGAGTCTAAATGTGGGCCACTATAGCTATAATCAAGTCCACTTGTCTGAACTCAACCATTTTGCCACCCCCTGAATATTACCTATCCCATTTTCTGACGGGCTGTATAATTTACTTCTACGTTCTGCCTGTTGCTATATTATAAAAGTTTGTTTATAAACACGAGACTGAATGGGGAAAAAGATCGCCATTTGCGGAACAACGCCTGAAAGCTTCACGCAGGCACACGGACCGTGCATCCGAACGTTGAGCGTTGAGCGTGCCGAGTCTCTGACGTCATAGCGTGGAAAAAACAAGTTGGGAAGTCTTCCCGAACGTGAAGAGAAATATCAAGCATGACAGATATCCTGAACGTGCGGCTGAACGTTGACCAATAAGATGGAAGAGCGCCACCTCCGTCACATGCACGCCATTTCCCTTCGGTGCAGAGCTGTGAGGCGCCATATTGACTTCCAATTGAAGCCTGTGTGGGTATTTACGCCGTTTCTGAGCACCAGCAAACTGGTGAACTGTTGTAAATCCTCCGCTAATTGTATGATTCGTTGCAATAAAATGACAAGAAACTGTCGCGAATGGGTCGCGGATGTGAGTAGAAATGCATAAGGTTGCACAAGATGAACGTGCAGGAAAGCAACCTAACGTCAGCCAGGGCGCTGGGAAGCAGGAGAGGTTGCGTTTTTGTGGCAAGGGACGCTGGAGCTACGTGACCAGCTACGACAGAATGTTCTGGAAGGACGACAGGACGTAGAAGATGCGCGTGATCGCGGGGTATTGCATCAGACGAGCCTATATAAGCAGGGCCGCTGGTGCTGCTAGAGGGTTTTCCTTCGACTGTTGCCTCAGACGCTGGACCTGAGTTACTATGCCCTCGGGACAGGACTTAGTTTCTCGTGGCACTTAGCTGCACAGGGTAGATTCAGGATTGCCCAACTTACATTCAATGTGTTGGTGCCTCTTAGGGTTCGATAGTGGTCTTATCCAACCTCCTTTTTCATCTCAGTTATTTCATCAGAGGTATACGTCCTTTATCCCGCGGAGTTCCCTTATCTACAAAGAATTTTCAGCTTGTTTTCCAGCACCAGGTTTCGAGTTGGACGAGCCACCTCATTAATGGATTTAGCGTCTAGCTCCCATCCTGATCCGCTCACAGGAAACTACAGACGCGACAAAACGTCATATTCGTGGTAAAAGAATTGTTGCACCTTATGAGGGTAGGCCATTTGAAATCAACAGCATGTTGAGGATCCATTAAAAACGCACTGTTCTTAGCCCAGTTTGTTATAATTAAATTTCAATTAGTAATATAGCTAAAGTTTAAGCTTTCAGGGCATGGTATCAAGTTAGAAATAATGGACGTACGTACGAGGTCACTACAGCGTAATGTGTAGCGTTACAGTTTCACTGTGAAAAGTTGGCGAGTTGGTGAATCCCATCTTACTATAATCAACTATTTTTTCTTCTAACCTACGCATTTTTATTAGGTCCTGATACTTTCTTATTAGTTTATATAAATATATACCATAATATTCGATGTAATGTAAACATAAGGGCACTCATTTTGAGGGGGGATTGTGTTCAATTGGCTTAATCTACAGGACACCTTGCACTACTTGGAGAAAGATATTTTGCCCTTTTTTTTAAAAATTTGTAATTCTCATGTACAGATCCTGCCACTGAGTAGAAACAGTGATCAAATAAGAAAGACCTTAGGATTTTACTAAAAAGTGAGAATGATGTAATAATTTTTATCTGATTTGGAGAACTACTGTAAATTTGTATCTCAATATTTGTAATGGAACTTTCATTAGCCGACGTCCTTACTGACTGGACATAGTACTTCCCTTTTTATATACACTAAGATGGTATCTGTTCTTTCGGACATGTCCGAAAGAACAGATACCATGTCCGAAAGAACAGATACCACTTACAAGGGAATGGTCAGACTTGTCATCCCGAAACATGTATTGCTTTTTTTAGCACTGTTATTTAACTGTGCAAAAGGTCTGTGTGCGAAATTGTAGTTGCTGACATGAACTGGAAGTCACCTAAAAAAATTGACGAACATGGCTGTGTTTCCTACTTGGCGCTTGCAGTGACGGCCGGCCACCCCTGGAAATGGCGAGTCGCGAGCGTTGTGCGCATGGTCGGGAAGTGCGGCCGTCTTATCGCGGCGTTCACTAAAGAGGAATACCGCTGCAGGGTTTTGGTGGACAGGGGAAACGAATATTCGTTTCTGTGGCATGCACGTCCTTTTAATTTATGGTACGTATTTCGAAACATACCGTCCGGAAACTGGTTATAGATGTGAAAGATGTTCTGTACATGTTCATCTATACTCCTCAAGCTACTTTACGGTGAACATTCAATCTCCCCTCACAGGTGATGGCGAACCCTGTAAATGTTTTGCTGCTTGCCATTCAGATATACCACAGACGCCAAATGAAGCAATCAACAGAAAACACGCGTGAAGACTATGTGTTGTGCGACATGGTTGTTAAACTTCTAGACGAGCGTGTAAATGGCGCTGACATGGGGCTAGAAACAACTGAAACACTCGATATTGCAGACTGTGAATCTACAGACGGCGAAGACACCGACGAATGTTGCACTCATGAAGACTCTTCGAGTGATAGTGCCACGTACCATCATCAGTTATCTCCTAAAGTAACTCCAGCAACTACAATTACCTTATCAGACAAAGAAAAAGCGGTGACGTATTGGTTGAATGAAAGTCGTAAGAAACGCCTACGTGTCAGTACTGTTCAAAATAAGTATCGCTTTGTCCGTTCTGAACGTGAATAGTATAGATGGAAAAAGGAAGTCGCTGGACGACGTAAGAGTCGACTGGAAATTGCGGCGGAGATAAATGCGCGACTTTTTGAGCTATTTACCGATGCCAGACAACAGTCATTTAGTGTCAGCGATACAACTTTGCATGATTGGGCGTTAGAGATTGCCAACGCGATAGGCGCTACAGAATTTACAGCTTCTCAAAGTTGGATTAGTCGCTTCAAAAGATCACATAAAATTGTGGCAAGAAAAATAACAAAATTTGTATCGAGAAATAGGTCGGAAAATGAAGTGACACAAATCGAAATGATAGAAGCTTTTCTTACGAATGCAAAAAATAAGATCGCTAGCTGTAATGAATAGTACGTGTACAATGCAGATCAGTCAGGTTTTCAGAAAGAAATGCGTGTGAAAAGAACACTGTCATTCAAAGGGGAAAAACATATTGAGGCGATTGCGCAGTCCACGACTGCACTCACCCATTCATACACTATAATGCCCACAATTAGTCTGGATGGTTCATTGCTGCCTAAACTATATGTGTGTCGTCAAGAACCACCTGGACGTTTTGGACCAAGTGTCAGAAGAACAATGTTCTACGCAAACAGTCTTGTGGTAGACACATCGAAGTCTGGAAAAATGGGAAATGAAAACTTTACATTTTTCATGCGTCATGCTTTTCTTCCGTTCTGCGGGAACAAATCTCTTCTCCTTCCAGATTCGTGGTCAGGTCATAGAAGGTCTGATTCATTAAAAGCTGAACTTCGAGCCCACCCTGACAAAGAAGTAGAGATGCTTCAGATTCCACCCGGCACGACGAACGTAATCCAACCTTTAGACAGAGAATTTTTCCGTCAGTGGAAGGCATTTTACAGAAAACTAACAGAGAAAATTACTGTGTGCAGAATCACTGCAATTTCCTGTCTATCACCGTGACAATATTCTCAAGCTGCAATCAGTAGTACATTATCAATTTTCCTCCCCATGGTTTCAGAATTGGATTAAATATGCATGGCACTTCTCGAAATATACTGATACTAGGCCTGATTCATTCCTAACACCAGCCCAGTTTTGTCTACGGACATCTAACAACGTCTGTGATTCGCAGGGCTGTCATACGTCGTCTTTGCTTGTATGTTCTTGGTGCACAAAAAAACCTATGTTTCAAACATTGGATCAATATTTCGCATTTTTGCGGTAATTACAAGAAATAAAATTTGGACGTGTGCTAAACCGTATATTTATTTGTGGCTATTTCATAGCTATTTGGAAAGAATGTTGTAGATAACATATCAGCCATACTTGTCAACGAATGTTTAATTATCATACGATCCCTTTCACTGGGGGAATCAGCTCTCTCACTGCTGTGGCAAGGACGCGGCGCGTAGCTAACGCCACCTTGTCCCTAGATGGCGTGGGTATAACGTAGCGAGAGAGGTCAGGGTTGTACAAGAGGCAGTTATCAGCGCGGAAACCATGCGACAATAATGTCTTACTTCATAAAATTGTTTACAGACTTCCAGGTCATGTCAGCAGCTAAAATTCTGCATACAGACTTCTTGCAATGTTAACTCACAGTGGTAAAAAAAGCAACACAGGTTTCGACATGACAAGTCTGACCATTCCCTTGTTAGTGTATATATATAGTTAAGGCTCACCGGCCACTTGACCACCTTCTTCTTCTGTGCGAATGCACAAACAGTGGCCGAACTCTTACGGGAATCGGCAACGCGCCGCGAGTAATGAGTATAATGGGCGGGGGCACTACGAATGTAGTGCGGGACAATACGTTGAGAATGTGGGTTTCGCGGGAGGCGTGCCAGAGATAAATCCCTGCAGTCGCGCTATCGGAGGCGGAGGAGGAAATTAGTGTTTAACGTCCCGTCGACAACGAGGTCATTAGAGACGGAGCACAAGCTCGGATTAGGAAAGGATGGGGAAGGAAATCGGCCGTGCCCTTTCAAAGGAACCATCCCGGCATTTGCCTGAAGTGATATAGGAAAATCACGGAAAACCTAAATCAGGATGGCCGGACGTGGGATTGAACCATCGTCCTCCCGAATGCGAGTCCAGTGTGCTAACCACTGCGCCACCTCGCTCGGTCGCGCTATCGTCTGTCTCCTCCGTGGCTCAGATGTAGCCGGCACGGTAGCTCAGCGTGTTCGGTCAGAGAGCCGGTTGGCCTCTGTAATAAAAAAAACTGAGTGGGAAGATCAACCACCGAACTTGAACAGGATGTCTTGCGACGTCCGCAACGACCAAACACAACGATCAATAACGAACAAAATGAAGAAAAAAAAAAGAAGATGAATAGAGCGTCTGCCATGTAAGCAAGAGATCCCGGGTTCGAGTCTCGGTCGGGGCACACATTTTCATGTGTCCCCGTTGACGTATGTCAACGCCTGTAAGCAGCTAAGGGTGTTCATTTCATTGTAACTTCCATTTTTGCCTTGTAATATTTACATGGATATTTGAGTTTTTATGTACAGATACTGCAGACAGAACAACCTGACTAGCGCATGGGCAAGCGAGAAAAGTAAGTTTCAGTGGAGCTAATATGGGAATATTACGCCCATCCATTTCGCAAACAGTGTGAGTTACGAGCCAGATACAGCCGACAACTGCCGCTGGAGCGCGTTGCGATCGCGCACATCAAGAGGGGACCCACGTACCGTGTGCACGAGTCGCGTCGTATTCTGAGCGTTTAGCAGCGCGTTGAACTCTGCACGCTCAACGTTCACGTTCGACAGCACGGTCCGTGTGCCGACGGCTTTAGTCCGGCGTGCGGGCAGGCACGTGGTAGAGCTACTGAACCAGAAAATATAGTAGAGCAACTTTGGACTAATAATACTGCGAATTCCGTGAATCGAATGGTGAAAGGATGAGGCGGGCGCAGCACAGTAGTCGGGACACGCTGGCTCCTCAAAGCGCCGCCCATTGTCCACGAGTGGCACGCGGGCCGTCGTTTCCGACTGACGCAGAAAAAGTGGAGAGCGACGCGACGCAGAGAGAGGGAGCGCGGCCGGGAGGGTTAGGAGCCCGCTGCTCGTCCGCCGGCTGTTCTTCTCCTTTTGTTCTCTTAGCGATTTACGCCACCTGTGGAAGACGCGGAAGTGAAATCCGGCGGTTCGCAGGCTGTAGCTCGAATACCAAATGAACTTGGAGAGAAAAACAATGCTACAGCATGCCGAAATAGTTGCAACGGCCGTGGGATAGTGGGACACGTGAATAGCCTTTTCCACTCCTAAATGCCGGGATCGTTCCTTTGAAAGGGCACGGCCGACTTCCTTCCCCATCCTTCCGTAATCTGATGAGACCGATGACCTCGCAGTTTGATCCCCTCGCCCGAATCAGCCAAACAACCAACAAAATCAGTAGGTATTGATCTGAGGATTTCGGCTTCGTCGTCAAAACTAGTTCGTGGGAAAACCTACCATTCACATCCCAGGTCGTCAAAGGTGACAAAAATTGTGTCTTTACGTTAACTTCAGGAACACCATACTATTAAAATGTAGATCCCTATACATAAATTTCTGTTCATCCACAGAAGTTTGTTAGTACCTGCCAACGCAGAGCCCTCAGACGAAATTGAAGAAATACCTTTGAGAAGACTATGTCAAACTCTCTGCCTGTCCGTGTAGTACCAACGTGACGAAAGCAGATATTCAGAAGTTGGAAGATGATTCAATATCACCCATACTCATCGAATCTCAAACTTTTAACTTTTCCCTTCATTATTCCGTGATGTTATAGGAAGCTTCTAAGACATTTGTATTAGTTAAGGGGAGTCGCTGGAAGTCAGTGGTACGATTTGGGTTTGAAAGGTACGTTAGATGCGTGGCGGCCCTTCGACTGTGCGTTGGCCGCCTTCGTAAAATGCGCCAGCCTTAGGGGCGTAGCGCGCAAGTGACAGATCGTTGCATGAACTGCTCCTCCTGGGAATGAAGGGGAAGTCTTCTTATGCTTCACTGTCAGAATTACTTGTATGTTACCGCGCTCTGGGGTTAGTTGGCCACGGCCACAATTAAAATCTCAGCAATGTGAAGGAGTAAGCTTTTCCACTAATTGCGAGTCATTCGGCAGACGTCAAAAATTTTAGTGATAAACAGTAGGTTTTCTAAACTAATTTAAAATCTTTCCTTGTGGCCCACTACTGTTCTGTGCAGGAATTATTTGCAGCATTTTTTAGCATTTCGCTGTTTGTTATTTACTTATATAGATCACAGATAATTTAATTTTTAGTTTTTATTTCTTTTTTTACTTTTCGATTTATTAAAATTTGTACCTGCAGCTGTTTTGTGACCTTCTACGACCGAGTAATTTGCTCTCGTGTGCTACTACAAGACTTAATAGAAAAAATGAAATAAATGCTTTTCAGACTTATCGTGTCAGTATGCTATCTTCAGTTCTAAGGCTACAGATTCTTTCGGACATCTGACAGTATCTGATGTCCTATTCACAGTTTTGCTTTAATATTTAACTCCATAGTTGCCTTATGATGATCTGATGCACTTGCGAATGTACACCGTTCATTGTGATGTGCATGCTTTCTATGTACTGAACTCGATTAGAGTTAGTGAAGGTCAATAAATATAGCTAGTCGTACATGAAGGCTAGGTAGATAGATACTCAGCGATCACAGGCCCTGCAGACCACGCGCTGCTTCCACAGACTGCCTCCATTCCTTCCTGTTTTGTGCCCGGTTCCACCACGTGTCTTCAATTCCCAGGGCTGCTGGGTCCTTCGCCAGGTCGTCCATCCAGCGCTGCCTTGGTCGTCCAGTGGGACGTTTGGTGTTTGGTTTCCCCGCTAGTGCCGTCTTCGCCTGTCTTCCATCTGGCATACGGGCTACATGGCCCACCCATTGTATTCTTTTGTTCTTTATCTTCTGTAGGATAGTTGTTTGTCGCATCAGAAGGTAGATTTCCTCGTTTTTCCTCCTCCTCCATTCTCCGTTATCTAAAACTGGTCCCCATATCTTCCTCATTACTCTTCTTTCAAATATTAATAGATTTTCCCTTTCTCGCTTAGTCATGTTTCTGATCCGTACATTACTGCTGGGCATATCACTGTGTTGTAGATTTTCATCTTTGTGTTCACTGAGATCGATTTAGAGCCGAGCGTCACTCTGAGGGTATGCATGCATTTCGTTCCCACTCTATTCTTTCCTTGATGCCCATTTGCATGTTGTTGTCCGTGGTAAACGACCATCCCAAGTATTTGAACTGGTCTACTCTATTGAACCTCTTGCCATGTACCTCAAGAAATTCTGTCTGCACTTGTCTTCTTCCTAATTGCATGAACTGTTTTGTCTCGATCTGAGCCCTACCTTCTGCACATGACTGTCCATTTTCTGGTACATTTCTTTCAACTCGTGCTTTCATTCACTTAATAGTACTATTTCATCAGCATATGCGAGACAATTGAAGTTACTGACCATCTCTACTCCAACCCATTCCTGTTGCCTACGCTCGTTTATTACTTTCTCTAAGATGACATTGAACAGAACACATGAGAGAGCATCCCCTTGTCTGAGACCTGTCTCAATCACGAATGTTTCTGATGTGGCTCCTCGGAAACGTACTGCTGCCTTTGACCCTTCCATACAAGCTTGCACCATTCTCACTAGCTTCTCAGGGATTCTGAAGAACTGCATTGCATTGTATAGGCTATTCCTGTGGATGCTGTCATACGCATGTTGAAAATCGACGAACAGGCTGTAGATATCTTTATCATATTCCCAATGTTTTTCAAACAATTGTCTTAGTGTGAATATGTGATCTATTGTCGATCGGTTTGGTCGAAAGCCAGCTTGGTACTCCTGTATGTTGTTTTCTATGGGCCGGCCGGAGTGGCCGTGCGATTCTAGGCGCTACAGTCTGGAACCGAGCGACCGCTACGCTCGCAGGTTCGAATCCTGCCTCGGGCATGGATGTGTGTGAGGTTCTGAGGTTAGTTAGGTTTAATTAGTTCTAAGTTCTAGGCGACTGATGACCTCAGAATTTAACTCGCGTAGTGCTCAGAGCCATTTGTTCTCTATGAATGGTTGCAATTTGCCGATGATAATGATGGACAGCTCCTTATACGTTACATTCTTCAAGCTGATTCTTCTGTAATTACAGCATTCCATTTTGCTTCCCTTCTTGTATACTGGGCATCTTATAATCAGTGTTTCGTTCTCCCATATTAACTGGATCAGTTTATATATCTCTAAGTGTAAGCTCTCACATGCCTCCTTCATTAATTCTTATGTTATTCCGTCCTCCCCTGGGGATTTGTTGTTTCTGAGTCCTTTGACTGCGAAGACGTGAAGGATAATAACAAAAAAGAAAAAAAAATGTTGTTGCTCTCTGTAATAATATTAATTTACGTATCCCATTTGTCTTAAAGCTTTGTCGCAACCTAGCTCTATCCACCCCTGTCTCTTTTTCTTGAGTGCTACCATCCCTGAGGCAGAATAAACATGAGGAGCATGTACATACGTCAGCGTCAGAGATTCGAGGGCAGTCCCCACGCAGACTATTAGCCGCCTGAGCAGGAGGAGGCGGTTGCGCTGTCTGGAGCGGGTCGTCGCCCAGTGACGGTGCGTTGTCGCCTACGGGCATTCCGCGGGAATAATGCGGTCGCTGTTCAAATGGTTAACGGCGCCCGCTATGAATATTCAGGCGCGGGCCAGACGGCGCAGACAGCAGGTGGCTGCACGGGACGCGCTGTGCGTGGCGTGGCGTTGCCTCACCCGCTGTCTGCAGGCGGCCACGCCTCGCTCACTCGTCCCCCTCAACACCTACTGGCGCTGCACCTGCAGGTGGTCGCCACAGAAGCGAGAGGCGCGTGCGGCTTAACGCCAAAGCCGTGTATTACTTAAACCTTTTCAGTGCACACGACGATGCGAGGAAGAGCGTTTTACTTATTAGCATATTGGTGAGTCAAAATAATTCTGTCGGTAGATTCAGTTCCGCATTTACGTTAGTAAAGAAAACAAGGCATCAATAAAGGGAGGTAATTCGAAGCGCTCACGAAAAATTTCACTTCTAATGGTAACTTACAGGGAAGAGGGAACAGAATCTATACAGGATGAACGCGAAGCCGACGGGAGGGAACAGAAGATGGAAATCTGATGGATCGAGCAATACACTTTTGCTACACATCATCATCATAATCATCGTCATCATCATCATCATTTAAGACTGATTATGCCTTTCAGCGTTCAGTTTGGAGCATAGTCCCCCTTATAAAATTCCTCCATGATCCCCTATTCAGTGCTAACGTTGGTGCCTCTTCTGATGTTAAGCCTATTATTTCAAAATCATTCTTAACCTTCTCCTCGGTCTGCCCCGACTCCTCCTACCCTCTGCTGCTGAACCCATGAGTCTCTTGGGTAACCTTGCTTCTCCCATGCGTGTAACATGACCCCACCATCTAAGCCTGTTCGCCCTGACTGCTACATCTATAGAGTTCATTCCCAGTTTTTCTTTGATTTCCTCGTTGTGGACAACCTCCTGCCATTGTTCCCATCCACTAGTACCACCAATCATCCTAGCTACTATCATATAACCTCAACCTTATTGATAAGGTAACCTGAATCCAACCAGCTTTCGCTCCCATACAACAAAGTTGGTCGAAAGATTGATCGGTGCACAGATAACTTAGTCTTGGTGCTGACTTCCTTCTTGCAGAAGAGAGTAGATCGTAGCTGAGCGCTCACTGCATTCGCTTTGCTACGCCTCGCTTCCAGTTCTGTAAGTAGGCTGTTTAGGTTTTCTTATTGGTAACGCCACGTAGCGCTCTGCATGAGAATCACTGGCTCTGCTGTGTGCAGTCTGTAGCTAGTTTGCATTGTTGTCTGCCATTGTAGTGTTGGGCAGCTGGATGTTAACAGCGCGTAGCGTTGCGCAGTTGGAGGTGAGCCGCCAGCAGTGGTGGATGTGGGGAGATAGATGGCGGAATTTTGAGAGCGGATGATCTGGACAGAGACAGTAAACTTGTAAGACTGGATGTCATGAACTGCTATATATATTATGACCTTTGAACACTATTAAGGTAAATACATTGTTTGTTCTCTATAAAAATCTTTCATTTGCTAACTATGCCTATCAGTAGTTAGTGCCTTCAGTAGTTTGAATCTTTTATTTAACTGGCAGTAGTGGCGCTCGCTGTATTGCAGTAGTTCGAGTAACGAAGGTTTTTGTGAGGTAAGTTATTTGTGAAAGGTATAGGTTAATGTTAGTCAGGGCCATTCTTTTGTAGGGATTATTGAAAGTCAGATTGCGTTGCCCTAAAAAATATTGTGTGTCAGATTAAGCACAGTCATGCATAATTTTTCTAAGGGGACGTTTCAGTTCTTTCACTATGTTGCCATCCTGTGAGAATATGCATCCTAAGTACTTGAAACCGTCCACGTGTTCTAACTTTGTTCCTCCTATTTGGCACTCAATCCGTTTATATCTCTTTCCCACTGACATTATTTTCGTTTTGGATATGCTAATCTTCATAACTTTCTTCATTTTGCTACAAAAATGAAAATTTTCTGAACGTGTCAATAACATTATACATCTCTTGCCATTGACCTACAAATATTTTAATACGACAGTATTGGACATTTACTTGCTGCTTGTTTCTACAAATTTATTAAATAACTTATAGTCGATTAATTCATTATACTATCGAAAGATTTGTCTTCCATACATTACTTGTTTTCGTTACTTCTGTTACGGCACAAATTTTGGTGACCGTGAATGTTCCCTAATACCATACTCTGTCTTCTGAACCACGTCCTTCCCTGAATCAAATGGCTCTGAGCACTACAGGGCTTAACTTCTGAGGTCATCAGTCCCCTAGAACTTAGAGCTACTTAAACCTAACTAACCTAAGAACATCACACACATCCATTCCCGAGGCAGGATTCGAACCTGCGACCGTAGCGGTCGCGCGGTTCCAGACTGTAGCGCCTAGAACCGCTCGGCCACCTCGGCCAGCTTCCCCGAATCATAAGCTAACTTGACGCTAATTACTCATTTATTTGGCGTTTATCTCGAAGCCAGGGGCCAGTCTGTAGACTTCAACTAACTTGAGCGTGTAATGTGTCCGAAGTGTTACATGCGGAGGTGCATGCTAAGCTCACCGGCCAAAGTGTTAATCAGCCCTAGAGAGACCATTAGAAGCGTAATTTAATACCGCGTAATTCCGCCGCTGAACTCCATAATCGCCTGGATTCGGTTAGGAAACAGAGTCTACAACGTTGCTACATGTACGTCGCATCTAGCTTAAGCCACTCGCTGAAGATATGGTGGCGCAATTCCACCAAACTGCGGGGATGCTGATATCGCCGTTTAGTCACAGTTCCAACAGTCCCACAGATTTTCCACGAGGTTCAAATCAGGTAACTTTGCAGGCCATTCGATATGTAATACGACGGGGGAGTGTTCAGAGAACCGGTCACATATTCTTCTAACCTGGCGAACTCTCAAGTTGTCGTCTTGGAAAAAAAAAAAAAAAAGGGTGTCAATAACATACTCTTCGTGGATTGTTGACTGGAAGGCAACACGTGACCATTCACAATGTTTAAATAAGCATGCAGGTTCGTATTAGTGGTCAGCTCAGCGGCCCAATTCATGATAAGGTAAACACCCCCACAACATTGCAGGACCGCCTCCGGCTTAAACCTGACTTTGCACACATTGGGGATGAAATGCTTCATTTGGCCTCCGGTGCACTCGACGGCGTGAGTCACTTAGAATATAGGCAAAAACTCGATTCGTGAAACCACAGTGCGTTCCGCCAGCCAGCTGACGTTCAATGATTTCTAGTCCACTGAAGCCACGCAGCTTTATCAGCCTGTGTGAGCAGTGGCCTCTTGCGAGGTGACCAGTTCCAAATGTTCATTGCATGCAGTTCCCCTCGTAATGTTCTATCGCTGACAGTGCGGGTGGTTCTTCGGTCACTGCCTCCAGCAACTGCTGTCGGCTCTGATAGCGATTTTGATGCAGAAGCTGAGAAACGCGTCTCCGGTCCCCCTCACTGAGCACCTTTTTCCAAGCACAATTTTGACGCTGTGTGTCGTGGCCACGTGTGCTTGTAGACACGTTGAAAGCTCCCCGCGAAACGCCAACAAATCCTGCAACTTCACTCGCGTCCTTACATTTACCCATGTTTACGTACACTGTCCGCACGAAACATTAATGTCTTGGTCATCACTACTCTGTCAAGCTCACGCAGAGGCAGTGCGCTTGCGATTGAACACCTGAGTCGATCACTGCGCCATCTGCAAAGGCTCAACAATTCCTCTGCGCGTGCGCACTGAGGTGACTAATTTTTTGTCGGATGAGCTTATGAGTGACTGTGGTGCACGCTTTTCCCGTGTAATACCGTATCTGTGTTGCAGATAAAGAAGACGAAATCAGGGCAAGGATGAAAGCAGCTAAAGAAACATCAGCGCAACGACTCGACTCCATATTCCCACATAAGCGCACAACCCGGTGATCGGGGATTGTATGTTGCCAGCTGATCTCCACTTGCAGGGCAAATCTGGTTGAGGAATAATGTCTCTAAAACTAAGATTCGTAAAGGAAATGCCTGACTGAGCGTCTACATCCCATCTCACTTCTACAGCCATTTAATCGCAGCTCAGTGTTCTGTACTTACTTGCTGCATGCAGCCCTGTCTTCTAAGAATTGCTACGTTTTTGTTATTTACTGGTTTCAGTCAGAGTCCATTTATTTGATTGACTGACGTGATATGATGATACAAACAGGACATAACTAGGACTTCGCTAAAAATAGTAATACACGACACATTACATAAAAAGTTCGTACAGACGTCAGCGTAGAAATATGTGAGACAATGAAACTAAAAAATACAGTTGTCTGTCTGCAACACTCCACTGAAATACACAGTTTTTAATAAAAGAACCTAATATGTACACTGATGATCCAAAATGTCACCAACTGCTTGATAGCGTTTGATCCAGCTTGAGAACGCAGTACAGTAGCGAGTGTGCGTGCCGTGGTACTTGGTAGCTTTCTGAGGGTACGCGGCAGCCGATATCTCCGCGCAAGTTACGCAGTTCCCATAAACCCCACCGGACGTAGCACGCGCTCCTCCAATTCAGGCGTGCCGACTGTACGGGGCCTTCCACTGTCAGTCTTCCGAGGTGAAAGGATACCTGAGTCGCTCAGACGCTGGAAACGTCTGCCATACAGCTCATCACAGAGGTCACTCTGCACTGTTGATATTTTTCAGAGTAGAGGCAACCGGATGGCAGGCTTCGTCCACTTGCTAAACTATAACAGAATATCACATCCGCCATTTATCTTGTCGAGTAGTAGGCTTCCTTTGCTAACAAGTGGTGGGAGGGAGAAAATGAATGTGTACTATACCATTTTCACGCACAAACAGCGCAATGACAGTAAACACATAAGTGACCAAACCGGTGGCGTATTGGTTAGCACAGTGGACTCGCAGTCAGGAGGACGATGGCTCAAACCCCCGTCCGGCCGTCCTTATTTAGTTTTTACGTGATTTCCCTAAATCGCTTAAGGAAAATGCTGGACCGGTTCCTTTGAAACGTCACGGCTGACTTCCTTCCCCATCCTTCCCTCATCCGATGAGACCAATGACCTTGCTGTTTTGTCCCTTCCCCCCAAATAAACCAACCAACCACAATTGCGTGGGACTGTATAGCGTCAGCACGGTTCTCCTGAGCCCATCTATTCCATACTCGCTTAACAGTTTTGGCATCCCAACAAGTGCTGCCAGTTTTCTTTTCTTTTCTTTTCTTTTTTTTTTCAACCTGGAAAGGACAAATATTCAGTTGGGAAAAACACGGAATTTCATTTTTTTTACCCGGCAGAAATGAAAAAAAATCGTAATTTATTGGCCTTATTATGTTTTATTATGTTTATGTTAAAGTTAGATATAGTGGGAATTAGTGAAGTTCGGTGGCAGGAGGAACAAGACTTTTGGTCGGGTGATTACAGGGTTATAAATACAAAATCAAATAGGGGTAATGCAGGAGTAGGTTTAATAATGAATAAAAAAATAGGAGTGCGGGTTAGCTACTACAAACAGCATAGTGAACGCATTATTGTGGCCAAGATAGACACAAAGCCCATGCCTACTACAGTAGTACAAGTTTATATGCCAACTACCTCTGCAGATGATGAAGAAATAGATGAAATGTATGACGAGATAAAAGAAATTATTCAGGTAGTGAAAGGAGACGAAAATTTAATAGTCATGGGTGACTGGAATTCGTCAGTAGGAAAAGGGAGAGAAGGAAACATAGTAGGTGAATATGGATTGGGGGGAAGGAATGAAAGAGGAAGCCGCCTTGTAGAATTTTGCACAGAGCATAACTTAATCATAGCCAACACTTGGTTCAAGAATCATAAAAGAAGGTTGTATACCTGGAAGAATCCTGGAGATACTAGTAGGTATCAGATAGATTATATAATGGTAAGACAGAGATTTAGGAACCAGGTTTTAAATTGTAAGACATTTCCTGGGGCAGATGTGGATTCTGACCACAATCTATTGGTTATGAACTGCAGATTGAAACTGAAGAAACTGCAAAAAGGTGGGAATTTAAGGAGATGGGACCTGGATAAACTGAAAGAACCAGAGGTTGTAGAGAGTTTCAGGGAGAGCATAAGGGAACAATTGACAGGAATGGGGGAAAGAAATACAGTAGAAGAAGAATGGGTAGCTCTGAGGGATGAAGTAGTGAAGGCAGCAGAGGATCAAGTAGGTAAAAAGACGAGGGCTAATAGAAATCCTTGGGTAACAGAAGAAATATTGAATTTAATTGATGAAAGGAGAAAATACAAAAATGCAGTAAATGAAGCAGGCAAAAAGGAATACAGACGTCTCAAAAATGATATCGACAGGAAGTGCAAAATGGCTAAGCAGGGATGGCTAGAGGACAAATGAAAGGATGTAGAGGCTTATCTCACTAGGGGTAAGATAGATACTGCCTACAGGAAAATTAAAGAGACCTTTGGAGAGAAGAGAACCACTTGTATGAATATCAAGAGCTCAGATGGAAACCCAGTTCTAAGCAAAGAAGGGAAGGCAGAAAGGTGGAAGGAGTATATAGAGGGTTCATACAAGGGCGATGTTCTTGAGGACAATATTATGGAAATGGAAGAGGATGTAGATGAAGACGAAATGGGAGATAAGATACTGCGTGAAGAGTTTGACAGAGCACTGAAAGACCTGAGTCGAAACAAGGCCCCGGGAGTAGACAACATTCCATTTGAACTACTGATGGCCTCGGGAGAGCCAGTCATGACAAAACTCTACCATCTGGTGAGCACGATGTATGAGACAGGCGAAATACCCTCAGACTTCAAGAAGAATATAATAATTCCAATCCCAAAGAAAGCAGGTGTTGACAGATGTGAAAATCACCGAACTATCAGTTTAATAAGTCACAGCTGCGAATTCTTTACAGACGAATGGAAAAACTAGTAGAAGCCGACCTCGGGGAAGATCAGTTTGGATTCCGTAGAAATGTTGGAACACGTGAGGCAATACTGACCTTACGACTTATCTTAGAAGAAAGAATAAGAAAAGGCAAACCTACGTTTCTAGCATTTGTAGACTTAGAGAAAGCTTTTGACAATGTTAACTGGAATACTCTCTTTCAAATTCTGAAGGTGGCAGGGGTAAAATACAGGGAACGAAAGGCTATTTACAGTTTGTACAGAAACCAGATGGCAGTTATAAGAGTCGAGGGGCATGAAAGGGAAGCAGTGGTTGGGAAAGGAGTAAGACAGGGTTGTAGCCTCTCCCCGATGTTATTTAATCTGTATATTGAGCAAGCAGTAAAGGAAACAAAAGAAAAATTCGGAGTAGGTATTAAAATTCATGGAGAAGAAGTAAAAACTTTGAGGTTCGCCGATGACATTGTAATTCTGTCAGAGACAGCAAAGGACTTGGAAGAGCAGTTGAACGGAATAGACAGTGTCTTGAAAGGAGGATATAAGATGAACATCAACAAAAGCAAAACGAGGATAATGGAATGTAGTCAAATTAAGTCGGGTGATGCTGAGGGAATTAGATTAGGAAATGAGACACTTAAAGTAGTAAAGGAGTTTTGCTATTTAGGGAGTAAAATAACCGATGATGGTCGAAGTAGAGAGGATATAAAATGTAGACTGGCAATGGCAAGGAAAGCGTTTCTCAAGAAGAGGAATTTGTTAACATCGAGTATAGATTTAAGTGTCAGGAAGTCGTTTCTGAAAGTATTTGTATGGAGTGTAGCCATGTATGGAAGTGAAACATGGACGATAACTAGTTTGGACAAGAAGAGAATAGAAGCTTTCGAAATGTGGGCTACAGAAGAATGCTGAAGATAAGGTGGGTAGATCACGTAACTAATGAGGAGGTATTGAATAGGATTGGGGAGAAGAGAAGTTTGTGGCACAACTTGACTAGAAGAAGGGATCGGTTGGTAGGACATGTTTTGAGGCATCAAGGGATCACAAATTTAGCATTGGAGGGCAGTGTGGAGGGTAAAAATCGTAGAGGGAGACCAAGAGATGAATACACTAAGCAGATTCAGAAGGATGTAGGTTGCAGTAGATACTGGGAGATGAAGAAGCTTGCACAGGATAGAGTAGCATGGAGAGCTGCATCAAACCAGTCTCAGGACTGAAGACCACAACAACAACAACAACATGTTTTAAGGCTTTTGTTTTATTTTGTATATTTAAAAAAAAATCAATGCACTTATAGTCATAGTTGAAAATCGTCATCAATTCACTTTTCATCAAATTCGTGCTACATTTATTTCTTACATCAGTCCATTTTAATACTGTCTGTGAAAAAATCTTTTCTACGAAGCAATTGGAACTAGGGATACTAAAGGTAAACGATGAGACGTGAAAAATGGTAAGGATTTCATTCTCGAAAAACCCTCCCATGATTTTCTTCCGTTTCTCAATCGCACCCTTATTGTTCAAATGGCTCTGAGCACTATGAGACTCAACATCTTAGGTCATAAGTCCCCTAGAACTTAGAACTACTTAAACCTAACTAACCTAAGGACATCACACACATCCATGCCCGAGGCAGGATTCGAACCTGCGACCGTAGCAGTCCCGCGGTTCCGGACTGCAGCGCCAGAACCGCTAGACCACCGCGGCCGGCACCCCCTTATTGTTGTCATCAAAGGACTGTGCCGTGTTCAGGCTTTTTTTAATTATTTGAAATTCTTCGTATAAGGATGCCATGTTCAGTTGATCGATCCTTACAGGTTCCGAGGCTTTTTGAAATTAGTGGTAATGTATTGGTGATTTCGAGTTTAGCAACTCTACTTAAAGACAATCCATTTTTCTTCACTGTGTCTATTAGTAACTTCGAAACATGATATGCACATTCATCGTTACATTCTACAAATTCCAGTAGATGGTTTACAACTCCAGTATCGTAATCAAAGAATAGTAAGCAAATTGTAAAAATTTTACTATTTTTTGTATTACTTGCATCTGTCGCTATAGAAAAGTAGCTATTGATTTTTTCCTTGGGTGGTCTTTAAAATATTTTTAACAATTTCTTTGGCCAACATTTCGCATACAATAGCTTCCGCTTTTGTACTTTCGCAGCTAAAACTCGAGTGATTTTTGAATCACTGCAGATATTTGGTAATAGTTTGTGTGAACAGTCCATACTATTGTAACTAAGAGAAACAGATGAGAGTTCCCCAGCAGTAACCTTGTCCGTCTCCGAAGCAGATGGTTCAAGCTTCGAGAAATATTTGTATAAGATACTTGTTGCTCTATTGCTAGCAATAGTCATGTGGGAGTTAGCAGATTGACGTTGTTTTAGATCAGCAATACCTCCATGAGCACACGAGAAAGCTTTATTGCACGAGCGACAGTACGCCTTGTACGAGTTTGTTTTACTTGTCTCAACCAGGAATAACTGTTTTCGCAGTTGGGATTATACTTAGTAAGTCTTTTGGCTTCCTTAGAGGGTATCCCACCAGTTCTAGACGAATTATAGTGTCATCATCACTTCAGTTATTCATTTTGTCAATTGTCAATAGTTCTAGGATTCATTCGGAAGTATAACACTGTCAACACTCACCAGTTCTCACAAAGCAATGAACGAAGTTTTAATCAAGAATGACAATCAAGAAAGGAATTAAAAAATCCTTCCAGTATTGTTAACACGCGTTGACGTAGCGTTTAAACAAGTTAGCCAACGAACGAAAATGTTAAACACAAAAGTGTAGAAGGAAACAGAGCTGGATAGTAAACAAATAGAAGAATATAAAACAACAGAAAGAGGCAAACAGAGGCGCGCGAAGCCGCACGAGAGGATGGGAATCAGTGAATATCGGCCCCACCCGGCACTGTCATATACTGATACCCGGAGCTAGTCGCATCTTCACGAGGTACGTGCGTTGATAATGGATACCTGCAGCTGTAGCACGGAAGATTTAGCAATAATAATCGAACAAGGTTGAAATACGCGACAGAGCGTGTTTCGGCGGGATATTCAACATTCTGCTGGAAATACGGGACGTCTGGCAACACTAATCCAATCAAGGCGAACCGCAGTATCTGGAAACTGCTGTTTCGATAGGCTACGATCCTGCTACTCTTAATTCTTCCTTGTTACCCGAGGTGTAAGACGATTATCTTACAAACAGGCCACATTCAAATATGTTTCTCTCAGTCAAAAACCCGCTGCGTAGATTATTTACCTTCTTTGCTGAATGACGTTACTCGTGCCTACCATCAACGACTGCGCTGGTACGTTTATCATTTGCTTATCGAAGCATGTCATGCAGTTCATGAGAATCTGACATTTGTTGCAGAGTTAGCACAGGAACTGGATAAAATCAATACACACAAGTAATAAAATAGAAGTCTTTGTTTGCCTTGCTCTCCTCTAGCACACTAAACGTATGCTTTTGGCACAATTGCAGTGCTGAGGAACAAAGCAGAAGCTCTTTGTTTGTCAGAGCGGAATTAAGACTAGAGAGTAGCAGCGCTTCTTCACCTTCCCTACAAAGCCATTTCAAATGTTTAGACCGCGCGGCGAAGCCATTTCGGTGCGTTACTCTGAAGTGACAGTCAACATCATGAAATGCAGGAGGATCTGCAGCGAATTGACGCATGGTGCAGGGAATGGCAATTGAATCTCAATGTAGACAAGTGTAATGTGCTTCGAATACATAGAAAGATAGATCCCTTATCATTTAGCTACAAAATACCAGGTCAGCAACTGGAAGCAGTTAGTTCCATAAATTATCTGGGAGTACGCATTAGGAGTGATTTAAAATAGAATGATCATATAAAGTTGATCGTCGGTAAAGCAGATGCCAGACTGAGATTCATTGGAAGAATCCTAAGGAAATGCAATCCGAAAACAAAGGAAGTAGGTTACAGTACACTCGTTCGCCCCTTGCTTGAATACTGCTCAGCGGTGTGGGATCCGTACCAGATAGGATTGATAGAAGAGATAGAGAAGATCCAACGGAGAGCATCGTGCTTCGTTACAGGATCATTTAGTAATCGCGAAAGCGTTACGGAGATGATAGATAAACTCCAGTGGAAGACTCTACGGGAGAGACGCTCAGTAGCTCGGTACGGGCTTTTGTTAAAGTTTCGAGAACATACCTTCACCGAAGAGTCCAGCAGTATATTGCTCCCTCCTACATATATCTCGCGAAGAGACCATGAGGATAAAATCAGAGAGATTAGAGCCCACACAGAAGCATACAGACAATCCTTCTTTCCACGAACAATACGAGACTGGAATAGAAGGGAGAACCGATAGAGGTACTCGGGGTACCCTCCGCCACACACCGTCAGGTGGCTTGCAGAGTATGGATGTAGATGTAGATGTAGATCATGCTTTTCAGCTACGAAGCAAATTCCTAAATTACACGTTTGCAGTGTTGCTCACCTCACGAATTCTGTGCAAAATAAATTAGGAAATAAAACAACACAATGATCGGTTGGGTTCAAACGTGTATGTTCCGTTTTATCAAGAGAAATGTTTTGAATTTAGAAAGTTCAAGTTTTATTGGAAGAGAGGAAACCGAATACAGTACTACAGGAATAGATTACAAATACAAGATTCATTTTATGGTCAGATTTTTAGAATTATTTCGAATATGTCGCTTTTGCATTTCAGTACTTTACTATGGAAATAATACGGTATTTTAGAAATATAACCAGGTTCCAAAAAGTAAATCAGTTGTCAACCAGGAGGTCGGTTTGATCAGCGCTGTCCTTTACTTGGCATACGGGTCTGGGATGCGCTACACCCGTCTCTACCACGCACTTCAGAACCAGTTTTCACAGTTAGACGGAATGATACATTTTTAGGCGGACTTCAAGCCACAGTGCAACTTGACTTTTATTGTACGCCATGCACATTACCAGAGATGAAAGATAGTTGCTGGAAAATGCCGTCGGCTAAGTCTAACCCACAGGACTTCTAAATTAACATTTCTCTGTGTAGTCATCAAGTTATATAATTTGAAAGTCCCAACCAAATAAAATACTTGCGGCAGTATAACTTTTGGTTTCTCCTCGAGTCATTCGCGGATTGCAGACAAACTGGAGAGCTCAGTGGTGAATTGTGTGTCTAGACGGATGGGAGTACCTGCCACAAATGCCATGCCTCAAATGGCTCTGAGCACTATGCGACTTAACTTCTGAGGTCATCAGTCGCCTAGAACTTAGAACTAATTAAACCTAACTAACCTAAGGACATCACACACATCCATGCCCGAGGCATGATTCGAACCTGCGACCGTAGCGGTCACGCGGTTTCAGACTGAAGCGCCTTTAACCGCACGGCCACACCGGCCGGCCGTACCTGCCACAGTGTCCTGCTTTCCTTTAAGACTGTGGCAGGTGACAGGCGTCTCCTTCTGTAGAGCAAAGTGCTACCGAAGAATTGCCATTTGTTTGTCCAATAGGTCGTGCAGAGAAGATCTGGAAATCAAAAGAATTTCCACACCCACAAAAACTGCTACGAGATGCAGCTAAATCCAGAGCTGTGAGGTCGTTGCCGCTGCCGGGATTCTGGCGTGAATTCCCGGAGGCCGCTCGGTTCCGCATTCTTGCAGGGGATCCCCGGGCGGTGCTCCCCGGTAAAAACTCGGCTAGCGGCGCTAAGGCAGAGCGCGCTGCCGGGGTAGCTCTCATTAAGGGGCCGGCAGCAGCTGTCGCCTCCGTTCCCAGCTCGGAAATACGGGCACTTTGTGAGCTGCGAGGCTCGAGTCCTCCCTCGGGCATGGGTGTGTGTGTTTGTCCTTAGGATAATTTAGTTTAGGTTGTGCGTAAGCTTAGGGACTGATGACCTTAGAAGTTAAGTCCCATAAGATTTCACACACATTTGAACATTTTTTTGTGTGCTGCGACGCTTTCAGCATCGTGTCGCGCTTGTCTGTACCAGATCGTCCAGGTAATGTACCGTGTACTAATTCACCACTAGCCGGCCGCGGTGGTCGTGCGGTTCTAGGCGATGCAGTCCGGAACCGCGGGATTGCTACGGTCGCAGGTTCGAATCCTGCCTCGGGCATGGATGTGTGTGATGTCCTTAGGTTAGTCAGGTTTAAGTAGTTCTAAGTTCTAGGGGACTGATGACGTAAGATGTTAAGTCCCATAGTGCTCAGAGCCATTTGAACCATTTTTGAATTCACCACTGTGCTAGTAATCTCGGATTGGCTCCACGCTGCCATGAGCACATCGTAAACTTACTTCGATTTATGTGAGTTACTTGAAAGTCCGTCTGCTCTGTTAAAGCACGTCACCAACGTAGTCTGGAGTGATGTTGAATGTTCTTACGTGTTAAGAAAGAAAAAAAAAAGAAAAAAAGAAAAAAAACTGCAGGAGACCTGTGTTTAGTTACATTGGCCCTATTTATCCATGTCTTTCTCACCTGCTCCCTCTCCCACACCTTGAGCTACGCAGTCAACGTGCTTGACTGTCCTACGAAGGACACCGAGCGGAAATTTTCTGTCAGCAACCTCTTACTGAGCGGAGTTAATTGAGTTTCGCGACAGCTGTTCCAAAGGCGGTGAAAAATGGCTAAAACGGCTCTGAGCACTATGCGACTTAACTTCTGAGGTCACAAGTCACCTAGAACTAATTAAACCTAACTAACCTAAGTACATCACACACATCCATGCCCGACGCAGGATTCGAACCTGCGACCGTAGCGGTCACGCGGTTCCAGACTGAAGCGCCAAAGGCGGTGCAGCTGTGTCAGTTTTCTAAAGCTAAAATTAATGTCCGTGAGCATAACTCCATCACAATACTGCCTTTGAACAAATCGTTAGGCTGCAGATAAAGCACCGTTCGACCCGCATCGCTCGGTCACCTGCGGTCCATCATAGGTTAAATGACTTCGCAATTTTCGTATGTATAACAAAGAAACGCAGTATGAGGGTACGAGACTGTAGGGAAGCGGCCTACTCACGCCGTATGGAATTCATATGCTTTCCATTGTGCGCCAGCCTAGTCCCCTGTAAATAGCTATGACGTCACGAATGTTGCGCAATACCTCAAAAGTGAAGTAATTGATCTGAAAAGTTAATAGCATGTCAGGAGTAATGCTAAAATAATGTGTTAGATTTCAGTTTAGTAACTTTAACAGTTTTCGAAATTTGGATGTTTTACGTAAAAATCATCCACGCAACAGGAAGGAGCCAGAAACTTCAAAATTTATATTCGGATTCCTTTTTAATTGTAATGTAATGGAAACAGCATCCTGGATCTGACAAAGTAATATTTTGGTTGAAATTCATGATTTTCTGTTTTTGTGTCCCAGATATATGGAAGCAAGATAAATTAAGTAAGTGAATAGATAAAGCTAGAATATTTAGGTTGAATGGAAATACGCTGCAACAAGAAAGATGTGAGTAGTTTCCAAATGGTAGCTATAAAACTATAGCTGTAGCGTGTCTCCAAAGGACAACTTCAGAGCTCATCTGTTGCATGCAGTACAACTAAAATAATTGTCTCGCCAAAAGTACATGGTTATTACAAATGATTGAAGCGATTTCACAGCTCTACAATAACTTTATTATTTGAGATATTTTCACAATGCTTTGCACACACATACAAAAACTCAAAAAGTTTTTTTAGGCACTCACAAATGTTCGATATGTGCCCCTTTAGTGATTCGGCAGACATCAAGCCGATAATCAAGTTCCTCCCACACTCGACGCAGCATGTCCTCATCAATGAGTTCGAAACCATCGTTGATGCGAGCTCGCAGTTCTGGCACGTTTCTTGGTAGAGGAGGTTTAAACACTGAATCTTTCACATAACCCCACAGAAAGAAATCGCATGGGGTTAAGTCGGGAGAGCGTGGAGGCCATGACATGAATTGCTGATCGTGATCTCCACCACGACCGATCCATCGGTTTTCCAATCTCCTGTTTAAGAAATGCCGAACATCATGATGGAAGTGCGGTGGAGCACCATCCTGTGGTACGTTTAGCTCCCTGCTTGCTTTATTCGTCAGCTTCCGTGGGCTACGCGTGAAACTTGCCCGCACGCGTTGAACCGTTTCTTCGCTCACTGCAGGCCGACCCGTTGATTTCCCCTTACAGAGGCATCCAGAAGCTTTAAACTGCGCATACCATCGCCGAATAGAGTTAGCAGTTGCTGCATCTTTGTTGAACTTCGTCCTGAAGTGTCGTTGCACTGTTATGACTGACTGATGTGACTGCATTTCAAGCACGACATACGCTTTATCGGCTCCTTTCGCCATTTTGTCTCACTGCGCTCTCGAGCGCTCTGGCGGCAGAAACCTGAAGTGCGGCTTCAGCCGAACAAAACTTTATGAGTTTTTCTACGTATCTGTAGTGTGTCGTAACCATATGTCAATGAATGGAGCTACAGTGAATTTATGAAATCGCTTCAATCATTTGTAATAGCCCTGTATTTAGCCTAGCCACATCAGAATTTTATTACAGATGCTTACGTGTGTGCTGATACCGCAATTAAATTGAGAGCTTCATTGGCCTTCAGTGAATTAAACAATTAATTATTTAGTAACTTGAAGTGGTGCTTTACTAGCTCAGCGGCTGGTCAGGAAGGCAAATTTTGTCGGCTGCGCCTTCGGCAGTTCGCACAACGGCTGTATAAATAAGAGCGCTGCGAGCTAGAGTCAGGCCCCAGTTCTCTTCTAGATTCGTATTAGCACGCACTCCACGTTGGAAGCCGCGTCGCGTTTGTGCAGTTGCAATGAACAGCGTTGAATGCCGTATTATGTAACTCGGTATGCACGTAACAATGAGTTCACATTATGGTAATGTGTTAATTCCAGAACGACTTCAGTGATTTATTCTCAGTTTGCGTATGTCGTATTTTCACGTGTCACCGCAGGACAGACCTATCATTACTGGCGTGACGTTTGATGAGTATTAACATCAAATTTTGGCGAGCATTCACTTAGAACTTTTACATCGATAACGGTTACTGAACAGTTTCGTTATCTAGGGATAATAGGATCCGCGCTATAGACTCTGAACAGCTCTGATAGTACTACAGCTGATAGTAGCATTGCTTGGTTAAATATTTATTTGAAACTTTACGCTTTGTCGTTTTCAGAATATAGTGAAAATTGCTATGGTAAACTGCATTTTCTATGAATCCCAGACATAATCCAAAATCCTCAGAGGAATGAACTTCAATGATCAATAACTTTATTTCTCCATCAGAGTGGGCACAGTGAACTTTATTTACAGGCATCCCGTTTTTGTAATCACTTTCTGGTTGTCAACATTGTAGTTAGAGAGCCTGTGTTGAGAATGGCAAGAATACAATAGATATAAATTTTCCACCTGCCGCCCCACAAGATGAAGCATCACTTTCGATCACGATGCGCACTGCAACTTTTGAAGATTAATGTATCAGTTAGTGCTGTGTTTCTTGCGTGCAGCAAGATTTCGCGTATCATACGAACAATTTACAAGAAGAGTGGTAAAGCTTTTTCGACTTTTTCCAATGAAACAATTAGGTTTGTGGTGAATGTTTTTTTTTCAGTTGATCCCTTCAGACAAACATTTTCAAATGAGTATTTATGTATCTTTCAGATTTCTCAGAACGACATCCTGCATTCAGTCGTAAGTGCTTTTAATCTGATTTAAGTGTTCTGTGTTTAGATTTCGTTGCTGCTGATATAACCTAACATCAACTGCGATGGTTCTTGTTCTCTAATTACATTATTATTCGTTTGCTTTCCAACAATAATTGATTTATTATATGGAATGTTTCCGTGCTCGAATGACAACGCAGAATATACGGAGTTCCTCTTACTCCGCTAAACAAAAATTCATATATTTTTAGTGTCATGTGTGACTGATCTTTTTCTGTCCCTCAATTTCCCAACCACGACGATCGTTTATAGAGTTTCGATGGATATTGACTTCAAAGTAATACGAACTTCGACCTAATACAGTACACAGGTACCTTTTATCAAAAGGTGAACGACGTCTAACCTAGCAGTGAGTCGAAAGTAACTTACAAAGCATTTACGTTTTCTCAGTCTGCTTAGTATTTCAGACGTATTCAGCAACAACGAATATCTCAAAATACAACAATCAAATCACATAACACTTAGCCTGAATCGGAGGCACAGCTTTACAGTTCATTGACATCGGTTGAAGAATTTTTTTTGTAGTTAGTCTTCAGCTTAGTATATATATTCTTCAACTTCTTATCGAGTGGAGTTGTGCAGCTGTTGTAACAATGGACGCACATTCGAGTAGACCGAGATTCAAGGCCCCGCACATCCATTTAGGTTCACCTTGGTTTCTTTGTATCTCTTATTATAAACAGAAAAACACTTTCTCTATCAGCATCTTAATATTTACTTGATTACGCTGGTGCTTTTCAAAGAACATAGTTACCTATCTCCGACAACAGATGCCTGTCTGCAATACTCCAATACTTTTCAATGAATACTACTCCTTCACAACTAGCAAACAGAAATTTTAAATTGTTGAATCTTAAATAAACATCTATTTTCTACAACTGGGTAATGAGATACTCGTTATTTTCTTTGCAATATGTGGATGTTTCAGCCGGCCGGAGTGGCCGAGCGGTTCTAGGCGCTACAGTCTGGAACCGCGTGACCGCTACGGTCGCAGGTTCGAATCCTGCCTCGGGCATGGATGTGTGTGATGTCCTTAGCTTAGTTAGGTTGAAGTAGTTCTAAGTTCTAGGCGACTTGTGACCTCAGAAGTTAAGTCCCATAGTGCTCAAAGCCATTTGAACCATTTTTGTGGATGTTCCAGAACTGTTCCTTTGTTAGACGGAAATTTAATCACAACCTTTTCAACATAGTGTACAACCCCTCCTCAACCCCAGACAACAACCAACGCCTAAGTTGTGCATTATTTCCATATTTTGTACTATGATTGTATAAATTTTCCCTGTTCCATGAAAGCTCTTCTTTTTTTTAAAATATTTATTGGATATAAAATACGGTTGACAAAGTCGGCTGTTACAGTTACTGCGGTTGCTTATGACTCAGACTCAAATTCTCGAT